>NC_136689.1:21929416-24329416 GCF_903797595.1 Erithacus rubecula | reverse complement strand
GATGCCAGGGCACCCGGGAGGTCTCTGCCCGCTGGGCACCAGTCCTCCCTGACTCCCATTTGCGTGCAGCCGAGCTCTGTCATCTGCCGCTTTCTGGAAAAATTAGACCTGAATCAATTGCTCTGGACGCATCAGAACAGTGGAGTGCTCATTTCCCAGGCGAGGTGACTCGTGAAAAAGGGGTGGGGACGGACACCCCACACCTCCTAGTCCCCTCGCCCTGAAGTGCCTCGGAAAGTGAGCAGGCAGAAGTCACGAGTAAGGGGCGGGAGCCCACAAGGGCAGATGTCTTGCCTCAACTGAGCATCCCGGGAGCTGCGCGGGGCCGGACGGGCCAGGAGCCTGTCTGGATGGGGCAACGTGCGAGCTAGGGGGAAGCTGGGGACTGTCCTGAGGCGAGAGCCCCTGGATGGCCTCCTGTGAGCGCACGTTCGTCCCTGGGAAAAGGCAGCAGGAATTAATCGCATGCGATCAATCTTTCCTGGTTTCTCCCCTCTTTCCTCGGCCAAGCCCGGAGGTCTGCGCTGCAGTCCTGCTCGGGGCGATGGGGGTATGCCTTGTGCCCCGCTCTGCGCTCTGTTCCATACCGCGGGTATCACCGAGCCCTGCCCGAGCATCCCCGGCCTGCCTTCTCCTCACTGCCCGGTGTAATACTCCCAGGGAATGCTCTCCGCAAGTCACCCTCGCTCGTCTGGAGAGCAAAGAGGCCTATGCATCCCGAGCGGGATTAGGGCCAATATCTCTCCACGCCCGGGCTGGCTGGGAGCCCCGGGGCAAGGCTACGCTCCCTTCCCTTTCCCCGCCGTCCTGCCCTGCTCCGCTACGGGCGGAGAGCGTGGCACCACGCACCGGGCTCCCTGTGCCCCAGGACTGGGTGACTTCGTGCGACCGGTCCTCGGTGTCACCTTAAACCGAGTGGCTCTAATGATGTTTATGGGTAACACTTTCAAAGGGCCAAAGCGTGTTTGCGTGGTTTAAGGTCACATTTGTGAGTCGAAAGATGTCACAGAACAGACACAACAGTTAGAAGGAGCTGATAAACAACAGGAAACGGGGTTCTATTTTTAGGGTGTAATAGGAAGTTAATGCAAGCGGTCAGAAGCTTCCTATATGCCTTCGAGCACCTTCTGTTCCATTCATTCATTCATCCATTCATTCATTCATGCGTTCAACAATAACAACAGGGGAAAACAAACATTCCCCTTCGGTTTCTCATCCCATCATTCCCGGGAAGTCCTGCTGAGGTGTCTGCAAGGGTGGGCTCTGCAAGCGGAGCCCCTCTTTCGGGTGGTTTGTCTTGTTTTTTTGGTTCGTGGAGAGGAGTGCGGTAGCTGACGGCGTTCCTCAGGCGAGGCTCCTCCAGAAGGAGCGTGCAGGGACTGAGGACTGCGCTCTGGGATGATACATCCCCTCTTCCCAATTCACACTGGAGTGCGGGAGAGTGTTTTCTGCCTCACATCGGTCAGAGTAGCTGGAGAGGTCCGAGAGAAACTTATTTCAGGAATAAAGTTGTTTCGTGTGGTTTTGCAGAGAAGCCCGGGTACCCGCGTGAAGTAGATCTTGCAACAAGACTTTTTTTAAGTGGCAGAGAAATGCTGGGGCGAGGGGCGGGGGAGGGGGGGATGCAGGGGAGACTGGAGGGAGGGGAAAAGGCAAAAATTAGATTAGTGAGGGATCTTCTGCTTTTTTAGCAACAGTACGGAATCCACAAAGCATTCGAAAGGTGCTCGGGAGAGAGAGGAGGTATCCGGCAAAACAGTATGTGGAAAATCTCGAGAGAAGCGGAAAGCCAGAAAATATTCCCGCTGGCAGCGATCCGCTCCAGATGCGTTTTTGCGGAGAGGCTCCCTCCGCGGATGCACGGGACTTTCCCCGCTGGAGCGCGGCTGCGGCGGCCGCCAAACGCGCGCCCCCGCCCCGCGCGGCCGGAGCTCCGCGCGTGTCCGCGGCCGCACCACGCTGGTGTGCGAAGGGGCTGCTCGGTACGGCCCGCCAGCCGCTGTCCTGCCCGGGCAGAACAGCTTTGCCCGCTTTATTTACAGCTCCCAGAAGCTCAGCGAAATATCTCTCCTTGCATCTGTCGATGACATTTTTTTCCCCCGGTCTCTCAAGCCTATTTACCCCAAAACACACGTCCTCCTCTCCTTCTGCTAGTATGTCATATTGCCCTCGTCTTAATAGCGGCTGAGTGGTGAGGACAGGGACCCGCAAAAGGAGGTCACCTCCTCAAGCTGGAAGCGAGCCATTTTAAGGAGAGACTGCGGAATTTGAGCGCTGCCAGCGCGAGAGCAAGAGCGGATCGGAGGCTCCTTTGGATTTCAACCCACTAACATTATAACAGACAGGCAGGCGTCAATGGCTTTCCATACCGCGAGTGTGAAGGAAGTGGCAGGGAAGCGGAGGGGGGGGGGTAAACCCCAGCTCAGCCTTGCAGATGGATCACACACGCCGCTTTCTATATTGTAGCCTGGGTCAAAATAATAGGAGTCAGAAGGGGAAAGATCCAGAGGGAACCAGCCACTGTCTCTTGTACAGATTTGTAGCGAAGCCTTGGCTGTGATTAAAACCTTACAGATAGATTCATTCAATGTGCGGCTCCGTAGAGAGTCGCAGATTGGGGCTTTTTGTTTGGTTAATGTTTGTTGTGTTGTCGTCGTTGGCTGTTGTCCCTGATGGGGGGTATGTGTATGTGGGGGGGGGTGTATACCTGCTTTAAAATGCAATTAGGTTTCAAGCGAGTGGCTGCTCAGCTGGAGGACGGAACCCCCGCGGAGGCCCTGGCCGCCCGCCTCTCCGCGCACCTGGTCAGGTGTGCACCCGCACCGCCTTCAGTGAAATCCCGCGGACAGGTCTCTCCCTCTCTGCCTGGGCTCGGCATGCGTGATCCTCGTGGAGGGACTGAGCGGGTGGCTGTGCCCCCTTCGCCCCTCCGCTGGGACCCTTACATGGCAGCGGCGTGGGGGGATCTTCCCCTCCGAGGGTCAGGGGACCTCCCCGAACGCAGCCGCAGGTTTGCAGACCGCCGCCTGTGAGGCTTTCACTTGGCAGGCGTTCCCGCCTGCCCGGGTGCTGCTACAGCAGATGTTTGTTTTAGCGGGGACTAATGTTGTTTTGTTTTCTTTTCGAATGAAAGAGAAAAAAAAAAACCAACCCAACAACAATTAAATAAGAAATCTTTTATCTGGCAGAACAAGATGAAATGTAATTAAAAAATAAAAACAAAACAAAAAACCCAACCCACCACCGCTCTTAAGTGCCCATCTCAGAGGAGAATGGAAACTCGAGGCTCTTTTAAGTCATCAGAGAGGCTGCAATTTCTCCTGCGGTAGCGGCCAGTCTCACCCCCGAGCCAAGAGCCGCGCCGAGCCCTCCCGAGCCCAGACACGCCGGGTTCAGCCCCGGTTCCCCACGGCCACTCGGGTGCTGAGCCGGTGACACCAGCGGGGAACGTGTCACCCCGGCTGCTCTCTGGAAGCCTCGGATTCCGGCGAGAGAAAGCAGAGGCTTTAATTACGGCAAACGAGAGCGGTGTCCTCTCTCTTCAGTCTCTTTCCCTTCGTTTATTTTTAGTACACTTCAAATGTCTACACATTTCCCTTGTTGAGATCACTGCAATTATTTACTCTGCCTTTAGGGATGCATTTACCCAAGCAATGAATGGAAATGTAGTAAACACTGCGCAAAGTCAATGCAGTTATTGAGGTTTATTTATTAGGAGAAGAAGTAAATATCTCGGCTTTACTTGTTTCTTCGGGCAGACTCGTTATCTGGAGTAGATTGCAAGGAGAGTTCTTCACTTATTCCCGTGTAATGAACTTGCTTTATACGTTTATCTCGCATCTGTATCTAGCTCTATCTGTATCTAGACTCTTTTGTCAGGGTCTCAGCGGACTATAAAAACAAATCTAAAAGTTAATTTAGAAGGATAATCCGGAGGGATGCATTATCTGATCTCTCTATAGAGACTTAACTAGGTAAGGTCCCGTATCTGAAGGCGTAAAGAGATACATACAAACAGAACATCTCCTCCAGCAACCTGAATTCTGCCCGCATCCACCGTCCGGAGCGGGAAAGCTCTTGACACTGAGCGCGGTTTCACTGGCAGAGTGAAACTGCTTTGCCGGACTGACTGGTCCTAGCGTGACCAGTGTGTTATCCTCCATACCGCAAGAATTATTATTATTATATTTCTCGAGTTGAGATCGTCACCTTTCTCCACCTGTTTGCCCTGACCCCTCTCCCCCCGACCATCCTTCTCACAGAATAAACGCAGGAGGAAGGGACGCTGGGGGACGTGGGCGGTAAGAGCACGTTAGGTATCTGCGGCGTGAGGCGCGGGAGGTATTCCGGGTTTCTGACAGCTGGATCTGAAACAAATCAGATCTGGATTAACTTGCCTGTTTTGTGAATTGTCTGCATTTGAGCAAGCAGCCCTCACCCACTCCGCTTCTGGCAGGTTTTGTTACACGTGCCTCTATAAATATATTATCCCAACCCTCTTTCCTCGTTGGAGATCTCTGTTCAACAAAACAGAAAACAGAACGAGGAGAAACGATTTTCTTTTTTAAATGAAGACATTTATAAGTAACCTAATTTCGTATAGTGGAAGTAAATTTCATGCTAGGATATATTTTGCACAACATGTAATCTTTTACAGCCGGAAGACATTTAATTAAAGCCATATTCGGAGAAGTACGGCTTCAAAGCAGTCATACGACCACATACCTCATTCATATTCAGGATCCGTCCGCGAATTCATATTGTTCTAACGTGGGACATCGCCTCTACGGCATAACTCTGCAAGGCCTGGGCAGCATGAGAGATAACACAAAGGAGGGAAGGCACAGAACATCACGGGCGCGCTTTACCAGGCGGAGAGGTGTCTGTTTAACCCAAACACCACCGCTTTCTGCTTTTCTGCTCTCTACATTCGGTCGGAGGAGCTCCCAGTAATTCACATGCACTAGCTGGGGGCTGGGAGGAGAGGGAAAAGTCCACCGGGGATGAGCCAGGGTTAAGCATCCCGAGTTGGGTGCTCCTACTTCGTTTCCACACGCTGCTGCCCACTTCATGTCGCCTTGGAAAATACGTATGTGGGGACAAGGTTTGATCACTTTTGCCATCCCCCTAGAATAAGGCCGGGGATCTTGTGGAAGCCTCACTTCCTAGCATTTTGGGCTAGCGGGAAGCGGCCATTCAGACTCATCCTACACACCCTACGGCTAAAGGGGGATCTCTGGAGAGAGAGAGGATGGCGCCCTGCCGGCAATCTGCGAACTTTTTATCGCGCTCATACCGTTTGAACCACAAACACACTTTCTGTTCAAGCTTTTGCTCCATCTCCTGCTCCACTGTTGGGTTACTCAGATGAAGATCAGGGACCCTCCAAGAAATGGGGGTACAGGAAGGGAATAGCCCAGGCCCGAGATGCTCAGCTCGATATCCCACGGTCTGTGGAGCTCAGGTGCCGACTGTCCCTGTCCTTCCCGGCTCCGTCCATGGGACACTAGCTCTTTCGTTGAAATCACTGGTAAAACTGCCCAGAATTCGGCGAGAGCCGAATCGCCTCCCCCTTGCACTGTTTCTCTATGGTAACTTTTTGCTAAGCGGGTGCTTGGTGCCTGCAGCCTTTCCCTCGCCATCCCCGGAGCTGCTGGTGCGAAAGGTCAGTTCTTGGGGAGTCAAGGGACTTATGCGCTCTGGGGTCTTGTCAGCAAACACTTTTGTTTTCTTCTCGAAAGGGATGGCAAAATACTTCCAATGAAGCGGGGAAAAGCGAAGCGAAATAAACCCATAACAATTTTTTCCCCTAAATAAATCATCTCCCTATCCAGCCCGAAGCAAAACAAACCCGCAGCAAACCGAGTCGTTCCCGGCGGCTGCCCTGCCTCGAGTTGGGGCTGCTTCGTTTCAAAGGGGAAAAAATTCAGCGGCGAAATCAAATCAGAAAGGTTCTGGTTAGTTTCCTTGTAGTGGTAATTAAAAGTATTAATTGGTTGTGTCGACAGCTTAAAAAGACAGGTGTTGCTAAAAAAGCGTCATTAATCTTCCAGTCATTACCAAGCGGCGATGGGAACCGGACTGGGAGAAGGAGCCGATTGTTTGCGAGGGTCTTTCAAGGTTTAAGAATGGAGATTATAATAATACTACTTCTAATCAGACAACTTTCTCCATTCCTTTGAAAAATGAAAATAAATCAAATAGCCTGCCTGCAGCCCTCAGCTAAAGCAGGGCAGGAAGTCTCTCATGGACTTCGACCCGTTTAAGATATTTTAACATTAATTTTCGGTGCATATATATACGGTTAGAAGTGGGGACAATTATTCATTCTTTCTGTCTTCGGGGTTTTTTGTCAGGTGACCTATGGCCCGTGAATAAAATAAGTTTTACACAAGTTTTCGGTACACCAATCTAAACTTGAAAGGTTCTGACTAGCTGCTTTGTCCATCGGGCAAAGCAAGAGTCAGTGGTTTTGCAGCCTAGGTGTGTAAGAGTGAGGAAAGGAGTAAACCCAGGCCCCCCGGCATGAGACCCCACCCCAGCTTTTCCAATGGCTTTGGGGGGCTGTTTGTTGGCTCGTTTGTGGTTTTGGGTTGCTTGGGCACGCCCGGAGACCACACAGCGGCGGGCGGCCGGACCGAGCAAACTTGCCCGAGGGGAGAGGAGCTGCGGGAGCGGCGGGGGAGCGGCGCCCTTGTCCCTGCGCCCACAGCCCACAGCCGCCCTTCGAAGGCGACGCTCGGGGCTGCGGCCGGGGGCCTCCTCACGGAGAAACCGGCCCCCTGCTGCCTCCAGGAGACGCGGGGCCCGGTCCCCTCCTCTTCTCGGGGCAAGTGGCCGGGCCAGAGCCGGAGCCCTGGGCCGAGAGCGGGGGCTCGGGCCGGGCTCCCCCGGGCGCTCGGCGGGGCCTCCCCTCGGCGCCGCTGCCGCCGCACGTGACGCGGCGCGGCGCGGAGCATGCGCGCGGCGCCGGCCCCGACGGCCCCGACGGCCGCGCCCGAGGCGGCCCGAGCCCCGTTCCCCGGGCCCGGCCCGCAGCCCGCCCGCGCCGGCCTCGCGTCCCCACGCCGAGGAAGCTCCGAGGCGGCGAAGCACCTTTGAAGCCATCCCGACCGACGGGTTGCCCCGATGGGACTGTGTCTCCCCGCCGGCCGGCGCGGCCTCGCCCCTGCCCTCCTGTCCCAGCCCGGCGGTGCCCGCGGCGCTCGGGCCGGTTCTGTTCCGCGCCCCTTTCCTCTCTCGGCCCGTGGCACCTTTCGGCGCGCCCGTCTGTGGCTGCCGCGCCGCCCCTGCTCCGCTCCCTGGGCAGGGCCGGCGGGGGTCCCACCGCCCGTAGCGGGTAAACGCCCGCCCTGCTCCTGCCCGAAATGATCTCCGAGCGCCTCCGAGCCGCAGGCGCGGGGCTGTTCCGCCGCTGGGGTTGCTACCGAGGCTCCTTTCGCGGCGGCTCCTGCGCGCAGCGTTTGCGGGAGCGGCGGGGGCGATGCCCGCAGGCTGCAGCGGGAGCCCCGCCGCCACAGCCCCGCACCCTCCGACGGCTCCTGGGGCCGAACCCCCTGGAAACGCAAAACCAGCACACACACAGCCTCTGCCTCCTTCGGATCCGTAATGACTTACCCCCCTTGTTCTAAAACAACAAAACGCAGACTTACCTGAAGTGGTTTTTATTTTCACAACAAGGGATATTCCCTGCTTTGCACACATACACACAACACATGCACACGCACACACACACATACACAAGCACACACACATACACATTAACCAATAGAAAAGCCAGATATGAGGGTTTGATGCTCTGCTGTGACATGAATAATTGTTGCATCGTGTAACTTCCTACATCTTGGTTTTAATTTGCAGTGAACCAAACAAAGATATTTGCAATTTTTAAATAAGCACTCTATGTAATAAATGGGAACATTGTGCATGAATGCTGTTTCTTCCCCTTTTCTTTAGAAGACATTATTAGCTCTGACAGCATGCAGCTCAGGTTTGGAGGAGAGGATTTTGTAAAGGGATGATAGACAGGAAGGGCAGCAATCATGGGCTTCTTGGGCTAAAGCTTTTTTTCTTTTTTATCAGAATGTTCTGTTCGATGCCATTTATCCTTGATGATAGAAAATTGCTCTGTTGCCAGGACGCTGCTGCTGAAATAGAGGGCAGGAGCCACATTTCCATTTTGCAGCTTGAAAGCTATTCAAATGAATTTGCAGAAAGGGGGGAAAATCTAGAGATAAACAAATGAGAATAAATCAAGTTCCCCTTTCCTCTCTTTTCTCTCTCTTTTTCTTCCTTTTTTTTTTTTTTTTTTTTTTTTTAAATTTTTTTTTAAGGTGTGTATGTGTACGTGTAAGGGACTTACTCATTTTCTGCATAAGGATTTTAGTTCATCAGTGTTTGCAGCACCTGGGAAGTGCTCCAAATCAGGGAATACTTATTTTGCTGCTGTTCCAGCCACTGAACATATAAACATATTAGAGAAATTTATGTGTGTGTGTGCAGATATGCAGGCACCCACGATTTCCTTACGTGTGCATATGCAGCCAGACCCAGAAATGCAGTGCTGTGTATTCCTCTGCGTGGATACCAAAGACATGCACCACCACCTTAGAGTAAATGTGATTTCTCATAACTTATTTGTTGATTCTGGTGAAAAACCTCGTCGTTTTAAAACAATTAAAATCTATTCTTAAGTTATAGCACTGTCCTTCCATCATGGCTAATTGTGTGGGAAATCTTCATTTTCCCTCCTAGTCCATTTAGATATTTCCGGAGTCCCAAGGAGAAGTAATAACCCATCTGGCTATAATCCAGCACGCAGCCCAAGGGCTAATATTTAATCATTATTTTTAAATTAAGCACTGAATAAAATAAAGCCAGAAACATTATTTATAAATTGGAATGAATATAATGACAAGTAATTATGCTCTTCCTTCGCTGGTGATTCAAGGCTCAGCTCAGCTCCTCAGTTCAAATCCAAATAAATGAAACGTGTGAAGCCTGTTAAACACTTCCATTTCATTTACTTGTTCCGTCTGTAGGCTGCTGATGTGTCAGGCTGGAAACATTGGACATACCTTGACTGGGGCTATAGAAACTCTCAGAGGTCTGAGAGCCTGGTTAGCACAAAATAACTTTAAATGAATTCTAACTTCACTTCTCTGAGTAAAAGCCGGTGCTAGTGAGTCATGGGGTTGAGGAGATTATGCAGCCTTCTCTTAAACATAGGATTTTAAGTGAGCATAATAATGTTTGATGACATACTATATTTGATCACCCTGGTTTTTTTTTCACTATGTCACTTCAACAGAGTTTCACCTCCTATTAATCTATAATTAGCATGTTGGCTTCAAGCATGATATATTTCTAAGTGGCATCTTGTTAGATGTGGGTTCCCTTCTGCGAGGAAGAAAATTCTCGAAGTAGAAAAGAAACAAACAGAACTGAAAAAGGAGGATTGATTTATTGGCCTTGGCCAACAGCTTTTCCATAAGTGTCCAAGCAGTCAAGCATGTGACTTTACTATTGATTTTTAAATCTCCCTTCAGCTGAAAAGTTCAGCGCGCAAGTAATAATAAACTCTAATCACTGCTGCTATTAGATTAGGCTAAACGCGGGGATGGCAGGGAAGAGCCGGGCAGGGCAGCTGCCCGTGCCCGCCGTGCCGCGGGGGCGATGCGGGGGCTCCGCATCCCTCGGGCTGCATCCCCGGGGAAAGGGCACCGCGGGCCCCCCGGGCGGCACCTCGGCGAGGGAGCAGCGAGCGGAGCGGGGCCCGGGGCACCCCGGCCTCCCTTCCCCGCATCCCTCGCCGGGTAGCCCGAGCCGGGCGCACCTGGGGGGCCGTGCCGGGCCCGCGGGGCTGGCGCCGGGCAGGCGGCGGAACCCGCCACGCCGGGAAGGTGCCGCAGCCCCGCCCGCGGCCCGGCCCGGCCCGGCCCGGCGCCTGCGGCTGCCGCGCTCGCTGTCACGGCCCGCCCGCTGGCCGCTGCCCCCGAGCTCGGGCGGGCGGGGAAGGGCACGATCCCGCCCCGGAGCGGCCGCGCCGTCCCGCCGATCCCGGGCTGCCCCGCCGGCGGACGAGCGCTTGGCGGGGGAGACCCATCGGCTCCCCTGCCAGGTGCCTCACTGTCAGTAGACACGGACAAATTATAATTCGAGGGACGAGATTAAAGCCGGCCTGGCCTAGTCTCCTGCTATTATCTGGGAGATGAGAGCCTCTGTCTGGGCTTCCTCCTGCCATCCTTAATGTGGGGACTTGACTTGGGCTCAAGAAGTCAATGCCTGCACATTGAAGTGATTGTGGGTGTCAACCCAAATATCTGTAATACCCACTGAGGTTCAGAGGGTGCCAGTGCATTTTCAGCCAGCAGGTGATTAGTTGTAACAATTATTTGTAGGTCTTCTTTATAGGGAAACTTCAGGCCTACATGAGTCCATGCTTGCTTAGTGACCATTTTTGAGTACTCAAAAAGCAAAGATAGCTAGAGCTGGGTATAAAGTTTCAAAGGCACAAGGCTGAACAAAGAAATATGTAGACAAGAGATGACAAAAGCCATGGAACTGCCAGCAAATGCTAGAACCACCAACCCCTCCCCCCTAAACCAACAACAAAAAAACCCCAAAACAAAACAGAAATCAGCACCGCCCCCCCCCCAAAAAAAAAAAAACAAACCACCAAACCAAACCAAACCAAGAAAAACCCAAAAAAGCCACCAAAAAACCAAAGCAAGCCCCCAAAACCCCACCAACCCCCACCACAACTTTGCCAGTAGTGTACTTGCAATGTGAACCAGATTGTCACCAGAAAATGAAATGGATCATAGACTAGTGAAGAGCCTTGGCTGCAGCCTGCCCCTTTTCACAGTAATTTCCTTGGTGGTGGGCAGCAGGCCGTGCTGGTTCCTCCATTTCTGCTCACAGGTCTCTGCAGGGGCTTACAGGCAATGCTGACAGGGCAGCAGGGCATTTCACAGCCTCCTGTGCCCTGGGCAAAGCTGGGTCTCTCAGCCCATTGCTTGCCATACAGACCTGGTAATTCTCTTTTGTCACAGCTGTCCAACACAGTGCACAATATTGCACTTTGCTCCTCTAAGTCATCAGGCTTACACTGTCTTTGTCTTGTGGAAAAAATGTATGTGGCCATGTGATTAAAGCATGTCTAATCATGAGTTGATCTATGGAACTGAATGTGGGTTGCACATGTAGCCTCATGTCTGGCACTTTCTACCTTTTGAGTGACTAACTTCACAACCTTTTTGTTCTGCTGGCTTCAACGTACAGGTGTGAGAAAGATCTTTGTGTAAACCAAAGTAAAACCAACAAGCCCGACATTTTTATAAAGTTGGCTTTTTGTTGTTTTGGTTTTGTTTGGCTTTTTTCTTCTTTAAGTGAAGGTTGTCCATAGTTTGGTTTTATGCCCTGAAAGCAGAAGTTTGTCTTCTCTTTGAATTCTAGCAGACACAGTACCTAAAAAACCCTCAATTTGGGTTCAAACACAGCCCCAGTTTCATGAGAATGGCTTTAAGTCACAGCCCAGTTATCACTTGATCTCTGGCGCCTTCTCTTCCCCAAAAGGGAATTAGAATGCCACTTTTCTGATTACACTCATTTAAGAGATTAGGTTTTGGAACATTAAAGAGATAAACATTTGAATATGCATCTGTCTCCTTATTACCGCTTTCAAATGGCTAGGCCTTAATGGTACATTCCATCAGTAAGCCATTAACTTCAGTTTAAAACCATAAAGTTTTTGCTATATAAGACAGACTTACATTGTTAATTAAGGGCTTAGGAATGCATTAAATCTTCAGTTTACAGAGCCATAAACTTTGTGAGACTTCTATCACTGGGAAAACCACCGACCTGATTTGGTTCTCCAAAGTAACAGTGGCTTGAGCAAACTAGATTTTAATTTCTCACCAAGTTCTTTTGCATTTTCAAATGCTGAATAGTTCTACATTCAGACTGGTTGGATTCAATACCAGTATACTTGTTTCTTCCAGCTCCTTCTGTGCTTCTTTGTATCTTCCTTGGGGAATCCTCCAAGCAGCAGAAGTGCTTAGGGGATCAACTCTTAGCCAGGTATGGCATCAGAGTAAGGACAGGGCATATACATTCAGATTTCTGAGCTCAAAGATCATTCCAAATCCATCAAATATACAGGATTTTTCAAAATTTCTGTTGAAGCAGATTCAGGTTATCTTGGCAGAGGTCTGTTGTATGGAATTTCTGCTGTTACACAAATGGTAAAGTTCTGGGCTATAAATGTACCTGATCTCTACTGAGTGATTCCAGAGAAGTCTCTAAGGTGCTTTAATGGCCCCCCCCATCATGCAGCTTCCCAAACATAGCTCCGTGGTAATCAGCTACATGTGAACACTGATGTTTTACCATCAAGTCATGTACGTCTCAGATGAACCTTAAGAAAAGTCAGACAACAACAACAAAAAAAATTCATAGTAGTTTTATTTGAAAACATCCATAGCAGAAAGCAGTCAGATTGGCTGCTTCCAAACAGTCCAAGATCACACACATGTTTCTTAAATGTTTAAAAACTGGAGTTAAGGAAAATTAACCTCGAGTTTGTAATGAAAACTTTTTTTCTCTCTGAGTTACTCAGTAAACTCTGTAATTTTTCATAGGCTGCTAGTGAAGAACTGCCCCAAACCACCACATGAGAAAAGCTTAACCAATGTTAATAATATTTTAATAACATTTAATATAAAAAAGAAGCATGCCTCTGGTTATATTTTGCAATGGTTGGTTGTGACACTGAATGGTTGGTTGTGACACTGAACAGTTACTGTACCAGCTACACAAAAGTGAGGGCTCCTTACGAGGTTAAAAACCTGAAGATTTTTATCATCTACTGAAGACAGTAGGAAAACCTTATGTTGTCTGTATGGGTATTTTCACAGGCTTTCAGATGACTGAGCAGTTCCTACCCCACTGCTGAATATTCCCACCCCTTGGGGAAGGCATATTTGCTCACCATCCATAGTGTCCTTTTTGTGTTGCAAATGTGAGGGGAAGTGTGAGCTGGCTTTGCTTAAGCCAAGCACTGTTGACTACTGGAGGATGAACTGCATCTGTTCATTCTACCAATATTATAAATTAGGTACAAATTGTAATAATTATGCTTAATTGCTACTTAATTACTGATTAAAAGAAACGTTTTTATGATTCTTTATTACAATCCCATGCATTTTTTCCCAAGGATGTTTAATCAGGCAGACATTCTGAAGAACAGCCACAAATCATATTTTAGTGGTAGGATTAGAAAGACAGTGTTGTGAACACCATTTTGAATATGAGCATTTGCATGTGACCTAAACTTCATTCTTGTCCAAGCGTTGCCAAAAAAATGCACAGCTTTTCAGAACAAAGATATTTCAGATATCCAGAGTATGCTAGCACACTAAATTAGCAATGGATTCCCTCCCCCTTCAGTATTGTAGCCCTTTGTTAAGCAGATGAACTTGCAGACAGCAATGAGGAAAAATAAAAGAACTTTTAAAATATACCTGAGATTTTTGCTCTTAACAGTAAAGTCCTCAGTTCAGTGAATCAAGAGGAAGAGAGGGAAGATTTTTTTTTGTGTTTGGCTGTAGCGTAGGGAAAATAGATGGACATTTGTCTGCTTGAATCCAAAGAGCCAGGTGAATAATAAATCAAGATCATGTCTAGATAACTGGCCAAAGAGCAACAGCAGGATTGACTCAACATTTACAGCTTTGAGAGAACAGCTCATGGATATCAAAATGATTTTGACTGTTCAACAAATGCTGGTTTGGGCCCCATTCTTCTATATGTATAAATTGATTATCCTTTTAAAAGTCAGCACAGACATGCTGCTAACAACTGCTGATATTGAACTCTAGATACTTACAATCAAAAAAACCCCACCCTATTCTGTAGCTAAGAAGTCTATTTATAATAATTTTCCAAGCATTTGAGAAACCAGTTGCTACTAGTGGTTTAGAGTGTTGGATTAATTATGCCCATTGCACTGCACAATATAAAGCACTTACGATTACTACATGGATTGTTTTTCTGGGGGGAGGGTCTTGTCAGTTGGAAAATAAAAAATCATCACCTATTTTCTTATGTCTTTGCTTGTTACAGAGCCCATTGAAGTCAATGGGAGTGTTGCCATTTGTTTGTGTGGGCTTCTGTCAGGTCCTGTATATGCTACTGTGAACTGGAGGGGGAAAAGAAGTATGCTTAAAGGGAAGAGAACCAAGAGGGGGGAGCTAAACAGAGGTGAAGAACAGAGATCTTTGTCTATTAATTAGGGTTTGCATGCCTTGTGGAAAGCAGTGTTCCTCCAACAGTGGGTCCCTCTGCCCCACTATTTCATTTTTACATCTAGTTGCTCTTCAGATCAATAGAGTGCTCATGTATTATCCACTGAGTAGCACTAACCATAACACTCCACTGCTCTGGTGCATAGGAAAAGAAAGCATTGAATTGATCAAGCTTCTCTAGGGTCAAAAAATGCTTTTTGTTTCTGTAGATGATACCCACTCTCCCTGAAACATATTGTCCAGCACAGCACCTACATTTCTCACAAGAACTTTTCTCTGAGTTACTCAACGATATCTAATCACTTGCTGCCTATGGGGAAGCAAGACACGGTGGAACCATGGAGCTCTCCTGGTGAAGTCTTGCCAACAGCTGAAATTGGAAGGGCTCACTGGACAGTGCTAGTTCATTCCCATGTCCATATTCTTCTGGTTACCCCCACCAGAGGACAGTGACAATTGGTTGCAATTAGAGAGGAAAAGTGCCATTGTATTTGACACTAGGCTGGACTCTGGGGATGTTCTGTTGCTGGGTGTGTCTCAAACTGCTGGGTGACCTCGGGTAAGACATTTGGGACTCAGACTTATGATCAGTTTATAACAATTTAACAAGCTATTGTGTCTCAGTTGAACAGCAGTGATTGTCCTTGTGTGCACTTTCACCCAGAGCAAATGGGCTGATGAGACCCAAAGTGTAGCTGTATGAACAAATCAAATTGGTGCAACAAGGTCTGCTGCCATGACATCGTATCCCTGAGAAGTCAAGTAATCTGGTTTGAAATCTGTGAGGGTTTTTTTTTTGTCTTTTTTTGTCTTTTTTTTTTCCTGGATTGTTTTTAATCATCACCAGTTCCCCAGTGCATGTCACTGGAGGAATATAGTTCTTTTGGTAGCAAGGTTGGGCATACAGTGCAGTGCTGATTTAACTGTATTCAAACAGGTCTGGTTACTTTGCCATTACTGCAGAGTAAAAGGATGTGCATGGAGTGAGCAGATCAACTGGTGCTTGAAGATATTTCAGTGTTGTTGTAAGTCTGACCTATTAGATCCCAATCAGCAAAGCACCTAAATATCTTTATGAATCACAATATTTAGTCCTCATGTAAAAAGGGAAGAAGTTTTACCTCCCTCTTTTTTCTCTGTCCAGGTTGTAAATTGCATAGTGGAAATGCTCTCACTTCATATTGGTACAGAGTCCAACATAGTGATGGACTGTTCTTATCAGGGGTCTGCATACAAGTAAAAATAAATCAAAAGAGTAACAGAGGGAGATGTGTGCTCACCTGTCAGTGGAGAAAAGCAGAAGGTGACAATCAACCTCTGAATTCACAGGCTTTGCTGTCTGCCAATTAGCACTAACCTCAGAGTAGTGATAAAGGTGTATCCTGAGCTTCCTTTCACTAGGCAATTTCCCTCAGTAAGATATTTAATTATTATCTGAAGTGCTTTATTTATAGAGTAATTATTTTGGTAGAGATACATTATCTTAATAGTACAGTAAGATGTGAATTACCATTTTACACCACACGTGCACACACACACACCCACACCCACTTCCCATTCTTGGGGCAGTACTTTGCAGCAATTTTGTCTTTTGTTGGTCAAGCAAAATAATGTACATTTGTGTACATAGGACCTACTTAAGAGCATTGAAGAAGGATGAAGTCAAAAAAGAGCTCACAAAGCAGAACAGATATCTGCTATCACAAAGAGGAACCTGCTGTCAGGACCTGCAAGGTTATGTCTCAGAGAATAAGAAGGATGTAGGCACTGGGTTGTGAAAATAAACCACTTCTTGCAGAAAAGGCTGTACATAAATTTTATTGTATCAAGTTAATTTCATGTCTGTAAGTCTGCTGAATTGACGTGTACTAGTTCCAAATAAATTGTTCTTTGTCTAAATGGTTTGCACTCAAAAGCAGAGTATTTACAGTTTCTTCTTAGGTGCTGAGTAATGACGATGATGTGTTGGATCTCATAATTATACACATCACATTATATCACATTTTACTATGACAGAAAATATTAAAGTTTAAAAGAATGTGCAAAGAGAGGGATCTGATGGGTCACAGTCAAGCTGTCTCCCAAGTCCTCTAAGAAGCGTTCACACCAACATATTCCAGGTCTCTGAGATGATTTCTCTTCTCATGTAGTAGCTGCTAGCTAGCAATTAAATTTCTGTCTATAGAAAATGAGTCCAGCTGGCTTTACTTCCTCTCCCTTGAGAAATTCTTCAAAGTTCTAGGTTCCCACAGCAAGGCTTCCATTGCTTCAAAGGCATAATTTGGCATATGCCCACTGGGCATGCGTTTGTCAAAGTACACACACAAAATTTCACTGTTGAAGATCTGTGCCCCAGGGAAGCTTCCACTCTGAGGTGAAATTACTTCTTTCCAAATGGCATACTTGAACTATGAAAGGATACACCCTTTAACATAATAATAGTGACTTCCAAATGCAAAGACATAGCCTCTGATTTACAGCAAGCATACCCACCGCAGATTAGCTCTTGAGATATCTGAAGGCAAAGTATTATAGCAAGAGCTATTTATCCTAGATTCTGCCTCATTACAAATCATCCTTGTACATTACACTGAAGGAATAATAAAACAACTGCCTATTATCCCTTACAGAGTGGCAGACAGATCAAAACGCTCTCATCTCTTGCTAGTCCTCATTCAGACAACTGTGGCTCTGAAGTCTAACCTGAACAAGCCACACCTTTTTGAGACAACACAAGTGCTCTTGTTTCTTCCCACTGCACACAACTTTTTTATGAGACAGGAATACTGAATGACAAGTAGTGCTCCTCCATATGAGGTTTGTTCCTCATACCCACCCAAGCAGCCTGTCTAATGGCTTGCTTCTCTGAGACCTCTTGTTGGAGCTCCTATTCTCATGAGCTTGGTCCATTTGACAGTGTCTTTTTTGACATACCCAAGAAAGGTTACACAAGTAACCACAGATACCCTCCAGAAAGATTTTGAAGTATGTAATGGCCCAGTACACAAAAACTTGTTGGCTTTGTCTGTCACTGTCCCAAAGTAGTGTGTCCAGACTGACTAGCTGCCTAGGTTCCCACTTCAGTCAATGGAAAAAGACATCCTCTACTATTTTTGAGAGATATCTAACTTTAAATTCTCTGTTAGGGTATGTGACAGGTTTTTTGGAAGTGAACATCTGCCTCCAGAACTAAAAAGAAGGCATAGACAACTGCTTTATCCTAGATGCCAGATCTAAGGAGATAGATATCATCCGAGTGGATGAAACAATGCTCAGAGGGAAAGATGTGTAAAAATTTCAACTGTGATTGTTTGCCATTCTAAAAATTTTGTTCTGTGCCTAATTCGTGAAGGATCAGAAAAACTTCCAATCAGACCAATTTTGTTTCTCAGTTACATACGTGGAAGTGCAGTTTTAGTGCTAGAGATCCAAATTAACTGCTCTTTAGGAGGATGATGTGTACTGCTTGGTGCCAGAACAGAGAATGTATGATTCAGGTTACTGCAGAGGTGATTTCTGTGCTCATCTCTCCAGTTGATTTTCATCCCCTCTGATGGCTTCAGCAGGAAGGCTGGTGCAGATAGGGTTGAAAACAGCAAAATGGTAGACCCTTCTCTGCTGTTTTATGTACCATTTGGTTTATAACATCTGATCTCATTGATTGTTTCAGGGGAAGGAGTAGATGGGACCTTAAGCACCTAATTAGGGCTTAGCTGCCTAAACCAGCTGTGAGGCTGAGGCACCTACACAGTGAGCCTGGAGGGACTCTCTTCTCACAAAGGAACACTGCCCTGGATCTTGCTTCCCACTTTTGTCTCACTGAACCTGAATGTCTCAGCCTGAAGAGCAAGAGCATTTTCTCAGTCTAGTTTTGAAGGGCTTGTTTAAGCTTTGGGGGAGCTTATTTTAATTAAAAATGGAGTGCCAGTGCTTCTATCCATTAAAGCATTTTGTATTTGCAATAATTTCTGTACATATGACTTTTGATTCATTACAAGAAGATTTAATTCATTATAACATCCTTAGCTTTCTCAGGACACTGTAGGTTTGTCTGTAGTCTTTCCTTCAGTCTGCTTTGTTATCTATAATATTTCTTCATTTGACACAGATGGTTACACATCAGAGCTTGCTTTGGTTAGGAAGCTAAACCATTAATGGAGTCAGGTCCTTTCTTGGCTTCAGTTCCACCTATTTACAAAGAACATGCCAGCTTCCCTTTCTCAGACTGAAGATGCAATCAAACCACCAAAGACAGTGTCTTTGCTTACAGCATCACATTTTTTTTGTGTTCAGTATCCCCAGTAAGTTCTCCCTTTGGGCTTTATGCCCAGATAATTTCCTTTTAGCTGCCGTGTTTAGAGCTTATTTCTCTTTCTGTTTCAGCTGCCTTGTTTTCTTGAACACGCATACACACAAATACACCCTTACCCAAAGCAATAACCATCAGTACCATCTACCTACATTATTCAAGATTTAGGGTGTACTTTTGCCTTTCTCAGAAACCTGTATTACCTCATCAAAGAACTACTTGGCTCTGTTATCTCAGATGAAGGGTGGTGGTTACTTCCATCAGCTTCAATGCCTCTTCTCCCAGTCTCGAACAATAGTACATCATGTTCACCCTGTCTTTGCCCTTACAGGATTTTCTACTTGCTTATCTTTCATTTATCTCTGTATTGCTTTATTTGGCACTAAAATACAGAATGGACGTGCTGAGACTAAATTCCCCTCTCACTGACAGTTCTACTATCTTCTATCTTCACAGATAATAGATAGTGGAAATACTTTTGATGTACATCCATAAATGAAAGAAGAGATAGAGATTTATTTTCTTCATTTCTTTTGTCAAGTCCTGCTAGGGGTTTTGTTTGTTTGTTTGTTCTCTTTTTCATTTCTCTGATACCTCAGGGTTTTTTTTTAGTGGTTTTTAAAGGGAGCTTGTAACTTTAAGCAACACTAAGGGATAAGACTATCTGTGGACTGCAAGGAAATTACATCTAAATTAAGAGAATAGAGGTTAAAACCAGTTTTTTGTCTATCAAACAACCATTTCTGGAATTAGGAAAATAATGCTCTTGCAGTTAGGAAGCTATTAGCTGTTAAAGCTTTTAGATGTTCCCCTTGTCAAACAACATCTGATGGTCGAAAGCCATGCTGACAGGGATTCACTTATGTCATAGGCTTTCTTTGGAGAGAAATACAAAGAAACATATGGGTCATTATGACCCACCCCTTCATTACCACTGTGGAAATGCAGGTTTTTTACAACAGAATAACATCTCTGCGATACCTTGGTTGTCAAAAACCACAATTATAGTCATTGTTTATGCATTAGGGAAACCTCATCCTAAATCTGGCACCATATGGGGGTGAAAAGAGCAGCTGCTGACATTTCAGGATAATCATTATGATGTAGATGCAGATATGACTCAGCATGATGAGCCTGACAACAAGAACAGGGAAAAAAGCAAAGCAGCATAGGCAGGTTTCAAATGTCCCTTCAAGGCACCAGCCCAAATGCATTTCTAAGGGGAGAGGCTTTCAACATGCATCAAGTGGGACAGCTCCTTAGGAACTCCTCATGGGAAGCCTGAGCAGGGCTCCAGGCCAACATAGCCAAAAGGGTTGTTGATATTTATGTGTGTTGTAATCCAAGGGAGAAAAATAATTATTAACTGCCCAGAAAGAGTTTTGGAACATTGTTTTTTCCCTTATTTTTGTGAACAATGAAACCATGCCAAGCAAAACTATGCAAACAGCCCCACCTCCCTGTTTTCAACCCCTCTCTGAAGCACTAGCTCATCACTTTCCAGTCACTTTGGAGTTCAACTGATTCCCTTTTAGCAGAAAATAACAGAGATACTTGGCTTCTTATATGCAGCCCCACTGGTATTATTCAGTGTCCCTGAATTCTTTCAAGAGGCCACTACCTTCTCCACATTCAATCTACCTATTCTCTTGCTGTGATGCCTGCAGAAAATGTCACTGTTGATGACCCTCTGAATGTTTTACTTCCTGGGTCTTTTTTAGTCCTTCTGTTCTTGGTGTGTTATTTCCCAAAGCAGGGATGCTCTTTCTCTGCATGCATCTGAAATATGGATGTCATGGAAGAAACATTGTGACAGAAAAGCACTACACACAACTTCAAGACAATGCTTGACTGCTGATATGTATAGCCAAAGCCTTGTTCAGGTACATTAGATCAGGCAACAAATAATAGTTGTGTTCACTCCATAAATATGTAGTCCATGTTCCTTGTGTCAATCTCTTTTGGTTTGGAAGATGTGTCATTTTTAAGGAAGAAGTATATGCTCTAACTTCTAACTCAATGAGAGGCATATCCATTAGAAAATTAAAATGCTAGTCCTTTCTTCAGAAAATGCTTATTTTGATAACAGGTGAGGAGTTCAAGTTGTGCCTGTAAGAAGGCTGAGATTCACTCATACTTTTGTCACAGGGTTTTTCACATCACCTGTGCCTGAGTTAGGATGGATGTAATTCCTGGTTTGTAATGGTGTAGTGGCCAGAGGGCCTTGGGGGACAGCAATGCTAAGACCAAGCTTCTGACTGCATTTTTGTCAGTTTAACAGCTTGCAATTCATCTTTTCCCTCTGACTGAAGGCTTCAGTAAAGGACAAGACAACAAATTATAGCTACTGGTTATATAAGCTATTCTAGCCTTTGGAAGGTAGCCTGGAGGTTATAGGTTGGTCATCTGTCTTTTTTCCAAAAAAATCTACAAGAAAACAAAAACCAACCAGACAAAACATTGCAGGGAATTTAGATTTTTCACAACCGGTCTAGTACAGCTTCAAAAGAAAGTCTGTGCTGTTTTGGTTATTTCTGTTTGCTTCTAATATTATGTAAATTCTCAGATACACATTAGCAGCATGATTCTCCAAATTTATGCCATGCCAATTTGAAAAGATACTGTTTACCAACTAATAAATATATTCCAATATTTTTTATGCCTACTTTTTGATGTGTAGGAGGGAAATGAAGCTAAAGAGTCTATGACCTGTGCTCTTACAGTAGACAACTGAATATTTATGTGTTTATAATGGATACATGTTTAAGGTTCAGCATTGCTATCTGTACCTATTATTACTGTTGTGTTAACATCATTATTAGTTTGCACTGTGGTAGACATTCCCCTAAAGATCAAAGTCCCTTTGTATTATGCTCTGCATGAAGAAAATGAGAGGCCCTGCTCCCATGATAATCACCTCTGCTCACGCTTCAGCTGCACAAATGTTATACTTGTAAAATAGCTTCTGAGTGTATAGTCTTGAACATCAGGGGTGGAAAACACATACCAGATGAACTACCTCTGTCACACTGTTCTCCCAGTTCTTCAGAGAATATGGCTAAGGCTACATCTTTACAGATACATGGCTACATCTGGTTTAGTGCAATTTGACTTGTTTATATACTCTATTCATCACTCTATCAATGGTTCTTTAATTATTTGGTCAATTTGTCTGATGTATTCTTGCACAATATTGAGATATTTTCTCTGTAATATCTAAGTGCCATGTGACTTGATTTTTTTGAGCATTCCCTGGAGTTCAGGACAAGGAATGTGGTTGTCTGATTAGTGTTGAAGGTTTAGAGGTGTGTGAATATGGAGAGTTCATATGTTTGGTGTACTGCAATGAGCAGGCATTTCACTGTTCTTTTGGGAACCTGCTCTCCCATGGTTCTGACAGTTTTGGTGCATAATTGCAGCAAATGTAATTTTCCTTGCAGGGAAGAAATATGTGATTCTAATTTAACATGGACCATGTAGATAGTTCTTCCCTTTTTATTATTGGAAACCAAATATATTTAATTTACTTTAGAATGGCATCCATTGTGCAGTCAAATGACTGTTGCTTAGTGGGAAGGCCATTTACAAAAAGCTGTGCCTTACCTGTCTCAGGACAGAAACATTTATGACTGAGGTGTCAGGTATGACTGCTGAGTTGTGCTGTCTGCTCATGAGTTTTGTTGCTTTATATTTTTCTTTCACATTATGTGATCTGGTATAAAGAATGGCAAAAATTACATGTTAGTTAAAAACCCAATATATTTATATCTCAGGCAGGATCTTGCACTGTGCCTGGATAACGTGTTTTGTCTGACTAGTGAAACTGATGTGAATAACTCATTAGGTTTTTGCTCACCTTCAGCAACACCTTCTAAACAGTTGCAATATCTCAGCTAAAGCTTAATTCTCAACAAGCTGTTGACTCTATATCCTACAGTGGGAGAGCTGTGTTTGTGGCAGCTCTGGTTAGAAAAGACAGCTGTTTTTCCAGCTGTGATGTTGAAATCCTGATTTAGATGCCAAAGTAGAAAAAGTTGTTTTTTAAAAACAACAATGGTAGCAAAAACTGTCCTTCTAACAAATGTATGGTATTATTCCTCAATTCATTTTTAAGACATTTTGTTTCACTTCCCACTTAACAGTATACAGAAGGAAACAATAAAACTTGCATCACAGATCTGAAGAGTAGCTCTTGGGTTGGTCTAGAGGAAAATAGGGAGCATAAGGCTAAGCCAAGAACATGTGTGGAGACTTGGCACCATGAAAATACTCCAAATTCCTCCTCCGATCCCCTCTGCTTTTTGTATGCACATTCTAGGCAATGTGACAATGTGTTTTCTTACTGGGTACATCACTGCTGGAGACAGGATGTCCTCTGGGGCTCCTCCAATAGGAGGATGATTTGTTGGTTTAGCAATCATTAACTCATCCCTATTTTTTTTAACACAAATTAAAGCTGGCAGCAGAGTAACCTCATGCTGCTCAGTGGCAGCTCCTTGGCAGCTCTGTGTTCTCCTGGTTAGGTCCCCTATGCCAACCAAGCCATGGACTTCAGAAATTGTTTGGAGTGCTTCAGCTGGCTTGCAATTAGACATGTGTTCCCAGATTTCTACTGGCAGGTAACTGGAAGGCCTCTCAGAAAACATCTAGGATTTTCAGTGAAGTTATTTACAACTGGAAGGAAGGAGATGGACACCATATACAAGTATCTAATTATCTAGTAAAAGAAGAATTTTAGGTTACCAGGCAGTTAGAACTAGGGTATTTAGGTACATGTGAATAATTTTGGGTTAGGTTGAGGTCAGCAGTCTCCACTGATTTCTAAGGCATTGATGGGAAGGTATCTGTAACATTCAAAAGACTGCTGACAACATCAATCAAAACCTATTATGTGACATGTTATTTACTTGGAGATCTGCTGTATTAAGATGCCATGTGGTTGGAATCAGATAATTTTAATTGTTATCACATGTAATTGTCAGCCACATAATCGAGTCTTACCGATCTTTAACAGTGTTTGTTTTTCAGACTTCTTTCCTGGGGCCCAAGCTCTTTGTGGATTATTTCAGTTGTCTTTTTAATATCAAAAGGAAAACTAAAGTTTTCAGAGACCGGACATCACAGTGATCCTACATCTAAACAATGGACTGTCTGATGTTAAACCAACATTGTAATCCGAATTTCCCAAAAATTTCAGAGCTCATTATAAAGTGCTCTTTAGCTGTAAAAGCAGCAATGGAGCTTTTTGTTCTAACCATGCAAAAGCAAACAGACAGATTCTGCTTTTACTCACATTGTTTTGAATGGATTTACTCTCTGTTTTCACTAATGTCACTGGCCTAGCAAATTTCTGGAAGATATAACATTACAAAATGGAAGAAGGAAGCATACCAACAGCTATCAATTGTTATTTGATAGAAGCACTAGTATCTGAAGATATATTATGATCCTAATTATGTTAAAAATAGCACTGGAGCACTCATTTTGAATAATATATGGTGGCAGTATTTTCCTGATTAATCTGAAACTGAGATGAATTCCATTTCTTCTTCATATTTTACCTCAGGTTTGTAGCTAAAAATAAGGGCTGGTCACTCCAGCAACTTGCAGTGTTGCAAGACAAGCTGTATCTAACAATGTACTAAACTATCTAAACTGTACTAAAATGTTTGATAAACTTTTATTACATAATATGTCTTAAGATGAAACAATTACAATCCATCTTTTTAGAAGACAGCTCTTACTAAGCAATTTTCATAATGAGACATACCACAGGTAGATGAGAAAATGTTTGATCTGGTAAATTTGCATATATTTATACTCATAAAATATGATCAATTTGCTTATATATTTTTACACTATATCCACTATGTCTTCTTATGTTAAATAAAAAAAACAACCCTAGTTTTGGCTAAAGCATATATTGCTCTTGGCCTTAAGAACATATGCAATGCATCTGGTAATTTTTTTCCCATTTTACTATCACCTTTATTGTTAGAAAGGTACCTTACTTTTAGTCTGTCTGGCTTAAGTTTCCAGCCCTTGGTGCTCCTGCTAGAGGGAGGAGTTCTTTTCAGCATTTCCCTGCTGGGAATCTCTCCTGTGAACAACAAACATCTTCTATTTTCCTCCTGATAAAATCAACATGGAATTCTTCATTTTATTGTTTGATTTTTGTTTACTGTAAGAAATTCTTCTTTGAATAACTTTGTGATTCTTTCCTTTACCATTCCTGGTTTCTGTTGACTGCCCAGTTTTCATCATTGTATACGATCCTGCCAAACTCATGTCATTAAGAGAGTGTATTTAGGGATATGTTTACAAGGCCAATGGTGAAGTTATTGAAGAACGTGAAGCCTTGTACAGAACTCAAAGAAGCATTGGGAACATCCATTCAAATTCCAACTGATGCCTCTTTTTTGGAGATCTGTCACTTAATTTTTAATCCATTTGATATGTGTTGTATTGCTATTATAAAATACTTGACTCATAATAGTGTGTCAGTTCCTGTGGATATGAATTTAAACCCTACTCCTTGTTCCTCCTACACTACTGCACTAGCAGAGTGCCTTCCATGTAGAATAACTACCACTAAAGGAGTCCCATTGAAGAGACTCCATAGACTTGACCTGGCATTTTCTCTACGTCAGGATTTAACAGCAAATACTTTATTTGGCTATTGAGTTTTTTTACTGGTTGAATATCTACTTAACTAAGCCAATATTGGTGAAGAATTTGATGGTGTAAATGCTTAACTGCAAATATCCATTGTGAATTACCTTCCAGTCTTCACTTTGATTTGTGCTGAATATTATAGTATGTATCCAGAAAGCAGAAAAACCATTAATGACATGCACACAAAGACAGTATTACATTTGAAATTGTGACTCTGAAATTCAAAGCATGATGATTTTAGTGTCTCATGCTAAAAGCTGATCCATTGTAAGCGCTAAAACAAGCATATGCACTATTGAAATCAGGAATCTGTGTTGTTGGTATTCTTCAAGTCACATAATTGAATGAGACGTGCACAACCAATTTAGCTATAATGCAATGACAGAGAAATTAGCTTCTACAAGCTCTGACTATTCAGTATGTTTAATGTACCTAGGGCCCCAAAATATATGTATTTATTACCAAATCCTGTGGATAAACAGAAGTAAATCGCCCTGAGAAAACCTGCTGCTAACAGTATTCTGTAGTTGGCATTCAAGTTAAATTGTTTTCAATGCAACTGCTGTGGAGCATTTATACCTAAAGTCTGAAAGACATTAAATATGAGACTAAGTAATGTCCTATAGCTAATATACATTAATAATAACAGCGTGTATGACATAAACATGCCTAAGCAATTAGTACAACTGTGCAAAAGGAGCTGAGAGGAGTTAGATGCTCACAAGGCAAAGGTCTGTGTATCTCCATGACCTTACTATGGCCATTGCAGGTTTTCTGACCACCAGCTTCTGCAGAGGTAAGGAATCATTATGGTATCTCTGAGTGCAAATCTTCATTTGCATCATATTTGATTCTTGTGATTTGAGTTTTTTTCAAAATGTGTGTCTCTGGCACCTCCTCTCCAGTTAATCTTCTGAAGAAGACACTTGACTTCATAAAAAATGCCAGGATAAATTAGGACAAAGTCTATCAAAAATTGTGGTCTAGCTTAGAAGGAATATCAGTTGTGGACAAAAATATTAATTCTGCCTAAAAATAAATTATTTTTTGACTGCAGCGACCTTAAAAGTTCAACCTCACACAGATTAAATGACTTCTGAATTCTAGAGGGTTAATGGTCTTCAGCTTTAAAAACACATGGAGATATTATTGCAATAAACTGCACATCAGAGGGTGGCTCTTGACAATTTTCTTCCAGATCACTGTTATGAAAGGGGATTCCTAAAACAGAAACATCTCCATCTCCCTCAAGCAGTAATTAAAAAAACTCAGCAAACTAAACAAGCAGTTGGCTGAATTCAGTGTTCACATACATGTGCCATTTCCCGTTTGCAATCAATGAGTAACTTCTGCATATGCCCCAGGGCAAAGTTTGGCTCATCATAGTAACACTAACATTAATTTAGGATGATTAATGATCAAGTCAGTAGCTGTGTAGTATTTGTGACTTCTATCCTAACACTGCTTAACTTTATATTATTTTTTAATTTACAGCTGCCATGGAAAATGACCAGAAATCTACTATCTGAGAAAACCCATCCATCATCTTCAGGCAATCTTCCAATCTGTTAACTTTAGCTGCTACTAATAAGTGTCTCAGTCCAGGAAAAGCAATTATTACGATGTTTCACAGAACAGCTTCCAGATAACATATGATGTAAACTGCTCTTGGGCAACAATTCTTCTAAGGAAACAAGCTTTTCTTTTTCTTTTTTTTTCCTTTTTTCTTCAGTAAGCAACTTTACCAATGCAAGTATGATAAAAACAGAGGTAAAGAGGAAGAGCTGTTGGAAATGGGTTTTCACCATAGCTACTGCACCCATTTACACCTCCCAAAGACTTGAATCACAATGCTTTATAAAGCCCTTGTTATGGGTGTGATCAGTGTGCAGACTGTCAGTAAGGTTGAGAGACCTTACATGTGACTGAGATATGGTCAGTAATGTGTTACATCACATAGAGCCAAACCAGGCAACCTGGTTGGGCTGCAGGTTCACATCCTGAGAGTGATATCTTATCTACTATCTAATATACATAACCAGCAATGCAGAACAAGCTCTGTGTGTTGGCATCTCTATTTTGAGGCCCTTAAATGAACATGCAGCACCATAGCAGGCTGCTGCAGCAGTCAGTACCCTGCTCAGTGCTCACACCTGGCAGTCACTTGCATTCTCTGTCCTCAGCCTCCAGAGCACATGGGAAGGCTCCTCTGGCAGGGGGAGGTGCCACTGGAGGCATCGTGGTGATGGTGGGGAAGAGATGGAGAACTCTCCAAGGTAATAATAGGTTGTTATTAGGTGGCTTAGATGGATATCCTGATGGAGGATGAACCCACCTGAGCTCCCAGTGCAGAGAGCTTCCTCTTAGAAAAGGGGAAACCAAAGCAGGACAGTGTCAAAAGAGCAGTACATGGTTTATCTATGACTATCTTCACTGTAGCCCGACTTCTGTAATGAGGCACCTCTATCAAGGGATTGATGAGGAAATGTGGATAATTCCCACGTGACAAAAAACATATATTGGCAAAGTCTGCTTTTAGATCCTAGTGCAAATACATTTAGGATCAGTCAGATAATAATATGGGGACAACTCACCAAGCCTCTCTGATTAGTTTTGGGGGCTGGTTAATGTCACACATCTTTTTAGAAAGTTTCTCATGACTAATACCTGGTTGTTCTTCACATGTCCTTGTAAGCAGATGTTACCTTGTGACTAACTTTCTGTCTGCCCTTGCTAGACTCCTTGATCTTGAAGGCTAACAACATTTAGCATGGTTCCATTACCATGATTCCATTATTCCAGACACCCATTACCTCATCAGACTGAATGACTTGTCCTTTCAGTTCCACTTCTCTAGTGTATTATAGATTCTCTTGGCATGTTTAGATTTTTGGTTGCAAACTTGCTTTCTCATCCCCAAAGAATTACATGCTAAAAGGAAAGCAAAATCTGCATTCCTTCCAAAAATTTCAGAGTAGTGTGCTAGATCTTTCTGTGTAATATGTAATCCAAACCTACACACCCATTTACTGAGCAAAGGTTTGGTCTTGAGTACCACCACTGAGCTGTTTATCTTTAATTGTCGAGAACTGATAGATGCCAGCAAGTAATTTGATTTTGACATCTAACAAGAGGGTAAGATACATTGCTGAAAGGTCAACAGTGGTGTTTGGGAGTTTTAGGGAGTTCTTGGCCCCTTGGATACCCTGCCAATAAGTGCCTGGAAAGGCTGATTTTACCACAAGGTATGCAAGTTGATCAGAGTTTGGAAAGTTCATTCTTTGTGCAGTTCATAGGTGGTTGAAAGTATTCACCAATTTAGTTGTGTCTTTTGTTCTCCTAGGCAGTAGTTGTATGTAGATGGAAAGTGTTAAAATTTCTTTCCCTAGGACAGGACATATTGAGAACTTCTGCCTTGTCCATTGTTTTTTTTTTTTTTTTTTTTTGCTTCATGTGAACATTTTGGGCATGAATGATGTAACGTATTAAAATATGATAATGAAATTGTGATCAGGAAGCATTTAATGGTACCTGCTTGATTCATGACAGCATTATGCTGTCAGTAGTGGTGAGAAAGGTAAAAATAAAAATGATGTTTCCAATTTGGCAGATGCTCTGTAGCATTAACAGGGAGTCCAACGATTTCAAGGATAGAAATTCTTATATGCGTAGTGAACTGAAAAAAGTGCCACTTCTTTCTGTATATTATAGGAAAAGATTCTTTAAAAAAAATGTAAATTAAGTTATCAAATCTAAACTCATTCTTTGCCATCAGTTTGAAACCAGAAATTGTCACTTCTTTCCTAGAGACATCCATTTTTATTGAGAATGACTCTGGCCTTTCTGGTACTCTGTTATGTTATTTCTCAGCAATGTTCTCATCCTCTACAGTATATACCATTTATGAATATATTTTTTCCATGCAGATATTCATCTTGTATAAGACAGTCTTGTTCCCTAAATCTTTTAGAGCTATCACTCAATTTATATGCATAACAGGTCTTTGACAGTTCTGTATTTCTTGCTAAAGCAGAAAGTCAATAGGAAATAAAAATGAATTCCTATGTCTGAGTATTTGAAAATTAATCTGGTCTAGATGTCACTAAGGCACAATGTCACAGTACATATTTAAAAAGAAATCACCAGATGCAGAATACAACATTCCAGACACACCAGATTGTATTCCAATTCATATGAGCCTTTTGTCTGAGTCATTTACTCTCCTGAGAGTTAAGAGAAATGGGGTGACAATTTTTCAGTTTTGTACTTTGCAACTTATTGAGATCCCCAGATTCATATTTCCTTACTCTCTTCTTTTGTACTCACTGTGTTTGTCAGAAGACATGTGTGAATGAAAATAGACCTGAAATCTGCATTGCTTTTGGGGCTTGGTTCAAACAGGATTAGCAGCCATAGAAAAATTTCACCAGAGGTTTCCATGACTTCCAGTTACATCATTAATGAAGACCTTTTGAACATTTTGGTCTTCTGCCTTTCATATGAAAAGAAAAGTGATCCTGCATTTGAAAAACATTTTGATATTGCCAGAGAAGTAGACATTACTAACTGTTATACCTCTTTACAAAGAGTAAGAAATAAAATACCACTTAACAGAAAGACCATGCTCTATTGTATTTATAACAATGGAAACTGGAATATAACATTTTAAAAATCAAGCCACAGATTAAGTTTTGATTGCAGTATTTCGTATACTGAAAATAAGAATAAGAAAGCAATTAAGTATTCATAGTCATGCTCTCACACAAACACCTACCATGGTGAGCCTGTTTATGCAACTGAGTGTGCCATACAATTGCTTTTATTACCTTCTTATAAAACAGCCTGTATAAAACACTTTTTTTTTGCTTGTTTCTTTGTGTATTGTTGAGCATGTTTGCATTCTAAAGGGCTTTGCCTCATTAAAGCAATTACCATAAACTTGCTGGAGTTTGGTTTTTTTTTCCCCTTCTCCCTCTGAGCACTAGAATATCCATAAAGAGTTCTTGCCCAGCCAGGATGTTCTGTGTCTCCCAAGGCTAGCAGTGGGAAGCTTCATTCTGATGACAAAAAAAAATCTGCAGAGATTTTCTTAAGCTGGAGCATCAAAACAGCAGCGAGCCTGGGCAGGAAGGGGGTGAATGGGGTTGAGCTCTGCCAGCTCTAGCAGGGCTCCTGACCTCTCTCTTTTTGACACAAGCACAAGAAGACTGGAGATTTTCAAAGAGCAGTTTTGCCATGTGAGGGGAGGAAATAAAGGAATGGTGGATGAGTTTGCTGTAGGATAAAATTTTGATTGTTCTCTTATAGGTTTTGTCATTTTCAAGGGGGCAGGGCCATTGTTCACTGCCCATTATAGTCCCTACCCTCTGTATGCAGTTAGTCAGATGGGAAGGGACCTCCAGTTTCTCCATTAGTACCTCAGGCACAACTGCTCAGTTGGTGAGATGTAAAATATGTATAACTCCTGTCAAAGATTTTAGCAAATTGTTTCCTACCAGTGGTGAGGGATGAAGTAAGAGAACTCTCTAGGATTGCACCTGGGTGAACATAAATACAAGTTGAACAAAAACATGGTGAAAACAAAGGCAGAGCTTATCCTATGGAAAGGCTGATGAAATAGTCTAGAAATAATTTTCCTGCTATCAACTTAACAAAAAATTCTTAGAAAAACCAAGACTCACAGGTGGAGGAACCTGCTGAAGATCTACAGGTAAAGGTGACAGGGAACACGGATAGCAAGGAAAGTCTTTGAAATAAAATTCTCAAATCAGAAAACACTGATTTGTCAAACTCAGAACTTTCAAAGGGAAGATGGTTATAAGTTCAATGAGTTTCTGGTCCAAGTAAAAGATTTTCATCTGCAGTCTCAGGGCAGCCAGAACTCTCTGGATTGGATATTCAGATTCAAAACAGTAGACCACACGTAGGACCATCATCTCTTCAAGATGACCCAGGTACATGGAAGTCAGCACCTCACAGTCTGGGTGGGTTCTGGGCTGCAGTCTGCTTCAAAATGACAGCTTCTCCTGTTGGAGATACTCCAGTTTGCATAGATGCCAAGGCTTTCATTAGGCAAGAGAGTGAAAAAGCCTGAGTTGGCAGTCCAGGAATTACATTACCATGCTGAGAGGAGCAGATGGAAGTCCAGGTCTCTTCCCAGGCTGACATGTCATTACTTGTGTATAGTGAAACTGTTTCAGCCAGGGAAATGAGCAAAAGCATCCCGCCCTCTTCCAGCACACTGAGATCATCCTGGACTACTGCAGATTTTATTGCTTTTTTTCTTTATAGAAATATTTTTTACCCAGTTCTTCAATGGCATCAGTGAGAGTTTTAATCTCTGGCTATTGACTGCTCAGAGCAGGCCCTATTTGAAAGGACTTAGTAGCATCCTGAAGTAGAACAGCAGCGAGACCATCTTGAAATTGTGAGATCTTTCACTCTGCAGGGAAACCATTTTTCCTACCTAGCTCTAATAAGGGACAGTTCAATGAAAAATAAAAAAAGATTTTAAGACAGGAAAGTATATATCACTATAGCACTCAATAAAGGGGCCCTTTATTTTCAGGAGTACACAGAAGTAACTAGCATGAGTCTGTTGATATCTATAGAAGTCCTAAACAGAGTGCAGGGAGAAGAATTAGGCAGGCTTGCAGTGTGCTCAGGGACAGCCCCAGGGGAGGAAAGCCATGATAGTTACTGCAGTCAAACAACATGCAGTGCCATACCCACAGAGGTTCTTCCTTTCAAACTTTCCTTGCAAACTGAGGCAGTTGGAGATGCTAGGGCTTATTTCTCACCATTCCATAGTCTCTTCAGTCCTTCACTTCTACAAAAATGAGTTATAAAGGCTCAGTGGTGCAAGCAGTTTCCTGACCATCACTGGCTGTGATGAATACATGAGAGACAGGGTCACATCAAAATCTGATGAGCCTTGACAGGAAGCCAGTAGAGAACCATCTGTATATGAATGTAAGAAAATAAATTTAATTCTGCTTTCCTGTTTTGCACAAACTCCCATTGAACTGAAATATTACCATACCACATGGTCTTGGATCACCCCAAACAGTAGGCTAACTCTGCTTGCTTATTCCAGTGGTGATTGCAAAGGGTTAGTCCAGAAATCTATAATCTCTCTCCTTTCCTGGTGAGTAGCCTGTAAACCCTGTGAGGTGCTGAACACCTACCTTTCAGCATCTGACTCCAAATCTTTATTCTTTGAAGAAACCCAAACCAGAAACCCATGACTAGTTCCTTTCCTTACTATCATATAACTTCTTACACAACAGAATTCTCTCCAAGTACCCACACCAGTTCTGAGCTTTCCTTAGTATTTTTCTTTATTGCAGTTATATTACTCCAATGCAAATTGTCCAAAACATCTGCATTGTTATCAGAGCTGCTATGATTTTATGTGTAAGCAACAATAAGTGTGTCCTGCAGCTTTAAAAGTATTCATGCCAGCCTTACTTCTTCTTATCTTGACACCATCACACTGCTTCTCTACATCTAACTCTAAAGAAGTGGCTTGTATTTATTTGTTGGTTGTCTCGATGATTTTGGAAGCTGCCAGTGACTTTCCTAATTCAATAATGCTGCTACTACAGCATTAATCATTCATCATATCCTGAAAGCAAAAGTGGAGTGATTTAAGAACAAAAGGATTTAAAGAAAAATAAACACATGACCCACTGCGGCTGCTTTGGGGAAAGTAGCAATATATGCATGGCAAAGGCAGTAATGAATAGCATCTGCTTTATCTGTGGAAGAGCAAACAGTGTAGACATTGATCATTTCTCAAAAAGAGTGGCTTTGACCAAAAACATGGAGGAAAGCCATCCAGAAGCTATTTTGTGCAAATGAAGTGCAGATTTGTGTATATGAGTCGATACACCATTTGCTGTTTCCTTTCATTAAAACCACAACATTAGCACTGGAAAATTATTATAATGGTTACAGTCAAAGCCACTGTAATGCTCAATTCTCAGAGAACTCAGCGAGTGAAGGGGAGGAAAAAAATCCTTCCGATCTCAAAGAAGTGTGCTTTAATGTAGTGAAGCCCTAGTGGAAGTGGCTCAGGCATCTTATCTTTTCATGCTCTTACCAGCTTATTGTGTAACTCATTCATTTGGTCCTCAGGGCCAGAAATGGCACAATGGGATTTCTCAAAGCACCCTATTACCACCTCAGTTTCCTCATTGTATTGCAGCCAAATCCTGCTCCTTTCAGGATGATCTACAGTGGGCCAAAGTACTTCATGATGTGCCTTGGCTGGCTTTCTCTTGAGGGTTGTTTTAGCTCCCTGGCTCCTAGAGGCAGAGTTCTGCAACCCTCCCAGCAGCTACACTGGCCTGGAGTCTGATCAGAGCCCTTGTTCCATGCCCCTATCCCTAGACAAGCAGAAGAAGGTATGTGAGTTGTGCAAACTAATACTAGAGGGAATGTCATTGCTTTACATTCTGACATATTCAAATATGAAGGGCTTCTGCACAGGCATAAGCATTTGCAATGGCTGTGCATGATTTGGTGCCTGTGAGGGGATTGCTCTGATGAGATGCTCACAGGAGGAGGAATGTAGGATAGTACCCCATGTACCCCATGACAGTGACACCCAGCCTTAGAGCAGCTGACTAAGGAGCTCCTTTTTTTCCCCCCTGTTCAATGTTGCCTTGTTTCTCACTTTCGTTCTATAAGCAGCTCCTCCCAAGATTGCACAAGCTTTCTGTTCTGGGCCAGAAAATTCCTCTTAACAAAACTCGGAGGAAACCTCCTCTTGCCTCCATGGCAATGGACCTGGAGCTCAGGTCCTACTGTGCCTACAGCTGTCCAGTGAAATCTCCTCAAATTGCCTTTACAAGCCATTCCTTTCCCTGGAAGTGCTCAGAACCAGATCCTGCTTGCCTCTTAAAAACAAAGCAAACCCTCTACCCAAGACAACATAATCCTAATCTGGAGCAGCAACTGCAGTACAGTATCTCCTCATAACAGGGGACTTTTCACACACACAAACCTTTCATGATACTTCCAGAACTGCAGTGTCAGAAGACTATTAGCCAGTTTGTTACTCAAATTATCCACCTCTTCCCTCTTAAGATGACTATAAAGGCAAAAAGGGCAAGTGAAATTTCTTGGCAAAACTTTTAGACCTCAGTTGGGTGAATGGCTGGTGCCATGAGCTGACTCCCTTCTTGCCTCCTGTAAATGTGCAGCCCTGTGCCTGAGCATAGCTGGGGTTTGGCACACTAACACTCTACCTCTGCATTGCTGGGAGAGGCCACTGAAAATATACAATCCCCAGACGGGAGCGATTTAGTGAAATTAAAAACAGACAAGGGGCATTGAAACAAGGAGGTGTCAAATGTTCCCCCTGCCCCACCAAGATTTTGATGTGGCTGCTATGTATACCTGTCTGTCTCCTCTTCACCGCTGTCTAAGTTTGAAAGTTAAAATGCACAGAAGGAGTGGAATTAGAGCAAAGTAACACACCCCCTCGCAGACACACACATGCGCTTTTAATTGTGTGTTATTACCAGTTAATTTCAGCTTGTCCAGAGGCAGGAAGAAAACAGCCAATAGTGGGACTTGGGCCTCCAGAGGTATTGTAAAACATAACATCCAAAGGCCTTCCTTGACTCCATTGCTTCCTCCAGCCCACAAAGAATGTATCAATTCACATTGTTTGATTTTTCCAGATGCCGCTGCTTTCCCACCGTAGTCTTTTTTTTTTGTTTTTGTTAAAAAATGTACTTTAATGCATGAGTGAATGATAAAAGGTGTTGCCTTTTGGCAAAGAGCAAGGAAGATGAAAATTAAGAAGTCAAGATAGCTTTTTAAAGTCCCCAAGTAGCTGCATGTCTCAAATAGAATAAGAATGCTTTATTTGAATATATCACAAACTTGAAGGCTTCAAGGGAATCACAGCATTGTTTGGGCTCACAGTAATTGAAGGAGGAGCTAAGAAAGATTTTTATTACATAAGGTTTTCAAAAGTTATCTATTCTTCATGTCCTCTTTTGTAGTAGTAGTAATGGCACAGAATGTGAAACAAAGGTGTCACTGAAGCAAAGCAATAAATTAAAAGCAAATGACTACCATAGAGTATAAATCTACCACTGCCAAGTAGATTTGCATTTCCTTATTACTAGTGGGAATAGGAAAAATTCTAGGAGATAGAAGACATAATATTTAAAGCATTAGGGTTGTGCTTAGACTACCAGTATTTAAAAATACAGGGATAATTTGGGATTTGTGAACCAGTGGGAATCTTATCTGCACCCATTAAATTCATCAAGTGGCAAGTAAAAATAAAATAGTAACAAGGGTAAGGGAGCATGAATAAGTGAGTTTGGTGCAAATTTTGCCAAATCTCACTTTGCCTTCCTAATCTCTCTGAATCTTTGCTATTGTCCACAAAAGGGTGGACAGAGGTGAATAGTAAATCCATTTCTCTAAACTTCCACCAACCTCTAAAAAAATACAAGCATGAATCTAAGGAAAAGAACCCCACAGCATCATGCAAGTTAAGCTGAATATTTCTATCAATCAAAACCATCTGGAACATAGGAAGCAAAGTACTCTTTATAGCTAGTGAATAAAAATTGCTCACATAAAGATTAAATGGCCAGCTTTTGCCAAAGTAAGAGGCAAATTACCATTGAGATGCTCCATTTATTAGGATCAATGTCATTACTTACTATACTGTTATTACTATATTGCTATTACTACCGTGTTAACTATACAGTTGGGCAGTGTGATGAAAAATATTAGGGCATAGCTGATTTTTTTTTTTTCTGCATGAAAAGAGCATTTTGAAGAGGTTCATGTAGTTGGAAATGGATCAGTAATTTAATAAATTGAATAAACAGTAATAAAATGGCAGCTAAAATTCAGTGTTGATAAAATATTTATATAGCTAAAAAGGAAAAAAAAACCACCCACCTTTTTTCAAAGGCTTCTCAAGCACTGATTTAGAGGGGAATCCCAGTTGGCAGTTCATTGAGATACTCTATTAATATGAAGCTGTGGGTTAAAACCCTTGATGGGATTTAATGGGATGGATAAGGAGCAGAACAGCAAAATGCTCTTACATAAATCACTACCACCACTTTCCCTAGCACTGCATAGGTGGGACTGGCTGTTCTGTCTGCAGAAAGAGAGTGCATTTGGAAATGAACTCAGAAATTACTCTGACTCATTGGTAAGAAATTGGAAAGCTGGGATTTGTTTCTCTTTGAAATTGAGAGAAAAAGAAAGGGACATGATAAAAGTAGAGAAAATAATCAGTGTCAGAAAATAATCCCTGTAACACATAGCAAAAAGCAGACACTTGATGACAAAAAAAGGTGGCTAAGTCCAGACAACTAGCAGGCAAGTTTCCTGCTTCCTGAGGGCTCACAAGGACTCTGGCTTTGCCAAAGGATACCAGAATTCAACAACAGGAACTCAACAAATTCTGAAGAAACACTGAGATTCTTTTTGGGCAATAATGCTATCTGCAGTTACAATAATTAATGCCAAGAAAAATAACATTAGAGAAAAATTTAGGAATTTGTAGTTGAAGCCAGCACTCATTGTTTTAGGGATTATTTTGCAATCTTCATTGGACTGTTGTCAGGACAGGTAATACATCATGTTATTCTGAGCTCTATCAGGTATGGGATAGTGAGCAGATGAATCAGGTTGGTCTTAAAAAGAAATTTTCGTATTATTGTCCTGTCTAAACTATAAATATTCATTTTTGTGAGGCCATCTGATAGCAATTATCACTTTTTACAGCAATGGCTTTCCTCCTGTACTTTGTAACTCATTTTTATAAAGAAGTAAATAAATAGGGTTTTCCAGATGGAATTTTGAGCATGATTTCTCTCTGATGAGCTGCTGACAAATACATATGCATATTTTTAATTACTATCCTCATTTTAAAATCAGACTGGTTCATTAAATGATGGAAAATGTTTCAGGAAAGACAGGCAGTGCTTTAAGCCTGCTGCTTCTGGGAAATGGTTCAGGAATGTCAGGTAGTTTTTTAAGCCCTCTGTTTCTGTTCCCTAACTTTTTACAACACACAGGATCTGGGATTCAGACAGATAGGACACTTGGTATCTTTTCTTTTCTTCAAATACTCTGTATTTAAAATACTACTCCAGTGGTTTCTGACAACTGCTTAGGGCAATTTTGCTTAGCCTAGCGGAATGTCCTGGAAACTACTGGCAATGATTTAGCTCCCAAAATTGGAACACATTTAGCAGAGACAGAAAGCCTATGAACAAATAATGGACAAATGCCAGAGTAAATAAATGTGGTTCATGAGCTGTGGTCAGAAATGTCTCTCTTTCAGTATGCAGTGCAAATCTTTTGCCAACATTTACCATAAAGTTATTACACAAAGCAGTTTTTCCTCTCAGTAAGACAAACTCAATGAAAGACTGCTTCTAGTCTAGCAGCCGACCATTAGGCTGTGATAGCCTGTCATGCCACCAGCAAACCTGTGTGCAGTTGGTTTGCTTCAAGCTGAGCTTTTGATTTTGTTACTCAGGCTTCTGTGCAGAAAGAGAGAGGCAGCAGGAGAGAGCCTCCCCACAGTTCTGCACTCCTTTAGGAGACCATGGAGAACCATAGGGCAAATTTTAGGTATCTTGTCTCCCAAGCCTGCCTCTTGGTCTGGCTGCACAAGTCCTCTGAAAGCACTTTCTTACACTGTCATATGGAGACAGGCATTGCAGGCATCACCATCACCAAGCAGCATCACCTTTTCGAATACCCCATCAATGGCTCCAAGAGAGGAAAGGGCAGGCATAAATCAATGGCAAGCCATTGCTGATGCTTCTTCCTGTGTGTTGTAGGCTGATTTCAGGTATTTGCATTGTCAGTAAGTGATGGTTTCTGGATGTGGGTCTAAGTGGACAGAACTTCTGCTCTCCTCTATGTCTTTGGAGGGACTGACTGATGTCATCTTCAAAATTCTGCAGAAGAAACCTAGAATTTGCAGAGCCTCTCTGTAGCCATAGGAACCCTGAATCCAAAGCTAAACAGCAGAGATGGCTGGGTTTGGCTACTCTCCCACCAAAAACCCTTCCCAGCTACCAACCTCCCAGGCAAGAATAGAAGTAAAGAATGTTTGGTGGAAGGGCTTGCCTCACACTCAGGCAGTTTGGGGTTGACCCAACACCAGGGTAAAATAGATGAGGAAACCAAAACGACATTGTTGTGCTCTGCATAGCTTTCCTTGTACTAATCACTAAAAATGCAGAAACAGAGACTAAATTAATTTTGTGTGTTGCCTATGGATGTTAAGCCTCAGTTGAGTGTATCAGCCCAGGCACTGTGCCATATGGAATGATTTTCAGCTCCATCCCTTGGCGTGTCAATGAGAAAGCATCTGGTTGAAGAAGCTAATTTGAATTTTTGTTCAAAATCTTGCCCCACCTCTCCTTTCATACATGAAGATATATAGCCATGCACTGTGCCCCAATATATGGAGAAGCATATGAGTCAGACCAGAACAGGAATCCCAACTGATATAGTTAAATAAGAATACTAACTGAAATGGTTAATGGGAATCTTGTTATTTACAACTTTATGAAATCCTTAATAAACATTTTTCTAGCAGTTTTCTGGATTTTCACCACTGGCAGGATCCAGGCAAACAAAGCTAAATTATTTTGATAATACTGATAAAGGCTGAACTGAAGTTACAGGGGAAAACTGTCCTGCTTTTAAAATGTGAGTATTTCTGTATATGAAAACATCTAAACCCAGCCAAGCATTCTCTAACAGGGACTGGATGAATTTGCTCTGCTCTAACCCCATTCCTTTAATGAACATGCATCACTCTGTGCTGTGCCCAGCAGATGTAATAATAGCAATGTCTGGTGAGCTTCTGCAAGGAGCCCTGCAATGAAAGCACCTTCCCCTCCCGCCAAGTTAAAAGAGAACAGGCTGACATGTATTGGAAATGCACGGGCAATATAATGATAGCAAATTGCTTTGGAAAGAAAAAGGTTCCGCAGCGCACATGTCATTTCAATCCCCAGCTCGGAGGCAGTGCTTCAGCTCCATCCTTTGTGTCTCCCTCCAGACCTACCCCCTCCCTCACCCCTGCCTTTGGGGAGAGCACTGCCTGCACTGCAGATCAAAAGCAGCATCTTCACTACAAAGGAGGAGAGAACTCACGAGTCCGTACTGCCCCCCTGCCCCCCCCAGAATGTGGCAGCTTTGTTACCCTCTTCATCACTCTTTTAAGAGCATGTTGGAAAAATTCATTCCTTTTGGTCCCTCCTGATGAATTCCTCTGACTGGGACATTCCTGCTAGTGCCTGTTTCCCTGTTCAGCCCTGTCCGGGCTGTGCCATGAGGCTTTTGTCACAACAATGGTTCTTCTGAGATGGTGACAGAACATCATCTAACACCCAGGAAAATGGGGCTTAGCCATTATTTCTAGAATATATTTAAGCCCTTTGGGAGGTTGCTATTGAAAAGGCTGGGGATGCTGACTATTTTTTTTTAATTCTGATGTCTAACAAAATATAAAAGTTGTCTGCTAGCCTGAGAAGGAGCTTAGGTTTCAATACATTGAGTGGGCTGCCACTGTGGGTCCAGAGCTGTCAGGAATGAAGGGGAGATCATATTATCCCCTCATTTATCCCTTTGGGCACCTTTCTCATCCCCCCTCTACTTCCTTGACCCTTGGGTTGTGTTTGTGCAATGCCAAATGCATTTTACAAAGTGCTGTTTTTATTTTTGCTCAAAACTTTTCAGCTTTTCAGCTGTGTGAAAAAATCCCAATTGCAAAATGGTGTAAATCACACTCATCCACCTTTCTGATGTGCAATGCAGTCAGAGTATCTGGACATTGTCAGGGCATTGTAGCTCATATCCCAGGGTGACTTTGTTATAAGAAAGGAGTTTAATTTTTTCCTCTTTTGTAACCTTGTGAAATTTCCACATTAAAAAGCAATCACATCTTTCAAACCAGCAATGATTGTGTTTGGCATCATGGCTGCAAACCCCCAGCGTGCAGGGCTGAGCTTGTTTTCACTAAAATGAAATCAGCTTTCAAAATAAATGATCTGCAGCAACATTATATTCCCCAAATCTTATAATCCTATTAACAGAGTTGAATTTTTTTCCTTTTTTTTTTCTTTTTCATTTTTTTTTCTCCATTGCCATCAGACTGACAAGATTGGCCCTGTTTCAAGGGGTACAAACAGAAAGTCAGTTGAGGATGTAGCCAAGACATGCACTGCAAGCCAAGGACCAGCCCTGCCAGGGCCTGTGGTTAGAAGCTCTTAACGACTATTGTAAGCCCTTAAATATAATCATCTGTATTTCACCTCCACCTAACGTCCTTCATGTGTAGCATGTTTATCTGTTCTCACAGGCTTTCAAGAGACTCAACAAACAGCCCTGTTTGCAGAAGAGAGAGGGGAGTGGGTTGCCTTGGCTCTCCCAATGAATGAGGCTTCTATCAAAAATGACACAGCGGTGCCAATGTGGTGAAGGGAAATGTCTCCAAATTAGCCTGGGCAAAAATCTCTTTGCCAGAAGTGGAAATTACGTGGTAATATCAAAAGGCAACTTTACTTATATATAATTCCAGGTTTCTCTGCAAGTATTTTTTTTGGAAGAAAGTCAGAAGGACTCAATCTCGTGCTGCTCCTGCTGGTCCTGCAACCTATGCCCTTCCCATGGAGCCCCCTCCTCTCACAGGCACAGTGCACCTTGGAGTCACTCTGTTGTTTCAAACCCTGACTAAAAAGGTGCAATAATTGGCCCAGGATGTAGAAATCCTCTTGATCATGGCAGAAGTTTTATATTCCTTTTGGGATCCAGAGGGAACACACAGAAAGTGCTGAGACCATGCAGAAGGAGTGTGGGAGGGTCCCTATCCCCCTGCAATTCTTCTGTAACAATGTTTATTTGGGCATTGCACTTGTTGGAAAACTGGGTCCCCCCTGCAAAACTCGTGTTTCTGAAGGGTCACAGCTCTCAAGGGCACGGTGGGTTAGCAGCTATTGTAGGTTGCCAAGTGCTAGGGTGCAAAATTTGTAATGAAAATATGTCAGACTCTTCCAGCTGCTCTTGGGGTACCCGGCATAACCTGGAGAGAAACCTGGGATGCATGGAATTGCCAAAGCTCAGACACTCCTGGCCTTTCCAGACACCTTTTACTGCAATGAAATGCTGAGCAGGGAATGTAAATATTGCCTCTGTTTTGTAACATTTTCTTTTTATTAGTTCATCAGGTCAACAGTGGTTTCCTTAGGCTGTGGATCTGAAGCTGGCAGGGCTCTGCAGCTGCAGGAGTGTGGATCTGGGCACAGAAGCCTCTGTCAGAAGCTGCAGTTGTGATAGCAGCTGCCTCCCTCAGAGCCTCAGAGCTCCCTCCCTTGTTTACTAAGTGGCTTTGCGACAGCTTTATGTGAAATTTAAAACCATAAAGTAAAAGCATTAGATTATAAAGTAAACAGGCACAGTCCTCTCTGTTAAAACATGGCACCTGCTTCTCCTCTCCTCGCCTCTTTGCTAACACTGCCAGCCGAAATGTATCATTGACAAATTCTGTGATTTATAAATCACATCAGGTCAGATCTGCTGCCACTGAAAGCCAGGAGAGATGTCATGCTGATGATGTTGGGAGCCCCTCAATCAGTACTGCAATCCCAGTTTCTTAAAACAGCAGTGCTGAGACCCCTGGAGTAATAAGCTTGGTTTAAAAATCGGGAGATTTTTAGGTCTAGGAAACAGGGACTTTATTTTATCTGGGTTTTGATTTTTGAGCCTCTAGAAGATTACATGGCTGAGCTTTGCTGTGTAACCAAGAGGATTTGAGGCTTCAAAAAGTAAACAAAGGAAAGATGATATTCTGCCAGATCACTTCTGCCAGGAGCTGGGATTTCTGCAGGGCAAAATATTCCAAGATCTGTGACAAAATCTCCAGAGCTACAGCATAAGAAGGCCCAGAGACCAGTCAAAACATTCACATGTAGCTGCAACAGTAAAGTTGCTGTTTAAGCAGGTAATTTCAGGACCAGACTCAAAAATTATTACAGTCTCTTCCACTGCTCTGGTTTTAATAACTGCACATTCTGTGCAAATTGCTGTTGGGATGTTGTTAGCCTTCTGATAACAGATCAACATACCTGCTGAAGACACAGCCAAACTGCATCTGTTCACTGTATTCATTAACTGCTCCTCAGCTGTAGGATCAGATACTGAAATTAGTTACATAAATAAGGTACAGATTTGCCTACAGTTTGTCCAGTGCACTCTGCTTAAGCATGGTTCTTTTAACTGAATCTTTTATTAAAATATAAAGTTAGATTTGACAAGCATTCATAGCCACCTCAACAAATCTGCTGTGGACTTGCCTGAATTCCACTTACAGATATTCTGGTAAAATCGCAGAGTAGATTTGTTTGGAAATTACATCTAGATATTGTCTGTTGCATAGTTTCTTTTGTTTTTGCAAAATAAATTATTCAAATGGATGCCTAGTTTTATGTACTGAAAGAGTTCTTAATTTCAGTAGCATCATTACAAACACCTAACACTGTGTAAGAAATAGAGAAAATCTCTCCTCTGTCATTCCTCTATTTTTGGGGGATTCAGACCACTAGAAATGTGAATCTGCTAAATTCCCTCACTTCCCTGGCTCCTATAGCACCCCTTCATCTTAATGATGGAGCAGGCAGAGTGAGTGCAGACTGATGAGTGCAGAATTAAGCATTTGGATAAATATCCTGCTGAACTGGAATCTTTCTGGGAAGGGCTGGATGTGAGAACTGAAGTGCAATGCTGAGATTGTATAATCCTTTTCAGAGCTCTCTACCATCTAAGAATTGGAATTGCTGTAAAAACAAACAAATGCAGGCAGGCAATGATTTGGGAAGAAATCTAGGCGAGATTTGGACAGGAGCAAGGGAGACTGGGATGCATGAGTCTCACTTTTTATTTGGAATTGAGTAAACTCACATCCTTAAGCAGATATGATAACATGAGTGTATATGCTAATTCCTAACTATCAAGATTTTACCATAAACAATGGTAGAAAAAAGTAGTGGAATAATTATGAAAAATATACTGACATTTTCCTTTTAAGAAATTTCAACTTTTTTTCCTGAAGAAACAGTTTTCTGAGGCAATTTACTCAGACAATAATAGAAGTGTATTTATGTAGCTGAGAAGATTAGCAACTCTCCTGAGAGAAAACAACAGATTCCATCTACCCATCGGGAAGCTACCACAACTTGCAGCTGCAGAGCAAAGGAGTAAGATCTGCTGGAGCTTGTGCCAAGAGGAGCTGCCCTGTGCCCTGCTCACCCGACTGTCCTCATCTGGCTGTGAACCTTGGCTGCCATGTGTGTGAGCTACAGGTCTAATGGCTGGTGTTTGCACTGCAGAAGTGTTCAGTCAGCACAGCATAAACTTATAAAGTGCTTTCCAAACAGGCAGAGGGCTCGATGAAGTTTCCTCTCCAGTTGTTCCAAAGTCCCAGCCAAAAATCTCAGTGGGATTTCCCGGAGGAATTGCAGATCAAGAGCAGCAGAGTTGCAGCCAAACACCAAGGCTGGAGGTTTTGTGTATTTGCTGCTTTCTTCCTCAGGCTCCTGGGTCAGACCCCAGTGGTGGGTTAGCTGAGACTGTCACTAACCCTGCTTGGCCAATCTCACCTTAGCCTTTGCCATGATCTCCTTTTCTCTGTCAGCTCTCTCACGCAGTCTCACCATCTTTCATTGTTTGAAAGGGAACCTCTAAAGGGCATTTTTTCAAGGCTCAGTGCCTAGAGCCACTTAACTGCATGATAATCTCAGCTTTTGTTTAAAAAGAAATGTGCTAAGCCCTCATGATAGTGGGGAGAAGATTGTACATTTGAATCTTTGGGGATTGTAGAAGGCAAATAAAAATGTTTAGTATATATATATGTTTAGTTTCATGGTTTGGAGGTGGGAGAGTAGCATTTTACAGTATCACAAGTTTGCCAATAGCATACTTGGTTTCCAATAGGACTGACTTTTTTCTTGGCCCTTGTTTATTTCTACAGCCTGATGTGCTTGTGGCTTGGCAAATAAGTCTCTCTGGACCATTGTAATACTTTATTGGTGCATATATAACTATTGGGACAACAGCTGTAAACCAGAAGTGAATTATTATTTTCTTTTTGTTTCATGTTCTAGCATGGTAGATATTACAGCCTTGGCATTTTGTGAAAAGGCAACAAAAAGTCTTCCATTTCTTGGTATGAAAATTATGGGTACAGGAAACAAACACGTCCAATCAGTGGCCTTTTAACCTAATGGCCCTTTCTAGGGTGGATGACTGTAGTACCTTTCTGTGCTTGGAAGGCCACATATTTCTTTCTGATTCTTACTCTAAAAGCAGAGGTCATGTTAGACCAAATATGACTGTCCTCAACCAGATTTAATCTCCTTTCAGTGGCAGAAGAACAAGCATCCAAGAACTCTGTCTGGAGGGCTCACTACATTTCTACAGCTTTCTCACTTATGGAGCTGTGGTTTTTTATAATTTCCTCCTTCTGTTTCCAACACAGGATAGTGCTTTTAGATGATAACAAAAGTCAGTTCTTCACCACTCGCATATGCAAAATACCAAAGAGCATGCAAAGGTGCTGAGGGCACAGAGAGGGAGAGGCTAGGATTCTGTGCCTCACATGGGCTCCATGCTCAAAAATGACATTGGGACTTCAGAGAGTTTTACTTGTCATATTTCCACCCCACATCTCAAAGAGATGGTTACCTTGTTTGTTGTTGTTTCTGTTTTTTTAGATGTCAAGGTATTAGTACAGAGCAGCTTGCTGGAATATAAGGCTTTGTCCCATCACATAAATTGCTGTACTTCAGAGAAATCCTTAGGTATTGAGGCAGGTTAAGACAGGACCATGAAGTGTTCAAATGATGTAGGGGCCATTGTGCTGCAATAGCCAAGACAGGTACCTGTTGTAATTTGCCACAGATAATTGGGGGAGGTCAGTAATGACCAAAATCTGTCAGCTACAGACACATAAATGAAAAAAAAAATCCAAGACAACCAAAAGCTACACTGTATAAAATGGTAGATACCTTCTGATGGAAACATGACAGACCCAGCTGGGGAGACGACTGAGTGCTTAGCTAGAGATGATGGGAATTCTTCAGTAGTGCTTATACTTGCACACTCTGCTAATTAATAGCCTTGGTCCTCTTCCTGAGGGATCTTTTAAGGTTGCTGGCCAGGCTGAAAGTAAGGAGAAGAGTTCACCATATTAAAATCTGTAAATTGGCACCAAGGGACTAGAGATAAAAGGTGTAAAGGATATATATACTCTAAAGCTGTTGTCACTCATTATTTGAATTACATTATTATGCCAAGAAGCATGTAAAGAAGTGGAGGACAAGTCTTAGGAGAAGCAGTGCAAGTGCAGCAGTGAGCTGGCCCAAGCTGGTTTTGGTGCTCAATGACACATGCTAACAAAACACCACCTCTCCTGTCCTAAGTGACCCCATGACAGATGGAACCCATAGCCATGAACAAAGTTAACTCAATGGACATTTTGTGGACACTTCATGGGCATTTTACAAACTTATATATTACAGGGATGATCCATAGACTAAGGGAATGATATCTGTGTATTCATCAAAGGATGGGAAGGGGGATGGTGGTTGGTGAGGATGTATTGGAAGGTGTGGGAAGGTGAAATAAGGGATGGGGAATGTGCTGGTTTTGTCTGGGATAGAGTTAATTTTCCTCATAGTAGCCAGTACAGGGTTGTGTTTTGGATTTATGCTGGAAAACAGTGTTGATAAATCAAGGATGTTTTAACTATTGCTGTGCAGGGCTTGCACAGAGTTGAGACCTTTTCTGCTTCTGACCCCACAGCACCAGCAAGTGGGCTGTGGGTGCATAAGGAATTGAGAGGAGACATGGCCAGGACAGCTGACCCAAGGGATGTCCCTTAACATAGGGTGTCATGCTCAGCATACGTGTGTTTCCCATCCCCTTGAGGGGTGAGGTGAGGGGGAGAGAGTGAGCAGCTGTGTGGGGCTCAGCTGCTGTTAAGCCACAACACACTCCTTCACTAAGTTGGCAGTGTTTTGTTCTCTACATTTTTCTTGCTGTTTGTTCTTTCCTGAGCATGTAGTGCTGCAGAGGCAGCTCTGGTGGTTGAGCAGCAGCCACAGGGGAAACATAGGATATCCATGAGGGTGATACTGGTCTCTAAGGGAGGTGTGATATATGGAGACAAATTCCTTTCCTGCCAGAGTGGTGGGAGGAAAGCAGACCCCAGTGTTGCTGGAAAACATTCTGAGAAATCTTGGTAAGTGGTTTCTTGGCCTCAGTGAGGGCTTTTTTCCACTATTAAAGGTACAATTTTACCCTGAAACTGTGAATTACTTTGTTCAGGAATTTCTACCTTATACCTTAAACATTGATGGCACTTAATAAATAAAGTGCTGCCACTCTTCTCTTCTGCTCCTCACTTCTTCTTTTTCTTTTTCTTTTTCTTTTTCTTTTTCTTTTTCTTTTTCTTTTTCTTTTTCTTTTTCTTTTTCTTTTTCTTTTTCTTTTTCTTTTTCTTTTTCTTTTTCTTTTTCTTTTTCTTTTTCTTTTTCTTTTTCTTTTTCTTTTTCTTTTTCTTTTTCTTTTTCTTTTTTCTTTTTTTTTTTTCTTTTTCTTTTTCTTTTTCTTTTCTTGTTGATCATTTGCTCTCAGTTCAGCTGCAGAACTCATACACCTTCACTCCAGGTAATCTCTGATCGCCTCTCCGGTCTTCCTCTGTAATAACTTTTCCCTTTAAGCTCTTCATTTTCAGTGAAAAAATCTATGTGGAAAGTGACACGACAAAAGCAGGCCAACTGGAAGCAAGGTAAAGCTGAAAAGGCATGGGATCAGCTGTCTTGCTTTTGTTCAGTGCTTATTTATTAAAAGGGTTTGTATTTAAAACATAGAAGAAGCTTCTGCAGGATGCATCACCTCCTGTACCAGATGATCTAAGGGTGCTGAAACTGTAGTTGATAAAGCTGGTTTAAATTTCATACCAAGTATGCTCAATTTTTAAGTTGTTCATTAATTTTAGATGGCACTTGTCTTCATTTAACATTTACCTGCTTGTCATTTGTTACTACTTCATTAAGAAATTAACTGAGATCTGACACTGAGTATATAAGGAGGTCTCTGTCCCAAAGAGTTTCTACTCTAGATGCACAAGACAGCACCAGCTGGAAAGGGAAACAGAAATAAATAGATGCAGGAATTTGTCCTATGACAAATGGCAGGACAGTAGCAGTGATGTGATGAGAAACTGAGTCTCTTAGCTCCTGAGTCAATGCCCTTCTCACTAGGCTACAGTAATAACAGCAATGAGTCCTGCTAACGAGGAGGTAATTTTGGTATTCATAGCAAGATTAACCAACACACCATGTCCAGTAGGGACAACTCAGAATTCATATACACAAAGGGCACATTTGTTACAAATTCACTGAATCCTTTTAACCTTTTTCCATTTATGTCTGAATATTAGCACTTGGAAATATGCAGAACTAGGGCTTAACAAGCTTGAAGAGTTAGATTATGGATGTTACTGTGCTCCTTCAATTTCATTAAATGGCATGCAAGGTAATTATCAGTCATTGAGTTTCCCCTCATCAGAGACAAACCATTATTGCTGCAAAATCTAAGAGGAAAAAAGAAGAAAGTTTTTAAAAAAATAAGTGACAAAAGCATAGTGCAGGTGGACTGTTCCAAAGGAACCACCAGGCCATGCAGCCCTGCAAGATAAGCAGTGACTCCACATGGACATGAGTGAGTCCTAATGTCCAGTGGTCAGAGAGAGCAGAACTTAATTCTTGAATGTGACACAGGGAAAATAACTATTTCCTCACCTTTTTCCCTCTTACAAATGAAAGACAGCAGATTGCTTGGTGGTCTGGCTCACAGAAGGACTGTGATTAATTTTCAGCTTGGTCAAGTCCAATAGCTGCATCCCCTGTAAAGACTTTGAATGCTCTGTGTAGGAAAGCTGTGCCAGGTGTAGAGATTCCTGTTTGTATGATCTGATTTTGTCCGGGAAAACTTGGAGCAAAACTTTGTTTTCAAATAGCTACCATCTAACTGAATTGCTTTTCTGCTAGTGGCAATGGTTGTTTTCTTAATCAGAAGATACATTTGCAGAATAAAGCCTGGTTGGTGTTTTTTTGGGAGGCACAACTAAAACCTTAGAGCATTTCCAGATGATCATTGTATGAACAATACTGTAAGGAAACCATCAGATTTTGGATGTGAAGTTTCAGACAATCTCTTCACAAAGGAGAGCCATCACAATTTGCCTGTGAGGAAATTGGAAAGGGAGAACATGGCCACCTACTTCTGGATGAGGCTCCCTTTTGTTTGTCTTCTTCCTTTTCTTCTTGCAGGTCATTACTTACAACGACAAAAATATTTACCAGATACATTGAAAATAGGCAGTATTCACAGCAATGCAGAGGAATCCAATACGATTTCCAAATCGTGAGTCTTTTGTCTGACCTCGTGATTTCCCAGAGAACCTGATCTAATCCAGAGGGACAAGGTATGAGGGAAAACTCCAGCATTGTCAGCAGGTGACCTGGATGACCCTCCAGGTCTTCTTCCCTTGAGTATTTGGTCATTCTGAAGCACACATCTTGGCTTGCTGTAGCACTGCTAAAAGCTCAAACACAGAGCAATGTGGGATCTGCATTTGGATGGAGCAGTCTGGAGGCATGGGATGAAGATGCATCCAAAATATGGCTTCTTTTCCAGAAGGAGCTGACCATCTTGTAAGACTCCAATGGCACACCAAAGCATTTTGGCAGACTTTCAGAGTATAAAGTTATATCCTGATGAGATGGAGAGAAGGTTGCTAGAGCCATCTGAGTAGGGAAAACAAACACAAGTAGAAGTAAGCTAAAGAAATTTTTTCTTCTTACATTTCTTCTCTGTGCATGTTTTCTTTGAGACCATCTGTTAGCTGCCTGTATAGACATCTGATCTTGAAAATTTGGCCTGAGAACCTGAAACCACTATTTGTACTGAAACACAGACTCATCTTGCTATCATAGCAAGGATTAAAGCCTGTTTCCAAAGATGTGTCCTGCTGAAGTTAAAAGTGTTACACTTCTCAATGTCTCAACATAAAGTATTTTCCATGTGGAATTGGCTGAACCCATCGTATCAGTGATCACTGTACCTAACATATTTACTGTGGAAAGATGACTAGACCGCTAAGAAGAAGGGATACAGTTCAAAGGCTCAGCTGATACATGCTCAGATTTCATTGTCTAAGTATAAATAACCCTGTAATAAATGCTTGAATCAAAATTATGAAACTTAGTTAAGGATAGTTTCAGGATCCAAACCTAGAACTGCCTAGGAATTTCATGGCTGGTCACTCTTGTGGGTTGCCCTGCCCACAGGAAAAAAAAAAAAAAAAAGGAGAAAAAGGCAGATTTCCAGCTCTGGTGCCTGTGTCAGGCCTTGCCAGAAAGAGCAAGCTTGTGGCTGCCACGGCACACTGGAGGTCAAAGACCTGGGTTACCTTTCCTAACATTTAGACCTTGGGAAGTTGCTTTATCCTCAAGACAAGCTCATTCTTCTCTCTGTAAATGGGAGATAATAGTTCTCCAAAAAGTAAGAATAAAGTCTGTATGATACTCTACTAATTTATAATGCCTGCTCTATTAAAACCAAATAGAGAAACAAAACCTCCAGTACAAACCTATATAGTCTTCTCAGTTTAAACATAACTTTGTGTGTCCGTACTACTTCCTTGAAGTTAGAACTCCACAGAGAAGCCAGTCAGGGTGGTCCTAATGTGATAATTCTGGGTTTCTGGTGGCAAAAAGTTCCTTTTCTTTTCCAAAAAAAAGTATTTTTCTTAACATATTGAAAACCAGCCACACAAAGAACAACATTCCCTAGTGTTTGCACAAAAAAAGTGATCTGCTCATAAAATGCAGATGACGGGCAACTTTCCTGTAGTCTCAAGTCAGCGTATTCAAGCACTAACATACATCATGTTCTAAAAGTAAATACCTATATTCACATCAGTTTGTCTCAAGATTATTTTTATTATTTATTTTTATTGAAAATATGACTTCTTCATCAGCTCTCAGATCCAATTTAAAAAAGATTCAAAGGAAATCTGAATGTCATGAGATCTCTCTTTTGAGTTGATTTTTCTCATACATTCAATTCCTCTATAATTAAAATTCACTGTTAATATATCCTCTATTTATGTCCATATTATTTGGACATAAATTTATGTGAATTTGGCATGCTATTTATTTGACTGTCAGTGATTAATAGGATCTACCAGGTCAGAAGTCCCATCATAATTGCTTGGTTTGTGCCAAAAGTATTCATGATCCCTAAGTGGTCTTCCATTCCAGCACTGTTCAGGGCCACAGCATTTAAACATCTAACATCAGGCAGGGATGGAGCCATTAGAGCCAGCAATGCTAAGGCACAAATAAGATTAAGGTAATAAATATCAGATATCAAAGCAGCTTCAAAACACCATATATCAGAGTCATGGAAACAAAGAATTTTTCTGATTCATCATCAGCTCCAAAGAATAAAAAGCCTTTCTGACCACTTAAATGAAATATTCTGTTTGATCCCCAAATGAACTGCTTTATTTTGAAACTGAGATTTTAAAAAATGTTTTTAATTTTATTTCAAAGTAAGCTGAAAGGCATCTCAAAACAAAACATTGTTTTTGCAAAGAAACACCAAGTTTTATTTTTGTAACTATTAGAACAAAAGATTTTAATTTTGAGGGAAATTCTCCTCAGTTTTATATGTGAAAATAAGTTGGTGAAGTGGCACATTCCTGGAAAGTTTTAGTGTTGACAAATCTACATTTTTCATCTAGCAGAGTCCTGGTGAAAAATATTGCCCACTCTAGTTGGTCCATAATTTCATAAATCGGATGCCATCCCTTCCTTTTCCCAATGAAATTCTTATTTTTGAAGGCAAATGCAAAACTCTCCTTAGAAGGAATACAGCCCTCAGCAGGAGAGGCTTCTTTCCAAACCCAGGATGAGCCATCCTGCACTGTGAGCTGCTGACACTGCACTGATGCTGCAGGAATGATGCAACTCAAACTAGAGTCTAAAGTAACGTGACAGTTTTCTGTCAATGCAAAGTGTTTGGAAATGTTTCATATTCTAAAGTGAGACAGGTAAGCCCTCAGCTGATGTCACTGAAGTTTAGCTAAAGACATTTGGTTTCCCATTGCCCATAAAGAGCTGCTGGTGCCACAGGACCTTGGAAGGACAGCCCTGCAGCCTTAGATTTGTGACACTCAGTCCTTCTCATGTGCCACCTGTGGGGATCTTACAGAGGGGTACGAGCCCCAGTCTGCTCAAGAAATGTGAGATGCTGCAGCATATCTACTTCATTGTATGTAATTATACCATTAGCCTCTAAACTACATCTAATGCAACTTATAAAAAGCTTCAGGATTTGCTCTTTATTTTTTGGAATTATACTGATTACTTTCCTTAAAATTCAACTAATTTTGAGATATGATGAGTTCTATATTTTCCACAGGTTTGGTAGTGGTGGAAAATTATTTTCTTCTAGTGACTTAAAGAACAGAAAGATGCTTCCTAAGAATGAGGTGTAAGATACTTCTTAATTTCAAAACCCAAGTTGAGGGAATTACTTCAACAAAAAACAAAAAGAAGAAGTAACTAAGACTTCTGTGATTGGTATATACTGCTCTTTGTTTGAGACTCTGAAAGAGAAAGTCATACCTACCTCTTCTCTACAGAGGTAATGCTATCACAGGAATGTTTCATGCCAAGCATGTGTGTAGGCGTGGATGTTCTACTGGAAGGTTTAGAGGAGAAATTCTGTAGCAATCACACTGATCTTGCAGAGCAACAGCTGCCTTTCAGATTTGTTTCTTTCTCTGGTTCCACTGTGAAATACTTTATCTTGTAATTACTGTAGCTTATTTGTATCAGAGATGCCACTGTGAATAAGACTTAGAGACAAATGTTTTTATCAGCTTCTGGAGTGAAAGAAATGCACCCTGTGCCATTGGATCCTTTGCTCCAGTACAACTCCACCTCTTATCACCCCTTCTGAAAATACTTGGTTTGGTGCTGGGCAATCTGAGAACCACAACTTTGATCTGTAATTTCTGAATGTGTGCAGAATGAATAAGTACAAAATGTAGGTTAGGGATAATATCCAAGTTAACAGACTATGGAGATTAATTAGTGTTCAGGTGATATTTTCCTGAGATGCTTTAGATGCTCTGGAGAGCTTACATTGGGTTTGAGTTCTAAATCTCAGCATGAGGAAGCTCTGGTGTTTAGGTCTTTCCTGAGGGAATGCCAGGCTGATGCTATCAGCATTTCCTCCTCCTTCCTTGTCACCAAAAAGAGACATACGTGCACCATCCAAGTCACTGCCTCTTTTCTGAATCATGCACTGGTACAGGATGGTGAGCTGCTGCCTTGGAGAAGGACACTGCTTTACAAGGCTTCTGTCTTTGGCAACTTCCACTGACCACATTGAAGTCTCTCTCTGCTATGAATTTGACCATTAGAGTTGGAGTGCAGTCACACCTGCATCCAGCTGCTTGGTCTTTCAGTGGAGCAGAACCAGGTTTCTTGATGTCATTGTTGCTCTTTGAATTAAGCCTCAAGAGACTATTTTCAGGACTGAAGCTGTAATCTGTCATTCATACCCAGCTTCTAGGTGTGTAAAAAGCAAGAAGGAAGGACATACTGAGCCTCCCCAAATCCTAGTGTTGGTGTGTCCTTTTTCATCACTGAATATCAAAGTATTCAAAGTTAATCCTGTAACTCTTCCTGCAGGACAAACAAGTCTCTGAGTCAGTTGCATACACACAGAAGAACTTCTTCCCCCTCTGAAATAGGGAGGTGCTTCATTGCAGAAACTCTGCTAAACACACACACTTCCAGCAACCCACTGAAATCAGAGAACAATGACGGGGACTATATTTATGGGGTTTTTTTTTCCCCTCTTACCTCTTTGGCAAAAGGAGAGTGGGCGGAGACAGACACTTTGGCTCCACATTCACCTAAAAGCCCTTTCAAATGCCCGGCGTGTTGAGCAACACGGAGGCAGCAGTTTCTATCTTCATTTCTGCGTGTTGACAGGGAGAGAGGAGAATTTTAACTGGATCAGCTCGTTTCCTGTGGTGAGGCACAGTTTGCATGGGTGTAGCAGCGGTGTGGTGGATGCACAGCCAGGAACCATGGCTCCTGCAGCACAGGGAAACAGCAGCAAACTCGGCCACATTCTCATGTGGATGAGCTGATAGCTATTGCTCCAAATCCCAAACTGAATCCAAACCTGGGGCCACCACACTAAAGTAGGGTGAAACTCCTGGTCTGGCTCACACCATCCCATGATGCACTAGAGATCACCTGCACAAGTGAAAAGGTGGTGGATCTCCAAGGACTTTCCAAGGAAGGAAAAGGATTGTTTGGTGACATTCCAGCCCAAACCACTTCTATAAAGGGCCTGTGAACAAGGTCTGTAACATGATGTCCTGCCCATTTCTGATTTTTGCATCATTTCTCCGCTGACAGATGATTAGTGTTATTTTTCTTGCTTAGACTGCACAGAGTTGATCTTGTAGTGTCCTGCCCTGATGAAGAAAAGGTCCAAGTCCAGGAAGTGATTCTGGTCTATGGGGAATAGAAGAAAAACTGACCCTGAGTGGAAAGCTAGAGCATATGCTTGCTTCTAAGATCAATTTGCCAAGACTGAAATGTTCTGGAGGTAAAGGGATTACACCAGACATGAACCTGTCCTGCTGTGTTTTGTAAAAAATTGGGTGTGTAGAGTACAGCTGCCTTCAGGCACGTTTAGCCTGCAAAACCTGTTAATCTTGGTAGAAAATAGGATTTACTGCCCTCAAATGCACCACAAGAGTTCTGCTCCCATACAGGGTAGCATTTGTGTTATTAAAACTAATTTCTAGCATTACTTTAAAAGGCATATAAACTGAAAGAAATTATTTTCCTGTCTCAGAAAACATTGAAGAAAATCTTGACCAATTTGCATACATCAACATACATCTTCACGTGGACACTGAAATATTGTTGGTATTTATAACAATTTAATTTTTCCTTAATTACTTTCTCCATCCTTTTTAATGATGCACAAACAGCACCAATAGGAAAAGTTCATGCTTCTGCTTTGTGATCATACTAAACTTCTCTATTCTGATCAGTGTCAGATACATCTGTAGGTTAAAAGCAACCTTTAAGCTTTAAATAACCTTTCCATCTCGCTTATGACAATTCAGTTATTGCATTTTGTTCAGTCAGACATATCACATAATGTCCCAGATGTAAATTTTTGTGTACCTCTTCAAAGTCTGAGTATCTGTCATACTCTTACAGTGAAGAATTGAAAAATGCTGCGAAAGTGGATAAAACCCCAGACATGAATATCTGACCAGTTAGGCTTTAGCTAGCTTGGTACCCAGCTCCCACATGAGGCTGCTTTCTGATGCTTCATGTTGTGTTCTACAGCTGTGAGGTCATGGGGTGCACTTCCCCCAGTGACTCATGGATGCATTTGGACCCGAGGGGAGGAGGTGAAAGGGGAGAAGGGACGTGTGTGGGTGGGTGCGCGCCCAGCGCAATCCCAGGCACGCAGCGCAGGGGTGAAGCAAGGCAGGCAGGCTCTGCTGTGCAGTGCCCAGGAGGGAAAGCTCCCTGCCAGCAGCAGGTGTAAGTGCTGCTGTAAGTGCTCTGGAGACACGCAGCCAAAATGGCCATGATGGCTGGTACCACACATCGGCCACTAGGTGAGATGCTCAGGGTTGTATGCTACAAAACACCCCTTGTGCCCAAGAGCCTTTGAAAGAGTAAAACCAGCAAGGCAGACACAGACATAAGCAACTCCAGGTAGTTATTTTGAATCCTATGCTTCTGGTGTCCTTGGGAGCCTGTGTCTTCCATCCTCGCATCCCTCCTGGCAAGCTGCCTCTCAATAGTTGCTTGCCAAACTGCTGCCTCCCCCAGCACACTGATGGGAGCCAGTACCTTGATACCAGCACCTTTGGTTACCATGGACCAGACAGCAGCTTGCTCCACCCTGGGTCACTCCATGCACTCCATCCTCAATGGGATAAACCTTTCAGGGGAGGGTCTCTGGCAGAAGGCCTGGATGTGAAATCTTCATTGGGAGAGCTGGGATGCTAAACAGAGAATTTGGTGTTGTGGAAGGGCCTGGAGATGAGAGTTTTAAAAACTTTTAGAGAAATTTAAGATTCTGCTTCTAAATGTATTAGTTCACCAAAAAGGAAAACAAGGACCAGATTCTGATCTCAACAATGTTATTGCAAATATAGATAATATCACTGATTTCAGCTAATTCTAGAAGTGATGATCATGCATTTTAAAACTAGTGGTAAAACTAGCCATGATTCAATGGAGCTGAGAAATCACCTCACCAAGACCCTAGTGAAATGCATTTTCAAATGCCAGCATGTAAGATGCCAGAAACACAGCTGTGTCCTTGTCTACATCCCAGTCAGTAATTTTAACCCAAATGAGATGCCCTATAGTTGCAGCTAAATCTAGCTTATGCTTTGAAGTGAGGTTGTGCTCTTGCATTTATTTGAATAGTTGTGAAAAATAAATAATTCTCATATGCCAGTTGGCACACAGGACAACAACACTGGAAAGGTAATTCCAGGGTCACTGATTCTAACTCTGCTTGGTTGTGGGCATCAACTCAAGCTCCTTTATGAAAGGGGAACATCAAAGTGGTACACAGCATTTGAGATAAATTCTCACCAGGGACTTGTAAAATGTCATTAACACATCCTTGTCTCCTTTAGCCACTAGTTCATATGGCATCTGCAAACAGGTGGCAAACAAATCAGATCATTGATTTGGAGTCAGCTTGCAGTTGACTGTGAAATTAAATGTAAACTGCACATAGATATTTTGGGTAAATTTGCTGCATTTGAGAATACTTAGCTTTCTGTCAATATTTCTGTTTCAAAAGTGCTCAAAAGATGGGTAGATGAAATCTTACTTAAATTACAATGCACTGAACAATAACATATCTCTATCATCATTTTGATATTAAGCCTTAATCATACTTAGCATTTAAAATGCTCAAGTAACAATTATTCCATCAATCAATCAATAAAGCTTCTAGAACAATCTATAGTCAGAAAGGCAATAACCTAAGAACCTGAGATAAAACATGTGTGTCCATAAACAGCCATGTTGAAACCTTGTCTTAGTTAGCATGACTAATTGATAGTGAGGGAAGGAGGCAAGTGACTTCCTCATGGGCAGTCAGAGATGTGTTGAGGCATGAGCCCAGGGGTACTGTTCAGGCACCCACTCATAAGAGATCCTCCCTGGCCAGCAGCTCCTGTGCCCCCTGTCACACAGCCCAGGCTGCACTGTGTCCATGGGCCCGGCTGCAGAGGACTCAATATTGCACATGCAGCACACCCCATCACCCTGCACACAGGGGGCCACTGCTTCATGGCCCTGCCTGGGGTCCTGAACACTGCACCAGGCTCTGCAAACAAGTGATCAGAAGTGCTCCAGCATTGCCTGCAGTGCTGGTCATACTGGGAATGGAATTACTCCACCCCCTGCTCACTTGAATGAGTGGTAAGTGGGCAGTAAGTGTAAAGTACTCATGGAGACCCTCCCTTTGTGTCGGGATACAAATCCACACCCCACATCATGCCTCATAAATGAAGGTGTACATAGCTGAGTAGTGGGAAGTGCTTCAAAAGTAGTGGGAAGTGGCTGCTTCAAAATATGTCTCCTTTCTAAATTAGATGAATGAGTATAAAAATGCTGTGGCATGCTGTTGGCACTGGGGAGTGAGAATGTTGGAGATGGCAGGGAGAAAAGGAGGGAGAGAACTAATTTCTTTTTTACAACCTGCCTTCCCCTTTAGTGCAGGAGCTCAGAGGTATTCATTAGAGGGAAAACCAAGCAATTTTCTCCCTTTCAAAAATTAGCTGGGAATGTCTATTCTATTATTAGTGATGTTCACATTCCAAGCAAAACTACAGTTGAGTGTAAACCTCGAGAACTGCTGGACTGACCCAGTGTCATTCCAGAGGAAAATGATTGATTAAGTGGATAGTGCTTCAAAGCCTGGAACTGTATGTGTTTCAAAATTCTGGGATGCTTTTGAGTAGCCATCTATTTATTCTTCTCCTATAGGAAAATGATATACAGCCAGGCTGTTACAAGCCAAATGATGCAAAAGGATTTCAGCTCTATTCCCATCCACTCTCTGGGGCTAAAGCCACATTTGAATAGCCCATAGGTCATGAACAGTCCTATCCTCCCACAAGATCTACTGCATCATGCTACCCAATGTGACATGGGCTGTGACCCACAGAGGTAATGGAGAGGTCTGACTTGGAAAGGCCAGGTCAGTCTCTCTGTGCTTGGCACTTTCTCCAGTCAGCAGAACAGGGCTGCTCTGCTGTTCCTGACTTCTCTGATGTTCCTGATGTCAGCAATCACTCTGCTGTAGAAACACAGGATAAGTGCAAAACCAGCTTGGTCAGGGATTCACCCAGCTGGTCTAGAACTCAAACTCTCTTCCCACAAGAGGCAAATGAACCTGTACCATGAGCTGGGCAGTGTCAAAGTGCATGGAAACACAGAGCTGCACTCTCACCAGAGCCCATCGCACCATGTGGGCTCCCCATCATGGGTTAAGGCATTGGGTTTTATTACTCCCTGTCTCCTACCTCTTACTGTATTAACAATTATCTGTCTTGAAAGTGTTTGTGCCTTTCCTCTTGGGACTTAAAAACAAGGGTTACCTGCCTGTGCAAAATACGGTGAAAAGGATAAAAATAATGGAGTGAGAAGTAGTGAGGAAAGATAAAGTGTCCTTTCCCTTGTCGGCTCCATGCTACTGTTTGGAGAAGAGACAAGGCTAGGAACAGTAAAATGATGTTTGATGTTTGTCCTTCTTTGTGATAAAACTTAACAAGGGTTTACACCAATTGTGCTCAGAAAGATTTACAGTTTCCACAAATTTCTGTTTTATTTTGTGACTTATGGCAGGTATTATCAGCTTCACAAATCACACTTAAATTTTACAGCTATAGGTCTTTCTGATAGCATCATGTTTCCATGTATTTCTATTCCCTTGCATCTCCCTACAGCATGTGACATTGCCCAGGTGTGCCAACAGTGGCTGTTTACAGCTCCTCTGACCTCATTCTGGGAAAGTATCTGTGGAAAGTATCTTGGGAGACTGCCCTCCAGAGTTTGCCCTTGAATTTTTCCATTATTATTAATGGCAGTACAACTCCAGTGGCAGCAAGGCTGCTGGTGGCAGCAGGAGTCTTCACTGCCACAGTGTGTCCTGGATCCTGTGAGGTGACAAAAGAGCAGGATGGCTGGAGACCTGTTTCCACAAGCCTTCTATCAGCACTGTGGAGGCACCTCTGGCCACAGCCATGCCATCTTGCAGTGCAGGGAAGGAAAAAAAAAATATTGGGTGGAGGTTCCTGGAGGCTGTTCTGCATGCACAAGACTGCTTGGTTGCAGGAAGGAATGTCCACATGTTGTAGGCACTACCTGAGGTGTAAGCCCTGAGGCTGCCCATGGGGCAAAGATGTCCCTGAAGTGCTTGGGAGGGGTGGCCAAATGCCTGAGTGTGCCCAGACTCTCAGCTGTGCAGTCCAGACAGGTGGGATATAAAAGTTTTCTCTGTCAGCAGACGACCTGAGCTTGACTTTACTTGAGTTCTTTGCTGGCAAGCCTGGGATAGGAGGTGTGAGCTGTGACATGCCCTGTTGGGTCCTCCATGGCAGCAAGCTGCTTCCAAACCTGCAACCTCTGCAACCCTTCTCAGCATCTGCCTAGACTCTGACACTGGCTTTAGTGTCCTAGGCACTTCCTTGTGCATGGAAATTGGTCCAGCTTTTCTGCTTTGCTGTCCTTTCAGAAAGGTGCTAAAGTGAGGGAGTACTGATGTTCCCTCAGAGCACTGAGATTTCTTTGACTTTTTACAGTCCCTGTTTTCTCAATGCATGGGAATCATGCTTTGGGAGCGATGTGTATCATGGCCCTGATTATTTACATTCATTGCCTGGTTATTTTTATCTGAGTCTGAATTTGTAGGCTAATTACACAGGCACACGCACACAGACAGAAACCACTTTGGCCCATTCCCAGAGATAAAGTAACCTAAAGCATGTATTACCAGCTTGCTCAAAGGTTTGTTCTGCCATTTATCTGATAGATCTTAAAAATAAAATGGTTTAATCGTCTTCAAATGAAAATACAGAACCACCATAACAAGGATTTCCATGCTGAAGGCAACCAAATTACAACACATCAAAGTCTTTCCTAGTGCAAGTCATACTACCTCTGGGTGCCTACCTGAAGCTTCAGAAACCACAGCTCTTCTCCACGTGGACATAGACACACCATGTGGCATTTCTCACCCCAAAGTTGGTGTCAATCTCTTCACCTTGCCATGGTCCTGCTATTCTCACTCATGGGTTGAATTTAAACTGTGATGCTTTTTAGGTTGCATCAGTGATAGAGCACCTGGACAGTCTCAGGAGGAAAGTTTATTCCTGTAACAGAGTCTTTAAATTGGGAACACACCAAGATCTTTCCTGTCTCCAATGGTCTGAGCCATCTTGGATGTCCTTTTCCACCTCATCCCTCCTATACAGCCAAATATCCTTCCAAACTCGTGGAAGCCTGGAAAGAAATCTAAAAGCTTTCTATGAATGACACATTTAGGGATAAATATTGTGGACCATACCTTTGGAGAAGAGGTTGTGGTGTGGCTGTGGGTGAGCATGGGTGCACCCAGCCAACAGGGAGATGTGAGTGAGGAGCTGTGGGGGAAGAGAGTGCATGGATGACATTGCTTTTTAATAGCCACTTTGTTGGTGGTAAAATGTGAACATGATCTTTGGAAGCTATGAACATTCAGTAGGATAGTTTTAAGAGGTTTTCTTGCTTTGTAAGGGAGAAGAAACTTTGTCAGAAACCCACTCCTCTCTCCACTGTATTAAGTTAGTTGGAAAAGATGACTTTTAGGGAAGTACCCTCAGACTGGCACTCCCAAGGAAAGGTGGACAGGGGACATGGCCCAGATAGGACTGGACATGCTTCATTTCTAGCATGCCAGTGATCTGGGTGCAAGCAGTTTATGTGTATTCATTGAACTCAGAGAAATGTCACAAAATTATGGAGCTTTAAGACAGGTTTTTGCATTGTAAATGTGTTATATTATTGTTTTAAAAACTTGTACTTTACCAAAAGACCAATGTTTGAGGCTGTTCTTCAGTTTGGCTTTAGGTATGCCATGTAAGATGAAATATTTTTCTTTATAAACTGTGCTAAGAAATATGACTCAGTTTAATTTTGGAGGCATCTCCACTGATCCATTAAAGATGTTCCAAAAGATGGAAATTGAAATGATGAAAAATACATCACAAAGAAGAAAGCGTGCACTTTAAAAGTAACAAATTAGGTAAGAATAAGTCATAGTGATCAAGCCTCATAGAAGCAGCTATGAGTGATTTTGGGTGTCTGATTCTGCAAGTGCATTTGTCACCTGTAATGAAAAGACATCAATCAAATACCTTGCTTTTGGCGTGTAGTATCATATATCCACCTATATATCCACACATAAGCTTGCTGTGATAGAACTAGATATACCAGCCATAGACTGGCCTATTTTGATCATACTGCATTAATGTTTGCATATATAAAATATTTATAAAGCGCATTTTTAACATTCTGCACCAAAAAGCTTACCATTGCTCTGCCTCTGCATGCTATTGTTGTCAATTTTGAAGGGTATATCCTCCATGGTTTTGTGTGGCATCATCCAGACAACATGGACCCATTTGCTTTTCTTACTTGTTCTTCCTCCAGGGACTGTGATGGTTGCTAGGGCTCACATCCCCATCTGCCTGGTTTTGCCTTCAGCTTTCTTTTTTTCTGGAAGTGTTCTCTTTTCCTCAGGAAACCAAACAGCTCCTGTTTGGAGCTGCAGCATCCAGCTCTCCTGCTGGCAGTGTTGGGGCAGAGATGCTGTCATTGCCCAGGCACAACCAAAATGCTCCTGGAGGTCACTGCTGCAAGGAGAGCACAACAAAAGGGAGAGGTTTGGGGGAAAACAGCTCAGACTGCAATGGATCTGGTGGTCAGCTAATCACTTGGGAAAGAGATATAGGATATGGTGATAAAACCATCTGTGTGATGTCTAAGCTGTAACACCACAAATGCAAAGCCATACTTCATGGCAAATGCAAGTTCAGAGGCACCCTTGGAGAATTTGGGTGCAGGAATGCTGATAATAGCAAAGAAAAAGTCCTCCCAAATTTTAATTTGCATGATACAATATTTAATCCATAAAATCTGGGTAAGTTTATTATCTCACATCAAGGTGAAAGGAGTTTGCCTTATCCCCAGTATTAGGAAATGTCAGCACAACTCAATCTCCTGACAGTGCTGTGACCCTCTGAAAGCATTTTTTATGGTCAGGGTTTGCTTCTATGAATAAAATTAACTTCAAAGCAACTTTTTCCCTTTTCTAAAGAACGGAGGCTTTGAGTTAAAAAATAAATAAAAGAAGGCAAAGTAAAGGATACCAGATCTTAGCACTTCCCATAGAAAATGAGATTAAAAAGTTTTTATGAGTCATGGACTCACAGCCTTCCCTTGATCTGTATGTGCACAAAAATGAAAAATGGCATATTAATCTGTGGAGATCCTTTTTAGATGGTGAGGTTCTTTTAAAATGGTAAGCCCTTTTTGAAGGCAGCCCCTACCTTTCCTTTCCTGGGTCAGACTTAATGTACTATTGACACTTAGTGCATGGTGCTGGGGACGCAGGACTATGTTTTCATCTTTTAGTTATGGTTCATTGCCACTTATCTGTATAAATCTGTATTTCCCAGCCATGAAACATAGAATTTGTAAAAACAGTGATGGAGACACTACAAATTATGTCTCCCCACTTTCCCTGGCATACAAACGAGTGTGACTGTATCATGCTATTTTGAGTCACAAAATAATAAAAATTTTCATGTGAAGATGGCACTAATATATCCAATGTGATTTGAGCCAGTGGACTGTGGCAGCAGGATTCATTAATTACAGTGTTCAAAAATAAAATGAAAGCAAAGGGTTTTTTTTCTCATTTGTGATACCACACAAGTCCTTTAAAAAGTGAGCCTTTAATTCCAGTGATGGGCTAAACTTGAAGAATGAACCAATCCAGGGGCCCATTTAAGGACAAGGCTCCTACCTTTCAAAGCTGTTAGTTTTTTGTTTTTTTTTTTTACCCCTGTTAGACATATTGTTAGACATTTATATAATGTTATCTAACATTAGACATGTTAGACATATTGTAAATAACCCTGCTGACTATTTGCTGGATCTACTTTCCCAGGATAGTTTGAGAAGCTGTCCTGCAAAGGCTCTATACCAAGCAAGTTGCCATGGATAAGATTCACACCCAAGTTAATCAAAAGGAAAGGCTGGAAGGGACGTAGAAGGCCAACTCAACATTTCCATGCTGTCCTTGAGACACATTTGTCCATTTGGTCCATAAAATTTATTGCAACAGCTGCTTCACTGCTTTGCCTCAGTGTTCCACTATCTGCAGTGTTAGAAAGATTTTTCTTATTGTGCTTAGCCTGAGTCTTTCTGGCTACAATTTAAATATGTTGCTGTTTTTTGACACCTAGAAACAGTGATCAGATGTTTTGCTTATTGGCAAAGCCCTTTTATATATTTGATAGTGCTTCCCCTTTGGAATCTCTAGCCCAACTCTTGATATTTCTTCAGTTGTTCCTCAAAGGACTCTTTGGATTGTTTACCTCTGGGATGCCTCTGAGAAGTCCTCACTTTCACTGATGTGCAGTAGCCAAACTTAAGTGCTTCTTGCACCTGAAGCTGCACTAGTGCTTTGTAAATCAGAAGGATGCCTGCAGCTGTCCAGCAAGCTGTGCTCCCCAAGAGGAACATTCTTCAGATACTCAACATGAAGTCAGACTCCTTTGCCACTCTGTGACAGGGTTGACTCACTCAGTCTGTGCTCCATTTTAATGCCATGTTTTGAACTGCTCCCTAGCCAGTTTTATTCCATCTTGTGCTTTTGCTTGATCATTGCTTTTGGCTACCTAAATCTAATACTTTTCATGTGACTCTGTTAAATTTTCTCTTTTTCTTTTTTTTGAGACAATTTTTTCAGCTTGTTAGATCAATTTGCCTTCCAGCCTGTCCTCCAATCTGACAGCAATCTCTGCAGTAGCATAGAATCTGTAGCTGTAGTAGTAAGCATATTTTTTATTTCATCACCCAGCTCACAAAATGGTAAAAAAGCCCAATGTGCATAAGAGAGAACGTGTCAGGAGTGAGCTTTGTGTTTGAGATATCTTTGGATTTTAATGTTGAAACACTAAACTTTCCCTTGGTATAGTACCCAGTTAGTTAGGCATCTGTCTTATGGTATTTTTCCATAGGAGGGTTCCTTATAAGGAGATGACAAAAAAATCACTGAGGTCAAGCTGCACAGTTGTGCAAGACCATGTAAACATACCAGCTTGCTGGCAGTTCTCTGCCCTTTGCCATACCTCTGTGGCTACAGCAGGAAGGCATCACCCAGGCTGCCACACAGGTCTGAGGTACCCATGAGTTGGAAGAGGTTTAGACAAACTCTTGTTTGTCTAAGGATGTTGGTGGCTGTTCATAATGACGTGAAAGCCACCTGCTGCAGAAAGCCCCTGATGATGGATAGAGGTTGAGGGGGAGAGCAGAGACCATGCCTAGCATTATCTAAAAATACATTTTCATGGGTCATCTATTAATTGGGTTAATATCCACTTGCAGTGGATAATGAAAGTGGCCATGCTTTGGTCTAGATTTATCTAAGGTGCTGAAAACCAAACACCCAGAGCAGTCTGAGCAGTATCCTCAATTCAGGCACTGACATTTTGCTGTCCCTTCCTTAAAGGTTCCATACTACTTGTATAATGCATAATGTTATGTGCTAGTTGGTAGTTCTTGCTATGAAAATGTGATACCTTAATTTCTATTATGTTTAAGTGGATTTTTCTTTTCTGCAAAACTGTAAGCCAGAAACATGATTGAAAGGCCAGAGTAGGGTAACAAATGTTAATTTCCTTGTATGGTATGTTATATGTTGTAAGAGTGAAAGCCAAAAATCAGAAGCTTTTCAGTTTGACACATAATGATTGCCCTGAGATACTGGCCTGCTTTATTTACAGGATGTTAAAAATTACACTGTGCATACTCATATGATCATAATAAAATGACTGCCTGTAGAAGTGTGAATTCCATTTAGCCTTTACAAAGAAGCACTTAGTGGGCTTTGTACTGCGTGGGCATGACCTTAGAAAAGGCCTATCATTTCACTGTGAAAACATGGCTTAGTTCCAGTGCTAACAACATCACTCTGTTAAAATAACTTTGGTGGGCACAACGACCTATAATTTTTGTAACACCATTGAAAAAAAGTATTTTCCTTACAGTAGTGTTAATTGTGTACAGGATAGATTTTTTGGTATATATTAATAATATTGGTTTGATTAGCTATTTTTAACAAAACTGTGAATTGTGAACAAGCATCTCTGGATGCTTCTTTCAGTGAAGGGTCAAAACACTCAGATCCCACATTAGCAGTGTTCTGTACTTGATTCTATTATCTCATCATTTTGTTTTTTATGTGAATCTCAACAGAGCTACCAGAGCCACATCAGTAATATACTATCAAATGGTACAAAAATATGATTATGAGGAAAATATGACAGTGTGCACTCAGAATTATAACCTGAAAATGGCACCAGTGGAATAGAAATTGTTCCTCTGATCCCGTTCCCACTCAGCCTGGTTACAGAGCAATTTAACTCTGAATATCTCAGTAGTAATTCTTGATTTTCACCAGAGTGAATAAGGCCCAGGGAATAATATATTTGCCATCAGTTCACACTGACTGTTACCTTTTCTTTATTTCAGCTGACGTGTACGATGAGACTGACTACTTTCTAGGCTGTATCCTCTGACTTATGTCACCAATGAGGCAATAAAATGAGGAGTGTAAAATGCAGCCATTTCAGCTGAATTGTGAGCTATGACTGCATGAGGCTAAGGGCTCATGACATGTACGCATGCTTGCTGCAAACACGACAGAAGAGGTGTTTTTGTATCAACTCCAAAAATTAGGATGACAGCAAGTGCCTTTTTCACTTTTTGGCTCTGTTTGCCTTGACTTAATTCTGCTGTCCAAAACCCCAAGGGAAAATATTTCAACAAAGAGGGAGTCTTCAGTGATTAAACTGTCATGAAACAGAGATGAAGTTGGTGGGATTGATTGGCTCTCACTGTGCCTTGACGCAGCTGTGGCTTGGATGAGCAGGACTGGTTATGAGTCAATCTGACCAGGATGGGATCATGCCAGAGGTCAGGGGAACCAGCTAGTTAGACGAGCACAGGCAGCTATTTTATCCTTCAGGTTTTCTTGTTTTAACGCTGGTGATTTGTCACATTTACTGAATGAAGAAAGTGTCCCCAGCATGGTCTTCATCATCATAGACCCTTGTTGCTCGGAGTGGTGCTGCTGGGGTCCAGCACCTCCAACCCTCACCTTCAGCAGGGCCAATGCAAGGACCTGAATGAGCTCTTTGCAAGACATGGTCAGAGACTGGGGAGTCTGGTTTCCTAGGTTACTTGAGCAGACAGGCCAGGATCTCATTTTAAGGGATTCTTATATGGCTCCATTACTGAAGCAACTGAAAATCAGGGAAAATGTTGGTAAAAATGTCTGTCATTCCATATTCTGGCTCTGCCCCTTTTTCTTCTTTGCACTTTATTTTATCCATCCTGAAGGAATTGTGTCTCAGCCTCATCAGATAATGGCCTTGTGTAATAGCAAAGAGGCTTCAACTGGTGACTTTGAGACACGATGTTCTGTTGAAAAGTGAGGGAACTGTATTGTGGGGATAAATTTTTGTCTCAATTTGCTTAACTCCATGATTTGTTGACCAGCAAATGATGTCATGAAGCATGCTGATTCTCCCCAAGGGGCACAATGTGCAGGAAGGTACTGGTGACTTCTCTTACAAGGGTTTGAAAGGATCTGGAAAGACTCTTGCATACTAATATGAAGAGAATGCTTTGAACACAAACACATATCACAGCAAAGTTTAAAGAAACTTCAAACATCTGAACTAATAAAGTGCAACTGGAATGTGTGCATATCAATAAAGGCAAGAAACTATGCCCATGTGGCTTGGCTTAGTGGTCTTTCTGTGCTATGGGAGAATCCTTAAAGAGGCATGAATTCACTCTCTAACTGGGTTTTATTAGAGTTTAGGAAGAAAGCCAGGACTAACCCAGACTGATGCTGCTTAAATTGAATCTAAACTATAGCTTTCATAAATCATGTTAGCAGATTAAAGTTATAAAGGAAAGGTCTTGATTTGTAGGCACCAGCTTGTAAATTAGCTACTGAAATAGAGGGCTGTGAGTTTAAGAACCTGAGTGGGAACACCCATCCCATATTACATGTATTTGGCAATAAGCCTCCATTAATGAACCAAAGAAAACAATACAGCCATGACTGATCAAGTGGAAGAGAAGTAATACAAAACACCCATCAATTTTGTTGCTTCTAGAATATCCTGGAGGGATTAAAGACATAAAAAGGAGGCAAGATAGTCTGAATCTTGCCTTTCCTAAATAGTCATCCTTCTGGCTGGTGCAATTCCTAGGTTTTGCAGTATTGCTGAAAATATTTTCTCAAGTTCTTTGGGCAGACTCAGGCTCATACACATTTTTTTCCAGCAGTAGACTGCTCCCTTGGTTCACTATGGGGGCCCAATTTGAAAGGTTAATTGTGAATGCAATGTTATAATCATCCACATCTATATCATTTAGCTTTTATGGTTGCCTCTGCTTAATATGTGGAGTTCAGCTTTGCATTTAACACACACCTAAACTATCTGCAATTCCTCTCTAAGCTTCCTCCCTTCCACCAATTACTCGGTTTCCTTCAGTACACCTTTGCCATAATATTTATTCTCTGTTGTTGTTTTGTTCTCACACGGTCCAATAGGCTCATGGTACACTCTCTGTTTTAGTAAAGCCTGTTTCTTGTGATTGAAAAAGCTGCAAACAAATGGCATATTTCTTATGTTGAGAAGAATGAATGCAGAGTATCACATTAATCTCTAAGTAAATAACTTCTCAAGCTTCCCATTTTCACTAGAAATATATGTGGCATGAAAACTTTGGAGAGACTGAAGATTGTTTGAGGGTGGTTATCGAACAACATATAAATAGCTGTTGGGAGCCAATTGTGTCATGACATCATCTTCTGGTGTACTTACTGCAGTTAAATGGTCACACTGCAATGCTGGCTAAAGTTAAGGGGGACTTTCTTCTGGAAAATGAAGTTTCTATTAAAAACCCCAAGCACTTTGAATAATTGCTAACAATAACCTGGACTATAGTACTTCAATTGTACAGTTCAGGAACATTAAACCTCTTAACCTTTGAGTTGCCTACTTGATTTTAAATGAATATGGTACTTAAGATGATAACAACTGTGCAGCTTCATTCTTTATTAAGGACACACATGATTTCTCCCTCACACATTAACACTCTCATTATAATAATAAAGAATGGCAAAAATACAGGTATCAAAAGATTATTAGTACCTTCTAGACACGGTCTTTTCACAGTTCCTGTTTCCAGAACTACACCACTCTAATTAGCATAACAACTATTGCTACATTCAGAGTGTCAACAGTAACATTTGATGACACAGAAACCTTGAAGAGACTCATTTCATCCATTGTTCTGTCAAGACTTCGTTTGAAAAATCTGGTTTATGTCTGCGATTCTCCTGTGTCTCTTCTAGACTGTGCTGAGAAAAGTAACAACAACATCCATTCTTGGGGTTAAGGCAAATCCAACTACATATCATGGAGAAAATCTGCTTTCTTCCAGAACACCAATGCACAAACATACTGCATCCAACATGAACCATTCTGATGAGGTTAGATGTGTTTGCATGGTAAAAGATCTTCACATCAAAATGCAGATGCCACAAAAACACTGAAGGCAGGCCAAGAACAAAAACATATTTTGCTAACAATAATAAAGGCAGCTTAGCTTGTAGTAATGGATAAGGTATAATAATTTGTCCAGATTCATCTAACTCTAAATATGAAGTATAACATTCCTACCAGGGGATTTATAATAGATGCTGGCTTCATGACTCAATACCCAAAGGACTTTTGAGAAAGGTGCCCAGCTGGGCTGCCCCAAGCCTCAGCAAGGGGGAAGGAGGGAAGGCAAGTCACAGGTACACAGTGAGCTCTAGGGCAGCCAGGCTGTGGTAGCCCATAGAGTGTTGTCAGCTCAGCACCAATGCAGCTGTGAGAGATGAGCTGAGCAGAGCTGAGCTCCCATGAAGGGCTCTGGCTGCCCACATCCATCTGCATGCCCAGGGCCAAGTGAGTGCAGGAGACACTCCTTCTGGCCCTCAAATGGGCAGCAGTCTGCAGCAGGGTGCCTCTACCCTATCCTGTAGGATAACCCCAAATCTGAAACACAAGGTAATTTTCTCCAAAATGAAAATAATTTTCACTTAACAAGATTAGAGATGTTCTTACCACAAGAAAGATTTGATGAGCAGGCACAGACCAGATTAATTACTCTGCTTGCAGCAATTCTATGCATCAAGGTATGAAGGGAGGAAAAGAATCACTTGAACATAAACACAGTATAAGAGTTCAGCTCACCCTCAGGACATGATCGACCCTGACTGCCACATTCTAGGCACCCGTCTCTGTAGCTGAAGGTAGTCTACAAGTGCAGAAGGTCTGATTTTTAACAAAGGATAAAATATTGCTGCATAATCCTCACTGTACAAGCTCAATAAACAGATTCTTTTTCTCTTCAGTTGGGTCTCTCCTGGCTTTATCAGCCTCTTTCTTTTCAAGTCCACACTTCCTTCAGATCACTGTTCCAGCATTTCAGATATTATCCTTATTTACATGCAGTGGATTTGGACTAGACTCACAAAAAGTTTACTCACCTAGCACCACTTAGCTGCCACTGTTATTTCTCAGAACTGCCTTTTGCATTCCCATTGAGCTGCTGCATATGCCTGGAGGTGCCTATTTCCCTGCCAGAAAAATTCCTAAATATCACCCCTGAACGTGCCAAGGTCATAACAGTGTGAGCCTCCAAGCACCTAAATCACATCTAAGCTCTTCTGGGATTTGCAAACAAAGTGTTACCCCCTGCTTCCAGGCCTGACCTGACATGCATTTTCAGAGAACACCTTCCAGATCAGGCATCACACAGAGTACAAAGCTCAGTAAGAAAAATGGTGGTGATTCTCTGAGCATTCATGCATCATATGTGGAATGAAGTTCCACCCTTTTGAGCAAGAGGAGCCTGTCTGTTTTCAGGTTCTGGTCTCAAGTAATTTCTGTGGTTGAAGGTACTCCTGCTCTTGAAGATGCCCCAGTGGAAGAGCTAGTCAGGAGGTAATCATGGAGTCAAGTGGGGAGAAAAGTAGGAGAGAAATCAAGTGCAATCAGCATGGATGAAAATTCTAGCAGTGGACTTACTGAACTGAAGTGAGAGCAACCCTCTTTCTCTGGCTGTTTTGCTCTCAGAGAAGAAGCATGAGAGACAATGCTTAGCAACTGCAGAAGTCTGGTGGAGATGGTTGGCCTTTATTCTCTTGGGAATGGTGAAAGGGGGAAAAAGTTTACTCTCTCACTTCAGGACAGCTATGTAGGTTGCTGAGTACTGTCTGAAAGCATCCTCAGTAGTCTGAACCCTAACTCAAATTGTATTCTAAGTGGAATGAAGCAAGTTTCCAGAAGCTTAAAAACATCACAGGGCAGATGAAAGGGCCTTGTATGCACTTTGTGACTTCTCCACTACTTTGACTGGATAACTGCCTCACAGATTCTCTGCTTTATTTCTTAGATTTGTTGTGATGTTAAAGACACAAAGACCAAGCTGTACAAGAATTGATCTTTGGAATTTGAGTAATAATTATTTTAAAATTTATTAAAAAAACACTGCAAGACAGTTCAGATCAATTATGGACCCAGTCAGTGTAAAACAAATTTGCACAATCAGGACAGATTTCATAATGCCCTCTGGACTGAACTAACTCTGAAGAGAAATGTTTGAAAATTACTTCCAACCACATTAAAAATAGTGGCATTTGCATTTGATGTGCTTTGGGAAGATGTCCATTGCTGTATCTCATTACAGGATGTAGGACCTGAGCCACAGTGAGCACTCCACAGCCCTAGATGGAGAAGAGCAGGAGGGCAGCCACAGCTTGCATAAATTGTAGAGGCTGTTCTTCCTGAGCACATTAATATTAATTAAAATATTAAAAAATAAATATTTTTTCCAAACCCATCCACTATTGCAATCAGCAGCACCTCTATTGAGGTAGAAATCTCTATTTTGTTTGAGATTCTACTTACACTGAAGTGAATGGAAAATTTCTTATTCTCCTTAGAATATTAAAAATTACTATTAGAATTATTAAAAATATCTGCTTAAAAATAGTTATTCTGAATTTGGTCAGAGATGACTCAACAGGTCATATGGTAAAATTCAAATGTATCCTAGAAAAGTGAACAGGTGAAACCATCTTACTAGTGAAACTACTATCAAATCTTTTCCAATTTCAACAAGGCTAAAATCTACCTCTTTATTTTGGTATGGATACAACCATATGAGAGGGGCCATGAGAATTTATAATCATAGATGCTGTGACTGAAAGGTCATTCAGTCTCTTTTCCCAAATATTAAATAATTTAGTCCTTAGTGATACCAGAAATGAATTGCTGCTCATACTGAATTAAATTATCTGACTAAAAAGGCAATGAGAATGTAAGGACATGCAAGTAACCTTCATCATTTATTTCCAGGTGATTTCCTGAAAGTAGTCACAGCTTGATGCTTTTGTGAGGTCCCATAACTCCCTTCTCAGAGAAGATGTATTTAAAGTAATCATCCATTTATGCCATTTATACCTGGCAGATAACTGAACACTAAGCACCATTTTAGATTTGTCTGATAAAAAAATTTGAGAGCGGTTTCTGTGAAAATAGGATTTCAATGATATTTTGGGAGAAACACCCTGCTTATACACCTAATTTAGGTGATAAATTTCTGCTAACAGACCATGAAAGAGTCGTGTGTGAGGCTTTCCTGTAAGATCCTTTAAACACGACTGGGGGAGGGGTGTCAATTAAAAAAACCTTTTCTCTCATTTTGCACCACGGTTCCCACATTGCCACAGAAATCAACAGGATTACAGCAGCACAACCAGGAGAGATGCAGTTGTGAATCAGACCCTGAGCTAACAGCCTATTTTAATTCATGTTCAAACTGTGTTAATTGGCAAAAGATAAAACATCCACACTGTTTGTTTTGCTGCTGTAAGGAGTTTGTGTTGAAAACCATGACTAAATAATAATTAACAGGCTTCAAGTAATCAATCAATAGTATTTCATGAAAATAAGTTGTAAACTAGAGTCTTGGACTCAGCTTTAAAGTTGGTTGGTGGGGTTTTTTCGGTTTGGGTGGGTTTTTTGTTTTTTTAGGACAGCAGTCGTGCAAAGCTGAAACTAAATCCAGGCTTGCACTTCATTAGCAATTCCTTATTGTGGTTTTACAATGTTAAATTTGTACAAACAGATTAAGTGTGTTTTTTAAGCTGTTCCTAAATAGCCTGGGAACCAAGAATTAAGTGCAGATTCTGCCCAACCCCTCAAAACCCAACACACCCTTTTCCAAGCTCAACACCTGCTGTTAAAAATACATCACACAATGGCTCTGATCTTACTTACCAGCAGATGTGAAGATGCCCAGAGGTCTCTCAGATGTTTGTGTTCCTGGGTCACATGAGGGCACCAGGAAGGGGAGGGAAAATTATTCTGGAATTCCAGAGGTCACTGCTGGACAAAAATAGTGAAAATTGCAGACATGTAGAGAAAAACAAAAGGTTCAGAAATCTGGAAATTTGGCTAAGAAGCTTTACTGGGGGCCATGTTTCAACCATGAATTAAAAAGAGAATAAAGAAGAAAAGAGCAAAGAGATTAAAATATTGTTGTCAGGACTCTTATGATAGTCTCTAGCCTCAAGCTGCAAATAATTTAAAAGTTCTAGCCAAGTTAAGGGAAGACAATCCACTCTCCCAAGGCTTCTCTGGGGGAACTCTTAAAACACTTTTACCTGCATTCAGCTGATACATTTTCCAAGTTCTAACTAATTATTTTGACTAATAATCTACTTCATGCTTTTGTTTTCAGAAGAATTTTATTTCCAGACCATCTGACTGTTCTGCATTTTCTTTATCTGGACATTTTTAGCCAGGGAAAGAGCCTAGAATTTAGCCTATTTCACTTGTGTACTCATCCAATTTGATTCTAGGGAGATTATTCACACCAGAGAGCCATTATGCAGAAAAAACTTTGTCCCTCACTCCAGGGTGTTTGTCACCTCCCCATATTGGCTCTCTGTGGGTCTGCATCATTTTCCTCGTGCAGAGGAAGGTCTCAGGCAGTCCCTGCCAGAGGAATTAGTGTTTGAAAGGTTCTTGTACACATGTGGAGGGGGATGAAAGCTTGGGCCATGCATGCACAACACATGGCAGAACTAACAGTGCTCACAGAGCTTCTCAAAATAATCAAGTGAGCTGCAGTGACACAGCAAAATACATCATAATCACATCAATTATGCAATCACTATTTTGTGAAAACAAGCCTCTGGGATTTCTTTTTAAGTAATCAAAGAAATATCAGACGTGAAAACAATGAACCTTCCTATTACAAACGAGTAAGTTTTTGCTGGGTAAGGGAGAGAAAAAAGAGAGAGAGAAAACTAACCGAGACAGGCTGTAAAAGTGTCTTATTCTGGCTTCAAGAATGTGACCAGCTTGTCCTTATCCCTGGGAGAGTGCAGAGCTGCTCCGTGCCAGCTCGCCTATGCCCTCCCTGTCCTGGGATGCCACCAGTGTGACACTTGCGTTTGGTGGGAGGAGGGAACAGAACTGGTCACCACCGCCGTGGATTTCACACCCGGCCCTCCTCATCGAGGCTCGTGGCTTCTGCCGGGTGCCCGAGGAAGAGAGGAGCCTGCACTGAGTCCTGCATTGAATCCTGCATTGAATCCTGCATCCTGCATCCTGCATCCTGCATCCCGCATCCCGCATCCCTCATCCCGCATCCCGCATCCCGCACCCAGGGCAGCCTCGGTGTCTCTGCCATGCACAGCCCCACATCCCCGCCCCTGCAGCGGGATTTTGGCACGGCACGTGCATTTTGGTAAACGCTTTGGCGTTTGGCGAAAGCTGGCAAAAGCCCTCGGGAAGTGGGTACAGGCAGCAGTGTGTGCACAGGGCTGCAAAATCCCCGCTGCTGCCAGGCCCGAGGCTCCCGGGCCCTGCCGAGCCGGGCTGCGCAGGCCTGGGGGATGGGATACAGCTGCTGGAGCCGCAGCCTGGATCTGGCAGCAGCCCTGTTTTGGAAGGAACTATAAAGAAACACTTTGCCCTGCAGCTAAGAAGCCTGATAAAAATCTGCGAGCATGTGAATGGTGAGGGGAAAAAAGGGTCAGGTCAGTTCTCTCCCTTCGCTGCTGCCTTCCTGTTGGATTCTCAGATTCCCCGCGGTGCCTGTGGCCGCTCCGTGGGGCAGCTGGGTGTTCCCTCGTGTCTACTCATCCAGGGCAGACTCCATCGGGAGCAGCCTGCCTGGAGAGCCTGAGGAGCCCGTGGTGTTCCTGTCCCACCGCAGCAGCAGCAGCACCCAGGGGAGTGCACAGCCCTGTCCCACCGCAGCAGCAGCAGCACCCAGGGGAGTGCACAGCCCTGTCCCACCATAGCAGCAGCACCCAGGGCAGTGCACAGCCCTGTCCCACCATAGCAGCAGCAGCACCCAGGGCAGTCAGGGGCTGGGCACAGCCCTGTCCCACCGCAGCAGCAGCACCCAGGGCACTGCACAGCCCTGTCCCACCGCAGCACCAGCACCCAGGGCTGTCAGGGGCTGGGCACAGCCCTGTCCCACTCAGAGGCCAAAGGAGCGGTGTCCCCAGGCGCAGGGCAGGGATGAGGCAGGCGCCGTGTGGGGCTGAGGGTGCCGGGCGCCCCACCAGCCGCACCCCGCTGGTGCACGCCGGGGTAATCCGGCCCCTCGGGGAAGGGATCCGGGAGCAGCGGGTAGCGGGGCCCAGCCTTGCTGACTTCAAGCGTGAATAATTGGGCTTTAATGTGGCTGGAAGGTGGGAGGGGTGAAGGCGGCAAACACGCCACCTTTTCGCTCGGGGCCAGGGCACGGACGGCTGCTGGTTCCTACCCTTTCCCTCCAGCCCTCCTTTCAACCTGGCTCTGGGGAGGCAGCCCTTCCCCAACCTTTACAAAAGGCTTTGAGCTCAAAGGAATCTCATAAACTTGTTCCCCATGCGCTCTCTGGATCTCCCCACCTTGGCCTGGCTTCAGCCACATCAGCCCTGCAAAGGCAGCTAGGCTCCCATCCCATCCCATCCCATCCCATCCCATCCCATCCCATCCCATCCCATCCCATCCCATCCCATCCCATCCCATCCCATCCCATCCCATCCCATCCCATCCCATCCCATCCCATCCCATCCCATCCCATCCCATCCCATCCCATCCCGGGGAGATGCTCTCCTTGGGTTCTTCCAATGTGTGACCCTCTCACCTACTGCCATTCCATTTCACTGGGGGATTGGGTGCTTCTGGCCAGCAAAACTTCTCTCTCCCTCCTCTGAGGAGAGGGAAATATCTATAATGCTCCTGATGGTACTTAAGGCACATGGTGTCTCTGATGGTGCAGTGAATGTCCCCTGTCACCATCACCTGCAGCTCCCCCAGTATGCTGGGGTGCTTCAGTTTATGCATTCCAGAACAAGTTCTTCACAGCAACATTAAAATTGGGCAAGTGAGACATCCAAGTTTTAAAAATATTACGGGCTGAAAAAAATAATTGTCCTTTCTGTTAACTCAAGTAGACATATTAAGGTGGTGGAAACCTACCAAATCAGCTTTGCCACCAGAGGAAGCTACTCCATGCAGGTACCCCTTCCAATAGAGGTTGTTCCTGTGAAACACATGATTAGTGACATGACTGGATAAGCAAGCACTTTGTCTGACTTTGTATTAAATGTTCCACCTGAAGAGTCTTCCAGCCAAGTACAAAAAAAAGATTTCATATTGCATCCCCATCAATGCTTCCTCTCCCTCAGCTTCCAGCCTAGCTGCTTCTATTCCTTGCTTTTATTCTCATTTGCTCCTCTCATTTTCTTTCTCTCTGTGTGTTGCCAAAGTTACTTATCTCCCTTTTACAGACAAACTATGAAGACTAGGTCCTATGGATTCCAGTATATTAACAGGCTAGCCAAAGGCAAGCAAACCCATACACAAAAACCCACTTATCTTGGAGTTTTTAAACTTACATTTCCTTACAATCCAATTATAAGACTGCTTTGTTGTGAAATACTTTTAATGTGTCTACATTTCCCCAGCTCAGAAGCATGATGTTGGGGGGCACATGAAGAGATGGGTTGTCATGTTGAGTTTTCTTGTGTTTGAGTTTTGAGACTTTTCAGCCTTGCTATGGAGCAGGATGCATGAAATTTCCCAGTAATTATCTCTTTAGACTGTGTTCAAATACAAAAATAAATTAAATAAGAAACAAAAAATAATTAAACACTGTAATGCATGAAATAATAAACACACAGTTTAATTCTGTATGTGGAGGATACTCCAGCTGGGTAATAAGCATAAACCACTGCTGCTGATCCCTGAGGAGTGCTTTGCATACTCAAACCTGCACAGGACACATCCTTATCACATGAAAAGTAAAAACTATTATACATGGGGGAATCACTCCCTCCTAAACATTTCCTGTTAAAACGCACTGAAACAGCAAATCAGATGCACCTTTGACTAACACCTAATAGCAATTCAGAGCTTTTGAGTTGTGGTTTTGAAGTAGAAAAAATAGAAAGCTGATTTTAGAGAATGCAGGAGAAACGAGACATTGTATAGTATACAGCACACAGTGTGAAGGGCAGGTAATGAATTCAGGTAGCCTGAAAGGAAAGAAAAATGAGTGCCTTATATACAGATGCCTCTCATAGTTATTTCATTTACTGTAATTCTGTGTATATACATTCATATTTCTGCAGTTCAAACTTAGAGCAACTCTAAGGAAAATGACAATAGGTTAAGATGCAGTTATTAAAAGAACTGGATCAGTTCAGTCAGTATTTGGTGCTCTGAAATATCTGTCTAAAGAAGTAGGGAGACATACTATAATATGTTTTTCAGAAATAGTCTGGAATTTATCTGGCAACTTTCAATTTCTGGAAATTCTGCTTCTGATTTCAATAACAGTAGAAGACAAACAAACATGGAAGCCCTGCTTCCCAGCCTGATGCATACTTGCAGAGCAAGGTTGAAGGAGCAGGTAGGGCATTGGATTAAGACTCAGAAGACCTAGGAGGGAATTTCAGCTCAGTACCAAACTTCCTTGATAACAGTGAAGAAACCCCACTCTGTTTCATTTCTGCATCAGTAACACAGTCTGGACTGCAAAATTTCTGTGCTGACTTTCTTCTTTTGTAGGCAAACTTCTCCATTTCCACTAAACATCCATCAAACAGAGTTCCCAGGTACTAGTGCAAGGATAGCTCAGATTTTGCATGCACATATACTTGGCACAAAGAAAATGCAAGTGCAGGTGTAGAGCACGGGAGAGGCAAGCACTGGCAGATTCTATTGCCTTCCTAGTACAGCATGTGTGCAGTCATACTATGTGCTTCACTGCAGCCACCTTTCACTCTGATTCAGCCTGAAAAAGCACTGAATTTTTTTTTTCTCAGTATTAAAATAGTGTCAATTACGCAATTTAAAATGTGCAAAGGCATCAGTAGGGTCTTAACCAACACCTTGCCAACACAATAAAAGTAGAGAGAAAGAGTGGACCAGATTCAACAGATTTTTTTTCCCTGTGGTCTTTTTAGAGAAGAAAGGGCAAGGAGGGGGAGAAAGAAAGGTCCAAGTTGAACAAATGTAAATGTATGAATGAGACAGTTCTAAGCATACCCAGGTGCCTTGCCAGCTCACTGCAGAGAGGTCACAGAGAAATAGAATGTCTAATCATTGGAATAAACACAGCTGTGCATACTTACATTTTCCATACCTATTTTGCTAGTGGGGAAAAAAATCATTCCTTAGATCAGAAGACCTTTTCCCAGCCACTTCTAGCTCCTTTATTTTTTTTTCTTTTTCTCTCTCTCTCTTTTTAAATTTTTTTTTTCCTTAAGAAGTGTTTGGGGGTTTCAATTTTTTTAAATTTTATTATTTTATTATATTTTATTTTATTTTATTTTATTTTATTTTATTTTATTTTATTTTATTTTATTTTATTTCATTTATTTTATTTTATTTTATTTTATTTTATTTTATTTTATTTTATTTTATTTTATTTTATTTTATTTTATTTTATTATTATTATTTAAAAAAAAAAAGTTATGCTTTCCCTACTCCAATTGGTTGTCCCCTTTCAGATGATGATTAGCATTTGGAATGTTTTTTTGCCTTCCAAACATCTTTGGTTTTAAATTGTAGAGTATTGTGTGAAGACAATTTTTTCAGCATGGGATTTAACACTTGTGGAATTTCAAGGTAGAGAAAAACGAGACTAAAAGGATTTTTGGACAACAAATGCAAAACTGAAGGATTTTGTTTGAATAGAGCCCAATGGCAAATAGAGCAGAACTAAATTTGCTCAATGCAAGGCACACAAAATTCAGTAGGAGCAACTGAGGGTTATAATTTTAAAAAGTTTCTACAAGCTGGAGAACAATATTTGAAAACCTTTGAATTAATCATGAATATTTTGAATAAATATGTTGTTTCAAGATTTTATACAAATCAAATATGAACCAAGAAATCTGACTGTAAAAAAACCAAACGTGCCTTTGGATAAATCAGCTGGTCAAATAACAGATATTAACTCTCCCTGGAAACCTTACCCCACTTGTACTTGCTTTTAAGGAATTCATTGTCACAGCATTTTGCAAAGAGAATTTATGACAGAGTAGAAAGGTTCCTTGCAAATTTAATTTGAATAACTGAAACTATTCTTGAAAGGTGGCCAGAAACCTGCTTTTAGCATGTCATTTGAAAACAAGGGGCTCTGCCACCAATTACCTTGCAGTTATATGCAAAGTACATGTGGATAAAACTTACAGATACTGGTCTGTTGTTGAGAATTATAGAAACTGCTATCTTCATTTCCATAAGTATTCCACATTTTTCTCTGATTACTTTTGTTTTATAACTTGACCAAAAATATTGCTCCAAGCTGAAAATTTCTTTTAATTTATAGGATGGGGGAAAGAGCTCTGCTCTTTTATTAAAACAATCTTGAGTCTGTCATGGCTCAAAAATATATTTTGTAAAATGAGATTTCAGTGTTGTTTTAAGAATGTGATACGTTTGCTACTTTGGCGATGGAGCGAGTGAATGCATTTTCAGGGCTTGATGGTTGTCTGAAGTCTGATAATTTTCAGCCTCCCTGAACAGCTATTTTGTCTGCAGCAGGCAAATATTCTTTGTGACACTGGTCCCACCGAGCTGAGAAACCATCACCCTTTTCCCAACCCATGGGATTTCCGTGCAGGCTGCTTTGCAGTCACAGAGAAACAACTGAGTTAGAGGGAAAACTGGCACACTCAGCTCCCTTGAAGCTGGACCTGGCTGACCTGCTACCTTTTTTGGTGTAGCAGACATTAATCAAGACAGCAGGATTAGATGGGAGCAATTTTTGTTGATGTGGCTTTCCATCTCTGGAAATGCCCTTAATGCTCTTTCCCGGGGCAGAGGTGGGCATGGAAGAGAGATGTGTTGGACACAGGAGATCCAGGCAGAAACCTCAACTGAACTTCATAGCAAAATCAAATTAATTTTTTTTCCTAGGAAAAGTGGAAACAAAAAGGACAAGCGACAGAGTGAGATCATTATGGTTAATTCTCTTCTAAATATCCAGACCAATTCAGATAATGTTATAGCAAGGGCCATATTGAAGCAATTTTTAAGTAACCTTTCCCACCTGCTTCTGCACAACCTTATCACTGTTTTTCCAACACAAGAAAGCAAAACTCCTACCAGGCCTTCAAGCAGTGCACAGGGCTTGCAATGTGCTCCAACAGCAGATCCCTTGAGCACTCTGGGCAAGTGAAGGGCTCTGCTTTGCCTTTTGAGGTAGAGCTTCATAGCTGTGCGCTACACAGGTTTTAAAAAAAACATTTTTAAAAACCACACTGCTGGCAAAAAACCACATGAAATGAAAATATCTCTTTAAAATGTATTTTTAAACAGTTTCCTCACACAGTGGAGCCCATTGAATATACAAATAGCAGTTGTAAGCAACTGGGAGACTCAAAGCTGTGGAGCGGATCAACTGCTCACAGTCAGGAGATATCCAAAGCCAAACTTTCATTAGTGCATTTAAAACTTTGCAAATTTGCAAACTAGAGCCAGCTTTGTCATATCAATGGCCCAATGCAGCTGGCAAATTCTGGAAGTCTAATTTGAGTCTTCTCCGTAGTGAGAACAGATCCAAAGACTTTTTCATCGTAGCAAGGGAGGATGAGGTGGGTGCTGAACTTCCTGAAACACTGAGACCAGGGGAGAGCTCAGGAGAGCAGCAGGAATGAGATATCTGTGCAGCCTGACATGTGGGGAAAGCCTAAGGGACTAAGGAAGTTCAGGCTGTTTGGGTTGAGGCAAGTAAGAAAATATATCTAGATGTAGAAAGGAAGGGAGGGACCAATTATTAATCTACAGACCCTGAAGAATAAGTAATAGAGTTTGAATTATGAGTGTTACAATAATATGCAAAACATATTCTGTTACAAAGACTAAGAGGAGAAAATATCGTCAGGGAATGGGACCAAAGTGCAAAAGGCTTGATTTATTTTCCAGCTCTTCTGTAGATTTCAATCCTGTCTTCAGTTCTTTCATAACTGAAGGTGGTTCCAGGAGGATCAATGAATTAATACTGACATAAACAAGTATAGAGACTGAGTTTAGATCAGATTCAATTTTATACCCATATAACCACAGCTACAGAAAACCCTTGTTATTTCTGTACAGTAGAGGTCATATAAAAATGACACATTACCAGATAAACCACTTCTTGTGTACAACCTATTCACAAGTCATTCCCAGAAAGACAATATTATCTAGAGTTATTAGGCAATCTTTGATTATCTGACTTAACAGCCAAGATTAAGTTTTAATGATGTGCTAAAATATTTCAATTCTATACAAAATTAAAAATATTTTGTTTTGCTCAGTATGGAATATTCCTTTTGGTCACTTCTAAAAGAAGTGCATGAGACTAAATTTGCAGGGAGGGAGAAAGAGCCAACGTTTTAAGCTGTGGAACTCCTTATCTACAAGGCTCCAGCATCCCAAGGCAAGAAAGATGCCAATTTTTCTTACTGGCACAGTTCCACTTTTTATGTTTGTATTTAGACTTTTTTGCTTAGGGTAAGGTGTCCATGTTTGGAATCAGAGTTCTCCCCACCAGTCTCAGGACACGTGTCCACCTGCCACTCCGTCTGGTTACATGGTGTGGCAGCATCCCATAAAAAAGCAGTGTCAGCAGAAAGCTGTGCCAGAACCCCTACTTGGAAACATAACACAACTGTGTCAGACACATGCCAGGGACTGGCACAGTGTTACTGTCTCAGGCAGATATGAACTTGAGTTTTATTCAGCTCATAAGACTGTGCTGGCTGTTGACTAAAAGGGGAACAAGATCGTCCCCCTCTATTTAGGCTGTCTGGCAAAGCTAGCTTTCCTGCTTCCAAATGTCATTTTACAGAAATTGTTCATTGAGCTGAATTATCCAGCTGGAATTAGCTAGTAGAATCAGTCTCCAGCCAAAGTCAGGGATGCTGATTTATTTTGCCCAATGATTGAAAATCAGCAAAACTATGGAAAATCACAGTTCATTACTATTGCAAGTTATACATGCAAGTTAGAGAAAAGGCTACAGAACAGAAAGAGGAGTTCTTTTAAGAAGGGTAATTAACCCTCAAAGCAGGTCAGGTAGGAGTGGGGTAGTCTCAGTGACTTCTAGCCTATGTACCCCCAGTGTTCCATGAGGGCCTTAACACTCCCAACTGCAGACAACTCGAAAATCAAGAGTATGACTGTGACCATGGCCAGCTTTACTCTTAGCATTACATTTGATGTGTCACACTGAAGGCTTCCTATGAACAGGAATTCACTGGAAAAGCCAGCTCTGGTTTCATTTATACATTGAATTAGTTGAAGATAATTGTATGATTATTCATTTTCCATTCATTCTCTGGACTCTCACAATTGATTTAACTTGAGTGACTTTGAATGAGCTTGAGCTCTATTGAAATGGAGCATGTAGAGATAAGAACATCAGGACACAGGCTCACACTTAAATTACAATGTGAATTAAAATCTGGCTTGTTGTTCTGCTTTCAGGATGAATGCAAACAGAATCACTTGATGCACCATGGAACCCTGAATGGTGTACACTGTAATTGTAAATTCCCCCTCTGTAGGCAATGCTCTAACTGCCAACGAGAAGTGAGTTGGAAATAAATAAAGATACATGGTTCTGGGATTTCAGCTAATTCCAGCCAGTCTGTGGAGATGACAGAAGAACTTTGAAATCTCTGATCTCTTAAGAAATTGGTTATAGCCATACCAAATGGAAAAGGAAAATGGCCCAGTTGCTCCATGTTGTGGCCCCAAACTGAGCAGGTTATTATGAAATGCCATTCCTTGTTGCACAGCTGGTGTTTCAGGGCATGGCTGATCCTGAGTTTACTGGTATGATTTGGATAAATTGGAATGAACTGAAGTAGCTTTATCCTACGTCCTGACCAATTTGCACTATGGATCTGGTGCAGCGCAGAGGCTGTCTTGGCCACTTGTCATGGCAGTATCCAGTAGAGAACTGCTGGCCTCAAACTGGAGTGAGTCAGTACAGAAGTTGGCTTCACATGTGTGAACCTGACTCATCTTCCAATTACTGAGGAAATGGTTTTATCCAGGAAATAACCTGCACCATCAAGGCCTTTTCACAAAAGAGGCTTTCCTCAGTGTCATTCATAGAAAACCATTCAAACCCACTCTTAAGGCTAAGATGGGTTAATCTCTTAGAAAGTAAGATTGTGGCATTGCACAAAGAGCTTGCAGGCTCTCATTTTCCAGTGGAGCTACCAAGCTGGACATGAAGACGTGAAATACCATGCAGGAAATTGCAACAGAGAGTGTCCCATAGTGAGTGGTCTGAAATCCTGCCAGCTGTCAGGGAGGGGTTAGTTTAGCATAGGCTAACTATCCCCTCTGAATAACCAAGCAGAGAGAAATCTTACCACCCTGCACTTTAGCCTCTGCCAGTCCCATAGCCAGAGCAGAGGGGCAGCTTGTCCTCCAGTATCCTGGCACTTCTAAGACTGCTTCTGTTCCCTGCCTAGAAGGCATGCAGCATTTACTGTGAAAAAGATGGACAATACACAATACAAAATGAAGGAAATTTCTCTGGGGAAAAGGAATGATCAATGTAACTGTTGCTCCTGTGGTGCAGCTGCTGGATCCTGTGGGATATCAATGAACAGCCCTTTGTGGATTGGTAGAAAGAACCAGCACTGTTGTTATCAAGATAAAACTATTCAGGTGTGAATTTACCATTCTGTTAAGATATAAAAAACTCCTGACAGCAACTTCTGAGCACATCCTATTCTTCTTTCCTCCTCAGAACTGTGGTAGTAAAACAGGTTATTGATTTCTGCTAAGAAATCAAATGTTGTTATAACTCTGAAGGGTGTCCAGTTACAGAGAAAATCGGTGGTAATCGGAAGCTTCGTGCAGACCTCGCATGACCCTGCTCATTCCAGCACAGAAAACTGTTTTTGTCTCACTTCAAAAGAAACCAGACAAACCCTGCGAGGTTACTTACAATCCTGACACTGCTCTCAGATTTGCCATATGCTGGGAACATGCCTTCTTGCCTATTTACAGTATATAGCTGAAGGACTTTGTTACAGCCCTGATATTTGGCATATCTTAAGCCTATTTAGAACATCAACACCATCAATCACTTGGTACGGGGCCGAGCAGCTGGATGAACCTTGGCTATCATGTGAAGGCTATTTGTCATCTGGGCAAGTCTGTTTGGCGCATAACGCTCCAGTCCCAGAACAATTTTCCCTCTCCAAAAATATTCTCTTTGATTCAGGAAGCACGTGATTAATAACAAACAAGGGTTTAAAGATGGAGGTCAAGGCTGAAACCTTAACCAAACAAGTGCATTGCTTATTAATGTTTGCCTCAGTCTTCAGATATTCCCTTGAAGAGCACTCTTGGTGGAGAAACACAAAATTGTTTCTAAATAGCAAGAGATTTGAGAGATCTGCTTGGCCATTGCTACCACAGAGGTTTTTCTAAGCTGTGACAATGCTGTTTGTACAAAGTGGTAGCCAGACAAGAAATCACTAGCAGGAACCCACATTTAGGAGGAACTGTGCACACATCACTTTCCCATTCTCATTGAGACAAGTAATACTCAACACGTCTGACATTTAGGCAATTAGCTCTCTCTTTAAAATAAGAAATATTAGCTGACATATCTTAACCATCTGTGTGAGCCAAAATAAGAGCATGGGAGTTTACATAAACAGTCTTAGTGTGTTTAACAAGCATGTAGCTAATGATTTAATTTTTTAATCCTCAACAATAGGGACTACTGGATATAAGAAAGTACTGCATCATTTATGCCTGTGCTGTTAATGAAAGACTAGTAATTAGTGGATGACTAAACTTCAGAAAAACAAGTTGCTTCAATACATGGTGTTGTAAAAGACAGATTCTCCCCAGCCATCTGCAGAGCCAGAAGGAAAAGGGAAGAGAAAAATATTTGGAAAGTTTGTATTATCAATTAAAGCATTTTGTTCATATCTTCAGCACCTTTTTAACCTCTCTGCACCATTTATCTCCCCATCTGTCTTGTATTTGTTAGTTACCAAATCTGGTTTAGAATGTAAATAGAGAAGTTTTGTGTCGCTGTATTTTTATAAACAGATTCCGACATAAGACAGTGTAACCTAACATCTGAGTTTCTGAGAAGCTTGCTGGGTGCAAGGCATAGGCAATGCTTGTGCTTATAGGGATGACCCTGTTAAGCAGTGACAATGCATGCAACAACCAAATTTGTTAGCACTCATTGTTACTAAAGCAGGGTGAGCGACCTTGTCATATTTAACAGTTCTGAGCAGACACAGCAGTGGAGATCCTGAGGGCAAAACCAGAATTTCCATTAGTGATGTAACAATATACTGACATAATTAACCCTTTTTCCACTTCCAGTGGCTTAAATAGCTGCATAGTCCATCTGGCAAACTCCCAATGCCTGGAACTTGTACTGCCAGGATTTGTACAAACAGAAACCAAAACAGAAGTCATAAGTGTTCTGTCTTGTTTCTGAACAAGTGCAGCATTCAGAGGGGAGTGTGGCTTTAGCTTGAGAGTGGTCACGCTAGCATGGATGCTGCCACCTCCATCTTCCAGCACTGCTAGAACTGCAGCAGCAGACACAAAGGGTACAAGCAATGGCAAGAAGAAACCCAAGGATTTGGCAAAAAATGCTCATTTCTTACCGCTTTTCAAATGGAGCTGAAAACCCTAGGGACTGAAGAGTGAAATACCTTGTTTACAGTTAAATTCCTGATCCACGTAACTAAGCAACACAGTACTGTGGCTCCATAAAATGGAAGCAAAGTTAATTTTTTAACAATGCCACATTACCTTTGTACATCTTGTTCCTGCTCTCCCTCAGGGTCTTACATGAATGAATCAGAAAATTGCTCCCTTATGTTAGGCTTGTGTCTGCACCTGCATTAAATTCATGTCAGAGTGGGGTGGAGGAGGCAAATGTTGGGAGCACCAATAGCATGGTACTCTTGCATTTCAACTCACAGCCTGTCCAACATGACAATTGCCTTTAATAGCTGTTCAAGGCACTACAAGAAATGAGCCTTGCACCAGTGGTGGTCCTTTCAGATAAAAAAAAAAAAAAAATAAAGAAAAAGAAAAAGAAAAAAGAAAATAATAAAACCAATCTGAGATCTTGTTTAGTTTAATGCCTGTCTTCCATATGGCTGGTCATTTCCCAGTCAGGGAAGCAGAGTCCGTGCAGAGGAAAATTAATTATGTTTATAACATCTTTGCAAATAGGAACACTTTTTTGTGCACCAGGCTAATATTTTTGATGATAGAAAACTGGAGTTTCAAGCCATTGTATCTGGGGCCTGTGGGTGTCTCAGTGCTGGATTCCTGGACCAATGCCTGCAGCCCTGGTCTGGCCTTGGGCCAAATCCAGAGCTGAAAGAGGCTGCTCTCTGGTTCTGGTTTTGGATGTCACTTCCATGATTTTGGCACAGGCGAATCAGAATGCAAGCTCAGCCTTGAACCCCAGCATTAGGCTAAACCTAATATGAAACTTCAGCCTGCTTCACATTATTCCTGCTGGTTAATTCCAGCTGTTAAACTTCTCCCCCCACCACTGAGCCAGAGAGTGTTTTGTTGACAAATTTGCCATGCATTTCAAGGAAAGCAGAACCTGGCTAAGGCTTTGGGGTTATATATTTTTTTTCCACTGCAGGAAATGGAAGTGTTGGCAAAAATATTTGCCGTTGTTTAGGATAAGAGAGTGTTTGGACATATCCAGTTTTAAGCGGTCTGCTTAGTCTGATACTCTTGATATATGAGACAGCAAAGAAATATGTCTAGGAGTCTTGGAATGAGGCATCTTTTTTATAAGATGAGTGAAATACACACGAGGATGAAATATTACTTGCATATTACCACCAAAGCTGGTCAAAATTCACTCAATTGACTCCAGATGTGGGTTTCTTCAGCAATTTTAAAGTTAGCACTACTGTAACTAGGTGTGAGGCCAAGGCAAACTACTCTAGTGCTTTATAGCACTTGGAAGCTACAGTAGTCAAATCAAAATAAGTTACAAGAGAATCAGTTTCTTTAAGCTTAACAGCAGGAAGGATTTAATATACTGAATACAGCCAACCCATCTTCATTTGAAGGAACATAAAATAAATCCTTACCACATTTGTGACTTACTATTTGCATAAAGGACCCAGTTCAAGAAGCAGATCCCTGACATTACTCATGCAAGTAGGGCCCTGCAAGTCCTCACTACCTTTTATTTGGCATTTTTTGTTTTATTTTATTTTATTTCCATGAGATTACAAGGATGCTTAAGGTAAGGATGCACCTCCATGCTCTGCAGAAGCAGGTCAGTCATCTGAATATTCAAAGCTACTTTTCAGCACATAGTAAGTGCTTAATGAAAGATACTAATTCTATTTTTTTTCTCTTTTCTTCTGCCTGCTTATTTTTCCTGCAATTAGGTACTCTGTGTAAAAAGCTTCACCAAGGAATCCACTGCAGGTTTCACCAGCAAGATGTTTGACTCATCCTACAATGATGGCACTGAGTATTTTAGCATCTTATCTATTCTCAGTTTGGCTTTTTCCACTGCAAGGATAATTAGAACTTACTCTAAAACCCCCAGATCCTGGAGCAAAGAGGTTGCCACCTCTTCTGAAGTTGATTTTGTCTGTTTTTTTTATTAATTTTAATACAGGAGGGCCCTTGGAAATATGACTCCATGGCACCCTAAAAAATAAAAAACTGGAAGAGAAAATGATTTAATTTAAAGTAAGAACATTGATCTGTGCAGACCAGCCTCCTGACTTTTAATGCTGGCCATATTGCAGTCATGCTAGGCTGGAATGACAGACATGCTCTACTTTTACCATGGAAAAACTTTCCCTGACTGCAAAGGAAGAAGTAAGATTTGCCACAAAATTGCACAGCAATCTAAGTGTTTAAGACTTTCTCTAAACCACTCAAAACCATCTCCTTTCTGTCTGACATTTCCAGTGTGGGCATTTTGCAAGAGAATACTTTTAATATATAATTTAAGGTGGTCAGGTAAGTCCCTCTTACTATATGTCAAATAATAAAGGTTTAAAAATAAAACCTGCGGTCATTTAGGGGTTTTGACTGACCTTCTGTTGAAATAGTTTTATCAGAAAACTGCCTTAATATGTGTTGGTGATGTAAGGACACATCTTCAGCTGGTAAAATCTGTAGCTCCACACATGGCAGGGGGTCTTTGCCAAGACACAAATTTCCCCTGATGATTTTAGAACTCTTTAATTCTTTAATAAAGGATCAATTTGATAAAAGTTTAGCAGAGATGTGAGTAGCAGAGAAAATAAAAAAATGACACTGAAATAGGAGAAAATATTTTACACTTAAGAACCCTTGGCATGCTACACAGTACTATTTGATTAAGTGAAGTTGTAATACAAAGACAAGGATTAATCACACAAAAGAGCAACATAATTAATTGCAAAAGCTAAGGGAGAATTTCAAGAAAGATTGCATCCTCTCATTTAGCTTACAAAAATACAATTAGTAATTATTACTGATTTCCTGGAGAAAGTCCAGAACAGAATTAAAAATATCTTGAGTCACAGAGAAGTTCGTGGGTCCATGGGGACACACAGGCTGGGCTGAGGGAAGCTTATATTTGTTCAGCAAACTTCTTGTTTTTAAAATGATCTGTGCTGAATTACATATCAAGACATTCATGATTTGGTCTATGCTAGGACTGGGGAACTCTTATTTTTAAATGACCATTATCTATTTTAAATAAAAAGTAAATCGGATTCCTGCCTGAAAATTTTGTAAGAGCTGCTGTTACAAGTAATACTTAAAGGTCATTGTTACCCAGAAAAATCATTACAAGCAATCAGAAAAGCCATGAGCAGATCAATTTTATCTAAATTATTTTAGCTCACATGGGGCAAATTGATGTATTTCAGAGGAACAATATCCTTTAAAAATCTATCTACCTGGGATCATCTGACCAGCCTTCACATTTGTTCCAGGCTGCATACACACGAGTTCTGCTCAGCCACAGGCACCAAAGCAAAGCTTGTAGTTGATGTTACCCATGCAGGGGGCTTGTTTCAATTCCTCCTTTCCCAGGACAGAAACAGCTCCTGCATAGGAGCTGCTGCCTCTGCAGGGATGTGGGAGGATGCCACAAACACAGAATCACCACACACCTGAAACAGTTTTTAAACACCCTTTTAAAGACCAAACCCTCCCATTTGGCTCTTTTATCTCCACACTCGCTTGCAGCCTTTACTTCCACAGTGAGTGGCAGTAAATATTGATATAAATTTATATATATCAATATTTATATATGAATATTATATATATATTCAGCAGCCCTGGGGTCAGCAGGCAGTTTTCCAGTCGACTTTGCTAGGAAATGAATCATACCATAATGACATGACTGGGGATGACCAGCAAATCACCCAGCCTAGCATCTCAGATTAATGAAAAATGCTCAGGATGAGGAATTGTTGTCTACTGATAGTAGTGGGAAAATATTAATTGATGTCAGCTAAGAATCTGGTCAGGCAGTTTCCATGTGCATGGAATATGCCTACAGAACAACACTGGTGTAAACACCAACAGATTCAGATAAAAAAACAGAAAACAGTTAGTCTAGGAACACCAAGACTGCAGTGAAATGAACCCATTGCCTGGACTTTCAAGCCAAGCTGCATGTGAGTTAGCTTTCAGACTTGCTTCAGACACTACCTTCAAAGGCACTCTCAGACAATTCTAATGGTGTATCTCTATAACACTGTTAAAAAAGAAATCAGTGCCAAACTTGATCCTAAATTCATAGTGAAGCTTGGCCCACTGGTTACAAAGAGCTAGATTGTGGTCTATAGCCCTAATGTTTTGCTGCTGATGAGAGATACCCTCTGCTTGAGAGAACCTTGATGGGAGCAGAGCCAGCACAGTCAGGCATGTGTCATTGACTCTCACACAGACCAGCAGAAGGGATAGAGAGGGGGAGAAAAGGAGCAAGAACAAATTATTTTGGGGGCTATTCCCTAATGGGAGCAATCTGAGGAACTCTAGGGTTGTTGTCGCCTACTCTTTGGGTGAATATGGTATAAAATAATCCCCAAAACCTGGCAACCACAAACACTTTCATGTGCACCTTTCCCACTGAGAAGAGTCCAGTTTGTTGTTACCCAAAATTATTTTATTTCACTGTAGCCAAGCGTCATCCTTTGCTTACTTTCTATGCTGCTGTTGAATACAGGAACAATTTATACATCATCTGTGGTTCATGAAAGCAAAGACAACCCATTTAAAGTTCCAGGACCACAAGTGTCTCCAGAAGGATGTTGCTCTGGAAGAGCAGAATTGATGTGATTCTTTTTTCAGGCGAAGAACAGATGTGGTAGTTGTTGTAGTCATCTTAGCAAATGTCTATGTGAAGTGGCACTGATGAAAACACAAAGTATTGAGCAATGAACTGCTTCATATAGAAATTGTCAGGGAGATTCCTGTACTTACAGGGAGGTGGACTGGGTATTCTAATAGATCTTTTCCATCTCAGTTTTTATCACCATGATTCATGCTAATTGTTAGTGGGAAATCACTTAGTGTCAGTAAGAGAGGTGACACATTCATTTCTTTTTAGTCATTGCACATATATTGTATTTGAGGTGAAAGAAAGGGTTTATTTCTCTTCTCCTTTCCCCAGAAACATGTTTGGATTTCATGCATAAATAGTCTTTCTTCCCTTAATCTGATTCACATGACAGTATGCATTTGCATAAAGCTTCTTCTTGGGAAAACCATTCAAATCTTAATCTAGAGAGAGCAGACATGTCACAGAATTATGTCCTGCTTTACAAGACAGCTTTTTTTTTCCTTTTTCTGATGCATTATTTGTAGCATATGCTAATTTATTATAATGGTTATTAAGAGCACAAGGCCTTGCCTTTCAGCTTTCCGCATTTCCCCAGGCATACCCTAACATTCCTCTCCTTTCAGCTGTGCTCATCTTCTCCTGTCAGGAAGTAAAGAACAATTAATACATACTGCAGATAAAACTGTTCACACCAACCCACTCATTATTTGTTGTGGCTACAGCTCCAGTGTGCTTTGTGCTTTCTAGACACCCAACCTGGATCTGCCCCAGCAAGAATGTGAATTGTAACATACCATAAAGCTGCTCATTTTTACCACACCACCTGTGGCTGGTCAAAGGGACAGTTAGTTTAGCCTAAAATGTATTTTTGGGCCAAATAAAGCTCAGATTCAGACCTGGCACTTTAAATTCTTCCAATCTCTGCTTCAGAGATGCCAGTTGAGAGGGGATGAGGAGTTAAGTCAGGATAGCAATTGCTCCTGCTGGCTTTCTACAGTCATGAGTTAAAATTTTACACCTGGCTGCTCTACCTGGGAGCCCTCTAGACCAGGAGTGAGTCTCCCTTTTCACTTCAAACACAGCCAGGTCCTGAATCAAGAAGGAAACTTTCAAACTCCCATCCTACCTCCTTCCTAAATTCCATGTGGAAAAGCTCCTACCTATGGGGGAGTTCATACTCTAAAGCTTTGAGCTGCTAAATCAACAGAGCTATGCTGGGATTAAGCTAAGGCCTGACTCTCTCTCTGGCTTCCATTTTGGCCCCTTTTTAGTTCTGGGATTCATGGCAATATCATTCTGAACTCTGACCTGATGTAATGCATACAATAACTCATATCTGTGGCTATGTAACTGAAGGAAAAGAGACCCAGTCTATGCAATCTCAGTTTTGAAAAAGTGTAACCTAGATATATTAATTATATATATATAAAAATTATTATAGATATAGAGATTATATTTCATTCTAATCTTTATAATCTAGATGTATTTTATGTTTTTTAATAGATTATAAAATTACACTAGTCATTTTTATGAAATCAAGTTTATTTTGTCCCAATCCTGAAATAAAATTCTAACAGAGCCAGTATCAATATTTTGCCTCATGATAAAATATGATATGTTTTAGAAAGCCAAAATCTATAAAAAATTCTCTAAGATGTTACTTTCCATGGAGTCATAAAGTCTCAAGTTGAAACAATTTTTACTATCATAACTGAATTTTAAAGTGTCTTCTTGGGAAAGAGAAGCATAGATAGATGTTATATCAACATTAAATCAACAGTTAGAGTAAGAAGAAATTAACATCCATTGAACAGAGAGCTGGAATTGTGTCAAAGGGTTTGGTGACACCATAAACCACAAAACCACAAGCCAATTTTCCTCTCCTATGGCAAGATTTTGAATTTGCAGCTCAGCTGAAGTGGCTCCTGGTGATCTAACAGAGCAATAAACATAGCAGTACATCACTGTACTATGTGCATGTTTAGATACCCACATAAAATAATTTCAAATAAGTCAGAGGAATGCAGGTAGGTACTTTCCAATGAAATAAGTGAAGGTAACACTTTAAATCAAATTGTCAGTATATTAAAATCACAGATATTTTTGCATCATTCCACTTAGATAATTTGTAATGGTAATGGTTTCCAGAAGGGAGCCCTGTATTTTCAAAATGCAGCAACAGTCCCTAATTATCAGGCATATTTAAAGTGCATGCAAACTAAAGAAGGTGAAGGTTAAATATTATGTTGAAGATTTAGTAATTGGGAAATGAGTCCTTCAAAGAGGGAGAAATGATTCCGTGGGAGGCAAGTATTGTCCTTCTGCTGCTCAGTGCAACCTTTCCATTCCTAATTATTCCATGTTGAGTATTATGTTACAAAAAGGAGAAACCATTATGTATGTGCAGATCTAATTAATTTCTTAAGGACAGTGGTCTGTCTCATCTCCAAAGAGGTGCTTTTTGAAGGAAATGAGAAGTAAGGTAAATCAGAGAATTCCTCCATTATGAACAAATAGGCATTGAAGTTTACAATTCCGAATCACTTTGGTACCCAATACTGCAGTATTGAGTTATATCTCCTTGGTTGATGGAGATAATCAACCACAGGAAAACTTTGTTTAGCTTTTTGAATCTGGAGAGCTGTCATGACCACAAAATGCAGTGCTGTGCTGCTCAGACAGAGCTAATGGCTTGTCTGCAATCAAGTCATTCTGCTCAACAGAGACACAAATATACTTTGAAAGAAGAAGTGCTCACATACTTACCACACTTCCAGATTCCTTACACCCCATGGATCTTCCACTCCTTGATGAAGCTGGGGTTTTATTTGATGCCTGCAGTGTGTTCTGTCGTAGACTTGCATGTAGAGAGTGCACAGACTCCTCAGTAAGGAATTCTTTCCTTCTGCATCCTCCTAGTCTAACTTCATTCAAGTCCTAATGAGGAATTAGATGAAGAAAAGAGGGGGAAAATTCACCAAAAGGGAGCTCCTGATAAGCATACCTCAAACATATTCCTTTGTATCTCCTGTAGTGAATGTGTACCCAGCCCTTATGCATAAAGAGATATGATAAACTAACATCTTTCCCAGAGGAGCTAAGGCCTCCACTAAGGTTCAGGCTGGATTTCACCCCATCCACTCAAACTTCTCTCCTGTTTTTGCTATCACTGCAGCCTTCACAACTGTAGAAGATGATGTACAGGAGTGAGAGTGCCAATGAAAGGAAGAGCTACTGGAGGTAACCTTTTTTCCTTCCAACATGCTGGATCTGCAAAAGATCTGCATCATTTCCATTTAAGGAGTGTGCATGTCTACATGTTGTTCTCAGTCTGTCCTATTCCACAGGGTAAGATCCAGTGGCTGAGAGACATCTAGGAGATGGTGACAACGCTATGCTATCCCTAAATTTTCTTTTATCACAGTATATTCCTCTCTATCCTTTGTTATTAATTTATTGTAGAATAGGGAAAAAAAATACCTGAACCAAAAGACAAAATTCTCAGTTTAAGAGTTCAATCTCTTAACTTTTAACTCTTAGTCTCTCAATGGGACTGAAATATATCACATCCTAAGGCAGGAAACTTTTGGAGAGTGTTGTACACAAGGGCAAACACTGACAAAGAGATGGAGGGGTCACCTTTACTCTTTGCACCGTTCTGTCTTTATTGTTCCAATTCTTCATGCAAAATCCCTGCTGTGGAAAGATTCTTCTGCTTTTAGTATGCTGTGGTTAACAGAAGAAAAGTGTGGCAACGAAAGACATTTATCTCCCACTGCCCAACATGCTTTCCCACTCTGTCTTCATATTCAAACCCACTCCAAATTGCTTTTTTATTCCTCCTGTCCTGTACATGAAGTCAAACTGAGATTCATTTGCAGAATGGTTTGAGTAACCACTGCTCTAAAGCATAGAGGGACCCAAACAATAGTACAGCTGTTGAGAGACTTGCCTGTTCTTTGCTAAAGAGGTGCCAGGGAACAGTGTCTGGAATAGGATAGCTGAAATGAGCAATATGACAGTGAGGCTCAGAAATCTATTTGTGGATAAGTCCCTAGAGCCATAGAATAATGGCAACACTGTAGCAATCCCTAAAGATTGATCTTCTCACAAATATATATCTACTATACCAGGAGAGCAGTGTCTGCTGAGACTGCTTGTGCTGCAAGAGGGCACTGATCTTTGGTGTAACTCTCCCAGAGGTCTCCCAAAGCTAAAATGAACCTGTAACTACCAAAAATCACATAAACCTGCCTTAGTGACCAAAGTAAGGTCTTGGGTTTCTGGGGTGAAGAACGGCTGTTTTTTCTTGCTAAGATCACTAACAGCTGAAGAAACCCAACAACCTTTTTTTATGAGCCCCTAAGAGCTTGTAAAATGGTATTAGCTATTATCATAGTTAATATTGCTTGATGTGGAAATATAAACTTGGGAAAACAAGTACTAAAACATTTGTGTAAATGTAACTCCTGACATTTATGTTTATTAATTTGCTTTTGAACAGTTTTCCATGTTAAAAAAGAGATTGATTACTCTGAATGTGGAAAATACCACGTTGTCACTAATATATATTATTTAATTACAAAAGCAATAGAAAAAGGGTTTTAATATAATTCTCCAGCACAATTCAGTATGCAAGATTTTTAAAAAATCTAACACACACTTGACAAGAAACAGATATGTTGAAAGACATCAATAAATGTACTGATTAAGAGTTTGAGACACTTGCTTTAAAAATGTGGAGCAAATGCCGACTATTCTAATTACCTGAGACATGTGACGTCAATTGCCCTTAATACTTTAAGAATGACAGATTACAAATGAATAGATATTAGGGCTTTCTGCTCTGTTGCTTGCTGAAGAATCTGTTGAAGGACAAGTACTTGGATATGTCACCTTGTGTCTGGGGAGGGGAGGGGAGAAGAATGAAAGGATGGTGATGGGAAAAGTGAGATTATCTCAGTGTTGCATTCTTTCCTAAATCCAAAGTGGGAACTGATTCTCGAAGAGAAAACAATGCTTTGTGTTTTTCAATTAGAAATACTTAAAGGTGTATGTAGCTAAGCTTCAAGCATTAGCTTCCCTTCACAGCTCTGAGGAGTGCTAAGAAACTGCACAGACCATATTTCCCATATAAATAAAAAGAGGAATAATTTCTCTTTAGTGCTGGACATTGTCTGCTGATCAAGTTGTTTGCTGCTTTCAAAAGGCTCAAAACAAGAATTAAACCACTAATGATGTTAATACAAACTCTCAGTTAAACAAATATTATGTCTTTTTTCTAAGCAAGTCTGTGAGCATCTTTGTCCTCAAATAGAAAAGGCATATCCAGGATCCAGCCCTGCTCCTCTACAGTCAGGAAGAGTAGGCTCTGAAGTTAGCAAGTGTGGTGTTTCCTTAAAGTAATGATTTTTACCTGGAAACAGACTGTGAGGATTACACTGTGATGCCAGAATTAGCACAGCAATCTAGTGTACATCTCCTGCCTAAAATAAGCCATAATTTGCTTCTTCCAGCACGTAAGCCTGGTAAGGACCCTGTGCTGTTGCATTTTACACACAGCCACGGGAGGCAAAGAACACCCAGCAGAAGTGACACAACAAACACAGTGAGTGCTATGGGAGGAGGTCCTCTCAGGACAGGCACACAACGAGCTGCAGCCCATGGCAGGGCACAGGGTGACCCTCCCCTGGCAGAGGGTCCCACGGCAGCGGGGCCAGAGCTGACCTAAGTGCCACAGCCTGGTCTTTGCTCCTGTGTGACAGAAAAGGGGCGTGCATTCCCCCAGTGAGCAGTGCTCATGCATGAACGCCTTCCTGCCACTCTTGACACAACCCCATTGAAACTGCTGACCTCGCCAGGGAGGTATTTATGACATGTTCATTACCCAGGGTCTCAACACCTGGAAGAGAAAAGGCTCTGGATTCTATTACCAATCCTCTAAGTTGTCCTGTTTCACTAATTACTTTTAATTATCATTTATTACAAATAATATAGCTATTTCTCTGCCCATCTTTCTTTCTACTCAAAATGCAATATAGAAAAATTATTTACTCTAAGTCACCAAGTAAGAAAATGAGACAATATTTCTCTTCAATTCCATGAGAAAGAAAATTGCTTTAAAAAATGCTTTATGCATAAAATAATAATGTTTATTTATGTAAATACATATTGGCATCTATTGTCCCCAACACAATTAACATTCATTTTCCAGAGAATAATTTACAGGCAGTGACTGAATACAAAATGCAGCTCTTGAGAAGGAAGATTTCAACAAACACAAATAGCAATGCCCCAAAATATATCAGCATGGTTAAGAAACAACAAAACCAATAAACCACTGATAGGCATTATAAATTCAGCAGTGGATCAGTTAATATCAGAGTCCTTTGAACACATTTACCCTGTCTGGATGTTAGCAACACAACCTCCCTTGTAGATACAAAATGCCATTTAAATAGAGGCCTGTTCTCCTGTGGCTTTCCCGGAATTTAACCCAAGATGAACTCTAGCTAGTACATCCATGCTGCTATCTGGTACTCACACTGCACATGAGACTAATGATAAATGGTTCTGTAAGGATTTTTTTTCTGAAAGACCAATCCCTTTAGAGTGAAGAAAGTAAAACAGCAGCAGACAAAAAGCACACATTTTGAAGTCTCAAAATACTGACTCCTTATTTCCCCAGTGATATGCCTAGAAAAAATTGTGGGTAGCAGCAGTGCCCAAAATTTTTATCAAAAAAATTATGTGGTTTTGCTCAGAAATACTTATTAGAAGTACTCAAAAAAAAGAGGACTCAACATTATTTGATGGTGTTCTCCTGAAAACATATAAGGTAAGAGAAAAAGGAGAAATTTAAAGGCAACAGGACAGTACCCTCTGCCAGGACCAGAAAATCAATTGAAGCACTTACTATAAAACACTTACTTATAACATGAAATCAGTGAAGAGGTAGAAATTGAACTGGAGAATTGACTTCTCATCCTCTCACTTTACTCCCTCCCTGAAAACAATCACAAAAATGTGAAGCAATTTGGCGCAATGGCCCATTCTCCTGTTAGACTCCTTAATGCATTTCATTTCTTCTAGTTATTCTTAAGTGCTTCATTAGACAAACAATTATATGATTCATGCACATCTAGGAGAGAAAATATTTTAGTGAACTATTACAGTTCTAAACTCTACATTCTTATGGTCAAAACCACAGGGAGACAGGACAAATTTTCCTATAAAACCACACAAAGCTTTTCACTTTCCCTAAGGTATAAGAACTAGATGTAATTACAATTAAACCTTTACTTGAATGAAAATATTTCCATACTGCTTCTGTCCAGGTGTGACCAACTCATTGGTGAAATAAGAGTTCTGAGACAATTGAAAGACTTCAAGAGACTGAGCCTACAGAAAACAAGGTAACTTCCTTCAACAAAAAGCATCACAATGCAGCTTTTCAGAAAGAAAATTCCCAGCTTGAAGATGTTCCAAAGCACATTTTCTCCCAAGAGTGCTTGCTAAAGGAAAGAAAATACAAAAGGAAGAATATTGCAAAAGAGAAGAAAATCCACCTAACTCGAACCACAGCCATTTTCTTGTCTGATAAGTCCAAAGCCAGGTGGCTAGAATAAAAGATTGGTGTTTATCTGTTAGAAGATCTGGGGCTGATTCATTCTATTTACTGCAGCAAGCTCACCTGTGAGGCTTTATAGATGCCTTGGGGGAAAAAAGCTCAGCAGGGGTTAACTTTTTGTTGTGGGGGAAGAAAGGAGAGGTGAGATTTGAGTTTTAATTGATGCAAGGGGAAATCCCCTCTCTTTTATATACCTGGTTCAGAGAAAAACACAGGTAATAACAATAATAAAAAAAAGTCTTAGGAACACAATTCTTTAAGTATTTCCAGGTCATCTTGGAGGTGGGGGAAGGGAGTTATCATTATAAAAGCTTCCCCTGAGGTTCAGTAGGGAACTCAGTTTGTGAGATTTGTAGGAAGCTTTAACTTGTGTGAAATCTGTGAGTTTATTGCTTGAATTAACTCTGAGCTGAGGAATAAAGTACACTTAATGCACTTTTAAAGCACTGTTTTACTTCCCCGTTTGTTTCTATAAAAGGATGCTTTCCAAGCTGATCTGTGCAGTATATTTGTCCCTCTGGGTTTTACCTTAATTTGCTTGCTTGATCCAGAACGAAGAGACTTGAGTATCTGGTCCCAGAAGTTATTCTTTCATTGTCTACTGCTGTCATTTCTGTCTTGCTTTTCATTTAAAAGATTCCAGCTTCCAAGGTTGCAGTTTTCAGGTACTAGAAACCTAAAATGGCAATGCTTCTCCACAGTGTAGTAACTGCAAAGATAAAAGAAATCAGTTAAAAAAACCAGAACAGTAGTTTTAGTCCAATCTGCAGTTGATGTGGGATAAAACACCAGCCTGTTTAAAACAAAAAGTGAGAACAAAAAAACCCCTAACTTTTACATATGGCTGCAAGGCAGTTTATTTTGAGCAAAAAAACCCTCTAAAGCTATTCCAAAACTACTTGCTTGTAGAGGCAAGGTTTTTCTGCAGCAGTAGGCATGTGGAGGTGTGTTGCCCTCTGCTCTGCAGGGTTAGCAGATCTGCTCCCACCAGCCCCCTTGCCCATCAGCTGAAACCCCCATGGATTTCTTCACTGTCTAAAAAAATATCTGAAAACTTATACTGCACTTTCTGGACAATTTGATCAGAAAACACTGCAGGCAAATAATAATGTTTCATATTTGCAAATTTGCCTTTTTTTTTTTTCTGCATCTAGCTCCTTGTTAGGGTAGGCAGCTGCCTACTTTGTCTACCCTTAAAACTGGTCCTGACAAATGCTGTGTTGTATTCCAACTGAGCTTACAAAGTTTACAGAATAACAGGGCTACTTTAATGTGGCAAATGGAAGGGCCAGAGATAGGCCAAAATTGCTTTGACATTTAAAAAGTCCAGTCCCTTTTGCTTTACACTTTCACTTAGTGCTGGAGTTGAGAAGCATTTAGAAAAATAAAGCTTCACAGTTTCCTGTTAAATCTAACTATTTCATACTGTGTAATTAATTGTGCCCTTGCTCTTTCAATCCTCTCAAACTGAAATTAATAACATTGTGGGAAGCCATGACTTTCACAAAACTGACTTTTCAGTTTAAAAACTGAAGAAACACTGATTCAAACAAAGTGAGAAACATAATAAACATCCTGTCTGGGTAAGAAATGAGCCTGTTTCTTCATCTCTTGTCAGCTGGAGCCTCTGAATTCCCCCACCCTGGTACATCTCATGAAGTGAGTAATTTGGAGTACATGACTTGTGCATGTACAGTATGGCAACACAGGAACCTTCTGGCTCCACAGCACTTATGTACCTTCATCTATTATGCTCTGTCAGCTGCACAAGACACAAAAAAATAACCAGTTTAACCTTCCATCCCATTTAATATCCAGGATCCATTGATGATGGAAAATTGAGGACTGAAGTAATTTGTCCTTAGTCCATCTATTCGTTTCACAGAGTGGGAAAAGTAGCTGCATGCTGTTGATTTTACTGTACTGTAACTCAAAAAGGAAATACTACTGTGGTTTTTTCTTACTATTTTTCTGCAGTCTGGCCTGACCTGAGCCACACAGCTGCTGGCAACAGCACAAGGCCAAGCAGTGGGATAAAACATGGATGGCAAATGTTCTTGCCACTGCTTGCCACACAGGTCTCTCCTTTGGGGTCATCCTGTCTCTGGAGGCACATGCCAAAAGGAAACAAACAAAGTTCACTGCTGCAGTGTCAGATCAAAACCCATATAGATCCTAAAGGTCAGAAGGGTGATAACTCCGCAGAGCTGGCCATCATAACCTCATCACACTGTAGAAGGATTGAACAGTATAATCCTAATTCAAATGCCTGGTGTTTGGCCCTCTTATTCCCTAGTGAAGCAAACAAGAAAACAAAAGAAACCTGAAGTTTCTGGGGAATGTGGGCATGCCAATAAAATATTCATACGACCAAATATAAACCCTGCATGAAGAAGGTACAAAAGAAGTTGGGAATTTTACCACCAGCTCTGGTGGTAGCAGCTGTGCCTGCATTGGGGCAGGACAAGATATAGTTGGTTTTTTCCCAGGACAAACTAAGCAAGGACTAGGAGTCCAACCAGCTTCCTCCAAGAAGCCCCAGAGAGCTGCACCCAGTGCTTCCCACCAAGAGGACTGGGACATGGCCAGTGCTTCCATGGATATGGGCAGGGGTCTCTCGTGGGTGCTGCGTCACCAGTCCCAGCGGATTGCGGCGCTGACCGGGGATGAGATCTCCTGTCACTACCTTGGCTCTGCACCTGACTGAAGTGATTTTTCCTGGCATCTGCCTGTATGTTGAGTCAAACCCACCTGCAAACTTAAAGTAGAAAAATGTAGCTAATAATCAACCAAATCCTTTCAAAGAGACTGGAGGGCAGGAAGAAGGAATAATTGCAACATGAATAATAGCAAAGGGAAGAAAGTTTTGGCTAAGATCTAAAAAGGACTTGTGAGATGAGTATTTGCTGTGGTTAGTGAAGTATCTGGCTGCCTGCATGGGTTTACTACCCTGAATTAAATACTGAGGATCTTCACAGAAGTTGCTCAGAAAAATTAAAGCAGTTAAAAGTAGCTGTTCAACCTCTGGGAGTAAAGTCCTAAAAGCCACCTGTTGGAGGAGAGAACTGCCCAACCTAAAGTAGTAAAGGCCAGTATTTCTAATTTGTAAAGAGAACAAATTCTATCAGAGCAATTATCACTCTTTTCTTCATCTACAAATACACTGACACCCTTACACTGACCTGAACGTGCCTGTGGAGAACACTAACCTGGATTTAACCAAAGCTGTTCCCAAATTGCAGGTAAAAAGAAATTCAGAAAGAAATGTTGATCTGCCTCCTCCATTTGTTGTTCTTTAAATGAGGCATGAGCCTGCTTTTAATGAGTAACTTGAGAGACAAAAGGAGGGCTCTTAACTTAGGTGGGAAATTCTCAGGAATTCAGGAGCAAAATCCTGCTTTTCAGTGAGGTGAAACTATTTTCTGAATTTTTACCCCAAGATAGAACAACTCATACATTGAAAGTCTGTATTGCTTAGGGAATCAAATCACTTGCTACTGCTCCTGTAGTAATTTCCCAAAACAAAACATATTTGTCTTTTCCATTAAAAAAAATTTAAGATACTCAACACACATGCCATGCTAAGGGAATTCTTGTTTGCAAAAACAGAAAGAACAAAGTGAGATCCAAAATACTCCTCGTGGTAACATACAGGAAAACAAAACCTCTGTTCCTCAGATATTTTGATGTTTTGGACAGAAAAACAGCTAACACAAATAATTTTGCTTTAGCTCACTGATTATCTTCTCAGAGATTCCAAACTCTATGCACCAGGAGTCCATTTATGCACTGCACCAGCTTTTGCTGTTTCCTTTTCCCCTGTCTTTCAGAGTGATCCCTATTTATCTTAATTCCTACATGTCTTTTCTTAAAGTTATTGTGTGGGAATATTCTGGGGCAGGATGTACTTGCTACTTTGAACCAGAGATTGAACAGAGAGTGCCCAATTGCTATTTTCTTGGCAATATCTCACTATCCCTACAGAAATAATAGGTTTATTGGATGCCTAATAGTCATTGCTACTGTTAATGATATTATTAACATATTTTTATGCCAGCTATTGTTATTTATACCATCTTGATAAAACCTTAACCTGTGTAAATTAATAAAGTAAAAATGCATACTATTGTACAGCACACCCTTTCAGTTTCCCTTCTCTTGGCTGCTCTTTACCTACTGGAAGGATGCAGCCAAAGGATATGGTAGTGACAAAAAATATTTCTGAGGTGGGAAAATCCTTCCCCACTGGGAGAATTCTTTGCCACAGCTGGCTGTAGTAGAAGACACCTGGACCCAAAAAACTTAGGACATTCAAGAAAGTCCTGTATTTAGAATTTTTCAGTAGTGTTATGATGTTATTTTCTGACCTGCAGGACATTTATGGGCTCAAATCTGCACACACAAGTTGTTTTAATCACAGGAGTACCATGTGAAGCATGTGCAGAAATGTTTCCATAAAGTCACTTTATACACTGCCTTGTAGCTGCTCTCATTTTCTGAACACGAGCCAGCTGAGGGTAATCACCTTCCCATCTTACTTCTCATGAAAAAGATATTCCAAGGCAGTAAGTCTCAAATTATATATATATTTTTTAATGTGAAAACTAAAAACCCTTTCCAGGAAAAAAGGGGATCAGGCTGAAATCTGTTAACAGTATGACTGCTTTTCACAGAACATTTTGCAGAGTCCCTCTCTCTTCTCCTTCCTGACTGTCTCAGACTATGGGTTGAAAAACATAGCTCTGAAGTTGGATTCCAAATGACAACATAAAGGAATGAAACAGAAATCCCTCTGGCACTACTCTACTATATTAGAATATTTTAGAACTAGAGGGGAAAAAAGAATTGTTCATCTAAGAAGGAAAAGGTAAGGTCATTTCAGAGGGACATTTTTTCAGAAAGTGTAATTGAGTTTTCATCTATTAGGCAATTTAAAAGCCTGTGATCAATTAAAGATATGATTTCTCTGTGGTTGCATAATGGTAGGAAAATCGATTTCTTAGACACAAGACTGCAAATGCTTAACCTGGGTTACTGTGCTGTGTTCCCTGACAATCCTCTGGTGAGACTGAGTTTTTGAAGCAATTTTACTTTTTGCTGTGCTGTTCTTTAGATGTGAGAATCAAAGTTGTGCAGTCCTAAAGTTACAGGTGTGAAGATCCACTCCTTGTATCCTTCACCCCTATAAACACTCATCAGATTGAGAAGGGCTGGTGACCAGTTTTTTATTTTGGTACTTTTGTTAGCAGTCTAACAGGAAAAGTGTTGGGGTTTGAAATTGTTCTGTGGGGATTTAGACACTCTCTTCCTTCTGTGGCATTTTATGGGTAATTTGGTGGTATCTCAGAGGATAAAACAATTCACTGTGGATTTCTAATGAGCTGGTTATCTTATTTCCCTTTGCAAATCAAATTAAAGAAACAAACAGGGAAATACCCTCTTTGAAGGATGGCAAACAGACAAAGTATATAAAAGCTGATATTAGCACTCCTACATTTAGTTCCTGTGACTATAGACATAGACATTAACCTGTTTAATATGAATACTGTCTCAAAAAATGCTGGTAATAAGAGCTAAACAGTGCTGTATTTCATTTCATTCCTGCTGATAGCATTTATCAGCAAAATCTGGATTTAAAACCCCCCAAAATATGCAATTTAAGCCTCATCATAACTGGACTGCTGAGGAGGAAAGTGAGGGGATTATCTGGAGCCTGGAAGCACAAATATAAGAGTGTATTGTCAGCATGGGATATAGGCCTTTTAGCAAATGGTAGTGTAAGCTTCAGCTGACAGGCCTTTTCACAACTGACAGATGAAAATATGAAACTTAAATTCTTCATGACAGATAGCTGTGCTGAATGAAGAGGCCAATGGGACAGTGCTGGGCTGGGGGAGAGTGACAAATACAGGCCCAGTGTCTACAGCTTGGGATGGCTCTTTGTAACTCACACACAATTCATTCCTCAAGTCTCTCCTATTTTGCCAAGCAAACTGTTATAGCAGACTGGGTTTTTTTCCCTCTCTTTTTCTTTCAGATCAACATCTTTTTTTTCAGTAGATGAATGCCAAGTCTTAAAAGACAGGGGTGGAAGATTAAATTTAATGTGCAGGCATGAAAGATGTTTCCTGGATGCTTCTCCATTGGACTTTTCCACCCAATCTAACACACTGCTATTGTAGGAAGATTACTCACTGGATTATGAACTGTGCCTAATCCTCAGTGTTGCAGAGCTTTGACAAAATTCTTTAAAAATTGTATTTTGAAATCACTGCTCCTTTCTGTCAGCGCTCCACCTCTCCAGCCCTGCCTGCTCATGTGGTTGCATTCTCAGCCAGGATGCTCCTCTGTGCAGGATGGGACTCCTGGCAGGAGATGGAGGTCCTGGGAGTAGAGCCCAGCCCAGGCCCTGCCTCCAGATGTGGTTTTGTAGCAGGAAAAGCACAGGGAAAGGTTGTGTGCAGTCAGAGGGGCCCTGTGCAGCTTTGCTTGCAGAGCCAGCCCCAGTCCTGCTGCCGAGCTGTCTCATGGCTCCACCAGGGGTGCCTGCAGCACCTGCCCACAGGGAGGTCACTGTCCCCTGGCCCCAAGGGACTCCTGAGGTGCAGCTGCCTTCCCTGGACCTGCAGCTCCTGCAGATGTTGCTGCCTCATCTGCCAGCAGCAGTTTCCAAGTCTCCTTCAAGCCATGCTCTGTCCAGGACGTGGCCTGTATGGTTGCCAGACGGTTTCCTGGCAGGAAAGCTCCTTGGCTTGGTGTCCTGCAGGGCATCACATCAGATGATGGCATAGGTCTCCTCTGGCCCTCAACTCTATGAAAAAGAAGAAAACAGCCAGGCAGGTTTTGTTGGTTTGTTTGCTTTTCCTTTGCAGAGGGAAGTGCCCAGCTATGGAGCTGTTACGGTCTCTCCTGTGTGCTCAGCCTCCTTACTGGGCTATAAAAGGGAGAGATGGGAGCCAAAAATAACAACACACAGTATGGCCTCTGGCCAATCCCAGAGTCATTACCTCCACAGAGTTCCCTCTGAAATCAACGGTGTGTAGGATCCAATCCTTAGTATTTGTCTTCTTTTATACAATTTGTAATTAGCAATACAAAAAAATAGAAAGCCCTAAGGTAATATGTTAATTCTTACCAGATGTACTGTATGTATCTTTATATGCTAGAAGCCTGGCAGGACTGCAGTGTCACAACAGACATTTACTGAAGTACCTGGGGAAATGTAACAAAAAGTGTTAGTAGAAAATGGTCTTTCAGCTAAATTACCTAATATATTTGCTAATGGTATCTGATTTAAAAGCCATAAAAATACTAAGTTAAAAGCACATTAGAAGATGTGGTGTATTTATAAGTGTTTGTCACCTTGGCAACAAAAGAGAAATTCCAAATCTAACACTAGCTTTCATGGGCCAAGACCTTTGAAAATTGATAAATACCCACTCTTTATAGCAATGATTTTCTCTCAGTGAAGAAATGCCCCACTGTAAAAGGAAGTTCTTCATTGCATAACAAGATTTGTGATAGCTTTCAGCTATGCTTTTGCCCTGTCTACCTGCTTAATATAATTCATAAAGCCTCGACAATGAAACCAATATGTTTGTAAATATGGTAAAGCACTGATCTTTCTGAGACCAATTTTTTTTCATACAAGCCAGGTTTCTTAGAATCTTCCTGAGCTCTGGGTCAGTTTGCAGATCTATAGCTCTGCTCTGATGGCTGTGATGGGGGCTCTTTTTTCCTGCCTATGAATAGCTGTGCCACAAGCACTAAACTATGCATGCCTTGATAAATGAAGTACCAGTTTCAGCTCTGCTTTCCTACATAATATATGGTCCCATAAAACTGCATTTTAAGACTAAAAGGAAAGCTATTTGCTCACTTGTAATGCAAATGTTTCCAGAATATTACCTCTGCATACAACTGAGTATAGATCCTTATTATGTTAATTCTCAAAGCTTCACTGGTTTGCCCACTGATCATGGATGAAGATCCTAGGGACAAATCTACACAAAGAATTGACAGTAACAAAAAAAAATATTCATGCTGTCCCGTGGGCCCCCCCAACACTGAAAAGCTCGGTTCTATGTGATGACAAGAAGTTTCCCTGAGGAACAGGGAGTCAAATTAACCATGAAAAAGAATGTCCCCAAAACTAAGCATTACCCAGTGTAATTGCCCTTTACCTGTATCCTCACATCTAAAGAAACTGACTAAACAACTTGATCACGAAAACAAAAGCAAAATCTGTTGTATGTGGGTAATTTCTCAGCAGAGGTGAAACCCTATGGATTCAAAGCTCCAAAATGCCTTTAAGGATTAGAGAAGCCTTTAGAGAGCTTTAGGTAGCACTAGATTAGATGCTGCTGAGCATCTCATACCCCTCTTTTTCTTCCTATTTCGTAGATGCTTTCATTTTTCTTCTACTGTTGATTCATGATGTTGACAATTGGCTAAATTGAATTGACAGCTGAATTGTCCATGATCTCAGGAGACACTGAGCCAAGCTGTGCAGAAACCCTATATTTGTTCTTCATTTGAATCAAGTATCTATGGGAGAAGGGAAATTATCAAGATGAATCAAAAATTTGGATGGAAGGAAGAACTTTTCATTTCAGAGTTGTTCAGGACATATCAGTATTAGTGTATAATTCTGCTGTCTTGAGTCTAAAGTTTGGGGATTTTTTTAAACAGGAAATTTGAAACAACTTTTTTCTAGTCTGATTTAGATTTCCCTGTGCAAGTGGTCATGCTTAACTAATTTTCATCATAAGAGCACCTTGCTGTTGTTAAAATTAATGAGGACTGAGAGTGTTAATCAGATTGGACCTCCAACCTTGCCAGTGTTTCAGTGGATTGAAGACCAAGCTCACAGCTCTATCCATCTCTATCCATCCATCCATCCAGTTGTGCCCCAACACCTCCTGAGTGAACATCTCCAGTGAACCATAGAACTGACCCTTGTGTTAGGGAAATTGCTTTTTTAGCAAAATACCTGCAATTTATATGGAGCTGGTAAAGCTTCTATTAAGGCACTGGTTAATAGATGTGGTCGGAGCTATTTTTCAAGTATTGATAATAGGGTGGAAAAAGGGTTTCAATTAACTGAGGTTGCAAGAATCATACAGATAGACATGTGCTCTTACACTCAAGTGCACAATTTTCACTGATTGATAAACCTAACACACCACTTGAGACTATATTCTAGTTACATCACTTCACCATTAAATTCTTCATTTACCCCCAAATGAATAGATTAACATTAAGTAAACTCTATTGAAAAATTGTACATTTCAGTGAAGCTTCAATATAAATTTGTATCATAAAAGAAGATTACAATGTACCCTTTGAAAATCATTATTTAAAACATACAATTCAAGTTTTCTATGGACTAAGTGTTTCAGATGTTCAATAAATTTATGCAAATCTGCAAAAGACTAGCTAGACCATGTATATAATATATATATATGTATATAACATACAAAAATATAACACATTTTAATAAATTATTAGTGTAAAATTAATATTAGAAAGTGATTAAACTGTATTATTATGGTGATAACCCACATTATTTTAGCAAATCTGTATTCACGGTTGCTTGCAAGCTTTTCTTGCTCTTATGTATGTCTCAGATTGGATTTTCATTTTGTTCAGAATAAATAAGGTAGGTCATATGGTTCTATCTGTAGAATCAGCATTTTATATACTGGATAAAAATTACCATATTATAAGGACATTCCAAAAAGTCACTGAAAATGCAGAGTAGATGGAATTGCCTTAAGAAGAGGTGTAAAATCAGTACTGTTAAAGGATTGTGAAGACTGTGGGCCAAATTTTGAGGAACATGGAGTTGTGAAAACCAGATGGCTAAAACCCACATTGCAATGCCTCAAAGAATCAGGACTTCAGTACACAAGGCTTGGCTGCCTGCAGAACTAAGGACCAATTGCTACTTGCTTTGTGCTTTTAAGAGATGGTTTTCCATTGAACCCAAAAGGCAGCTATCATGAGCCCTTGGTGAATATTTGGAGCTCCTCAGGATTATTAGCAGTAGGAAAAGATATGATGTTTCTAAACAGTCTTGTATAATTTAGGAATTCTTAATCTCTGACAGCATAGGGGAGATCTGTCAACTTCTTTCTCTTTCTTTCAATATTAAAAATAATGCACTTTTTTTCAATTCTCTTTTTAGGTTTTGGTTTAAAGTCCTACAACTGAAGAGCCAGCCTTTTGGATGTATTCAGTTACACTGTGTCAATAAACCATGCATGTGATAACTGGTTGGGATATATAATTCTAAACTTAGTCACATTTTTGGGAATTGAGGAGTCATTGTTTCAGTTGCCTCTCAGACCTAGATGTGATTGTTTAAATTTATTTTTCCTCATGGTTTACACACCGCCTGCATAAACACTGAACATACAATTTCAAACCTTATTGTTTTTCCTTGGTTATACTTCAGACTGCAGCCACTTCAAACCACTTCTGAGTGAAAACACAATGGCAAAAATGGACTTTTCCCTCCAGATGACAAGGCAATGAAACACAAAGAACAAAAATCTACTTTTTTGAAGTACTGACTTTTTATATGGCCCATGAATCATCTACCATTAATGTGCAAGAACTTTTGTGAAGATGGTGCCATAGTCAGGCAGAATGATGCAATGGAAAGGATCTAAATGTCCCAGCATTTCTGAGACTTTGTTTTTTAAATAATTGTTGTTGTCTTAACTTTAAATATATTATCAGTTTCCTCAAAGATTGGAAATTGTTCTGCTGACCAAAGTTATGTATCTTCCTGGTAAGCTAAAACTGTTGACTTAAAACATAAATATCTGTTCTGAATGGTTTTAATAAAATCTGGATAACTACAAAAGAAAAAAAAAAATCTAGATTTGCAAGAACATGAAAACAAGATTATAAAACAACTGTCCAGACCTCAAATATCTGACCTGCAGAAGAGCTTAGCATTGCCATTTCTGGGTGTTTCAGATTTTTCAAAATCAGGCCCAGAGCCTGAATAAGAATGTCACCACAAGACATTTTCATGCTATTTGCAGATTTTCTTTACAATACCTCCAGCTTTTGATTGTGCTGAAGGCTTAAAAGCAAATCAGAGAAAAGACTCCCCTATTGTGTATTACAAAAGATACAAGCCAGAAACAGTAAAACTGAGAGTACTGTTTCCTAATGCACTCCTTCACTTGACAATCAGTTTAGATCTTTTACTTTCTTTCTCAGCCAACCTCAATAACCATGTACTCAAATCTAACTTTTTTTGCTGTAATACACTGCTGTAGGTGATCCTAATTTACTTTGTATGGTAGAATAATAATTACTATTGTATTAGCCTGCTTAATGGTATAGTTTATCTGTACAATAAGTACTGTACAAGGAAATATTTAAACTTATCTCTGTGTGTACAATGTAGACAAAAGGATTTTAATATACATTCTCAATAAAATAATTGTTTTTTTAGATTCATTTGACATATGCTCACCATTTACTCTGATGCCATTTGTGTAGCAGGTGTTGCTGATGCTTCTATATTTGCAATGGGGCTAAGAAAAATAGTTAAAAAAGATTTATGTTCTTTGAAAAGCAGAGTAGGACAATGAGATTTTGTTTTATATTGTTTTCTTTAAAATATATTTTATAGAAAAATATTTTTCTATAAAGTTCAGAATAAGTTCCTACCTAACAGAAGCAAAAATAACTATCAATTTTTCACAGTTGTACATACAGTGGCCCAGAGCTGGCTGGGCCAACAGCTACACTCATGAGAGCTGGTTGGATGAGTGGAATTAAGATCAGGACTTGCCCAAATTGCTCCTGTGGCTTTGATTTGACACACTGCACCAACTTCACTTGGTAATCTAAGATAAAAAGAAGACTAAGATATAAAAGGTCTCAGGAGTGTCCTTGTTCAGAAAGAAATTGATGCCTCTGCTGGTGGCACAGTGTTTCTTCATTCATTTCTGTGGAAAACCACTTGATGATTCATCACAACCTCTATGCTTGGTGGAGAAGACATGGCAAGCAAATGGGAGCTCTGAGGAAGAGGTATCCTCTGTTTTGCAGAGTGGATGAGGAGGAGCTTTGGGCTCTATGGGTTTCTCCATGCCATGGGCACCACTGTCTGTTTTCCAGCAGCTGGCAGCACAGGAGCTGGGGGGTTCAGTGTGGTGGTCTCACTCATGCACTGGCCCTGCACTGCATCTCCAGGAGCTACACACAGGCTTCAGGATTAAAACATACCTTAGGCACCTTTCATTAACTGCATAAGTCTATGTGATAAATAGACCCATCTTGTTTTCCTGACATGTTTGCAATGAGGATGTGTCTGCCAGCATAGGAAGTAAACCAACTGCACAGCACTTCTTCACAGGCCAGGGATGGGCCACACTGGGGCACAGGAGCAGTGAGAAGTGAATTGCAGGGGCAGAAACCAACATACCTGGACTCCAATTGCACACTGAAGGGACTGGGAGGGAGGGAAAGTGGGAACCAGCAGTGAAAACAAAGGCAGCTGAGGTGAGAAAGGAGGGAGCAGAGGTGTTTGACTGAAGGAGAGCCTGAAGAAAAGTAAGGATAGGTGATTCCCTGAGTTTTTGTTCAATTGTGTATGTCTTCTTTTTTCCCCTCAGTACACAAACCAGTAATTAAAAGGCTGATTAATTTGCAATAAATTAAATTGAAATTCCCTGCATTGAGGCCGTGCTGCCTGTGACACTGCAGAACAGCTGAATGACAGCCAGGCTGGTGACAAGCAGATCCCAAGGGGCTGGAGGGGCAGTGAGTACACTCTTGCCTTCCAGCACAGCAAAGCCAACACCAGCAGCATGCTCTGAGTGATGCACACTGCTGGTGCCAGCTCCCACCACATACACTCAAGAAGCTCCTGGGGGGATTGCTGAGCTCTTAAGTGAGCTAAACAGACACATTTTAATGCCCTGGAGGAATTTTGCCAAAGAAGTGTGGCCAACAAGGATGACTGCTCTTACTTGAACTTATAAGACATTATTTCCATCTCCTGCCTTCTCATACATAATTATGGGCAAGTCCTCCTAATATAGTCACAGATGAGATAGGTCCCTTCCATTTACATTTCAGGGCTGGTATTTAAATCCAGGTGCTCTGAATCTCCACCTTGAACAGCCCATCTATGTATTTTCTGAACTGAAAGTACAGAGGGGCTGTCTGAGGAAGTGCCCTAAGATGAGGCTGGCCTCAAGTTTGGTGGCCTGACTCCTGCTCTTGAAATAATCTAGGTATCAGTTAAGTCCCACAGCTTGCCAGGATTGCTAATGAATAACCCTGCTTACCTATCAGAACATCAGAAATAATGCTTAATAATCATTCCCAGGCTACAACATTTGATTTTATTTGGGTTGAACTTCATCCTGGCCCCACCTTAGATATGTAAAGGTAGAAGCATATTTGAGGTGGAAAAAAAGGCCTACTCTGTTCACCAGATTCCTAAAGGTCATACTAACCTATGCAGTGACTACCTCCTGTTGAGGCTACCACAGTGTACTGTTCTCAGGGCAGCCATGGCAGGATAAATGAAGTCAGGTCTGCAGTAACACAAAAAAGATACTTGAGAACAAAACACCATTATTTCAAAATATGATAGGAATTCAGTCATTTATGCATAGGCAACTGATGCTATTTTGGAAACCTTGGCATATATTGCCCCTTCTCCAGTTGCAGTTGGGAAGGGCCAGGGTCTCCCAGGTTACATCAAGTGGCCCTGTGTTCTAGGGCATCTCAACTGACCTTAGAAATGTTTGTTTAGGCAATTGAATTCTACCTTGACAATCTTGACACTTGCATGGAAATTCAAGTCATGGTGAAAGGTACCTAGTGATGAATAGCATTGTGGTTACCCTTTTTATGTTCAGAACATCCTTACAATTTGCATCAAGGTTCCTCAATAAACATTCTGCTGATACAGCTACATGGAATATACAGTTATCCCAGGGCTACTTGGCTTTGTAAAATCTGGTTCTGGCTGTATGTGGTACTCATCCAGGGTGTAGAGCTGAGAGGTCAGAAATCAAGTGGCCAGAAAATGAAAGGGGAACAATATTTAGGAAGCTTCCTGCATCCTATACAGTGGAAGAGTCAAAGGAAAATAATGGTGAAAATTTGTAATGATGGACTGAGAGGAGAAGAAAGATGATACCAGAAATGGTAAACAAAGGCAGGAAATAGCCTGCTGGTGGTGTTAGTTCTTGATTAGGAGCCCGTTAAGTTTTGGCTAGAGGGCTAAACCCAAGGAGACATTTTGTCAGCCCCAATGTGGAGAGAAAACAGAAAGACAATAGAACAATTAGACAGAGGAAGAGAGCAGAAGTGAATAAACATATTGCCCCTATTACAATGACACACAGCTAGAGCTTTGCAGCAATACTGCCCAGCTGCCTTTAGACTGAGTGAAAATGAGAAAATAAATCAAACTCTCTTCTGACTGTCAAAGGCAAAGAGAGAACTGTTTCTATTTCAGCCACTGGTAACCCGATAGCTTGCCACAGCATATTTCACATAAGGAAGTCTGCAAAGCAACATCTAAGTGCTCCTTGTGATTAATATTCCTTATGATCTGCAGCCACCTAATCGCATCCTGACCCCAGAGAGGGTCAGCTCTGAGAAAGGATGGCTGTGGGAGCAGGGTGGGCTACCAGGAGGTGCTGGGAAATGATGGAGCATATGGAGAGAAAAAGAGGACCTCTGCAGACATGAATAAATAAATAGTGGCAAACCAAAGGCACTGACCTCAGGAATAATGCCATGGGTCCAGAGCTGTGCAGAGCTATTGAAAGAAGAAGGACAATCCGTTCCTCACTTCCAGATGTACTGAATGTAGGATATGTTTTTTTCCTTCAATTTAATCCAAAAAAACTACACCATGAAATGCAGCACTGTCCAGACACATACAACACTACCTCTGAAGAGATTTCTGGGATGCATTAATCACTGCTTGGACTGCCCAATTTGCTACAGGACACATATTCTGTACCATAGAGTAATTCACACAATCTGAATTGTAACAATGCTAATAAGCTTTCCTGAGGTTTATTTTTGCCCCAGGAATTAGATGCATTCCTGGATATCTAACAGCCTGGACCATAAGACCCTCTCTGACCCAGACAAGCTTTGCAGGCACCAATGATCTGAGACAGATGTGTCTAGGCTGGTGGGCCATTGGATGTAGGTCTCTGCCCAGATTTCACATGATATTGATCCATGATTGCATCAAACACATACAATGCCAATTTCCTTTGCAGCACAGGGTTTTTCTGAATAGGCACTCTATGTGCCTGGAACCATGCAGACATCCAAAATAACAGTTTACTCAATATATCTAAAACACTTCATATGGCTTTGAGATTTTTTTTCAACAGGATGCCTTTGACTGCTTATAAGCAAATTAATTTCCATTATTTTCTATTGTCTCTTCTTAATCTTATCTTCAGAATATGCTTTCAGACATTAAAGCATCCAAATCAAAGAAAATGGGTCCAGGCATTGAAATGACTAATAGTCCACCTAAAAAATCTGGAAATCTTAATGAGTGTACTACGCACAATTTTTGTTTCACCTTGAAGGAGAAAAAAAGGCTTTAATTCTGAAAAAAGGGTTTATTTCCATTTTTCATTTATGCAAATTACACTCTGAATAAATAAATCTACATAATCCACATCTCTGCTAGACAACTTGCAGCAACATTTGCCAAGAGAAAGACAGGCTTTTCTGATACTAATGCATAAAACATGCTGAATAAAAAAATTAAAACAAATCATATTGTGTAAATAGCTGATGTGCAGCTCTGGAAAGAATAATAGAGGTACTGATGAATTACTCAAGATTGTCTTGTTCAATTATTTCTAACATGTAACCAGTTGGGGTATATTTAAGTAAAGGCTTTAATATAGACAGTTGTGTTCCAAACCACTGAAATCTATAGGAATTTTTCCCCTTTAATTTCCAGGCAACAGGCATGTAGATCTCTCTGCTGAAGCACCCACTACTGTCAGGCTGTTGGTCTTGGAAAACCAGCATGTAGCTGATGTGCTGTGCAGGGGCTGCAGGTCCCTTATACTGCTTTGGGAATGTAGGGAGGGCCTTCCCTAATCCTTGATCTGTGTGTCCTGTGTCCATGTGAAACACATGCTTGGTGACTGTAAATGTTGCTGCCAGTCTTGGGACTGTCACAGGGGAAGGATCCAACAAAAATCACTGTCAGTATTCTCTTCAGAGGTATCCCCACTCCAGCTGCATAGGGTAGATAGTGAAATGCAACTCTTCTTCTTTATGGTCCATCCAGAAACTATCAAGCTCTGATCATACTTGGAGCTTGGACAACCTTCTGTAAATTTTCCATATTGGAAAATCTGTTCTGGACAGCTGAATCCTTATGCTATTTTCCCTAAAGAATTAAAACTATTCCATGGGGCTGGGTCCCCCAAAAGGCTTGAGTATTATGAATTGAATCACCACATTTTTGCATGCTGTGATGCTTTGTGGAATTTGAAGATATCTTTTCTCAGTGCAGAAATGTGAGTTTCTCACATGCTTCCTGGAGACAGTGAAGTTTGGGATATACAAAGCCTGCAGACTGGAAGCTACATAAGAAGGCCAGGAAAAAACCTTAAGAAAACATGATTTAATCTTGTGCCTCTGCTAAGAAATCCCAGCCATAAGATTGTAACTAAAAATAGTGGTTTCTAACAGCTATCTACAGGAGAATAAGTTTTTTCTGTTTGCCTACTGTATAGTCTGGTTGTTAGGAACATATATTTGGGATATGGTATGTCATACCCATCCACCACCTGCCAGGAGAAACTCCTTGGTAAGCTATTTGCTGTTGCAGACTGAGTTGTTCACTTGTCAAATCTGCTCCACCATGAATGAAAATACCTGAATATACTTTGGAGGGGTTTGGTCTCCAAACAATGAACAAACAGCCTGTTGGTTGTGATACTCAGCATTCTCACCAGGTCAAATCCAACCTGGACACAGTGGAAATCTGGAGGTAAGCCTTGTTGCTTTGCCTTCTGGCAAATTTGTTCCTGCAAGATCTAGCAGGCTGGTTTGGAGAATGCTTCACAGATCAGATCCTTCAGGCAACAGAGGACAGGCATACCTTGATGAGAGAAACACAACACTGCAGATATCTATGCCCTTGGAGACCCTACTAGCAGAGAGTTAAAGGGTTTGGGGAATTATAGTGAGGTCTGCATTCATGCATCCATCTCCTAAAAAGGCTGGACAAGTTAGTGAAATTCCAGGCTTACAAAACCTGGGATATTTGATTTAAACCAATGGATTTAGAATTTTTATTTTAAAAATCATTATTTTAAAGCCATTTTACAAGTTAAATAGGTAAAACAATAGCCAAGCTCCTTATTTAATAACTGAACTCCAGAAACCACAAATTTAAAAGAATCATCAAAAACTTTGAGATTTATAATAAAAGGAGGAGAATTTGACACTACAGATTTTTGAGGCAACACAAGATTACTTTTGGCTAACTGATTTTGGTGATACAGGAATGCTTAGCTCCACGGGTGGAAATGCATAGGAGTCCTTGATTTTCCTTGTTTCACTGTGAAGTGGCTGGCCATATTCCCTTGGGAAGTACAAATTCTTCTTTTCATGGGCATTCCAGGGCTTCCTAACCAGCAGCTTGGCAGAGAAGGAATAGAAAGAAGGAGTAGAAAAGACTCTTTACAGCAGATATGTAGGGAAAGTCTGTGAAACAAGTTCAGACTGCTTCCTGCTTCAGAGATACTTGAAGCTACTTGTCCATTGGAGTTTCCAAGTTACATTCTTTCTTAGATAATCTAGGTGCAACTGAGTATCTCATTATACCCCCTGTAATCCAGGCTTCGCAGTTCAGTCAAATTCTAAATTAGGCAAGAACTAGAGGGCTTGAATATGAGCCTTAGTAACTGAATGATCATGGATCATTGCAAGCTTTTGATGTGACAGACCCCTATCCACCTTATGACTTTATCTTGTACTCTCTTAGAGCAATATAACTATTATTCTAAAATGCACGGCTCGCTGAAAATCCCAGCTAAATTGTAACTAGATTTTCCATACTGATCTACTAAAGCAGAGTTTTCATAATTTCAGTCATCACTGTCAGTCAGTTCTTCTGTCACAAAAAAACCCTAAAATGTGACCACTTGATTAGACCTTTCAGCTGGCAGAGGGCTCATTTCCCACCTCGCCTTACCTGTGGCTGCATGCCAGAACATGCTTATGATGGGCTGAAACTCATTGATATATGAATTCCCACACCAGTTTTCTGGTTCCCCTGACTTTAAGTCCAGGACACAGCATAACCCAGCTGTGCAAGTCATTGCCTTGTGAATCAGCTTCTCACAGAGCAAGGGAAAAATCCCAGCTCCTCCACTAAACTTGCAGTATTGTTGTAAGATGATTGCTGGGAGAGAAGCCACCAGTGCTGCCATGCACTCAAACTTGTTCAGGCTAGTAAGTGCTGAACTTTGACTTTGTTAAAATCATCAACAGAATTCAGATTTAAGTGAAATGAATACACTTTGGAATAATAGAAGCCCATAGCATTTCTACTTTTCATGTAACAGCCTAAACTCTTAGTGAATAGCTCAGTCAAACCCTCTCAAGCTGCTTGCTTGTTTCTCTGTGATGGACAAGGAATTTAGAAGATAAAAAATTATTTTTAAGTTTTCATGGAACCACAGAAGCAATTAGGTTCGAAAATACCTCTGGCATCATTGAGTCCAACCAGAGCAGGGCACTGAGTTTCCTTAAACACCTCCATGGAAGGCAGCCAATTCCAACGTCTCATCACTCTTTCTGTGCATGAGTTCCTCCTAATGTCCAAACTAAACCTCCCCTGGCGTTTTGAAACATAACATTTAAAAGCCACAAGGCAAAAAACTGCAACACCACCACTCCAGACACTGAGATTAAGGCAGATAGAAGGCTGATACTCGAACGCAGAAACAGCCGCGCTCAGCAGCGGCCTGTGCGGTTTGGTGTGTGTGGCAGGGAACTCGCTAATCCTCCCCACAGCACCAGGCAGCGGCGGCGGCGGCGGCGCTCCCCGCGGGTACCGGGCCGGGCCGGGCCGGGCGGGGCCGGCCGTGCCGCCATCCGCAGGGCGCAGGCGCGGCCGCAGCCGGGCCCGCAGCCGCGCAGGCGCGGCGGCGGCCGCGGGATCCCAGCAAGCTCGGGGCGGCGGGACGCGGTGCGGGCCCAGCATGTCGGAAAAGAAGCAGCCGGTGGATCTGGGGCTCCTGGAGGAGGATGACGAGTTTGAGGAGTTCCCGGCCGAAGGTGCCGGGCGGGGGCGGCGCGGGACGGGGCGCCGGGACGCGGCAGGCCGCGGCCTGCAGGCGGGACGTGCGCGGCCTGGGCCGGGCGGGAGCGGCGGGGGGAGCGGGGCCGAGAGCGCCGGGCCTGCCCGCGGGCGCTGCTGTGCTGCCGCTCCGCAGGGCCCGGCTGCGCCCCGGCGGCTGCCCCGCTCCCGCGGGTCCCTGCCCAGCCCCGCCCGGCAGGGGCTGCAGCCATCGGAGCCCCTGCAGCGCGGTCGTGGTGCCGTGCCCGGCTCGGTGCCGCTGTCACGGCGCTGGAAGTGCTGTGTCATTGTGCGGGAGATACTGGCTGCTTTCTGGCACTGGAGATGGGAATCGCAAGGGAGAGCGGGGATGAGGGCTGGAAACTGAGCGCAAGGTGGAAAAACGTGTGAAAATGAAATACTGCGCTCTGCAGTTACTCTGAGTCTCTTTACCTATTGAAGCACGGATATGTACATGCTAGTTTGCTTTTCATACAGATACGCTTAATAAGGAAGTTAAATTCAATAAAACAACTCACTGTCTCTTGACAGAGATGGTCTTGGGAGCATCTCTATTAGGGCTTCCCTATAACGCCCTTAATTCTGGGATTGCCTTAAGTTGTGGAACATGAGAAATTATATATATATATATATCATCATGAATGTAACATCAGGATTTTTTTTCTCTAATGTGTTTATTGCATGTGGTTTCTCTGTGGCCTTAAAAGCCTTAGGTGTTCTGAACCCTTTAGTACTGCTAAAATTAATATTTTATGCACCGAGGAAGTTCGTGACATAGTTAGGATATTAGCTAAAGTAAACTTAAAAGATCATTCTTTCTTTTTCATAAGTGTTTCCTAAACAGGAAAAAAAAAGTTTCTTATTTAATGTCAATTCAATATTCACAATAGGGGAAGTGTCTGAAGTTTCTGGAGCTTGGATTGGGCAGAGCCCTGACTTGCTGTTACAGAAGGTGAAATTAGTTTTGCTTGACTCTAGCTGTAATGCTAAAGCAAAGCACTGTGCAGGCTTTCTGGGTGAAACAGAGACTTATTAAAAAGTTACCATCATCAGGCTTCTAAATATTCTTTCCTGAAGAAAATAACCTCTAAAGGGGTCCATTTGAATCCTTAAGTATGGTCATAGTTTTGAGATGTTGAGTCTTCAGACCACTTTGTTATCTCCAGTACTTAGGAAAGAACTGTGATAACTGGGCTCAAGCCCATTCCAAATTATTGTTCTTTCAAATTAAAGCATCACTTCCTAGCAATAGAAATATTACCCAGTTTTTATCCAAAGGAAATTAGATAATACAAATCTGTGTTAAGTGATGAAAACACAGATTTTTGGTGTTTATTCCAACCTAAAAATGTACTTAATTCATGAAATCAATTTATATATCAAAACCAGACATACCCAATTTTTATAGGATACTTTGAAGTATAGCATAAGTATACTATAGTAGATGAAAATACATGTAAATGAGTCACTTAAGAATTTTTTGTATAGTACATTTCAGAATATTAAAATGCAACATTGATAGAGCAGGGAATAAAAAACTCTGAAAATTGATTTTTGTTTTCCAAGTGCAAAATAAAACAATCACTGATCAGCATATAGAAATATATTTTTAAGGAGTTCAGTCATGACAAGCTTATAATTTTGGTGTATATTAGTAATACTTAATAGTGGACTCTCAAGTGATATTAATACCTTCAATCCCAGATAATGCTCTACCTTTTTTAACTTTTGTTTACAAAGTAAACAAACAACAAAAAAAAAGTCACAGGCCTATAATGTAGCAGGGAGTAATAACTGTATTGTACAATTGTGGGGTAATAGTATCAATATACAGATGATATAGAATCTTGTCTAACAGAGATGAGAATGTTATTTAGGCTTTACTTTCACTCTCCTCCCCACACCAGCAAGGAAGGTGACATGGGCCTTTCTGGCTCCTCTTTCCTCAGTGGATTTAGAGCATCTTTTTGCAGCCTCCCCTGCTGATCTTCTGTGACTGAAGCTGCAGTTTGTTGTGCTGGATATGAGTTGCTGGCAGATTTTTTTTCAAGTTTGTAGGTAGAAAAGTTTGACACTGTGTTAATTTTAAGTTGGTTAACCTTTGTTTTTTCTCTCTTCAAAATCCAGATAACCAGTAGAGTTTTTTTTGTTTTGGAATGGAATATAAATTGGCAAGGGCAAAGCTTGTTTGGGATCCTTCTAAAGGATAAGCCCTTCCCTTTGAGCGACTAGCAATACAACCAAATAAAGCATTTTTGTATGCAGCATTTTTTCTTCACCTTCCCAGTTTTTTCCTTTGGCTCTCACAGCACAATTTCTGTGCTCCTTCATCTTTTCCCATTATATAATTTATTTGAGTAGGGAAATTTAATTGTAATGCCTTCCACACATGTGTCTTTAATCAGTGACAAATGGATTTTCCTGTCCTGGTGAATCTCAAATATTAATTTTGTTGCCTGTCAGTGTTAGAAGAAGGAGGAGAAAATGCAAAGACCAGGCTTCATTCTTGGAAAGCTGGCTGTTCACAATGAAATAGTTTTTGATGTTTTACCCCACTAACTTTGTCCCCTGCGTCCCCCATACCTCCATGAGTGTTTAATGTTATTTAGGCATTAGTCCTCAAAGGTTTCTGTGCTTGGGCAGCAGATGGCTTACTAGAATAGAAGGGGAAGAACAGTGTTATCTCTTTAAATACACTAATAGACTTTGAAAAATAAAAAGTTGCAAGTGTCAGAATTAGAGGCTTCTCTTTATTTTTAACATTTGAAAAACTGTGTGTCATTGAGTAGGAATAAACTGAGAAACAAAAAAAAATCAAGTAAACTAACTTTTGTTTTCATAGTGATTCTGAGCCTCTTATTTTTATTATTTTTCTAAATTTTTTAGCTTGGTTTTATTTTTTTTTTAATAGCGAAGCATTAAATGTGTGATCAGTAATTTGTCAAGGGTGGTGTACCAGATAACTTTATTATAGGAAAAATACAGATAAGGTTAGTAAAGGGACATAAAGTATTTCCCTACAAAGGCAAGGCAGCTTCTGCTGTCTTGGGAACTAGAAATAGCTGATTAAAGGTATCAAGTGGTTTTTGCAGATGCTTGTCTCAATTTGCCTTTGCTTCTGCATCACAGATAGTTTTATGTCATTTGTCCATAGACTGGCTGCATCTGATTTGAGGGAACAGAGAATGTGTCTGTGTTTTGGCAAAAGCATCTGATGCATATTTAGTTTTGTAATCTGAAAAAGGTGTTTAAATACAAATCTGAAAGGATGATGCTACAGTTTATCTATAAGTATGCAAAATATCTCTTAGGAATGTTTAATCTTGCAAGCCATTATGTGTGTGTAACGATTTTTTTTTCAACAAGTTTCATTTTTGTTGTAATTGCAGAAATTGGGAGATGTTTTAGATCTTTCTGTCTCATAAACACTTGAATGTGGTCCAGACTTCTCTGTTAAATTTACCAGAATTCCCTGTGGCTGAGCTAATTGGTCAGTAAGACATGGTACCAAAGCAGTGCAGCATACAATATTTAGACCTCCTTTTCTGTCTTTAGATTGGACTGGTTTAGATGAAGATGAAGATGCACATGTGTGGGAAGACAACTGGGATGATGACAATGTAGAAGATGATTTCTCCAATCAGTTAAGGTAATTTTATTTAAACTTACTGTTCCAGAAGAGAGGTAAAATACTTAAAATGGAGTTGATTAGTTAATATCTGAAAGCTTGAAATCTGCTTACTTGAATAAAATAAAAATCTGAAATGGAAATAAATGAAAGCTCAACTTCTTGCTTTTCTATTTAAAGCCTTAGATTTAGGGATTCCAGAACTCTGGAGTCTTGTAATGCTGATCAGCATTTCATTTTTTAATAATTCTACTGAAATGCGTCTTAGGGCATTGTGGTGACAGAATTTTGCTCTGTTGTGCAAACAATGCAAAGATCATGGAAAGCTGAGACACAGTTGACACTGTCAATTTAACAGGAGTGGGTCCTTTTCTAATGACTTTTCTATGTGTGTGTGAAAGTTCTGAATTGTACTGCCAAGATTTATGGCAAGGCATCCAAGATTATCCCTTTGTGCTCTGTGCTGTGCAAAGTGTGTTACCGTTTTATGTCCGTGCTTTAAAACAGCACTGCTGTTCTTTGTCCAAATGGGCAAATTTTCTGGAGATTAGTGATCTGTATTATGTTAAGGTTCTTTCCTATGTGATGAACATACTGTTTATGAGCAACAATAGCAAAGTAATTGTTAATTACATGCTTTAAAAAAAGTGATAGCAATTTGTGTACCTCTAAACCAGTTGCTTAATCCTCTTTGTCACTTGTAGTTTCAGTAATCCTTTACTGATGCATAATTATAACTTAAATTGTTTCAAGCATTCAGAACAAAGCCAGATTTTATAATTAATCCCTCAGTATGTTGCATGAGGAGCAAACTGTCAGTAATACAGCCTGCTTAAACAGTTCCTGGGTTGATTTCCCTTGTACTCCAGGAAAAGCAATTATTCTTGTGTCTTCTGCATAAAAAAAGTGTTGGTATAGTTATTTTATATATGGTTCAAAGACTGCTAAATGGTAATATTGGAAAACATGAAATGAAACAGATTTTCAAGAAATAGTATATTTCTTGGTAGATATAGACAGACCTTCTGTAACTGGCCTTAGTTGCAGCCTGTGGTGTTGGTGACTGTATAGTGGTTTGCAGTGTTGCTGGTTGTAGCATGTTTCTTTCATCTCTAGAAAGCAAATGCTGCAGTCCTCCACTTTTAAAGTCCTACTACTAAATGTGCAAACTAACCCAAAATATTTGTAGAGCTTTGTACTTCTGTATCCAGATACACATATGCTAAGACTAGGGGATAAAACAGGGTGCATCCTGGCTGGTTCAGAGGCAGGTGAGAAGCAAAGTGGTGACAGGGCAGGAGTGATAATGGCCAGGATGGCAGGAATTGTTCCCTGCAAGGTGTATTGCACCAAGACATTAATAAAAATTCCAGACTGCACTATTCTAAAAGAAAAAAAAGCAACATACAATTGTTTTGGAAGTATATGGATTTAAGTAAAATAGAATAGTGAGCTTGCTAAAGTTAAAGAAATCTTGAGAATAATGTATAAGATTCTTGAGAATTTGTATAAGATGATATTTTAGTTATTCTAATGAGTTTGGAGATGTTGCAGGCATATAGGTGGTGCTTTGTGCCATATGGTGGGTGCCATATAGAGGGCAATAACTGTGATTAAAACAAATACTTGAACTTCTCACTGAGAAGACACTTATAGTGATCTAAGATAAAAAACTGGGGTTCAAGAACTACAGAGTAAGTAAGGTTGAGGTTATTGGTCTGAATCAAAAAGCAGTTTTTGATTCATACCAAGACATTGCTATTTAAAAGGATTGTATATTGTGTAATATATTAAAAAAAGATCAAGCATCTAGCAGTATTGTATAGGTGTTTCAATATATCTGTCTCTTTTCTATACAGAGCTGAATTAGAAAAACATGGATACAAGATGGAAACATCATAGTTTTTGCAGAATATGGAGTGGTTTAACACTGAACTGTGGATAGACTTTATTGAGAAAAGAAGAAAAGATGGAAAATGAGAAGACACACTTAGTTCATTATCTGCTTGGATTTATTATTGTTTTGTATAAAAAATAAAGTTTTTAATCTTAGCCTAGTCATACATTCAGCCTCTACTCACCTGGTACCTTGTATTTTGGTTTTGAAATGTCTTGTGTGGCAGAATTCACGGACTTGCCTAAAAAGCCAGTAATGGTCTGTCAGTGGCTGATGCTCTTGCACTGGCTGGCTGCTGTCATGGGGAGCTAAACAGGTGTAACCAGAATGAAGACTAATGAATATTGCTGTCACAGGAAATAAAATACTTGTGTATTCCAATTAAAATGCAGCAAGAGATGGAAAGCAGTATTAGGGAGGGATAAAGCTTGTTTTGCCTCAGCATTTTATTTCATAATGACTTGGGGTTTTTTTTCTTAGTCATTTCGTGTGAGTGCTGGTTTAATAAAAAAGACTTCAAAGTGTCTTGCAACAGCAGAAATCCAAACTCTCCAATCTGGCCCTATCATTTCTCAGGACTGTTAAAGAGGAGACTTCTCTGGAGGCGAAAGTTCTGTTCTTGCACTTATTTAATCCTGGGAATCTCTGCTGAAACTGCCTCCAATTTGCCAGTTACAACAGTTCATCTGTATCACACAAACATGCCTGCTGAGAACGGAAATCAAACTTCCAACTCATTTCATGGAGGCCAACCAAGATTTGCCAGAAAGATATCGCAGCAGTGACTGGATTCAATTACTCTCTGAACTAGAAAACAGAAAGTGGAAATTACCACACCTATTACCACTTCCATGAACACTCCCCAAAGGAGCTGTTAAAGCTGGTGTATGCAAAGACAGAGGGATATGGCAGCCATGGCTCCAAATTAATTTAGGGTTTTTTAATAAAGGGGCAACTATAGTTACATACTCCTGGAATTTGAATGAGCTACTTTTTAGGTGTTCACTTAGAAAAACAGAGGCTTGTTACTTAAATTTAACTTTCAGAATAAAGGTATGGTTGAGGGACATGCTGTTATTTAAACTTGTTAACTAAATAACTGAGTATCTTATAATACGTTGATTAATGCAAAATGTGAGGAAGTTTCCCCTCCCCCAAATTATTAGGGGGTATTGTTTTAATGGTGAAGGGAAAATTCAATGCAACCCTTACTGCTTTCTGAAGATAGCTATGTATAGACTGAGAACTTCATTGCCATCTGAATGGTTCTGCGAAACTAAATGTTTCAGATGGTGTTGGATGTTGTCAGTTTGTCCAGTTCTGTGCTGCTTGGGAAAAGAAAGGGAAGGTTTTTCAAGTAGGCTTGCCCTAGTAATTTAAAATTGTTCACATGGAGATGTGTGGCTCATGCTGTCCCCTGCATTAGAATACAAGTCCTGGAGTTCATATTTTGACACTTATCAAGTCTATGTATTGAGTGGCAAAGAGCAATACAAATGTCCTCAGTTTAGTGTTGGGAGTTTAGGAAAAAAATATGTTGAGTACAGTTCTGGGATTGCTGGTATTATTAACACAGCAGTACTGGGAAGTTGAGTAACACAACTGACCAAAAGAAGAAGACAAAATAATTGTGGAGATGTCTGGTGCAATCTGGATAGGGACAGCTGCTTTCCATTACAGGACTCTGGAAACCTGACTAAAGCAGCCTTGTCCCATTGATTGCAAGCAGCAGGAGAAAACTCTGGAGATGGAAAAGCATCTTTGCTGCAAGAAGGCTTTGTTTTTGCTGAGCCTCGATTGTATTAGTATCTTTATCTTTCCCTCTTTTTCACAAAACCAGAATTGTAAGAGAAGCCTAGGCTGAGGCAGTGGCTCTGCACTCTCAGAGTTTTAACCTTCAGCTGCTGGACTGATATGAAACCCCTAGCTGGAAAAAAAAAAAGAAATCTGCTTTGAAGGTCAGTTTGCTGATACTATCTTATAATGCTGTCTGCTTAAGAGAATGTATTGCAAAGGAGTAAATAAGTCACATGCAAAGTGCTACAGGAATGTAGCTTACTGCAAAATCAAACATTTCATGGGGGCTGATGGCCTGTGTAATTACCACTGGGTTTTTTTACCACTAGATTTTCTCTCCTCAAGTTTATTTTGTGGTCACATGGTTCCTTTTATACTTTCTAGTTTAAATATGGCTTGGGAACCTTTCTACTTCTGATTTCTTTCTAAAAATTTTAAAATTCAACTGGTTTTGAGACAAGCTAGAGATTTTTTTGCCCATTTTGGTTCACTTTTGACAGCTTTGGTGTTCAAGAAGGAAGTTGAGGTGGTTGGCTAGAATGTCACAATATAATTACCCTAATGTACCTGCTAGTCACCTTTAAAAGGAGCTAATATTCCCATGTGCTTGTAGACTTGTTTTTTAGATTGGTCTTGCTGGGAGAGGTTTCCTTCAGAGGTCATTCCTGGAGGTGTTGTAATGATCCCTGTTAGCTGAGGAATGAATGAAGTGTGGGGACAGGAATACTTTGGGGTTGTGAGGAGAACCCCCTGATAGAAAACAAAGATTTTGGAAGGAAGATCTGCAGCCTGTCAGGGGTGGGAATGTGTTGAAGAGAGGGAGGTTTGGCAAAGATCTGAGCAGAGGAGAGGTTGGGCTTTCTGGTTAGGAAAGTAGGACAGCACGTGGAGTGTGTGTGGTGATGGCTGGGTGTGGGCTGCTGGGTAGTCTCTGTTCCCTGCTGTAGGAAGATGTAGGTTGCTGTTGTCCCGTGTTTGGGGACCTGTCCTCCTCACTAGCCCATCCCTCAGCCAAGCTGTGGGACTCTTGGCCAGTATCCTTATCTGAGCCAGGGTATGTGGCACACATCTACAGCTCTCTACGTGCTGAAGGAGGGGGTGTTTTGCAGCGTGGGGAGGGTTGACTCGCTGTGACCTAGATGCTGAGGATGTCTCAAGGCAAAACACTGTTCAGCTAACTTGGAGAAAAGCTCTGGAACGTTCATGATTGCCAATGTTTGGCACTCGTGCTTTGCCTTGATCCTGGAGAAACCATACGCACCTGAGAAGAAATGCAGAGTCACAGATAAGCACACAAAATGGAGAGCAGTCCGAAGTAAGGCTGTTTGGGAGGCCTTAAATTCAGCTCTTTTGTTTCAGAACAGAGACTTTGCTGTTTCCCCCTGGTGCCTGCCTCCCTCTGCTAGCTTGTGCAACAGCACCAGCAGCTTCCCCACGCCACAGTGCCCTGTCCTGCTGCACCTTGTCCACGTGGTTCTGGACAGAATGAGTAAATGTGGGTCTCCATAACACAGCAGTCTGCCTGTTTTGCAATTGCTCAAATACATTTTCCACTGTCCTTGGGAGAGGGAGAAGTGTTTTTCCCTCTTTGAAGTGTACGGTTATTTGAAGTGTGAGACCCCAGGACCTCATCTTTCACTGGATTTGGTAGTATGTAAAATGCTCTGCACGTTCAAATGTTTCTTTAGCTTCAGTTACTGCTGTGCATATTCAGCATTTCTGCCAATCAGGATTTATGGGGTACCAAGTCAGCCACCCAGAAAAAGAGGCACATGCATTACAACCTTTGCAGCTTTTGTAAGGAATGAGGCAAAGACTCCACAAATGGCTACCTTTCCCTGCTAGTTTTATTTTAACCTTTTTTTTTTTTTCTCATCCTGTTTTTTCTTGAACATTAACAAGGACTAATAAGTCCCCTAAGGGAGGGAGTACATATAATAAAATATGTGATCATAAAATTAAAGACTATGAGAATACATATATATGGGAAAAGGAATTTATATTGCTGGGAGCCTCAGTTCCAGCATTTCCTATCTTTTAACTGTCTGACTTCACAGCACTAATAATAATCTTTTAATGCAGGTATGATTTTTTTTTGTTTGCATAATGATACAGCTAAATTTGATTTAATTTCAAGGCATGCAGGGAAATAAGAAGATTGATGCCCAGAAAGTTTTTGTGGTGGAATTTTACTAAAGAATAGATGTTATGTAACATTTCAAACACAGTGAGATCCTTCAAGATGAAGTGTGTGATATAAATGTAAAATATTTGCAAACTATAATTTAGCAACCGTTTTAAAATCACAGTCAGTATTCCAACCTCTTACATGTGGCGGGTGAGATCCTTTGTTAACTGCGAGCTAAGGGCAGTGAATGTGAGATTCATTAAGTAATTATATAGGAACATTAATTTCAAATTAATTTCAACAGTTGTTTTAGACATTAGCAACCAAATTAGAGGACCAAAGGCAAACAGTAATGCAGCTTAATACTTTTAATAAAGGCATTTGAAGTGATTTGCATAAATCGGATGATAAGTTCTCATTTAATGGGCTTCCAAATGCCCCCGCCTCCCCTTCCCGTTCACCTTCGAGTGTTTCCAGGCTGTGTGTGCTCTGCATTTACCCAGCTCTCGTTACATCGTGCTTTTCTCAAATCCTTCCTACACTGGCTTTATAATAAGCAGTCAGACTTTCTGGAATTTGTTACCGTGAGCTGGAACCCTTTAAGGCTTCTGAATGTACAGCGCTGGGAGGCATGGGAAGGGAATGGAGCCACTACTGACAGGGCTCCTAGGAAAATAAATGGTGGAGAACAAAAAAAGCAGATTAGGTTATTGGGGGATGCTTGCCTACAGGCAGGGCAGGGAGATGAAAACCAGCCCATCAGCAAGTGAATGGGTCACATGTAAGGGATAATGACCAGCCCTTTTCATCTTTCCTGCAGTGAGCTCAAGGCTCTTAATGAAAAGGAACAGGCTTTGCTCTGGATTTACGCTGCACCTGATGGAGGCAGGCAGCTCGGTGACTCACCCGGGAGGCAAAAGCAGCCCTGCCAATGCTCCAGCCACCTCACCTGCCTTGGGTCCCTCCCGCCAGGAGGAAAATCAAAGCCCTTCTTCAAGAGGGAGCTGTAGTAGATGTAAAGGGCAGAGAAGGGCAGCTGGGGTGGGTGGGCGATGGGCTGTGTTTCCTTTCCTTGTGGTATTGGTTTGCAGTGTCCAAATAGGATGTGGTGGAACTGTGCAGTGCAAGCCTCTAGCAAAGATTCCTCTAACATAAGGAATTGTCCCAGTCACCAGGCTGCTCAGTGATACTGTCCAGCTGGCAGTGATGTTTGAACCCTGTTTTTCAAGACTTGGGTAACAAACTGATGCTATCAGCCACTTCTCCCTCAGGAAAAGCAGTGGGGTGGCTGGGTGGTAACAGCATATCCAGAAAACAAAGGTGCAATGATTCTGTTTGTACTGCTTCCTTACACCAAAGAGATCCAGTTCAGGCCAGAAATGCACAAAGAAGAGTTTGATCAATCTTACTCTGAAGTATTTGAGATGCTAGTTTTCCTCCTCCCTTCCCCAGCTGCCTGCTGTGCCCTCTGTGCAGGTGAGCATGAACTGGCAGAGCTGAGACCCAAGCACATTCTTTTTTTGGCTGGCAGTTAGCCATGGAGGAGGATCCCAGAAGGATATGAGGGCAAAGAGGAAACCATGGCAGCAAGATAAAAAAGCCACCTGTTTTCTTTCTGAAGGTTAAAAGGGGAAAGGGGAAAAATCCTTCCTAAGCAGAAAGAAGCATCTGAGAGGGTATGTGAGCACATCACAGGTTGAATCACTGTACAGGGCAATTCACTCCAAATTACATGTGTGAAATGGCAAGACCTCGAATGTAATAAGTCACGTAGATGGGTCCATTTCAAGACTATTGCTTCAGTAGCTTTTTAGGGTACATTATTTTTTTTCTCTCTCTCTCTTCTTTTTTTTTTTTTTTTTTTTTTCCTTTCCCTGGGGCATATTAAAATTGCAGAGGATGCTGTGCAAAGTGGACTTTTCCAACAGGTTATCTTAGTTCTCTGGGTCTCCTGCTGCAGGGCCCAGCTCCTGAATACTCAGTGCTGCAACCAGATGTGTCTTTTCAGAGCCAGGTTCCAGCTGTAGCTGATCCCTGGTACCTCAGATGAGAAATGGGCTGTGCAGAAGTGGCAGAAATGGGTACTAATGTGTGTTGCCCAGAGGAAGCCTCAGCTTCAGCCTAGGAATGTGATCTCCTCCCAGCCTCTGACACGGCATTTCACACATGAAGTATTAGCTGCTAAGAAATTTAAGGGATTTCACTAAAATGAGTGCTGGATTCTGTTCCTTGCTCTGCTACTCTATAATCAATGTCCATTAGAAGAGAGAGCACAATGGTGTTTCATTGCCTGTGAGCACGAGTAAGATTACCATGGTAGTGTACATGCCTCCCAGGATGTCATTCCTAGGCATTTCTAAGCTGAAGCTTGCCTTGTTAGAGCCTGTCTGCTCCCTCTGTAGGTGCTTGCTGTCTGTACCACAAAGAGGGTCTGGCATGGGGTAAGCCAGCCTTAGAGGAATTAAAGCAGTTAAAAAAGTTATTAAGAGTAATAAAACCAATGAGTAGAGTTTTGATTGGAGTTGATGGAGTTGAAGAAACTGCATGACTCATCTTAAAACGAATATATATATATATATTACATTTATAAATAGGCTTCTTTATTTTTGTGGTTCCTGTGAAATATTTAGCCATTGCTGTTCTTTTTAAAAATAATTTTGATGTTACACAGATATCTAGGGCTTGCAGGTTGGGCTGTTTATTGAGAAAACACACCCTTTAGCAGTAGGCTTCTGTCAGAACAGGCTTACATGGTGCTTTTACAAGCACAGCATCAGGCATGGCCTTCCTACCCTGAAACTGTCAGTGAGACTGAAACAATACTCAGGACACTCTGCAGGAGAGAATGGAGTGGGTTGTGATGGCCATTGGTAAAAGACCATAAATAGGGGATGCTCAGGGTCAGGCAGAAGGAAGTAAAGAGGAGTCTCCTGAGTGAAGAATTTAGGAGGAAGCAAGGAACACTGGTTCTGCTTCAGCGGACAAAATGGACTGAACCCAGGTTGCATCTGAATTGAAAAGGCTGATGTGAAATGAGCTCTCTTCCTAACCTGAAAGGCATAGGGAACTCAGCTTGTTTCATCTAGGAGACAGTTGAATGGTGATCTGATCACAGTTCTCAAGCTCCTTTCTGAAGAAAATTGTCCCATTAGGAGATGGGTTTTTAAACCTCACTATAAAGGTAGAGAGAGGTTGAGAAACTGGAAGCTCAAGTTAGACAAATCTATATTGTATGTTTTTGTAACAACTGTTGAAGCAGATTCTGAACTGAACCACTCTCAGATTTAGGTCTGCCCACCATGGAACTGGTAATCAAGATTCTTCCTGATGCTTTGTGATGGTTGAGAGAGACATGGGAGAGATGCAATGCAGGAATGGCAGGATGGAAATATGAGTATGTTAAAGGGGATAAGGACAGATGAGTGTTTCAGTCTTTCCTCACCATAGCTTTCCTGTCTTGCTTCTGCTCAGCACTGCAATGATTTTTGCTGTGTATTAATGGTGTGTGACGTGAGTTCATGTTGTGCCATCTCTAACCTCTTCCATGACAGAAGGCACTAAATCAGGCAATTTGCCTCCCAGGTCTTTGTCTCTTCCTGGTTTTGCTTCTTTGATGTCCCAGGATGTTTACCAATTTCACACTGATGTGGGATCAGGACCTGGAGCCTGAGAACATGGGGCAGAACTGATCTTGCAGCCATGGACCCAAGGAATCACCACAGGGTTGTTTGTGGTGTTTGTGGAGCTATTTCCCAGGCCTCACTGGACTACTGGTTCTTTCTTTATGTGGGGGCTATGGGTTTCCTTTCCCTCCTCCTTCAGAAGGCTGCAGAGACACAGATGCAAGGTCATCACTAGATTCAAATTCCTTATAAAGTTTCAAAATACCGAGCAAGTATTCTCAAATATTCAATATTTCCAAAGAGCTGGAGTCCAGTGGCTGGAGTCTATCCTGCTGGGACCATATTGTGGGCTTCAGCTCCGAGAATTGGGAACACAAAAATTATTTTTCCCCTAGGAATTCATATTAGCAAGAGCACTCAGGGAGCTTCCTCCTCAGTTTTGTGAAGCCAGTTCCAGCAGGTAGAAGAGTCTCATGCTGGGCTCATGTTTGCCATTCCCACAAAGATTTTGAAAGCAAGAGGAGTCAAGGAAGAACCACATAGCTAAGTCAAGAGAGATTCCCCACAGTAAGACTGTTGTGCATATTGACAACATAGCACAAAGCTGTCACAGAACAAAACCATCTTAATACAGGGAAGGTGCCACATGCCTGAAGGGCAATTTGAGAGGTCAGAGCAGAGACTGTGCCCAGAGGTGTCAGCTGCAAGGAGAGTCTGGCTGGGAGGAGCATCCCTGCATGCCACTAGTGCTGCTAGCAGGTAGACACAGGGGTCCTGTTTTGAGTGGGAATGTGGTTGTGGAGAAGCATTTTCACCTTCATGTGTGGATATCTCCATGGTGCAAGTGGTGACTTTCATAACCACGAGGAATGACCAGCAACAGAGATGGTTGAGGCACTTCAGCATCAGCTCTGTAGTGAGCACCACTAATCCTCACCACTGATGGCTCTTACTGAAGCTTCAAGTGATTGGAGAAACTGCCCAATATTCATGGAAGAAGTTGAACCTCTTTAATCTACCTCTGGAAAATCTTGAAAACAGGTATATTGATTCGTTTGGGAGGGGATCAAATACTGTTTAATGAGTTTGAAAAAAGAAAAGTGTAATTGTAGAGACAGCAAGAGAGATGTGAAAATGCAGAAGAGCTAAACCCCTGAACAGCCACTGAACTGAAGAGGGTAAGAAAGAATGATTCCAGGCTGTGACCCCCTCAAAGGCAAAGGATCCAGTGTGTCCCAGGGAGGTACATGTTGCATCAGGATGAACACTTGTGCTCCCCATGCCTGAGTGCTGTGTTTCACCAGTGCCTGGTATGCAGAGCAGCACCAGGGCCTGGGCTGTGCCTCTCTGTGTCAACATACCTGCTTTAGAAAGTGATGGCAAGCTCCCAGTTGGATGTCCTGTCTGGAGAAACCTTCCCATGGGTAGATACTCCTCCTTCAGGAGGGTGTTCTGGTTTTGCTTGCTTTGAAATGCTGGAAATAGTTGCTGGTTTTCCAAGGACACTGTGTTGCGCAAGCTGTTGCATATCCCCACCTGGGCACACCCTGTGGCGTTAGCCACAATGTCTCTGTACAGAAATTGGTTTTCAGAAAATCTTTAGTTCCTGGAGCCAAGAGTGTCTGCAGGAATGTGACTTCTTGAGCTGCAGTCAGATCTGTGATCAGGATAAGCAAAGAGAGCAGGAGTCTCCAGGGTTACTGACAGCTCCTTATCCAATGGAGGGAGTAGCTGGGTGGGTGGAGGTCCCTTCCACACCCCTGCCACCACCCACCACCCACCAGTGGAGGCTCTGTGCTCTGGGTGCAGGAGTGGCAGCCAGAGCCAGCAGTGATTCCACCAGGCAGGGTCTTTGCCACTTGTCATGCTGAGTTTGTGAATTCCTGGGTTTATGGTGAGGAAATGGTAATAAATGGAAAATCCTAATCCCCACTTCCTTTTTTTTAATTTTTTTTTTTTTTTAATCCCACACCACCTATTCACCTATTTCTGCTATTTTAAAGAATTCATAATCTAGAACCTTGTTGGTCATTTTTATGTTATAAAGTTTGCTGAACTTATAGCAGCACTGTTCTCACTATATTTCAATCACCCAACACTTAGGTATCTGAAATTTGTACCTTCTCATAAAAGATGCTTCATCTTCTACTTTCTTCTGCCAAAATAGTTTTTCCTGGGTTGCCATAGCTGTCTTTTCATTGGGTGTGAGACCACAGTGGAGCTTTGATCTCAGTGCAACCCAGATGGGTCCATATATTGTTACACCTCCCATGGACCCCACATCTTCCAATCTGCCATCTGCCCTTCCACTTCCATTAGAGAATGTGGTGCATGTATTTGCCCACAGATTTTTTCATTTCTAGTGTGCAGATTAAAAACTGTCCCCTGCTCAGAAATGGGAGAAATTATGGGAAGGAGTGTTGGGCTGGAGGAAGGGGCACAGAAGTCCAGGACCCCAAGGAGCAGAGGAGAACTGCAGGCTCCCCTCAGCTCCCACTCTGAGCTGGTGAAGGCATTGGGGTGGGGAGAAGAAACAGCCAACCCTGAGCAAGGTTAGCACTAGCACAGCACACCACTTTCTGTTTTACTACTACCACTGTCACTCTTATGATTTGCAAATAAGGAAATTACATGCTATTAATGATCAGAAGAAATTGCTATAAGACTTTCCAATTATAGTGGTCTTTTATGTTATTGGAGGCCAATGTTCCCTTGCATAATCACCCATTGCTTCAAGGGCTTTGAAGTTGCATTTCCATTTCAATTGACATAAAACTGACCAAAGACAATATTATAGTCACAGGCTTCTGTTTATTTTCATCAGGAATGCATTAGCATTTCAAGGAAGTAAAATCTGCCCAAAAATCGCTGGATGATCACCAGATCAATGCTCAAAAAGACTGCAAAGTCACAAGGTGGAAATTCACACTCCCAGTAATGAGATGGAGGTTGAGTAACAGCAAAGAGAATGTCCATAGAACAGGAGGTGTGCACAGCTGCATTCCTACAAGGGCCAGCAAATCACACACATGGTGTCAGGGAGCTGGCAGTGCTGATTTTTCTAGAAATCCAGCAATTTAAGTAACCTAATCAAGTGTCATAATTAATTGGGTGTTCATTTCCTCTCTTGGAAAATATGGAGGGTAGTCATTACTTGCTAAAAACAAATTAACCCTCCCCACAGAGGATGTTTCTCCCTCTTTCCAACAGAATTCCATTGGCAACCTGTATCTGGGGGACACAGTGGGCAGCCTTTTGGTCCTTAAAAAGGGGTGCAGTGCACTCCCACACAGAGGGATCCCTGTTGGGAGGATGTTTCATGACAGCATCACCATCCATCAGTGAGCTGCCCTCGATGCCAGAGGGGGATGTGTGTTGGGAAGTGATGGTGTGTGATGTCACTTTCTTCTTTGCTGCATTACATGCCAAAAAGAAGTCTGAGTGCAGAGGTGCCCAGGTGTGCCCCTCACACAGGTGGCAGGCGTGGCTGTTGTGAATTCCTGCTCCTTCCTCCCAGTAACACCTGCAAAATGCAATCAACACTGTCTGGAAGAGTGCAGCTCCAGCAAAGGGATTCACCTCTGCAAGTGCACTATCCAAACCACAGGCAAGTCCAGTGGTGTTAAACACTTCCCATGTCACACATAGAGAGCCAAGCATTACTTCTTTGATGTCCTTTTAAATAGCTTTTCTTGGATTAACCCACAAAAGAGATAACACTGTCTCCTAAAGTTTGGCAAAATGAATATCTCAGTCCATAAGAAAAGGTTTTGCAATTTTATTTTAAGTAGCACTTGGAAGTTAGTTTTGTTTTCGAAAGAAGTGTAAGCAAAGTTAAAAAGCTGTCATCCTCATAAATCAGAATTTCTGACCTCCAAACATACAATATAGTTTTCAGTGAAGAGATTTCTGTGTGCTCTGCAGAAGTACTTCTCCAGGCAGTTCTACTATTGTGCCAACTTACAGTAATCATTGTAATCAGACAAACCAATTACAGAGCAGCAACCTACTATACACATAATATTCTAGGTTTATATTAAGGATGTTCTGTTAAAATTGGTAAAAGTCCTTTAGTAAGAAGAAAAGCATTCATCACTATTTTTTTTCTGTGCTTCATTTTAGTGAGGACTTAAATGCAGTAGCATTTATATTTTTTTCACCTTAGAAAATATTTGTACTCTACAATAATGCATTAAAGCTTTGAGCCTGAAAACACTAATGCACAAGAGTGACTTTATTTATACATTAGCAATATTTTAGTCAAATGGTCTAATGTTTGCAGAACCAGATTCTCAAAAATAATGTACTATTTTATTTTGTATTACTATTGGTTCAGAAATTAATGGATGCTTTATTTAAATCGGGCATTGTAACTTGGCTGTTTTATGCTATCATATTGTTGGAAGAAACATGTAAATAAAATATAAGGGAATGGGAATTGAAAATAGAGGGAATGAAATGAGCACACATGAAATGTTCAAGATGTGAGGCACACCTGCTTCAGTCTGAAATGTCCCAGATTCAGAGCAGAGGCAATTTTCAACTTCTTCTCTGACCCAGGATTTAGTAAAACTCTTGATCTGTCTTTTCACAACAAAAAAAAAATCCTTTCATCATTTTGCTCTCCATCAGCCTCAGAGGTTAAATCTTCCCTTTCAGCTCCGATTATCACAGATGTGGCTTTGTATGAGTGTGGACCCCAGGCTTATCCAGGACTGGCCTTTGCATTCAAACTCAGATACCTTTTATTCTAAAGTTCACAAAGACCAATTTGTTTAATGCTCTGGATATTAAGTGTAGTCATTGCAGAGAGTAGTTGGGACTTTTTAATAGAAGAGTGAGCAGTCTGTGGCTTCAGTCAAGATGGAATGAAGAAGCTGAGGTGGACAAGCAATGCTGCTAGAGGAAAGACAGATAATTCTACACACAGATATCCATATTCTTTTCTGGCAGTAATCCTTTAGACCTTTTATTAAAGACGGTATTGTGCTGGTAGTGGGAAAATACAGCACCTACCTCCATCAAAACTACTTCTTGACTCTTTTAGGATTAGATTTTGACCCCAAAGTTCAGATACACTTTGCATTGCTGTTTCTGTTACCCCTGAGTTCCTGGTGTGGTCTTGTGCCATCGTGATATCTACAGGAGAGGTCCCCAGGTGCTGACTGGATCCAGTGGGTGCTGAGTTGGGTGAGCTGTAACTCAGAGCTCATGTAGGGCTCTTGGGTGGTTAAGCAGTTTCTTCCATCATTACCATAATTTACTGGTAGAAAAACAAAACCCCTATTAAAAAACCCAAACAATCATATAGCTAAATAAGTTATATCCTGTCCTGTCACTTTATATCCACAATCCACAGTTTCATGCTTGAGCCACCAAGGTGTGGAGACCAACCCTTCTCACACACTCCTGTGGCAATACATGGACATTTCACTCAGAGGAGCACCTGGGAGTTTCCCAAAAGCAGCAGAGCTGGTTGTGTAGGGAGGCTAGGAGTAGAAATGCCAGCGAGAATGAGGTAATGACAGTCACAACCCTCCACCCAAAATAGAACATCAGTTGCACAAACTGTAGTCACCACAAATGTAACTCCTTCCCTGGCCTAAGATCTTCACAGAAATGGAGAAGAGACAGAAAGAGACCCCTGGATGGGATATTTCATGCTCACCAAAATGGGCTATTGCTTTCCTGAGTAAATGCAATGTGGACTTGTTGAGAAACAGAGCTGAACTACTTCAACTTCTACATGACAAATGATTTTCTACTGCTTCATGACCCACAGGAACTCAGCTTACCCCTGTGAAGACCTGGGCATCTCTTTTATTTATTTATTTATTTATTTATTTTCCTGTTTTGGCTCTCTGTGGTTGTCCAGCTCTGCTTTCCACTATAAACATCCCTGTCTAAAACTTCATTATAAACCTTGTGGTTCATATGTATTTTTAGACTAACAGCATTCAAAAATGGTATCAGCCTTTTCTTCCTAAATAGACCCCTTTTACACAATAACTACCATGCATTTTTGGTTGTGAATATGTAAATAGGTGAAAAAGAAAATGTATCCACTGTCACAAAGAATAACATTGCAGCCTTAAACTTCAGATCCATTCAGAATCATTTGCTAACATTTGGTCCACCAAGTTGAAGTTCCAAAATTGCCTGTCTTGTGCAATTTTCAAACATTCCACCTGCACAGAGTGAAGAAAAAATAGCTATTTCCAAGAGAGAGAAAACTCCATTTAACATGTTTTACAAAGTACTAAATAGCTTTCATATTTCAGATGAAGAGCAGAGAGTACATCCTCTGTGCTTTACTTACTGAGTACTTACAATATTGTCTATTCCACATTGTCTAGTTTCAAAGACACTATAATATTCTGCATTACTATGGTTATTTATCAAAACCAAAATCATGTACTTATTTATGAGTCAGGAACTCAGTGGGGAAAAATTTAATTTTGCTTTTAATTTCTTAATAAGAAAGAATTTCCATTGAAATAGTTTTGAGAGGCTAAAGCTTTCTCTAGTCTGCTGGTTAAATACAATTGGGAATATAAGGTGCTTTGGGTATCATTAAAAAAAAGCTGAATATCTATTCAGCTATACCTAGTCTTAGGACTGGTACTGCTTTCTTTATTCTGGGTTTTCTGCCATTAGTGTTTTTTATTGACACAGGAGATTATTTTTCCATATGTAAAGACTTTATGGGATGTACTTCATAAAATAGAACTGCTATTTAATCTGACAGGTGAAGGGTGACTCCCTACAAAGTCTATTTGTCTGCACAATTAGTCACATTTTCACAAGGAAAACCTGATTTATACAAATGAAAACCTGAACTACAGAGGAGAGTAAAGAAAAGGCCCTGTAAGACTTGTGCAAGAGAATCTAGACTCAGTGGGGGGCTGAAGGTGTAAAATTATTTATTTCAGATATTTGAGCTGAGGGCTGCCCTTACAGTTTGCAGAAACCTAGCCCATGATCATGGGCAACTGCAGAGCATACACATCATTTTAATTTATACTACATTCTTCCAAGAATATTGATGATTTATCTCTGGTTTTTGTTAACAATTGTGCTTACAACTTTTCTGAGAAAGAACCATGTTTTCTCATCATGATTAAAAATTCAGAAACCTCAGGCTACTTTGTATTTGGTACCTAAATACCCATGATTCCTAAAATATCTGAAATATTCCTATGCCTTTTAAATTGTTAAAATCAAACAAAATTTCCTTCAAACTAATTAAGGGTTCCACCTGAAATTTTTGCTAATTTGCAGTTGATTTGTATGTGATGCAGGGTACCTTGGATCTGGATACAAAGGATTGTGTGATTTTTTTCTGTGGACTTGATGTGTTGGAACCAGGTCAAAACTTGTAGTCAGCAACAACTGATGTTAAAAAATAGGGAAATTTTTATGGCAGAAAGAAAGCAGCCTTTTGAATGGGGGATGCCTAATTTGTGGATATGACACAGTGCAGACTTCCTTGCCATATTTCCAGCATTTTGTCCTGCCCTCTGGGCTTGAACTACCAGGAGAACAATTTGTCTTGTGGTGTTTGGCATTTGTGCTGCTGATGCCAGAGTAAACTAAGGAGAGAGAAGGCAAGTGGAAATTAAAAGCCTGTCACATGGGACTCAAAAACTAAGGTTAAACTTTAGATGTCTTTTGTTTTAGCTCTTCACTTCTCTCTAATATGACCTCAAATACACCACAGCTACTCGTGAGGGTAGGTCTCTGTGGTATTTGCCAAAACAACCAAAATCACACAAACAGAGGAGGTAGATTAGATGGAAGGACTAAGGAATAGTCCTGAACCAAAAAAAAAAAAAAAAAAATTCTGTGATGTTAAAAGACACCTGGAAATTAAAAACACATTATTGATCTACCAGTACTGAGTAAGTGCCACAAAAGCACCAGCTCAGTGAGAAACAATGAAGATGATGATTATGTGCTCTTTGTGAATGGGAGGGTGTTTTGTGGCAGTGCAGGAATCTCCAGCACTGGTGCTGGAAAGTCAACAGGACTTTTGTTCCCAGTGTACTGAGCAAACACCAACACAGGGTCTGCACCATGCAGAAAACATCTCCCAGATCAGTTTCCAGCATCTTAGGAAAAGTTCACAGCCAACTGCACAGAAATAGTAAATATTTGGCTGCACTTATGGTAATTTCTCACTGTCTGCTCCCTCCGTGTCAAAATGATTATGTATATTCTTCAGAGTCAATAAAGTTACTCAGCTCCAAAGCCAAAAACATGTGTTGAAAAGCCGAGGTTCATTAAAGGCTCTTTTTTGATTCCAGCCATTTCACAGACATTTTCCCTGAGCTGTGGCAAGCTTCCAGCATAGCTGAATCCAAATGTTGCTCCTCTTACAGGCACATAGTTTGCCAAGACTAAGGTTATTCCTTTTCCTTGCAATGCAGTGTTTCCTACTCACCACTGTTATTTAAAAGGAACCTGATGGTACTAGCTTGGCTGCTGCATGTGAAAAAAAATTCTGATCCCTCAGTTTTGGGAGTTTTGATGTGTTTTATTTGCACATCTCTAAGCATTATTCAATTTTCAAACAATCCTTTTGGTGCTGAGAAGTCATGTAAACTGTAGAAATGAATTGGCAAGATTTTAATTTGTAGCAAGTAATTTGTCTCGTCTATAATACACATATATATTATCAGGTTGGAAAGAGGAGCCTTCTCAAGAAATCAGAATCAGATTTATCAGCTCAGTTTCAGAGTCATGTTCACTTGCTTTATTTGCATAGCATACCAAAGAAAATCCAGCTCTCCTGCTGTTTTCTATTTCCCAAGAGCCCCCTTCACCCCTCTCACCAGTTCTCCCTTTGCTAGTCCCATGGAAATAGAAAATGGTGTCAGCATATTTTGCTATGCAGAAAGGTTGTAACCTTCCCCCCTGGCAATTCCCATGTGCAGCCACGGGAGTCTAGATAGACACATCATTGCCAGAAGGGCATTTCTTCCTAGGGGCTTATGATCACTGCCTCTCTTTCCTGTCTTAGCCATAAACCTGCACAAAAAAAAGTCCCAGGTCACAGAATATTCTGAGCTGAAAGGGATTCACAGAGATCATCAAGTCTAGCTCTACCTACCCCAGGTAAATAGGATGCTTCTCTCTTGCTTTGCCTTCTCAAGGCCCCAGTCTTGGTAAGAGTCACAGGGCAGAGTCTGGTGACATGGAGGACAGTGTTGTGCTGGCTCCTTTTGGGGCACACCAGTCAGTGGGGCTTTTGGCTCACATGAAGAACAACCCATGTCTGGGATATTCGATGTTACAACAAAGTGAGATTCCCAGACCATCCCTTTAATGCTGTCCCATTTTTCTTGCTGCACCTGGAGCTTGTATCTTGGTTTTACTGGAATTGTAACTGGTGTCAGGACTCTGCAGCCACAGCATGGCTCTGCTAACTCTGCTACTGAGCCATAGAATGAGTCCTTTAAATAAGGCTTGTGAAACCATCCTAAACTGGAGAGCTGTCCTTCATCTTGTGACAGCAACAGGCTCATCACAGTGTCTCCATTGCTGCAACACCTTTTGCATTAAAAATTAGTTTGGAGCAATGAGACAGCAGCAGCCATGTTGCCAGTGGGTACAATGAAGCAGAGCAGAGGGGTGAGTGTGACAGAAGAATGACTGGAGATGCCAGGCCACAGCTCTTCAGGTATTTTCAGAATAATTTTTCTGGCTTTTATTTTTGGGTTCCTTAAAAAAATAGCTTTTTGCTTGTCTGGAGCTTCTGCTTCTCAGTCTCTGGAGGCTGTGCTGCTTCTCCTGTTCCACGATGTGTCAAGCAGTGCATGAAATATCACAATTACCCCAAGGGTGGCAGTCCCTGGGGAGACCTGACAGCACAGTTCAGATCAGCAGAGACTTTGAGTTATTTTCAGCTAGCTTTAAAGATCATCCAGTAATTCCCTTTTATATTCTGCAGATTCTGATCAAGATTTTCCTCTTGCAATTTTTTAAGTCAAGAGCAAAAATCAACCCTTATTTTCTTTTACAAGCAGGAGCAAGAGGACTCTTCATTTCAGTGATGCAATGACAAACTATGAATTAGGTCACCAGGCTTTAGAAGTGGTAGCCCAAAGGAAGTGTATCTGATCTATGTTTCAGATTCAAAAAGACAAGACCCACTGCCATTGATTTAAAGGTACTTTTAGATATCCTTTCCCTGGTCTCTTCTTTGCCTCCTTCTTCCACAAGGCATTTCCTCTCACCCGACCAACACCACTACAGATTGTGAAGATTTCAGAGTCCCTGAAATGCATTGATTCTTCTCAGTCCTTGACAGGGAGGTTCAATCAAGGGTGTCTGTGCAGGCTCCATCCCAGGAGAGGTTAAAAATCTGGCTGGGTAAAGCTCTGACCAACCTCATCCCATCTTGAGCTGACCCTGCTGTGAACTGGAGGCTGGATTGAGACCTGCTGAGATCTCTCTTATCCTAAATTATCTGGTGGTCCCATAGAGTACATCAGGTAAGTATAATATGGTCTATTTAAAACTGCAAAAAGTTAGAGGTTTACTGGGACCTAAGAAAAAACCTTGGGTAGAAAACCAGAAAAAAACCCCATTTCTCTCCCTGTGAGAGGTAAGTGTTAAATGTGTGGACACACAGTGTGTCCCTCTTCATCCTGGAATAGTAAGCTACTCCACAGTCTAGCTGTATAGGGTTTGAGCACATAGCACTGGCACAGAACTTTGGAAGACCTTCCTCTGGCTGTAGAGGTTATCCCACAGAGTGGCACTGCAGAAGAGACAGAGCCATTCTAGAGTTTACCATTCTTGTGCTGGATATCTGCTGGCACCTTTGTTCTAGTACCTTGGGCACTGCCACCCTTTGGGCACCCCGTGCGCCTCCAGCTGCAGGCTGGGATGAGAAACCCAGGTCTCTGCAACAGATGGGTCAGGATGAAGCCCTGCAAGGATATAAGGTATAGGATATAGGCTATAGGATATAGAATATGGGATATAGGATCCAGCTGTATTTGTATCCTAAGAGAGGCTGGAAGGGCAAGGAAAGGGAGACCCAACTCTCAACATTGGCTGTGAGGCTGTTCAGAGTTTTCAGCAATTTCTCAGAGGATGTGGCCATGTCAGTAATTTGCCAACATCAAATAGCTACTCAGAGCAGCATGGGCTAAGGATGACAGAGCTCTAAACCCTGAGAAGCTTCAGATCTGAATATGGGACATGACACTGAAATTTGTGGTTTGTGTAGCTTCTTGTGATTTTTTTGCTCCTATATTGCAACTACCACATAGCTGGTATGATTGCTAGCAGAAATAGCAATTTCTGGACTTGTGGAAACCCTGATACCATTAGGATGTTTTTCACTGTCTCTATCATAAAGGGATCAGATTTGTAACCAAATTCAGTGTTGCCAATTTTTATAAATTTGTTGTGACCATGAAAAAAATATGTTCTACTTACAGCTCTGAACTGCTCTGGCTGTTTCAGAACTATAACTTTTTGTTTGAATGAAGTGTGCATTTTGAGTCCTTACTGCTGGAGATGAAAGCTTGAGGTCCAATAACCTGTGCAAAGACCAGCAAAACAGATGTGTGACAACCTATGCATTGTCTCCTTCTTGCTTCTAATTTTGTCCAGACTCAACTCACTGCTGCCTATGCTATGTTATTGCCTACAGGATTTCTTCCAGCTGTTGAACACAACTGGAAAATCCATTTTTCTATTGATGGTGCCTGCATCCCAAGAGCCATTTGTTACCATAACACATTGCTGAACATTGTCCTTCAACTCTGCTGCCAAAGAAAGGGCTTGGGCACACCTGAAGTGCCTCTTTGGCAAAGCCAGCTAGCTTGGATTAAGAGCTGAGGATGCTGATCTGTGCTTACCCAGTTAGCTTTGCTGGTTAAAGTCAGGGTAACTCCTTTCCACCCACACATGGTAGGATGGGCACAGCAGAACTGAAAAGGAACCTCAGTGTGTGGCCATTCCCCCATCATTAAAGCTGAATGGAAGTCCTGGGCAAAGTTCTCCACACAGGCACAGCCTTATCCTTCCTTCACAGCAGGGAGGTGATGTCTGGTATTTTCCTCTTTTGGATGCTGTAGCAACTTATTCTGTAGAATTTCCTTTCTTGCACTCAGGAAACCTTTTTAATTCCCTAGCTTAGCACTCCATTATAATTTTACTGTGGAAGGAGGTGGCAATTTTTGTGTCAGGGTTGCTGGGCACAGAGTAGGATCTGGGTGATAATGCAGATACAATAAAATGAAGGTATCAGATAAACACCTTTGCAATATCTTTAGAATTATCTGATATCCTCCTTCCACAAAATGAGGGTGTTTCCTCAGTCCATACTTATTGATCACTCGTGTTCACTGACACCCTACTGGCCAGAGAACTGCCCAAGAGATCCCAAGGGCACATGCTTACAACAACAGCACTTAGTGTATGTGCTGTGTGGGCAACTCAGGCAGTTAAACCATCCTGGTTATCATCCCTTTCACTCACCCCCTGCCATGAAAAACCACTGAAAGAAAGGAGAGGTGGGGAGAGGGAAGGGGGAAGGGGAGCTCTTGCAGGAGTTTTCACCTGGATACAGTTGCTATAGGAACCACTTACAGAGCATCTCAGTGCCTCCACTATACAAGGAAATTTGCTTGTCCTTAATAGTAGGCAAAGTGATTTACCCATAGGTGTAGACATTTGGCCTCTGCTGACCCCTAGCAGGACAGGATTTCCTTGTCCAGGGCAGGAGGGACCACCAGAATTTGCAGCAGGGGAAGAGGGTCTACTGTTTAATGGAACAGGACATGGAAAGAATGAAGCTCCCTCTGCATCTGCAAATGGCCATGGTGATGCTCAGAGGTTAATGGACAGAAGTGGAGGTCTGTGGTGGACAGGAAGGGTGAGAGGAAGCCAAGAGATAGGGACAGAAATCTGGAGTTTTATTGCAAAGGGCTCAGGAATAGAAAAATTGTATGTAAGCTCTGGAAGAAATTGAGTGGAGGAAAAGATGAGGAAAGAAATCAAAGCTGTAGGAGAGATGGGTGGCATTAAAGGCACGAGCCTTGGCAAGTGAAGCAGCATTAGTGGAAAGTGCCCAGCTTGGTATTTGTAATGTGCACTGGGATCCTGGGATGAAAGACCTAAGTAGAAAGAGCAATACTGTGTCCTTTAATATAATTTTGATAGCTTTTGCAATAGCTATTAGTTTCAGTCCTTGAAACCTCATCTTGATGAAAACTGCAGCGGCGGCTCCGTGTCATTATCCCGCTGCCGGGTGTACATTTGTACTTGATGGTGTGGTACAAGTGCAAAGATTGCAGCTGCTGGAGCAAGGGCTTATCAGCTCTCTATTAGGGCAGCTCTTGACCCTTGGTTTGTGGGGAACAGTTCATTGGAGCCGGGAACAGACCGCAGACAAAAAGTTAATGACCTCTTCCCACCAGTTCAATGGGAAATGTAACAGCAAATGTGACATTGCTGGCAGAGCCTGTGTCAGAGGAGAGCAGTACTAATCACTGCAGAGCAGTGAGGGGAGGATGTGAGGCAAGGAAAAGATTAAACCAAATTGCGTGAAGGATGCCCAAGTTCAGCAAAGCACTTGAGTAAGCTGCCTAATTTTAAACCATAACTAGCACAAAGTATGAGCCAATTTGGAGTGATCATAGAAGGAACAATCTAAGGATGGATCAACAGAGCAGTGTCGCTTAGCAGGAGCTCAAATGAGCAAAGAAGAGCAGAGTCAAACTTTAAAATGGCTCAGAGTAGGCAACAAGTAGTGAGCAGAGGTCAGGTGAAGAAGTGCAATGTGACAGAGGAGGAAAGTGGCAGCAATATGAGTGAATTATAAGCTATTATGATAAATGACAAATGGATTATGGTAAATCATCTTGATGGCCTATTTGTAGGCTGCAAATCAACAAGGAACCTATTTACCATGAGATGCACTTTAACTTCACAAATTAATGATATAACCCTAAACAACTTCTGCTAAATGCACCACTTCACAAAATTACACAATTTAGGTAAGGAAACCTGAATTTCATATGTCAAGTAATATAAATACAATCTTTATATAATTGTATTTTTTCAACTATATGAATTTAAAAAAAAGCACACACAAATTGAGCAAATGAAAAGTTTATAGACTTTATGCTGTAAACGTGTGCTGCTTATGCACTACCAGCAGAACCTGGATTGAAAGTTTTTCCTGTAGTTAGCTCTGCAAAGGTTTGCCACCATGAAGCTCCTGATCTCAACAATTACATATGTTTCTAGGTAAGTCTTTATGCATCCTTTCAAAAATATCCTGCCACTGCTGCCCATATTTTATGCCTGATCTCACAACAGGCTCAAAAAAGAGCATTTGGTAAAAGCCAGGAGACTGTTTTACACCAGCAGTAGACATGCACTTCAAGTGGTGGTACTTGAAAAATACTGGCAGTGGTGGTCTGATCCCATCTGTCCTCTATACAGGCTACAAGTCTCCAAAAAGTGCTGTTTGTGGTTAGTGGATTCATTGGTTTGAGCTCAGAGCTCTCAGAAAACTGTGCCAACCATTTCTCCTGTGATCTGGGTGGGTAATACACACATCTAACAATCAGGTCCCACAACCAATCTCCCAAACATCAAGGAGAGAGGAACAGATTTTAAATACCTGTAAGTCATAAAGGGCAGGAGTCAATCAACAAAACACAATCACTTAATGGGCTTCTGTAGCCAGAGAATAGGATAGGGAAGAGAAAAAGTGGAGAAGCATTCAAAAATGCCAATATTCAAGTTAAAGAAATAGGCTGAGCTCTGAGTAAGGATGGCAAAGACCAGTTGAAAAGTTCTACTACTATGTGTCAGGCCAAAGTATATTTTGCAAGGGGAAAAGGTTGTCATAGGAGACAACACCAGCCAAAGCACTAAACTAATTCTAAATCTCACCAGTAGGGAAAGTGCTCTTTTCACTGGGACAGCAGAGATTGGAAGCAGGAAGAGATGATGGAAACATCCCATGTATTTCAGTGTGGAAATGCTCCTGACAGCCAGGAGGAGGATGCTGGGATTGAGGAACTGGAGGAGAGGCTAGTGGCAAGAGGGGTGCAGCTGCTGCCCCTGTACTTGGTCCCTGAGCATCCTTCAGCCTGAGCAGACTGGCAGCTCCTCCCAGGCAGGAGAGCTGCTCCTCTGCCAGGCAGGGATTGCCTTCCACAGGCTTCTGGGAAGAACTCCGTTGCATTAAAGCTCCTCCTCTGCTCTGCTAATTAACTGTTGACCTGATTTCTCCTCCAAGAGATCTGTTCTTCCGTTATTTTTATCATCCTTCCTTCTGGTTATTCTGGATGTGTTTTATATCCATACAAATTTGGGAATCCTAACATCCCAGGGACCTGGTGATGGCAGGGAGATCTGAAGGCTGACTGCACACTGCAAAGAACAAGCATTTCTACATTTTCTAGTTCAGTAGTCCCCCTTATTAAAAATTTTAAACTTTTCTTTTTCTGTCTTTTTGTCAGAGACAAGAGACTTTCCCACTGTAATTTCTCTCATACATACCTTCCTCTACTGCCTCCTTTTCTTGTGGCTCCTCTTTATGTCTCCTATTGAAAATTGACCCCATTTTTCCATTCTGTCTTCAGAGGTGAGTTTTGACAGCCTGCCTCCTCAGCTGTCTCTGGCTGGCAGGTTCCCCTTCTCTTCTGAGTTGGAAGGAAGAAGAGCTCTGCCCATCTTTGCAGATGGGGCTCCTCTCCTGCTTTTAACAGAGGCTCTATGTCTGAGTGTGCTGTTCCCTGCACAGCAAAGCTCTTGTTTGCTTTTTGGCCCTTAGGCTGGAGTCTTCCCTGTGCTGTCAGAGATGGTGTCCATCTCCCTCTCTCCAGTTGCTAGATTTGGTGCAAACACTGTAGGATCTAAGAATCACTGTGTCTGCCTTCCTCCCACCCCAGTGTGTGACATTTTGCCTGTTCTAAACCAAAATTTTTTATTACTGCATTGCAATCTCACTGGCTTCCCCATGCTTCAAAAATTATTATTATTGCCAGGGTTGAGGGACATAATAATATCCAACACATTGCCCCACAGGATTTTTATCCTCAGATGTAAATTCCCAGCTCCACTGATAGATTTCAACTTATTTTCAGAATTTTGTTCCTTGTAATATTTATAACACCACTTCAAAACTCATGGCAGCCCAAAGAAATAGATTTAGTAAAATTCCAGTTGTTCAAATGAACTAAGATTGGCATGAAATCAGTGCTAAATAGTAAGAGATCATGTCAGAAATATTCAGCATTTTAGGTTATCTTGGACTAGATTACATAACATTTTGAGCATTTCAAAATTTTGCACTGTTGACAGAGTGGGCCACAACTTTGTCTAGTTCTGTTTTTCTTTTTTTCTCTGGGAATAAGGCCACATAAATAACAATAGATCCAAGCCATTTCTTCCTGTAAAATAAAAATGAAGCTGAAACCAATTTTTTTTCCCATGAAATCTAACAGAGAAAAAATATCATGATTGGCAAAAGATTTTTCAGTCCTTTCATCACGTGAAACCTATCTCTTGAGGCTAAGATGTGAGACACTGATTTATTTATTTATTTATTTATTTATTTAAGGAGCCTGTCCAGCTACAGATCTTTGACAGGCTTGAAACACTGCAGCAACCTTTAATTTAGTGAAATTATTTCCAGTAGGGAAAGTGGCTGGTCATGTGCAGGACTCAAATTAGAACCAACAACAACACCCCCCACCCCCAGGAATCAGGATTCATAATACCATCCAGGCTTGGCTTAGCTCTGAGACTGATTTCTGTTTAAGCAGCAGCTGCTCAAATAAGAAGCTGCCCTGAGGAAAGATCTTTACTAATGACTGTGCAGGTTTTGGGGTTGGGGTTTGTTTTTTTCTTCTTTTTTCACTTCAACCTCTTACCTAAACAACTACCTGCCCTTATGGTGGATGATTATAATAATTATTGGAAAACAATTGAAGTGTGATCAGGCTTGGAGGGTGGTAATTGAAATATTGACAGGTGTAGCTTTGTGCCAAACAGGAGTTTTTAAGATCAACTGCACTTTGAAGGACTGCCAGCTATCATGCTTATGATAAACTCTTTAATTAACTGTTACAGATTTACTACAAAATCTACAGAAAGACCATAAAAAGACTCACTAGAAGAAGCTCTGAATCTCATACAAATAATCTTCTCTTAAGGAATGCTTTAGTACATTTATTTTAATATCAGTTTCCCTGATTATTCCACCTTTTAATTTACAAGGATGATACGTAAAAAAGCAAAAAGTTTGTCTATCTTCTCTGATAATAAAATACTAATGACACATGATGTTATCCCAAAACATCACTGACACGTGATATTATCATAATAGGGTCATACTGAGGTAATCACATCATGGAGCCCCAAGTAGGAAGGGTACAATATATTCCCAGACAACTATGCCAATGCCAAGGGGATGGCTGATTTGTAAGGATTCCATGGGTTTATCTCAGACCAAGAGGGCAGTTGTTGTGAATTACTGAGAAACTAACAATATTAAAAAGTATGTTTTTTGTTGAAGTATTGTTCCTAATAGAATAAAGAGAAGTGTTGCCAAGACAGTAAGAAATATATATTCCTTAAAACTTCCTGGTAGGAAAAAAGTACTTTCTGGAAGGATATCCTGAAAAGATGCTAAATTTGAACTTCCTCCTGGAGCATTTGCTCTTTATTAAAGGTAATTTTGTCAATTATCGTCCAAGAGAAGATTTAAACACCCAATCTTGCAAAAGTTTCCATAAATATAACCTTTTGTGAAGCATGAGATTGAAGACAGACACTGTCCATCATTTTGGACCCTATAAATGGTGTATGTACTTTTCCATCACCTGGTGAAATAGGATCCATTATTCAGCCAGCAGATAAAACATCCCCAAAAAAGGGGATGTGATCAGGTGTCATAAAGGAGCAAAACATGGGGGCAGAGAACTGCAGTTCAATTTGCACAGGTAAGTGGCTTACATATACACACTGGATGAGCTTCCTGCATCAGCTGAAGTACCTTTGTTCTTGCAATTGATATTTCTGAGTGAGCTGATTATTTGTAATTTAAGGCTAGTGATCTTCAGTGAACATTGTGAGTAATTGAACTCTCTGTTTAACTGCCAGTATAACTTCTACCATCTCCACAATTAAGTTGGTTGTTTGGAAGCATCTCTGCAGTAGCATTTGTTGGTTCATTTCTAACATTTAGAGAAGGGAAAAATTCAGGAAAGGCAAAACTTATGGGGCTTTCCCCTCTATAAAATCCCTTATATTTCTAAAATAAAATGTAGCTTTGAATGTTTGATTAATGCCACTCATTATTTTTTTCCTATGAATAAAAATACCTGCCCATGGCTTCAGAAACACCTCACTTTGAGTGGATTGAAAGTCTCTGGATTTTAATAACATTTGCACTACATCATTACAAGGTGACTTGGAAAAAAAAAGGAAGTAAAAAAATTCTGCAAATCCTGTTTGCAGCTGGCAGAGCAGGTTGCTTGTGCATTCTGATGTGTGGGTGACAGGACAGACATGTTTTGTACCACGTCACATGGAGTGCATGCTGTGGGACCTGATGTGGGAGATGCTGCACCAGCCCACAGCCCTGTCCTCCTCACAACATGATCAACTGCACGGCTAAACCCCTGCAGGAGCCTCTTCCTGTGCCTGGCAAGCTGGAACAGATTTGCTAGTCAGCACCTAAGTCTTTCTCCAGTATGTAAATGTAATTCAGACATACAAAGTCTTCTCATCCTTCCTTTGATCCTTCTCACAAGTACTTGGCTGGAAGAGCCCATGGGAAACAGACCAGGTCAGCTAATGTTCATTCAGTCCCTTCTCTTCAGTTTGCTCTTCTTACCTGTTTTGGTTGCCAGTGGCTATAAAGTACATCTTCAGGAAAATCAGTAATGTAAAGCACTAAAACCAGTGTTTCAAAGCTGGGCAGGGTCTCGAGACCCTGGTTACATTTATTCCAGCTCATAACTGGTTCTAGAGTGGCTGCAACTTTGATTTTGAGTGTCAGAAGCATATAAGTGTTCAAGGACAGGTTGAATAAGGCTTTGAGCAACCTGATCTAGTGGGTGGCATCCCTGTCCATGGCAAGGAAGGTTGGAACTAGATGATCTTCAAGGTCTCTTCTAAACCAAATTTTTCTATGCTCCTATGAAGTTTAGATATTTAGGATAGGATAAATAAATAAATAAATAAATAAATAAATATCTAGGATATTTATTTAGGTTGCAAACTTCAGCCAACACACAATCAAAGACATTGGCTTCTGTACTTTGATGGCACCTTTCCAGTGTAGGAAAGTGTTTTATGGTACAAGTTAAAGCTCTTTTTGTCCTCCAAACATCTCACAGACCTCGGCTGCTGTTTGAGTGCACTTGGTGCTTCACACCTCTGCAATGCCTTTCTCTAAAGTGTGTAGTGCAAAAAAGACCAAACAAGACTAAGCTTGTGATGAAACTGAATTTTTAAAGTGGAACAAATCATATCATTGTCTGACTGGACCATAAGACATAAAACTGCATAGTAGCTGTACCTATCAATATGTGGTGAGCTCTTAATTCTCATTTAAAACGCACAGGAAAGAATCCAGAACAATGGAAAGAAATTAAAAGCTTCCAAATAATATACAGTGTAGAAGATGAGGGTTCAGAAATAACATCTTTTAATTGATTAAATTTTCTGGAAAGATTTAAATATGTCAGAAAATGAATACAACAGGGATACCAAGAAACTAAAAAAGGCAATACTAAACAGAGCTCCTTGTGGCAATTTGGAAGGAGTTCCATCAAACTACAGTGCTCTTTTAGAGCTGACTCCAACCGGAAGATTGGACATCTGCATATAGAAGGTAGCCTTTTTTTGCAAAGGTAGAAGAGTAGGAAACTCATGAGTACTTTGTAAATATTGTTCTTTTATGGTCATGTTGAGTCTATCTACTTACCTAACTACCTACATACCTACCTATTTAGTAAACAAGAGTGTACTTAATAAAAAGACAGGATGTTGATTGGAATACTAGGATGTTGTTGAAATAATTTCAATCAGTGTTTATTTGAACAGCACTAACAATGATTTTTTTTTTAACAAGCAGCTCACAGTCTAAGAGTATATACAGAAAGCCCTGATCTAAACAGCCATAAGAGGGGTAAATGCTCCAGTTTATAGCACGTGGCTGGGGATGCACTGCTGGGAATGACAATAATGCTCACAATGCACCATGCCAGCCATGCTGGAAGGAGAAGGACACAGGGGGGTGAGGACAGGGGAAGGCAAGCCTCTCCTTCCCCAGTCCTCCTCCCTTGAATCCAGTAAACTATTATCTGACTTATTTGTCCCTAATTTTTCCATTCTTAAAAACTGGGCTAAATCTCATTTCCTACTGCCATCTAACAGTGTTACCTTCAGCACCTTATTAATATGGCATGGATCAGAGCATCACTTTTAAAAATGACCACAGAAAATGACTAGTGATCTTACCAGATTTGGGTTCTGTTGGTCCTGTTGGTCAGTAGCTCACTGGCTTTGTGTCTCACTTTGTGGAATAGCCTTTCTGGTCTTTGTGTAACTGCTTGATTCACTGGTGTTGCAGGAGCTGCTGAAAAATGCATTCTCTGTACCTAGAAAGAACCTGTATAAATATTCTCAATAAATAAATAACAGTTGTCATTTTCAAAATATGACAATCTCCAGTTGCCTGTGCTTAAATTGAATGACATGTCATTTATCCTAATAGATGTGAATACATGTATAGTACATATGAGTGAGTCACCTAATTCTTATTCACCTCAGCCTTGGTCTCAGTTGGGGGCAAGTGCCTCTAACAGGGTTTGGATGGATCAAATCACAAGCAGAAAAATCTTGGTCAATTATAGATGCCTAAGGCTAAAAGGGCTAAAAGGTCTTTTTCTCTTCTTCATTTCCCACCCCCCCCCCCCCCCCCCAATCTCACCAAGCACAGGATGCCCCTCCTATCCACAGGTTTACTAAAGGAACAAGTCAATCTCTGATCTGTGGAACTTCTGTGAATATCTCTTCTCCCTGTAATTTAACGTGACTCAATTCTCCATCCTGATAATACAAGTGGTGAGAAAAGCTTCTAATCCTATTGGCATACCCTCTTGTCAGCACCTCTTTATTTCACTGCTTTAAAGGCTCAACATGTTTTCATTTACAATAAGCACTAAGATAACGGCAGGTGCCCTCTCTAAAAGCAAGGTTAACTCACCTGAGATGAATTCTTTTATTGCAAACAAAAGCAACGCATGAGCAGGAAATACAATTAATACAGGTGCTTCCCTGAAACTCAGCAAATGCCATTTGTCTTGAAATGACATAAATCCCCATTATATAAACAGGCCCCAGAGGCTTGATTTGTATTACTTCTGGAGAGGAAGGATTTAAGCAAAAGATAAATGAAGTGGTGATGGTGGGGAGAAAGAAATCCTTATACTTAAAAGGTATTTATTTGACAGTAAAACTACCAGTGTGCTATTTTGTGACTTTATTTAAAAATATGCAAATGCCTGAACAGAGACAAAAAATCCCAGTCTAGATGGGATTTGCAAGTTAACTGATTTGTACTGATGATGTGTAATATCCTGTGTATTTGCAACACAGAATTCAAGCTTTAATCTGACACACAAATCTGATTATTTGCGGTTTGGTGATCATGTCAGATCCTTGTGAACACTGCCAGATGCTGAGCACCTTGGGTCTCACAGCAGCAGAAGGATGCTCCTTCCCAGCTCTCTCAAGGAGGATGTTGCAGGGTGCAGCCTGAGCTCTTGCTCCAGCTCCCCTTGCAGCTCCAGGAGTGCAGCTCCAGGCATTCTGGAGGCAGGGATCAGGGACAGGTCCATGGACCTGCCTCTGCACCCACCACCTCCAAGTCTACTGCTGTCCCCAGGGATTCTGGAGCTCAGGATGCCTGGTGAGTGCATGCCTATGCCCTAGAGATGGACTTTAGGCCATCTCCTGGGCACCTCAGATGTTTAGTTTGTGATTGACACTGAGGCACTATGTTCTAAAACAAACTAGAAATATGCCAGCAAGGAAGCAGACAGGGAGGGCAGCAGGAGGTTCTGCTGCTGAAATATTCTGTTTTCTTTCCTTCACTGCCAATGACTTATACTGAGCAACCTCAGAAAACAACCTTACCTCCCCAAGACTCCTCATGCCCCTTTCCTCTGCTGATTTTATCTGGCTAATCTTTCACTCCAGGTAGACCACAGGACCAGGGTTTTAGATTGAACAGCTATTGTGCTCTGGACAACAATCTGTATTGCATAGTTTTCTGAGAAATGTGTGTTGCTTTCCTGAGACCCTGTACCTTTCTTCCCTTTGCAATTACCAGGATGAACTCTTGGTACTTATAAACAGGTAGGAGGAAGGTATAAGGCTGTCATCATAGCTGTTTACACTCTTTTACACTGTTTAAAAGGCCACTTCAAAATAGAACTTAGGTAATAATTTCTCTTACCCATTTCCTTTGTAATTCACATGTAACTACCTGAAAAACAGACTCCGAAATTACCTAAAACAAATAAACAAACAAAATCTGGAAGAGAGAAATTGTAATACTTAATAGGATCATCAGACAAACGACTGCAATTATGTTGACAAGTATAATGCAGTGGTTTAGATATTCAACAGTATCATCACCAAATCCAGTACCCCCTCTTTCTTCACCCAAATGCTTTGCTTTGTCTAGTGAGTGCTCCCAATCAGTTTTTAACAACTGAGGCTCTGATTTTTGCAGCCAGTTCTGCTTGGTTGGATTTATACAGCCCTGGGGAAACTATTGCCCTCAGATTAACTATGACCCCAACAGGTGTCAACCTACAGAAAGAAAACTGCATCATCTGGGCCAAAGCTGAGACACCAAGTTGGACTGATGTCTTTCCTCTTACCTATATTCTTACAAGCCAATAACTTGCAGTATCATGATGTCAAAGGCATAAAAGTTTATTATTTCAGCCCACATCTCTCCAGGCTTGAGCCCATTGCACACCCCAAATGTCTTCCATTGCCCATTGGAGCTTTAAGTGTCAGAAAAATACTGGATCAGTCCTTTTCCCTGAAAATTCAGTATTTATTCAGACAGCTACATCAACATTTAGCAACCCCAGTCTGCAGACACTACCTTCATCAGGAATGACAAGTTGACATTGTTGTATGCTCAATTAAACCTTCTCTTCCTTTTTAAACAAATGCATTAGGCTTCTAAATTATGTGCAAGCTTTCTTGTACACTTTGACTACATTAAACTTCAGATGCCAAACTACAGTTGTAAACCTTCAGTTGGTTATTTGGAAAAGAAAGACTTTTTGCTTTTTTTTTTTTTTTTTTGACAGATATTTAAGTAAAATTAAAATTACTTTAGAGCTTTTTCAATTTTCTAGAAAATGTGCAACTTCCCAGAAAACAATTCTTAAATGTATGAGGTATAAAACAAACTATGAAAGCCCTACTTTCCAGAAGTCCCAAGAACAAGCAATTCCAGTTAACAATGGACATGGATAACCATTACATGAAAATCTAGCCCTAATGTTCAAAAATAAAAACTGCTTTGGAAACTTTATCAACTACTCAACTCTATATTTGGATGGCAAGTGTGTCATTTGCACTTAATTGCTCCTTTCTTACAACCAGTCTCCCATGAACAAGCCCTTTCCTTTATGTAAAACCCCACCAGGGTCAGCAAATGATTTGCATCTAAAAATAGAGGTGTAATAATTTGCAAGAATTATATTCTGGACTGGCTGACTGGCCTGTGTATGTAAATATCCTTTTGGGAAAATCAAACATTTTTATAAGAAAAGCTATTTCTACTGAAAGCCTTTAGGATTTTTATCATGTGATAAAAGAAAGCTTAACCCAGCAGAAGCATCAAGCTTCTCCTGGTGTTGTTCTTCTTGTCTAGGGTATTGTAACTCTTTCTTTAACAGAAGTCAGACACTAGCAAGCATCTTTTTCTCAAAAAAAAAATGACTTCTAATTTTCTCTTAAATGGATGGGTATTTTTTTCCAAGGAAAAACAATGGACAGCCTACCTGCATGAATATCTGTCATGTCCATTGCCTCCACCATGGTGTGGTGGTTTCACCTTGCCACAGTTCAGCCTCTGAAGCTGGAGATTCCAAACTCGTCTGCTTGCCTGAGATACCAAATACTGAATAGGAAGGGCTGATGCAAGAGTAATATAGAGGTGAAGTGTTTTAGATGCATTGACTTCACTGTAGGAATCAGTCACATTCCTTGTCTTCCCATCCCACCTGAGAAAATGAGACAAACCTCTTCTCTCATGAGCATTGCATTGGGCTAAGGAGGAAAGTACACTTTCAATAATGATTTGACATCTCCACCACTTTGAAGACTCAGAAAAATTCCTCCAGAGGAAACAATAAGGAATCATCCCATCCCATCCCAATGATTCTTCAGTAGCTGTTAATATGGTTTGCAGCCACTGGCTTTAAACGATGTACAGAGAGTCAGAGATGAGGATTTATCTGTAGTACATGTAATTTTCAGTTTTCTCCTCCTATGAAATATCCTCCAAGCTTTGGATTCACAAGAGATTGCAGTTAAAGAAGGTTTCTCTTCAGACAGCACAGGAGCAGAAATCTCTTGCAGGGCCATGCTTTTCATCATTGCCAGAGGGCAAGACCTTCAAGCCCACACAGCAGAAACACAAACCCTTCACTAACCTTACAAAGTCTGTGGTGAGCCAAACGCAGAACAATGGTGTTCTCCTGCCACAAGCAAGAGAAAAGACTCTGTTCTCTAAATGAAAGAGCAAAGAACTGCTCAGGGTTGCGTCAGAGGAACCTCTTGACCCAAAGGGTGATACCAGACAAGACTATGGGATCCACCACAAGGAATGTGTGCAGCTAAAAATTTTAGTAATAAAAAGACCAACCAAATCTTAAATAAAATCTTGCATACCCACACTCACAAACTCCAAAAGTCCATAAGAAAAACAAGAAAAATCCTCTGCCAAAATGTTCTTATAATAGACCTGGGAATGTATTTTATTTCCTGCAATCTCTAAAAGACTCCCAGAGATCAAGGCATACGTATTTGAGACTCCCAGATTTTCAGGAAGATTTGGGTGCCTTTGAGACCCAAAGGATGATAATATTTTATATATCAATGTTTTGATTTGAAGTGTTTGCAACTGAAATAAGAAACCTAATTTGTTCCCTTATGCCAAAATTTTCTGTTAGATAATTTCAAGTTGGAAAATTTACAGTCCAGACACACAAGCATTTAAAAATGCCATGTTTAGGGATTAATTAGAATGGATCTGGAAGATAAGAACACTATTTCAGTTTGGGTACTGAAAGAGGACTGCAAATTCTGCTGGTTTGGAGAGAGGGGGGAAACTGCATGGTCTGAATGAAACACTGAAAGACCAACAGTGACTGAAAAATTGAGAGCCAGAGGAAAACAAGGCTGTAGACAAGACTTTCAGTAGATGGGTCGGGCAACATCAAAACAAGTTAAATAATTGCTAAGGAGGGAGTGGAAGTAGCAGATATTTGAAGCAGGACAGGTCATTTGCCATAATATTGGATCTGATTGGATAGAATAAAGGCAAAGAAAAACAAGGAGTTTGAGATTTAAAAAATCATGGTTTTCTCGGATTACTCTTCTACAGCTTGAAAATTATAAATATGTATGTCTTAGGCATGATGTGAAACTTATCTACCAACTATTTGTGAAGAAATTAGACTGAGAGGCACTATTATGTCAATAAAAAAATACACTTTGCATCTTCAAAAACGTTTTGTTATTTCTGGATATGATTTGCTGATGTGCCTGATCCCCAGCTAGTATTGCTCTCAGTCAAGTGAACTTCACTGTAAAAGTTTGATGTTTTTTGAAAATCACACCTAATAACCTTTCAAAAGTTGCAAGTGAAGTTACTTTAAATCTAGGGAAATGCAGTACGTGCAATACAAGTTGTCAGGATTAGATATAAACACTGTACATGCAGATAGAGAGACACAAATGCTCATTTGCAAACAGACAGAGCCTGCACCCAGGTGCTGGTGCTATTGAGCTGCTGTGGTAGATTTGGCATTCTTATCCATTCTTGCCTCAAAGTCCAATTGTCCTCACAATTGTTGTTCTGATTATTTATCAGAGCACAAAAGTAATATTGTTCTCTGTGTCACTGTACTAAGAGATGTTTTTCATGCAGGAGATAAACACATTTCCTTCCTTTTAAACTCTCTCTTCTCCCCTTCACTTTGTTTATAAGCCAAAACGTATATTAAAAAGTTATTTGTCCCCCTATTCTTCTAGTTTAAAAATCATGGGTTGTGGCAGATCTTCAAGCCTGATTTGACTCCTATGCCAACACCACTTCATACACTGCACAAGCAGAAAATAAATGGTAGTTCCCTGGTGGGATTTTTTCCATCGTGGCAGATTTTCTGAGTGTGCAGAAGGAACATGAGCATGCCCATTGCAGTGTCCCTGCAGCCTCCAGCAAGGGAGCAGGATGTGGCAGAGGGGCCAGCATGTCCCAGCCACAGCTGGGGTGAGCTGCAGCATGCTGGAGCTGTGGGGAAGCAGGAGGCCAGGTCTCTTCCCAGACCCTCTGCTTTCAACAGGCCTTTCAAACAAAGCCTTCTGCCTGCCCTTAAACATGCTGAGAATTCTGAGGCTGAATGCCATCCCTGTAAACTCTATTTTACATGGGGGATGCACATAGGTCAGAGCCACTGCCAAATTTCCAGTCTTCTGTGAATGACATCAAAGTGATAGATGTCACATGAAAGAAAAGATAACTAGAATGTGCCCTGCATTCAGAACATGCAGAGAAAATGTGAAGAGAGGTAGTAGCTAGCTGGCACTATTTTCATAATTATAAGTAAATAGGCTTTTAGCATCAGCAAAGCCCCCATAATCTAATACTCATAATCTAATCAAAGACCTTGTGAAAAACAGATTCTATATCCATATGATGATGTGATGACCTATAAAATGATGATAGATGTTCCTAGCTGACATTGGTAACTAGGAGAGAAAACCAGGTTTACTATGTGAAAATGTAAATTCTTTAATTATACACTGATCTGTCCACAGAACCCTGGAGTTGCAGTTGTTAAGTCTGTAGATTGGTTGAATCTAAATACTTAAAACAGGAAATACATTACAATATAGAATAGAATAGAATAGAATAGAATAGAATAGAATAGAATAGAATAGAATAGAATAGAATAGAATAGAATAGAATAGAATAGAATAGACTATTTCAGTAGGAAGGGATCTATGATGATCATCTCTTTCAACTACCTGACCCCTTCAGGGTTGATCAAACCTTCAAACATGTTATTAAGGTCATTATCCAAATGCCTCTAGCTCTAACAGGCTTGAGGCATTGATCACTTTTCCAGAAACCTTTTTCCAGCATTTGACTGCCTTTTTTCCAAAGCTTCTAAAACATCATTGCTGAAAGTCTATGCCAACAGAGGCAACCCATCTCCCATCTATTTTCTCAGTAACAGAGAATATTAGCAAAAAATTTTGCACCATAGCTAGCAGAAATCAATCTTGCCTAGCACATGAGAAGCAAGCTAAGACTGGCAGAAATAAAGGACCAGCATCTCTAATGTTATCATGATCTTTCATTGCAAAGACAGCATACCTTTGGATGCAGTATTCTGCAAAATAAATATGTTTTAAATCTCAAAGGTTTAAAGACAAGACACACTTGGTATACACTTCTCTCTCACACAGCGAGTTTTGTACTATTCACGCATTGTTTGAAGATGTGAGATGCTACAGTGATATGTAACTGGCAAACTATTAAAAAATTGCCTCCACAAAGATTTCAAAATATACAGTAATATATTGAAACAAAAATGAAAAATTAATAATGGGACTAACAGACTGTGTTGGGTTTGTGTGGCAAGGTTTTTGTAGCAGGAGGTGATAGGGATGGTTTCTGTGAGAAGCTTTCAGGAGCTTCCTCTGTGTCTGATGGAGCCAAAGCCAGCCAGCTCCAAGACAGACTCACCACTGTGGTGATGCTTCAGAGATATCATATTTGAAAAGGGGGGAAACAGCTGGACAACAGCAGCTGAAGAAAGGAGTGAGAATATATGAGAGGAACAGCCCTGCAGACATCCAGGTCAGGAGAGGCAGGATCTGGACCAGGAAGTGGAGCTCAGATTCTCCTGCAGCCCTTGGTGCAGACCATGGCGAGGCAGCTGTGCTCCTGCAGCCCATGGAGATCCACGGTGGAGCTGAGACCCACCTGCAGACTGTGGAGGACCCCATGCCAGAGCAGGTGGGTGGCCAAAGGAGGCAGTGACCTTGTGGGAAGCCCATGCTGGTGCAGACTCCTGGCAGGACCTGTGGCCCCAGGGACAGAGAAGTCTGTGCTGAAGTTGGTGTGCTGGCAGGAGCTGCAACCCTGCAGGGATCCACCCTGGCTCTGTTCCTGATGGACTGCACCCAGTGGGAATGAGTTCATGAAGAACTAAAATGCATGGGAGAGAATCCTGTTGGAGAAGGTAATGGAGGACTGTCTCATAGGAGGGTTCCCATGTAGGAGCAAGGGAGAAGTGTGAGGAGAAAGGAGTGGTAGATGCAGTGTGTGATGAGCTGACCTCAACCCCCATTCTTTATCTCCCCTGTGCCCCTGGCGAGGAAAAGGTAAAGAATTTGGGAGTAAAGTGAAGACGGAAGAAGGGATGGGTGGAGGAAAGTGTGCTAAGATTTGATTTTAGTTCTCATTATCCTATCTGGTTTGATTGGTAATAAATTAAACTTATTTCCCCAAGTCAAGCCTTTTTAGCTCATGACCATAACTGCTGAGTGATTTCTCCCTGCCCTCATCTCAACCCATCAGCCTTTTGTAATTTTTTCTCTCCTCCAAACAGAATAGCTTTGGTGGGCAGTGGGTGTCCAGGCAGGGTTAACCCACCACATGACTTATCTTAAAGTCAGCTGGGGCTCAGATTAACGAAGGGGGGATTTCATCTATGGGAAGTATATATGAAGGAACTTCAGGTCTTCCTTCCTTTAAGTACAGAGTGTATATTTAAACGTACCAAATATTTCAGTGTTTGTGTTAAATCCTCTTCACTTCTTTATTTCATAGCCACAGTCTTTCTATTTTCCATTTGCTCAAAGGAAAAAAAAAAAAAAAAAGAAAGGAAAAAAAAAGAAACTTTGCGTTTAAGAAATCCCTGCTATCCGGCACCATGCAATTAGCATATATGAATAGGAAATGAGTTCCTGCTGCTCTGGACCATTGTTAATCCATATTGATGGGCTAGAAAACATGACATCAACTGTAAAATCCAAGAACATTCCTTAAAATATTCAAATGCTGTACCTGGTCCTGTATTCACTCTGCATCTCAAAATCTCATTGACTTTGTGGGTGCCTGGAATGCAGGAGGAATGCAGGATTAGGTACACATACGTGTGGTATGCCTACCTTGACAGCAAAAACAGTTTTTGATTCTGTCTGAAATTTTCTGAGACACATATTCAGGTCAAAGGAACTGGACAAAAAAACCACACAAATTTTGTACAGCTGCTGTTTCTTCTGGGCCAGATGCCACCGTGAGCTCACTGGGGCTGTGTTTAACTGCTGCTGAGGTGGGACATGCACACTGAACTTTGCAGTGCTGAGAACTGTGAAGATAACCACATTTTGAACTCCATTACTAGATCCACACATGCTTGCTCATTGATCTCTCTTATTTTTTACAACCTTTATGCAAACTGATAGCATGTAAAATTTGTCTTTAATGATGGGAGAAAAATATCACCATAGTGATGGTTGAGACACTGAGCAATTTCATATTTCCAGGGAAGTTCTCAAGAATTAGTGCTGTGGAAGTGCCCTGAGAGCTGCTGAGTAAAAAAGAATTAGAAGTCATCCCAAATGGTGTCTATTAGAGCAGCCCTAAGGTTGGTCTTAAATGCAGCCAAACCCAAAATTAGCCCTTATGGCACTAAAGATAGAAGTGAAGATGTCACAATCACATTCAGTTTCACCATTCTTCCTCTTTTTCTTCCTCTCTGTGCAGAGAGAAGTGTCCCCTTTCAGCCAGAAAATTGTATCTGTGTATCTTTGCCTCCATGAAAAAATGCACATAGAAAAACCCTAATCCATAAAGAGATGCACTCTGAGTTCAGATCTGTCTGTAAGAGAATATCTGAGCATTCCTGGAGTCTCCAAACAACTGGATCTACCTATCTAGTGTCAGCCCATACATGGTTTGGGCTGGCTCAAAGGTTTTCTCTCAAAGCCCATTTACTTAAATTGTTGCTCATAAATTGTTGGCCTTATCCAATTTAATGGCATCTTCTGAACCATTATCATTGAGAAGGAAAGTGTGTGTCTTTTCTCTCCCAACAAATAAAGGCTCAAAAGTTTCAAGCACCAGCTAGACCTTTACTTTTCAGACCAATCTTTCTACCCCCAAAAGTCAAAGCCATTAGTCCATTTTAGAATTTGCAGGCTGTGAAATGTCATTCTAAAAAGAACAACCTTTTTTTGAGATATTGGAGCACAAAAGCTGCCTTATAAAGGTATCATAGTACCACTGATAATAGCTTTGGCAAAGACCTTTCAGGTCACTTAGTCCAAACCTCAGCAAGGAAAAGTTATACTAACCTTTTGTACAAGCCTTGTTTTGAACACCTCAAAACCAATGCAACTCCAGGACTGAAAACTTGGTTCCAGCAACAATTCCCTTCTCCTGTAATCCCCTAAAATTCACCCTCTCTTTCTTTGGAGTTAGGCCTCCAGTCTCTTTTTTTAAAAATTTTTTTAAAAGTTTTTTAAATCTTCAACAGCACAAAATGTTTCTTTTCAGAATACTTGTCAGTTTTCACCTTAGATGAGTAGGTCTAGATTGGAATCAGTGAATCAGTGGGTTCTACAATTTTTATGGGGCTGTTTTCACTCTCCTATCATTCTGCTGGGCTTAAACTTTTTAAACTGATGCTTTCCTGCATCTAAGTGATTTCTTTGAGGGTACAGAACTCAAGCTGAAGGATCCAACAGTTTCCAAAATCAACAATAACAAGAAACATGATGTTAAGATATTTGGGTGGTGTTTTTTGGCAGAGGGAGCTTAAAATACAAGAGGGACAACTTTCTGTGGAAAAATAAGCTTTTTTAATGGGAAAGAAACCTGTTCATCATAATATTGTGTTCTGTAAAAGCTGAAAAGAGTAGGTTGGGACAAGCAAGACAACAGGACCATCTAAAAAACTCTCAGGCTTTGGACAATGTGTCCTGAGTTGAAAATGCCACAAAATAAATGTTGGCATCAGGAATAAAATAAGCTTGGTAGTTCTCACTTTCTTGGGATACCAAACTAAGTCTCAAATAACTCTGCTGCAGAATGGTAAAAGAAAATTTCAAAGTATTTCAAGGGGAACAAGAAAATCTTTAACTAGGAATCTTCGCTTTTAATGGACTTTTCTTGTGTAGTCTTGTGAATAAAGCATAGCGATTGCAAATACTCACTGGTTATACTTCTAGAACAATTATTTAGTTTTCTGTAATCACCACATTGCCAATCAACTAATTAGTACTGAATTTCACCTGAAACATCAGAAGAATCAATTTTGTCATGATATTTCAGTGTTTTTTCTAATGCATCAGCCATTAAGTGGAGAAACATGGAGTTTAATCCTACCTGAAGGATGGAGCAGAGGTCAGTGGGTCTGCAGGACTCAGAGCCTCTGATGCAGAGGATGCTGTGGCTCTGGAGGTGGGTCACCTGCCAGTCCTCATCTGCCAGAGCCCTGCCCTGTGTCCCATCCCTGCAGGCAGGTGGGCAGGCACAGGCAGGATGGTGCTGCTTCCATCTGCCCATTTCCTCGTTGCCACGACAACCCACCAGAAAGTACCTCAAGAGCTGCATCACCAAACATGACAGAGCCATGGCAGGAGGTGTGTGTCACTGCAGCCTCTGGCTGGGGCAGGCTGTGCTGGCAGTGCTGTCCCTCTGTCCCCATGGTGGGGCAATAACTGCACCCTGCTCAAAGCCAGACTGGGAGCACCAGACATGCAGCAGCTGGATCCTTGTGCTCCTAACTGCAGACAATAAAATGTCTTCATGAGGTTGTGTTTTCTACCCTCCCTATCTAAACCTGGGGTGAAGCCTATGTAAAATGAGAATTTTCTTTTATTCCTTGCTCCTTTCTTGGGTTAGCATATTCTTTCTTCCTTAATGTTATTGGTGTCTTTCCTGTTTTCAAAACACATCTTTAATTGAATTATTTTTTTAACTCTTAACAATGAGGTATCTTTATTAGATATTGGATTCTTTGCTTTGTGCTCTTGGCTGTGTTTTGGAAATGAAGGCACAGCCTACCACTGTTTCTCAGTATGTTAAAAGATCAAAGCATCACAGAAGCTGTGTCACATAGTGTATTTTCTTGCAGTGTGTGTTATTAATTTTGTTTTTGTCAGCAAAGCGTGTCATTTCAAATCAGGAGAGGAAGGGACAGCTTCCCCCCAAGTAGGTGGCAAGGCTGCCATTGGTATGTTAGACAGTGGGGGAGTTTTTCCCATCCAACCTTTAGGAAAAACTGGGGAAATGAAAGCCTCTGTAGTCATTACCAGATATCAACTCCTAATTTTAGCCACTCAGCAGTGTTTCTGAAGGTAGATGATTGCTTTGAAAGGCCATTGTGATGTTTCCTCAGCCTTTCAAAAGCAATGTATTATTTTTAACTTGGGGCATTTTATCATCTTCTTGAACACCAACCTGCCTGGATTTCTCCCTTATTATGACTCCTACACTGGAAACATTTTCTTCTCTCATTATTTGAAAAGCAGAAGTTTCCAAAGCTTTATAAATAATTCATGAGAAAGCATGCCTGCCATGTGTGGGAATAAATTGTATGCGAGATGAAGAGTTCAGAGGGTACAAAAATTGGAACAAACAAGTGCAGAAGATGCTAAAACCAGGCTGGATTAGTGGATAATCTCTACCAGGCCAATAAAATGCAACAGAGAGAAAAGCAGAGAAAATGGGCTTGAAGTGATGACCTAACCTGGAAGCAATTTGGGGCCAGGACAGCATGTAACATGTGTGTACAACATCTGAGTACACTCTGTGTAGAGGAGGAGTGTAAACTGTTGTCTATATATGAACCATAATATGGCTAACCACACTCATATTCACTTCTAATGAAAACCAGCAAGTTGTACCTTTTACCTCCCTCACAGTAAAGGGGATCATGCAAGAGGATGTTGAGAGATATTCTCATTTCAAAAATTAGAAATAAAACAAATCATTAAAAAAAAAAAAAAAAGAGCTACTTTAAAAAAAAGGTGGTTTTTTTTTGTTTGTTTTTTTGATTTTTGTTTTTTTTTTTAAAGCTACCTTGATTTGGGTGCATTTTAACTGACTCAGCATGCAGGAAACTTTACAGACGTGTTAGCCTTTGGAAGAAGCATTTTCTTTTTCTTTGTCCATGCCATTAGAAAAAAAAGAGTTGAAACATGGATGTCCATCCACTTCTAAAGATAAGGAGAGGGCTCAGTGCTTTGATTTGAGATTAGCCTGAAGTACGAGTGATGCAGTTCTTTCCTTACTAATTTCTAATACATTAACTCCATGAAAAAAATGTGTTTTTTGAAAAACATTTTCAAAAGTCATAATTTACAAAGTGTGTGTTGGGTGCTGGGATTCTTGGCTCAAGGACACCAGTCCCTTTTGCCTTTACCATGAACATTTTAGGCACAATAAGAGTGGGATATCTCCCTGCAGTGATGGATGGGGGCATCCAGCCCAACGAGGTAGGAGCTGCACTTGGTAGTGAGTGACCACTTGAGAGAAGGCTGTGTGACACTCCAATCCCCCCCAGGACTAATTTCCTGGCTCAGGACAGTGAGAAATCTCTGCAGAGTCCTTGTGCAGCAGAGGTTCCCATCTGAGTTTCTTGACCTGGTAAGATGAGGGACATTTTAGGTCCTACAGTTTACAATTAAGAATATGCAGAATGGATTATGCATATTTCCCAGGGATTTTTAATGTAAGAACTGAAACAAGGTCGAGAGCTGCCAAGCTATTGACAGGACAGCCTCAACAGGAAGCTCAAGGTGTGCCTGGGAGAGGCACAGGTACTCCTGCCTCCCTTTCCTCTACCTACCAGCTTCACCCTGTGTTGAGTGACATGCTTCTTGAATCCTTCAGATAGACTAGGTCCCAGCAGAACTCCCTCACTTGATGAAGGAGCCCTTGACACATCTGAATGGGATGGAGAGCCAGTTCCAGCTCTTCAGGGCTGCCCTGGGTATGGGGTTTGTCCCACAAGTATGCTGTCACTGACAACATCAGCTGAATTAGGCCCTCACAGGACCAAGGTGAAGAGAAAAATGCATTCTGTCTGGAGGAGCAGTGGGGTGCCAAGGGGTGCAAGCTGAGAAGGAAATGTGAGGTTCATGGGTTAATTTCAGGCTGTCAGAGAGAGGTGTTTTGGTTAATATCTGCCTGGGCTCCCACTATAGCCAGTGGAGATAACTGGGATAAGGCATGCCAGACAGACACCCATTTCCTTCCACTGACTATTGCCATTGCTTAGACAACTTTCTTGAATGATACTTGACTTCTGGTTACTTCTAGATGGCAAAAATGAAGATAACTGTATCCTCTTCTGGGTATCTGAAAGCAAAAATAAAGAAAGGAGGTACTGAGGCATGTCTCACCTACTCTAGGAGTTAAGTGGCCACTAGAAATAGGCTTTTTTGGCTCACAGCATTTGCTTTAAGTAAATAAGCCTATTCTGCCTAACTCTTGCTTCCAGCAAGGCTGTTGTATTCACTTCCTGATGGCAGGCCAGAATACGTAAGGCAAAGAGAACACTGAAAATCTGGCCCACTGAGCTTTAAAAGAACTAGAGGTCCTCAAGAGCCAGTGGACTCAAGTGCAGAGACATGTGGAATGCATTGCTAAGATGAGCTTAGCATACTCCTGTTGTCAGTATGTACATCACCTTTGACACTGCTTGACAAAAACCCGTCTTCTAAAACAGGCACGTTCCTTCTCCACAGCTCATAGAGATACAGAAACTGAAATCATATTTTATGAATGGAAAATGAAATTAGCCAGAAATTACAGTGATAAATGTAGCTTTAGAAAATCTTAATTCACTTCAGTTGAGTGATTAACTTCTGCCACTCCACAGTGCTCAGTTATTGCAAAGTCATTTGGTGACATTAAACAATTAAACTTTAGACCTGGGAATAATTTTGCAAATCTTTATAGAACCATAAAGTTCATTATTGTTTTACATGCTTGCAATGAAATACAGTGCACAACTCCAGCTGTTTGCTCTAGCATAAAGCCAGCCTCTGGATAGAAAATGATAAGCTCTGGGCAAACTACCAACTCTCCATCAGTCCAGCTCTCCCAAATGGTTATTCTCTGCAGGGCAGAGACTTTATTTGTTTCTTATAGTGAAAAGTTCCTGCAAAATAGTCTCTGCTGCAATAATCTGACAAGAGTGAGAACTGTGGGCAACAGTGGTCAGAAACAATCCTGGTGCAAATGGGCTCTTGCTGGGGCCAGCTCTGCTGCTGGCGAGCACTGGTTTCCTGGGTGGTGGTTTAGAGGCTTCAATTCACTCACCTGGCATTCAAAGCACTGGAAATAAAGGTGTTTTAACTTCTCTTTGCAGCATTCAGCCTGGTGCCTTTCTTTGTGTCATTATTCTACCACAACAGGAACATTTTCATTGTAAATAGCCCTATTTCTGAGCAAGAAAACTGGGGCCCTTAAGGAAGAAAATTGTTGTTTTACTAAAAACACATGTGAAATGTCATGATTTCTCATTTTTTCACCACCAAATTACCATTTTGTGTGACACACAACAAAACCAGAACATATGTATGGGTGTGAAAATGGGTAATAACACAGCAGAAAAAATGTAGTGAATGTTCTCAGTGATTTTTCAAGACTCTGCTCTTTTTAACAGAGTAGCTCTAGTACACATTAAACTAATAAGCAATATGTATTTGATTTCCATAATGTCCTTGTTGACAGCAAAGGCAGCTAATTAGTGTAATTGATATTTGTATTTACTTGGCTGTTCCCTTGTGTAATTTTGGAGAATTGCTGCTCATGCTTGTTCTCCAAGTGCGGGGTGTGGGGACTAACCATGACAGTGGCATTAGGTGTTTTAGGGTTGGAGGAGGATTCAGTGAGGCTACAAAGCCTTGGTTTGTCACTGTCACTATTGTGACAAGCTGGGGCTTTGTGGCCTCAAGATAAAAACCTCCCATTGTCCACCCCAGCCACCATCCCCACATGCCCCTACCTCATTCCTGTGGCCACCATCCAGGGGCTTCAGCTTGGAAACTAATTTTTGAAGCCTGGAAATGCTCATTTCCAAGCAAATGCTTATTTCCAAACAGAAGCTTAATTTTAATTTTTTTTTCCAGGTTCTGGCTACCAAATGTTATTTATAATAAGCTGCAAGGCTACAGAGGTGATACCAGCAAGGCAACAAATCGCTGCATGACAGTCCTACTTACTGTAGCAAGAAACAGCTTTTCTCTGTGACCGCATTTCTAATTGGGCTGCAAGAAATAGCATTAGAGCAGTGGTGTATGAGAAGAATCATATTTGTATGAGGCTCATGGCTTGCTGTGGCTCATCCAGATACCACTTTACAACTTCAGTCATCAAATCAGCAGAACCACAACAGGCTCTGGTACAAGCCAAAGGGGAAAGTGCCATTGTAAAACTGAATACATCTGCTTCCATAATAGGACTAATTGCATATTGCATCGCAGAGCTAAATTAGTAGTGAAAACAGTTATAAAACCAACAGACAGTGAAACATGACTCACCAAGCAATTGCTGCCAGTTCGGCGAATTCTCATTGGCCCCAGTTCAACAGCCCACACCTGCATTTTCTGAATAGTAAATATATAATAAGGCATAATTACTAGAAAAATACGCAGCACTCCAAATGTGACAACACGCTACTTGTTTATTGGGATAGTGAATAGTATATAATAAGTTTGACCCAAAGTACTTCTGAGCCACCTGGGGTCACAACGCCGAGAGGAGACAGACAGCACAGTCCTGAACTGTGCCATGCAGGAGAGGTTATCTGTAACATAGCTGATGGCAGATTCCAGCTGACACACTGAAGTGATACAAACCTCCCCGTGCTACTAAATCAAAGGAGAGTAAATAGGAAGAAAACATAAACAATAATCACTGTTTAAAATCCCAGATATTTATAGCCCAGCTTAAAAATTCAAGCTGCAATCACTTGGGATGTCTCAGCTGACTTTACTCACAGCAACAGCTCCCTCAATAAAAAACAGATGTGGAAAGTGAACTTCATCTGTTTCTTCTGCTTATGGGCCCTTTCTCCCCTCTCTTTCCAGGGGTTTTTGTGACTGTGCTGCCCAAAACTCTGTGTGAGAGGTGGAAACTGGGTGCAGGGAGTGAGGTGTGTGAGGTGTGGGATATGTGTGGGATGCGTGGGGCAAGTGCAAACCTCAGAGCTGGTGCTGACTGCCAAGGATAGAGCCCTGCTCAGGCTCTGGGGATGGCAGTACCTGGGCACTGCTCCAGGCTCAGCAGTGACTCCTAGTTTGAGCAGGGATTTGGAATGACATAGAAATATTTGGGTCCTGCTTTCCCTCTCTCTCATGAAATTCCTTCGTCACAGATTTCTGTAGAGCGTAGGTGGAAAATCTTTGGTTTCCTCCATCTTTATCAGACAAAAGGCATTACAATGCTCCAACTGCTTCTTTCAAAGTCTGTTTTTACACCTGTCTCTGGACATAATGGGGGCGCAGCTCTAGAACAGGCACATTAGCATTTCTTGCCTCATCTCCAGGGCAGCAGCTATTACTGAAAAAGAAATTCAGACATCTAAATTCATTTTGCGTTTCCACTAGTGCTTCTACATGTAGCTCACAGAACTAATTTCTGTCCTGCAGCTCAGCTTTCAGAGGTGCTGGAATCTCTGTCCTGAGCCACTTCAGACTCACAAGTAGTGTGACCGTGATCAGGTCATTTGATGTCTCAAGTCACTTGGTGAGCAGCTCTCAAATTTAATTTGGGTGCCTTGAAGAAACAGCTCTCCCTGCTTTCAGCAGTCTGATATGGCATCACTACCTCAAACTAACCTGTATTATGCTTTTTACTCCCATAAGCACTTGAAACTTTTCCTTGAGCAGACAAAACTCTTTATTATTTCAGGGTTGTCCCCTTTAGTAGAAAATAGAGGAGTTTTTCCTGTGCTTCAGGGCCATGTGTGCTCCAGCTGAAACATTTGACTGTTAACAGGAGCAGTAGAGCATCCCCACATCACTGGGTTCTGGGTCTCCAAACAAACCACTCCCTGTGCATCTCCCTCCTTCACCTTGCCACATTCCTAATGGAGAACAACAAAAGGTTGTTGGGTGGGTGCCCCTTTAGCTGGACATGGTTGGTGCTGCTTCTTCACAGGTTTGAGGACCATCTGGAATCAGGGAGTTTCATTGCTTGACAGGGCACAGGACATTTTGCAGTACACCACATCTCTGCCATGACTCAGAAAAATTAATCTGTTTCAGTAGTGTACAAATCAAAAGCAGATATAAAATCAAAGGCTCTGTCTATGGGATGATACTGACCTGCATAGATACATCATTATATATCAGGGTTTCCCAAGCATTTCTTCTCTTTCTATCCAGAAATTTTGTCTTGGAAGGATTTTATAATTTCTAAATTCTAAAATTGTCCGTGTTTATCAGGGATTTCCAGGGATCTGGGAATATCAACTGGCACCCACACTGATTCAGATCTACTGTGCATGTACTGAACTGTATGTAGTCTGGAAATGCCATACAGGGATAAGATAGATTATTCCTGCACAGAATAAAGCATCTGATTAAAACAATCAGGGATCTATTAGTGACACAACAGGGCTAGGATTTCACTCCACATTTTGATAAAACATTTTAGGAAATAGGATTTTGCCTATGATAGTTTAATTTGAAGGAATATTGCCTACAGTAGCTTTTTTTACTTCTAGAGATCCAGGTTCAGATTTATGTTGTAGAACTATAGATCTTGCTCTGGTCCCACCTCTCTAAACTGGCTTTTAATTTCCATACACACAATTTTCAGGGACATAGTCCTGCTCTGGCAAGCTCAGATTAGAGCAAGAAGAGATTTTATAGTTCAAGACTGAAAGACATCAGGACCACCATGAAGAGAGCAGCTTGCCTCAAGTTTTATGCTGGCAATTAGACACAGGAACAAAAATTTTCTTAGATCTGAGTTAAAACTGTACTACCAGGAAGTAAAAATGAAGAATGAAAGGGAAGGGAAAGAATGCTTCAAGTTCGTGCTTCAAGTTCTTCCTTGGTTTAAGACACTGAGAAATAACTATAGTGTAAGTGTAGGTCAGCCAGGAGCCTAAATCCAACTAAGATGTTAATCCATTCATGTACTGCAGGGGAGAAATTAGAATGCAGAACAGAAACACTTATCTTACTGTGTACATTCAATCTGAACATCTTAAACTTTAAACATTTCTTGCTCAATGTCAGTTTTCTTCTCCTTTGTATGTCTCTGTGTGGGGCGCTCGCACAGATTTAAAGCCACTTTTCTCTGGTAAACTTTTAAGAGCTTAAGTGTCAAACATTATGCAAACAAGTATTTCTGTGAAGCTTTGGAAGATATTCAGAAAGCCTTGTTATCGACTTCTTGTTGGCAGGCTCGTTGGTATTGCTTAAAACCCAGTGCCAGCCAGCACTAACAAACAACCTTTTATTCCTCCACCACATCAGTTCCTCAGAGCTGAATATTTCTACTCATATGGCAATATTTTAACAAGTTGTTGAGTTTTACTTCAGTGTAACTTCAGCAACCAAAGAGCTGCACTTTTTCAAAGTTTCAGAGGAATGGAATAAATTTAGGTTAAGTAACGATGATTATTCTAGGCAAAGATTTCCTTCATTTAATCTTCCCATAACCAAAAAATGCAAGCAGCATTACCACTCATTTTTTTAAAAACTAATGAATTTCCAAGGGAAATTAGAGAATGAATCCTAAAGCATTTGGATTAAGGAATCTAATTCTACAGCCTCTTTGCATATGAAGCAAAAAACAGAGTGAATGAGAGCCACATGCCATGCAGTTCCTCAGCCAGCCAGATTTACTTTTCATTCCTCTTCTCTCTGGCCAGAACTTCTGTTTCATTCTCTGCATCATTCTTGCTGCAGTAAAGTTGTTTTTCTCTAATTTTCCTAGGATTGTTGTAAATCCAGACCTGTATTTAAGCTTTTGCAGTCTGACTTTTGTTCCTGCTCTTGACTTCTGGTGCCAGGACTTGGCCTTCCCTACAGAAATTATCTGAGTGCTCATTCACCAGCAGGTAAGTCCTGGGTGCACTTTGCATGAGGATACACTGTCTGCTTTGCTGTTGAAAGAGACCTTTGCATGCCTACAAAACACACTTCCTAGCACAGGGTACTCCATCTTTCAAAGATTTCCCCATCTCCTTTTAATTTGGAAGCGTTCCCAAGGAAAGTCAACAAACCGAGACCAGATGTCAGTCCCTCAGACCTCAGACGTGCAGTAGGAAACCAGTGAATGATGTTTTACAACAACTATATATCTGAAGGACACTACTACCACCCCCAAGGCCCCTTTGCTTTCCTACAACACCTCTACAGCAAGTCCATCCTGCCTGTATAACCTCCAAACTGGGCAGTTGTCTTCAGACATTCATGTTTTAATATTTTGGTACTGCTGCTGGACCAGCCAGTCTTTCCCCAGTTACAAGTTAGCTTGACTCTATAAAAGTAATCTCAGGATCAGATAAAAACAGACCATGCAGAAAGAGAGGGCAAGGGGAGGAGGGGTTCTTTTTGGCTATGCTGCTGGACAAGGTCTAAGAGGTCTGGTTTTAGTTTATCACCAGACCTAGGTTTGCCTGGGTGTTGTTTAGGACTTTATGCATTTTGTACTGATCCTTTCCACTGGTTTGGATATGACATGAGTAGCTCTACCTTAGCTCCCAAATTGCCAAACAAAATTGCTTCTCCACCTCCTGAACCCACGTGCCACATTGTCTATTCAAACCATAACAAGTTTGAGAAAATAAAAGATGTTTTGGTCAGAATCAGTGTGCCAAATTTTGCTTGTGAGATGGGATCTGCAGGTCTTTGACAGGTACTGTGTGATCCCTGATCTTCCCATAATGTTGAAGCATGGGAGGGGGGTGGTGGGAGTGAGGATGGAGAACCAGGGACCTCAAGGAGCTCTACACCTGCCACCAAGGAAACTGTGAACTGCAGCCAGAAGATATTTGTAATGTCATTTCGAAGTGATGTTCAGGTTCCCAGAAATTTGCTTCTCTTCAGAGACATTTGCCAGACAGCAGAACGTGACAGCATCCTTCTAATAAACTGCTCCTGCAAATTACTCACCCAGCTCCCCCATGTGTGCCTGTGTGCACACATATTGGGCACTGAGTGTCTTTATTTAGGGATATGTCAGGCTGCATCTTGAATCCCTGAAATATGATATTGAAATTCTGGAAACTAGGACAAAACCAGAAATGGGTGCAAACACAATTAGAATGTATGGTGTGCCGTCTGCATCTTTAATAAATGTTTGTCTGCTCTGAAATACAATTAACATGTAAGATAATGCAGTTTACCTCATTTAGCTCTTCACTGGTTTATAAACAAATTCTGCCAGTTAACTGTCCTTGTTAAGCAGATGCTCTCACCATACATGAGCTAAAACACACCGCAGACTGCAAACTGGAACAGGTGCAGGGATTATAATAAGATGATGAATTTGTCAATTTACCAGCTCTACACGTTGACAACAAAGAATGCATTTTATTTAAAACACTCGACATTGAAAAGCAGTTTTTTCCCTTAGTCTGGCGGGTCCAAGGTGAAGGGAAAAACATGCAATAAAACTCCATAATGCATTCTAACTTCTAATGCTGGTACAGAAGGTATTTCAGATAAATTCTATGTACTCTATACTAATTAAGAAAGCCAATTATGCCATCGATTTTGAAATGGAAGGATTACTGAGAACAACATAAGGAGAGATTGTGATTATTCTAAGGAGGTGTTGTGAGCAAAGAAGATGTGGTAAAGAGGAAGCAGTATAGGGAGAGCTGCTGAGGGAGAGGGCTGTGCATAGCATGGGACAACCTCCAGAGAGAACAGACTGCTTATGGCAATATTTTATTCACTTCACAGTTGATTCCAGTGTTGGTTTTGTGTTCACCCAAATTACCATCCAGTCTGATGTCCACAGGCATCCTGTGACCAAACAGTGTTCATGGGCACCTCTCCAGTTCAGACACACCAGCAAAGGTAACAGTTCTAAGTAGCAATCTATATCTTTGATCACCTCAACATCTTCAAAACTGGGTTCTTGTGCCCTGATTTCCAACATTCCATCAATGCTTCCTGCTCAGTCTTGCTCAGAAGCATCCTGAAGGACAGTCGTCTGTTGTCAAAAATGTCTTCTTGAACCTCATGCTTTTGCTTTTCTAATTTTAGCTCATGTTGGAAGACATTAATTGCTATTAATTGTTTAATCAGTTTCTATGATTTTACTTAGCTCTTCAAGAAAATTCAGCTCAGGTGAAGTTTTTTCATCTTTGCTTTCCAGTTAGGGCTGGATTCTCACCCAGCATAAATGAAGAAGTTGAAGGAGTTAAGCCAACATATATTTCTAGGGAACATCATGGCTGTATTATAAATAACAGCTGAAATGTTAGTATTCTCAGCTACTTTTTCCAATAAATTATGCTAGGTTTGAGTGTAGATAATGAAAGCCTGGAATCAGCCTGGGTGTAAAAGGGTAAAACTCCTTTGACAGCAAGAACATTGCATTTGGTTACCCCACAGCTGAATTCAGCCCAGTCAGTTCAGCTTGGCATTATCAGTGGGAAGATGTGGCTGTGAGTTCATGAAATGTCACAGCCTTATAGCTATAAAGGTGACACTTTAAATTGTCTTAAAGAATAAGTGTGCATTTAATTTACATTTAACAGGATGGTTACTGTATTTCATTTAAATACTAAATCAGTCTGAGGTTTAGTATATGCACTAAGGTTAAAGAGTTACAGCAACTGGGGAGAATGGGCCAATTCACCTCTGATGAAAGGGTGGGTGTTGGCTCAGTGGAGCTACAAAAGGGAAAACATTTTGGTTTCTTTTTTTTTTTTTTTTTTTTTTTTCTCAGAATCTTTCAGCACAGAACATTGGAGAAGGCCGAGACAAACTAAACACTTTCTTGCTCATGTTTCCATCTATGTGGTAAATCTAAAGAAAGATTCTTTTCTACTGCTGACACAGTATAGAAGCCCAAGGAAGTTGTGGCTGTATTCTTCAATCACGTTTCAGCTGCTGATGCACCTTTTGAAACTGCATATCTGGGTCCTAAAGGCACAGGATAAACAGCCAGAAATACACAGGGTTTTGTGGGTTGGTTTTTTGGGGAGGTGGTGGGGTGGAGGGGCAGAAGGAAAGCAAGATTATTCATTTTGGGGTGAAATGTCAAAGTGTAAAAAGTGATTGTTCTAGAATAAAGCAAACTCCAAAGCATTTCTCAGAAATGGAAATAGTTGATTGATATGCATATTCCAGTATTTCAGTCTTTGAACTTAATAATATATCATTTGATTTTATTTTAATATCATTAAGCCTATTTTGTTGCAACATGAAATGAAAACTCTTACAAAGAGTCACCTTTCTGGGAAATGGAAGTGCTGTGTTCTTAGAGGATAGAAAGATTTATTTTGCTCGCTTATATTTGTAAACAGATTCTCATCAAAGGTCAGAAATTTCTGCAAAATATTTTTACCTTTGGCAGTTTTAGTCAGGGAAACCGTTTGCCACTAGCTTTGGCAAGCAGAATATTATCAGGGTACACAAGCTAATTGTTTACATGCACACAGAGGATGGATGTTTTGAGTGAAATTGTGCCTGCAGTTACTTTAACTTACTGCTAGAATTCTATGCAGAAATGTTCTTCTTCCCTTCACCTTCTTTTCTGCCAGATTTCAAATGTTGCTGGATATTAAAGGGAAAAATGGAGAGGAAGTAAAAAACATCCTTTTCTCCTTTTAAAGGCAAATGTCATGGCTTTGTATTTGAATTCTTTCTCTTTAAGGAATTTAAGGCTGAGGATTGCTATTCCTGGACAAAGCAGCAGTTGTTCTACCCCAATTGCATCATTTTAGCAAGAAATGAGAAATGTACCTTTACAGTTTTTGAAAGTGTATACCAAAACCTCAGAAACAAGAATGTGACAGTAGAATCTTCCATCTAAAGGAGACAAAGGAAAATTCTCAGTACTTATACACAGATGAAACAAGCTACTTTGGGACTATTGGCTGTTTGTTTATGTTTTACATAAACCTACATTGCTAGACAGAGAATATCAGATTAGATCATACTTTCTTTGTAAATCTGAGTTTTGCTTTGATTCCTATATTTACTTGTGTATGTGACAAAAAGAGTATAGCAGAGAATAAGTTCAAGCTCTTGGCATTGAAGTGAAAATTGTCATCAATTGAAAGTATGTTACAGGCAGTTTAACTGATAAAACAGTAAGTCTAAGATGTGTTTGATTAGTGCTTCTTTTTTATACCTTTGGATTTACAGGAGGTAGTAATAATCCTGTCAGCCACTGATACAAATCTTGACCGTTTTAAAGTTCAGGATTGAGCAAGACAATGGAGGGACAGGCTTCACTAAAGCCACTGAAAAAACACACACAGTCACTTCACTGGAACCAAAGTTTCATCTGAAGCTTGGTTCAGACTGATCTCTAACACTACATCTTCTGTGTCAGCCTGACAATTAAGGCTGCATTTTTTTCTATTTATAGGATAAAGCCCAAAGTAAAAGCACTTCATGCAAATATCATAAGGAAGTGATGTATTAAACAGAAGAGGTTTTTTTAAACTCTTTTGGCCTTGGACCATAATAGAAAGTTTGGGAAAACAGTGCATTTACATACAAGGTGACATTTTTTTGCATTCTCTGGGGATTAAACATCCAAGGATCATATTTGATTTGCTAGCTGGAGAAAAAGTCCTATGGTTATTGAGAGTTACTTACAGTCATTCCTGCTCTGTAGAGTCTGTAATTCTCACACTTTCACTTGATGGTATGTGGAAAGTCTTCTAAAGTGGTTTACCTTGACTAGATTGTCTTTACATATATACATATATGAATATATGCATATATATGTGTGTGTGTGTGTAACTCTGAATATATATATGAATACAAAAATAAATAGGACTCAAGCTATTTTCGCTTAACTAACCCTGAGAAAGTGTGGGGTTGCCTGAGACTGAGAATCACCAATTCTGTGTATGGTAAATAGCTTTTCCTCAGCATGATCTGGAGATCATCAACCTTTGACGAACCCCTACATTGTTTGGCAGCTCACCCCATGCTCAGTGCTGGCTCTGTGACTCTCACTGTGCTTCCCAGGCAGCAATTGTTCGTGAGGCAGCACCTCACCCTTGCAAGGCAGATAACTGCTACAGAAAGGCCTTGCCAGAGGGTTTAAGTGCCTTGTTTGAAGTGGCAAACAGGGGCCATGCCTGAGTTGGAGCCCAGAGCTCTTCCTTCTTGTCCCTACCTTCAGCCCTTAGACTTTCCAGTGCCAAGAAAGAAGATGGATGATGTGGTAAACTTCTTCCTTAGCAACTTATTCTGAATTTTTGAACTTGTGTATCTTGGTGAGTAGCTGTCAAATTAAACAAAATAGGAGTGGAGGAGGAAGCATTAGATGTCAGAGCCCAACTTAATCTGCTTCCATTTAGCCTAGTTCATGCACTGACATTTCCAGACAATGCATTCAATTTTTTTATTCTAGAAATGAAAAAGCATATTTTCCTCTTTCAGCCTGTGACCTCGTCTTTTGCTGATGACTTCAGTCATTGTTTGTAATAGTCAAACCCCTGGGGCAGAGAACAGAGTGATTCATTGGTACTTGGGCCACTTGGATTTATAGACCACTAAACAGACTGAAATTATTCTTACTTGACTCTTGCAGGAGACAGTCTTCAAAACTAGAAATGTTGCCAAACCGAAGCCCTAGATCCAGATTCAGGTTTCAGTGGGCAGTGCAACCTGTTTCCATAGCAGGATGAGATGTATAGCAAACTTTTGGAAAGATCTCTGTTATGATTAGCCAAATTTATGAGCATTCACTTATGAAGGAACCCACCACTATGTAAATACTAGACAGCTTTACTAACAATTAAGGCAAAGCTTGGTGTAAATCTCAGCCAACATATATATTCTAGACAGACCATAACTCATTACTCAAAAATGGTACTGGCTTAAAATTCTGAAGTGTCCTCTGCCAGCAGCTGCTGACCTCTGTAAATTGTCACCCTCCCTGGTGGCAGCTTATCTGGGCACCCCCACACCCACTTCATCAGCAGCTTTGCTTGTCTGGCTCCTGTAGCCACATGCCTGGCACTAGAGTAGGCTTAAACAAAGGGCAAGCTTTGGTAGCTCAGAGTGCTGGGGTGGGTGACCATCCTACAGCACCATCCCTTCTTTGAAGTGCCATCTTCTGGGAGATATCAACTAACTTGTTAATGAGAGAAGGCTAAAGCCAGGATTATAAACTCAGCTTCACCCAAATCTGAGCCAGCACTGCTTTTCATTTTGCAAACCAGGACCTGACAGGTGAGGATTTGCAAATCCAGATCTCCTTTGATTTTTTTCTTTAATAAAGATAGGTCAAATGTAGGACTCGTTGCTACCTCTGAGGAAAATTTTGAACTAAATTGGAATTAGCCTGACCTCCCTTCTGGATTCAGCTTTGCAAAACCAACCTCTGACAGACAAGCTCTTGTGAAACCCAAACATCTCCAGTTTGGTCATTTCTGCTATGCTTATTTCAATAGCTCTTTGCCAGCTACAGTGCTTATGATAATAAGAATAACAGAAACCAAAGTGAAACCACAAGTTAAGCTGCTTATTATATAATTTAATTAGACTCCACTGCACTTTCTCTTCCAATTCCCAACTTACAAGGGTTGAATTGTTAGGTACATTTTTCACATTGGGATTCTGAAGAGTTTATTTTGACCTGGCAAATGATTTTAAGTCTGAGGAAAAGCAGGTCAAGCAGTGGTGAAATAAAATAGGAAGTATGCAGTTTCTTCTCACCAAGCCTGGTATCTGCGTGACTCCAGCACACAAAGAGCTGGTGTGAATTTCAGGTCCTGTGCCTGCCTTAAATCAAGGCATTTGCAGAAATTAGTCATGACATGGTTTACCCAGTGGTCTTTGCTAAAGCAGCATTTTGGGGGGGAACTTTTGCATCAGATGCTCATAACTTATTGGCTTCATGAGGTCACATGTACCACTGAGTTAGGAAGGAAGCAAAAAACATGTAGTTATTAGCAAACCCCTCACCTTCTTCCCCCCTTCTCCTGTCCCCCCTCTCCTCCGCCTTCTTCCCTCTCTTTATGTCTCTCCTATGAGCAGTTTCCTTCTCAGTATCTGCTAAACCTGCACAGGCAGGACAAAACGGTCCCTCTTTCTCTCACAATGTAAGGACAGTGTTCCCTTTCTGCGAGTACATATATTGATTTATACCCTTTCAAGCTGATTGACTGATTGTCCCATAACACACCATTTAACTTCTGTGTCGCCAGGACATTTGTTGTCTCCCCTTCATTCTTCTTTTCCCCCCACTTTGGCTTTAAAGGCCACATTTTCCAAGGGGGAGACAATCATGAGAAATAATGTTTTTTTGAAAAGGGACTGATTGTCACTGAAACCGATACGTCTGTGTGATAACAAAAACTGTCATTGCCTCACATGGAACATGTGCCCCAGGGACTGGGAAGAACAAAGAGATCCTTAGAGAGGAGCAGCGAGCCATGTGCGTCCTCTCATCTCTGTGGCACCAGGCAGAGCCCACAAGCCATTTTTCTCATACACCACTGGGACAGACAAATGAAGGAAGCATTTGAGCAGTTTCCATTTAAGGAAGGAGTTAAATAGTTGAGTCATTCTTTTCAGCTATGTTATTCCTTCTGCAGTTTAGAGTACCCAGTTGCTAGAGGAAGGACCAGGAGAAGCTGTCTCTTCTGAAAGCTGGGGCTGATCCTGCAAGTTCTCCATTTATTGATAGAAATATCATCTTGGGAATATGGTTTTTTCTCCTGTTTTCTTCCTAAGCACCAGCTCTTCAATTCTCTGGAGGGAAGCAGGTCACCTTCTTCCCATGTTTGCTTTTTTAGCAGACTGAAGCCATAAAGAGAACTTTTGTTTCCTGAAGTATTTCCTAGAGAACAGATGAGAGCAATATTCTGAGTTTGTAGATGGCAAATGTCAAGCTTACTGCCATCTGTTTAATCAACTGATCTGCTGCTATCTGCCAGCTATTAGCTGTTAATTCACTTTACTGCATCAGCTGCACAGTGTCACCACTCACATCCTTTGTGTTACTTTTCTCTATTATCATGAGATGCAAAATGAATAAGTTGCAAAATGGTAACTGCAATCACATTTGAAAATGGACCCTAAGCAAAATTAAATAACATTGGCTGTGCTGATCAATGATCACTATTAAGGCTGTGCAATAAAAGCAAACACAGCTCAGCTCTAGTTGGAAAAAATAGGACCCTGTGGGCCACTCGGAGGTTAGTAACTTTTCCCTCTGAGGGATTCTGTAGGCATTCATTCCATCAGCTCTATTTTCCACAGTTTACCTGACAATAAAAAACAGGGCTTTTTTTACTGATGTACAATGTGACTGAGCTCACAGACCAAGATGTGGCAGGTCTGTCTGCAGAAGTTTACATATCCAAGCTGAAGGGACAGGGAGATATGTCTGGCTTGCCTAGGCTGAGCTGGAGACACAGGACTAAGGTGAAGCTCAGGTAAGTCTCAGGTTCCCATACCTTGGGAAGTGTGTCATGGTACTGAGGTACAGATACCATCAGAGGCTTTCTGGCTGCTTGAAACAGAAAGTACCTGTTGCAATTTCTGCTGCTGGACAGTGTAACTGATACTTTTGCCACTGCTGAGAGTGCACCTAGCAAAAAAATATCTTAGGAACTGGAGACAATTATGTTTTCTAAATTTGCTTTCTTACTGAAATCAGGAATCAATACTGAAATCAGTACTGAATCTTATGAATTACAGGACATGAAATTAACTATTTCATTGACAATGAGATGGATCCTCTAAGTTTTCAAAGTTCTTAAATACTATTCTTCAGCCATGACTTCAGTTGGCTTGTAGTCTGTGAGAAAGATCTGGAATCCCAAGACCTTTGAGAATTGAAACTAAATGAGTATAATCAGGTGAGAAGCAGTAATTCAGTATAACATAAGAGAAAAAAAATTCTTCAGCAAACCTGTTGCTTGTCTTATTTTCTCATATGGTAAAATCTCCAAGAGGATATTATGGCTCATTATAAGATTGTGTGCAAAATGAAATATAATCCTGCACTTATTTTCTACATTGCAAGTCCCAAAGTTAAGTTATGATAATGTTCAGCAGCAGCACTTGCTTACTGTTGTCAAAAGGAATAAAGAGAAATGTTTATATTCTGCTGAGAACAATATAAAAAACTCTATCTATGTAGGGGGTTAAACCCAGAGATCTTAAACATGTGCACTAGGAGAAAAGAACAGAGTGAAAGGCCTTTGCATCTATGCTTGTACAGAATGCTGGAAGGTGTTCATCTAGAGCAGTCACAGAAAATCTTTCCAATGGGCAACCCAAACCCACAATAAAAATGATCTATTAAAATCAAATAGAGTTTGTGCATCTAGCCCCATCCTGCTGTTTTGGAGTGCCAGCAGAGCTCACATGGCCACACTGGGGCTGCACTGGAGCTGCCCAGGGCAGCTAGATGGGAGCTCTTGGCTCCCCCTGCAATGCTGCTAGACAAAAGACCATTATTCTGAAAACTTCCATGCTGTAGACAGAAAAACAACAACAAGGCAAGCTGAATGGACATCAAGAGCAATTAAAATCACAGGGCATATGAAGTACTATTGATTTTATCTGTTTCTCTATTAAAATTGCTTCAGATCGTGTTTGTTTACAAGCAGTTTTATCAGAACCAGGTAAGGTTATTTATAAATTAAAAAGCAGAAGTGTGCTCTTCACAAAAGCTCTCAGGGCATGAGAAAGTTCCTTCCCAAAAGCTCCTAAGCCTTGGTGGAGTGCATACCTGAGAGCTGGAACCAGGAAGGGGAAAGCACAGGATTTTATGTGAATGAGAATCAGAGATGTTTTGCTTAAATCCAAATGGAAGGATTGGTGAAATAATTTTGCAATACCATAAATAGAACGTTTGTTCCATGTTGTGGGTTTAAAAGCAAATCTAGGTTGCTGCACATAGGTAAGTAAGTCAAACAAGGCTTTGTTTTGTCTCAATACCTACAGAAAAGAGGGAATCAACTCTGCTGTTGCCTATGGCTGTAGCACCCATATCTCCCTTTCATCAGGACTTGCTGATTAATGAGTACACAAGCCCAGTCAGAAAGCAGTTTGTGGTGCTGGACCAACATCCAGCTCCCTCCTCCAAGCCATAGGTGATGCCACCAGTGTCCCACCATAGTCTACTCGCCATGGGTGCATGCCAGACAAAATGTCAGTCCTTGCCCTGAAGGGCTCATGGCATCAGAAAGCAGACACAAGTCATACAGAAAAATTACATGAAAAAGAGTCCAAACCTTCAACTATTGGAAGTAGTGCCCTCTGTGAAGGCATGGTCCCATTCCCACCTGTGCCACTGAGATGTTCCTCTGAGAGTCCAAGGTGAGATGGAAGAAGTTCAGGTGTAGAGAAACTGGGCTCTATCCTCTTACACACATTTATTTATGAATTTGCATCTATTAAAAAAAACCCAACAAACCATTCCGAACTTGCTGGCAGCTGCTAATCACAAGTTGACTGATTTTTTCTCTTAGATGCACTTCTGCTCATTTACCTCTCCTTTAAAATCCAGCTCTAGGTCTGGTGTTACCAATTATCCCCTACACTTTGTCTTGAGTATTATCTGCAGATAACACTATCATCTAGCCCTGTGATAGATGGCTTTCACAGCCTGTCAGAATTCCTCATGCTGAATCACTCACAGGAGAAGATGCCTGTACTAGCCTTGCTATGTTATGGTTTCTGAATGACTCTGTGCATGTACAAGAAACACCCTTCCAAAACAAGCAGCTTGTGTATCCTATAAAATTAGTTCTAAATCTTACATTACCCTTCTAGCTCGTCTATTATTTGTGGGGAAGGTAGAGTTTCTTCTTACTCCTGTCTGTCTTCCATTAAACTAAAGAAGTCTATAAATCAATAATAACCTTTTAGAGATGAACCTCTTTGTAATTATGTCTCCAAAGCCAGGTAATTGTTTGCATATTTTTATAGAGAAATAAAGAAACATGTGTTCAGTACGACTGAAACAGAAAAAAAAAAAAAAAGAAGAAAAAAGTAATTGAAACTGGTTATCAGAATTCATTACATTCACACTTTTCATCAACATTTTATATTACTCTTAGACAATTAACTTCTTTTGCACAAGAATCAAATCACTCAATCAAACAACAGTACACACACGGGAGAAGGGAAAGTACAGTCTCTCAATTGGGATCTGATTTGGGTTTTATTACAATATGGTCTTTATTAAGGGTAATAATCTACAACCTCTGAGTTAAGGGAATGGTTGATTTGAGTCAAATCAATCTTTGTGTATCTCTCTGATGCGTCACTGACATTTCCCAACAGGAAGGGGCTAAGAGCCCAAACGGGAGTGATCTCCGATTAAGAAACAACACAGACATCTTGAAGGCACTTGGTTTGTAGAATAAGATGACAGCAACCAGAGCGCCCTGGGGCACTTTTCCAGGATGCCTACTCCCTGTGTGCCAGCCATCTGGGTTCATTTAAAGTCCCCCCAGCCCTGCATGTGTGTGTGCACACACGCATGTGCCAGGGGAAGGTGGGGAGCAGAGCTGGAGGGGTGTTTCAGGTTGCAGACTTCAGTGTGGGCTGTGCTGGGGGCTAAACCCTCCCTCCTGGACCTCCTCAAATCCACCAACATCATCTGCTGGTCCCTCCAGAGGAGCAATTTCAGCAGGACCAGCTGCAGGGGGTATGTTTAGCATATCTTTTATTCAAAGTGAAAGATGTTAAGCAGGAAATTTCAGGAGCCCTCTTGTTCAGAGAAAGAGAAAGGAGGATCAGGGGGAGAAAATAGAAACTGGAAAACATCCATGAAATTAGTCCCAAATCATTGCCTATACTGAGCATTTCCTGACAAGCTGTCTGTCATATATTTGCAGCAGGTTATGCAAAAGTCTCTGGTGCCAGTAGCACATCCACATGACGAATGCAAAAACTCAGCTACCACTGTTCAGAAACTGCATCCGCCAATGTGTTTTATTTGGAATTAATTTTAAAAAGAAGCATAATAATTTTTGAAGGGAGAACTCACATAGGATATGGCCAGCAGACAGCTTCAAGCCTTACATTTCCTCTCCTTATTACCCTGGATTTTAATAAGTGTATCAGCCTGAACAGACGTGCTGCCCCAGTCCCTCGCCTCTCAGGCAGTTCAGCAGGGGCAAATAAGGTTTGACATGGCTGGGGACTCTCCAGGAACTGCACAACAGGGAGGGATGGGAGGGCTGGAACTCTGCAGCCTCACAAGGATGAGAAATAGGCAGAAATTCACCAAGATTAAATCAGTTCTGAAGATATAAAACCAGAAAATCCCAGGAAAAGAAATCCAAGTGGATTCATATCATGCTAGACTGATTAGCACGATACCAGGATGAAAGAAGGACCATGCAGACCACATATACTGGACATACAGTATTGAATATATAGCAGAATGAGAATTTTTCTTTGTGCTTTTATGCATTAAATAGTAACATAAATTGAATAAACTAGATAATTTTGATAATGAATTTTCAAATTTTATTTTTAAATGTTTAATTTTAAAATATACAGATTACTTCCAGAATTTTCAGACTGGTTTCACTGAATTTAGTGGTTTTGTCTTCACCAATCACACTCATAGGGCTGAATTTAAGAAATACTGTGCCAGCAAAGAATAGGGCTGTGACAGTAGCTATAGCTACAGCGTGTGTGGCACAAAGAAATGACCCATCTCCATGCAAGAGCAGCCCAAATTATATATTACAGAAGACAAAGCTTTTTAATATCCCAATGGATAAAACACCTACAGATAAAGATCAGTGCTGCAGCTCTTCCCAGAAATGGAAGGTGTTTCTTGGTCAAAATTTTGTTGTCTCTGTGTTTGTGCTGACACCAGATTTCCCAGTTTCAGGTGAGATCTGCAGCTGGTGGCAATGGTTTTACAGACAGGTTTGTACTTCTGGTTGGGTCACCAGCATATCTCCTTGACATGTTCTGCAGGATAGATGAACAGGAGAAAATATCCAGCTCCTTCTGCCCTTTACCACTCTGGCTGATGGGGACATCCACCAAACCCACCACATCTGCAGAGCTGCAGAGAGGCCTCTCCCCCATGTCTGGGCTCCCAGCAGCCACCTCCTAGCAGCCTCAGCTCACCAAATTGCTCGTAATCAGCTGCATTATGTACTGACTCCAGCAAAATATGGTCAAAGAAAATGGTAGCACATAAGGAAATGTCCTCCTGGGACTTCACAGTAAGGCTGTGTTTGTGTATTCAGGTGTATATGTGTGCATTTTCTGTCTGAGCCAACATTAAAAAATGAATGAAGGAGGATTTAGCCAGATACTTGCTGAGGTGTGTCCAACTTTTTTAAGCAAGAAGGTAAAACCAAAAAGAACTGGGGAATTACCTTCTGGTCCCATCTGCATCCTCTGACACCATGTAGATGAGGAGAAGGGCCAGCTACCTCAATCTGAGCAAAATCCAACAGGAGAGCAGATTGCATGAATTCTGCTGACCAATCCTCTGGCTAATTTATTATTCTTTCAATGTTAATTGCATTTTATATGGCCTTTCTAGAAGTCTTTAAGGAAGTAAAAGCCTGAATTTTTTGGTGCAGCATGAAGATAAGAAACAGTTACTGCTCCTCAAAGTGTGGAGCTAATGGCAACACATTAGAAATAGTAATTGTGACAGAGGCACAAAGGAAGAACCAGAAACAATACACAGGTCTTTGTAATCCTGTTTCTCTGCCATATCAGCTGGACCATATTGAATAGCCCATGAAAATTAAAAATGTTTGTAATGAGGTGGTGCTAAGAGAAAAATTGCAAATGCATTCCTTGAGTAGCCCCTCTGAAGCTGGTGGAGTTGCCCTAGGGATGAATTTGGTCAGGTATATGTCAACTGGCCTTAAGACATAAATTGAACTTCTACCTTTGCCAAATGAGCGAATATACACACACCATTTATTGCCAGTTCTGTTGGTTTAAGAGGTGCTCTGTGTTTCAAAGCTAACATTTGTACCACTTGTTGCTGTGGTTGTCTCTTATTAACACAGCAAATAGCTAATGAAAATCTATGACCTTGGAAAAAACCAGCTCATAAGTTAGGACTTTTAAATAAGTCTGCCTGACATGTACACACAGCATGGTACCCTGCTACTTTTTGTTTTATTCAGTCAGCCCATTTATAAGGACACAAAATCATGGGGTACAAAAGTTGCAAGGAAATTTTTTTCCATGAGGAAATAAGCCTGGCTCAACTGCAAACAGCTCATGCTCTATTTAAAGCCAGGCAGTATTCATTTCTTATGCCAGAGAACCTGATTCATCCCGGGTGTAACTCCACAAACACCAACAAACTTCTACTACAGAATAATTCAGTGCTTTAAAATCTTGTTTAATTTATACAGGTTTCAGTTTGGCTTTAAAACCATCAATTTCCACCACCTTTCCCCAGGACCAGGTGCCCCTGTGCTGGCTCCCTCAGCAGAGCAATAGGGAGATGGATGAAATCTATTTCCTTTCCTGGGTGCTCTTCCTCCAGGCTCCTGCTCAGCAGAAAGTGTGACATCAACCTGCCTATGATAATAATGTGACCCATCCAGCAGTCACGTGCATCCCCAGTTCTGGGCAGGCATTTTCTGAGATCACACTTCTTTCAAGAAAGCTAATTTGTTTTTAATAAAAAGGTGACAGCTCTTACATAGGTCACTTTAGCACAGTTTTGCATTGCTTCACGTGCAAGGGTGCACTCCTGTAAAGCAAAAATAAACTGCATAAAGTTCATTTAGCAACATCTCCCTGTCCTGCACCAGGGATTAGATTAGCCTATAACATTTAAACATCAAAAACATGGATTTTCTGGAGTGTCCTTTACCTTCCTTTGATCTTGAGTATAACGTGTCCATCTCATAGCAGGAAATTTGTGTTGTGAATGCCCACCCTGAAGAGACCACTAACACATGGAAACATGGACCACTGGCAAGGGGATTGTACCCCAGCTGTAATCACCAGACTTTTCCTAATGGGAGCTATATGGGTTGGATTTGTAGAAGCTCCTCCCAGAATAATTAAAGCACTGAGCTGTTAGGATTTTTTTAAACAAGGTTTCTGGCTCTTTACAAAACATGTGTGCTATATATCCTTAAACATGACATGTTTTCCTCAAGGAGTTCCTTGTCAAGAATCTTTGTATTTAATAGTGGGTGATGATGAGAATATGCCCTAAATGAAACGTAATTGAAAATGAGATTATGTAACTTTACTTCCTCCATAAGTAGACTTTCCCTTGACATATTGTAGTCAGGGTTTGCATTGAAGTCTTTAGTGTTAAGCAAACTGACAATACAAGATTCCTTTAAGAAATTTAAAAAAAACCACTGAGATCTGATTAACATCTGCTGGTTTTCTGCAGCAGGAGGAAGCAGAGCTGTGTTCCAGAAGAATAAACTTAAAAGAATAAAATCCAATGGTGACAAATTAAAAAAAAAAAAAAAAAGAGTTAGTTTAGAGTGAAAATCCTGATGTCACTCAAATAAATCAGACATCAAAACAAACAAACTTTAATTTACTAATTACCCTATTGGCTGTCAAATAAAATTTTAGTCACTCATAGTACAGCTGTATATCCTCCACTTAAAGAAAATGGACAGAGTTTTTGTTTTATTAAATACAGCTAAACTGAATATTTTTTTTACATGCAGGCTTGAGAATGAGGCAATATTTTGCTTGAAAGTTTCCATGCCCTTCCAGCAAAATACAGAGTCTAATTAACTGATTCTCAGTGAGACTTCAGTAAGAGCTTGGCTGGCAATTCCTCTTCAAACCAAAAAGTAAGAGTCAATTTATTATTTTAAATAATTCAAGAATGCCTACACTTTAAATGTCCATATGTTGTCTAAACAATAATGGAATTCGTTACCTACAAAATACCAATTTCCAAAAATACTATGGAATAAAAAAGGTGCACTACCCTTTTGCTATGGATTGGCTGTGATTCCACAAGTGATATTTCTGAAAAAATCTGTCTGTGGGGAGGTCCCTTTTACATATTTTTTTTTAACTCTTGAAGACTTGTGATTTACAGTGCTGAGTGGTTACATCAGCAAAAAAGTATTCTTTTTTCTTGCAAAACTGACAGAAGTTACTATGAGTGAGTAGTTTTGCTCACCATGTTTATTTGCCTTGCTAGGTTTAGTTGAATTAGTAGGGATTTTTCTCATATAGCTTCTTTCTGAAAATGATGCTGGTATCATCTCCATTTTTCCCATCTTTGCCAGGTGAATATCACTTCTGTCCTTGAGGGCAGACCACGTGTGAATTAAATGATCAGTAAAAGTAATTACAGTATCAACAGGAGCTAAGCCAATGCTGCTGCTCCCATCTCAATTTTCAGTTAAATCAAATCACTTTAGGAAGTGTCTGGGGATGAGATTTAAGCATCTGAGATTAGAAATGGAGATCAGAAATATCTTTTTGCTGGGGGTAGTCCCTTCTGGCCATGTGTTACATACATTACATACATTGCATACATCCATCCAGGTGGAAAGAGGCATCAGTTGGAGTAAAGCTGTTGCTCCTGCTGTGCTGTAGAAGTTATGATAATGCACTTAAAGGAATCACAGCAGTGGTTGAATGGCCAAGGAGAGGAAAGAAACAAAACAGCTATTGATTTTTGAGCCAAACAAATAAACAACACTAAAATGATGCTGCTACAGCTTTCTGATTCAGATCCTGTACCTGAGAAACTGTAATATTGGGGTCAAGCCTTTGTGAGAGTGAGCTGGCCTCTGATCTGAGCACAAGTGCACCAGGTTGCATGGAAAGAGGAGGCAGTTCTGATAGCAAGGGTCATTGTTTTACTTCCTTCTCCATGGGGCAGCTAAACGTGGACAAAAATTCTTTCTGATAAAGTGGATTTGCATATCTGTGTGTCTGAACATTGCAAAAGATGAGTAGAATGACCTTTAAGTTCAGGGAGGGCTTCTTATTAATGTTTTTTCATCTGCTTAGGTTGGTTTATTGACCACAGTTTCATTGGGGTTTGGGACTGTCAACAAAACAGAATTTTATTCACGTGAGAACTAAAGAGGACCCCTATCAAATATTCCTTAGTAAACTAATAATTCCACCAGTGTATCCCCTTTTCTTACAGTTTGCATGAGACATTATAATTCTCTTACTCTATTACAGGATAATTTCAATTTCCTAAAAGGTTGGGTCTGAGGCTTGGAGAGGAAGCAGGACACAGGCAGCAGCTGCAGGGGGTGGAGTGCAGCCATTCCAGCCATGGAGCCTCATTCCTGGCTAGTTGAATGCCAAGAAGATCCTGCTGAGGCATTCCATGTGCAGAGCAGTCTCTTCATGCTAATGTGGTGGTAAAAACACATGTGAATGGGGCTGCAAGTGCTGTGAGAGATTAAGAGTCTGGGGAGCTGGTACCTGTTACTGAGAAGCTGGGGCCTTCTGTGATCTCCTGGCATCAGTTTTGACCCTTAATGTCCCAATTTGGGTAAACAGGACATCACAGTAATGACTCAAATAACTCCAGACAGCACGGGCTTGATCTGCAAAGGCACAGTTCAACATGAAGGGCTGGGACAAGCTCTGTCCTCAGACTCCACACCAGGACTATGACAAGTTTGGCTTCAGCCTGACAACAGGGGCCAAGGGGCAGTGTCAATGTGCCCAGGGCTCTCCTGGTTCTGAGGCTGGCTGGCATGGGATGGCTTGTGTCCATGCTATTAAACTGTCAGTACCCCCCAGACAATTTAAAAGGCTGAATGATTGATTTCTAGTGCCTGGAAACATTCTTCAGGGCTATTTAATTTATTGGTGTGGACAGAGTCAATGTGAGCCAACAACCAAGCCCAGACAAGGAGCTGCAGTCCAGCTGTGTGGAAGGAACATCATCAGCTGTCCTTAGCCAGGAGGCAAGGGTGGGGAGATCAGAGGTATTGCTCCAATTTACTACCACATTCCTGTTTTTCTGTGTTTGATAGCCCTTACACCCCTATATAGGCAAATTTTGCACTCTTGTCCTTTGGGACTCACTGGTTGTGAGTGGAGAAATATTGCCACCTGTGAGCAGTCAGGCATCTCTGTGTTCCTTCCATGGGATAGAGATTGAGTCCATAATAGCTAAGAAAATGCTTAGGCACATATACATCTCCAACTAGATTGTTGCTGTTAAAATTTAGAACAAACACCCTTGACATCAGAGAACCAGATTTTTAGTGTCAGTAACAAAATAGGTTGAAAAATGTGGAAAACTCACAAATCTCCAGCCATATAATAATTTCACTGCATGCAAATCTGATTAATAGTTTTTTAACTAATAAAAGGAATAATGCATTATGATGCAGGGCAGTTTGTCAACAAATTCTTATCACAAAGATATCAAAGCCTAATATAGTGCTTTCTCCACTAAGATGTAATTTTTTAGCAGTCCCAGTGAAGCCCTCCAGCCTTTTCATTTAAATTAACATCCAATTATTTTATTTTATTTGAGCTGGTCTGTTCCTTGGACTCTTCTTATCATGCACATATGCCATTTTCCAGCCTGATTCTCCCTTGTAGTATTCAGCTGGAAGCTCTTCCACTGAAGCCACTACCTAGGCGTGGTGGAAACGGGCCACAAAATAGCCAGGATCAGACAAAACACTGAAGTATTTGAAAAGAAACTGAATAGAGAAAAAGAATATTACTGGCTGAAACTGGGGTGAAAGTTTTGCTGTCTCTTTCCTTCTGGAGCCTTTTTGTCCAGTGTTTGCTCTATTTTTATGTTGTTCCCTGCACTGCTTTATCCTTGCATCCCCAAGATCCCTTTAGTTCTGTCAATGCTTCAATGTCCTTTCCTGCTCTGTACAGTATATTCTTTACTTTTCCATTTTCCCTTTTGTTTACCAACCCTCATGTAGCCTTAATGCTTTAGAGAAATTGACGTAAAATTCTTTTTTGTTGCCTGTGGCTCATTTTCTTTTTATGACTGCCACATTTTCTACTCCTTATCTGTATTTGTATATAAACATAATCTTGGATTCCCTTCAGATATAAGAGGGCAGCTAGCACAAATGGCCAGCAGAGCTATTGAAAAGCCACCACAGGACATAGATCTGTATGAAAGAATACACTGCTTTTTGATACCGGTAGTTGCAAGGTCATTAATGGCAGGAATAGGAGACAAACAGTGTTAATAACAGGCTAGTGAGGACCTGAAGGATCTTCGTGCTTCCTATGAAAGCTTTCAGGATTTTCTTCAAATCCTTCCCTGACAGGAAAGGAATGAGAGGACTGGGAGATTTCTCCCTCCCTGGCTGTTTCTTTGGGACACTGCAGCCAAGGCAGGATGCCGTGAAGATGAGTGTTTCCTACCTGGCCGATGAATATGTGAGACATGGACCGTGGTGGCAGTGCAGCTGCCTTTACCTGCCCTCTTCTACCTGCAGTCTCTGAACCCATAGAGGATTTAGATCATATCTTCCAGGGTAATTGTTCAGATCCTCACTCAATGGGGAAAACAGAGAGGTTATGAGAGATTAGGAGGTTGAGAGGGCACCTGAAGATGTTATAGTCTGTTTGTTTAGATACTTGCTCTATTAAAGCTTCCTAGTCTCAATACTCATCCACCTGGATGGGCATGAGTGAGGTGGCTCATTCCACGTGACTGTGAACAAGAATCTGGCTCAATGGCATAATTAATTTTTAAACCTGGGAATAGATTTCCCCCCAACAACAGTAAAATTAACAACAACTACTTGGGATCTGGCTTTCATTTCTGCTGTTTACAAGTTTAATTTAGGTTGGGTCAGACCTCTGCAAACTTAAAAATGAGCAATTGCGATCAGCTGTTCACTGACCAGCTGATCAAGAGCTGCTTGCTAAATTAGGGGAGAGGAATAATTAGCTTGTCAACATTTAAACCCCAGAACTCTGTAGCAAAAGGTTGCTTTGAAGGATTCCTATCACCATATTTATTGACCTTTAAACTCTTCATCTCTTCTGTCATTGATGTTTAATCGAGTCACTTAGGCTGTCAGGCTAATAACTAAGATAATGAAGTAGTCTAGGACCTTGGTTTACTACTTTGTTATTCTAATGCTAATTTTAGAATGCTAAAAATAGGTTCACTAAAAATAAGACATTGTGGGTGGGTTTTTCTCCTGAAACAATTGAGCTTCTGTTACTTCCCTTCCCAAACTATTAAGATACCATTAGATTTCAAAGAGGTTATTTTGTAGTAAAATTTAATTGTAATTTTTGCTGTGAAGGGCTTTGTAAACCAAATTTCTGGACAGGTTATATTTGTGGAATAAAGAAAGATGGATTTATTACTTGTTTACAATTCTATATTGCTAAACATGAAGAGAAAATAACACTTATGTCAAAGTAAGTGCACCAGGAAGGTGAATCATTTTATTAAAGGACAATATATTTAAAAAACAAAGTCACTGAAGCAGGAGTGATTGGTACTAAAATGTTTTAATAGTATGCTGATTGCATGGAATGTCTGTAAGGACAATTTAGGTTATTCAGACGTTTACCTGAGCTGCTTTTTTTTAACCTTGAGTTGCTCAAAAATTTTTTTAAGGGTGATTTTGTTTGGCAAATTTCTGTGTGCACAATACCTGAGCTTTAGATAATATTGATATGGCTGCAATTTCTTTATTTACCCCTTGGTTCCTGGTATATATTTTTGCAGCCATTTCAATATATTTGTATTTTGGTATAGCTAGCAATAGGCATAGATGAAAACTCTGTGTGGAAGCACTGTGCAAAAAACCCCACAGTACTGATACCAGAATCTGAGAAAAAAAAGAGAGCATCTAAGTATGTTTTTAAGAATACTTGCTTTACACATGTTTTTCACAAATCACCTTCTCAGAAAACCTTCCTCTTTCTTTTTGGTTTTATATGCAGATTCCCCCCACCACCACCCCTCCTTCAAACAAGAGCCCCATCTATTCAGATATTCTGTTATGTCCAGATTGTTAAATCAATTCATGAGTTTTTGCTTTTCTTTTAAAATAAAATAACTCTTTTTCTTTGCCTTTCCTTTGGACAATAATGTGCCCTTAAGACTCGTAAAGGGTTCTATGAGATTTTAGACAATAAAAAACATTGAGGGGTGTGTTTTTGGGAAAATGTATTGGAGACTGTTTTACATATTGGGAAATTGTGTTTCAATGGGATTTTGCTTAATAACAATGAAAGAAAATAAATTGCTTACATTTTTTTTCCCCCAAGGTGTTAGCTCATCTTCATTTTAAAATCCTCTGTTTGCTTTACTCCACCAGTTTGAACCTACCAGCTTTGCAGCCATAAGGACACTTGGCTATTTTATTTTCTCTGAAATTCAAGTTATGCAGACAGCCTTAGATGTCCTATAGCCTGACAAATTTCCTGCATTATTACTTTGGAGGGCACAGCTGACTGTGTTAGATAGGGGGAATAATGCTGCCACTACTCCCTGAGCCTGTCAAAATCTCTGTTTTTCGACAAGGAAGGGGCTTTCTTTCCAACCCCCTACTGACTCGTGTTTTAATGCTGTGTGCTCTGTCCTCCAGGCTGAAAACAAATCAGTTTTATTTGTCTGGTAACTACTGTGCACATGTTAACATGTGCACACACGAACAACAGTAATGTCTTTGAGGCTGGTTACATTATTTACTGCACCTTCATACAGGACTTAAACCTGGTGGCTCCTTTAGTGCTAAATAATTCAGAAGAACTGCTATGATCTGGCATGGTTTATTCCATCTTCCGGGACACATATTTCATCTTGTGGATCCCTGGCATTGAATGAGACAAGATTTTGCTTCTAATGAAAAATCTTTTCTGGAATTCCTTTATGATTACTCCACACCAGAAAGGCTGTCAAAGGCTTCATTCAGAAACAAGACTTTCATCCAAATAAGCTAACTCATGCTGACCTCCTTCAATAGAACATCCTACCAAAAGTACATTCTCCTGCATCACAGTACCTTCTGACCATGCTTTCCTCCAGCCCTGGCTGGAGCACCTGTTGAAGCTGAAAGACAGCATGGAGCATCAGTCCTACTTTTCTATTTTAAGTCCATAGCAATCCTTCTGTTAGCTTTGAGCTTCCTGAGTTGCAGTTTTGGGAATGAGACAGTTCTGGGTTAGAGTCAGTATCAGAGATAACCACACTTCACAGGCATTCTGACTCACCCCATGCTCTTGGGATTGCTTACTGAACTTCACACTGATAATCTGATGCTGCTCCAGTGCCTGTTTTTTAGCTGCTGATAGAAAGCACATGGGAGCACACTTACCTGGGAAAGCAGTTTCTGCATGTCAACACATATCTCAGTCACAGTTTTGGGGAATATGTAGCAGAGTGTTTTAGCTAGTCCTTCCCACAGAGAGAAGAGGTGTTTTGTGTCATCAAGTGCACCACACATAGATCACAGCACTGCTGTAGCCAGTGGACTTGAGGGTTGCTATTTCAAATTAAGATACAACCTTATAGAAATACATATACATATATGTCCACTAGTATGCCAAGAGAATAATTCTATTCCCATAATTTTCAAGAGGGGTGTAGTATTCTACCAATTATGAATTTTGATTTTCCAGAAGATTTTCTTTATGCAGAAATGTTATTTCATCTGCATCTCCAAGATATTCCTCTGATGAGCATTCTCTCTACTCACTAACTATTATTCTGAATTTGTTCTTGGCAGATACCTGCTAGCATCTGAGTTCTCATTGCTCTGGGAAAAGCCACTGCACTGAACTTTAAGAGCTGCTTTGGCTCATAGACAACCATTGCTACTAGAAACTTGCTGCAGATTTCCTTAGGCAAATCTCCTGGTTGCCTCCAGGCATTTCTCTGGCCCCTGAATCCTGCCCTAGATGGCAGTAGTAGGACAAAGAGAGATGCAGAGCACTTGTGTCCAGTGGGTGCCCTACCTTGGACATGGCCCTGCAGTATTGCCTAAGCTGTGTTCTCAGTGAGCACATGAAAACAAAAGCTCATTGATGTTGCATGGCCAGCTGTAGCTTGTAGGCACACTAAAATGGAAAAAGACCTCAGTATTTCTACTCATATTCAACCAGAGCCTATTTTTCAAGGCATATTAAGATTTCTCTTGCTAGTTATCTTCTATAGAACACAATTATATGAGCTTGTCATTAACAGAGAGACCTCCCTGCCTGATGCTGCCCCATTCAGGGCTGAAGGTGCCTGCACACCCAGCTGCAAACAGCACACACTGGTGCACTCAAGACTTGGGCTAGTGCTGCTTCAGCACTGCCCTGAGTAAACACTGCAGCCACTCACCCAGCCTCCTGTTTTTGCATTCCGGGATATTTCAGGAACACATTTGAGTTGCACGCTTCACCGCAGCTGTATTGACTCTGAAAGAGAAATGGTGGCCTTAAAAAACATTCTACATCTCTAACCCACTGAGGGGATTTCCAGATTGTGAACTGAACTTCTTGGTGTCAGAGATATTACTCTTTGGCTACTCAATATACTTGGATGAGTTGCCTGTTTGCTGTGCCCTTATGGGCTTTGTAAAAATTTTCCTTCCATTTAGAAAATACCTTCATTACACTCTAGGTGCCTGAAAAATATTTTGCCAAGCGACTAAAAACTTCAAAGGAAGCTAGAGTCTTTGACACAGAAGCCTTTAGTGTGAGATGTAGCTTTGCTTTTATTTGTACATTTATCTTATATATGTGTAAATATGTCTGTGCATACATATATGAAGACATTTATTTTAGAAGGACTTCAAATTATTTAATCAGGTTTTTTTTTCAATATGGATTCTTGTTTTATGGTTATGCTCATTGTACTTGAAAAGCTTATTAAAAAATGCTACCAAAAATGACAATTCTGAGTTTTTAATCTCACACATTTTAAAAATAGCTGCTTTTCCCTTTGTGGGAATGCAGTGGCATTCTGCCATTGCCCATGCGCACAGCTGCCTGACTGTGGGATTTGTTAAACAGGAATAGCTCACACACAGTCTCAATGACTGCATGATTTAACAAATTTGACTCAGAGGTATGAGAATATGAAAACAGTGAATATGCAGCTGATGTGTCACAGGGGATAAAGGTTTTGCTAGATACCACAGTAGTGGCACCACATTTTCCTGACAAGAGCATGATGACTGCATTTTTGGGTGTTTGAGTAAAGAAAGGGTTTGTATGTGCATGGAGAGATTGGTTTTCCCTGGAATAGTTTGAAGTCCTGTAGGTGCTGAGCTCAGCTCACATAAGATTTTTCTCAGAATGCAAGCTGAGAGTTGGCTTTATGTCCACAAGTCAGTGTTTGTTCTCTTCTCTGTGCCAAATCCTTCCATCTCCTGTGTACTGAATTGATCATTGGTTGATTATTTTGAAAACAATAATTTGAGTCCATATTTCAGCCAGCAGTTTCTTTTTTCTTCCTTTTTCTTCCTCCTCCTCCTAGTTAGCCACCCTTTGCCTCTGTGTGGTGACTTGCTGTGTTTGGCCCTGGACATGTTCCAGGCTGTTAATGACACCCTTCCTACCTCAAATGATTCACCCTTTGCTTCCAAAATGGGAGGTCATCTCTTTTCCTTTCCTACTGAGTCTCATATAGTGCTGCTGGAGAAAAACTGTCAGCTATATTTAAGTGGTATGCATGGTTATATTTCACCAATGTTTGAACAAGTCTTTTCAGGATTGCTCCAGATGAAAGCACACGCTGTTTATTCCTGTTATTATTGCCAGAAATGCAACCAAAAACTTTCATTTCAAAGTGGATGCAGACATTGCTCCTTAAGCAAATTTCTGGCATGCCATCCAAAGGATCTTGGTGTTACTTGTCCTCTCCAGCCTGCTACTGGAATAGAAAAGCTTGGCTGTAGCATCCTGAATCAGATAATTTCCAGAGCAGCCTTGATTTTCCAACTGCCACCTCTCAGAGCAGGGCCATGCCACACCCTTGTAGGGGAAAGGACTTTTTGAAATTCTGTTGCCACTTCCCATGCCATCAACTGGGCATACAAATACAGAAGATAAGAGATTTTCCAGGGTAAGTAGGATCCTTTTAAGATGATATCTGACAGCCATGCGATTTTTTAGAACAAAATTTTTGGTCGATAGATCTTGTGGCAGAAAAGTTTTAAAAAATTTGCTAATCTCAACAATAGGCTCTCATGAATAAAAACACCCACTTCATTAAGCAGAACCACAGTGCCATGACTCCCAACTGTGATTTAGTAAGAAATATTTCAAAAGTGTGTGTCAGTGTAATATCTAAACACTCTTCTGGGAATATAAAAATGCAGAGACCCACTCAGAAGGACAGTATATCAATTCAGAGATGAGAAGTCATATCATATTTCATCAAATATAATTCTATTCATGTATTCAGTCATACCCCACTGCCAGCCATTGTAGGAAGTAACAAATGTGTTATTCAAAAGTCTAGAGGCTCCTCCTGGAATAAGTGAATAGCACTGGCTCAAACCCCACTCCAAAATTCTGGGCTCACTAAGCAGCCTCCCAAGGGGCCCTCAGAGGATGCCATCTCACTGTGTGTGACTGCAGAGGTTATGCACCAGGGGACTTGCATGGGGGAAATGGTGCTTGGCTTGGGAACACACACCCTGTCACAGCTGGGGCCACATGCCAGTGTCACTTAGAAGGAACATTCCTGTAGGGAAGTGCTCCTTCATTGCATCACTTCCCATGAGATGAGTAGTTTTACAAACTTAGTCTGATGATGTCTGACTTGCCTTGAAGTCCTTGAAGAGAGCAGCCTTCTGCTGTTCTGCCAATTCCCTGGACCAGCCATGGTAACCTGGAGCACACAGAGGTCACTCAGCTCTGCCCCTCTTCTCATCTCTCTTCCCTTCTGGAGCCCTGCCAGTGTTAGGGGCAAGCTACAAACTCAACTTTTGAACAAACCCCATATGCTTGTAACATGCTTGGAAGTTCAGGAGGAGTTGGAAGAGCAACAGGAGAACCTCAGGGTTGGGACCACTGCCTAGAAAAAAGGTGATGTGATATTGTTGGACAGTCAACAAATAGGTGATCAACACTGCATGGCTGTGCTGAATCAAAGGAAGCATCTCATCAGATTTCATTGCAAATCTTGAGAAGGCATGGCAGGTGAAGCAAGAAGATGGGACTGCTGCATCACACCATTTGTTACATCCCTTTTTTCAAATCCCACCAATATATCCAAAAGGTATCTAAAGACCAAAAGTAGTTTAACTCAAGCTTGGTGCAAACTATTAGGAAAATAACTGCAAAAAGTAGTAAATTTAAGATCAAACTTTAAAGTGTTCAGAAATGCAAAATTGGACAATGGGAGAACTAAAAGTTTAGAATTTTTTTAGTAGTATAAATTTTAAATATGTTAGCACAGAAGTCTTCACATTAAAAGAGGGCTAATAATGCTGCTAATTCTTGCAATTTTATCATGGATTTTAAGCACTTTAAAAAATCTAATGATAACATAGCTCTTCAAACCTCATCTTTAAAGATGAAGGCAAACAGCACAGAAAATAAAAAATCTTATATTGTTCAAGGATTTAACTCAATTAATTTTTATTGGCCATAGTGAGTTAAAACAGGATATTGCAACTATGCACATACCTGCTTTTGTTATGAAAGACATCAGGTGTAAATACAGAGGTCAAAAATCATCCCTCATTCTGGAGATGGATCAAGATGTAGAGATTTTGATCCCACTTATTACAATGTTTTAGATCCCATTTATTGCAATGTTCCAGATCCCATTTATTGCAATTTTTTTCCTACTTTAATGAAGTAATGGAAGTAATTTCATGGGCTCTAAGCCTTGTCTCTGCTTGAATGCAAAGAACACAATAGTCTCCCTTAACCCTCAACATAAATCAGGGTAGTCTTCCAAAAGAAATCAGCCAAATGATCAAGGAAAAATGATTAAGTGGTTTCAGCAGAGGGATTTATATGTTTTCCCTGCTAAATAAAGAATTAATGGGGATGGAGTATCAGCAGCTGGGATCTGCCAATATATTTGCTCCTGGTTTAATGACTCTTCTGCAGAAGTAATGGGGAGCCCTTCTCATTACTATTAAAATTCTCATTGACATCAAAAGAGAACACCATTGGCAAAAACTGAGTGGTTTTAAAAATCCCAGTAACAGTATTTTCCAATTAAACTCAATTTTATTGGCGAGTTGTGCACTATCATGTAATATAATAGGCACAAATATATTTCTTTGCTTAGGGTGTGGGACAAGAAACTAGAAAGGGAAGATTATTTACTTTCTGGGATGATGAAGGACATTTCCCATGTAAGGTGGAGCACTCTGCACTCTATTTTGTCCATCTGCTAAAGCAACATTCACTATTTTGTTCTGCTTTTCCTAATTCTTCTTTACATCAATACCAAACCAAAGTTTGTTTATTTTGTCACCATAACATCTTTACCCCAGACAGAAACACACCTAAATAACCCCTGTGAGTGTGCTGCCAGGGCTGCTCTGTGAGTGAGCTGGCAAGGATGCTGTGGGAGGCAGGCAGCCAGGACACCTTTGCAGGGATGCTGCACCTCCTCCTCATGCTCTGCCTGTCTGCCCTTGCTCACCATGGGACACGACCTCCCACCTGGATGGTGGCTTTTGGCTTCCAGCAAACAGCACAGTGGTGAAGAAGCCCTTTGGTTGCTTGACCCCATCCATGGACTGAATCCATCCAGGTATCATCACCCACCAAAAAATTGTTTATTTATTTCACATCTTGTACTGGCCCCATGGCAAAAGCTGTAAATACTGCCTTTTATCCCTCTTAAAAGTCAGATGAAATGGGAATGTTGTCTTAGTACATTCAAGACTGAACTCCTTGGAGAGAAAAACAAAACATGTTTTGCCTTCATTTATTAAGAGCTTTCTCCAATATGTGTGAAGGGCTCTTTATTTTGCAGAAATATGAAAAGGAAAAGGTCTGTGGTCCATAGCTCTGCTGATGTGGAAGTGCTCATATCCTCTGCCTGTCTCAGAGCAGCAGGAGTGTTGTTTAGTAATCTCTCCCCAAGAATGGAAATTTCTGCATCTCCACTATATTTAAATCACTTTTGATGGGATGAGTGGGAATTCAGGTAAAGGATTTGTGTTCAGCTATTGGAAGTACAAGAGATGAGGGAAGATAGAGAGGACAATTATGTCCATTGAGGGATAAGGGGGCTGGGCAGGAGAAGTTTGGGCTGACCAGGTATGAAATCAGGACTGCAAAGTGTGGGGCTCAGACTGATGCTCATTTCAATACAAGATTTACTAAAAATATATAAAAATATATAAAAATATAAAATGAGTGGGAACTTAAGGAACTTGGCATTTCTCTGTTTGAAAGGTCTCCACAGTTTGGGATAACCAAGACATGGTTGACATGAAAAAGCTACTTCTGGACTGTTGCAGAGCTTTTGCTTTCTCTTTTGCTTTAGCTGAATTTCATCAGCAATGCCATAGCAATCTATATGTTGGAATTAAAAGAATATATTTGCTAATTTGCTCAAACACAAACTGGTAACTCTGTTTCAAAATACAATATCCTTCTATTCTTGGGGCAGAAGAGTGACAGGAAACAATAAGAGCACAGAAATATGCACCATCATTCTACTATTTTGCTTTTAAATCTCATTTTAATATTTTTCAGTTTTTGTTGTCTGACTTATCTGCACACATTCTCTCTCCTCCTTGTTTCTGAAAAGTGACCTTTGGGTACAAACTCTTTTTCTCCTCAGCAACCATTAGTGCTGTGAGAAGAGGTGGACTGGGCAGGGATGCTGCTATGAGCCCCAGCTGGTGTGACAGCCCCAGGCACACCTCTGCTGCCCTTTCCTCTTCCACACCTCCATTGCACAGCTACAGATGCTGCTCTTTGTTTTGGAGATGTCCCTGTTCTCCAAGCACTGATGTCCTGTCATTTACATGAGGTGAATAGAAACACTGATTTCTTTTGTTGACTTAGCCCCTGCTGCTCAAGTTTGGGAGTCAGATTGTGGTTGGAAGTCTCCATGAGTAAGTACTGGGCTAAGGAAAAGCTCTTTGCATATTGCAATTGTAAAGGCTTACATGGAAATTTGAGTGATTGTACACACTTACAGTTACTAATTTGTCCTAGTAGGTAAACAGAGATGTCCATGGTCAGGGAACAAACAGGTTTACACATCCTGTGTGGAAAACTGAAGCTGCACCCTTCTTCCATTGTTTGCTATTTACATTATAAAAATCTAATTGACAGTTAAGATGCCAGAGGTTAAAAATATTTTGCAAACTGAACCGAAAAAACCCAACTGTCAAGAGTTCAGGTAGTTTCTGTTTCTTTTTTTTTTTTTTTTTACATGCTGTCAGTAGTACATTCACACTTCAAGAGGCTCCCATATAAATATTTGCTTGCAAATGCCACCAGAAGAGAAAACTACATAGTGAGTGCTGATGCTTTGAATGAGGACCTTAGCCTAAATTGGTTTTATATAACCTGCTTTGGTAAACCTGCTGCCTCATTTCCAGATGATCTAATTTATTCTTTATCATCCAAATATTTGTGAAAAAAATGTTTACTTCTAATTTTGAATAGGCCCCTATATTTTCAAATGTCTTCTGAAATATTGTGTACTTAGAGGACTTCATCCTCAAATGTTGCAAAACAGAATAACTACAGTGAACTTGAAGGAGGGAGCTTGGTATAAATGAAGATCTGGCCAGCCTGACTGATACAAAGAATGAACTGCTTTGTTTTTAAACTGTTGGTAAATTAAGTTAAACTGAGATGTAGTGGTAATAATGCAGTTAGCAATTGGCTTGTAAACTTTACCAGATTCTTATCATAATAGCTGTTAGAAGGCAAATCAATAGTCTTCACTGATGACTTAAAAATACATTCTGTAATATCTTCCTCCCTTAGTCATGGATGTTCTGAGGTTCAAGGTCTGAAAAATTAACTTTATCTTCCTGGTGGACCCCTCTCTGAAACCCCAACTGTCTAGAGATCAAAGAAGATCCCTTGTCTGTGTTGTCATTTTGAGTGACAGATCAGCAATGTGTAATTCAGTAGATCAACCCCTACTATGAAAATAATAATACATCTTCCTTAGTTAGATCGGTAAAATCAAAGTGATGGTCTAACACAACTTAATTTCATCCTTCAGAAAGAAGTCATTCTTGAGCTCCCAATAACCTCAGAGATTTTTTTTTGCAACTCTTTCCTAATTAACTCTTTCACTGCCCAAGCCCGTGCTTGTCTTTTATCACTATACCATGTATTTTTGGGGTTTTTTTGCTTCTTTTTCCCCTCTTTTGCTTCTTTCCCCCCTCTTTGATAGCTATTTTAATGAAATAGCTCAGAGGAAAATTTACACATAGAGGCCACAAGGAAGCAGTGAATTTTTGTGTTAGCAGTGTCATGAAACAAAATTTCTGTAAAATCTGCCAACAATGTAAATCAAATTCTCTCTGAAGGTCTGCGTGTGTCCCACAGAGTTCTTCTTGGGACCATAAAAATACATTTCTACTGCTGCAAGGGAAATCTGGTAAAGCTCAAAACTGATGAAGGTGAGAAGCACAAAAGAGCTTTTGGGATGTAACTGGGAGGTGAGTTGACAAGGCATTTGTGGAGGACCACATTTCTGTTTACAGGGAGAAAAAGGACACAATCTCCCTTTTGGCAGCTGCTTTTCTTGCCAAATTTGCAGTTCAGTTTCTCCTAATGTTTGCTTTTGGACATACTTAATCCTGACAGTAGAGGAGATGTAAATATTTGAATGTACACTTGGAAAATTTCTATCACATTGGCACATGTTGTCTAACATTTGCAATCCCAACATGTACAGCAGCTGGTAATTTCAGGACAGCCACATGGCATCAGCTGGTTTGCTCTGCAGCAGTGACCAGCCCCTGCTGCTTCAAAGGAAGATGCACAAATCCTTGCAATAAGCTTTGACAGCATAGTTGATATCTAAGGTGGCTTCCATCTCATTTTGGATTGTTAAGGATGGTTCATGAGATGGCACATAAAGGATCAGAAATTTTGAGTTTCTTGCAACTCTAACACTGCTAAGGAAGTATGGGAAGATCAGGCACAGAGTATCTGTGAACTTTGGCATGAATAATTTGTTAATTTTCCCCTCCTCAAACTAAAAGGCTTGCCAAGGCTGAAGCAGAGGCACCTCTCCTGCATTACTAGTTCTGATTGTTTGCTCTGCCCCCTTTCCACTGCAACCTGTCCACATGAGCCCCAGTTTTCACCACCTTTCCAGTTTCCAATCACCCATGCCTGCAGTGGCTGGGAGGAGGAAAGGAGCAGCAGCAGACACAGGGTGTGGTGTTTCTCAGTCCCTCGGGACAGACTCTTCACCTTTGCTCAGTGACACCACAGACATGCTGTACAATGGCAATATGTCATGTCAGCTGGATAATAAAGTGCCACAACCAAACTTGAGGCAGGGCACAGGATACTCTTTGTCATTCCCCCCTGCCCTGTCTGATGCTGCAGGTAGAAATGTGTGTTGCCTGTGATGCACATTGTGTGAACTGCCTGACATCTGAAAGAGAGGTGGGATGATAAAACCAGCATTATCACCACATTAATCCACTGCTTTGCTTTATTGATGATGTTTCCTCACTGGATATCCTTCCACAGGCATAAACTGCTCTGGCATTTTCAGACTCCTAGACCTAAAATACCAGGATATTCACTTCCATCTGATGAGAACAAGAGGCTGTTTCATGTCAAAACATGGGATTTACTCAATTTGCCCCATTGAATTAATGTCAGGATTTTATGTTAGAAGTTCAGGATGCTTATTAACTTATGGGGGAAAAGACAAAAGCTCTATTATATACCTTTACTGTATTAAAAAACCCCAACCAATCTTTGATGTGTTCAGCATGCAACTTTTTGAAGTTTCAAATAGTACAGCAGGCGAAGCGTGGAGCACAGTGCCTTTGCTTTGGTCCCTGAGTCTATTGACCTGTGATCTCAAGCAATCAGCAACTAATAAAAGCAAAATTAAGATACTGGAACAGATTTTCTTATAAATTTAGGCTTTATTTTTTGTTTGTTTTAGCAGTCTCAGAGTCTCAGCAGCATCTGCATGCTAACAGAAATAAAACTGCTATCAAAGGGAATAGCAAGCTGTACAATCAGAGAGTTTAAAACCCTTCACATTCATTAAAAAGTATTTGAAAGAAGATAAATCTTCCCTGCATGTCAGACAGCCATCTTTTCTGCTTTATTTTAAAAGCTGCTTCCCAGAGATCTGAGAGTAAACAAGCATGCAAAGACCTCTTTAACTGCACAATTTTTACTTTTTTCCCCCTCTCTAATAAAATAGTGTTTATGACTTCATACACAGGACTGGAAAGAAAAGGATGTGACTAACAAAGATTAAAGGTATAAAATCCACAGGCTACATTTAAAAGTAACTTTGAGAATCTTTATTTAATGTTGTATATGAAAATAAATTATTTCCCCTGTCTGTTTAAACCAAACCATTGCAACCTCCTTTTTTTTCTCCTATTTTTGCACTTAGATAACTTTATTATTTGGTATCAGCTTTTATCTGAATCTAATGAAAGTTTGGCAAAGCCTAAATACAACATATCCTGTGTTAACTGAACATACAGCATCAAATTATAAGTTTTAGAAACAGTTTCAGCAAGAAGAATAACCAGCTTTATGCAGAGAACATTGTAATAAACTTTTTCTAATTTTCTGGTGTTAAATGTGATGACTAACCAAACTGATGGTGTGGCTATTTTCATAAACACAGATTATTTAGAGAGAAAAGGGAAATCTTCAAGGACTGTAACTGTCATCTTTCATTGGTCTAACTAAGGCAAGAACAATTTACATCAGCAGTCACAGGGTTTTCTTTTCAACTTGCTTACCCACAAAATCATAAAGTGCCATTTCTGTACTCTCCACAGAGAAGGAAGGACTACATATTCAATATATTTACTACATATACATTAAAAATGCTCTATTAGTTTAGTTGAAAGGAGACATAAACCCCATTTTATATATTTTGTAATTATGGCAAGTGACTTTGTCCATTCCCTGTGTTCAGCCATGCCTCCTAATCAGGAGCTATGATGCTCTTCACTCCCTTTGCTATGTGTCACCTATTTTAATATTGCTGTCAGCTCCAGATTGTCCTCTCACCTCCTGTTTCATTTGCAGTTGCCACAGTTGGGAGTATCTCATGCTGAGACATCCTAATTCCACTCCTGATGCCCTCTGACCTTCCAGCTATGATCTTCATGCAAAGCAAATGCAGCCTATATGATCAGGAATTATGCATTTTCTTGCCTCATCTACAGAAACAAAAAAGCCTTTGGATGTAAATATCTACACATTTTTGAAAGCCATCTTTCATTTGCTCTGAAAATAAGTAAATTCCTAATGATTGTCTGATACATTTTTGAGCAGCAAAATTCTACAATTCACCAATTAGCTTATTACAACAAAAAAACTAATTTTTGGGGAGAATATTCAGAGAACATTATCTGAGGATATCACCTAATTTCAATTTCTTCTCTTATAGGCTTTCAACATGACCCCAGGACACTCTCTTAGGATAAAATTTCTGAGACTGATTTGTACATTAAGTCTTGATCTAGAAAAGGGCTTATGTGATTAAAATGGAACTTAGGGAGGTTTTAAGTACCTGTGACCAAGACTGAAATCCTGCCAATTCCTGCTCAACTACAGCTTAACCTCAGAGGCACTGAAGAAACATATGGGTCTGAATTTTTTATTTTTTGTTAAAATGCTTTAGAGGCATAAGGTACTGCAAAACACATTAAACCATTCCAATGCACAATATTGTCCTTTAGCAATGTATATGGAAAATAAATCCTAATGAAAGGTCCAGTGGTTTGACTACAGGAATGGGGTACCTGTTTCCTTCTCCCTCTGGGTTTGTAACTGATAATATTAGTGATGTTCAATTAACAAGGCTATGGTATTCAGATATTCCCAGGCCTAATTTCTGATTATTTTAGTAGGAGCTGACAGCCCAGAAAATTCTGAGGTTTATTCTTTGCATGCATATTCTGCTTTTGAAGATGTGATTTAGATATTTTGGCAATGTGACTCGTGGTATCACTGGATCTCAGTTTATCATCAGTGAAAAGGGTCAGAGGTCCTTCCCTGATGACTGAGGTGATATGCTTGGGAGTGTATTTCAAAACATTTAGCTCCTAGGTACTAATGCAAATCTATACTAAATTAGTTCTGGTTGAATTGTATTCAGCTAATTTTATGTTACATTAGAAATAATTTTCAATGCAGAACAGCCCCAGGATGTGTGAGGAATTAAAATTGCACAATGGGAAGTGCTGGAATTGCCATAAAACACATGCCTTAATATTCCAGTTCTTCTTTGAAATTCTAAAGGAATTTGGGCATTATTATTGCCTTTTTTCCTTAAGCTATTAAAACAAATTTATCAAAAAAGCAGAGCAAACATGCTATATGTCAAAAAAAGGCTCCTTGAGAGCTTTCAAACATCTGACAAGATAGTGCATTTTTTGTGCTATGTGACAGTTATTTGTGCAAAGTTGTGTGCTGGTCACAAGGAATGATGAATACTGTAGTTTTTAAGAAATTACTATAATTTGCAAAATGTCTCATTGCTGGTCTGTAGAATTTATAGAAAGAATAGGAGTCTAAATGTTGCACATATCCTCCTTATGTGAAGAGACACTGACCTCTGATACAAACACATTCTTAAAACTGGAATATTTCTTTTTACTTTTACATACTTGAAGTTGAATTTGTTTTGTTTTCTAGGTATTTTTTTTTACTAAGGAAGAAACTACTTTTATTATTTTATGCATAAATTCCTCCCTGTTTACTTGTCCACTTTAGTTTAAAATAACTCTTAACAATGAAGTTTTGGGAACAATTTTTCTTTGGAAATTGTTTCACAGTCTCACAGATACTTCTGCTTGAAATATCCTGAATAACTTACTCCTGTTATTCCTTCCAAAAATGTAATTTGCTAAAATAATCACATTAGCTTTTAATCCATGCAACCATTCCCTTCAAAGGCTTTTCAAGGTAACAGGCAGTGATTAAAGCAGCTCTCTCCCCTCCTCCCTCTGCAGCCACTCACACATCTAATTCTTCATTTGCTCTCCAGGATTTCCAGCCCCAGGTGACCATCAATACCAGGGAACACTCTGAGATAATCCTGGAGCTCAGCTTCAGGCTAGGCAGTCTTTGCACACCTTCTGCAGAACTCCTGATCCATGATCACTCAGTGAAAAAAGCATTGTCTTGACAATATGCAATCCTTTGCAGAGCCAGTTATTCAGATTACATCACTGCTGTGTTAACCCTGCTTCAGATTAAATATTCTTGCCTAATTTTTGCTAACTTAAGCAACTCCTGCCTGCATGTTCTCCTGTTTAGCAATAGCCACTCTCAGCTGGCAGTCCTGGCTCTGCATCTGGGAGACTTTTTGGCTTGCTGTGTATACTGAGTTGGATGTTTGGTTTGCAGGGTTTTCCATATCTGAGCTCAGCTGTGTGGTTTGTTTAGTTCTTGGAGACTGGGGTTGGCCATCTGAATTCCTAGGTCTTGTGTGTCTGGAGCAAACCAGTTTGGTTTTACAAAAATATTCTCTGGTATGACAGGCTCTTGAATAGCAATCAGTGTTCAGCAGCAATGACAGACAGCAGTATCCACAGGAACTGGGTAGTCTATGGAGACTCAAGTAATTGGCATGCTAATGGTAAAAAAAAAAATTAACTCATTCTAGGAAAATGAATGGCATGGACTCATGAATGGTACTTTTTTTTTGAAAGGTTGTGATGTCAATATCAATAATTGGCCCTTGGAATATTAACATAATGGAAATATTAGCAATGGCTGTGTTCCACAGGGAAGAAAACAATCTGTCACAAGGAAACATAATGGTAAACTAGTCACAGTATAATGAAAACAACATATACTTAAAGCCTAAAGGCTTATTTGTATGTTATAATTACTACTAAACCTCTTACTGTATAATTGCTAATGACCTAATCAAGTGTTTGAATTATAAGTCCTCTCCACGACAGCAAATTAAGACATTTTGAAACTGGAATTTTTTTAGGGCAGGCAGCTATATCTGAGAAAGGGCATGTGTACCACATCACACTAGCCCTCCCAAAATTCTGGTCTGAGGATATCTCAGGAATGTGAAGAGACATTAGAACCAGGATTAGACCTCTCAGGCATTTGAGATGAAAAATAATTAAATGTCTCATCTTATAAGGGGTCACATGGTGTGTAACATCTTTCTGTAAAACACATGGCAATCTATGACAATTATACCATATAATCTTCCCTTCATTGGTCATAGCATAACTTTTATTTTTTGAAGTTATTTATCATAATATATGAGTATTTTCTAATTGTTTGAAATGGCCTAGGTCTGAAATGACAGGATTTTCCACACCTTGCCAGCAGGAAGATATCAATAAAAACAAGTAATTGGATTAAGTTTTATGGTGTTTTCTATAAGCTAACTGATAAAAAAGGTCTTCACTTGTCCTGTTTCCAACTTTCTATAGGAAAGGAGATGCTGGTTTCCTCAGGAGCTCTACTTGCTTTACCAGAAGAATCCTCTGTTACACATAAATTAGTCTGTATAAACACAAACCACGTTTGAGAAAGTGACTCCCAAAATGCTGATGTCTGACAGCCATGCAGCCAGTGGGAGCAAAGATGTATAGCACTGCCGTTTTTCACAGAGGGAACAAAGGGACAAGCTAAGTTACTATGTTTCTTCTTTGTTGATATTGGACACTTACTCTGGACAAAGTGATCCAGAGGAAGATAAATAAAAAGACTTTGATTTTTCAAAATAGTGACTTTGAATTGGCCGGAAAAGAAAAATAAAGAAAGCCAGTACCCTGTTACCACATGCCAGGAGACAGTGGTGAGTTTTTATTTTTATAGCACATTCTGGAAAACATCAGGGAAGGAAAAAAAAATAAAACAGAATCACACAATTATAATTCTCTGTATTAGGAACTAAATTTTTGTATCACTTATTTTATGTTACCCTTTAGGAGCATTTGCACATTTTAGATAATTTACAATATGAACAATTAAAGATATTAATAAAGAAAGAGATCAAAACACGTCTGCATTTCAATGGCAGGAAAATATCAAAGTGAATCGGTCTCAGTTTCTTAGCTTACACCTTCCAAAGAGATCTTTGATGTTTCTGTTGGCTGGTAGTGAGCCTCTGGGTGCATGGGAAGCTCTCTCTGTGTCTGATTGCAGGACTGGGACTTCATGTGGTAGGTCTTTGAATGTTCACCACTTTACACAAAAAAGGCTCTGGTCTGCTGCTTACCACAGTGTAACCAATGCGAGTCTAGAAAAAGGGAAAATGGAGGAACTGCATAATTTTCATCCTCATGTCCAAAATAGCAAACCCATTGAGATGACAACTCTATAATATACCTTCTGTTAGTTTCCAGTGAAAGTGGCTTCTGAGCTTTTGTGGAAACCTTCATTCTTTCTTTTGAAGTTTATAAAAAGCTCTGTCATTTCCATATAGAGATCTGATCCTGAATGACCTCTGAGACCTCAGTGCACCGCATACACGGGTTCTTCTGCCCATTTGGAGACCATTTTGCCATTGCCTTCAAGATTTGATGTTGTAAGAAAACAATTTTTTGGGTCTGGCTAGCTGGACCAGGCTGTTAAAATCAGTCTGACATTTCACACAGAGTGGTCCTTATAAATAGCAAAAAGCAAAAGCTGAGGCTTCTTGAGGCCAGGGAGGCAATGAGCCAAACTGGGGCTGCACAGATGTATGGCTACAGGTGATCATCTGGTGTGATGATGGAAAGGCCAAAGTGTGCCTGAAAAGGGCACATCACAACAGCTCCTCATTACTGGACACAGCTATTAGCACCTATTTATAATTTCATGGAATTAAGTCTCTTTTTAGAGTCTTAGACAGCAGAGAGTTCCCTGCTTGTTTTGAACAAGGCAGCTCTGACATCAGAAGAAATACAACCATATTTCCCAATGCTGAGGCTGTAGCAGTGCAACATCCCTGTCTCATCAGTATGATCAAACACAACATGGATTGTATAAAAACTGTAACCAAACGGCCTGACACTTCACAAGAGTTATTTTGGAGTGATTTGCAAAGACTGCAACCAGATCTCTAGTATTTTTTGACAGGTCAAAATTTTAATTTATTAATTAAAATTATAATTTTGCCTTCTACAGAAACAAATAATTACGTGTTTTAAATCCTGTTTGATTATAAAACATCTAACACAACCAATCTCAGCTGGAGTCACTGATTCTAACATAAAATTAATAAATGATAACACCAATAACAAAGAATGGCTGGAGACCTAGACTGGAGCACCCAAATCCTAGAAACCCATGGGCTTTAGGAAAAAGTGGAACCAAAGAGAACAAAGAGTTAAAAGCTCCTTTGAGGAAATAAAAGTGTTTGTAATCAAACTCAAAAAGAAGGAGGTCAGTAGCTGATGAACAAAGTGTTCAAAAGAAGGGGAAAATGATGAAGCAGTATAAAAAGGGAGATTCTTATTTCAGGATGTATGCACAGCAATAGAGTCTTTCCATCTCAGGCAATATAACATTCTTATTACTCAAAAGTAGCCATTCTTTCAAAGCATAATAAAAATTACCCACAGAACACAATTCTAAGTTACAAAACCCCCCAAACTTCAGCAAAGTTATCTTTTCTTGGATCCAGCAGCTAAAATTCAAACACAATTTGTGGATTCAATATAGTTTTACTCTAGTAAACGTAATATAATGGATTCTTAGTATTCATAACAAAAAATAATAATCTGCTTGGTCTTGAGCACCTTAATGCAGCAGCATTTTGTAGTGGTGTCTTCAAAAATGTAATTATGTGCAGTGGAAAAGGACATATCTTTTTGTAGTTTTAGACTTATTGCCTTTTGATTTCTTTGAAAGTCAGTCTGCTCTTGTATTTTTGAGAAAGTCAAGACTACTAAACTCATTTTTTTTTTCTAGAGTAATCCTTTTCTTACAACAGAAATACCATCTTCTTCAGGAAGCAAATAGCTTCAGTTGTTTTCTGTGTCCCCTCAAATTCTTATGCTTTCTGCCCTTCATCCCTTAAACTTTTGCTTGCTTTTGTCTGATCAATGTTTTCAGATTAACTTGATGGAAATTAAATATGATATCCCCCATCAGATACCCACTAAATGCAGCTGTGTCAGAAATGCCATTGTTGTTTACTGCTATAATTCCATTATGTAATAAGGACTAATAGCTGCCTTTATTCTTAATAACATATCACGCTCTTTGCTCCTGCTTTCTGTTTTTTCTCTGGTGACTGATAGGTATTGTAGGACACCAAAATCAGTCTAAAGACTGCGTGAGTGGTATGGGCTAAAAGGAGCAGGTAACCTTTCACAACAATTTTGTGCTTTTCTTTTAAGTTGACAAAGTGTGTGAGCCTGTACAGAGACAGTGAAAGTACCAGCATTTTGAAATACATTCCCCGTGCTCATGCTCACTACTTTGTCCTGCAGACACTAAAACTCAAGTACAAAAACTTCTGAAGGGATTTCCTCACCATTGCCTGTATGAACAAATTATTATCAGTTTCCAAGGCAAAATTTGACATTTGTATCACCTGAATCCATTCCAGCTGGACTAGAGAAAACAGCGAAAACCCGAGCAAGGTGAAAATGGCTCAAATACCCTTTGCTGTGTTCACATTCTGGTATTTACTGATGAGTTTTTAGACAAGGAGACATGATCCTACATATGAATGTGGATTTGTCTAAGCAAAGCTCACAGCAAATAATCAGAGAGATTCCAGAGTTCGTGGTTATTCAATTGAGGAGACAACTTTTGTAAATTGCTTCCTGAATCAACTATGACTACAGATGTAAATGAAGAAAACACCTCTGTGCCTGCATTCTGTAGATAGGGATCAACTACTATACCTGTCAAAACATCCAATGTGGGCAAACATCAGCTTTGCCTAGAGCTATAGACTATACAGAGTTTGGATCAATGGCTCATTTTTTCTTAAGAGTGTTCTCCACTCCAGCAAATACTGCTGTTGGCCTCAGAAGGATTTTCAATCATGTGATTCAAGGCCATTAGACCTACTCTGGAGAATGTGATTAGTTTCTTCAACTAAGTCTTGCTCTGGATTTCCTTAGTTGAAATCTGAATTCTAAGCCACAGCTTATGTTGTCATACACCCTTGGCAAAAATTGCCTGCGTGGGGCCTTAAGGAAAATACACATCACAAAACTGACCCAACAAATAAACATGTTTGTGACCTGAATCTACTTTTGCTTTCTAAAGGCCAGTTTGAGAGGGCTGCAAAACCTCAGACTCCCCTGGTTCATTCATTGCAATTGTTGCTCATAGTTGTGGTTGTTTTCCTTCAGACACTCGTTCTCCTTTTCCTGCTTCGTGGCCTGTTTTGCACAGTTCACTTGCTCAGGCAATGGAAATAACTTCCCTTGGAAAACAACACTGGAGATCTGCAGCTCAGAAATGTCATAGCAGTGCAGAAAGGATTGCAAAAAACATTAATAAGAAAACGACAAGTTTTCAGGAATATTCTTCAGATTGAAAAGTGGTCCTTTACAAATTTGGATGCACTGAAGATAAACTGAATTTCTCAGAACTACCAATAGATCTCTGTAATGGAAGATTATTTTTTTATATTTGCTTTGCTTCAATGAGAAATAAGATTTACAGTTAATGATGACTTTAGAATAAAACTAAAGCATTGTTTTGGTTCGTTTCTTGAAAAGTAGTGAACATTAAGAATTTAGAATTAATTAATCTGTAATTTAAAAAAATCAAACCTTTCAGTTCAGCCTTTGGTTTATTCTTTATAACTTTGTTCTTCAACAGCAGTATCTTTAACCAGTTTTAATTATGCATCTATTAAAAACCTTTTCCCTCAACTTGCAGCTAACCCAGCCTGAAGTCAGCATTTCTTCCAGGCATGAGATGAAAGCAATCATGTGTATGTAACTTCCACTCTGAAGAATTGTAAGGATATACTGCAGCACATTAAAACTCCACTAAAGTTTTAGTTTCCACTAAAAATGAATGGTGCATATAGTCGATGCAACCTGTTATTTTTCACTTAAAAAAACTGTGCAAAGCTAAAGGTGGGATCAGTGATCTTTATTCACACTACTTCCAAATTCAGGAGTGCACTACACTCTACCATAAAATATTATGTTTGAGGGTACTGATCATCATGAGGCCTGAAATTCCTGAGAAAATTATTAAGAAACAATGTATTTATACAGAACACTGCCAAACCATGAGTGTTGTAATAATATCTGTAATGTGGAAGTTTTTTTAAATCTGGGAATCCTAACTTTTACATCAAAAGTTGCATTCAACTAAATTTTTCTATTTTCTCCAGTAGAGTAGAATTGATATTTCTTTTTCATTTGCAAATATAAATTTGTAACCCACTTTCACCCTACATCTGCAATTAGTTCCAAGTTAAAGAATAGTTGCAGGAATAAAACTGGGTACTAGCTGAAGCAAAAGACAACAAAGAAATCAATGGTTTTTATAAATCCCATTTCTAGTTGGAATGCTTTCTACTGTTGCACGATAATTTCTACAGCACTATCAAAAAGCATTTTCCTCCAGAAACTTTAGTTCTGTTTTGCCAAAGTAAATATTCTTAATCCGTTGTAATTTTCTGTCATTCTCTAAGGACCAACATACCTCTGCTTGAGGCTGATCAATGATTGTTTCAAGGAATGTCAAGACTTCTATATATATTCTGTGCAGGCATTTACCTTTCTAGAAGACTGAACATACAAAGCATTTTAATTCTGACAAAAATAGTGCATTTAATCTGAGCTATTTTTTATAACCCGCTCCTTTCTTCAAAGCAAGAGGAATCTCTTATCTAGTACTTCAACACAACAAGCAATCACAGTTATTTTTCTGCTGTTCTACCGCTTTTAATTGTAACTACTTACATTCTGTCTCATAAAAGAAAATAATGCAATAAAGAGAAAATGATATTACACAAATAACCTATCCATCATACAACTGGGAAAAAATAAAGTTTTTTTCAGCTCTTTATATTATACGGTTTTTTCAATTGGCAACAGATTAACCCATCTCACTGGGCCATAGTATTCAATGGAGCTGACTGGCTCAAAGTGACTTTTTTTGAAAGTCTGAGCAAAACTGATGCAGTCATCCTGAAGAACAGCATGCAAAGGATGTATTTTCAATGCTAAACATCTTTTCAGACAGTTTGCTGTGGCATTCACCCTATTCTGGAACAAATGGATGAAAACTAATAGAGAGCTAATACTTGTATCAGGGAGGTGCCTTTTTATTACTGCATGCCAGTAAAATGATCTAATTTGGATGAGATTAAAACTTTGGAAAATTTGGAAAAGTCTGCAGATTGGCAGTAACAGTTTGCTCAGGGCTGGTACTGAAATTCTTTAAATATTTGTTTTACATTGAGTCAGCAACTGAAGGATGCTGGCTCCCCACATTTCCATAGAAAGGCTACTCTTTGATGTTGTTGGATAATGCAGCACTTTAGATCCAAACTGCAATTAGGGAATTTCTTTTCTGCTTCACTGCACAAGAGAGGATAAAATGGTCCAATTAAGGCACAAGAGAAACAAGTCAGAACTGATATACTAGGTTACAGAAACAGAGTTTGTAGTAAGAAAACTGAGGCAGAGGAAGAGGAGTCATAGAAAAGTCTTAGAATGGCAAAGGACTTCAAGCACTGGGCTAGGAAAGGAAAAGTGGTGAACAGAAGAAGGATGAAGTTTCAGGTACCCAGATTAGAAAATAGTCAGATTGAGCAAGGCTGCTCAGTGGCAGAAGGAATGAAAGGGGGCAAAAGGAAATGAATGAGAAAAAGAGAATGAAAGAGAAAGGCAATTGGCCAGAGGAGTAGGTTCATGTGGAGCAGCTGTTGGGGAAAGACCAGGATATTTTCTGCACCACAGCATAATGAGTTAGGAATAAAAAAAATCTACAGACATCAAGCAACTGAGAGGCACCAGCATTTCTGCAGATATTTCCGATGCTTTCACTGCCTGTCGTGTACCCAACTGCAAGCCACACTGTGTGAAAATTTGTTCAGTGTCCAAAATCCCTGCTGGATCAAGTCCTCTAAGGAATGTCAATTCCTGGTCCTGAGACTTGCAGAACCACACATGGTGGCTTCTCTGAGGTTGTGGTACCTCCTGATTTGATTGAGGGGGAAAAACCAAAAAACAGCTCTGGAATAACGTTCCCAACTGTTTCACCACATGTATCTGACACAGAGAAGTCAGGATTTCTCTTCAGGTGTCAGAGGTTACAAAAAACACCTGACTAGGCATTTCAGGATCACTTACAAAAGCTGGATGCAGGTTAGTTAAGCAAAGAGAACCTGAGGTACTGACCTCTGAAAAGTTGGCAGGAGCTTTTGCAGTCACCTTCTGATATGCAGCAAGTAGTTTATGAGTAATGATTAACAGATTCCATATATCAACTTTAGACCATGTAGCTGTGGTCAGAATAAATGGTCCATGTTAATGATTTACACAAGCATTTCAAACTCCCTGGCACCAAAGTGAGTATCTTTGATTTTAGAAACAAGAATATAGAAGATCTGCCTGAAAGGAATCTGAAAGCTCAGCTATTGTGATACTTGACCTAAGCATCTAAAGTTCCTCCCTGAAACAGAAAGTGGTACCTTAGAGGCTTAGGCTGAGATTGTTTTTACATAATCACTCATGGAGTATTTTCTTTCCTCCAGAGAAAAAGCTCTGACTGGGACTCACAAGATTTTCAAAAGGTGTGATTTGCTAAGTTTCACTCAGAATGTGCCAATGCAAAGTTAGATAGGCACTTCCACAGAAGTTGATCAGGACTCATCTCCTCAGCTCTTGTCCAGAAATGTACTTAACAACAGACTCTGCAACAGGCACTGCAGGTCAGCAAACTCAGGCCTTCCAGAATTAAAAGGAAACATATTTTGGAGCTGAAAGTAATTTATATTGATGCCCAAATTTTACAGGATATGGATCTCCTACTTGATATCAAGTGCAACAAAGAAATACAGATAAGGCTGTTAGTTTGCTTACTTTTTAAGAGCAAACAAACCAAGACCAAAATCTCCACTATATACCTAGGGAAATATTTGGGAACCAATGCAAGATTGACAGAGTGGGAGATAAGTATTGCATTTTGCCAATCACCCAGTCAAGATGTCTTAAAGATGTGTCTCATCCACTGTAAGACTTGCAACTATAAGAGTTGCTGCTGCAAAATGCTCTTCTATATAAATTTCCAAATGATGTAACAATACTTATTGGCTCCTTTAGGCATCTCTTAAAGACACAATTCCTCCAATAAGCCATAATATTAAGTAGCCACCAATACTCTTCTGAAGTTTCAAATGTTTTTTAGTTTCAACTTCTGTGTGGATCTCATAAAGCCCAGTTTCAAACAGGCAAAAAAGAAACTGAGTGGATTCTCACTAAATAAAGTGCCAGTCCCTAATGGAAAAACAACCAGCCTGTACATCTTCAGTTCTGGTTATCACCTTAGCATGTGATTCATGGCTGAGGATTCAAGAAGGGTAATCAATTCCTGGCAGCAAAAGGAGCATGTATCCTCTCAATAAATGCACCCTACTTATTTGAATTCTACCTGGCTGAATCTAGTAATGAGTCTCACAGTGATTGCATATGCTCTGTACTGACAGGGATATTCTAGAAAAAGAGGAAAGTACACAGGCTTGAGTGCATTTTATGACTATTTTTCTGATGCCCCTGCAGAAGGCTAAGGCAATGGATTCTCCAACCAGGCAATGAATATTTCTGTGATGTGCACTTTATGCCACTCTATATTAATAGAAACAAGAAAACAACACATGACAAAGTTGTTCTCCTCACCACAGCAGAGATGAACATTTCTTTTTTCTCTTTGCAAATTTTCCTTTCTCTATCTGGAAAAGGACACTTTGCTGACTCACATGTGATTAGCTCTGTTGCTGTAGCAGAAGCAGTGCAAAAGGAGAAAAAAAGATTAATTCTTTTCTGCCTCATACACCTCTATCCACCCACAAAATATAGTAGAAGATAAATCATAATCCCAGGTGGGAATTTTCCTACTGATTTCAGCAAGCATAGCAGGGGATTTTCTCTATCTGTTGTTTAAGTCTTGCTAACTACAGAAATAGTGGATGAAACAACTAAAACATTTGTCTCAGTTAAACTTTTAGGAACTTACTTGAATGCCTTGAAAATCTCCTTCTGATATGTAAAGTGTGGACACTTGGCTAGAAATCTCTGAGACATAAAAACACAAAAGTTGCACATCTCATTTTTACTAAGTCACCACTGATAATACAACTCATCCTGAGAAACATCTTGCCTGCTTCATGAAACCACAGACTCAGATGGCTTCTTCCCACCTCACCAAGGCTAATTCCAACCAAACTGAAAACAACAGGAAACAAAAGGAAAAGAGAAAAGAGGAGGGAAACAATCTACCAAGCAAGCAGCAATGCGAGCAGAGCAACCTAGAAGGTCTGATCTCCTGTGGATTCTTCTGGAGCTTAAAGAGATAAGTAGCTGGGCTGATGTGTTCCTCTGGAGTTAGGCTTTCCTAGTGCCCCCTTAAATAGGAATTCTTTGAAATCAAGAGATAAACCTACAGTGCAGTCAGTTCTTCAGTGGAAGCAACAAGAATTCTTTATTCCTTATCAGGCTGCTGGTTTTTACAAAATGTAGAGGAATATAATTCCTCTGAGAGTGCTGCTTTTTTCTCAGGCCTGTTTGAAACTGGATGCTAGCTGCCTTTTGACCAGATGCATACAAAAGCAGTGTGACCTGCATTTCTTGGTAATGAAATTAAAAACAAGTACTCCAAATAATTAGAAGTTACCATCTTCCCTAGGTAAACACACTTGCTATCAGTGGTTCCAATCTTGTAAGTAATTAAAAACCTTTTGAACTTTTGCCTCAATCCATCTCATTTTAACAAAACAAATACCAAAAGCTGGCACAAGCTGATAACAGAGAGCTGTAAATACCATAAATACCGAGGTAGGTGATAGTCTTCAGCTTCAAGCAAGGCACTGAAACTAATAAAAACTCCACTTGGCTTTAAAGGCCTTTGAGATGGACCATCTTTCTTGTGGAAAAATAATAGCTCACAGTGGGTCCTTTGGAATGTGTATTAATACTTAATAAATACTTTATCTCCATGGAAAATAAAAAAAATTATGGGGTTTGGATGGAGAATGAAAGAAAATATTGAGTTTCAAAATTTTTTATATTTTTAATCATGTAAGTTTGTTGAAGCTAAGAGAAACTCAGTGCTTTATACAAAACTCTGCAGAGGTTCTGTTACTTTCTGCAAAATTTTGGCAAATCAAAGTCCAGCAGTCCTGTTGCACACAATGCAAGTTCAGCATATGCAGACATTCGCACTTACACTTTAAACACCTACAAATATTGTTAAATGATGCCTACACTATTCTGAGAGTAAAGTCTGATTGAAATAATGTGTCTATTCAATGAATTTAGCAACAGATTTCCATCTATCTTGTTAGGGGTAATACTTTATATTCTAGGTATTTTGGTGACTAAAGTTAACTTCATAAATAGCAAATTAATATAATATATTAAAAATCTGATCTACTAGTACTTTTTATTTTGCAGTGATTGACAGATTTATTATAATTTTTCCCTCTTCATAAATGCTTCAGTACTGAGATGATTTAATCCCTCTTTTGGTATTTTAACCTGGAGTTGCAATTTAGTTTAGGTAATAAATAAAACTGCAGAAAAAATAAGGTAATTTACCTCTTGATAAACCTTCCATCTATGAATAATGGCTAGTGAGTGTGCAATATGCCTGGTACTGGTTGGGTTTGGTGTATGGTGAAACAATTCTGATGGAATTGTTAGGATCTGCTATCTGCACTTATGCAAATTTTTACTGGTCCAGAATAACAATGATTTTATGCAGCAGAACAGTTCAGCACTTGACATGCAAACACAACTGTTTTAGACTTTATTTCTTTTACATCCCTCTTTTTAAAAAATCCCAAGAAAATATAGGTAACTCCTATATCTGTAATATAATTTGCATTCAGTACTTAGCTTATAAAATGTGATACTTAGCTTATAAAATGTGATACTATTAGTGCACAGTATGATAAATATTCTAAGCATACACAACTTGCACTAGGTGATAAAATATTCTGAGCATGTCCTAAAATGATTCTCTCATCAGAGATGGCTTGTTACCTCCACCATCAGCAGATACTGATAATTAATCAACTGAAATGAATCTTTACAGAATAAACAAATCTGTTATACATGAAGGATGATTATGTTCTTTTGGCTGTGAAGATTTTTCATAACTTATTCATGCCAATGATGTGTCTGACTTACGAAGTATTTTTCACTTATGAAATAAATATAGCATCTTTCATTTGTCCTGTATCCCCTCTATCTTTGGGGCTTTACCAATGTAAATCAGCACAAATCTACCACCTATGCTGATTTACACCAACAGAAGAATTAACCCCTACTCATCATCAGCAACAATGTTTCTTTAGTTATTTCAGGTGCATTTCTAAACCATAGCTTTGGTAAAGCATTTTCAGCAGTTTCATTTTTACAGCAATGTCTGAGTAAATGCCATTATCAGCTGTAGGACAGAATCATAGTTGTCTCCTTCCAACTTTGTGAATTCCACTCTCCTAGTAGATGTAATACACACACTGGGAGACAGTGCTGCATTTTGAGATGGGAAAACTGTGAAAATATGCTACTATTTGTAAGGATTTTAAAATGAATTATTCATACTTCAACATGCTGCTTTTATATTCACTTTTCATTGAACTATTTCAATGACCAGTTTGTTTTTTCATTGACAGAAACACTGATAGAAAATCAATTCTAGACATGCATGTAAAAGTATTTGAAAACCTTGTTTTAGGAAAGAGAATAAGATTATGTTTAACTGATCTTCTCAAAAATCACAAATAAACAACAAAATTAAAAATATGTGTGACTTTAAAAAGTACAACAGCAAAAAAAAAAATATATATATTGACAATCATTAGACAATGTTATAAAATAACCAGAAAAACAGCAAATATATTTGAGGAAATCGTGACCTGCAGTGAATATCCTTCAAACAGAAGAATTGTGAATGATTCATTCAGAGTGAGTCATATTTTATTAGAGAAATTCTCACGGTTAGGTCTACTGTGCAAGCACAAATTCCTGGCAAAGAGCCACTAAAACTTACATGCTAACTCACATCAACCAAACATCCTTTATTAAGAAAAAAAATCCAAACAAACCAAACCAAAAAACACAGAAAGAACAAAAATCCACACCAAACCCTTGAGCTAAGGAAGGGGATACTGCTTCATTCCTTTCCTTAAGATTTCACTGAAGAAGAGAGGTCAATAAAGAGTTTCAAGAAAAAAGATCTGCTCAGGAAAACTTTGTGCTCATTTCTTTTTAACATCCAGCTCTTTAGGATTAAGGTTCCTTGGTTTATTTGGCTATCATCTGTACTTGTAGGAAGATGTACTTGGTGCCAGTTCTGTGGTAAGTTAGCATACAGGAAAATATCCATGCTGCTGAACATACAACCTAACACAGAAGGAACCATCTGGAGGATAGTTTCTATGTTGTGAGGCAGAGAGAAGGTGTACTGAGGCAAACAGCTCAGTAATTTGGATAGCAGCACAGATCTTGAGGTCCTTGGGTCAGTCTTCACTTTGTTGCAGCCTTTCACCAAGACAGTTTCACCAGATCTGTCCAGTCTGGCTTGCCCAGCTCCAGTCCTTCCAGATCTCTCCTGACACTCTCAGATCTTTCTAGAACCAAGAAGATATTTATTTGCCTTTTAGCTACATGCTGCAATGCCTACATTTTAGGCATATGTCTGCCCATACAAAATCCAGAACTTTGTTAGAGAAATCATAGAAATACTAATCATAGTTGTAAGAGAAACAGTAACAAATAAGATTCAAAATAGCCAGCATACAGAGCTCTGCCTGACACTGTCCATAAGTAAATGTTAATCCTTTATCAGTCATTTAGCAAGCCTAAAAATCACCATTCCCAGGCTGTTGGAGTTTCCAGAGTAATTGTCAATAATCTCAGTGAAGATCATATATGTCTATTGAGATATATTGCCCTGCTATACAATACCTCATTAAAACACCAAGTAGTGAATCAGCTCTCATTCTGTCTTCTACATGAAAACTATCAAAATCTAATTTTTCACCTCAAGGACAGTGTCCAGATACTTAGTTGTGGCTTCTTTTGGAAACAAGCTACAGCTCTTCCTGCAAAACCCATCCCTATGTGTACAAATTCAAGATGCCTTATTAGAAGAAAGCACAAGAAGGAGGAGCTAACTCTAGGCTGTTTCTCTTTGTAGAAGGGAGCCTTGAAATGTCTTGACTTTTCTAAATAATTGTATGGTTTGTAATGAAAACTGACTCAACTTCACCCTCATCTTATTATATTCTACTATATAAAATAGTCATGTCTCTCTCCAGTCCAGCTGATCTTGGGTTCTCCTCTTCACAATGATATGTCTTCACTAGGAAGAATGAAATATGTTCCTCCTCTCTTCCCCAGAGCACTCTGAGGCTTTGTGGTTAAAATATACTGAAATGAGTATGACACATGGACTTGAGCCTAACCTCAGTCAACAATGGACTTTGAAAACAAGTTGATTATGTGACCAGGGAGAATGCTGTAGTCCATGTTATATTGCTTGTCATCTAAAACATCAACAGTATTAGCCTTCACTGCCTTTCCTATGAAGATAAGGAACTTGGGCCTGTATGTGCATGTTGGTCATGATCAGAGACCTTCCAGTCTTGTCAGGACCAAGGCAGTGCTGAAGGCATGCTCAGGTCTTGGGGAGGGCTCTTGAAGAATGGGAAATGAATGTAGGCTAGATAAAGGACATTTTTTGAAACACTGGAACAGGTTGCCCAGAGAGGTGGTAGATGCCCCATCCCCCAAAATATTCAAGATCAGATTGGATGGGGAATCCACCCATCCAAGCTGATCTTGAACAAACTGAGTAAACTGGTCTGATTGAAGATATCCCTGTTTATTGCAGAGGCCTGGGACTAGATGATCTTCAGAGATCCCTTCCAAAGCAAATCATTCCACGATTCTATAATTCTATGTATTAAAAGAGGTCAGGTGCTGATGTAGTTAGGGAATAGTTGAATAAGGCTTTCCAGGACTATCGTTTTCCCCTTGTCTCTCTGAATTTCACCACCAGTCTACTTGAAACATAGGCAGTTTCTTGACTTGTGCCTTTCCTTGGCAATTAGCTCAAGACCATGTGTGAATATAACCTGAGAATTCTAGTAATTTTCTTAGCAGTCTTGTCTGTTTTCACAAAAATAAAGCTCAATAGGGCTGACTTTCAGGCTCATATCTAAATATCCTGACTTATGAATATACACAGAATGTAGTATTTGTATTCTAAGACAATCATTATGCTATTTTCTCTATGTAATTTCTCTCTTCTTAGTGGTGTCATTAAAATAATCTAAGATTGTTTTCTATTGTTTATAAATGGACTGCTGTTATCTATTCATTTATGACAAGGTGACATTATTTACTTATCTAGTTTGCAGATAAGCACTACATAATGTTTCTTTCTTTTTTTTATTTTTTTTTTTTTTTGGTGTTTCTTTGAAAAAGTGGGGTTGGAGGAAGGCTTCAAGTCAGCTTTGATCTAACTGCTATTTTCTAGGTCAGGGAGATGCAGCAAGAAGAGAAAAGCTGTGCTGTCTCACAGAACAGCTGAGCACCTGCAATGGGCACACATATGTGGGGCAAGTAGAAGAGAATCCAGCAAATGGGACGTTTTTACAAGAAGCTGTGGCTGGGAGGCTGCTGAGAAGGGGATATATCTGCTGCTGGGCTTCACAGGTGATGAAGAAACCTCCAAGGGACACAAGGGAGACTACAGTTTGCTCAAACACCAGAATTAGTTAATCCGTTGGACTGAAAAAATAAATACATTCCTCACAGATTTGTAGTTGGCAAGTTCAGGTTTATTTATGAGTCGTTACAAATTTTCTAGAGAGGGGATGCATTTAGGAATCCTTATCATTCCTCTACTGTCTCTCTAGGACAACTAATAGCAATTAAAGAGTTAATTGATTTTGGTTTATAATATAGATGTCTCTGGGATCCTTTGCCTTTTTAGCATCTTTACAAAACTCAGTTTAAGGGAAAGTGCTGAAATATCTACCTCAAAGCTATGACTAACTTGATACAACATTACTAACTCTAAAACTTGCCCTGGAGCTGTTATTGTAACAACCTTTTAGTCACAGGCACGTGGCAAGCTCCCGGCCTCCACTGCCGGCCTCGGTCCATCCAAAATCCCTCCAGAGGCCCGCGGGCACCTTGGGCACAGCCCTGCACGGAGCGGGGCTGCTTGTGTGTCATGCTGACTTGGAAACCAGCGCAGCAATGACAACATTTGGTCGAAGGCACAGCTCGCTCTAGGCGCATCCCAGAATGATGCTGGGGATGCTGCAACTGGATGAAACGTCCCTCGAACATCCTTGGGGGGAGCAGCACTGGGCAGGACAGCAGGGTTTGATCAAAGTGAAGGTGTTGCCATCCTTCTGCTACCCGCCCCGGTGTCCTCCGAACACTCCAGGGGGATTCCCCGGGGTCAGCAGCGCAGTCACCCACTGGTGACACTGTCACCGCCAGGAGCTCGGAGTCCCCATGTTCCCGCTGGGCCACCAGCGGCAGCCGCGGAGGAGCCGGGAGGGCAGCTGGGCCCTTCGCTGGCATGAGGCGCTGCTCGCCCCGCGATGCGTGCCCGAGGCCGCATCTCCCGCCGCCTCGCCCGGCGCACAGCGGGGCCGGTCCGGACCGCGCCGGGCGATCACGGGGCCGCGGCGGGGCCGGGCGGGGGCGGCGCCCCGTCCTTGCCTGCGAGAGCGAGCGGTGACGGCCGGCGCTGGCGGGCTGGTGCGCAGGCGGGGAAGCTGCGCGCCGCGGTCGGAAGGGAGGGGAGCGGAGGAAGGAAAGGGACGGGAAGGGGTGGCCGCGCCGGGCACAGCATGGCTGCCAAGGTAAGGCACCGCCGCCGGCGGGCGGGCGGGCGGCGGGCGGCGTGGGGAAGGGGCCGCGGCGGGGCGGCAGCCGGGTTTGACCTCGGGCCTGTCCTTGAGGAAACGCGGCGGTGGCGCCTCCTCCTCCTCCTGGCGGCTCGGCCGCCGCTCGCCGCCGGCCCCGGGGGAGCGGGAGGTGGGCAGCGGGCGGCCCGCGGCCGGCGGGGCTGGTGCCAGCGCGGCGAGGATCCGCGCTGCCCGCGCCGGCAGCGGCGGGCCTGCGCTCCGCGGCGATGCATCACCGGCGCCAATGACACTGCACGGCGCCTCCCGCGGCCGGGGCCGGGGCTGGGGCCGGGGCCGGTATCAGTGCCGCTATCAGTGCCGGTAGCAGTGCCGGTAGCACTGCCGGTAGCAGTGCCGGTGTCGCTGTCGCTCTCCCCGGCGAGGGCCCGGGCAGCCGTGCCCTGGCCCGGCCGCGGCTCCGCCGAGCGCATTTGGGCCCAGCAGCGCCCGAGTGAGAGCCCCGCCGTGCCCCTTGCTGCACAGGTACAGATGCATAGGGATACACGCACACGTGTCGTTCATGGACACACACCTGCTTGGGCAGGACATGCAGCGGGTTCTGCGGACGGCGGCTGGCAGGTCCCGGAGCGGGCACAGATGCTGGCCCTGTCCCGCTTGCAGGCCTTAGCGCGATACTCCCTTTTTGATTTTTCTCCCATTTTCTCCATGTATCTTTTTTTATCTTCTGTTATCATATCTGGCTGTCATTTCCAACCGTTTTTACTTCTCAGTGCTCTCCTGTCAGGTGGATACCTGCCATTTATGCTTTTTTGCTGATCAGAAGGATAAACATAGTGAAATAATTTATTTAATTGCCTAATAATATACTCCCATCCCAGAAAAAAATTTAGCCATTTGCTGGATCAAGGCCATATCTAAAGGGAGATAAAATTAAATATAGCGTTGGTATTTCAAAACTTACTACTTTTATTAGGTTTCATATTTGAATAGTGACACTTCAGAAAGAAATTACTCCATGTCGTTCTTTTATTGAAGTCAGTGATGAAACTTACATACACAGAGGAAACATCAGGAAATAAGGCTTTCCCAAACAACTCAAGGCAGCACATGGCTCAGTGTGGCCGGAGTTATTCGCTCCTTTATTTCAGCTAGAGTAGGACAGAGCTGCTTTGGTCAGCACCTTTCTCAGTAAGAACTGAGGTTATCTGAACTGCAGGCTGTTTTAGTGGATTGAGCAATATTTGATCCCTCATTGCTAGTGCCCTCAGGCATCCCCAAATACTGTGTTCACTATTTGCGAATCTCACCTATCTAGCCCTTTTAAAATTTTTTTGATTGCCCAGTGGTCCATTCACACATATCCGTTGCATCTTACCAAACTATTGGTGTGTAAAGACTTAAAAGCCTTCTATTCTCTGGCTCTTTGAACCTTTTACATACTTTCTTTTCTCCAAGCAGTGGCTTGTGATCTGCAGTCCATTTGAACCTATGCTAGTCAAGTATATTTAAAAATACTGTATGTGTAGTTAGTGTTTGTCTAATTGGGTAAACACGTGTGCTCCATGCTACACATTTCCATGGTATCTTTTTTCTTTAAGCTAGATTTCTTACACAGTTCAGATCCCCAAAATCTACACAAGCATATGTTGGAAAGACTCAACACTTAACGAGACACTTAATTGAATATTGTATATGTCAGGTTACATCAAGCTTGGCAGAGAGATACCCAATAAAAAGAATAATGACTTAATTGTCGTGTCATAAGCATTCTTGGTGTATTGCAAGGCAGAAATACAGCTCTTTGTACCCCAGGGTGTACAGTCCTCACATAGCTTCCAAGGAATCCTTCTGGTTTGTAAGCCTAAACACGTTCTGAGAGACTTATGTTAACAACAAACAAGCAAACAAAAACTGTGAGCAGCTAGAATGGATTAATTATGTTACCTTGCAAGACTTCAAGAGGGTTTTTGTCTTTTTCAGTTGAAACAGTTAAACACAGGTGAATTTCTGTTTATACTGAGGTCAGTAGCAAAATGTGCATTTTGTACTGTCTGAGCTTAGGTTCTGCAAACACACATATGAATAACTTTGCCACGGAAAGAGCTCCTGGGCCTGAAGTTATTCGCATGTGCTTGCAGGCACGGGCCTTGATTTGTGTTCTAACTTCCTCACTGATGCATCTCAGTAATGTTTGCCTTTTTCACCTCAGCCAAACAATGGACTGGTGAGTTAAATGCTTTTTCTATAATTTCTTTAGTCATTTTTTCCTTGCCGGTACCCTGCATGACCGCTTCCTTTTATTTTTTAATTATACCCTTTTAGGCATATGAGTTTTTGAGATTGGATGTAATTGGTCTTTGCTTGCAAGATTTCAAATGTTGACATTTTAATCAAACTCTAGGAATTCGGTCTCTCAAAAGGAAAACCCAAATGGGATACTGTTAAGGCTGCATAGTTAAGCACTCAGGTATTAATAAATGGGCAATATAGCCCTATTTAATTTCTTTCATTGTATATAGCTCAATGTTTGCAACTTATACAACATTTTAAACAATGTGTGTTACACATCAGTGGCTTTTCTTAAACTTCAAAAACATTTTCTGAAATGTTTTGGGAAAACTCCACTGTAAATTATATTCACACAAATTTCCAGTAAAAACCAGAGGTGAGATTTTCCAGTAGATTTTTACCCCATTGATAACTAAATTACTGTTCTAGGTACTGGCTTCTTTTTCTGCATTGTGCAAAAAAAGAGGCTGTGTGGAACATCTTTATGGCAATGCAGGTACAAAGCACTAATGTTTTAGCTAGTGTGTCCTGCTTATTTCTTCATTTTGAGTGTTTAACGATGCAATCACAATGTTGTTTTTCTGCCCTTTAGCCAGATAGTTCTGAAAAGAATTGACATAGTCTAGCTAATGCCCCTTGCTGTTCACCTGGTGTGTATTTTACAGCAAAATTAAATGTTTGTGTTGAGTGAATGTCAGTTACCCTTGATCCCTATTCTGCTACAAGTTCTGGGCATAGCTGTTGTCTCATGCATGTGCAAAGTGTGACGTGCTGTCTTTTTAAAGTTCTACTGCTTGGTAAAATATAAATGTATTTTCCGTAGAGGTTCTAAGGTATGTCTCAATGAGACTTCTTTCTGTAGTTGATTTTGCTTTTGCTACTATCTGTTCAACTTAAGGTCAAAAATTGGTATTTATAATGGATGCTAGTATAGATAATATTTTTGAACTTTTTATTTCATAACCATTTTAACTGTCAAAACAGTTAAAAATTGCATTAATGAAAATTCCAAACTCAAAATTTTGGTAGATAAATCAAAGTCTAGAAAACTGTAAGAACAGTGGCTTACCATGGGAGCACTTCAACTCCATTAAACTTTATCTCTGGATAGCATGTGAATAAACATCACTAATTGTATGAACAGTGTAATAATGATACAGGAGTTGATTTTGAAACATTGTGGAATATCTCTGTTTCTAATGCAATTGTTTTTTTGTGTCTCGTGTGTGAATTTTTATCCATTGGGCATGAACTGGTTGCCTGTGCTACCCAGAATGTATAAGTAATTTTCAAATTTTTGTCTTATTAACAAAGTGTTCACAAACATTGCATGCTAAAAAAGCAAGCTGTAAAATGACTGTTCAAATGAAGGCATGAACCTTACATCAGTACCCAATGGGACTGCTTGCATGCTTAATTTTAAGTGCATGTGTAAGTCTTTCAAAGAACAAATGTGTGTCAGAACCACATCAGTAAAGTAACAAAAAGAAATTTGTTGCTAGCTTATGTGACAATATTTGGGACATTTATAATGCAAGGTAAATAAATTTGGTTATGCAATTTTCATGTATTTAACTTTTTTTTTTTTTAAATTCTCTTTTCTCTATGTTTTTCTATAACTATTTCTTAGGGAAGCTGTGTCAGTGGAATTAAATGTTGTTTCTGGTTACTGCCACATCTACATTTAAAATCCTAAATCCTTGTCACATCAAAAATAGTTAGTCCCTAGGCATGGGCTCCTTGTATGTCTTGGTGTTACTATAGTCAGAGTTCTCACACTGAGCACCCTAGTCCTGCAGATGCATCACCTCAGCTGTATTAATTGGAGTTCTGTGAGGGATTGATACCACTGGCCCTGTCTCTACAAACCTTTTTGTCTGCAAGTGCCTGCCCTGGATGATGTGGATTAGTGAGGTTTGGGTAAGCAGTGGTTGAAATGCAGGCACAATGGCAATGCAATTCTAAATAAACGTGATTGCAAACAGCACCAAGTCTATTAGATGCTGACACAACCATGCCACTTTGGTTATTTTGCTGCCATGCACACCCAGTGTGTCCCTTTGTGCATCATACAGCTCCATTTTGCCTCTTTGTTCAGCTCCTAGTGTGCTTATCTCTCCTGTGCTAGCATAGTGTGGAGTGTGCCTGGAAACAGATTACATTCACTCTTCTTGCCCTCAATCGTGCCATTCTTCCCTTCCTCCAGCAAAATGGAAGAGAAGAATTGCATTGCATTGGACATGGATTTGTTGGGCCCTCAGAAAAGAAGAGGTGAGGGATTCTGGCATCATGATGGGCTCCTGTGTCCATGAAAGGAATGGAGTCCATTGTGGACAGGCTCCAGCCACTCAGTGAGATCAGTTTTGGAGAGGAAAGTGGTTGGTGAGTAAGGAGAGAACAATCTGTTTCCCTGAAGCACCTCTGAGTTTATGTACTAGAAATTTAATAGTGTTATGGCACTTAATGGTACCATGGTAATTTTTTGGATGTGATAGCACTATGTAATATCCACGTGGAAAGTCCTGTTGCTAGTCTGTACAGGTCCAGCAGTGCTTGCTCATGCATAGTTACATTTTGGATCTGTGCAGAAATATGTAAATTCTTAAACACTCTATATATCATAAGACTCTTCTTTCCACTTTCCCTCAGAAAAAAACCCTGTGTATTTATGCTGCTTATGACTTATTACTGCATCTTGATTTCTTAAGAGACCAAAATTTGCCTGATAGAGGGACATTGAATTTGTATGAGTGCTGATAACTTCAGACTTTTTCTAAGTACAAAGTATCATGACTGATGACTGCAGCTGAAACAGAGTCATTTACTGCACTGTCCTGCCTGTCATAGTTCATGTGTTTAGTTTCATTTGGTTTCTTTTACTGCATAAATCTTTGCTTATGATGCATACCCTCAGGAGACTGATTGAATCCTAGTCTCAGAAGACTCACAGCACTCTACAGGGCCCACTGGCAAGAATAATCCCAGAAAAGACACTCATGGAGCAGCTCAGCTGTGGAAAATGTCCATACAGCTCTCTTCTGCAGTGGACGCTGAGTTACCCTGAAAAGCAGCTTTATTACATTGGGGATTTTGTCCCAATTGTGTTTACCTGTGTCTTTGTACTACTATTTCCTCTCTGGCCCCACTTTTTCTTATCCAGAGCAAGGTGGGGGCAAGAGGAGGTGGTGGAAGAGGTTGCTCTATGTCTTTAGTATGTTAGGTACTGATGGCATCACATGTTGCAACTGCCAGTGGTTTTGGCAACTTTCTGAAACTTGCTCCTTTCCATTATGGTTCCCCTGTAAGAGGAACTGCAGGGTGACTTTGCTTCATGCCTGTGAGAGGCCTACTGGACCCAACAGTTATGTGTATACCTTGTCTTTTGTGATGCCTGCTGAAAAGTATTTTAAGTTATCTGGATTTTATCACGTTGGGAAATAATTTGCTCTTCCTATGCAGCTTTGTGTCCCAGGAGGTTAGAGAAGCTCTTCCAAGTGTGCCTCAAACCGCATGTTAAAGGCACTCCTCCTGGAGCTGTGTAATGTAGACAAGTTTACAGCCCTGAGGGATAACAATGTCTTTCTGACCAACTTGTTTAGGCCAATATCTATTTTATTTGTCTATGTTGTCCAAGGAATATGACATGGAGGTATGTGATACTGTATTTCCTGGAAGATGGCATGAATGTGCTGCTAATTTTTAGCTTAATTTTTGCTTTCAATCTATGGAATTGCCTCTGCTTTGGCTGTAGAATGGCTTTACCACACTGAATAAAGCCTGTGTGTTTGTTTGGTGCCAAACCTGAACTTGCATAAGTCACTACTTGACTGTACTAATCATGCTGGTTTTGCTTTAGCTACAACATAATCTTCAGGAACAGAGCAACTGATGTTTTGTGCTGCTAGATAACTATGGCTAGTAAAATGTAAGGTTGCATATTTTCTGGTGCATTTTCTTTCTGAAAAGTATCTATATCTCAGTCATTTGCAGAGAGACAAAGAGGTCCTTATAAAAATAGTCTATATTCAATTGCTTTGGAATAAAGCAATTTCAACTGAAACTGTGTTAAAACACTTAAAGGAACACTGTAAATGCATTTTTCATAAGTTTTTAAAATAGTGTCATGCTATTTACAAGATCTTAGAAACAGGCAATTGCAATTATGTTCTTTACCAAAAATGTTACTTGACCTGAACAAAATCCAGTGTGTTAAAGGATGAAATTGCTCACAAAGAATGGGTTGTTGGCATTTTTCTTTTCTCTGAAGAGGAAAAGAAGAAACATTTGAAAGAGAAAGTGGCAAAGTGACTGCATGTACACCAAACTACATGCATTTAGAGAAGAAACAGCTTGTTGGGAGACTAATCACATTCCTCTTGTTGTGGATACATGTGAGATCCCTAAACATCTGCTGCTGGATTCATGTATTTATGGCATCTTGCATGCCTAGGCAGCCTGCGAGAGGTGATTTTATGCTGACCAGTATGGTCACTCTTTCAGTCTCCTAGGAGATCCGCCATACACTCTGGCCATGTGAAAAAAGGATGATTTTTTGGTGTTCTTTAGATTGACATCTCCATGCTTAACTTTTTTACCCACTGGACTTTGGAATTAAGAAACTTACCAGAGGTGTCAGGAATCAGTACCAAAACAGTCAGTGTGCTGACTAGGGAGCATCTAAGGCAGCCAAGTGGGACATGATAGAATAGGGATGAAGAAAGGAAAGTCCCTGGAGGAACTTTAAACCACAAAGTTTACACCTCTGTTTCAGGCAGGGCCATTCATTGTCTTGTTATAATGCAACAACACAAGGACTGGAGGCAAGAGATGTGGGCCAGAACCTGGTTCAGTTTCTAGAAATTAGGGTGCCCAGATGGGAGGGGGAAGATTTGGGTTTCTGATGCCAGCAGTGTTGATGCATTTTGCATGAATGATGCCTCCAGCTGCCACAGTTTCAGAGGGTTGCTGCTTGGTGCTCACTGCCAAAGTGCATTAGGCGTGTTGCATGTGTGGTTACTGGTTGCTGGGTGCCTGGTCAGCGGGTCTGAAATGTCTATACATGCTCAAAGCAGGGCTGCAGCAGTTCTGGATGTGGTAAAACTTCTGGAATCCTAAAACCTTAAATTGCATGTGACTTTCTGCTTGCAGAAATGGAATGGGTTTTGCATCATGCTGTGACTAGAGGTAGTGAAGCGTGCTAATGGGTCAGACCCTTAGAGGCTGAGCAAAGTGGAATTTGCAAATACACAAACACGTTTTATTTGTAGAGAGTGCACGAGATGGGCTGATTTGTACCCACACATCCAAACTTTTAAAAATACTTCTAAGATCTTAGTATCATCAATACTTCACAGCTTTAGGATCTTACTGGTTCTTTTTTGAAAGCCAGGGCTAGGCGAAACCAGATCTCTGGGACTGGTTCTTTTCCTTCCTGATACTGGGCTGATTGTTTCTCTGCTCTGATGCCAGGGCTGAACTTGCTGTAGCTGTTCTATTGGTTGGGTTGGTGTGGAGAGGTACCTTGTTGTTACCTAAATTGCCAGGTCACTGCAGATTTTAAAAGCTGGTGCTAGCTGTGAGGTTGTGATTTCACTAAATAATGATTCAGTGGCAATACTGGGGTAGTGTAATGGTGTAGGGGTGGAGTGAATAACTGACTGGACAAAAAGTGACAAATTTTTTATTTTTCTTTTTCAGTATATATAAATTGGTTTTGTTTGCATCAGAACAGATCAGTTCCCTAATACAGTTTCGAGCAAAGCAGCTTAAAGAGTTATGTGGATGGCACCAAGCACAGAAATACCTTAAACTGGAAACTTGCAAAGGGTTGTTTAGTGTGACCACTATAGGACTATTTACTGCCTTGCATTTATAGATACTTCTGCATTTTCCACTGCTCAGCAGAGAAATGAGAAAGCAGGGTTTTTTACTGTTGGTAAGTGGTTTGTCTGTTGCCACCCATGGTTCAGGCTGGGATAGCCATAGAGGTTGTAGGGATTTTTCCCTGAAGGTAGGAGGCATGGTGCAAGAATGCAGCCATGCAGATGTAATCATAATATTGCATAGACTAAATTGTGAAATTGTCATAGAACTAATTGGTCAACTAATTACCCACTAGTTATTTACATGCCAGTGGGCAAAAATTTAAATTGAAAGAAGGAAAGTAAAAAATGGGACTGAAACACCAAGAAAGCTGTCATAATTTTTCCTTTAAATATTTATAATCAGCTCTTTTAAAATATTTTGTCCTGTTTTCTCTGTATAGCCAAATACCAGGACTGATAGAAATGTTTTTAAAAGAAGTTTTCTGAGAAACAGAAGTAAAAAAAATAAGACTTCCCTTGCAAACAGTTTCTACTGTTGTGTTCTTTTGTTTTTGTTTTTTTTTTTAAGATGTGTCTATGATTGGCTTATTTAGGTATTTAAAAGTGACCTGACTTTATTGTAGAAGGAGTAACTGCCACTTGCTTTAGGCAAGTTTGTGGTTGGTTTTGCCTTGATTAGCCTCTCTGGTCCCTACATGTTTTTCTAGCAGTGCTGATGAGCCTTAGCTCAACACCACACACACAAGATTACTGCAGCCTTAGTCTGTAGAAGTGGGGCAACTGGTGAATTCTAACTCTGAGAAATGAAATACTAACTCTCCAGAAATTTGGGAAATTAAAGGATGACTTTGATGACAGATGACAAAGGTGAAGGAACCTTGAGTGCAATAATAAGTTTTATTTTCCTTTGGTAGTTTTTGAATGATTGATACATATGTGAATTGTTAAGCACTTTGTCATTTTATGAATAATCCATATTAAAAGATATAAAGGTCAAAATGAAAAACAAAGCTACAGAGAAGTTTCATGTATTTGTGGTTTAGGTTACTGTTGCCTTTATAACTTATGACCTCCATATGCCCTTGGTCTTGCTCCCTGTCAGCCAGTACATGTTAGCATCAATAATATTGATTTATCTCTTGAGCAGAAGACCCCTTCTCAGAGGCTGTGGACCAGAGTCAGAGGAAGGGTACTCTAAGACCTTTTTGGGAATTTTTCTTCGTGGGTTTTTTTTTTTTTTTTCTGTACTCTGCACATCTCCATAGTCTTTTCACATTTTTGGCAGTCATAGTGTTCAATATTTTAGGTGGCTGTGATTGCAATGAACAGAACAGGTAACCACTCTTGAGACTGTTAATTCTCGCTCCACAAACTGTCCTTGTGACACATGAACTCTCCCCAGCCCTATTAGTGCTGTTTCCATTATTACTAGTTCTCTTTGATGAAAACCCAGGTGCAAATAATGAAAAAAATTGTTAACACCACATCTTATCGCATACAACTGTATTAATTAAATTTGATGTGATCAGTCATATATCTATTCAGACCTGTAAGATTACTTTTTGTGAAGTGCAGTGCTTTGCAGAAAGCTGATAATGAATGTATTCCAGCACCTCATTTGGGACAGGATTGTCTGGCAGCAAAACAGACTGATCAGGGAGGCAGATAGTTAATGATATGTTGTAATTCAAAGAAGAATCCTTTAGAAACAGAGCATTTTAAAGCTCCTTAAATGCTTTTTGACCAGCAGATATTATTTGATAGAAGGTGCCAGATTACAGAATTAAATTCACCTGCTAAGGTCCAAGTTTTGGTGAGCTGGCAATAATAGTCATAAAGTTGTAGTTATCTGTAGAACTGTTGTTAGATTATATTGAGATTAGCCACAAATTATATAGCTGCAACTTGATTGTGTCATCTTTTCAAGACAGAAATATCAAAGAATAGTTTTACTTGAAGGGTATTAGCATTACACTTAAAGGGTGCAGTCTTTAAATTATTTTCTAGTCTTCAGGTCCCACTGTGAATCAATCCCCTGTGACAATAACGTACCCTGTAACTCTTAATGTCTATTTTTTTAAAAAAATCCCATCAGTTTAAAAATTTCAAGGCTTTTAAAGGTTATTTTTGCAATTATGGGGACCTATCAGAAGAGTAATACATGTGCTTTTTACAGCTATGATTGTTATGGCCTTGATGATTAGGGTAATTGAAGGATTGCAAAGAGTAAATTTAATTCCAAAGGTAGAATACCCAAGATGTTGTGTAACTAGATGACCATAGTTATTAGCCAACCTTATAAATACATAGAAGCTGATTTGGTTTTCCTTCCTCCCTCAGAAGAGTAGACTGAGGAAAGACCTCATCACAGTCTGGAACTTCCTTGTGAGGGGAAGAGGAGGGGTGGACACTGATCTCTTTACTCTTGTGACCAGTGACAGGACCCAAGGGAAGGACTGAAGTTGTGTCAGGGTGGTTTAGGTCGAATATTAGGGAAAAGTTCTTCACCCAGAGGGTTGTTGGGCACTGAAACAGACTGCCCAGGGAATCACCAAGCCTGATAGAAGTTAAGAAGTGTTTGGAAATGCCCTCAGGCCCTTGATGTGACTCTTGGTGATGGTCCTGTGCAGGGATTGGACTTGATGATCCTTGTGGGTTCCTTCCAGTTCAGCATATTCTGTGATTCAGATGTTTTTGTGTAGTGTTTAGTATTCTGAAGTATCAAGAACCATGGCTGTTGAGCATATCTAAAAGATATCATTCCTGCACAGGGATATAAGTGTTGAGAATCAGTCTGAGTATTTCCTATATAGTTGGACAAAATACTTAAAGTCCAACTTACAGTTGGACTTAGACTAAAAACATTAAGAAAAGAATGAGAACAGAGATTTGATGTATTTGAATTTCACTCATTTCCCCAACAGAATTTATTCTTTCTCTATTTATGACACTGTGATCTTGTTGGTACTTCCTTTGTAATTGAAATTGATTTGCTGGAATTCAGATTGTTATATAAAATGCCATTGACCAGAGATTTTTCCATGCTAAATTGTATTTGCCTTTTTGTATCTTTCAGTTTCTGTAGGTGAATACTACTTGGTCTTTATTCACTGAGGATTTAAAAATGTTCTCTACTGGAGCCAAGCTTCATTTCTGTCTGAGAAGATAAGTTTGAACTTAATAGGAAATGGAAGGTTCAAGGAAGGTTCTGTGGCAGGTTTAGAGCTGGCTTTGCAAGGAGATGAGGAGAAAAAATTAACTAGCACTCGTTGTGCTTTGTTTTTCTTTCTGACATTGTGTACAGAGAAAAATGCCTGTAGATTTCAGAATATGGAAGAGCATACATTTTTCTACCTTCCTCCTGATGATATTTGCCCACTGCTTAAAAATGCACTTAGTCAACAGGGCAGGATGCTTTCAGAAGGATGATCCTAAACCAAATGCCAATCATCCAGCTAGTAGGAGGAAGAAGTTCTAATTGTCTTTATATTTTAGTTGCTGTTCCTTATCCCAGCTTCCCTGAACTCTCTCAGCCAGCAGGATCATCATTTTTGGGGGGTTTTGAGTTTTTGCCTCAGCCAATGGATATTTAATTCTGGGAAGTTATCAAAAGTGCCCACTTCATCAAAGTAAAGCAGTAAATTAGAGTAGTTTTAAAGGAATAAATTAGAGCAAATTATTCAGTGTTGGAGTAGCTTGAGCGGCATCTGACTACATCTTTCGTCAAAGGTTGATGGGTGTTAATCAAAATGCAGGTAACATATCCAAAACATGAAAGGCCATCAGCAGGATCATGACATCAGATTCTGTGTCTGTGCATGCAACTCTGGTTTAAAGGTCTGTATTCAAATGTGGAGACACATGGTTTCCTATACTGAGAAATTAAACCTCTTAATTCCTTGTAGTAGTGTATGTTTATGGTGTAGCTTTGCTGCCTTTTTTTTTTGTTGTTGTTTGTTTGTTTGATTTTTCCCCCCAGTTCTTTTATGTCAGATTCCCTCTATATCTATTTACTCAACTCTGGGGTCTTGTAGGAGAAAGACTGAGATATTGCCTTGTATCAGTAGCAGGGCAAGAGTCTCCCTACGTAAAAGACTTAATTGGAAGATACTTTCTGCCATAGCAGTCATGCATTATCATCTGTCTTTGTTATGTGACTTCCCTCTCATATCTGCCCATTGCATGATGTGTGATATGTAGGCCTTATTTTAGGATAGAAGAGGTCTGAAAATTTGTATTACTGAATACAAACAGCAGACTTCATTACTGTTGTCATTTTTCTGTGCCTTGGAAATACAACCTATTTCCAGTCTTCCTTGGATCCTTGTCTACTAAAACCTCTTGGTCACGTATTTTATTATTATTGTAGTTCTTTATCATGTTTGACAATTACTATTTGATGAAACATCACTGATTTAACAGATCTTTGACAGAAGAAACCTTTAAGTGAGGCACTGAGTATGAAAAGCCATTAGAAAAACATGGTATGTAAAAATACTGTGTCTGCATGATTCCTTCTCTCAGCCCATTGTGCAGTCTGAATCTGACTAGAGAAATCTTCACGTGTTTAGGAGAAGAAATTTTTGAATAATTTCACATTTCCATTAAAATAGTTTTTGTCACTGACATCAAGTCAGCCTTCCTCCTTCCTGTCACTTCACCTGTCTAAGACTGCTTGCCATTGTGTGTCAGTCTAACTGGAAACTACTTTCTAAAGATCATGAATTAGTCCCATGTTGCTGCTGTTCAAAAGGAAGAAAAACATGGCAACAACAAACTTTATAGAATTGCTTTTAGTGTGTTCACAGACCTAGATCAGTCACTTGGTCTGAATCTTTGCTGTCAAGACTAACTAGTGTGAAGCAGCAGGTTCAGTCTTTTCTGCATTGTGAAGATTATACGGCAGAAGTTTTGAGCCTCTTGTGTCTCCATGAAGAAAATAGTAATGTAAAACTCCTAATGACTGTAAACCTCCTGCAATTTGCTTTTGGTTTTCCATTACAGGTAACCTATAGATTCAGTATCTCAGGTATGAGAATAGCCCAAACCAGAATACTTAATTCTCAACTGTGCAAGCATTCAAATCCTGTATAATTGAAATAACACTTAGTAGTTCCTTATTCTGTGTGCCTTTGACAAGTTAAAGATAATATATCAACTTTTTCCCTTTTCCTATGGATGTGTGGGGAGAGAAACAAATAAAGAGAACACTGAACTCTTGAAAATTATGGAAATGCCTTAGCAAAATAAGCACAGAAGCACTGCCAAACACACTTGTTTTTCACCAGTGTTTTTAGGTTTAAACCTAAAAACCTTCTAGGTTTAGGTTTTTTAAGTTTTATACAGAATGTGTGCCTACAATCTTTTGTAGCTTTGAAAACCTGGGGCTTTGTGTTGTGTATGACCCACCATTTGATCAAACAGGTATGTGCAATGAAAACCAGTGTGCAATCCTCTGACTTCTCTGTTCACTGCAGACTTTCTGGGGTAGTGCAGGTTGTGAAAGCTGTGAGGTGTGGTCACTGATTGATCATCCAGCTTTTTTTTAAGGTAAAGCATTAATTTTTTTATGTTTCAAAATGCTGGATCAACTGGTCAGAAAGAGTTTTTTGGAATTCTGCTACAGTTTTGACTGTTGGGGCTAAGAAGTAGAATACTATGGGATGGCAGACATGCTGTTCTGAATTCATTTGGTGATGTTAGGGTGTTGACATCAACCGAAGTATCCAAGCAATGAAATGGATGAGCTCCTGGTTACTGACACATTAAAAGAAAAGTGCTAGATTTTTCTCTAGTGTCTTAAATACTGCTCTATGTTTGTTAATACGACATTTTTATAGGCAAACTGCAGTGCCCTCAAAGCAATGGAAATTACTTAGAAAAAAAAATGGTTTGATGCTTATTTTTCCTCTTTTAAAAATGCTTTCCTGAAAGTAATTTTAAGGATTTTACCTTTAAATTCCTGTCTTTAAATCAAAATGTTCAGTTTGACATCATCATCATTATTTCCACTGCAACCAAGTGATCTCAAAAGACATTCAGAGGGCAATGCAGCAGAAGTAAATTTAATGTTTTAATGAAACAGTTATTGCTTTATGCAAATATCTATGATAAAATAGACTCACAGATGAGAAGCCAAAATCATTCAAGCTAAAATCAGAATAGTTTGTAATTAAAATGCTGAAAATGTTTCTGCAGTTTCTTAAGGAGATGAGAAGATTTTAATTATTGTTGTCAGGTATCTTGCAACTTAGGTTAATTATGGAGAGTTATTGTGAACTCTTTAACAATTTTGACTGAGGTGTGGCAAGTCAATGGCAGATATACCCCTAAGATTACAGTGACAGCATTGCATAAACAATATAGTTCTTCACTGGATTATTTTATATTCCCTGAAACTGTAAATTATTTCCAAGTACCTTCTTTGATAGCTTCACCTTTCAGTTCTGATCTTTAGCAAGAATGAAGGTCAGGCAACCAGAGTGTCCTGTGGCAACTGTGTAATCTGCTAATATTTAAACATCAAGCAGTTGTTTGTTGTTAATATTGAAGGTAAGAATTGTGAAATAAAATGTTAAACTGCCTTTACTTTGTACTCCCTGTGTTCAGGGAGATTATGTAATAATTTTAAACTAAAGCCCATATGGTGCTAGTTGAGCAAACAGTGATACCTTTGTTTATAGGCAAAAGAGAGCGTGTTTGCAAACACATATTTTGGCATATGTGTTTTGAGATGACAGGTAAAAATCCTTTAAGGGAGAGGGATACTTTGTTAATGTGGAAGTCCAGTTTTTTGGTAGTCAAGGCTTATTGGCATGTTTATATGGAAAAGGTTGATAGTTACTGTGACTCAGCTTTCACAGACCATGGCCATGCTTCCCATGACCCAATATGTCACTCTGTTGAGTGCTGCAGGGATAGAAAAAAAACCCCCAATAAATAACACCCTTTTTTATTTCAAGTAGCAAAGTGTTATCATTTGCCCAAATATGTGCTGGAATGCTCCTGTTATTTTTGTTATCTATGGGGAAGAGTTCCTGACCCCAGGACTTCAGCTTTTCTTTGAGTCTCACATTTACAGCCTTTTAATAATTTTATTTGGTGTTTGTGATTTCTTTCCATTGTGCAGGTGTCATTTGCTCTTTTTAAGGTTGTAGATTGGATCCATATACACATAAGGGTTCATGCCCACTCCCACACCCTTCCCAGTTTGCTGTGCTGATGAGATGTAGCATTTTGAATAGAGCTGAATAGGTGAAATAGATTATAAATATGATCTTGAAAAGTGAACTTCTGTCTTCAAAGAATAAAACACCACACTGAAACAAAACACATTTACCTGTCAGTTATTCCTACATAATTCCTGTCATGCAATTATTAGTCGACATGTAATGTATAGGAACTTTTCTCCAGCACATTTCCTTTATTTGCTCATTAACAAGCATGAAGTCACAAATTACAGATTACTCTAGCAACACCTTAAGATGCTGCCTATAGACTTTACAGAAGTTTGTGGGGACTGATTGCACACAACCAAATTGTTCAATTTTTTTGTTATTATAGAATTAGTAGTTGCTTAAGAGCAGGTCATTCTGATCTTGCTTACTCACTGGGACCTTGTGTTGACATCTGGGAGAGAAAATTATTCACAACCCTTTTATAATGTTGTTCAGGGTGTCTATTCTTGCCCTTGTTGGTTGTGTAATTCATGAAGGTGTGAGGTGTAATATGGAATGCCTGTTCTTAGGTTTTCTTGTACTATATGATGTCAGGTGCAGTTGAAAACTCTCAAGATGTTTCCAGGGAGTGCAGCATCATACCATTATTTTGAATCTTTGGATTGTGACTTTTCTTGGTGGAAGGACCTCTTTAGGCTGTTATAGCTGCTTTGTGCTATGGCAGGGGAAAGTGAGTGTTTGGGTGGTGTATGGTGTCTGAAGCTTGAAGCCAGGTGAAACAGGAGTGATTGTCTCCATTAAAGCTGTGAACTGTTGGGAGCCTTGAGCACCCTGAGCATGGGAACCTTGGAGAGGCTTGTTACTATCCTGTATGCTGCATTCAGAGTTGGATCTCTCTGGACTCACTGTTGCTCTGCACAGCTGTGAGATGATGCTTCCTGAAGGTGCCACCTCCTGAGAGCCATGGTGTTAAAAGGCCTTTTGTCTTGTCACCTACCCATTGCTTTATCCTGGCTGAAATGCATACTTTATGTTAGTAACATTAAGTCCCAGGTAAGATTCATGCTGCCCTAATAATCTGCCAATTCTCCCTTATAGTTTGTGAATGATAACAGTATCATTCAATATCTTCTCTGTCTGCCTTCTTCAGAAACTGCTTTCAATTCTGCTTGTCCTAGTCTGGAGGCTGACTACAAACAGTTTGTTCCTAACTCCATTTTCTGATAAGTGCTTAAAGTTTGGAGGGGTTTGTATTGGCCACATTATGGTGCTTTTTCCTTTAGTTAAATGATTTTGCTGAGCAGTGGCAATGCCTAGCTATTTTACCTTTGTATTGGGGTAGTACTATCGTCCTTCTATTTTCCAGGTCTTTAAATACAAAAATTGTGGAAGTACACAGTCTAAATGTATTTTTATGTAATATTGATTAGCTAATCTTGGAAATTTTTGTAGCAGTTTTTCTTAAGATATTGCTTGCCACCTTGGTTTCTGTACCTACTTGCAAGTATTGGACAAACTGGAAAAGGTTTTTCCTTTATGTATATAGTTAGTAACTGTGTGTTGGTCCCCATTCAGTTTGTGTGCCAAAATACTATGGCTCAATGGGAATCTCCTTGTGTGAGAACCATCTTATGAACAAGCCATCTGCATTTGTTCTGTGACTTTGAAAGTAGGATCAAAGCTAGAAGGTAATTACACAATAAAGTAGGTTAGCTTTGATGCACTTGGGGGAAGTGAGGCTTCCCCCTCCCATAGTGCAGAAGACTGAGAATTACCCCGAGATTTATAATGATGATGGAGTGAAGATGGATGTGAGTGGTTTTGCCTGAGATATGCTGTCTTTGTGAGCTAACAAATTCATTTGTTTTCACCAATCTGTGGAACAGACTCAGCACAACTTTCTGGTTTCAACAGTGTTTATTCTGTATCTCTTCATGCTGAACCATCTGAAAAGATCCTATAGAAGACTGTTGATTATTGTTAATAGCATTCATTTATCTTAGCTTCTCTAGGTGTTATTAGACAAAGGAGTGCAGTAACTGCTGCTTAGTGTAGGGTTAGACTTTTGCAAAGAGTAGTTGAAATCATTGACTGTGAGGATCAGAACAGTTTCTAGAAAAGAAAGGTTTTTGTTTCAAGGCTGATTGTGCTCAGCTGGTCAGACTGGCTGTACCACCTTCTTGGTAGTTATCAACTTCTCTTGCAGTTCTTACCCTAAGCCTTTGAGCAGCTATGCCAAATGCCACCTGAACTGTATTTTCCTAGGAGAAATACTCGGTTTACTGTTGAGAAGGTCTGTTGAGAAGGTTTTTTGATCTGCATTCAGTGCCAGCTCTCCTTACAGTTGTCTGATTTTCTGCTTGGTGAGCTGGTCCACATCTTGCTTGAAGTCGTCCTTGTCATGTCAAGTTCTGTGTAGTTGACTTTTCATTGTAGATCAGTCAAATTCTTTTACTGCAGAAGGAATGGCAGTTCTTTAGCTGAGGTGAGAATATGCATGTTGGACTAACAGAAAATGCTTATTGGGGCAGCTAAAACAGTTCTTGCACAGATGCTGATGCAGAACACTTGCAGCTTATGATATGGGTATGATGATGGAAAGTGACCGAGGAGAGTTGCTAGGTTAGAAGAATTATTATATGTGTTTATGGTAGTATTAGTCTAAATGTGGAAGACAGGTAATTCTCATCTACATGGAAAGGTTAATTGTATTAAAATAAAAACTGGAGTGCTCTTTTAGCGTAATACTTTAACAGTATTAATGGGCTTCTGGTCTGAATTCAGACTTGGCCAGTAACTGTGCTTTAGCTGGTTTCTTATATTCCAGTCACTCATTTGAACAAGAATGTAAGGTCAAACCCCAGTTTGATCTCCTTTGGAGTTGCACATTTGAAGTGTATCTGTATACTTTTAGCCAGAAGGAAACATTACGATGATCTAATCTGACCTCTTACATAAATTGGGCCACATGTGTTTGAGTCTTACAGGTGGACTCAATAACTTGTGATGAAACTAAAGAATATTTCTACAAGACATAAGGTTTTGATTTTAATTTGAGGTCTTTTAGTGGTATGAAATACATTGCATTCTTTAGTTGTGTTTAAGAATGGATGAACTTCTGAAAAATAATCTTAATTTCAACACAAGTTCCAAGAGTTTGTGATCACTTGTTGAGCCTTTCATCAAACATCTTTTCTCTGTACATGACTGTAGATGACTGAGCTCACTGCTGTCAGCCCTGCCACAGCTCTGGCTCTCTGCTTGGAGAAGGACTGCTGTCCAGCATCTTACCTGCTCAGTGTCACAGGGTTTTGGAAGATGCTGAGGTGTAGGGGGTCAGCCTTACCTCTGTCAACTTTTTCCTTCACATCTCAGTTGTACTCAGATTAAACCAAGAGAAAGAAAGAGTATGAGCTGTTTATCTCTTTATCTTCGGTGAGGACTTGCTGTTGTTGCAATAAACTTTCTGGAGTATTGTAGTAATTCCCAATTCCTGGATCATAAGCACCTTTCTACTCTATTCAGACTGTGGCTTCTAAAGTGATCTTTGCCTTAAAGGTGAAAAGATCAGATACTATATTTTTGCCATTAGATTAATGTTATATGGATATTAATTATGATTTTCCTTTTTCTTTTTTGCCCACCCATCCTGTTGTTCTTCACTATCCTTTTTCTTTCTTGCCCACCTGTGTTGTTCTTTACTGGATGGAGCACACTCACTATGTTATTAGTCTTTTTGTGTCTTTTAATTTCATGTGGTCTTTCACAACCTGTTTCTTCTACTTTGTGTGTGACAAATATATTTAATAGAATTGGTTGGAAATGCAATATAATCTTCTCTGACTCTAAATGGATTCTGTTTTCTTGTGTTGCACAGTTATATTTTATGGAAAGACTCTGCATTTAATTTTGAGTAGGAAGTGACACTGAAAATGCATGTCTCTGTAAACTGAGTATAAGTCAATGAGGAGAAAGATCTGCTGGAGAAAATGGGCTGAAATTAAGGTCAAGGTGCAAGGGACTCTAAAGATATGATGAGCTGCAGCCTGCAAATCAGTCTGTGTTACTGTCTCTCACAGAGTTTTCCCTTTCTCTGTGTGCCCTTTGTTGAATGTTTTTAGTAATGGGAGGGACTCAGTGTTTTAAGTGCAATTCTTTTATTGCCTGTTCTGTTTCATTCTTCATATATAACACACATGTACACGCACTGTGTTGCTAAAGACTTTCAGGTGTCCACCTTAGGAATGAAAATCCCTGCTGATATTTTCTATACATTATCCCAGTCTTTCCTGTAGAGTGTTCTAACTTGATTATAGTCCTTCACTTCAATTGATGTACTCTGTTGTCTCCTGGGTTTTTTTTAATAGTACATGTTGTTTGTTGGAGGGCTTTCTCTGGTGAACCTTACTTAATAGAAGTAGCTGTGTCTGTTACATAGTATTTATTTGTAAAAAGCAGTGACAACATTATTTCCCTCAGATCTCCTTTATCAAATGGCTTCTTATGCCGCTAGAGAGGCGTTAGGCCTGCCAGCTCATCGCTGGTTTTATCTTTATGGAGAAAAGATGGGAGTAAAATGGAGAAGACTTTCCAGTAACAAAACACATCACCTAAACCCAGTTATGTGGGAGTCAGTGAATATCACTTGAGATGACTGGAGGAGAAGCAGCTTTTGTCTGTGGTTCACTTTCCATCAAACATGCTACCTGTCAGCTTGCAGTCTTGTTGGCATCAGGTTACTGATGACATAGCAATTTACAGAATGGTATGGAAAGTGATATTTTGACCTTTTTAAGAGTGGGAATCTTCTAGTAACACCTGTCATCAGGATCTGTTTTTAAGGTTGTGTGTGCAGCTTCAGCCTTGCCCATATCTGAATATGGATGAAAAACTGAATTAAATACTTATTTTAGCCTCTGCTATGGCTGCATTAGCATCAGTCTTCCTGAAGTTCTCATGTAATGTAATAGAGGCTCTTTTCTTCAGCTGGGACCAGATGCACCTTTCAGAATGCACACTGGTAGATGTCACAAGGATGCACCAATTAGCATGGTGTTAACCATGCCTTTCCTCTCCTGTTTGCTGAGGAATGGAAGAAGGTGGAAGTAGACTGTGGGAAATGGAGAAAAGCTGTGGTATGCAGTGCTGTTTGGGTTTCCAGTCTGCAGCTCTTCTCTGCATTTATTGACCTAACCAACTTCAACCTGTCTTTCAGTATGTGGCTTTAAGAAATTGACAGTTAAAAAACACCACTTAGCTTTCTGTGATGGTATAAAGTTTACACTTTAAGACAGGTGAAGTATGATACTGATTTATATTTGCTGGCTAAAGGTGTTTGAAGTGTCTTTCCTTTGCCTGTATAGTGGTATGACTCTGGACTGAAGTGACATAGAAATGCTATTTTTTTTCTTTCCATGGAGTTCCCAGTTGCTCTAGACTATCAGATTTTTTCAAACAGGGTTAAATTAAATCTCTGCTCACAATAATTATATTAAGGACAGCTTGCATTTTAGAAAACACACATTTTTGCATTCTTTGCTCCGTAACTACACTTCAATCTTTTGTGACTGTTTTCATGTAGATTTCTGTGCAGGCACAGAACTGGGACTCTATCTGTGGGCTTTGTCAGTTGAGTTAGCATAGGTGTGGTTTTTCCCTTTTAAAAAAACTTCTAGATTTTTATAAGACACCTTAATCATACACTTTTCTTAAAATACTCTGGGTTCTGGTTTGTTTTTTTGTGGGGATTTTTTGTTCTCCTTTTTAGGTTTTAAATGACCCATTTAGGGTGAGGACAAACTTACTGAAGTTTCATCATTAAGTGTATATGTGAGGATGTAATGCTGTTGTACAGACTTACACAGACTCCTTCAATTTTCTGCAGTAGGTCAGTATGCTTCTAGAAATGCATTTGTCTTTACAGTCTATCATTGCTATAAAGAGTTAGGAAACTGAAGTAGTGTTTTATTGGTAGCATTTCTGATGTTTCATTCTTAAATGAAGGTAAGATTGTCTGTCTTGTTCTTTGGCTGTTTATTCCCCAGTGCAAATTTTTTTTGGAAATCCAGGTTTGCTTGCAAAGTATTTGCTTTTTTAATTTTGAATTGATTGTTCTGAATTGACTTGTCAGATGAGGTTTATTTTGTTAGCAGGCAAGATTTTATCAAAGTGTCCTGAAGAAGGATAGGGAAATTATAGTAGGCACAGACTGAGGAGACCCATCCACCTACTGCCAAAAGCAGCAAAAGGATTGTATGGTATATCAACCAGGATAATACTGATAAACTTAGTCCATAGTGGGTTGAATATTTTTGTGTCAGGTTTTTGAAAAAAAAATCTAATTATTTTTGGCTTGTGTTGTTAAATGTAACTTAGATTTTAGTTTGAACTTGTTAATTTGATCTGTAGAAAAATCTAGATACTCTGCTTTCTGAATTAATCTCATTAAAAATATCTACACTGTGAGTTTAAAATGGTGTTAGTAATAAACTAAATAGTTACATTGAAATTCAGTTTTTTAGGGAGCTGCTTTCTTGAACAAGTTTGTGAATCTGAGTATTTAATTCTTGCCATTTATCACTTAAGGACTGCATCTGGTACTTTATCTTTAGGTGAAAGGTGCTGAAAGTGTAAAGATCTATGGTAAAAATTGTATAATGCTGAATCCCAGCAGAAATATGCTATATGGATTTGATTCTTGGATGTTTATGACTTGTTAATGTATGCTTGTGTAAGAGTTGCATAAGAAAAGCAGAACAAAAATGTTGAATAACCTTATGTAAGTGTGAAATGCATAAAATGAGCATGGCCAAATAAAGCAATTTATCTAAGATGAACATTTATTTTTATCACTCATTCTGTTGTTTATGTTCTTGTTTTTAAATGACACTTTGACACCTTTTGTGTAAGTTATGCATATTAATGTAATTGTATTTACTTGTAGGTGGCTCTAACCAAAAGAGCTGATCCAGCTGAGTTGAAAACAATATTTTTGAAGGTATGTATAAAGTAAATATTTTACTCTCTCTGCTTAAATTTTTCATATCTTTTGCTCCATTATTACAGCATACAACTCTTGATAGTTTTTTTTCCAACCACTAATCATTCACCGTATTATTACCATGTTAGACTTAAATACCATTATCAGAATTGAACAATGCTCACCAAAAAGTCAGATATATTCCTGAGTGATTATTGTACTGACTCAGAAGAAGTATTGCTATCTTAGAAAAAACCCACATTGTTCAGAGAATGTGGTAGGAGTTTCACTATTGTTCCTACATGTGGAAAAATGTTCATGTAGACATCTTACTGTTAGATGGTTTGGTAAACTTTCTTCTTCCATTCTTGCCATCCTTCCTTCCTTTGGTTATCTCTGCTTTTGTTATTTGTAGAAGTGTTGGGAAGACCATCTTGTGAAGTGCTGATCATATTTATTATTTAACTGAAATTCCTTCTCTTTTGACTTGCTGTGGAAAGCATGCAAGCAAAGAAATTACTCACCTACTTGCTAATATACTTGAGAGAAGTGTGCTTTAGTGTTTTGCTGAAAACTGGAAGGTGATTCTCCAGCCCTACTCTGTTCTGGTGAGACCCCTCCTGCAGTGCTGCATCCAGACCTGGGACTCCCAACATGGGAAGGATTTGAACCTGTTGGAGTTAGTCCAGAGGAGGGTCACAAAGATGATCAGCTTACTGGAGCACTTTTGCTTGAAGACAGACTGAGAATTGGAATTGTTCAGCCTGGAGAAGAGTTGGCTCCAGGGAGATTTTACTGCAGCCTTTCAGTACTTCAAGGGACCCTACAAGTAATCTAGAGAGGGATATTTTACAAATACAGGGACATTTTACAAAAACATGTAGTGATAAAACAAGGGGGAATGACTTTAAACTGAAAGAGAGTAGGTTTAGGTTAAGGAAGTAAGGAAGAAACTCTTACTGTCAGGTTGGTATATGCCCAGAATAATTAGCCCAGAGAAGCTGTGAATGCCCCATCCCTGGAAGTGTTCAAGGCCAGATTGGATGGGGCTTTGAGTAACCTGGTCTAATGGAACATGTGTGTGCCTATGGCAGGCAGGTTGGAACAAGATGGTCTTTAAAGTCCTTTCCAACCCAAACTACTCTGTGATTTTGTGAAAGTAGCTTTCTTTGACCCATTTCCTAAATTTAAATCACTATTTCTAGCCTTCCTAAGATTTATTAGTCCAGTATCTGAGTAAGTTTGTTGTTCTGGTATTAAAAAAAAACAAGTAGAAAAATTTGTGGTTCTGAAGAGTAAGTATGAGGTAAATGCCACAGTGCTATTAGAGAGTTGTTATATCTGAATTATTTCTGTGGAGGTGTTGAGGGCCTGAGAGAGCTCATATCTTTCCACTTTCTTCCCTCCATCTTTGCTCTCCAGCATCATGCCCCACTCTGCAAGTAGTTCTTGGTATTTTTTCCATTGTCCCTTGTGAGCTATTATTAACAATATGTGTAGGTGTCACAATGTATATTGCCTGTATTTATAGTTTTATTATATGTCAGTATTTATAGCTCTGAAATCAGATTTTCAGTTGAGAAAGTCAGGATTTAACTTCTTAAGTCCTGGAACTTGTGTCTCTCAGGAGAGCAAAAAGACTCTTGGAAAAGAAGGGATTATGTGGTTTGCAGAGGAACATACTTGTAGAGCAGGAGCACAGCAGCAGAAAAAGCAGACAGGGTGCAGACCACTAACCTGAGAAGACAGGAACATAGTAGCAGCATTGAGGAAGTAAATAAGCACACTGGAGAGAAGGCTGATTGCATCTGAACTATGAGGTGATCCTCAGCTGGAGAGTGGGGAGGTTGGTTAGTTGGTTTGCTGAGAATAGTGTAAAAATTGTTTCCTACCTGCCTGTGGGTGTTCATCTCTCTTGCATTTCTTAAGATTGTAGCTCCCTCAACCTTCTGATTTGGTGGATTGAATAGGTTGTAGTTTAGCACACTGAATGCCACCTCTGACTTCTTTTTCTTCCTCTTTTGCTTTCCCTTCCACTAAAAAGAAGGGATCCCAGTAAAGTGGAGTAATGAAATACAAGCTAAATGTTTTGTTCAGTGTAATGCTGAATTGTCATGTGGCTTACTCCCAAGAAGGAAAAATGATGAGTAAATGTGTTATGTTATTTCATGGTCTACAGATGAGTGATACTCAGAGTGTTAATTAAGCTTCTCCAGACTATTTTAAGTGGTGAAGCCAATACAGTTGCTTCTGCAGATTGTGGAATGTTCACTTACAAAATAATTTGACAGTCATTCTTTCCTACTTCAATTAAGAATTAAAGAATATGATTGCCATTTAGGAATGGTACCCACAGTGTAGAAATAAATGTGAAATTATCAGTTTCAATGCTGTGGATTGCAGTCAACTTTTAGCACATTTAGTATGTCAAATCCCCAATAGAATGTTTGCAAATCTTACTTAAAATGGGGTTAAACTTGTTATTACTTGACTATCTAAAATGTATGTAAATAAGTTACCAAAAAGCCATTAAGTACTATTATATAATATCAAATTCTCTGTGGGTATAATTGTCAAAGTGGGGGGAGATAAAATTGTAAAGAACCAATTTTTAAATGTTGCTCCTCCAAAACGAATAGAATTGATGTTTTTTTCTTTTTGTTATGATAATTTCCAAGAGTACTTCTTCTAAGTCTTGTAATATAACCCCTAAGAGATTAGATTTTAGTCAAAGTGATCAAGCTGACATTTTTCAAGGTCATTTTCTATATGTAGTATAGAGTACGTGATTGGATTTCAAATACTCCTGAGCAAATCACAATGACAAGAAACAGGGGGACACTGAAACCTTGTGCTGTTTTCTGTTATTGAGTGCCCTAGCAGGGGGTGAGCCTGGATGAAAAAAAAGAAATATAGAAGCATAGGCTGTCTGACTTATTTGATTTGTTTCTCAATAGCAGCTGTGTTAAAAGTTTCCGAGGCTGGGATTTGGAATGGTTCTGTCTTTCTGCAAATGATTACATTGAAATCAATTGATCTGTTAGTTCTTATAAAAGTATACAATTCAAAATTCCTTGCAGTGTAGCAAGTAGAAAGCATGTGTTACAGTGTCTATTGAAACAGGAATCCTTTAGCACTAACCAATATATAGATACCAAAGTGAGTTATGTTTTGTTGGGCTTGCTTCTCTGAAGCCTTGTTTCCTGAAGATACTGCTTTACCTAAAAATGGTATTTATATAGCACTAGAAAAAAAAATAATCTACTTACTGTAACATTTTGGCATCCCTCTGAGAGTTATATGCCTACAGCAGGTGTAACAGTACACTGCAGGCACCAGTATGAAATGAGAACTGGCAGTTTTTGTCCCTTAGCAGAGCATGGTAATGTGAAAGAAAACGTGTTTGAAGTACACTACAAAATAGCCATAGACATCTAATTTATTTATTATTTTAGTGTAGATAATGCTCTGTGGGAAGCTGCAGTGATAGTTTATCATCCTACTTTGCCTTAAAAAAAATTAAAAAGAGAAATCAGCAGTTTCTTTCCTATTCTCAGTGCACATTTGTTACCCTAGGATAGACCAGTTTCCCTTAAAACTAACACACAGTTCTGCATATCTTGTCTGAGATTTCCTCTTAATGATTATCCTTACCCTTTCACTTTCCTTGAAATATGTTCTTCAGGGTTGATTTCATATTTGATCTTCAGAAAGTGAGGACTTTAAAATTTGAGGAATGGCCTAGCAATGAGGGTAGAGGTGGTAACAAATGAAATTTTATGCATTTATTTAGATGTTATCTTCAAAAATGTAAATACTACTTTTATTTGTAACATATTACTGGCGACTTCACATGGGAGCAAATATGCTTGGGTCTGTCAATAGCTGTTTTCTGGAGAAGCATGCTAGTAACTGTGTGCAAAGCATGGATAATGTCTGGCAGTGTCAGAACTCTTTCCTTATTTCTGTAATGTGCTGAACTGTCAAAGTTTGTGTTTTACTGCTACATTTTTTTCTGCAAATGCTGTTCTTCTGCCTCCTTTCAGCAATTCAGCAAAGGAGAAGTGTCTGTAGGTTCTCTTTTCCTTAAGGACCAGCCGTGGCTGGAGGTGATGCAGTGGAGTTCTTCAGAACAGCACCCTCAGGTGGACATTCCTGTGGGATCATTTGCTCCACTGGCATTTTGTGGGTGTCACCAACCCTGTCACTCACCCCAAAGTACAACAGCTGAACGAAGGAGTTGCTTCACATAAATAAGATATGCTGCAGTACCCTACTGCTGTCAAAGTTCCAGTGGGCCTGAGATGCCACATGTGTGCTTGCAAATGTACTTGTGTTTCTTTTTCTACTTCAGAAACATATTCAGTATGGAGCATTTCTAGATTACTATGGAGAAATAGTTGACATGATAATCCAAAAATCCTGTGTCAGCCATTGGTTGTCTGGGAAGCTGAGCCTGCAGCTGCTCAAGTATTCCCTTCTTGCTCTTTCCAGTTTGGGTCCAGGCTGTAGGTTCACTGGAGCAGAGCTGTCATCTGCTGTAACAAAGGCCTGCTCATGGTTGGAAATTATGGGGGTGGTAATAAATGCCTGGAGAAGGATGTCTTGAGGCACTAAATATTGTATTCATTTAACAGTATGCAAGTGTGGAGAAGAATGGAGAATTCTTCATGTCTCCTAATGACTTTGTCACACGGTACCTGAAGATAATTGGAGATGATTTGCCTAATGCAAACACTGTACAGCTCCTTGCAGGTGTGGTGGATCAGACAAAAGATGGGTAAGTGGTTTTTTGTGGTTTTGGTTTTGGTTTGGGGAATTTGTAATTGATTGGTTGATTTTTGTCTTTTTCTGTTGTTCCTTGAAAAAAATATAAAACCATTTTTTCAAACAGTCTGATCCTTGAACAGTGTGGGGAGTTGTTTTATTTTGTTTTGTTTTCCCCTGCAGATCCATAAAGGAATACAGTATCTTTTAAGTGAGAAGAGTAGAAACATTGTTTTCAACTGCAGCTACCATTTAGTGGTGCAAACAATTTTCTGTCTACTATGTATTTTTAATTCATGGAACCTTTCATGTTTGTTGGCTGGCTCCCCTAACTCCTGCTTTTCTTTCCTTCCCTGAGTCTTTCTGTCTCTGTTTACTTTATGTATCTGTCACAAACACATTCAAATAGAAATCCAAAATAAGTTTAGATGGTGTAGGAAGAGATCCTAGAAAAAAGTGCCCCTGCTTTGTTTTGGCATGGTGCTGTTAAAGGTTTTTGCTGCTGTGTTTTTCCTTCAAGAGGGAGGAGCAGCACCTAAGGTATTTAGGGAGCCACTCTGCAGTCTTGGAAGACAGCAGTGAAGTTGGTTGCACATGGTTTGCATTTGAAAGGCCAACTTTGCCAATAGGCAAGATTAGCTACCCTTCCATCTTCCTTCCCCTACTTTAATGAAATCCTAGCATTTGCTTTTGGTACTTGCCCAGGCAAGCTGTCTCTTCATGCCTGTGAATTGTTGAATGCTCCCTTTAAAGTATCTTTAGAGAAACTTGAGAATAATTAGCTATGGACTTGAAGTGTGTAGTTGTGGCATTTTTAGAAACCAGAAAACTTCAGGCATGACTCATATCAGTGGGTGCAGAGAGTAAAATGTGAGATAAACAAAGCATGAGTAGAGAATGCAGTCTTCGTAGAGAACAGATGCAGGATACCTGAGAAGTTTTGCAGAACTTTCTGTGCTCTCTTTTCAGTTCAGTCAGTCTCATGTATTTGGCAGCTGGGCACCTTAAACCTTGCAGATGAGTTAATGTGATGATTGCTGCCCCAGTAAAAGGATTCTGTAAAAGTTTATGTTGGTAACATTGATGGCATCAAGAAAGCCATGGCTTCAGATAGTGTTTGCCTGAAAACATTAAACATTTCTCAGATTTCTTCCCTTGGTTTGATGCCTGCAAAAACAGCATTTTCCAAATTACGTGGCTTCAAATCCGTTTTGTAATAAGAAGATTGAGAACATAATCCATACCTTGTGATTTGGATCTCCCTCACAAACAGAAGCTGGTGTCAGGAAGAACAAAATATGAAACTGTAGCCTATGTGAACTTGTTGACAAGTTGAGATTTCGTAACTTGGGTGATCTTGGAAGAGTTTTGTGGTGTAGTATCGAGGCTTCTAATTGCTGCTTTCTGCCGTGGGTAAGGACTGTTTCTGTAATGCACACTGTGCAGTGGCAGCTGGTAACGTGTCTTTGGAGAGTCTCCTCTGCTATTCAGACTTTCTGTTTAGCTAATATGTGAAAGAATGGAGAAAGTTTGGAAAGTGATTGTCATCCATCTCTCTAACATGGCATTGTAGCATTTTTTGCCACGTGGCTCAGTGTTTGTACCTTGTTCACCTGGTGTTTAGAGTTATTTGCAGAGCAATCATCTGAGGCAAGGGTCAGCTGCTTTTTGGTTCCTGTCATGAAAACTCCTGAAGACAGTAATAGGACTATTGGTCTTCTCCTATTGAATACTGCCAGCTTGGCAGTCCAGAGCTCCCAGTTTTACAGTGAAGCACAAATCAGCTTTTGTTGGTGTTCATTTTTAATAGGCTTGTAAGTGTTAAAAGACTTACACATGGTTAAGGTCATGAGAGTCTGTTCAGTAATTTAATATTTCTTCTGTTATAAAATAGAAGGTATTTTGCAAGAGCAGTGACCAGTTTTTTACAGTGTTGGTGACTTAAAGTAGTGCAGTTCTGAAAATACTGTAGGCTATTTCCAGAAGAATTTATACACTCACTGTCTTGGATCCCTCTTTAATTCTGAAGAAGCATCTGTTGTTCATGACTGTTGAGCATGACCACTTGTCACTGAAAGGGTCAATCTCAATTCAATAAGTGGTTACTGTTAATCTCGTGTAAGTCTAGCCCAATGCCTGCATTGCCAGAGATTAAGGATTTGAGGATCTACCTGAGCTACTGTTGTGACAAAGGTATGAGACCTCTTAAGGGATACTCTGTTGTTCAGTGAATATCTGTTGCCATGGGAGCAAGTTTTGCCTCCATCTTAAGCCAGGGCAGAGGTTTGTTTATTTGATGGGAGGCTTTCCTGCTGTTCTCTTATGGAGGCATGTTTTTAAGGTTTCCTCTATGGAAAGGAAATACTTTCCTTGCTGATGGCCTGACAAACCTTTCAAAGTAGTCAACTGGTAATAACATAGATTTTAATAAGTGTTGTATTGCATGGTTGTTATTGATATGAAACAGATTGAAGAGGCTGGTTCTTGGCCTTAAGCCTCTCACTTCTAACTTAGTTAAAAAAAAAAGAAAAAAAGAAAAAAAAAAAGGCTTCCTTTGGTCTCAGCTGGATCAGAAATTTCCCCAAAATACAGTAGTTTTCTAAAGGCCTATCAGCAGCAGGCCAGGCATTTTCCATCCTGCCTACTGTAATTTCAGATTTTTTGTTGTACTTTTAAACATCTGCCTAACAAAATAAGTATTTACTGCACGTCTCTGTTTGGACTGTAGTAACTAACACTTTACTGAGAAATACCATATACTTTATTTTTAGAAAGGACAAAGTATTCAAAAATAACACTTGGAAATGCCAGCATTTTCCATTATTATTGAATATAAATTTATCCTCTAATGCACCAATTTACACTATACTTAGTTTACCTAGCTTGCAGTGTAAAATAATAGATGTAGCTTCAATTTGTGTCCCATTATGTTACCATGTTTAAATTGCTGATACAGTAAAAACATCTGCATTGATTTCTGAAGAAAACCTCTTCATCATTGCATTTGTATGTATTATTACAGCAGGTGATGGCTTTTTTTCTCTGTGTGGCTGCATGCAGACTTTCTCTGGTGGGAATGTGTTGTGTCCATGGGGTGTCCAGATACCATGGGTGTGAGCAGTGAATAGTGCTTTTGCTGCACCATACCCAGTTGTTCTGTTTAGACTGATGCTCTTGTACGTGGATGCTTTTTAAATATCAAAATTTGAGCCTTCCTGAATAAATTGTGCAGTATTGGCACTGGTAATTGAGGATGTGAAGCTGAAGGAAGACTTTGGCTTATTTGAGTGGAATATCTTCAAAGCTGAAATAAAATTTCGTAAACATTTCAGCTTCCTCTCCTTGTGGTGTTCAAATCACTAGGTTTTTCTCTGCTTTTGTAACATAAATGACTACTTGTTTAGGTATATGAAATAACTCTTAAGTAGTATATTGAAGTCCATGTTAACATGTGCTGTTTAATGACACCTAATGATATTCACTGAAGGGTTATGCTAAACCCAAAAGGGTGATGCTAAACCGGAGAGAAAACGTGTTACCCAGGCAACTACCCTTGTGCAGTATAGAGAAGTGAGCATATGGCTATGTAGTACACATTTTTTCAGCTTCTTTAAGCATTAAGAATCACACGTGTAATTGACTGAAAAATTACTGCTCAGTTACTGTATTGTATGGTCATAATAGAAGTAAATGAATACGTCGTTGTTAGAATAGATCTGTTGGGAATCACTAGCAGGCTAGTCTACTTAGGGAGCAAAAATACAATAAGAAGAAAATAGCTGGTTTAATTAACATGTAAAAATTGGGTTAATTTGAATTCAGCTGGCACAGCAGATATTAATGTCTCTTCTTTAACAGTCTGGCTAGAATTACACAATTCGTACACTTTTAATCTTCCTAGTTCTATGAATAATTGTTTTTAAAACTGAATATAGGGTTATTTTAAGCATTTATCTGAGACTTACTAGGGGGGTTATTGCTTCCTAGTACTGAAAAAAATGCTTCTACCAGTATAAAATCTTGTAACAGTGTTAATACATGTAGTTTTAATCAAACCCAGGCCTAGTAACATAAAATATTCTCTTAACATGGTGCTGGGATTCTGCTGGGATACATGCTGTATTTCTCTTCTATATGTGCTGTCATCACTGTATTGTGATCTATTGATAAGGATATGTGCAGGTTATTTCATATAAAAAGCATCTTTACCAAAATGGTGTTGGCAGAGATTTTACATTTATAATTCAAAACAATCCTACTCTAGAGTCATCTGCTTGTCTTTTTTGTTTTTTCTCTTTGTGTGTATTATAATCTTTGGGACAGAACTCAGTGCTTTGGATCTGTTTACTGCTCTGTCCAGTACGTAGCCAATAATAATAAATGCTAATAGCCTTTTATGGCACTAAGTCACATTGTAACAGACGTATTGTATTGTAACAGACATTAAATTTGTGTAAATGCAGAGCTGAGTAGGTTGTGATATATTGGTTTGAAATTGAAGGAAATGTTACTTTTGAAACGAATTACTTTGGCTTAGTGGGGTGGAAGTTTTCTTCCTTTGAAAGACAGTATCTGTGTAGTCTGTGTAACAGTGGGGAGTACTGGGAGCTCCCAAGGTGTTTAAAGGACTGATGGATTGCTCGTGTGCTAACATGTGCATGTGTAACAAGGCACAGACTTCTTTGCCAGTAAAGCTTAAGGCATTCTTATATGTTTGCTGACATCATTAATTGTGAGTTTAATCTTAGGAATACCTGAGGAGGTTTCTTTTTATTGACTTCTCGCACTATGTTATAATTTATGGTGACAAGCTCCCAGAGTTAATTATTTGTTAGACCATTTCATAGTCTACATTTCTTTTAATTTTATTTATTGCATGTATTTTGAGGAAGGTAGTGTAGAACAGCTTTTAGACCTTCTCTGTTTTTTTAAAAATAAGTCCTCTTTTCTTCATCTTCTCATGTTTTTGTGTTCCTCATGGAGGTTGGCTTGTTACCCTGTGGATGTTTGGCTGCTGATGTGCAGCAAGCTCACTTCTAGTGTTGATCTAGGAGAGCCAGTAGATGTAATCTTTTTACACTTCAGCAAAGCTGAAATACTGTCTCCCATAGTTCCTTCTGGACAAAATGTCCAGCACACAGCTGAATAGCCCTGTGGAAATTGCTGTTTAGTCATGGATCATCATACTACTGTATGATTCTATGCTATACTAGTATAGTATCCAAGTACTGTACTACTTGATGGAAAATTTATTTTTTCCAGCTTACTCAAACTCTTAGTTCTTCACTGGTATTGCATACTGAATAGAAGTTTTCATTGAACTGGCTGCAGTGTCACTTTGGATCAAAGTCCTAAGGATGTAGTTAGTTTCTGTTAAAAATCCCCTGGGTTTTTGTATGTTTCTTGACATTGGATACACTGAATTTTGTGCTTTTCAGAAATAATCCTGGTTCTCCAGCTGCTGCCACATGAACCCATTAAAGCTACATGCCTGCTACACTGCCATAAAACAGCTTGAGAGACAGCAATCTGAACTATCCCACACTGCTAGCAAGCCCTGCCACCACATATTTGAAGATGATTTTAAACTCTATAGCCTAGATGTTAAAGAAACAGCAAAACAGGAGAATAGTTGGCCTTTGCCTCTTTAAGAATAAGAGTTTGATTTCCTTTTGAACTCTTGGGTATGATGCAGAGAAATCAGAGTGTTCAAGGTCTTTCCTGTTATCAAACCTACTGCTGGAAACAATGCCAAGTTGTCTAATTATGTATTTCTGCTTATGAACTAACTTCTGGAAGGACAATTCTGCTTTTATCTATATGCCCTACTACTGTGCTAGCACATTAGGAATCTGGCTGTAATGATGAATTTGAATAAACTGCTCTTGGGCTGAGGAAGAACATGCAGACTACTGATTGAAATTTGTGACTCAACATGCAGGACTGGAGGGCTGTGATGGATGACTAATAAGTTGCTAGCAAAGGGATAACACATTCTGATCGGTTCCTCCTGAAGTGAGTGGCAGCATGTAGGTCTTGAATGGATTTGCTTTCCAAAAGTGCTAAGTACTGAGTCTTGAGGGAAGTTACTAATGTCTTTATTGGCTTTGTCTTGCCAGTGGAGGGAGGTAGGCTCCCCCAGAGGGCAGTTCAGTTAGACATTAAAGCTGAGGTGAGTGGCCATACTGAGTGTTTTGCTTGTTTTATGTTCTGTTGGGACTTGCTGAGAAGGATAATGCCTTGTTCAACAGACATTTCTGTTTAGTGATATAAAGGCTTCCTGACAGCATTTGGGATAGGGCATTTTAGGATAAATTTTAATCCCTACAGAATACATTTTAAACACATTTTGGTTATGGTCTTATTTCTTTTGTATAATCAATATTGTATTTCAGTTTTCTGCAATCAAGTTGGTTTCATAGCTATTGTTTTTTCCTTCATCTTTTAGGTTGATATCCTTTCAAGAGTTTGTGGCATTTGAATCAGTCCTGTGTGCTCCAGATGCATTGTTCATAGTAGCCTTTCAGCTGTTTGACAAGACTGGCAAAGGAGAAGTTACTTTTGGTAAGACATTCTTTGTGCATTCTTAATGTAAAAATTCCTACCTATGCCAAACTGTTTCACCTTCTGTTACTGTAGGAGACAGTGATTGGTAGTGGAATTACACTAATGCCAAGCAACTTTGTGTCTGCACTTTTTAAATCATTCATTTGTGCACAGTATGAAGCCAAAGTCATTGTCATCATCATGGTTTTCCCTGGAGGTCTGGTCACTTCTCTTTTTCTCTTCCCCAACATGCTTGTACTGGTCCAGGCCAGCAGTGATAGGTGACTGTAGGAAATGATTGTAAAACTGCCAGGAAGTTGCCAGAAGACCTGAGTGAATGTTGGGTTTATTTGGTTATTTTTTGTTTGTTAATATATTTATTATATTTCAAGCTGACTTTTAAGGCTTAAAACTGTATTCTGTGAGATTTTACAGTAAAGAATTCATTATTACATTCTCTCTGCCATTTCTTCCCCCTTGAAAATTCAGCTGAGCATTGGAAGTGTGATGTTTGCCCTAGTAATGAGATACACTCAGGCCAGTTTAAAACTGATTAAGAGGATTGTTTATTTCTAGATGTCCTAGGGATAGCTTTTGAGATCTTCAGGACTATCTCCCACCTGCCTAATGAGAAGAGCCATTCAGTATGAAATAAGTATTTAGAATTTTGCAGTTTAGAATAATTTCTGATATTGAGCTTGCACTTGAAAAAGTATGGTATTTTTTTTGCTGAGTACCTACACTGGATAAAATTGCTGTTTCCAGTCTGCTATATTGTTATGGTTATTCTTATACATGGTTATTCTTATACATCAAGTTTTATTGTTTGGTTGTTAAACAGTTCTAAGAAAACGGAAAATTTGATGAAATTGACTCTGTCTTCCCATAGTATATGATTCACACATCCATTGTGTTTTACAAGTCTTTCCTGCACATCTTAATGCTCATTTAAAAATTCCTTCTCTTTCCATTTGAACTAACAATATTCTGTAACCAGTGCTTGAAGCATCACTGTATTCGTTCTACTGTCTCCAAAAAGATTTGCTGTCTATTCTTGTGTCTATTTTGGTTTTTTATTATTTTGGTAGTGTGATGAGGGTGTGAAAGATGTGCCTTATGTGTGCAATATTTCCAAAGTTACTAAAGATGCTAAAGGATTTTCAGAAAAAAATTCTGCAGATGAATGAATTATTGATGAATGGATTATTTTGTGCCTAACATTTTTGTGTGTGTGTGTGGACAGAGAAGCAGTGAGAGATGCCATGCTTTTAAAACAGGAGGGAATGCATATTTTGCTAGCATTTTGTTCCAGTGAAGGCAGACCAGAGTTCCTGGAATGCCTGTGATGTGCAGTTTCTTGTCTGCGTCAGAGCCCGTGGTTGCTTGGAGCACTCATTAATAATCTAGGAAGAACTGTATTCGTTTGATCTGAATGCTGAATCAGTCCAACTTAACTTTTTAGCTCTTGACATTCTTATTCCTATTTTTCCTGCTGTCAAATGCTTCCCTTGGGGTTTGACACAGCGAGTCAAAGGATTTGTTTGGCATTTGATGTCCATTGAAGTCCTTCTAGTGATGAGAGAAAATCCCATGCCAGACTGTATTTAAGGTATTTGAAAGAGGAGACATCCCAACATTGGTAGAACCTCAGATAGCTTTTGTTTAATTCCTTCATCTGAGATCCCTTTTGAAACTGTAGATGTGTTTGTAACTTCTGTGTAGTACCTTGTGGCTACCACCCCAGCAAATGCCCAGGCTGGGGAGGATGGAGGAGCTGTCTCAGTGTTGTGCATTCTCAGCAGAGATGGTTGACCTTTAGAGTTCCTTATTTTCTATCATGAGGACGAAAAAAGAGTTCTATTTTCCTGCTACTATGAAAAAACCCTAATATTTTCATCAAAACATTATTCAAATACTATCCTGTAACTTGGCCACTCAATGCCTCAGTCATGTGTCTTTGAGGCTAATTATGAGATCTTTTTCCATTGACTTGAATGAAAATGGTATCAAGTCCTTATCAAGATTGGGAGATTTAAATAGAGGTTTTGTATGCTGTGGAATTACAGTGTGAAAGGAACAGAAGAATAGGGAAAGGATAATTTTTCAGTATACTGCTGTTAGGTGCAGTATCTCAAGGCTCTCATTTTAAGTTTGTATCTCATTTTATTGTTGTAAAGAAACAGCATGTGTTATCTGTGCAGGCATTGTTTTTCTGTACACTAAAATAATGATCTAAATATTTTAGCTTATAACAAGCAGAATAGTTCCCACTAGTGAATTCCAGTCTTACTCTTTCACAAGTGCACTTGGCTTGGCATCTTTGTTAAACAAATTAATAATGAGCTTTATGCCAATGAACTTTTACACCTGAATGTGAGATCCAGACTGTGGATATTCAGAGAAATGTTCTGGGTAAACTGTTTAACACTTTGCACTTAATTTTCTTGAAAAATGCTGCACTTTTACTTTAGCTTCTGGGTTGGAAATGTATTTGCATTTTAGCCATATGTTGACATCTACAATTTTAAATGTTTCATTTCTTTCAAGTTGCAAGTTAACTGTACCTGATTCTTTGACAGAACTATTACCTATTTAAAAAGGCTGATCTGCAAGCACTGTGGGTACATGGGGGGGTGGGGTGGGAAGTATTTCTAGTTTATTGCTTTTTGAGATGAATTAAATGGCCACTAGTAAATTAGTGGCTAGTGGCTGATTGAGACTACACCTGGCCATTGCATCATGTTGTAGATTTACTTTCTGCTGAAGTGTCAAAGCTTTGACAGTTTGTAAGGAGTTAAAGCTCTCAGCAGGAAAGTGAGAGGAAGTTTAGCTGGCTTTTAAATTCGAGGCAAAGAGCAAACCATTGCTTCTTACTGTTGAGTGTTGACAGGCACATAAAAGCTGATAATGTAAGTCCAGGGGTTTAAGAGACTTAGTAGAGTTGCTTTTTTGTCGTATGACTGTATTTTAATGCCTCATTAAAGAAGCAGAGCCCTTTGAAATTCTTTACTAGATGGCATTTGAAAAAAAGGTGACATGGTTGGGTAAAAAAGTGTTTAAAAACTAAATAATTTTAACCTTCACTTTAATTTTGGTTGGGTAAAATAAATTATGGTATCTAACAGTCTTGAGTGGTGAATAACACAGCAGTGATACCCAGGAACTGGAGCTTCCCTTTTCTGATACCAGTTCTCACAAGCCCTAGTGAAAGGGCAAAATAAGTGTTGTCCATGTTGATTTTTCTGAGAGAGTAAGGAAAGGCACAATAAGAGCTGTGGTTGCCTGAGTCTGTGCTGCCAACCATTACTGAACCTGCTTTAAAGATTTTAATTCTGATTTGTATTAAAGTAGAGTTACCCACCAGACAGAATTCTTGCTCTTGTACTTAATGAAATGGAGCTGTGGTATAGTGTGTGGTTTTATGGTTTTGGTTTTCTTTTTTAGAGGTCCTCTAATTCAATCTGAAGCTGTTTCAAAATGGATGCTCTGTTGTGCTGCTTTGAGAAATTTGAGTATGCTATAAAATGTCAGTCCTTTAATTAAAAAAACCCCCAAAAACAAAACAACAAGCAACCTCCCCTCAAAGCCAGGAAAAAATATGAAGGAAATTGGGAACCCAACCCCCAAATTTTTGCTTGTTAAGTGTAGCAGCTGCAGATTTGAGCATTGTAGTTTGCTTTTGTCTCTAAACAAGACTTTATTGGCATGCAGACAGCAGCTGCTGTGGGTCTCTGCTTTTGCTATTAATTATATCAGTGCATTTCTTAGATACACATGCTAATTAAGGATACATCTTACTAAGTGCTCCTGTTTGCTGATACCTGATACTTGAATTGCCGGAATACTTGTTTGTAAACTTTCTAAAAGGACATAGCTCTTAAGAGAGGTTTAAATAGCTCTGCAGCTATTGTGATGAGCTTCGGAGTTTTTCCTTCTATAATAATGCTCTGATATTTTTTTAATATGCAAAAAATGATTGCAGGAGTTTCATAATTGCTTTAATGACCAAAGAATTAGCTTCTGATTGTGTGACATAGCTCTTGCTTTTGTTACAGAGGATTACTTTTTTAATGCTTTGCACTGCAATTGCTGGTGTGCCTTGGTTCTTCTTATGGAATCTGTAACTCTTTTTATGTCTTGCACAATACCTAGCTTGGTGATGCCCAGCCTGGTACACTGAATACCATGTAAAGCAATGAAAAGCTAAATCTGAGCCAAGAAAATAAGTTGCTGTAGCTCTAAGCTTTGATCTCTTGATAAACTGCAGTATTTAGTGTGTATCAGTGATACTTCCATTGCTGGTTCAAATTGCCTTGAAACCAGTCGTAGCTAGTGATGTGTTAGCTTAGATGTACAGCTTCACATATACAGTGAAACATCTGCTGATTTATAAATGACAGCTTCCTAGATATGATGGATCCAGAGGCAAATCTACAGGTGCAAAATATGTTTAATCTCTGATGTTTTTTGTTACTTGTACAATATTGGATTTTGTTCAAATAATTGCCATTTTTAATTATAAGAGAATGTAAAGTAGACTTATTAGTATATTTATTGTCTTCAGAACATTTTTAAAGTCTTCTCCAACTATTTTTCGAGAATTTAATTTCTAGACATATGTCAACTTGGCAAGTTTTTGTGTTGCTTTTTTCTTTTAACTAAAATGTTATGTAACCAGACAGACCTGGATGCAAGCATCTTAAATAAAAGAGAGCCTGTTTAGATACAAAATGAATCTGTCATTCTAAATATTAGGAGAAGCTTTGTCCTATTACACTGTTTGATTTCATTTGGTCTAGAAAATGCAGCTAGGTTTTCCAAATCATCCTGAACTGAAATTCAGTGTTTTGTTTCGTTCTTTGTTGTTGGTTTTGTTCTGTTGTTTTGTTGGGGATGGTAAGACAATCATCAAACAGTTCAGGTTGGAATGGACTGTGGCAGCCATATGATTCAGACCCTTGCAGCACCACCAGCAAGACCAGTTGCTTGAGGGGAAATATCTAATCAATGTTTTAAATCATCTCTGAGGCTGGAGACTCTGCAGCCTCTATGAGCAAGCATCTCCCAGTGTTTGATCATTATTATAGTGGAAAACTAAATTCCTGAGGCCTGGTTGGGATCTCCAGTGTTCCAGCTTGCATCCATTGCCTCTTGTCCTTCCACTGTGCATCTCTGTCTTCCTTCACTGTTGGGTAGCTGTAGACAGCAATGAGCTCCTCCTTTAGATCTGCCATCTCCAGGCTAAGAAAACCCCATTCCATGAAGCTCTCTATGCATGTCACATGCATCATCCCCAGCTGCCTTGTATGGAAAAAACAGAAATGATATTCTTTTCTTGTTAGCAGGTTGTGCTGTTTACCTTGGTCAAAGTGATCCAGTTTTTTGTTGTTTTTCTTTTTAAAATTTATTGTTATTATTCAGGGCAAGAGGAATAAATGTATTTTTAATGCCCACAGGGGGCCTAGTACTTTTTAAACTTGAGGTCTTAGACTGTTGGCAGTTTGTTGCTAACTTCTAATGAGGTCAGGAAAGGTAATTAAAAAAATGTAAGGCTGTTGCCAGTGAACTGAAATTATGGATAGCCACCGATCAAGTAGAAATATTTTTAAGGGATTGCATTCTGGAAAATTTCTACAAACATTTTAAATAAGCAAATTATGTCATATTCCATGTGTAAATTCATGTTATTCCCCCTTACATACAGTGGAGACAGAAGAAGCAGACAAGGTTGGCTCCAGAGTCTTACTTGCTGAGTGTGATGGTACTTTTGGAAAGAGCAAAGAACCTGTTTGGTTTTTTTTTTTGTGGGGGTAGGTTTTTTTTTTGTTTGTTTGTTTTGTTTTGTTTTTGTTTGGGTTTGTTTGGTTTTGTTGGTTTGTTCTTTTTTTTTTTTTTTTTTTTTTTGGGAGGGGGTTTGTTTGTTTTTTGGTTTTTTTTTTTGCAGTGTTTAGCACAGGTAACAGAAGTGCACATGCATCTTAGTCAGAAATTAGGGCCAAGTTGAACAGGATGCTGTATGGATATGTCATAAGAAAGTCAATTAGTAGTTTTCAGAAGTGACAAGAGCATAACCAACCAGAAGGGGGAAGGTAAGAGTGTTAAAAAGAACAATTTCAGCAAATTTGTGAAACTGAAGCTTATAATGGATCTTCTGGATTGGGAAAAATTATAAATGTGCAAGCATGTGCTGTGTGACAATATTTTCATTAATGTGCAAGCCTGCTCTGTCCTTGTTGAAAACTTTGGCTAGGGTAGTGAATTATGTTCAGTAGCTAGTGTCTCTCTCCTGAGACAGAATGCATGCTGAACATTTTTTAGGATTGGTACTGGACTTCATAGTTTGCTGCAGGCAAATTGGAGTCTCTGGTTGTTGTTTTCTTTAAAGTTACTTGACAACATTTGATAGATATTTATTTATCAATACTGGTCTTCATCTCACCTCTGTGTGCAACAGGTGCTGTACAGCCTTTGCTGCTTCTTCCAGCCTCACAATGATTGTGGCTCACATCTGAGCAGCAGTGACCAGTTTTGGTGGCAGGCTCCAGCCTCCTGCTTCCCCACCCTGCTGTGGCTGCCTCTGAGGATGCTGGCACTGCATTGGGGCTGTCACAGTACACTCCTTTTTAATGCCTGAGGGTGTGCCTAGTTAACCAATGTGTTTTCTAAGAGCAGCTCAACAAGGATCATAAGCTTTTGCTTCTCACTGTTGGGCTCCAGATGTTGGTGTGTTATCTGGAGGTGAAAATTTCTTTGTGAGGGTATCAATTTATATATGTATATGTAGACTTTTATTGCACTTCTTTAATGCTCAGCTTTTTTTACAAAAAGAACTACCCTGATTTTTGGAACTTTTAAAGTGATATATTTTCTGAACAACTGAATGTAGGTACATGGGAATATCAGATTGTCATGTGTGTGTTGTAGGGTATCTTGTCAGAGATCTGAAGAACTGCTTGGAAGATATTCCAGTTCAGTGGGTTAAAAATCCTCTTTTTATTGAAGACCAACTGTAGATTTGCACAATTTACTGTAATGGCTCCAATTTTAAAAGATAGAGATAACAGAGAGCACTTCCAATTGGTGGGATAGTTCAAGAATACTTCATGCTCAGATGGCTAAAATATTGTGCTTTCTACTGCTACTTCATGCTAGTTAAAAAGGAAAAAAATAGATGTGGAAAAAGGTGGGAACAGGACAATTTGAGAGTCAGTTTCAGCTGTATGAGGTCACTCTTTGGTTAACAGAGTAACTCTTTGGTAAGCTGAGGGTCAGCCATCTGTAAATCCTGTTGGAAAAAAAAGCCCAACATGAGTAGTAGGCAGCACCTGGGGAGGCACCAAAACCTTCACACCAGAATATATTTTGAACTGTGTCAGGAGCAGCATATCACTTTGTGCTTGATTTTTCTTAAGGTTTTTTCCCATCCAATTTTCAAACTGGCCTGGAATTGCAGATGGGAGAGTAGAAGCTTCAGCAGGTTCTAAGAGCCAGAAAAGTGTTTTGTTATTACAGATTTTAATATGAAATTTCAGATAGCAAAATACACATATTTTTCTGGTGTGTGTAATTTAGTTTTCTAAATTGGAAAATCTGCTGTTACCTAGCAGTTAATGACTATTTTTTCCTAACATTTGGAACTCAGAACCTGATTTGAGAAAAGGATAAAAGAAAACAAAACTGAAAATATATTGGAAGTGCTCAAAGTGAAAATTACAGTTTAGATAGGTTTGAGGGTAGATAGTTAGACATTTTAATTGAACTAAAATAGTTTTATACTAATACAGCACTGTTGTGGGAGTACATTTTGTGGTGTATTTGAAATTGAGGTATGTAAGTGAGAGAAAATGTATGTTAATGCTTTGCAGGAAAGTGAATTTTTTTTTTTGTATATCATCTGTGTAAGCATAATAGCTGTTAAAGACATAGAGCTCTCAAGTCTGTGCTGGAAAGTAAAGTGTAAAGTTCAGGGTTATTTCTTTGAGTCACGAGTTTGCTTTTATCACTTTGGTTAGTATATTAAATTGCTGTAGGAAACAAAGATGTGAATCCTGAAGTAGTTTTTTATTGCTGGAAAACCTCAGTGAAATTAGCCCATGCCAGTGTGGAAAAAAAAAAAAAAGTGTTGATTCTGTCTGGATTCTGAAAGTCGTGTGTTTTTACATCTCCATGATTGTGATAACAGAAATGAGTCCAAATGATAATTTAATTTGTCCACATGGGACACTGAATTGGTTATTCAGTTAGTTAAACACGAGCAACACTGGCTTATGTTAAGCAGCAAAATTCATCACTAGTCCACAGTTGGACTGGCTCAACATTATTAATTTGGTTGAAATTCCTTTTTTAGTTTTTGAGTTAAATGTAGTCTTTGGGATTTTTTTCTGGATTTGGAGGAACCAGTCCTATCAAAAAATAAACTGCCATTTACACACACAGTTATCAAAATAAGTGAATTCTGGGGGTTTTCAGGTGTTTGTATACAAATACATATGTGCAGCCACATTTTTCAGGTGTGTGTGAAATTGATATTAGTCTAAATGGGTCAGGTGGACTAAGGCAGGGTTTTGCACTCTTTTGAATGAATTTTTTCTGGAATGGTAGTGATATCACATGATAGAGCACAGATAAATTGCACTGGCCTGAGCTGCTTTTTTCAAGCCATCCCCGCCTTTCTGAGTCGTGTAATACACTCCCATTATCTTCAAATGATATGCTCTCTTTCTACTCTGCCAACTTCATTTTGAGTGTTCTAGTACTTTCTTTGTAATATTTTAAAGAAGAAGTAACCTAATTTAATTTTTTAAAACTTTTTGTAATTCGCAATTGCAAGAAAGGTTGCCCATGATTTGTGAGGAATTAAGAGGAAGTGAAAATACAGCATTAGTTTATTATTTCAGGGCTTCTAACCTGTGGATAAAGGTGGCTGTGACAGCCCTTCCTGCTCTTAATGCTTTATTGAGGGAAGTTGGAGGTGTGAGTGCCTTTCCTTTGCTGTCCTTAGTAATGAAACTATTCCAACATCAGGGAGATGAGGAAGGTGATTGTAATGCTTGTACTTCCAGACTGTTGCTCCTCTTCTGCATAAATGGGGATAAATGGAAAACCAGTCAAGTACTTGCCTATCATTCCATATCTTATCTGAACTTATGTGATGTTGACATGCTTTTCCTAGAATAAAAGTCATCATTATCAAGGATGGAAATAAATTCAAACTTGCTGTGAATTTGAAGTTCACGACAGTTAATAAAAACTCAAGAAAACCAACCAACCAAACAAACAAAACCAAACCAAAACAAAAAAAGAAACCGACACCAAAAAAAACCAAAACAAACCACCAAACAAAAATAAGCCAACCAAAATCTTGGATAAATCCCAACAATTCCAGTAAAACAAGATAGTACATGGTGTGATTCTTGGGGTTGCTCTGTTCAGGGCCAGGAGATGGACTTCAGTGATCGTTGTGAGTCCCATCCAACTCAGGATATTCTACTATTCTGTGATTTTTCTGTGTCCAGGAGCAGCAGGAGCTGGCTGCTCCACCAGACTGACACCCTGTGTGAATGAGGCTGGTTCCTGAGCACAGCTCTCACTGACAAGGGCTGCAGTCCCACACTACCTGACATGGGCAGAAAAGCTGGTCTGGGGGCAGTGATCAGGGTCAGCCAGACATGCCCATAGGGGTGAGGCAGGTCCAAGATAAGGCTGGGAAGTTAAATCAGGGGTTGGGGTCACTGAGGTGTTGGCATCCCTACAGCAAAGCTCATCAAGAGAGATTAGGACCTGAGATGATACTTCTTCCAGCTCTTCCTCCTTTGATGCCTGGACACATATTCCTCATGTTTGTACATGAGGAAGAAGTTGTCTTGGGGAAGAAATTGCAGAACCTGGTGGTGTACTCAGGAAATTACCCTCTCCAAAACAAAATACGTAGTTCTTATTCTTTACAGAAGTTGCCTTTACAAATATAGGGTAATATAACTTCTTCTCAAGTCCCAGGGCTTTGGTACATATTTTCTATACTGTGTTCAAATAATTTGTGTAAAGGAATAAGATATATAAAATGTATAGATTTTATATAAAATAGAGCTGAGGATAACAGGTTTTCTGCAAAAATGTTGTGACTATTTTGTAAGATCAGCAGATTTTTGCAGATGATCATGAAATTGTTGAGTTTCTGTTGAGAATGTGTTGACTTTACTGGCTTAATGATGACAGCATGTGAAGAATATATTTGCAAAATATATTTGAAAAATATGCTGGAAAAATAAGTAATTTAAAAGAATTTCAGATTTAATTTGTCGGATACTTAGGTTCTATATCCACTAAAGATTTTAGTAGCTTGTTCTGTTAAGTGACTTTCCTTAGATACCAAAATACAGTGGAATAATGACTTCCAGAGTTTTTCTTTTAAAATCTAAAATATATGTCCAAATTTCACTTGAAGAATATTGGTGGTCCTTGTTGTGTCGAGAGTGTCTGTAGTTATTCCAAAGCATGCTTTATTTCTGTTTTACTTCTTAATCTCAGGAAATGGAATGCCATAGGAATGAAAATGGAATGGAATCACAGGAATGAAAATGTGAATGCAGCATGCTTGTTTGTGCAAAAAGCATTTAAACATACACATCAGTACACTGCAGAGAAGAAGGTCCCCAGGACTTAAAGGACCAAAAACCCCCACTGTAAATCAGCAGGCAGATCATCTTGAGGGAAGATTAAACAATTCTATCATACAGTGTGATCAGAAACAAATGGCAAGGTATCTTTTTTTTAGTTAGAGACTGTGGAGGGACAAACAATTATTTGTTTTAGAACCTTGCAATTTATTTAAAATTGAATGTCAAAGTTGAATTTTTAAAGAGTTTGATAAAAGCAGCAGCATGGATTTCTGAAAATGAATGCTTAAAATCTTCAGTCTGTTGTTTATTTTGCTTTCTAACAGCTCTGGTTCAAACAATGCAGACACACAAATGGTTATATCTTTTGCTAGCTTTAGATTGATTTTGTGTAACAGCACAACACCTCTTGACAGTGAAGTATTAGCATTTCGCTTTTTCAAAACTAAAGCAATTAAACAGTGTTCTGAACTGGATTTTAAAGCTTTCATTTGTCAGATACTTTGATTTAATACTTGTTTAGGATCAAAGCAAAATTGCCCAGAGAACTCCAGTCTCTGTTGTTGGAGGTATTTGCAGAATCGCAGATTGGGTTGGGTTGGAAGGGACCACAGTGAATCATCTGGTCCAACCTTCCTGCTTAAGCAGGGTCATCCCAGAGCACACAGCATGGGATTATGTCCACATTGTGTTTGAGTGTGTCCTGTGAGGGAGACTCCACATCCTCTCTGCTTCAGTGCTCAGACACCCACACACTAAAGAAGTTCTTCCTTGTGTTCAGGTGGAACTTTCTGATTAAACAATCCTGGGCCCTATTGAACCTTGGGGAACACCACTAGTGACTGGCCTCCAACTAGACCCTGTGCCACTGATTGTGACCCTCTGGCATTTCAATGTTCCCTTACCCTGATGTCCTGAGTCAGAAATTCATGGGAGGGAAGGTTTTTGAACCTCATCTGACCATGACCCTGAGCAGCCTGTTCTGGTTGGACTTTGACTGGTGGCTGGACTCCATGAAATCCAGATGTCCTTTGCATTACAAACAATTCTGAAACAGGTTCCTTTAAAAAAAAGTCTAAACAGACATCATAACTCCTGGCTATGGAAACATATCTCACCTTCTCTGTGTTTTGATGTGTTTAGTTAAGGGACTTGTGGATAGCTGTGGAACTTCCAGCTGCAGGTTTAATGCAAAACTGCATTTTTTTCATTGTCCATTTTTTATTTTAATACTGGACTTAGATGATTAGGAGATTATACTCTACTGAACAATAACTTGAGATGAGTTCTGGTACATAATTGGATACCTTTTTCTGGTTTAACACTTCAGATTTTTCATGTAGTGTGAATGGTTTTTAATGCCTGAATTGGGCAGTCTGCCTTCAGATGAGACTTGAGTCAGTGACGTGGTGGATGGATGGGTAATGAGACCTAGCTAGGGAAGAGGAATAAGATTCTACACTGAGCATATGAGTTTGTGCACCATAAATAGTTGCAAAAATGAAGTATGGGGTATGTGTAAAAGGTGGCAAAGAGGATACTATGTCTCATGCCATCAAAAAATCAGTAGAAGCATAGTAGGCAATCTTCCAGTCAGCTGCCTGCACTGTATAATCCAACATGCATTCTGTCAGAAAAGCATCTGGTAGTAGTTGCCAAGTCATATTGACATCAATATACAGTATGATTGGGAAAAGATTAAGTTTTGTGGATTCTCTTACTGTGTCTACAGTAATATGGTAGTCTGTGTTTTCCAGGTCATAGAAAAAATTAACAACTTTAATTTGGGCTGTTTAGAGCAATACTTGTACTTACATGAACTTCTGAGACATGCTTGTGGTCTTTAATCTCTAAAACAGACAAGAGAATGCAAATGGTCTGGATAGAGACCTTATTATATTCCTAATTGGCTTGATGAGGTTTCCACTTTCATTGCTGTGCGCTCCTTTGCCTTTTGTAATGCCAATAATTAAACATTGTATTTAGTCTGAGGTTACCATTCTTTTCACTTCTTGACATTTGGACATGTCTGGGTAATGTGCCCTTGCAGCCCAGAGAGCCAAATGTGTCTGGGCTGCACCAAAAGCAGCGTGGGCAGCAGGGCAGAGAGGGGATTCTGCCCCTCTGCTCTGCTCTGGTGAGAGAGACCCCAGCTGGAACACAGCACCAGCTCTGGGGTACTAGCTCAGGAACAACATGGACCTGTTGGAGCAAATCCAGAGGAGAAAAACCATGATTAAAGGGATGGAGCACCTCTCTTCTGGTGAAAAGTGGAGAGAATTGGGTTTGTTCAGCCTGAAGAAGAGAAGGTTTTGGGGTGACCTCATTGCAGCCTTCCAGTACCTAAAGGGAGCCTATAAGACAGGACAAAGGAGAATAGTTTTAAACTGAAAGAGAGTACATTTTAGGTTATATATATGTAAGAAATTCTTTACTGTAAGGGTGGTGAGACATTGTAACAGGCTGCCCAGAGAAGTTGTGGATGCCCCGTGCCTGGGATTGTTCAGGGGCATGTTGGATGAGGCTTTGAGAAACGTGGCCTGGTAAAGGGTGTCCCTTCCCATGGCAGGGCAGCTGAAGCTAGATGATCTTTAAGGTCTCTTTCAACCCAAACCTTTCTGTGATTGTATGTTTCATCTTCTTGAGATGGAATTTTAATTTTGGGCTCCAGCCAAGGAGGGTTTACAGGATACAGAGCTGGTGGAGCAAAATACATTGTTCCTTCAAGGTGGCTAATGTGTGATAATAAATTAAAATAAAATTACAGGGGCATATTCAAAGGAAATTCTGCAGCTTTCAAATGTTAATTTAAAGTAAGAATTGTGTGGACCCTTGCCCCATCAAAACAAATTTGAGACTCATTTTATTCTAGCTAAGCTGGTGCTATCTCTTACCATTCATCAGGTAGGAATGTACCTTTTTTCTCTGACAAAGGCAAGTCTGGAGTCCAGACAAACTCAGCTTTTAGTAAATGATGATTTGTTCCTAATTTCATCCTCACAGTATCAGTGCCTTGCTCTGGGCAAGGTGGAGGTGGGGTGAGAGGGAAAGAGGAAGCAGGTGAACATTTGATTTCTCTGTGAATGTCTTTATTTCTCTGGAAAAGCAGTGGCCACTGCCAAAAAGAGACAACTTTTATTTCTTCTTTTATGCAGGCAAGACAGGCTGTCTTTTTCATGCTGGTTGCCTCCTTTGAAGAAAGTCTGGCAGAAAGTAGGAGCTTTATAGATGTGATCTCCAGTGACATGTGGCAAGGTGCCTTGAGCTGTGTCAGTAGGAAGCACCCTAAATGAAAGACTTCAAGTAGAGGGATAGAACCTCACCCTGAACCAATAGACTTTCTCTCCCACTGCCTTGAGAGCAGAATTTTGCTCCTGGAGAATGCTGGCAGACAAGATCCAAGCTGGCTGTGATGGAGCTTAAGACATGAATGAACAATGGGGCTGTCCTGGGGGCATCGACTTTGCTTGGAGAAAATTCTCATAGGACATTAAGACTTGGAATTATGAATTTTATGAATTTGAGGTTAACTGGGGTTAGTCTTTCTGTTTGTAAGTTAAATCCAACTTGCTCTTTCACCACTGATTTCCTGGCATCAGTGAGTGCTGTGTTTTTAAAGCTGAAAATACAGACTGGGTTGTGAGATGAGAAGAGGTCTGAAGTTTCATTTCTGCTCTCTCTGTGAAGCCTTCTTGCTTTAGAACAAGCTATTTTTGTGGGTTATACCATCTGCAGGGCTTTTGGATTGGTGCAGCAAGACACCTGCCCTTTTCATCTCTTTGTGACTGTTTTTTTTCTATGTCTTTATTCTTCATTTACTTTGGCTCTTCCTGACATCTTTCTGGCTATCAGCAGTGCCACTTCACTCTCATTTTTTCCTGCTTCCTTTCCTAAAAGAGGGATTCCGCTCTGGTTGGATTTCCCCAAGTCAAGGAGCTGCTGTGCCTGCCTGGCATGGACTGAGCCAGGAGCTGCAACTCAACATGCACAGGAGACACGACCTCATCCCCCCGAGGAGTCAGCTCCCACCTCTGCTTGTGGCACTGCAGTGAGCTGGAAGGTGGCTCCCAGTCCTGCCTGCCAGGCAGAAGCTGGCTCCAGTGGGTGACTCCCAGCTTGTTCTGAGCACAGACAAGCACTAAGCTGTGCTGATTTCCTCAACCCCAGGCACCAGCCGTGCTTGGGAACTGGCTTGCAGCTCTGCTGCTCCAGAGACAGACAGGAGCTCGTGGTTTGGACTCCTGGTCTTTCTTCCACACAGCGTGAAGGGAGCAGACCAGCTCCTGGCCCAGCCTGAGGGTAGGGAGTGACTCCTGGGAACCATCTCTCTAAGCTCACAGGAACTCACAGGAGACAAGAGCTGCCTCTTGGCCTGAGCTGCTGGCAGAGTCATACAGCAATTAGGAAGGCATATAGCAGCTGGGAACCTCTAGCCTTGAGCTTGTCTTCAGAGCATATCTTTGCCCTATTTTTTTGGCTGAGATAAAACTATCAAATTGAAGTGGGCTCTCTCCTCATTGGTGTTTTCATTACTTACAGTATATGCTGTCTACTTGCAGAAACGTGTTGTCCTTACTGCTGATCCTGTGTCAAATAGTTGCTTCTTCATGGAAACTGCTGTGTATACCAAGTGTGTAGTAAACTGTTGCCCAGTTGTGACTATGAAATATGAAGCTTGTATTTAGGTGTGATCATACTTGTCATGCTGCCCCCTTCCTTGTGGAAGAGATTTAGGCTTAAAGTCTGCATAGTGCTGGTGATAAGTTTTTATTCCTGCCTGTCATTCCCTGTCCTGCTTGTCACTGCTCTGTAAGTAACTCCAGAAGAGAGGGTCTTGATATAACAGTGTTTTTGTAGTTGATTTGTTTGAATGTGGGAAACTCTGGGAAAAATTCAAAAGACTGAATTGTAGTGACAAAATTTTCATTGCTAGCAGCTTGAAAAGATTATGCTGAAAATATGTTAGCTTTAGCCATCTTTTTATAAATTATCCTTTAATTTTAATCTTTCCTTGTTAGAATTTGAAGCTTGAAATTTCTTTTAATTAAATGCAATATTTTTCAGAAACTATTTGTAAAGGTGATGATTTGGGTGAGCAGAAAAACATTGGGTTTGCTGTACAATATGTTACTAATTTATATGAACAGGGTTGCTTTCCTGTTACAAAATATCCTATTTGTTTATATGTTTGTCTCTATTGTGATTTTATTTTATTACTAAATGAACATTCTTCTTTTCTTCCCAGAGGATGCTAAACAAGTTTTTGGCCAGACCACGATTCATCAGCACATTCCTTTCAACTGGAATTCGGAGTTTGTACAGCTGCATTTTGGAAAGGATAGAAAAAGACACCTAACATACCCAGAGTTCACTCAGTTTTTACTGGTGGGTCTAATACAGGATGGTTTCTCAAGAGTAATAAGAAGGATGCAAGAATTTCAAGTATTTGCAAACTTGACAAATACCATGCTTGTTACAAAGCTGAAATATATAGCAAGTGTAGGCTTTTACAGTCAGAGTGCTGGACTTGTATAATATGTTGATAAATAGGATGTGCTATTGGTAAAACAACTGATTCAGGGTAGCTGGGTTTTTTTCTCCTTTTCCTTTGTTTTTGCACCTGTATGCAGAAGGTTATTTTTTTTTCTACAGAGTTGTGTAGACTTAGATGTGAAATTAAAAACCTAGACTTTGATGTCTGAAAATCCCCTGTATTTTTTAAATATACAAGCCAAAGAATGTTAAATAACAGTATTGAACATTTTGAACTCAACTTGACAGACTCTTATTAAGAAGTACTTACTCTACTGTCTATAAACAGCATGTTTATCAAACATATATTTAATTCAGAGATTATATCCAGTAATATTTTTACAAGCCATTTCCACATACTTTAGTTTGATCTTTTTTGAATTAAGCTTGTCTTAGAGAGGGAAAATTTGCTTGTATCATATAAAAAATAAATTCTAGTCTTTGCAAGGAATTCTTGGCTGTTCATATTTCTGAGTATTTTGTTACAGGAAGTAAAATATTATGCTAATAAAATAATAAACTGATCATCTGTATTTCAGCAGTACTGTTAAAAATAGTCTTCAGTAGGAAAAGAGGTGAAACATGTGAGTTTCTTATTTGTATTCCTCCTGAATACTTAATGCCTGTATTAGTATTTACACTAGAGAGTTTTAAGATGGGAACCTGCTTCAAGACTGCAAGGTTTCTTTTTTCCTTGTTTACACAAGTATGTTAGTTCACAGTAGGAGGTGGTATCATTTTGATGAGGAATAATTAAGATAATGCTATTGAGACAAATGTTTCAAATTGACTTTGTAGAACAGAGCCTAATTAACTTTGTATGAAGAGGACGTCAGGTATCACATGATTAAATCATATTTCCTTAGGCTTGTATTGACTATTGTAACTCCTAAGTAGCTAGGACATAAACCAGTTTTGTGACAGAAATAGGAATCAGAATCTCTTTTGAATGAAAAAGCAAATGTGCTACTTGATTAGGAAAAAATGCCTCTGGCAATGTGTTCTGGTATCTCCTTCCAACTACAGAATAAGCCTTGGAAATGTATCCTGATATTGGTGGTTTAATGTCACAGTTTTAACAAAGTGCCAGTCCTGTTTGCTTCATCTGTCTATTTGTTTAGAGATCTGAGGAAAACCTGTAGAAAAACCTCAGAAAAAAAGTACTACACTTTCTCACAATTAAAAAAAAAAAGAAAGAAAAAAGAAGGATGTGTGCATGCAAGGATTGTTGAGAGAGCCTAAGAGAGGTTAGAGTCACAGACCTAAAAGAACTTGTAATGTTCAGGCTGGGTATTTAGAAGATTTGAGTTCTTTATCTGGGTTCTTCTGTGTTTTTAACTTGAATTAGGAAAAACAAGCACTGAGGCAGGAGCATTCTAACTTTAGAGATTAGTCCTAACTATTAGGCTTTCTCATCTTGTGGAGGGATATTCCTCTTATCTAAAAGGGCTTTTCTTGGATGGGGTGATACTGTGGGGATAATTGATTGTGATGGAAGATGTCAGTGGTCCTAATGCACCAGCTAGCCCTTTTGGTGATGGTCCATATAGGTCAGAAACATGGGAGGAGGAGCATAAACCAGGAGAACAAGGATGACAATTCTGTGTGTCTCCAGAGAGGTGAGAGGTACTCAGGAAAAGTACCTGAGTACTTTTAATGCTTTTAATGCTGCTGATAAAGATGCTCTCAGCATTGGTGCAGGCAGCAAGGATTTTCAAATAAATTAATTGTCCTAAGACTGCTGGGGCTGCCTATTATCAATACAATCTATTAGGATGCTCAGTCAGTCACAGTAATTGGATGCATCTGTTTACCCACTTTCTAGAACTGTAAATCCTTGAATCATATAAGTTTCCCTGCTGATTCTTGCCTTGCAGCATTGTATTACAGATGCTGCAGTTTGGGCACACAAATGGCTCTCAGCACAAGGTGGAGAGTTACTGTTCACAGGCATGGAAATCTTCCTTTAAGCTGTGTAACCTTTGGTACTCAGCCTTTCCTTCTGATATTCTGCCTGGGCATGAGTCAGTCTTTTTTTGGTCTGATGTCTGGACCTTGGACCTTAGACAGCAGGAGACCACAGTGGATACCAAATTACCTTTCGGCATTCCTGATGTGTGAATGCACTTTACATTGCACTTAACGTGGACCAGATGGTTCTGTAAGGCGCTTCAGGTACTGCTTTGTAAATACAATGCAATTTGCAACTTTTAATGGAATAATCTAGCTGGATTCAAATTCCTTTACATTGGGTCCTATTATATCACATAAACTTGTTCCATGATCATTATCTGTTGCAGCATTTGGACTAATCATCACTTCTGGCAAAGCTCGAGGTAGTTGGAAGATAACATTAGTATGTTTTATCCATGCACAAGATGGATCTCTTGTGGCTTTAAATATGAAGTGTTTATATGGGATTCTGAATATTTATATCCTGCCAGCACTTTTTCTGTCTGCAATAACAGAGATGCCTGAAAGTATAGCCTCCAAACTCCTTGGCTCTAATACAGTTAACAATCTATTTGCATCAGCCTAGAGCTCAAGGTGTGTTGCTTTACCTTGCTCATTTGCTACCTTAAAATTATCTCATCTATCTATGTCTGTATCCATGTATGTGTTTGGATATGGTCATGTTCCATCATCACTTAAGTGGCAAGTCTGCCTTATGAAGAGCAACATTAGCCTCTTTCTCAGCATGTGAAATCTATTCCACACAATGAATGATAACATATGCTTATATGTGGGCCTGGTAAAACAATTTCTGCATTGTCTGGGAATGTATTTATGCCCAGAATATTAGTTGATGAAATAGTACTCTCTTATAATTGAACCTTGGGATCTACTCCAGTGGCAAAGACTGTGTTGAATCTGATGACTTGTAGATCCATTGGGATGGAATGCAAACATAAATTTTTATCTAAGTGGAAGGTAAAGAAGCTTTTAATGAGCTGTAAGGGAAAGCTGAGGTAAAATCTCTTGATTGGAAATAATTTCATTAGAATTCTGGTGCCATGATGTACAAATTAATTTTTCACAAAGTCTTATGCTACCCGGGGGAATTCTGGACTTCCAGCATCAAGGAAGATGTTTGTTTTCTATGTATATCTAAGTCTACAGAAAGTCTAGTTGGAGAAGGTTCTTTAGGATGTGTAATTTGTATTGCAAAGTAATGAGGATTGTATTTCTTTAAACCTTAGTCTGTCTAGGTAAAATAATATGGGACTGAAATAAAATTTATGAATATAAATAAAATTATAAAATTATTGCAAATCAGCATCTCTGAAGACTACAGCTTTGCTTTATTGTTTTTCAGTTTATTTTAAGGTGGTTTTTTTTAATATTAGCTGCATATACACTACATGTTGCAAACATCTCATAGAGAATTTCCTGATAAATTGCCAGTAGCTACTGAACTCATTTTGAAACATAGTTATGCTGTGAGTTGTCTCAGCTTCAGGCATGGAGGCTGAGGGAATGTATAGCCTTTCTTTTGAAGTCAACACTTTAAGGAGTTTATTTCATTGATATGTGCTGTGCAGTGATTAGAAAAGTGACATATGTCTGGTTTGTTTGTGACAGACTTTGTAGGTCTGTCTGGAATTTAGTTCTGAGTTTGTTACCGTGTGATTATTCTCTGTGTTCTTGTGTGCCATACTGCTGCCATCCATGGTCATGGTTTGGGAATGTCCTGTGGCTGAAGATCCCTGTGCTTCTTTCTTCTTGATGTAACTGGAAAATGTGTAGCACTGCTCAAAATAACCATAGCCTAAAAAGTCTCTACCTTTCTGAGGTCAGTCTTCTTTATCCATGTGCAGTGTGTATAAACCATTTTGAACTGGAACTTAGTTTCTGAACTAAGGAGGAGGTATGAATAGGGAGTTTCAGAAAACTGACATTATCCCATTCACAGTTTTGTCTTGCAGTCTGTCTACAGCTAAATGGCTCTTTTCTGGCTGACAAGAAGATGGGTAAATGGCAGCACAAAGACCTTGACAATGTGTTTAACCAAGTGGGATAATTTTCTCCAGTGGGTTCCAGTTTACCAGGGAAATTGGAAAGAATCACATTAGTAAGGAGTGGATGGGGTGTTTTGGCTGCTTCTCAGCTGTAGTACTAGCAGCCTTTTTGCAGGTACCTGAGTGATGACAAGAAACATGCCCTTGATGCACCTCTTTGGAGCACGAACCCTGCTTTGTCCTGTGGCTGAGACATTACTGTCAGCCAAGGTCACATCAATGGTCACTGATGGATCTACACAGAAAGGAACATATTGGACTTGTGCAAGTGCTGTCCTTTTTTTACTGCTTTTTAATGCTAGATTCTGCCAGTGAAACACTGCCAGCAGTTTCAGTGGTTAAAACAAATTGAATGAGGGAAGGAGAAGAAAGCAACATTCATTGTTTCCCATGTAATCCTTCTGCTAAATACAACTTTTTTTTCTGATGGTGCTTCCATTTAATGGCAAACATTTTTGTTCATTTGTTCATATGTTTCTACCTGCTATATGATGAGTATTTGGGATACAAGCTTTTTTATACTTAATACCTCTGCAGAGCTCTCTGCCTCCCAAGTGTTAGCCTATCTCAAGCTGACTAAGTCTTTTTATGTTTTTGTGCTCATCTCACCATAAGCATTCCAAAATTGCTTCCTTCAAAATTTCTGTTGAAATGATAGTCTCAATTGGAGTGAAGTAAGAACTTGCATGGCTGCATCCAGCCAGAGTCAGTATTATTGCTGAATTGTAACACTTCAACTTAAGGGTCTATAATATAAAGAGAATGTGGCTGAACTGAAATTGTGCCACTTCAAATTATAGCCCCCACCAGTGTTTCCCATCAGAGAAATTTCAGATTAATTCTGGAGTGAAACATTGATCAGTCTTTTCCCCCTCTGCTTAATATATTAGGAAATTTTCATCATACAGTGTACAGTGTTATAATTAGAAATTAGGACCAAAATTAACAAAGTCAGAAGGCTGAAATAAAAACACAAGCATGGTTTGAGTGGCAGTATGAACTGAGTGAATAGAAGGAGGGAGGAATGGCATCTGCAGGCCTGCCTATGGCAGGTCTGATCCTACTCTGAATTTGCCTTTTGCCTTTCACTCTTTATTTCCTTGAATGCGGCTGTGACACAAATACCAACTTACAGGAGATCATATGTACTGTGAATCCTTCATGATGGTGATTCTTGACTAGCTCAAGTCTTCGATTAGTATTATAAGGTGCATATTTGCAAATATAATGGAAATAGTTGGGTAGTGTCATGGTCCACTGCAAGACTTGCTCAGTATTGCTGACATGGTTTTGCTCTGACTCTATTTTCTTAATAGCTGACTATGAATATGTAATCAGAATAAGCACTGTTTTTCCAATGAAAAAGTTTTTATAATCCTTGAAAGTTAAAAGGAATATATGGCAATGTTTTGTGTTCCTCCATTCAGTTAAAAAATACAGTTGGGAAGTCTAACTACATCATCAAAGATGTTTCATTTTTTTCAAGCATGTGGAACTGAACAATAATTCATATGCAATATCCAGTTACTATCTGTGCAGGATTATTCCTTTTAAATGACAAAAAAAAAAAAAAAAAAAAAAAAAAAAAAAGAGAAAGTTGCCCAACAGTAATTTAAGAAGAAAGGGTGAAGGTCACAGTAGGAAAATATACAACTTGAGAGCTTATATACCTTTTTACTTCTCTTATCTCTCAGTAGTACATTTGAATCACAAATTAAGATTATCAGATGGTTTTATCAGGTGTTTATGCCTGTTATTACTACTGAAACACTGAGAACTGATCTTTAATCAGTCATGTAACAAGGAGTTCTAAATTAAACTGGTGTTGTCTTATGTAAACAAATAACTTTATGTTTTAAATGAGGATACTCTCTGGGGGAATCCTTGCCAGATTAGTAGGTGTCTACATGGAAATCTCAGATGATTTCATTGTCCTCGTTCAGGAAATAGTGAGTGCTTTTACAGAAAGGATTTTGACCTGCTGTGACACATGCAATAAACTGGATAATGCACATCATGAAAAACTTTAACGTTCATGAGTGGGAGATTGTCTGCACAGGTATGTTGGTATGTGTTCTCCATTTCTCAGTTAGATGAATTGGATGACAAATGTCCAGACAGCAAAGAAATCATGATGTTGTCCTAGGTGCTGAGGTCAGTAACAGAGACCATAGGAAAGGCTGAGTACAAAAGTCAGAAATTTACATAAAATATACATGCCAATTAAAATTAGATTACATGTAGTCATATTTTGTTAGGTATGATAGTCTTGTAGGATTGCATTACTTATATTAAATGTAACTGTTAAGGTGATTATTTTGAAGCTGACTGCTTTTTTTTTCCCCATATGTTTTCAGGAGATACAATTAGAACATGCAAAACAAGCCTTTGTACAGAGAGAGAATGCTCAGTCTGGAAGAGTCACAGCTATGGACTTCAGGGACATTATGGTCACCATCCGGCCACACATGCTGACACCATTTGTAGAAGAATGTCTAGTAGCTGTGAGTAGTTCTGGTATCCCAGCTGGCAGACCTGGGTTACAGATGTGGGATTCCTTTTCTTATGTACCTTGACCACTACAGGATGTGTAATCCAGCTTGAGGATGCATGTTTGGAAGTCCAGCAGTTATTATCTACACTTATGAAAATTAACTGTGATTGCTGAATATGTGTCCTCAATGCTCTTGGTTTCCAGATAAAAAGACAAAGCATGTAGATGGACCTTAGTAATGGCCTACAAATGTAGAGCTTGCCTTTTCCCAGCCATTCCATCATGGTAGACTGCCAAATATCTTTGAACACCATTACATCCCACTTAGGACATCATCCTCAAAGAACTTGCTTTGTAATGTAAATTCTAAGCTCCTGAGTGTAATTTCCAAGTACCTGGGACAATGAATGAACTCAAACATCAGCTAAGGACATTCACTATATCTTGACTGATAGTTGACACACTTGACTGTATATTTTGTCTCAGTTTGGAGTGCATAAACTGAGTTAAATACTGCAATTCTGCAATTTCACTGAAGAAAGAAAAGAGGTACATTTGGTTTTTACCACAGTTTATAATTTGGGAACTTGCAGAAGCACATTTCAAGTAATCCAAACCTTGGCTATATTCAGGTTTGAAAATCTTCTTAAAGGTCTGTTCTGCTTTGACTTGCAAGGGAGAGTTTCAGAGGGGTGTATGAAGTGAAGTGCAAACTCTGTCCAGAATATTGGAAGATGCATGCAGCAAGAAGCATAGCCAGAAGATTTAGGGCCTGACAGTGAGACCTGGTACTTTCTTCCATGGTTCTCTCACAATCTTGTTACCAGCCTTCCTGGGTCATATACTTTCTCATAAAACATCAGATATGATTTTTGATTATCCCTCAAGGTCAGTTAAATTTTGGTAAGCTTATGCATATTTTTTTTTGGGAAGTTTGCTTGATCATTGATCTTAGAACTTAAATAGTAAATTGATCCAATAATTTTTTTCTGCATGCAGAACCAACACCACTTTAAAACAAAGGTTTAGGCTCAGTTCTCATTTGAAAATGAGGAACTGTTTGAAGGTTACTGTTCCCATTATGTTTGACTGCCTGATATAAGCCTGAGAGCTTACTGCTGGTTTTCCATGACTTGAAATGCCTGTGAATTTAAAGGTTTCAGTTGACCTTTTTCAGAATGTTTTGGTTTTGTTGAAATTTTCTATATAGTAATATGCTTTACATGTAGAAGTAGATTTCCTCATTACTAGAAATAAGCCAACTTATGAAACATTTCCAACTGAAGTAGTACTGAAACTTGAACTTTTTAAATTACTGCTGGTTATGTTGTTATAATCCTGCATATGTATTTGTTTAGGTTTGTGGAGTGGGGAGAGTTTTATATTCTGGTCATGATTAGTTTCAGTAACATAAGAATCTTTCATAGTTTAAAGTTCTTTATTTTTTTTGCAGGTTTTTTTTTTTTAAAAGCAAGCCAGTGCTACTGTCACTCTTGTAAAAGAATATTGTTTGAAAACTTTTATTTCAAGGTTTTCTTAGTCTTTTAACAATCTCTTTTCTCTTTTCCCCTTTTACTGTCTGTACTCTAGGCTGCTGGAGGTACCACTTCCCATCAGGTCAGCTTTTCCTATTTTAATGGATTTAATTCTCTCCTTAACAACATGGAGCTCATTAGAAAGATCTACAGTACTCTGGCTGGAAATAGAAAAGATGTGGAAGTCACTAAGGGTTGGTAGAAATTTATAGTCTGGAAGTTTCCTTGGGTATTTGGATGGAGGGAAGAACTCATCTGTGTGCTTTTAAATCAATGGTGGGGGGGGAAGCTGCCTTGTTACCATTCCTTGGTTTGCCACTCGGTTTTGTACAGTCCTGTTGGAGTCCACCCTCCAGCTTTTTCATTTTGTTTCAATCAGAAAAAGGTCCTAGTAAACTGGTGGTGGGGGCAGGGTGAGGAAAGTATGTAAAGATACTTAAAAGTTTAAAAAACTTCCTAGGACTCCTGCCAAATTGGCAGCCTATTAAAGTGACCTTCAAGGGTAGTTGAAGAATTCCATAAACTTGTATTGGCGGCACAGTAAGCTGATCTACAAGCTTGGAACAAGATGTTATCTGCTATATCTAACCACTTTTATAGAGAATTCCCTGTGCAACACCAGAGTTTCATTAATGTGGCCTCCTGGGACTATGCATGAAAAGTTCCACATCTCTTGACTCCTGTTTTGGGGGTTTTTCTTTGTTTGCTTTTTATTTTATATTTTTCCCTCTGACCTGCAGCTGATTGATACCGTATGTCAAATATCCTAAATCCTGCTGGTAGCACTAAGCTTTAAGACCAGAGAGTTGTACTTACTTGCATGGAAGACAGAGCATTTAAAGCACACACTTATGTAGTGACAGAAACACTTCTATATTGGTAACTTACTCCCCTTTCACCCTCCCCAACCAGCTTCTTGTACTTTATACTGAAATATAGTGCAACTTTGGGATGCTCTGGATTATTTCTTCTGGTTTGATTTCATTTAATTTTGTATTTTTGTTCTGTTGTAGAGGAGTTTGTTCTGGCAGCCCAGAAGTTTGGTCAGGTTACACCCATGGAAGTTGACATCTTGTTTCAGTTAGCAGATCTTTATGAGCCACGGGGGTAAGTGGAGAATTATCTATCCTCCTCTCTTTCCTCTTCTTTTCTCTACTTCTTGGAAGGAGTGGGAGGTTGTTTTGGGGAACAGGAGAGTGTTGTGTAGTGCCCATGTGCAGGTAATTTTTAGTGATCTGAAAACCAGCCTCTAAGCAAACACTACTGTGAATTACTTTCCTCAGGCGCATGACGTTAGCTGATATTGAAAGAATTGCTCCTCTGGAGGAAGGGACGTTGCCCTACAACCTGGCTGAGGCTCAGAGACAGGTAAGAGCAGAAGCCAACATGATGCTATTATTTGTTTCCAGTGCCAGGTAAATAGACAGCCAACCTCTTCCTGTTGTTGTCATCTAAGTTACTTTTCTCTTGTGCTCTGTAATAACTCTGAGGAGTAACATCTTGTTAGGATTTATTTTTTAACCTATGTCACGTTCTCTCCATCTCTTCTTTGTGCCCCTTTCTCTTGGGCTCCATTTTGGCACGTCAAATTTAATTTACTTTGGAAAGATAAAATGCATAAGGGTGTCATCCAGCCATTCAGTAAATATTAGATGCATGACTAATTAAGTTGCTTATGTTTTGTGATTCTGTTGTTCTGTGTTCTTTTTAATGAGGAAAAGAGACTTTTTACTTGGAATATGGATGGTAAAATTCGGCATCTAGCCTATGAAATTGCAGCCCTTGTTCTGAGCACATATGCATGTTCCTGGCTTCACAGTGTTCTCTGCTTTGCTTTATGCTCTGCTGAATATCAAAGTGGGAGAGTTTATGTATAGACTAACATCACAGTTTCAGTAGAAGCAATAACATTCTCTGCATATCCAAAACCTAAAGGATATTTTCTTTCAGTGGTATAACCACACAGACTTTTTTTTTTTGGTTTTGAGGCAAAAGGAAATAGGAATATTCTTTAAATATCAAACCTGTTGATCTTTTAGTTTTCATATCATCTTATCATATTTTGTATTTTCATTGACAAAGTTTCTATACAGATAGATTTAAAACTAACCCTTCTGTTTCTCTCTGTCTCTATTTTAAGGCAGTCTTAACTTTGTGTCTTGTGAGACTAAGGGTTTTTTGTTGGTTTTCTTTTTTCCTGCTCTGGGTCTGTGCAGAGACGCCAGTTTGACCACAATGAGTTGATCCAAGCTACATTTTTAGGACTACCAGGCCATAAGCCAGGCCTCTGTGTGTGTGTGTACACATGCATCTCTTTTCCTTCTCTTTTTTCTTCTCCTGCCTCCCCTACATGTGAACACCCCCACCACCACTCCAAGGCAGTATCTGGGGTGGTGGTTTTCTGTTTGTTTGAGCAGTGAGTAAATGGTAATGATGCTGGGGTGAATTCAAATGAGTTGGCTCCTAAAAGCTCACCATCTATTCCTAGAAGACTCCTAAAGGAGTTAAAAGCATTTGCATTGGGCTGGATATCAAGTAAGTTACAATAGGTGGCAGTAAAAGGTAGACAAAAATGAGTGATGAAAGTAGCAGCTTTGACACTTTTTGCTTTGGGGCCACTGTCTCTGCTACCATGATTTATATTGTTCTGAGGCAAGGACAATAAAACTGTTTAAATCTTACTATTTCTTCTTAGTGTATGTATCACTTTTCTATTTTTTCCCACCCAATTCCTTTCTAATGTCAGCTACTTGATGATGAGAGTGAAATGACTTTCACCTACATTGATATCTTCAATTTCTTTCTGGTCAACTCCAGCTGTGTTGGAATTAACTAAAATGTAAACACAGGAAAATGCATCCATATTTTTATTTTGTTGCTTTACTTGTAGTATCCTGTAAAGAACATACTGCAGAAAGTGCTAGCAAGAAAGACTTAATGCCCCTGCAGAACTTTTGTTTTCTTTATTATTTTCTTTCATTAGATAGCAATTTTGAATCCAGAACCCTTCTGAAATTTTTTTTTCACTGGGTTGAATCTAGCACTCACAGACTCTGAACAAAATAAAATTGTGGGGGTATTTTATGAAACCTTATTTTTCTTTAGCTAATCTTTGTGAATGCTTGCATACTTGTTTTGGTAGCCTGGTAAGTAATAGGTGTACCTGGTTTTGGTGACAATAGAAATAAATGCCAAGCTGGAGTTGCTTTCAGCTGTAGAAAATTAATGACTTAAGAGACAATGTGTAAGCCCTCATTTAGACCACATTTAGACCATTGATTTTGGAGTTGTATAATTTTGTTGTAGTATCTATTTTCTTTGATATTCCAATCTGAAGAGGCTGCCTTAGAAATCAGTGGAAAAGAAGTAATAATTGAGAACAAAATCTCTAGTGTATTGTGGGATTTTTTCCAGGTATCCATATACTTGTATCTGTCTGATCATGAAACGTTCTCTTGGGAAATGAGATGTTTTGATTATTTTTCTTGTCTTTCCTTTTGTTTTAAATCCTGCCTTGACAGAAAGCTTCAGGCGATGTGTCTCGACCTGTTCTCATCCAGATTGCAGAATCAGCGTATAGGTTTGCCCTTGGTTCCGTTGCTGGAGGTTAGTCACAGCTGAGCAAAAGAATATTCATCTTCACTGTTTGGGTTTTTTCTTCTTTTCTTTTGTCCTTCTTCTCCTCCTGCCTCTCATTTGAGTGTGGGAGGTTTCTCACTCTTTCCCTTGGAGCTGTGTCTAAGGGATGGGATGACTGTAAGATTGAAGGGGAAAGGATAATCTGGTCTACAAGAATTTTGGAATTCATGAGCTGTTGGAGTTTCCAGGTGGTGTTGCTATCTGATTTGTCCCCAAACAAATTTCAGGAAAATTAAATTAATAATGAGGTAGGAGTGGAAAGTGCATTTGGTTAAAACTGTGGGAAGTAGTTTAATGTATCCAGAATATATAATGAAGAAAAAAAATATAACTAATATGTTAGATGTAAATGTGAAAGTTGACAGTTACAGTCAAACAGTGCAAATGCAAAATCATGTCTTCTTATATCTTGAATTTTACTTGCAGCTGTTGGAGCCACTGCAGTCTACCCAATTGATTTAGTGAAAACTCGCATGCAAAACCAGCGTTCTACAGGTTCTTTTGTGGGAGAGCTCATGTATAAAAACAGCTTTGATTGCTTCAAGAAAGTGCTACGTTATGAAGGTTTCTTTGGGCTTTATCGAGGTAAGTTTAAAAGCTGTTGTATATTAATGATAAGATGCTATTAAGAGTTTTGTATGACTGGAATTTTAAGTCTTTTTAGTTCAGATTTCAGGTTTGCTTCTTCTCTGTTACAGGGGAGGATTTGCGAACTTCTCAATAATTAAAACTTCACTGTAATGAGAACATTTCTGTACAAGCTCTCTGTCCTTTCCCTTCTCATCTGCCATAGGGAAATATTAGCAATTTCCTACAGCAAAAATATATTGTTAGTAAAGTTCTAATTTCCTTAGCTGTTCTTAGTGTCAAGAATGTTTTGTCCTGTTTGGTAAGAAGTTACATCATCTGTGGTTTTTTGTTCTTTGGACTACTTTTTGTTGTGTTTCTTTTGAGACAAAAAGGTCTCTGTGAGCCAGTTGTAATTGCTTCAGTAATCATTGGAAATAGTCATCTTTATCAAGTTTTATGTATAGATTTTCTTTGGCTATCACTGGAGTCAGCCAGAGTGATTCACTGGGTTTCAGCCCACTTAGCTTTATCTGTGTAACCAATACACCCAAGTTACAAAGTTACCTGTTCCAACCTGCCTTTGTAGACAGTGGAGAAAGCTCCAAAATATATTGACCCTGTTCAGGATGTAAATCATCCTCACTTTGGATATCTTAAAAAGTTCATGAAGTGAAATGGTGGTTTGTTTTTTTGTTGTTGTTTTTTTGTTTTTTGTTTGTTCTATCCTTGTCCCAGTTGTGGCATCAGTGGTGTCAGTTCAGATAACTCAGGAGGAATCATAATCAGGAACCTGTAACAGAGTTAAAGTAAATCATATTTCTGTTGTCCCAGTTTTTGGGATCTTTTATCCCCCTTGCCATTGTCATAGGGGAGAATTGCATGCTTGCATTACAGACTTCATTTTTAGCTAGCTTGCTTAGAAACTTCTTTTCACTTGTAAAAATAAAAATATTTTAATGAAAGAAATTAATTGTTAAAAGGTGTTGAGTAAGAAATGAAGAACTGAGGATTTTGGTTACATTGTTATGAACTGGCAAAGCTATGTTCACCTTGAAAAAAAGTAACAGTTCATAAGACAATGTGGGAAACAACGTTAAAACTAGGTGGTGTGGTAGGTGTGCACACTGTAGCATATGACCTGGGTTGCTGGGATTGGCTAAGTAGCTCCTCTGCAAAATGCAGGCTCTGTAATTATTTCAGCATAATAGGAGATGGGAAGACTCTCTCATTACATACTGAGTTTGAGGACATTTTTAGAGTAGACATAATAATTTAATAAAGACTACCGACATGGTCTCTATTTTGTAAGGATTTATAGCAATCAGTCTTTCCAAAGTCCCAAATTACCTAAGGAACCAAATGTATTCCTTGCAAATTTTTGTCTGCTTCTTCCAGCGTCCTGAAAGAATAAATATGCAGAATTCTACTATTGCCTCCTTCAGTCTTACTAAAATTCTGAAGAACAGTGATTTTTTTTCACCTGGAAAAAAAAAGAAAAAACAAAAAATCAGAAATGTCATAAATGCATGTACTTAACTCTGTTTGTTTGTCCTGAATTTTGAATGATTTTTTTCATTGCCAGGTTTAGGGAACCTTAGGAAACTTTATCAGTATAACTTGCCCTTCCATTCCCCATCATCTTCACTAATTTTCAGTTTTCCAAGGAATACTGAATAGTGAAATCTCAGATAGTTTGGTGGAGCTGAACCTCTAAGACCAGGCCAATAATCTAATTTCTGGATCATATACTAGAGCACCATCATTTTAGAGGCAATTTGAGACCTGTGCATCTACAAATTCTCTCTTTAATGAACACCCTGACTTAGCTCTTTTTAAAGAGGCAAATAGAGAAAACTGCTTAAAAATCTGGAGCTCCCTCTGTGCAGTTCTGTAAATTTGAACTTTCTAAGGAGATGTTGCAGAAGGTTACGGAGCTGAGTGCAGAAAGAAATTTCCAGTTAAGAGGAAAGGGCAAGAAGATTTGAAAGGAGCATTTCATAGATTAGTGTAATTACCCAATGTAATGCAGTAAACATTTAGCAAGAGTCATCTTATTCTTGTCTTGAATCCTACACTGGGTAGGACACACTACAGAGTATATTACTTTTTGCTACTCATCAGTCACTGCTATTCCTTCCTCAACTGATTTGTTCAGGGTTAAGTCAATGTGAATGGTTTTGTCCCCACTGAAGGAGGGAGTAATCATTGGGAGACTTCTCCTTAGCTGAACAGATGCAAAAGCTTTTTAAAAATTGTACTAGAAACATTTAGAGCAGTGGTCTCTTTGTCATGATGCACTTCAAGGAAGAAAGTGGAAATTATAAGCCCCACTCTGAACTCAGCCATTTCAGATGATATTTTTAATAAAAGGCTCATATTTCCATCCAACAAAGTGAACTGATTTTTCTTTTTTGTATCACTATTTTTTCCCAAATTTGGAAACCATGTTTTAAACCACCATCTCAGATAAGGATAAATTACACCATCTTGTGGATATATAGAGAGCACTAAATTTGATTTGATGTCAGTTTGGTTCTAAGTATAATCAATGTTTCCACTGAAAAGACACTTGGATTTAAAAAAAACAAAACAAAACAAACATGATATGAACCTCTGTAGAGTCTTTATAATAAGCATTGTATGAATGCAGTGTTGTTAGCATTTTTTTAAAGACTTCATGTCTGAGATAAATTTTTCATCTGTCTCTCAGCATGGCTGAAAAGAATGCTTGTCTCATATACCAGGAATTTACTGTTGTGTCTATGTTTATACCTGAAGTGCATATTTAGAAACTCACAGGTATTTTTATATATGCAAATTTAAGAAAATTTTGAAAGCTGTCATTTGGCAAGGTCTCTTCCAACTGATGAGGTCACCTACATGTCATAATAGAATTTTAATCAGAAGTCCACCTGATGAGTCACAGAATGCTTCACAGACCTAAGCAGTGCATCCAGTAGAGATTATTTCACCCATACTTGGTAGAAGTTTCATGGGAAATTTAGTACCAAAGATAAAATGTGGTTTAGGAAAATGTTTGGTAGCTATGCTGTTAATGCCACTTTGCCTAGAGGATGGAAAAGACAGGGAATGCTACTGAAGACCCTGTCATCTGTGTTCATTAACTGTTCAGGAGCTCGTTTGTTAGTTTTATTTCTGTTGATGGTGCTTCTAGCCCTGCAATGACTCCAAATGCCATCTAATTTAGACTTTAATGATTTGTTCATCATCCAACTTCATTATCACTGATGGGCTCCCATGCTAATGATGCAAAAAGACTGTGGCAGAAGCTTTCCTTCCAAATTATGCAATGGAATACCATTTATATAGACTGGAATTATAAGCCTATTGTACCCCAAGTTCTGTCAAAGCACAAAATTTTGAGGAAATGCCCCATTTCCAGTTTGCGGGAGCTATATTTGAATGGCAACTGTGATTAATTGTCTAGGTTATTGTGTGGATCCTGTAATGAAAAAATGTGTCAGTATTCCATTACTTCCTTTAAGATTCCTTAATGATTTCAAATATTTTATCTAGACCGAGCAACAAAACCTTCAGTCACTGTTTTTTCCTTATATAAAGGGAAAATCACATCTGTTACACAGTGTGAAGCTGAAGCTTCTCTGTTAGATATCTAAAAAATTACTTTGGCCAAGTAAGATTTTTATTTCTCGGTGCCATCAATACAGCAGGGCTGGACAAGCTGTTGTGTGTGTATTCCCAATGAATTTAGACTGCTTTCAGAAAATAACTTGTAGGGTGTCACAAACTGAATGCAGCTTTTAATGCTCTCTCTTGCACACACCTTCCCCTTCCCTGAGAGCCCCACTATGACAGTGTGTCAAATATGAAGTGGTACATTGTAATTGCTGCTAAAAAGCCTTGGATATAAAAAAGGCACTGAATAATGTGTTTACTATATACTATACTGCAGGCTGCCTATGTGCAAAATGTAATGCTCTGATGTTATAAAAGGCATGCATTTTTAAGGCACTGTCAGACATTTCTAAGCCTGTTCTCCATCTGTGTATGTCATATTGCTGATCTGCTAATGCATAGTAACTCTGAGAAATTCCCACTGTGTCAAGATAACCCCAATAGAAACATGACATTTTCATATGGGGCCTTTGATGTGCTTTCTTTCTTTCAAAACTTAGCATCTTTATCATGTTTAGAAATTTTTCGACAGTATTTCAGGGCTCCCATCAAAACAATAAAGAAAATAAAATTTAATTTTGATGGTCATAGCATATAGAATGCACAGGTGCCACTTATGAGATAGGTATGAGATCAAATGAAGGGTCCTTCTGCCTTTTTAAGATGCTGGAGACTGTAAACCTAGCTGGTACCTGCTGAGGCTATTAAACCCAGTCTTAGAATTCGTGCTACCTTTTATAGAATATTGTCTGCTATCTTGCAGTAGATATATACAGCATTATCTGCAATTAAACTTACAAAACACTTTTATACTATAAATTCATGTGAAGTATAGGCAGGAAAAGAGAAAAATGTTCTAGGTTTTGGTTGTTCAGTTGGGTTTTTCAGGTGTTAGGGTTTTTTTTAACTGCTACCTATTCTATTTAATCTTTCTCTTCTCTACCTCGAAGTTTTATGGAAAGCTTTGAGTTGTAACAGTCCCATTCAGATTTGAGTACAAAAGGAATGAACCAGATGGAAAAATACTTGTGCCAAGATAAACCTGATTTTCATATGACTTTTCAAGTGTTTTTACAAATAGTAAGTTTTAGGAGCTGAAAAATGGTTAAAGGGACATCTCCAGATTGATTCAGAGAAAATGGATTTGATTTGTCCTGCTAATGTTGTTTCTAAGATTGGAGGTTTATCAACTGAGCTATTTTTATAATTTTCACATCTTTATATTTTAGAATGACTTGAAAGTCATGATATATGTAGCTTGGGTGTACTAATATAGGTATTTGTGATTTTAAAATTAATGACTTTTGTGTTTGGAATAGTATCTGTTATATCAGACCTTCTTAATTTTACTGGACTTGGCTTAGGATTCAGTAATATGCTTTGAAAGTATATGGAACATTTTTTAAGTCTCTGAAGATATAAAGTCATTTGCCATAATGTTTATATAAAGCCACGCATGTCCTATAGCAAGTTGTAAATATTATAGCAATTACAAAGAAAATTTTGTAATGGAAAAAATCCTGTTTGTTTTATATTAAGTGTTTCCCTCATAGTGCTGCAGATAATGTAATATTTAATTACATAATTTTGAATGGCTTAATAGTTTTTCATTGAGGTCTGGTTTCAAGTCACAGGTACAAGTAAAACTTTTTAAGAAACTCAGATTTTGAAATTTAACTTACTCAGCAGAATCTCTTGGTTTTGAGCAACTGAATATGAACTTAGTGCTACTGTATTTTTTAAATTTGAATATTCAGTCATATGATCATAATGCAGCATAGTTATCTTGGGTAAATGTTGCATGTATATGTACATCAGCTGTATGAAGACATCAGTATATAAATATGGTTGGGTACCACAGACCAAATGGTGCTTTTCTTCAATGTCTATTCCTTATCAGGAGCATCAGTAGGAACCAGCAAACCTGATGGATGGTAGCAGGATCGAAGAAAATACTAAACCAGAGCATATGCATTTTTCTCTGTGTTATTCTGATATTTAGTTCTTTAAGAAAATGCTATTCAGCAGGTTTACTTTTAAAACTTAATTGTTCGGTTTTTTTCAACAAAATAAAACCATGGAGAAGTGAAATGTCAGGCTTTGTAGAAAGTACCCAAACTGTGCTGCCTGAGCTGCTAAAACAAAGGGTTCTGCACCAGGAGCTCTAGCTGGGGTGATTTTCTCACATTTTTGAATGATGTCTTAATTTCATTATGCTGATGAATGCTTGCAACACCATTCTAGCTTCAGCCTTTGTTGGTAAGCTTTGCCTATTTTTAGGCTGTGTCATTCAAATGTTTGCAAAATATCGACCATTCACTTCAAACAAGTGAAGCTGACAGTCAGAAATTCACACTTCCAGTTCTGTAGCACATCTCTTCTAACAAAATAAAATAGAAAATTCCATACCTGGGTAGAAAGCAACATAACTTCCTTTGTTTTAAGAAGTGATGATTTAGCTGGGCAAAGAGCTCAAAAAATGCAGTCATACATGCTTGAATGTTTTCCATTATTTTGATTCCTATCCCCTTCAGTCCTGCTATCTAATGCCATTGTCTTTACTAGAAAAAGGTACTGGGGTTTTGACTTTTGAATTGGATGCATTGTGTATCTCACAAAATTAATTAGAAAGTCTTGATTTTTATGTGAAGATAATAAAACTCAGTTTAGTACAGTACTGAAACATATTTGGTAAATCTGTATTAGTGTTTAAACATAAAATGAGCTAGTATGAATTAAAAAGAAAAAGAAACAAATATGTATAGACAGTGGTAGCAGTTGAAGTGGTGGCACCAAGTTTGTTCTCAAAATTGAATGTTTAAGTACTCTCATTATATATAATAAGACAAAATTGCTGTAAAAATGGCTTGTTTCTAGGTGCTGGTCTCTACATACATTTGTTGATTTGTTTATTTAATACTGAGTTACTCAATGCCTTGAATTCTCTATTTCCATGTTACAGGTTTGTTACCACAGCTATTAGGAGTAGCACCAGAGAAGGCCATAAAACTTACTGTAAGTTTATAAATGGATTTTTTTCACATTTGTCCACATTGTAAAATGCATCAAATTACAATTAGCAACTATTAATAGCTGACTTGTGAACAGTACAAGTGGCACACAAGTCTCATCCAGAGGTGTACATGCACATTTTAACAATCTTACTGAAAACTTTTTTTTGGACTCACTCCAAAATTATAAAAAGCTTATTCAACTCGTTCAGCTCATCTTCTTGTTTGTAAGCAGCATAGGCCTTTGGTTTCACATCTTATCAATTCAGAATAGTTATTTATTGGAGGGCTTTTGTTTTTGTATCTCCATGTGGCTCCTGTATGCATGATTCTAGTGCAGCAGGAAATAGTTAATATGAGCATGTAGTGAGTTGTTGATAAGAAAGGTACTTGTCTGTGGGATGTTTTTTTCTAAATGTTTTATTTCTGTAATTTTGTTATTTCTTTAGAGTTTGTAAGGCACTTAAGAATTTCTTATTATAATCCAATCATGATATATTGTTTATTCACTGATAAGGTAGTATTCATTGAAGCTAGTAGTATGCATTAGAAAAAAGGCACACAATGCAACTAATTGAATTGCCATTGTGCTAAAGCTTAGTATTGAATATTCTGATATTAATTTGACATTTTATTTAATTTTTTTAATATATTGAGTGTTTCTAAAATATGAATGTATTTTGTAATTTTCTGATTTTTAAAATTGCCTTATTAGTGATGATTTTTTTTTTTAGTAGTAAGTATTTGAATTATGCTGCAAATTCTTGTTACAAGGAAGAACATAGCTTTATAATATTTTATATAAAATCTAAGACTGATTTCTGTGATATCTTTGTAGTTTGGGAGCTTAGTGGGTGTATTTGCATTTTCATTTGCACAGAATTTGCAGCTGATGAGTGTTTTCTCTGACCTTTTAATTTATCAGCTTTCATAAATGTTTGTCTTTTAAGGTTAATGACTTTGTGAGAGATAAGTTTAGGACTAAAGATGGATCTGTCCCACTGGCTGCAGAAATTCTTGCTGGTGGCTGTGTAAGTATCTTTAATTTCCTTCATATGACATTCGTGAAAGTGCATTTAAGATTAATTGTGTGGACTAAGGCTTCTGTTTAACTACAGATCCGGTTCAAGAGCAGACTCTCCTAGAGCATCTCAGCTCTTTCCTAGATAGGCCAGCCTTGATGAAAGGGTAAATGTTTCTGTGCATCGTGCCTTTTAACTGTGCTCTGTAATTCTCACAGCTTAGAGTTTGTTTCCTTAATAAAAAATGTGTCTTTATTCATGTTGGCTGTAACTTATGGCCTAAAGAGGATTCATGCTAACCTTTCCAGAAGTTAATAATTACTTACTACTTTGTGGCACCCACTCTACCACGTCACTTCTTTCCTGATGTGCTATTGCACCCACTAATTTTCACTTTTTGCAGTGATACTGGCTTTTTGAAATGGCAAAGACTGCTCATGCTTCTTTGAGTTCATAGGAGACGTAGGCTGTGTAATGTTAACTCAGTGCATAATGCATTCCTGAATGTAGGCTGTATTTAAAACCCACTAAGATTTTAAGAGTGTTTTCCTTGCACAAAGTAGTATCTTAATGAACAACTGGCATATTACTGGGTAAATGATAATACTTCACTATTTGGTCTAGTTCTGTCTGTTCATATTACAGCTTACTGTATCTGGTGTATTGATTTGTTCAAGCAAATGTAAATACTTCAGGAAAAATGAATAGTTGTTCAAAGACCAGTGCGTTTTGCAGATAAAGAGCACTGTTTATTTAAAACAGCTTTGATCACTGGGGCAGAGCAATGTTGGTGTAGTTTTAATCTATCTTTGTTTCTGCTGTCATAAGACAGATGAGGTCACATTTTCAAGCAGCTTCTACCTGTGTCGAAAACTACAGCGAGCAGCAACTTTATAAAAAGTGCTTGCGTGTTAACCTCAGTAGGTGCAGAGATTTGTGCTGTGTGTGCTTGCAGAAAGTGAACTACGATTATCTGAGCCTCAGGGTGCAGTGGCTCGGTTGCATTGCAGGCTGAGAAGCCCTGGCTTTCTGTAATTCTCAGATGGGGCAGGATTTGGCTGCTGTCTCACTGCTCCTTCTGTTTGATCACTGACCTGTTGTAGACTGCCAGGTAGGATCCCCTTGTTCTGTAACTTTAGGAGCATTCAGGGAAGAAAAAAAGAAGGGGAGGGAGAGAAGAATGTGGGTCTCTAAAGCCCTAAATAAAAAGCATGCTGTAAATGAAGGAAAAATGCAATAAAGCGCTTGCAGAGTAAAAAGCATTTGCCCTTACACTAATAAAAAGTCTCATGAACATAACAGCCATAGAGAATTCAGCAAAATTTTCATTTAAAATGTCATTTGATCTAGAGTTTTTATTTTACAGACTGCTGTGAATTTTTTAATGCAGTACAAAAAGCACTCTTTACCGAGACCTGTCATTCATGAGAATGCTGCAGCAAGATTTTTGCCAGCAGTTCATTGTAAACTAAGGATCTGCTTTAAGAGATAGGTGGTTTGAGATTTATTTCAAATGTGCAGTAAATGTTGGCTTGTCCTAAATTTATATTAACAGTGAGATGCTGCATGAAGTTGTAGCAGTAAACGTGCAGTGGCAGAATGCCCTGAGTTTTCTTTTAACTGTACTGCTCCACTTAAGGGCATAATTTGGTGCCAGGTAGATAGGTTGCAACTTGTCTCTTCTGCAGGTGGTCTTTGGGTTCTTTTGTAATTTTAAACCAAATTCAGACTAGCAACAGAGACTCTCATTATAGTGGTGCCTAGGCATTTTGGGGTGAATTTTTCTTTCATGGTGTAAATATAAGTGTTAATATGAGATGGCAATGACATGCTTTTTCCTCTGGCTTTCAGTATTGTATTGGCCTAACTTTTTGTGCCAGCTTAAGCCATTGTGAAACCTGTGATTTCACTGTGGAAGCAGCACGGGCAATGTTGAATGCTCAAAAATAGTCAGTCTTGGATGTTTACCTTATTTTACAATGTAGTAATCACTTATGTGGGAGGCAAGAAGACAGGAGGGCATGATGTGTTAAAGTCTAGAAAGGGGAAGTCAGCTAAGATGAATTTTCTAATACACCTGCCCTATCACCTTTCTGCTTTCCACATATAATTCTCAGCTGGGATTGTTTTACAAACACAGATTTAAATTTTTCTTCTGTTTCTTTTGAGAGTATTCATTGCTTATGCAAGAGCTGAGTGCTGGGATGCATGCAAGTTTGCAATGTTTTAAATAGCAGCCCTGTGAATATGGTATAGTAATAATACCTCAGAAAGGGAGAACAAGCAGATACTTGGATAGTTTGTGCTGTTCAGTAACACAAAGGGCTTTGAAGGGTCAGTATCACCTGAGTAGCTCCACTCTGCTGTTTGCCCAACCATTGCCAGGCGTTGACTTTTAAGTCTCCAAGGAGTTCACTTTGCATCATAATTACTGTGAATTAGTACACATGGCTGACTTTTGCACTTGTAACTAAAGCTGATTGTTTCATTGAACAAGTCTTTTTCTGTTTTGTAAACTGTTTTCTCTCCTAAAAAAAAAAGAAAGAAGAAAAGAAGAAAATAGATCTTTTATTTCATGACCTTGTGACACTTAATTCAGTTAACAGCCTGTTTCATAGCATTTTATTACATGAAGATGAAAGCGATAGGTTGGTTGAGATTTTTTTTTTTTTGAGACCCCCAAGAACACAGTTTAAAGTATAACCTTTATACTGAGGAAGGCTGTTATGTAAATTACTAACACAAGATTTCCATCTCCTTTGTTTGTAAGAAATTTTCCTAATGACTATAGTATTTGTTACCCATAAAAATGCATGTAGCTTTCAGATTTGCACAATGCCTGACACCCACCACGAACTCTGATCTCTGCTGCACATTTCAGACTCACATCACTCATGCAAATCCTAGATATCCCTTTTCATTATAAGCCTAGTAAAAAGCTTCAGTTTCAAGGCACGGTGTAATGATGCTGTAGAGCTAAGATCTGCTGAGCATCTGAACCACAAAGCTGACTTAACCTTATTGAATTAAAATGGGCACAGACATGCTAGGTTTGATTTCTGCTAACACTATAACTTACCTTTGGAGTTCCTTAATAAAAGGATGTGTAAGCTGTAAGTACAACTTGAAATATATATTTTTTTTTTACAGTGGCAATAATTTTGACATTTCTGGAAGCTTTATTTCATGGTCTTTTACTTGATTTTATATTTAAAATAAAAATAATTTTAAGTCATACCAAATTTAGCTGCTTGATTTTTTAATCTTAATTCACTTATGAGCATCTGTTGAAAGTAACCTGATTTTTTTAATCTAACATTATATATTTTTCTTATTTTTTAAATTTATATTAATACATTCAAAACTCTCTCTGTGAAAGTGTCAGAAATACTATATTTGGGGTTTTGAGACATTACCTTTAATACTAACTTTTTAGGTGACAGTCATTTTGCTTAATATCTTAAATTAAGCAATTCAACATTTAATCAAGTTTGTGTAACTGGGAAGGAGATACAAATATAAAAAATGAAGAGCTATATAAAACATAAAAGAATCATAAGAAAAACAGAAGAAGGATTATAGCATGAAAAGAAATCACTATGTAATGTATATTGCCTTGTCTGCATATATTAATACAATGATATTGGTAAGTAGGAGGCGTAATTTTCAGCAAGAAAAGAGAACTGCGTTTTGCTTTATTAACCTTTCCTTCTGCTCTCCCTTCTCCTTCTGAGCACAGTCTTTTCCTTCCCAGCTGCTCAGTGTGTTCACTATTAGCCAGCTTAAATAATGTAACACAGTACAATTGCAGATCCCATACAGATCTGCTTTTGTTTAAATTATAAAGGCAATTTTAGGCGTATTTTGAGAGACTTTATATGTATCATAATAAAGTTAAAATGTATTGGACCTGCTTGGGCAGCCTCAACTCTGCTATGGAACATAAAAATTAGATATGGTTAAGATGGAGTACAAAATCCTGCCCAGAATTAATTTTTATAAAAGAATGTGATGTGGAATTCCACATGAATTGTGCCAAATAACAGATCCAGTGCAAATAGTTTTATTAAGCTACTTTAAACATTTATTTTATGTTTCAGAGAGTAATAAAGATAAGTCCACATCTGAGCTACATTTTCTTTGTGGCATTGCAGTGGAGACAGAGGATGTATAAACTGTATTTCCCACATTTAGATCTCTTGCTTGCAAAAATTCAGATATTTGGAAGTTGTGGACTAAAGGAGACTGAAGGTGCCATTCTTGCTTTCATTATTAGGAAACCTAAATATGTTAATGCAAGGGAAACTGAGCTGTAAGTAAAATTAAACTGTATATAAACTGTATGTATTAAACAGTATGTATGCCAGGGGAAAAAAATACCTGCATGTATATGTGGGGAAAAAAAAGAAAGCAAACAACTGCTGTCACACAGAAAAGTTTTGATCTAGTTTACTGAGATAGTTAAATGAAGATGGTCATCTTGATGATTGCTCTTGTGACCTTTGAGTACAAATGGCATATGTTTCTTGAACACTTAGCAGATTTATTCTCAGAGGTCTGTTCTCCCTGTGGTTGAGGTTCCATTACTTCAAGGGGGAGTTCTACCTGCTTGTGTATGCCCAACTTTCACATCTACTTTAAGGAAAACTTCAGAATATCCTAATACATGCTTTTTTCCCTTGATTAAATTTAAAGCTTTTTTTATTTCTTTGTGCATAAAATTGATGTTATTTAATAAATTAATTAGATTTAAATTCTATTTAACAAAATTAATATAATATAATTAAAAAATATCTAATTAATTGCAGTATTGTTCTCTGAACCACTGCAATTGTACTTATTTTCAGCATGCTGAAAATCATGTAAACTAATTGTAAATTTTTGGTAAAAAACTCCAGCTAGGTCTGGATTTAAATTTTACTTGGCATTTGCAAACTCACTGTATTTCAGCACTGCTTTGTTTTAATTGAATCTGATAAATTTTCATCTAAGATTTAAGCCTTGTCATGAGGTTTGGGAAGACAACATACAGTAACATGATAGCACTTTCCAAGAGGTTTCCAAAGGTGGGAAAGCTGCTGGTGTAATGTTCCTGCTTCTCTTTGACCTCACACCATATTTCTTGCAGGTTTGGATGCTTTTAAAATAATAATAAAATAATAAGTTTGCTGAAATTTTCACCTAGTCATACCTATTTGGACTGGTCTTTCCCCAAATCAGTAATGAATTTTGCAGAACTTGATTTCACTTCATTTTGAATTTTCCTTTTGCATTTTAACTTTTTTTTTTTTTTTTTTCCCAAAAAGTATTTTTTTCATAACGAATTGGAGATACTTTCCCATTTTGCTTTCCCTCTCCTCTTTCTTTTCATTTCCTTTCCCCCTGAATAAAAAGAGAGAGAGAAAATTTTTCAAACTGAGGGGATTTTTCAAAAACAAGGAGGAATCCCTAGCTTTAGGTTCATAGTTTTCTGATTCCACAACAAAACAATTTTGAATGCTTAAAAGTGCATTTTTCCCCAACAAACTTACTTAATATTAATTCAATTTGAATTCTATTGGTTTTGCTCTTGTTATATTAGAAATAATGGCTGCAAAGTTTTACATGAATGCACACTGCAGTTTAAACATGGATTTGTTTTGACAATTTTATTTTATTATACATCCATTTCTCCTTTTACTTCTTTTACTGGCAGTAAAATATTACAGTGTTTGCCAGTGAAGGTTCAAAAAAAAAACCCAAATCCAAAAGCAGCGGCTCAAACTGAAATCAGGGATTAAAATCTAGCTTTCTGTGAGAAAAAGGAAGATATTTATGATGTCACAGTAATTTATGATGTGACCAAGAAATAATGGGTCACAATTTTAATACAGCTACCATGCCTTAGGATTTGAAAGGTCTGTAAATCATTAAATGATTCTACAGCTAGTCAAAATAGACAAGTAGAGCAGACAGAGCCAAACATTAACAGATTTGACAGGTCTGTAAGTTAATTGCTTTTATAATGCCAATCAAGTAGGCTCCACTTTGATTTTTTGGCTAGGCTTCTGAGAAATGAATTGCCTATAACGTGGAAAATGTCCACAATTTTAATTTTTTTTCTCCTTGCAGACTTGGTCAGTGCTTATAAACAAACTGTACTCCTGTTTGTTTCTATTTAGACAGGTCTTTAATGTTCTTTTGTAGGACAGTCCTCACAACTTGTATCTAATTCTTAGCAACCTGGTGCAGTAGCAGGAATGTACTTCTGTTCAGACTAATTGCAATTCTATTTATGAGCACTTTTATGTGAGGATTTGACAGAGCTTGCTTTACATTTTATGTACACGTGAACATTAACAGGACTGTGATTCTAGCAGCGTTCACTGTTTGAGCTGCACAAAGTAAAACCTGAGCCAGACCAAGGGAAGGCTGTCCTCAGAAGACAAGAAAGATTAGCTAGAGAAAACCAGAATTCTACCTGAGCAGCATGAAAGCTGTTTCTGTGATGGGCTGATCAGGGTATTGAAAAGCAGATGATTGAGGGCTCAGATAATCTCGTGATCTGGAGGAAAGGTATTTACTATATGAACTCCCATTTTGCTAAAGAGCATTATCAGAATGCTGTGTAGATAAGACCACAGAGGAGAGAACACAAAATAGCATGAGGTGGCTTGTCTAGATTTTTGAGGCCTGGCTTTATGGAATGAAAAGGTAACATAGAACCAAGCTTTTGAGAACCCAGTGTGCTTTGTTCTTGAATACAGTACCACATAATTAAAGTTGTCACCTTTGAGATCTATAAGAAAAACAGTAATTTTGGACTGCTGTCTGTTCCTTGGGAACTTTTCTGGTAACAGAGGAGTCCAAATCCCCTCTGCAGCAGTTTGGCATAATTCATCTAATGCTCTTGGGACCTACTGCTATACAAACACCAAGACTTTAAGAGGTGTTTTGAAGCCCTGCAGTGGCACTCTGTAAATCTGGCTTCTAAGCCTTGTTTTGTTGTAGAGTTGGCATGTGGTTTTGTGGTAAATCGTTGGACAGTTCTGTGCTTTAGTTGCCCTTTATTATACAATGAGGGTAGTAATTCTTCCATTCTTGAAATCATTGGTTCATTTTAAATTTAATTTTTTTATGACAAAGGGCAATCTTTATTTAGTGTCTGTACTTTAGGAACCTTGGCTTTAATTAGGATTAATGGATGCTAGGAAATGCACAGGAAAACAAACTGCATCTGGCAACTGACAAGGAGCAAAGGATTGGGACAGAGTATGATATGCAGTAGGACTGAATATGATAAAGTTGACTAAAAATCTTGGAATTTGCACCTGCTTGTCTTTTGTAGATTAAATAAGTAACCAAGATATTGTAGACAATTTCTTTTGCAGAGCTTGATTTTTGGTAATTGTATAATATATTGCTTATGTATTTTTATGATTGCCATTAATTGCTATAATTGCTATCCCTGGGTGATATTGTTGAAAAACACTAACACTCTAGTAGCAGTAGCAATCTTTTCATCATCCATGAAACCATAAAAGGGAATATTTGATAAGTTGGATGGGATGAAAAAAGATCTAGGCTGAGCCTAAAAGCTGTTACAGAGATCAGGGAAGGGGCTACAATTTGAAATAGGTAATAAGGTTAATTAAAGGAACAAGAACATTTGATGGTCAGTAGCACTGAAAGGAAAAGAATCTAGTACTTTCTTCTGGAATGAAAAACACTGAATTTCCTTCTTTAATTGCAGGCTGTATTCTCTTCAGAACATACACCAAAGCTTTCAAATGGAGATGTGAAAGCCCGAGGACAGTTGTGTCTGGTGTGCTCATTTCTTAGTTAATCTCATAAGGGCACAAAAAGCAGTTATATTAAAAAGAACAGGAATTTCTTCTCTCAGTGTAATGAGGGGAGTGAAAATCTGTTTATTTTCCAGTGAGTTTATTGCAGAGTGATTTGAACATGAAGAAATAGAAAACATTTTGACTTCTTAAACTGAAGTGTTGTTAAGTGGTTGTTACTAAACCGACTTTTTTTTAGTTACAGAGTGGGGCTTTATTTCTCCATGGACAAAAAAATAAACCAATCCTCAACTATTTCTACTTTTTCCTTCTGCTCAGTAAAGGAGGAAAGTACCAGGAGATGTGATCGACAGTAGTGTATTACTGTGCAAGACTATACTGCCATCGAGAGGTGTTGGGTGATATAATACCAATTGCAGAGTCAAAGAATTGCAAAAAATGGGGGAAAACACTGCTTATTTTTAAAAATTCACATGTGTATGGGTGCTTAATTGACTGACTTTGTTGAAACACATTTAAAGCCATGCAGATTTCTAGTTAGGCATGTATGAATTGTGCTTGGATGACAGTGATATTTCCCTTTTATTTTCTTGCTGTAAATCAAACAAGAACAAAACTGCTAGTGATTAGGTCAAATGTTAAATTCTTTCACAATAATATGTGCCCTTTGTGGGCCCTTTGAGATAATTATCTATGCAGTACCTCTGGTTATCTGTGCCTATAAATAACTCAAAATTGTAGTTTTTACTTTAATCATGTGACAATAACTGAAAAGTAACAGATTTACTTATACAGTCAGATCATTTGTTTAAAAAATGATTGGAAGATGTGATAAGGATTTCAGAGTTAAGGGTATTCAAGTTTGCAACTTCAGTACAGAAAAATTTATTTTATTGGGAACCGTCTGTATTAAACAGTTGATGTATTTGATTTTTCTGACACTTAGAGGAAAAATCATTAAGCTTGAGCAACCTGAGCTTAAATGGTGTTTATTTGGGACAAAAAGAAAAAAAAAAAAAAAAGTAGTTTTCAAATTCTTCCCTTTGGGAGTTTATTTCAAAATTTTATAATTAAATACATTTTTGACTGCAAAAGCTAGCAAACCAGAAGGAAGTATTCTTCAATATTTGGCCCAACAAAATGAATTGACAGGGTGACACAATGTGCTGAGGATGTTTTTTCTGGGCTTTTTTTTTTTTTTTTTCCCATACCAGTTTATACCAGTACCTTGAAAAGAATGAAAAAAAAAAAGTCAAATTGATGAGATTTCTTTCATTGCATTCACTATGCAAAAATGGAGAAAGAAGACAAAAGCCATGCTATTGTGATTCAAGCTACTTCTTTGGAGATGAGGATATCTGGAGACTCTGACAAGTTGTAAATGTTTGAGCAGAGGGGAAATGCACTCAGTGGTCATACAATTAAACTGCTGCCTCAGAACCCCTGCCTGTAAAACCAAATTCATTGTACTTTCCTCACGGAAGCACTGGGAGGAAATAAATTAATATTTATGAGCTGCTTGCATTACTGTGATGATGAATAACACAATAGGAGTTACCAGGACTAGATAAGCAAGAAATCATTTCATTAGGGAGTACAGTAGCCATCTCCAGTTCACTTCCCCCCTTTTTGAGAGGGGAGCTGCAGTTACCAGCACAGATGCTCAAATAACAGAATGATCAAAGCTCCCCACCAGGTGACTGTGCTTGTTACCACTGGAGCTGCCTCTGCACAGGCTGATAAACCAGCCTTCCTCTGCACCACGAGGCTGGCAGGTGGTAGAAGCCTCTTACTGAGACCTCTGTCAGGTATTGTCTGGCTCATTGCTTTCAGTTATTCACCGTTTGATTTTTGGAGTGTATCTTTGATCCAATTCAGAGCATGGCAGAGGTTGTTCAGGGAGCTCTGGGCCGGTATCTGGACCTGGAGTGTCTGGAAACACTTCACTGGAAATGACCAGTGTCTCTCTTCAAACCTGCTGTGTCAGCAGCAAAATTGGTAGTCCCTTTAATACTGTGCATGCAGATCTCAGTGTTTTTAAAATGTTGGATGTAGCAAGCTTGGTTGTATGAAGTGGATAAATAATAGCATCCATGTTTTTAAATAGCAAGCTGAAGCAGAGGAAGTCCCATGTGATTTAGCCAGAGCAGAGAATGTCTAATGCTGGAAGTGTCAGCACAGCCAGGTTGGACATGCAAACACAGGCAGTTATATGTGCTAGCACCTGAAGTATTTCCCATGGTTGTATTGAAATAATTTTTATTTAAATAATTTGCCTTTATTCTCCTCCAAAATCAGAGATATCTTTCTACTTCTCTTCTTTATAATGGTACTTACTCATAAACACTTTTATAGATTTTTAAATTGTTCCATGTCTTGGTGCACTAATAGTAATAATAATACTAATTTTGTACTAATAGTTTATTTTGTTGTAATCTTTTAAAATTTAATACGGTTTTCCTGTAGTGAAAATTAAAGGAACATTTCTCATGGAGTCATGGCACAATGAACTGCAGGAATATCATACTGAGGGACTGTAGTTTAATTCTGCTAATAGATCAATTGTTACGAGTTTTTAAGTGATGTCTTTTAGAGAATGGCTGCTGTATAACAAACTTTCAAATAAACATTATTACCTGCAATTCAGATTTTGTAATTTTTAAGAAGAAAATATATATATGTTGGCATGTGAAAATGCCTAATAATTGTAATACCTAGACCAAAATTCTTATTATATAGGAATATGCAATTCATCAAATAATCTTTCCAGGATTTTTTTTATTTATTTTGAGACTTTGCAAGATGAGTAGACAAGTAAAAGAAAGAATTTTTTATTTTGAATGCTCACTTATTTAACGTGTTTCAGTTTAAGTGCAAAACTGAAATCAGCATATGTGCCAAATAATGTATCAGTCTAATTTTTGATGGCAAGAAGAATAGCAGTTTTATATATACCAGGATTCTGGTTTGGTAAAAGCAGTTAAATTAAATTATGCCAATTTGAAAGTCAAAACCAGTTGAGTTACACAAGAGTATGCTTTTCCTGGTCAAAATAGGAAACACTTGGGATATTTTGGGGGTTATGTAAAGACTTTAATTTTTAACCACATTGTGTATGCTCACTCTAAGTGGTAGACAAGAATAGTTGTTCGTATGATTTGCCATTTCTTCAGCACATTATTTGAACCATATTACTGCATGTATTTTTTATTTCGAATGATAGTTAATCTGAACTGCAATTAATTATTTTAACACTGGGATAATTTTAAAAATGTGTGCATGTGGTGTTTGCATTCTAGACATCTCTACATGCAAGTGCTTTTAAATTCTTATTTTATTTTAGTCATTACCTTCTAGAACAAAAGAGTTGTTTTGTTGTAGGGAGGGCAAGGGTTGCCCTTTGCATAGTTCGTGTGATTTCAGAACCAGAGAAGAGTGTAGCTGTCATGCCACAGAATTACATACTTTACAGAAGTTGGAATGACATTCTGTTGAGTTTGAGCCAAGAGGAGTTTGAATGAATATTTTTTTAATACACTTAACTAACCTTCACATTACATTTTTTTCTGCTTGCAAATTTTTAGCTCAGGATCTGTCAGTGTAGCAGAAAGGTTATGCCCTAAGTTGCATATGATGAATGAGATGAACTTTACAAGAACCAGAGGGAGTCCAAAATGCTTGCTTGCCACCATTGTGTTTTAAAGCAGACTTTCAGAATCAATTAAGTGGTGTCTTCCCAAAAAATGGAGACTGACACATTGAAAACATTTAACTCTTCTTGATTAATAGAGTCCTTCAGTCTGTATACCTTCTTTTCTTTAATACCTGGTACCTAAATAATGATGTAGAGCTCAGACTTTTGAATCAAACAGCATTTAATGGCACTGAAACTGGTAGTTCAGAGGGTTTTTTTACAAAGCACAATATACTCGCAATTCTGTTTATTGGAATCTATGTGTTCTTTGTTGCATGAACTCAAGCCAAAATTGGAAAAAGTTTCTGCCAGATTTCTACTCTTCAACAGTATGCTTTCACTTTCTATACACTGCACACATCACAGCTGCTTTACTAGTTACTAATATTTCCTTTTACTTCATTACTTGTGTTACAGTGTTCTTGGTTTGTCAGTATTGCATAACTTGGTGTTGGTGAATGTGTTCTTGCAAAAAGAATTGAGCTAGCATCTCTCTGATGTACTGCAGTGTCCTGCAGTGGCTGACCTGCTTCCTCTGTTTTTCCTGACAACTCATCTCGTGGGGGAGTAGGTTTCTTAACTTGTGAGGTGCACTAATATAAACTCTTGACTGCTAATAGCTTAACCGAGTGCAGCAAGATTGGAAATGTCTTTCCTTGAATGTAACAGCATCCTCATGACAAATAATGCAGCAGGTCAACATGTTGATTTCTGCTTTTAATTTCAGGCTGGAGGTTCTCAAGTAATCTTTACCAATCCACTGGAAATTGTCAAGATTCGATTGCAGGTGGCTGGAGAAATTACTACTGGTCCACGAGTTAGTGCCCTCAGTGTATTAAGAGACTTAGGTTTCTTTGGTCTCTACAAGGTATGTTTTCTTAAATGTTAAAAATAAGCCTATTAGAAATCTTTCAAATCAACATATAATTTCATTGTTCTCACAAATCCTCATAGGTAGGTACAATTTTGATTATGTGATATTATATCTTCATTTTTGATTAAAGGAAGAAACTGTCTCATTTTTTGAGCATATGGTTTTTGTAAATCTTACTGAGAATTCTTTTCTCACTTCTGCAGGTTTAAGGTTCTTTGAATATTAGTTTGTGATTCCTGATACTCTGTCTGCTCTAAAAATAAGCTTATTTTCATCTGCTACATGATATAGAGCTTACAGTTTTGGAACTTTGCTTTTGCTCTTCTGTGTTTGATTCAGTAACTTTCTCAGATGTCATCATTCATTTGGTGATGGGAATTAATTGCTACACAATAATAGTGAAGAAATACAGACAGTGGGAGCCCAGCATAAAAATAAACTCCTAAAGCAAGCTTTCTCTTGCTTCTTTAGAAGAGTGTTTCCCCAAATAATACCACAAAAAGCTGCCTTTTTGAGCATATGCTACAGACTCTACAGTTCTGCTTGCTGTATTAATTGTCTTCACATAGATACATAAATACATTGAAGTCAAGTTAGGTTTAATGATGGCAGCAGGAATAAAAACATCTTCTGAATGTTGGATCTAATGGGATATATGCTACAAATAATTTAAAGGATCAACATAGTTTTAGGATGTCTTCTGCTTTTAGATGGAGATTAGATATGGGGGAATATGAAAGGTCTTGAAGTACTTTGAGACAGCCAGTACACTCAAGAATTGAAACAAAAGCTGTAATGAATACCATATACTTCATAGCACCTTGTGGTGTTTTTTCAGACTCTGCAGCCTACAACTCGGGGAAAAAGCTTGCTAACTTCCAATATATCCCAGGATTTCCAGTGAAGCAGGCATATTCCTGTGTTTCTTATTTACATCAGTGCTGCCATAAATTGAAGAGCCCCAGCCCCCTTCCCCCCAGTATTTAAATTCCATCTGCTTTTTTAAGCATCTAGTCTTTTTAAATTGTCCTGTTAACATTACAAAGAGAGACCCTGCCCACGAGAACGTGTCTGTGTGTTTTGGCCTGGAGAGAAGTTGCAGGTCTGAATAGGATTTAATGGGGAGTAGTTTTTCCCTTTAAATTGACTTGCTAATTTTTTAGGTGTTTTACTGAAGCTGAGGCTATTGTATAAAGTCCTAGTAAATGGCATTATGGTGTTGATCAGATTAACATTTACAATTGAAAATAGGAATTTTGTAGAGTCTGCCTCCCTGAGGCTGTGCAGGAATGAAGGTCAGCTACTGACTTTTACTTGGACTAGCAAAAAGAAAACGCAAAATGAGAAGCAGTGATGAACTATTTTACTAAAGTAGCAATTTTTGATTTTTTTTTTTTCTCCCTGAATACCCTGCTCTTGGTGTTTAAGCAGAATTTGCTACATTTTTCAATTTTTTTAAATGGCATTAATGTCTTGAGTTGTATCATGAATTATTTCTATCCACTAGAGTAAATACTGGTGGATATTAGTCAGCACTACACATGAAGAGGAGCTAGTTACAGCACTGTGTTGCATTGAAACAGATAATTTAATCCCAAGACACAGTTTAAGTGCTTCATTTATTGAGTCCATTTACCTCCACAAAAAACAAACAAACAAAAAACCGAAACAAAAAACCACAGGAGGGTTTGGGCTTGTTTTTACTCAGCTGTTGTCTCTGTTTCTGTCTCTCTCTACCTCTCCACCCCACTTCGTGTCCTTTTGTATGACATTAGGATTCTTTGCCTACAAAAAACTTGAGTGATTTGACAAAACTAGAGAATTTAGCTAGGCAATGACAGGCACCCACTGAGCACAGACTGTGTTACAAGGCTTGTGTCCAAGGGCACCCTTAGTCACACCTGGGTCTGTAATTGGCCAGGTTTGTGCTGTTTTCTACCAAACATTTGGCACTGCAGCCAAAATAAAATGGCAATCCTATCTGCCCTCTTTCTGTGTGCCAGTCAGAGCAATGGTGCACCCCCATGATGATCTGGAACAAGAAAGTCATTAACTCCTCCTCCTCCTCCTCCTTAAGGCTTAGTTAGTTTTGAACCCAGACCAGCTCACTCTGTAGCTTCTCAGGATGGTTGTACCCAGTCAAAGGGAGGAATGGCTGTGGCATGGGGAGCCAGTCTGTCTCAGAATGGTTTTAAACTGCCTTGAGGTGCTTGTGGAATAGCAGTGTTGGAGGCAAAAGCAGCCCTCTCCTATACTTGAATGCTGGTGCTGGAGCAGGCAGTGTTTGTGAGGCCAGGCAGATATTAATAACTCATTGCATCAGTCACAAGCCCCAGTAAATGTTGCCCAGAGATATCAATGGTTTTAAATGAATTTCAGATGAGACTAGACTTGGTAGGTGCTGCCTTCTTTGGTCGTGCTTCTAAATTAATTTACTAAGTATAATAACCAAGTGGACATCAAATAATAATGAATCTTGTACTAATGAGAATTGAAATATCTTGGTATGTTTGGAATGTTCATACTCTTAACAAGTCAAATTAGCTTTAACCTATGAAACAGGAATGAGGATTTTATGACTATCTCAGTACTTCTCATGTTGTTCATTTTAACAACTCTAATTTGCATCTGAAGTCTTTGCTCTGGCTTTGTCTCTCCTGTCTCTAGACACAAGACTTGTATGTCAAGCCCTTAATATACTTATTTTAGTAGATCTAGTTATGATTCCATAGATACTGCTGTGGAAGAACAAGAATAGATAGTTTTTCTAGAAAATAGTTTTATTTGGTAACCTTGAAGTTTCTTTGTAAGCTTAATGGGTCTTCATGTAAGCTGTTTAAACGCTTGTCTATCTTAGCCATGACTTAAACTTTAACTGATTGACTTCCTTCTGCAAGTGTTGAAAGCAGAATTTTAGACTTTTAATTGCAGGAATTTTAATTTGAAATAAATAAATGTCTTTTTTGGTTTTAAGTTTTCTTTACCACATGGCAAGGATTGCAGTGAAAATTCTCCTTTCCTAGTTCAGAGAAAAGACATCCCTGAAAACTGTTCTTACCACTACAGATCCATGTGGCATGTTCTGCTTGGCTCCCATGAGTTTTTTATGCTGAAATTCAGGTGAAAATGTGTAAGAGTCCCATATACTAGTCAGCAAGGAAGAATGTATTAATTATAAGTGCAGCCAGAAGATGTGAACAGTTAGTCTTAGCTTCACGAGGCAAATTCCTGCATGTCTTAACAAGATCTTCTGCTTGTTATTTGAATCCTTATATTTTGTATTATTTTCTACCTATGAAGCACTTCATGTGGATTTTAAAATAAAATGCCTTCACCCCCTGATACAGGTAATTTCAGTGCTCCTGTCTTGCATTAACAGAGAAAACCAAGGCACAGACAGATAAACCTTATGTCTCATGTCAACAAATTAACAAAGGAAATGCTATGTAAACCCTTTTTGCATCCAGCTGAGTGAACCTTGTATTGATTATGATCATAATTATCCCTGCATTCTAAACCAAATTAACATCCTTGGAGGATCACTGAGCAGAAGCTGGATTGCACAGTTTTGGTGCTGCTCTGTATAAATGAGAGTAATATTCTTTAGGGTCATTCATTGGTGTGCTAATGTGCCACTTTACTGTGCTACCAGCAGAAACAGTTCACAGTAGTACTGTGCTGAGATCTCTGCTCTGTGCTTTCTCTACTTGCAGACTTGATGTTAGAATAATTTTTGTTGAGAGCCAGTCCTGGAGGTCACCTGGGAGACCTGGCCAGGTGTTTGACCACCTTGATGGTTTAAAAGCAAACACAGAAAAGAAAAAATCCCACACCTCTTTTCTTATGCCTAATTGAATTGGCTATGTTCAAGCTTCTGATCCTTCAACTGTGCTCCTCCAAGAGTAGTTTTCTTTCCCTGCACTCTCCTTTAAGTGAGCAGTAAAGTCTCTCCCTAGCCTGCTTCTCTTGGAGCTGAGCACAGTGAGTTCCTCTTTTTTGTGCCATGGACTACACAACTGGCTTGACTGAACTGGACTCATTTCAGCATAAAAACATCTTTCTTGTATGGAAGAGACCAGAACTGGACACATGGTTGTGGTCTCAGTGGTCTCAGCAGTGCTGAATGAAGGGCAATCATCACTTCCCTTGCACTCTTGCTACTATAGCCCAAGTGTGTCTGTCTGACTTCTCTGGAAAGAAGCATTGCTGACCCATACTCACCTTAGGCACAGTATCCTCCAGACTTTTTATCCAAAAATGCTTTCAGCCTGTATTTCCATCCTATGAAGGTATGTCTGCACAGCAGCCTCTCACCATAGCACACTAACTATTTCCCCAGTTCAGCATCATCTGCTGAGAGTGCAGCTTATGTTCCACTGGTTTAGCTATGGGATATGATGACAGACCATCTCAAAAACCAGGCTTTTAGTCAAGGTGACAATATCCATTGCTGTCCCCTTACCCACAGGTCTGGCAAACTGGTTGGTCAGCTGTGATTTGGTTGTTCTCAATATCTCTTTTGCTCTTTATATGCTTGGAAAAGGCTTCCAGGGACATTTGCTCTATAAACCTCCCAGGAGCAGAGCTGTGCCCAGACATCTTGTAGCTCCCCAAATCTTCTGTCTTACTCTTCAAGATGGGTGTGATATTTGTCTGTTCTAGTTACTAGAACCCCCTGTCTGACTTGACCTTTTGAAGGTAATAGCAACCTCACAACGTCATCAGCCAGCTATTTTGGCACCACTGGAGGTATCTGTTCTGGTCTCAGGAATGTGTATGTACAGATGGCTCCAAGTGCCCTGTCTGCAGGTAATGCAGATTTTCTGATAAACTTGTGGAGCTGAGAGGTCTGGGGACAGTTTTTACTGGTAAAAAGCAAGACAGAAATAATTTCTCTGCCTTTTCCATGTACTTTGTCACTAGGTTTCCTGCCCCCATTGTGCAACTCCCTCACAATTTATTTACTTACCCTTTTGCTGCTGATGTGCTTCCAGAAACCTTTCTTACTCCTCCTTCACATCCCTTACTAGATAGATCTCCAGCTGATCCTTGGCTTTTCTGTCTCAATTTCTGCACACCCAAGCAGTGGTTCTGTATATCCTGGGTAGCCCATGCCCACCTCTGCTTCCCCTTCATTTTCTGCATTTGAGTGCAATCATGAGTTCCTCTGTGCTGTTCAGCTGACTCAGTTGCTCAACCTCCTGCACAGTGGAATAAACTTTCCTAATGCTTTGAGAAGACTGTTCTTGGTGGACCTTTGTAACTCTGAAAGTTTTTATCTGGGGGAAAATTTCTATCACAGCAAATAGAGGTCTGGGTCAGATAATTGATATCCCCTTCTTTTCCTTCCTCACTCAAGAACTAAAGAACAGTAGGTCTGGGATCATAATAAGTACAATTTACAGCCAGTGCTTCCTCTTAGACTCCCTGTGCCTTCACTGGGTGGTCAGATGTCATTTCGTAATGATATGCAGCTTAGAAATAAAATGCATGTTAATTCCAGCAATAAAAAGATTTGACACATACAGCTTGTTAAGCTGACTGCTGGGTTGAACCCCTGTAGCTCTTTAAAGCTAGAAAGCAAATATTTTTTCTGTCTTTGTCTAAAATTCTGAACTACTTGTTTAAATAAGTATTTTAAAACACTGTACTTCTCAAAATCCAGATGCTGCTGTGGGGAGGCACATAGCAGCACTTTTGCAGAGGGAATTTATTTCCTCTATTTGTGTTCTTTCTGCCAGTAATAGTTACTGTGAAAGCACCAGGGCATGGAAATTTGTGACTAGTAAATTCTTTAGCTGCAGATACTCTGTAGATGACAGGTATTCTTAAAAATTTAGACAACATATTGCAGTCAGGAAAAACATCACTTAAAGTAATGCAAAATATCATTTGTGTTGGCATAAATGGGAAAGGATACTTTTCTGGTTTTCAATATTTTTAATAGATTTTATGTAATTCCTAGTCACAACTGAATATTGAAGTAATCATCCAAGATTAAATAATAAATTTTCTGTCTTCTGCCTGTCTTACACTTTAACATGAATAAAGTTCTGTTAAAGTCAGTTGAATTTATATTCTGTTGGTTTTGAAAGACATCTTTTGAAAGACAGTAAATAATAGAGTGGTAAATGATTCTTCAAGGAAAGGGTACTTTTTTTGTGGTAATGTTAATTTTTATAATCACTACAAGGTATTTAGCTCAAATTTGTGCTTTGGCTGCTATTGCCAACACAGTTTTCAATTCCAAAACTAGTCAGAAAAGCCTCCAAAAGTCTCCTTTTCCCCCTCCTCTCCCTTCCCCCCAAATACTCCATAAACCAGCTTCTGATGTGTTGACCTGGAAAGTGTAATCTCAAGTGACAGGATGTGTACCAAGCTCTCACCTGGTTCCTTTGATAACAGCTGAGCTATTTCATGTCATGAAGCTGAGGGTTTACAGCAGGATGATAAACATGTGAAAAACAGCAGTAAAAGTTTTGAGTTACATTTTGCATCCACCATGCCTATTTGTGACTGTTCTTATATAAGAGAACCTGCTTTTCAGAAATTTCCTTTGAAATTAACAAAAAAATGCCCTTCCAACTAAAACAGCTATATTTTTTTTTTCCTGCAAACTGAATTGAAATTGCTGGTAGAGTATTTGAAACTACCATTTTATTCCTCTAGCATTATGTTCTAAGTGAGTTTCATATTTTGGTTGGTATATGTGAATAAAAACCTATAGTAGCTTTAAAGGCAATGCCGTTTTACTATGGGAAAAAAAAAATGCAGCCCTTGAAAGCAAATACCAGTAATATTTGACTGGCTGTTACAAAACCTGTTAGGTGCTGCTAGGGCTTCGATTCCAAAGGGTTAACTCTGTAGTAAAACCCAAAAAGAATGCAAAATGATCAAGAAATGACATGCTGCCTATTGTTTGTAGCTATAGGATCAAAATAACAATTATACATGCCAAATAAATTCTAAACCTGTAAAAGAGAAAAAGAGGGGGTGGCTGTAAGTACAGGTGCCAGAAGCATTAAATAACTCTGGCAGACAAGGTGCACCACTGTTGTCTTGAATGCTGCTAGGTTCCCCCAGTCTGGCATTTTTCCCCCTGCACCAGACAATGTGCATTCACTGCAGGAGACTAGGCTAAGCCTGCGTCTCCCAGACCTGCCGGCTCCTTCTGCCCAACCCGACACAGAGGTGCCTTTGTCAGTATAATTACCCTCCCCTTGTAGTAGAAATAGTTTGTTTAGAGCCTTATTTGCAGGTAGAGCTGGTATAAGCAGGAATTAGCATGCTAAAGAACCTGCCCCAGCACTGACTTGGGTTTATTTATCCAAATCTTTGACAATCAGGGTTTTTTTTCCCTCCGTTGGTTTATTCAGTGAGATACTATCCGAGATTAAGAGCTTTAAGGTTATTAAGGAGGTTGAAGGTGGGAGCCAGCTGGCTGTTGTGCGGGGAAGGCGCATGTCCCGGTGTGTAGGATCTCCCAATTTCATGCCTGGCAGCTCTGCGCCTCGGCTGCCAGGATAAACTCGGGCGGATGCTCCTCGGCGCTTTCTGGGCACTGATTAAAGCTCCCTCGGGCTTTCAGCACGTTGTCCACATCAAAAAGGTGCGAGGAGTAAAATAGATGTTCCTTTTGCTTTTGGAGATATTGTGGCCGATCTCCCTAAGCCTCCTAATTGGCCTGGGCTGGTTGCGGATGATTAACTTGAAGTTAAATGGGGCCTGCTTTTAACCATGCTTTCCCAGACTTTAAACGGAATGATGGGGGGAAACTTTAGACTGTTGCAATGCTGGCCCAGAGCCAAGCTTGGTTATTATTAAAGTGGATCCAAGTTTTGATCCAGGTTTTGTTTACACTGAGCCAACTAAGTTGATGGACATCCCTCCCTCTCTGCATACCTGAATGTATATCATTAGTGATATTAACAATATGCCACTTCTGCCCCATGAAAAAGAGCTTTTTAATGAAGGGGGAGGAATATTAGCAGCTCAGGCTGAACTGAGAGTTGCTTGCATTTGGATTTTATTGATTTCTGTAAGTTATTTTAACTGTATCAGGGTATTTCAGGGTATGCAAAAAATGCAAAGAAAAAAAAATGTGTGCAGCTTTTAATGACAACATTGCAAAGAAAATAGAAGTAATGTGCCCTGAGGGCAAAGGCAGCAAGGAGATTTGCTCTGAGGAAAAGCATGCTCTAAAAATAAATCTTTGAAGAAACCATGTCAGTCTGTGAATGTTTCAGTAGTGAGTTTCATAATTTTTCTATTAAGTAAATACAGTGCAGACATTTGATCTTTAAAATGTTGGATTTTTTTCATGCAGAGGTTGGTAAAACCCTAATTTTGTCTATGTGAAGATTAAAGGTAAATTGTTAAATGGGCTTCTGTTGCACATGAGAGTCCAGGGTCCTTGTATCTGTTGAATACGAAAATTTCACCTTCTCTGTGTCCTCAAGGTAGAGCATAAGGGGCAGGGCAGCACAAGCAGCAGTGCTTTTTGAGCTCCCTTATGGAATTTTGCTTAGTGTCTCTAGGAAGGCATAACAAGAACCAGTGATGGGCAGTTTGAGTCAGACATCCAACTGAGTGAGAAGCCAGAGGGTCTGAAGAGCAGAAGTCATTAACTTCCAAAGGGGGTGTCAGGGGAAGTGGTCAGTGCTCAGCCTGAAAACATCAAGAAATAAGCTGAGAAAGTGGTGGGAAGCACTGGGGGCTGGAGCAGAGCCTGCTGTGCTTCCTGTGTTCAGTAGATGAGCCTGTGACACACAGAAACTCTGACTACAAGATCTAATGGCTTTTTTAGATAGATCTTTATTTTCTCAGAGGCATTGTCTGACTGCAAACTGCTCTAGTAGAGTCTCCTGAGAGACTTGCAGGACCTGGTTATCTTGTGACACATCCTGCTGCCTTTCCCTGCCTTGCCTCGTGGGAAGGCAACTTTATGTTTCTTCTGACACCTTGCAGCTCTTTTGTCTTTGATAACCAGCATCCGACTCGGATAAGTGCTGTATTTTAACTGCTATTATAGTGCAAGCTAAGCTTGCAGATGTGTCCAGGCATATCATTGGATTTAATTAAATTATGTAGATATTAACATGTCCCCTGTGAAATGTCTGGCATTGAGCCATGTGCTGGTAGACCTGTGAACAAAAGTACAGTAACAAGGGCACCTCTTGAGGGTTTGTGGATGAACCTCAAGCAGTTTCAGCAGGTCTCCACCCTTCCTTCAAAGAGAAGAGGCTTAGGCTCATCCATGAACCATTTCTTTCTCATGCTTGAAAGATTTTACCCATTTTCCCAAGCCACCTCTTGTTTGTGCTTTCCTTCTGGTCTTAGTCCTGGCAGGCTCTGGTGTCCTCTAAATCTCCATTCTGAGGAAAGGCAGACTGCAAATCCCTTTTGCTGCTGGAGCATGGATACTATTGGATATTTTATTTTGATTGACCTTCCCTGGTGGCCTTTTTGCTTTTCCCCCTGCTTGAAAAACATTACATTGCTTGCCACTACCCCAAAAATTTCCTTTCCTGTTCGCTTTCCTCTTCTATTTGAAACCTGCTGTATTGCTGGTAATTTCATTGGCTGATTGGGCTGCTTCCACAAATTGATAACAAGGCAAATTTAACAGTAAGAGATGAAAGTTACTGAAACAAACTGTATCCCAGATAATTTGTACTTTAAAATTCACAAGCAAATCATGCTGTTACTGTTCTGCAAAAGATGTTATGCTGTTATGCCCCTACTCCCTCAATATATGTTGCATTATCAATTATAGTGCCTGCATAGAGGTATGGACTGTTTTCCCTTGAGTGTTAAGTGGTAATGAGATGTAACAGACCTATTCTGTGGCTCTTTTCAAACACTTCCACTACAGGTTCATGGCTACAGGGTCAACTATTTAAAGTTCTCCAAAGGTGTTATCAGGGTTTGCTCAAACACATGGTATTTTCTCCATTACCAGTATGTAACTACAGTACCTCAAAGTAAGGGAGAGCAGGTAAACAAGATACATACAATGACAGAAATTACTGAACCAAGAAACAACACAGAGACACTCCTCAGCAAGGTGAAATACATTAATTTCTCAAAATTTTAAGGGAGAAACTGCTTTTCCTATAAGCCCTTTGCAGCAAAATGAAAAAATGCAATGTTGCTCCATTCTCTGGTATTCATGGCTCATCATGGTAAATTTGCTCATTTTCAAAATTTGTTCTCTTTTTCAAACAGGGTGCTAAGGCATGTTTTTTGCGTGACATCCCCTTCTCTGCCATTTACTTCCCCTGTTATGCTCATTTGAAAGCTTCATTTACAAATGAAGATGGGAGGGTTAGCCCTGGAAATCTGCTCTTGGCTGGATCAATAGCTGGTAAGTGCCCAGATTTCTTTTTTCATGGTTCTATACTGCTCTGGCAGCACAATAGTTATGGCAGTGACAACAATTTTAAAAAATGCTCAAAAGGACAACAATACTGTATTTTGCAGCCTTTTGCAGGAACAACAGAGTTACTATGCTGTAGAGTGAGTTGAAGGTACTGTAAATTCCTGGTATAATCATAATGTTCAGGAAGCAAAAGAAAGAGAAAAGAAAGTATTTTGGTGATGATTTTTTTTTTTTAATAATTTACCATCATTCCTTGTGAAGTTACTGTGCTGGTTTTGGCTGTGTCTCACTGACAGTGTTTTGTTGAAATAATTTATAAACTATAGCATTCATAAAATTCTTTATGATCAAATGATTCTTGAATTTTGGTACATATAGTCCAGAAGCCACACTAGAAGTACAGCTCTCCAAACACAGTGATATAACAGGTGACAGAATGATGACAGTATTTGCTTCCCTCAGTATCCCATTGAAGTTACTTGGCTTCTTGAGGATTTCACCTTTATAATTTTTTTAGTATTAGAGCAGAAGATCTTGAAAACATTGCTGCAGTGCTACAGGTTGATAATTCTTCACATACTCAGATATGACAGAGATGCAGAGGGTGATCTTGAGCACTTGGTTGTTCTAGTCTGCTCCATGGCAGACAGAAGAGTCCAAACATGCTTAACTTCTCACAGATGAATTTAGCTTGAATGTGCCAGAGGCTAAAGGAGAACACAGGGGCTGTGTAAGCCTCAGCCTGCCCTTGTGTCTGCTGCATGGCTGGTTCTCACCTTCTGCACCCAAAGGGGATCAGCACTTGGTGGCTGTGTGCTGGAGGGGGCAGCTGGAGAGTCCTGCTCCTGCAGTGTCCATGGTTTCCCCCCCAGGAAACAAATAGACTTGCAAATTTGTGCAATAGGACCTTTAGGGGAGGGTGTAGCAAGCAGGAAGGCTCAAATCAGGTGGTATTTCCACCATGCTTATTGGGGTCTGCTTGGTCTCTCCAAGCTGCAGCCAAGTTCCTCTTCCAGCATGGCCCCTGGCAGACTGCTGTGACCTGCCAGGTGAGAAAAATTATGGAATGGCATGAATCCAGTACAGAATGGTGGTTTAGCAATGTTTTCTCATTTAATTGTAAGCTTTCTCCTCCCTGAGAAAACTTCTTGGTCAAAATTATGCACAGGGTTGTGTCTTTTGTAGAACAAGGCCCTTTTTTAGCCAATATCTGGTCTTAGAGAACAACTAAAATTGGTTGGTTTGTTGTGTTGAAGCATATTGATCTCTATTCAATAGCTCATAGTCAAAACTAATTGAGCTGGCACTATCAATGCCAGCTGTGTTCCAGTGAGTGCTGCTCAAACGCCCTTGTCCTCTCCCCTCCCCCACCCCATTCCAAAGCCAGGCTCCAAACCCTCCAGCAGGAGCTTTTACAGCCAGCTCATTTCTTACCCATTTTAATGGAACAAAACAATTCTTGAACTTTAGATCATATTTACAGACTTGAAACATAAGATGGCATTTTTAAGCCAAGTAATTTCTTAGATTTTCCTATTTTTCTCTTTCTAGCCATTGTCAGGTGATTGCAGACCGAGATAACCCTCCCTTTGAAGTTCAGGCACAGAAGCAGTCTTTATTGTTGCTGATATGGCTCACCAATCTAGCTATAATGTGAATTTTATCCAGTGCTTCCTGTGAATCCCATCCTAGGTTAACTCTCATGAGCAAATTGCAGTGTTAGAGATACAACACTCTACACTGTTTATAAAAACAAGAAATTTGCTTTATTGGGTACATGTAAAGCGTGATGGGGGTGCACGTGTCCACTGTTTTGCCAAAAGAAAGTCAAGGGAAAGATAGAACAAAACACCCACCACTTGTGAAAAGCTGGCTTTGGTCTCTGGGCTGATGTCTCCTCTCCAGCCAGGGATCTCACCTGGTTGTCAGACTTCAGATGTGTACATGAGCTGTGACTGCATGTGGGGAACTCCTGCTTCCCACACCCAGCCCGTGGTGCTGGGGTATTCATCTAGCCATACCCAGATGTGCACCTGTGTGCTCTGCCAGTGGGTGTTGCTTGTACTGCTTACATTATCTTCATTTCCACTGTGGTTGGGGTCACAGGCAGCACATGTGTCATCTAGTTTGATCTGCTTCTGTTTTTCAGATGTCTCAGCCTGTTGTGCTGTAGCATATTCTGAAATGATTCTAAAACCATCTGCAGGATCTCTCCTTAATTTGCTCTGTTTGCTTATTGCCTCCATGAAGTTCCTTCTCCTCCCCTAGCTCCTTTTTATTCTTGTCAGCTCCTGCTGGGCTATTTGTCACATTCTGATTGTAAGCTTCTCTTGGCAGCAATCTGTAACTTCGATTTGTCTGTAAATGCTTTTGTCCTATACACATAGTTCTAAAGAAAGGATTTTAAGTATCTCAAGTGCAAAATATCCTCAATAATTTGGAGTGAGTGATAAGGAGATGGAAGTCACATGTAGTAAGCAGAATTCTTTCTAAGTAAGTTCTTTGGTTTTCTTGAAAACACTGATTATTTTTTGAAGGGCAAAAGTCTGGCTTCAAATTGAAGACTCAAGCAATACCCTGGTGTGGGTAAGGCTAAGCAGAGGAATTTCAGTGTTTCTGGAGTTCAGAAACCTTGAGCAGGGTTTAGTGCTTGCCTGTCAGACAGCCCATGCTTGCACCGAGTGCACGCTCAGTGTATGAGTTTTTTGAGGGGGACAAGAAGGGGAGGAGGAAATCTTTTGGTGATATGCACATGATTTGATCTCTTGGAGCAGTCTGCAGTAAAGGTACTCTGGAGCTTGAGGCCAGACAATACTGGTTTGGACAAAATTTGTTACAGAATTATTAAGCTGGGAAAAAAAAATGAAAGGAGATTTATGCATCTACATCTAACCAAGTTGGTTTGGAACAGATGCAGAATGGAAAAGTTATAAAACCATAAGAGACAGTGTCTTCTGAGTACAGTCTTGATGCTTTTCTTTGCTTTTTTTTTGGCTTTTTTCCCCCCAATTCTAAACATGCCCCGTTTGGATAGGAATGATTTGAGAAATACCACCCATTGGTAATTTGCTTTCAGTTGATTATCTGCCAGGGTAAATTTAAATCTTCCTCCACATATTCTGCTGAGGATGTCAGCTGTGGCTTTGCAGCTGAGCAGTCTGCCATTCCTAATGAGAAGAATGACCCTTTTTGTAAGCCTCAGCTCCCAGGCAGTGCTGAGCATGCATGGCATTATCTGGTTCCCAGTGACATTGCTGTGTGAGGGGTGTTTGTGTGCCTGTGTTTGTGTCTGTGTACAGCCTATTCTAGCACAGTGTATGCCAGGAACCACAGAGAGGAATGAAAAGGAAAGGGAAATATCAACCTTCCCTCCAAAAGCTTTGTGTTTATTAGCTATGCAAGTTTCTGATTAGCACTGGAAACTCCAATCTGTGCCTCCCAGCTTGCAGGAAGCATATAATATGGTTTTTCCTCTGGGAGAAGCACTCTCTGGCTTAAGCCACAACAACAACTCTTGTTATTTGCTGTTTGTTCTCCTTCCTGGGCTCTGCTTAAATCAAATGTGGCTGGATTCTCCTATGTAAGGAGGAAAGACCTGCTTCCCCCTGGATAAACGAGGTGTGAGGCATATGTGCCAAGCCAGTGGTACCCACCTGATGACTTTTGTGTTGTGCAGGTATGCCTGCAGCCTCTCTGGTCACCCCTGCAGATGTGATCAAAACAAGGCTGCAGGTGGCAGCCCGAGCAGGACAGACCACCTACAGCGGTGTCGTGGACTGCTTTGCCAAGATCCTGCGGGAGGAAGGGCCGAAGGCTCTCTGGAAAGGAGCAGGAGGTGTGTAAAAGAGCTTTGATTGCCAAGTGATTTCTAATTGTGGCATTTGTCACTAAAGAACTCTCTTCTTTTCTTTCAAGCTCGTGTGTTTCGATCTTCTCCTCAGTTTGGTGTAACTCTGGTGACTTATGAGCTACTTCAGAGATGGTTTTATGTGGACTTTGGAGGAGTGTAAGTATGTGATGCCTGAATATAGCAGGGATCCTGAAGTTACCCCTGGTTCTGTTGGGTCTTGATCCTCCTCAATACATCAGGGACTTGCTGGGAGATGTTGTAAAAGCTTTGTAAATATTATTTCAAACACACTTCACTGGTGGATGTTGGGATGCTATTCCAGTACCCATTTCTTAGCAAGATATTACCACATTTTATATCACAGTTTCAAGCAGGGGACCTATGTTAGTGTAAACAGAGACAGTGGGAGGCTAAATAATGGGCTGAGGATGTAAATGCAGGAAAAATGTGATGCTTGCCAAGTCAGGATACATTCTGCATTAGTCCTCATTATTTGGTGGAGGAGCTGTGTCCCTGATTAGACAGGGCATTTGACATCCAAAAAAGTATAGTGTTGTCCCCAAGGTCAAAACCAATTTGTTGGAGCTTCAGCTGTGCCTCCTGCCTTTGTTGACAATGCAGGTGGATGTGCCTGTGGCTGTTGAAGTTAATCCCAGAGCAGCTGCAGACTCTATGCATCTTTGGGGACAGCAGTTTGAAAGCAACCACAAAAATTACTTAAATTCTGCTCTGTTCCTGGATTGGCTGCTGTAGCAAAGACCTTTGATCCCCTGCTACCTCACACTAGTTTTGATTAATGCACTGCAAATTTTATCTGGATTTGATTGTAGTCAATCAACATGAAGGCTCCTAACTGTTCAGGAAGGTTTTAAAACAGAGTATTTCTTCTTACATTGCAGCATTTAATTTAGTTACTTACAGGAAAGTATACTCATATGTCTCATTAAATTTACTTTATGGAGGAGATTTTTGTGAATACTGATTTTAGTCTATGAAAGTTAATTTATTATTTTTATTATTTTGCAGAAAACCAGCTGGATCAGAGACAGTTCCTAAATCTAGGATCACGCTCCCTGCTCCTAACCCTGACCATGTTGGTGGTTATAAATTGGCAGTTGCCACTTTTGCAGGGATTGAAAACAAGTTTGGACTTTACCTACCTCGGTTTAAGCCATCGCCACCTACCTCAAAGGCTGCTGCAGCAGTAGGACCCTAAGTTCATTGCTGTAGGGTTTTTGTTATTAGTTGGGAAAGAGCCACTTTTCTAATTGGTTAATACTTCATTCTTTTAGCTTCTCATCATATAAAAGATTAGCTTCATTTGAGTTTTAAGGTAATTTTCATCTTAAATGGAATCATTTGTCTTTGTGCTTCCGTAACCAGATCACTGTGAAATTCTTACCAGTTGTTTTAAGTTTGGGACCATGAATGTATTTGTCCACATCTGACATGTGCTTGTGTTGGGAAGACACTAATTTTAGGTTCTGTTTATTGGGGAGGGCTGGGTGAGAGCTGTGAACCAGATCATTTTACAGGCAATGCCCAGTTGCAGATGACCAGGGCAGATGTCACTCAGATGGAAAACTCATGGGATATCCCGGCGCTCAAGGCAGAACGATTCGGACTGCGCCTGTAAATTGGGTTTGAACTCGGTGCGTGTCTGTAGAGGTCAGCAAACCTATACCTGGTACCTCAGTATGCCAGCACAGCTTCAACTTCTGAAATCTGGACACGCACAAGTTCTGTTTCTGGATTGTATTATGGAGCTTTTATGTGGAACATGTTTTTGTAATGGAAACCACATTTATAAATGTTTAGCCGTTGTATTACGTTACTGGTATCAAAATGCTCAAAAGAAAGTGTTATTGTCCATAGTCTTTGCACTTTATGGCAGAACTTTTGGCATTCTACTACACATACAAGGAAGTTTCATAACTAGGTGCCTATCTTGGGTTGCTGGTGTTTGGAATTCAGTTTGTATATGCACTTCTATAGTAAAACGCTGCTTGTTTAAATAACTGCAATAGAAAATTCATGCACTGTATCAATGGTACCTGCCTTAACTGCTGGCTTGTAATTGGCAAATAGGTGGTTTCAGATTCTTATTTACTTCATTGAGTCAAAAGAGATTAAAATAGTCTAAAATAAAAGAATTTTACTTAATCTTTGGTGCCTTGCACAGTGTTTAGAAAATTCTGTATTTATGAAGATAGAAATAAACTTTTCAAACAGATGCACACATGGTATTCTGTTACAGAAATAGCACAGTACATCAAATGTCTTGTTCAACTTCAGTGATAAAGTCAAGTTAGGATGAAGCTAATATTTGCACTTGGAGGCTATAAAAACACCTTCAGCTTGAGAAGAAATTACTACAATTCTCCTGCCTAGAAAAGACGTCTCTTGGTGGAGATGTCACTCAGGAAAAAAGAGCAAGTTTCTCCTCAGTCAGAAGCCAGGACTGAAGCTTTGCTATTTTGATCTTTACTTTTAGAGGGAGGTTATGAACAGCCTGATCATCTAGTCAGTTGATCACTGCTGGGTGATCTTCTGTGTTGGGTGTCTTCTGTGTTACCTCTCAAGATGAGGAATTTGGCCTTGCTTGTCTCCTTGGAGAGGGGAGTGTGAGGGGAGAGTGCCTTCAACTTTGGCTGTAAACTGAGGGAATGCACAGACGCAGCATCTCTGCAGAAGAACGACTTTGCTGTGCAATATCACACTGTGCTGTAATTTGTGGAAATACTGAAATGGAAACCACTCTGATTTTGCATTTGTATTTGGGTCATCATGAAAATTATTCTCTTGGACTAATTTATATTTTGAAGTTACTAGTGAAATGGAGCTCGGGGGTAGGAGTAGCAGCTTCACTTGTACATGTGAAGGTGAGGGGAGATGACATTTACCTGCAGCTGTGTCTCGAGTCTGGCTAAACCAGAGACTGCACTGGGCTCTGACAGACAGCAACTTCTTCCTCCCAGCCCTGTGTATCCGAGTCTCCCCAGATAACAGCTCCCTCATTTCAGAAAGGGGGAAAAAAGCTCTCACTTGTGATAACCCTTCAAAATCAACCATCAGGATTTTTGGTTGAAGCATATCACAGAAATAAAACATTCTCACTGGGAGCTGCCTGTGCTTCACACATAAGAGTTTAGACTGTTTAAGAGCTGGTTTTATACTTCATCCCTCAGATTTGTCTGACATACCATGTCAGGGGGTTCTGTGGGAAGTCAGCAGCTCCAGGGAAATGTCTGAGTGCAGAGCTGCACCTTTTCTCTGATCCAGGAGAGGAAATGCCTGGCCACTGGATGGGCTTGGCTGGCAGCTGCTTCCTCCTGGTTCATTCTGGAGAGGGACATTCAGGCTGACCCACCAGAGCACGTCCCTCTGCTGCCTGACACCGAACCCCAGAGCTGCCGGGGCTTTGCAGCCAGGAGCGGAAAGGGAATTAGAGCTGGGTTATTGTAGGGCTTGCACAACTCCTTGGCTCGTGTCATAAAGACCATTCATCGCTTGTGTTCCACAAAACCAATTTCTCTGCCTCCTGGTGCCCTCTCATTCCCAGACCTGGTGGTATATTTATGACTTTTCTTTATTCTGGGGATGAAGGGCAAAGCTCCCATCCCAGGAACAAAGCACAGGCACAGCTCTCCTATGGCAGATCCATCTCAGAAGGCCACAGCTTTCATCTTCTCTGAGCAGGGCTGGACTGATGACCCCACCCCACCCATGGTGGCTTTTCCCTTCACCATTAACTTTCCTGGAGGATTGTTCTCTCCTGCCCATCTCTTCAGGGTCAGTAGACAGGAGAGGTAGGGGCAGAAGTGTTAAAGAGCCCATGGCTGCTTTGTTAGCATGAAGCTGAGTTCAAAACATTCCAAATTGTCCTGCAGCTCTGCCCAGAGATCTTGGGGAAGATCTGTGCCCACAGTCAGCTTCCTCCAGACACAAAAGGATGCATTCCTGCTCTGAAAAACTTGCAGGCCAAGGAATTGTCAGACTGCCTTGCAAACAAACAAAATGCCCTGAGGACAATGTTTGTCCTCTCTTGGTTTCTGGGTGAGTTATGCAAATGGGTAAAAAGTAACCTCACTTGCTTCCTGCACTCCAACTAACTCTCTGACAGCACTTCTAGAAAAAAGAAATGGCCAGATACTGGTGATGTTACCTGTCAGACTGAGAGTGGGGCAGGGGTGTCCCTGAAGCAGCTACCTTGTGTGTTTGTATTTCTTGGTCCAGCAGAAGACAGGAGATGCTGTTCTGCCTGGTCCCCAGGGAATGGGTTGGGTTTAAGCTGACTTAATATTGACAGTTTGCAGGGATGTTTTTGTGAGCAAACATACCACAGGCTTCAAAAATAAATTGAGCAGGTTTTTCTAAATCTGCTAAAAATACAAAACCTGACAAGCAGCTCTGCATCATCTTAGGAGGGGACAGCCTGCTTGGAATGACCTTGTCATACATGTCAGCCTGCCGCTGAGATCCTCTCCAGTGGCACAGGGATGATCAGGAATCCTCCAGCTTTGCTGTTTAAACACTGCTGTGAAACTCAGACTCTGTTTTTTGTTTAAATATTTGCCTTTTATGCATAAGCTAGAAGGCAATTTTCAGAGATAGTGATCATTTGTAAGTTATTGAATTGTTGAGAATATACAAATCTCAAGACGTTTGTATTTTAAGTGTCTCCAGACACCTTTGAACACATCAAATAACACAGAAGCTGCCTGGGATGAAGTGGTTTCTTTAATGTCACGTGCCATATGGTGGTTCTGCTTTCTGCATGGTGGGCAGCAGATAACTCAGGCTGTGTGACTGGGCAGCCTCCCCTAGTGCTGAATGGGGGGATGTCATCAAAGTGTCTGTTGCCCTTCAGAGAGATGACATTTGAAGTGTAGTAATAATTTTAACTGCTCCTTGCACTGTTCCTTATCACACCAGGAAGCAGTCCTATTGCTAGATTCATTCCAGCTGCTGTAGTTGCATTGCCTGCCCTTCCTCACACCCTGGGCTGTGCAGACACTGTGTACCAGACATGGTGGTGTTACTTCAGAAGTACCTTTGCTTATGACTGAAGGACAACCGGTCCTGTAAGCTTCCCAAGCACAGGTGGCTACTCTATAGCACCCTTGGGCTCTGAGTCCTGCCTTAGGACTGGTGCTGTCCTGGTGACAGGTGTCCTTTGTCACTAGTCAGTGGAGACCATCCCACTCCCTGTGGGATGCTGTTTTGCTCTGTGAGAGGTTTCCATTCTTCTGCTGTGTGTTCTTTTTATCTACAGTTGCTAAAACTTCAGAGCTTTTTCCACCTGTCTTGTGTGAAGGAACCTATTCCTCATTGTTTCCATAGAGATGCAGGCTTTAGTGTGAGATGATCATATTCTAGGGTGTGGTACGGACTCTGATGTTTTCAGAAGTAGCAAATGTTTGGGGCAATTTTTTTTTTTTTTGTGAGATCCAGGAGGCAACACCTTCCATCTTGTAAAATTTATTATGGAGCACTTGCAGACTGTGGCTGCAGCTGCTGAATTGTTGCAACCCAGCACTGACTGCATTTGTCCTGCCTGCGTTTTCTCTTTGGAGTAATAAGCTACAGGTAATTCTGTGGAGTCTAATCTCAGCAGCAAAGACTTGCTCTGACAGCCTTTCCATGGACATATTTGTGGTGTTCCCAGACTTTTTCCACTTCCAGCTTTTTCACTTTCCAGCACTTGGTTCAAGTACTGTTATTTACATGATGGACCTGGCATTCTAGCCCCATGCTCAGTTTGTGTATCCTGTCAAATTCCAGGTTGGCCAATGCTGTGCACATGTATACCCTTCAGTATACCCTGGCTATCATCTTTTGCTGGGTCTCTTGAACAAAGTACATGTAATAAATATGAAGAATCCTGCTTCACCTTTCCACCTTTCAGCTAATGCCTTCAGCTGCCTCCCCCAGTGCCACCTGTCATGTCTCCCCATGTCCTTCCATAGCTCCTTTCAGAACAAATCCAACATCATTCCTCTGCCTCTCACCTCTGCTGGCATAGCTCTGATCCTTGGCATTGAAATCAAGGGAGATTCTGGACTTTCCTTCAATAACTACGGGGGAGTTGTCCCTTCCACATGTACCTCACAGTCCTCCATCCTAAACCTCAATTTAACTTCTTCCTGCCACTTGCCTACTTCTGCTGTAGTTGGGTTTGCTTTTCTGACCTCTGTAGTTTGGATGTGCTCTCCAGCTCAGTCTGAGCACACAGTTTATATCCTTCACAGAAAGCTCACTTGCAAGGGCCCTGAAAGAGCCAGGCTGTCTTCTGACCTGTTCCACACCCAGAGCAGTCATGGCAGCATCCTGGTAGTGCTAGAGCATAGGACATAACCCTTTATGTTCTTCCTTCTATTCTCGGGATGTTCATGGGCAAAAGAGACAGGAGAAGATGATTTCTTTTTGCTCAAATTAAAGTATAATTTTATATTTATTTCCTTAGTGGACAGATTCTGAGTAACATTTTGTCATATGGGCTGTTTTAGAAAAGTCAGTGAAATGCAGCTATTTGTTTAGCAGCAGAAAAATCAAACAAACAAGAACTGTTGGAGATTCCTGGAAGGGCAGCAACAAGGGCAGGTCAGGAACTCCACTGCAAGATAATCATGAGCAGAAGGCAAGTAAATGCCTCTTGCTCTCGTGTGCTTTTCCATCTGCTTCAGTTGTGTGAAATGGCTCTTTCACATTATTTCTCTGTGTATACAAACCTGATAATTTCTGTGGAAATTCAGTTTTTTTCCTTGCTCCCTCTGTGTACTGCTGAAGCCCATACACAAACACAAAAAAATGCCCTTCCCATTACATCACAGGCACCCCCAGATAGTGTCCTCATACTTTGTGATGTGCAGCTACTTCTCTAGATAGAAGGGTAGTGGGTTTCCCACCTCTGCCTCCCATGACAGCAATACTTTGCTATGTATTCACCTGGGCACATGTTCCTGGTCTTGTGATCCACTGAGAACTAAGTGTGCCTCCCCCTGTTCCACTCAGCACCACATCTGCCTTATCCATGTACAAAGACTACACTAATGGTTTTTGAAAATAAAACAGGGCAAAACTGGGGAAAAATGAGAGATGATATCTGAACTGCTCCTTTACAGTCATCTCACCTGGCTGTTAGCATTCACCTTTAAGCTACAGAAGTGCTGCAAGTGCTACCCTGGTTCTTCAGGACAACTCCCAAAGCACCCAGGGAAGCAGCAGAAACACAAAGTTCTCTAACACATGGCTTCAGTCTCAGGGAGCCACCTGAAAATGCTTGATGTATCTCTGCTGTATCTCTTCTGGGAGCATCTTCTGGGAGAAGATGCTCCCCACAGCCACTGGCAGGACACTTCCATGGACACTGGGAGATAGTTGCAGGTTCCACCATGAAGATGAAAGTAGCCCATGCACTCTCACTGGGAATTGCTTTCAACCACCAAGATCAGGGAAATGCAGCTTTTCCAAAGGATTCATTTTCTCAGCCTGCTCTGGCTTTAGCAGTGCAGACTTCCAAGTGGTTCTGGATCAGGCCACAGCCTTGAACATGATCAGAGGATGTGTTCATTCCCCAGTATGACTGCCCAAAGATGAGATGTGACAACAAGACAAGAAACTTAATGTACAAGATCTTTTTTGTCAGACTCAATGAGTTTCTTGCTAAAGTGGTTCACTTCCATGCCCCCCACTGCTAAACCCAGATGTCAGAGCTGTCCTCTGGCTCAGCAGTGTTGTGACATGGGCATATCAAGCAGCCTGACCACCAACATCCATCTGGGCCACAGCACTCAAAGAGACCACTCTGCACTCTTTCTTTGCTCAAGCCACAAGAGATTGTCATAAAGGAGCCTGTTCCTTTGTCCCCTGTCCCAACCTGTCTCTCAAGTATGAGGAGGTCCTGTCTCTCCTGTTCCTTTACTTTCAGCACATATGGCAGCATGCTGCAGTTCTGCATGTGCATGTGTGTGCAGGTAAGCATGCTAGGGATGGAGGGAAAATAAAAATTAGCCCAGAATGACACCCATTAGTGCTTGCCCATGTAAAATCTGTAGCAGAGTTTGATCCATTGAGGTCTATTACTGGGCAGTCCCAATGCCAATGTATCTATTTACAAAGCAGCTGTCTGAATTTTCTGTGAGTCAGGGCAGTAACATGTTCCCAATGCCTCACCAGTGACTGGTAATGAACATGTTGAGCACTGCTGGCAAGGAAAGATCAACCACACTGCAACAGAACAGGCCTGATACATTTTATTGCCAATACTGGTGTCATACTTGGGAACCACGACCCTTTGTCAGACTGTTAGTGTTAACTTGCATGACAAGTACAGTGATCAACTGTATCTGAAATATAGTTATAGTGCCTAGAAATAATAGGCATCTTAAAAAAAAAAAAAAAGGAAAGGGAATTCATTCCATCCACTCAAGCCAACCTTTATAGATCTTACATCTTAAGCACAACTGATGTACTGTAATTGTTACGTGGACTTTAATGTAACCTCTACAGCAGCACACAGACAATGCAGTTCTCTCGTTATGCACATGCTTTAGGATCGTTTATTTTAATGCTTTCAAATAAATATGTTCCATGCAGCACACCGCAATAAATAAGGAGCAGCAACTTTCGTATAGTACATCCATTCATAATGTAAGTCACCATGTGATACACCACATCTAAAGTCTTTGGCCCAGTCCCATACAGTGAAGCACACCACATCTGCACATAATCATATCTGGCTTCATATGGATTTAATAGGACTATGCCAGAAGGGCAATGTGAGCACAAGTTTAACTAGGGGTTCCTAGCTATTAAATACAGCTACTAAGTAGTTAAAAGGCAACAACTAAACCCATAAAGGGTTGATTTGTCTTTTCTTTCTTGCTTTTCAGACAGAAATATAAAGTATGAAAACGCTCTGGATATTTTCAGCCTTGTGTAAAGCAGTGTGATTAATATGGAACGCTTTGAGCAATACTGGCATGTACACTGGCATCAAAAGCCACAGCAAGACTGACTGTGACGCTGCACACTGGCAGTTCTGGCGGGGGAAGCTGCTGTTCTGGCGCTGCTCCTGTCCCGCTACGCCGCGAGCTCCACCGCCCCCTCCTCCTCGCTGTCCGCTCGGTTGGCGCGGATCTCCACCAAGGTGCGGGCGAAGCGCGTCCACTCGTCGTTGTGGGGAACAGCCAGCTGCGGGACAAGCCAGCACAGAAGAGATTAACACACTGCTGCTGCAGGAGTGGTTCTTGCTCTGGCCCAAAACTGAGGCACCTCCTTGGAGGAGAGCTCCTAGCGCGATCCTGCCGCGTGTGCAAGCGTGGCTGTGCACAGTGAAGCACCAAGGCATGTGCTCACCAACCCGCTGGGGCCGGTACCTGGGAAGCATGGCCAGGTTCTCAAGGCACATCTGGCAGTTTCCTATTCAAGTACCAGCCAGGCCAGAAGGAGCCTTTAGTCACTGGCAGAGCAAAAGGCTTTAAATTCTTGATTTTGTGGTGTTACTGCAAAATCTACCCCTTGGTTAAAATATTTCAGACTTTATAAACTAGAGCAAGGTCCTTGATCTCTACATGTACACACATGTATGTTTCACTTTACATGCACAAGCTGGCCATTGGCAGTCAGCAAGGCTGTGCCCAAGTGTAATTGTTTGCAGGACCCAGGTCAGTGTGCACAAGGTAACAGAGCTTTTAAAACACTGTGCTGAAACTATTTTCCTGAAGTTCATTAAAGCTTTAAGTAGTAAAGTAAGTATATTTTATTTTAGCTACCCTCGTCTATGTTAAGGAATTCACAGTTACAGGAAATGCATTACAATGGAAATCTTATACCAATGGGATACTGCATTACTAGCCTGATTTTTTATATCATCATGCAAGATCTATTTCCATTTAATACCATTGATGTTTCTAATGAAGAACTCTTGAACATTAGGCTTCAAGAGGAACGTGTAATCTAAATAGCTGAACTTCCAGACAAAATGCTTTAGTGCTATGGCAAAATAATACTGCAGTCATTTCCAGCTGGATCCAATACTGAAATTTCTGGAAGATAATGCAAGCTGGGATTGAGATAATTAAAAAGAAAAAACAGAAACAAAAAAAAAACCAAAAAAACCAAAAAACAAAAAACACCAAAACAAAACAAAACAAGCACTTTTCTCAACTTTGTTTTCATTAAGCCAAATTCCAGAAAACAGCAACAAGCATCCACATGATCCATGCAAGTTTTTACTGCCCTCCTGAAGTGCTGTGATCACGTCCTGCATATAATACAAAATAAAAACTGTTTCAAGACATTACACAGTGCTTGGTACTGAAGAAGGCAACTTTTTTGGAAACTGTAGGAAACTATAATAAACTGCTGTCCACCTTAGCAAATGGATGCCTTTGGACTGAAGAATGGGTATAACCAAAGCTAATCCTGTCTGTATTCAATCTGAACTGATTAAAATCTTTTAATACACCACAAGAAGTGTCAAGTAGATGGTCAGATAATTATGTCCATGTGGCACTAGTAGAACCTAAGTGCCCATGGAGCATATGGTACTGGAAAACAGTTAAATTATTGTCTTTTCCTTACATCTCAACTGGATACACAGAACTGGATAATAAGAAAGGCATCTTTTACATGACCCAGCTGGGAAAAGAGCTTGTATTTATATCCAAGATAAACTGTGTGTGAAAGCTCCACATACACTGCTGCAAGTGCTAATCTTATGGACAAGAATTTGCAATACAAGATCTAAACATCTCCATATCTCACTGGTGATTATCAGGCTTTTTTCAATTATTTTTTATCTAGCTTTGCCTCCGTATCCAGTATTTTGCAGAAAACACAGTGTGTTTTTTAACACTTCCCATGTATTATACATGTATCAGTGACATTATGAAGGGCTGGTGTGCAAGTTTGGGTTTTTGCCTGTTGAAACACCAAATATAATACAGTTAGCATTAACTGAGGCTATGGACTGAGAAGTGCAACCTGTGAAAAAGCCATCTCAGCCCAGTTAATATAGGCATCACTGCAATCTCTGGGTTTTCCCTTCTTTGTCTTCCACTTCTGGCATTTTTCTCCTTTACTTCTTTCAGGAAAGGAGACCAGAGCTACAAGAGTAAATAATTTCAGACAGCTGTCTCTCACACTCACATGCACAGATGTGGCTCTGGGATGGCCTATATTTGAAAGACCACTCTCTTCTTTCAAAACCCTTCAGCAAAAGAAACTGGAACACCAGAAGAGAGAGTACCTGTAGCACACGTTTGGTGACTGCCACACACCTCTACCAGCTTCTGTATAGTACTAAGGGGCAGTGCAGAGACCCTTCTATCAGAGATGGAACCAAAGCCAGCTGTGCAACCATCTCCTTGTTATTATTACATCTCCTAAAAGATTTCATTTCTTCTGATGGGTACAGCACTACCATTTGTCAAACTCTTGAATGAAATGAGTCTCACTGATTTCAAGCAGAAAAATATTTAAAGTGGAGCAATATCCTAAGCAAAGGACTTTCTGAATTTAATAAAGCATCACTGCTCCTTGTCTTCTAAAGTCTTTAACATCATTACATTGTATTAAGTGGTTGAAAAAGAAAATATGTCATTCTAAAGAAAACTATTAAATCTATTTATGACATTGAGATAATTTAATTGCCTGGCACGGCCACAGACAAATAAAATCAAAATCCAGGCTATTAAAACAACTTGGTATCTCGAAGTGTCTCCCTAGGAATACATGTATCACATGCTTTATTTTTAGCTGATACTGTTAGCAAGGTCTGGGCCACTTCTAGTGACTCAGTTCACCAGACAATTACTTATTGAAGTCAATAGCTTTAGAGGAAAAAGTATTCAGTGCCCACATGAAATTCCTTACAACTTCATCTTATTTTTACCTTATTTAATCTCATGCACTGCATCAAGCTTTCAACAAGGGGCCAATCCTGCTAATAGACTGTTAGTAGAATAAACCTCTCTAATATAAATTCCTCAGGGATGCAAAGGGAAACCTTGGCAACAATAAAGTCAAAGGAAAAATTGTCTTTTATACTCCAAACCCCTTCTTTCTGCAAAGGCCCCAATACTAAACCACAATAGTTATACAGGAAAAGACCACAAATATAAACAAAAGTGTCCACAAACTCCAATTCAAATTCTTCTCTGGATTAATGCTCCCCTTCCAGTCATTTTCCATTCAAGCTCCTTCATCTGGGCACACCAACACCCACAAGTGCTGGAGACCTGGGTCTATCTGTGGGATCTCCTTCTCAGCTTTTCTGCACATGTTTTTTCTGAAAATACCAAGGCAGAGGTGGAAGAAATGAGGAGATATTCCACAGAGGAAGGGCAGAGGTTTAGAGCTATCTGGGTGTTCCTCATGTGGCAATTTTTCTGCTCACTTCCAGTTACTAGAAAACAGCATGTGATAACTTTCCCATCAGGATAGAAATGTTCACCAAAGCATAAAAACTTATTATAACAACTTACTTGGATCAGAAGGTTATTTGAATGAACTGATGCTAAGGTATGGAGCAGAACAAGAACATAAAAGCTATTAAGTGTTTTCCTCTGATCCCTTTACAATGAAACACAAATGCTACCCACACCTAATTAATTCAGTGAGTTGCTTTAGCTTTAACATCATAGTATGCTTAGGCTGCATCAGACAGCAATTCTAATGAGGAAAACCAATACTATCTACAAAAAATGGCCACCAGGATCTTCCTGACAAGCACCTGTCCTTGCCTTGCAGATGTGTCACTATTCTATCTGATTTATTCAGTACACAACCAAACTGCATCTCAGTGCTACCCCAGAACCCTTGAATCTTCTGAGGCTTCTGTTTCTTGGGAGATCACTCTAGCCAAGCACTTTACTCACCTGCCAGCTTTCCTGCCCTAAAACATGCCCTGCTCCCCACTAGGACTGACCAAGGAGATGGTTTATGTGTGTGACAGAGTGCTCCCCTACTGAGGCTCACCAGGGAGCACAGGCAGCATGAACTTCACCAAAACCAGCCTCCTCCACCTTCTCATGGAGCCAGAGACTTCCTTGGATTGCAGACCTTCCAATCCATACACCAGAGATTTGACAAACACAAGCTGTATTTCTGTGATTTCCTAGAAAATATGCAACTTCATTGAACACAACTACTCTGAAACAGAACTCAGGAAAAGGAGATGCTCTGACCAGACAGCCCTTGATGCTGTCCTCTGAGTCAGTCAGTGCTGGGCTCCCCCAGCAGGCAGAACAGGAACAAAAAAGCCAGGACATGAAGATAAAAATCAGCATAATTTTCATTTTCAGATACATTAACACCTTCTGGTATATTTGCTCTTTAAAGTTAGGGAAAAGAGAAAAGGAAAAGGAAAAGGAAAAAAGGAGAGAAGGAGAAATTTAGAGATAAAGCCCCCCAAATCTTTGAATGTGCCTTTTAAAGGAATCTATCCAGATGGATGTAACAAGATATTACAACATATTTCAAGACTTTTGTGTATTTCCCTCCTATCCATCTTTTTTATGGCTGAGAGTGTTTCAGCTGAATTTGTTCAAATCCCTGTATAGCTTCAGTTTCCCTAAAAAAACACTTTCCAGCCAATGAATTATTCATTGAGGATATTTCACTTTATTTCTGGCTCCTTGCCTTCCCTGATGCCTCTAAATCTTTGGGATGGGAGTGGACAAACTCTTCCTGCCTTCATCCCCACAAGCTCTTGTCCATCACAGCTCTCCTTTGAGGGCAGTGAACTCTTCTGAGAAGGAATCAAAATGCAATTTCAGCAGCAGCAGCCACTTCCACTTTGGATGAAACAGTGTCTGTAAGCTCAAAGGGAGCACAGTTGTCTATGTTGAACCTGTTCCATTTCCTTTTAATGACTGTACCTCATGGGTTTATTTACCTGTCACTGAGACACTGGCTCATAACCTGCAGCACAGAACACTGCTGAAATAATTGTGTGATCCCAGTTTCGTAGTCACAGTTTTTTTTTTGCTTCACCTAGAGTTCAGAAGCCTCAAAGCCAAAGCAGCTGTGGGAAGGAGCTCCTCAGCAGGGTCAGTGGCAGAGGCTGCTGTGAAGGGGCAAAGCAGCACAGCCTGTGACACCTCTGGCCCCCCGTGCCACGGTCACAGGTGTAAGTGGACACGGGCAAGGAGCAGCTCCTGCCGGGCTCGGCAGATGTGCCGGGGCCGGTGCCACGCACTGTTTCCAATTACCAGTTTGCAGACGAGCCGGCATGGTGGTCCAAGAGACACGCCAAGGGTGATAGCGGTTCCCAGTTCAAGAATCTGTGACCCATTCAAACGTTTTGTTGAGGCACAATGCTTTCTTATTTTTTGTGTTAAGAAAGCTTCTTCTGATCTAAATTGATGGTGTTCGTAGAGCTAATCACTGTGCTCCAAAAGGTCAGACACGTTCTGATTAACACGCATCTTTTGTTAGTTCCATTTGGGTTTGTTTGGAGGCAAAGGGGGATCTTATTTTAGACAATTCTGTTTACTTGTCTCTACTTCCACAGAGCTGTATATCCCATAAAAATGCCTATCTAGCAGGGAAAAGAAAAACTATATAAAAATTAATGATCTAAAATTGCCTGTTACTATTACAATTTTTTAGAAGGGCAAGTTAAACACTCTTTGAAAAGATAACTAATTAAAACTTAGAAAATACTCAGATTAATCTGAGCTTGTGGACAACAGCAAGTCCTGGTGAACTAGTGACTAAAATCTCAGGCTTCACACTAAGTTATTTGTGTATGTGGCTTATCACCATTTTAATATTCCTTCAATTCAATTTAACAAAATCATCAAATAAACATAGCTTCAGGCAAATGTAGATTTAGCTGAATTTTCTCTGAGCTAAATTTATTTCAACCTATATTGTCTGTATCTCTAAGCGCTGAGACCTGCTGCAAATATTTTGAGCCATGGATTAACATCTGAATGCAGTTATGATATTGCAGGTAAAAATGTGTTTCATGATGATGAACTATAACTACTTGAACTTGATGATTTCTAAAAAGTAGAACAATCACTTGGTCTCATTTTCTGGATAAAAGACAGCACTTGCAGAATGAGGATCGCAATACAAACAGTAATGAACGATTATAGTCCCACTTTCAGAACTGATCCTAACTTCTGGAGTTCAACAGATGGCTTGTCACTATTGTTGAGGTGAAAACAGACATGAAAATGTAAATATTAAATATCTTGATACACACATAGAGCAAGCAGGAACACACCTATTCTGGCTCTGGTCTTGCCCCCCAGAATCAATTACAGGCTGCCTTTGATATTTTTCTCAACCTATATGGATATTTTATTTCCTGAAAAAGCCTATATTTTTTCAGGCAACACCCTATGCCACACACATGGATGGAAACAAAGTGGGAGGTAATATGCAACGAAATGGCCACCAAAGTAACCAAGAGCACCCTTTCCACATAACTAAAGTACCACTGTGTTTAACTCTTGGGAGAGCTGAGCATCACTGTTAACAATGGATGAAACCACTGGCAGGAACTCAAACCCCACATACTGCATGCAGATGATTTTAATAAGATACAGTGTTTTCACCACAAAGGATACACTCCAGAGTAGCTCTATATATATTTGTTTACTTAATTGAAGGGGTGGAATACCATAGGCAACCTAAATACTGCATTTATTCTATGCACAGCAGTCAGTCTAGTGTCACAGACACAATATACACCACCCTTCTATGAAGTTAATTACTTAGCCCTCATCTAGATTAATGTCTGTTGTGATTTATTTCTTTGCCATTCGCCAGCAGGGTCTGATTTAACTAGTGCTGCCTTAGTAAAAAAAAAAAAAAAAAAAAAGGCAAAAATACTAGCTTATATCAAAACCCTCCAACTTAAACAAAAACTGAATTAATTTTCAGCAAACTCTGACTTTTTTTTTTCCCTAAGTAGAACAGTAACTTCTGAATTGTTGATACCAAATTATGTTTTGAATACCAAACTAACAATAGTGTTATTTTAATAATTTATACTTAATGTGCAAAGATATGCTGTACAAAGGGCCTACATAGGAACTGAACATTTGAATGCCCATTAATTCTTTTCTAAACTTAGTCCTCTTTGTCTGCATCAATCTTGATGCCAGTCTAACAGGAGAACAAAATAAAATGTAGCTCGTAAATTATACATACATGACACATAAATGCATGTTAACAGAACATTAAGACTGCAGACTGTAACACTTCAAAGGTAGGAAATGTCAAAGTTAAGACTAACTCGCTCAATCTGAGCATGTTGTTAATTTTGTGTTGTGGTACTGTCTTTAATAAAAAAAAATAAAAAAAGTAAGAAACAACAGAAACTGTGCTAGAAGCAAACACCAATTATGGAAAACTTCAGCCTGAAGGATTACAACTTAATAGGGCACATAGAAAAGAAAACAAGGAAGTGGGAAGTATCTTTAATTGTAGACAATGCTACAGTTCCACCTCTAAAACCAGAGTTGGCTTAGGCTCTCCTGAATTAACCAGCAGGAATGATGTCCAAGCTACCAAACAGATTATGTCTCCATTAATGAATTAATGAATCCAAGTGGTGCACTTGATATCAACTACAGAGGACAAAACATTCAGTAGTCATCAGTAATGCTGAAAGAGTTGACTTCAAACTGAAATTTCAGTAACTTTATTGAATTTATTAAATAAAATACTAGACTGACCATAAGTTTATAGCTTGTTCTTAAGCCCACTAAACTGCTTTCACTGGTCATATTGGGAGGAGCCAATGCTCCCTTGTGCATCTCCCTCAAGGGATACTTTCAAAGGCAGAGAGTATTGGCCTGTAAGTCCTTGGAAAAAAAAAAAAAAAAAAGAGGTAATGAGCAGAATGAGTGGAAAGAGCATCTGCCATGCTTGAGGAAAGCTCACAATTTTGCTTCAATAGAGGTGGTGGTGCCCTAAGCAACAGAGCTCTTGCAGTTCCTGCCATTCCACTTCTGTAATGCCATCAGTTTGCAGGTGGATTGAGAATAACAGTGAGGCATGCTGCCTGCCTTCACCTCCCATGGGGATCTCAGCCCTGCTCCAATTGTCATTTCCCAAAGTCATTGAAAAGTCCTGGAATTTTATTTCTATGCATTTCAGGACATTTAACATTTGGAGCTCAGGGATCAGGACTCCTAACAAATTATGTTATCAGTTGGCATCCTTGCACAAAAAAGCCTAAAAATACCAAATTAACTAAACTAGAAGGTAAGGAGCCCTCGACCTGTTCTTTCCAATATCTACCTTTTTTTTTTTTTTTTTTTTTTTTTACTGTCAACTGCATAGATTGGAAGAATGGGCCCATCGTTCTCACTTGAAATACCAGAGCCTCAGCTTGTGCAGTAGCTGCACTGGCAAAGGTGCCTCTCTGGAAGTTCAGCTCCATGAAGGACTGTTGCCTCAGGGAAAAAATAAATCAAACTCAGCTCAGCTTGCTTCCCATCCAGACCAAGCTGGCCATGTTCATGCCATGATTCATGCCAGGAAACCTGGCAGAACAGGAGCTGTAAAGGTCTTCTGCCACAGCTTTCTGGCTCTCAGTTGGCAAATATAAACTTATAAACTGCTTAAAGATTTTTTTTAGTCAGCAGGGAGTTGCTGCCTTCTCTGAGGTTTTTTACACATTTGTCTGTAAGAGTTCATCCATCATGAAACAGCAGTGTGTTTCATTTTGTTGCTTTTCTTTTTTTTTTTATTATTTCAGACATAGATTCTTCCATCACTTTAGGCACTACAGTATAGATGTCACATTTAAATTAAACACAGAAAATAGAATTTTAGCAGCAGAACAGGATGTATTAAGGCTCAGAGTTATCCTCAGTTTATATTTTAACTGTTACTTCCCAAGTCATGAATATAATACTTTTTAATGTTCAAAATACAGACCATTCTACAATCCATAAAGATTAACAACAGTTAAGGATTCTCAAAATGAAAGCTGCTACTGTATGTGACAGGTTGAAACCACAGAAGCCCCCTGAAAAAAAATTAATTATACAAAGCAGTTCTTGTCTCAGAAATGTTTTAACACTACAATGATAAGTCACAGACTTCTATGAAATTTGCAAATTGCTGCACACAAACTGAGCTTAAACTAAATTTCATGCTTGGCAATTTTCCTCTTCCATACTTTCTGCTACTTAAAGCTATGGACACTTTTCAGTAACATTTATTTTTACATCAGAAAAGGGGTAAAAAATTTCAGAGTAAATGTGACCCAACAGACTAGCTGGTTATTTAAAATACATAGTCTGTGACATTAGCAACATGCATTGACTGCAGCTGTGCTCCTCCCCAGTTTTCCACAATACAGGGTTAGGATGGGGGCAGACCAGCTAAAGCTGAGACCACAGTCTCAGCTACAGCTACCATAGAAAGCCTGGACCTAGATTCTTTTTTCCACTAAGCCTCTTGACAAGTTTTCAGGAGAAGCAGTAACTGAGGAACTAGCAGTGAAGCCCCCAGCAGTGCCCATGTGGACAGACGGGTATGTCTGATCTGGGCTTCCCTTTGCTCTTTTTCTCTTGCCCTTTACAGTGCTTCCCAGCTCAGCAGGAAAATACCAGCAGGAATACTGTCACATAGAGCTCTCCCTTTTCCCCCTCCTGCAGGCTGCACTGTGCAGAAAGGGAATGATCTCTTACAGATTCTCTTCTGCTGCTCTCATCACTTCGTTATCTGAGTGCTTTCCAATAGTGCATTAAGCTACATGATTAACTCCTGTCACATGTGGCTTGTTCTCTCTGATCCTCTCTGCAGGGGGAGGATCTGGGTCTTTGCAAAGGAAAAGGAAACATAAGACAGCTTTAAAAATAGTGTGCAAATGAATAAAAAGGACTAGGGCCAGAGTTTTGTTGGTTGGTTGACTGTGTTTCTTAAGATTTTTATTTCACATGATAAAAAGTTGAATACTGCTTCTAAAATATATTTGTATTGTATTGGAAACTCATGTCTTTTTACCCCATGAAATTCTCTAGGGAGCTGGTAAACTGTCTCTGGAGAACTGCTGAAGTATTTCATCATAAGCAAGTGGAAGCTAAGAATAAAGAATCAACTGAATTTTTAAGATGACCATTTAAAACCCCCACCCTTTCTCTCTGTTTTAATTCATTTTAATTTAACCCATTTAATTTCACTGTCTGATCAACAAATGAGAAAAAAAGGTACTTTCATTAAAAATCTGACACTTCCTCCTTTAATTTTAACAAGCAACATTTGGATAGTAAAATGGAAGTAGAATTTTGTGTCCATTTATCTAGAGAGAGAAACAGAAGTAACTGTTGTTGCCAGCAACAAGCAAATATCCAGGCATGGGCAGCAGAGTGACCCTGTACACCAGGTGGGGCCCACTTCTGCATCATGCACAAGCACATCACAGAATCCTGGGGACAGGCTCCACTTTGAGAGGATGTTTGTCCCACCATCTCTACCCACTCTGGGACTTCAGCATTCTGATAGTTAAAAATACTCTTTTAATTTTTGACTCGAATACACAGCCAGCTTGCAGCCACATGCACTAGTGGCAGCATGTCCTCAGCTCCACTAGGTCTTCTCCTCTGGCCCCAAGCACTCAGCAAGAACATGAAACATCTATATTGCACATCCACATCCCCCTCAGACACATTTCAAGAGCTCTTTTTTAAGAATAAAATACTTTTTTAAACTTAAGAGTAAGGGATTTTGCACACACAGTGCAAGTAGAATATGACCTGGAAGAAATAAATGGGGAAAAAAAAGGAAAAAGAAAAAATAGAAGGTGGATGAGAGGCTGCTTTGTTTACAACCAAAGGTGCAAAGAGCATTTGCAAAGTTTTGATCTTTTAAAAATCAGTTTTATGAAGTTTTATGCTTTTTAAGTCTGAAACCCATGATGAGGGAGACTGAGAAGGGCAGAGAGCCAGTGATGCCACATGATACACAAGAGGTGGCAGAGAAAGAGAAGCACAAGGGCCAGGCTGGTACTGGAGATAAAGATCTCCAATCCTCAGCTACCAGCCTTAGGTAACTCAGATTAATTAGATCATGGCTCAGTTTTCCCTCTTGAAAAGTACTTCCCTAATAAAGATTGTTATTAGGAACATAAGCCTCCATTTCAGCTTCCAAAGTATCCAAACAGAGTGAAATAACAAGGTAACTCATATCCCTTTCCATTTCTTATCAGACTAATACAACCTCACTGACAAGCAAACAGCCATCAATAGGTGTGTATAGGGAAATTTATACTCAGAGGTATAAACTTATGCAATTCTTTGTATGGATGTAGCTAAGCCTTATTTTAAACTGTTAAAAACTAGGCTTTAACTTATCAACATAACATTGTTTTTCTACAGAGGAATAAAGCAGTGCTTACATAAAGACCTCAAAGCATTCACAGTAACCTAAAGTAATGAATATTGTAATGAGAAACACAAGTATTTAGGGTGATAATGACTGGACTTTGCTCTACTTAGATCAGCTCACCCCCTATGGAGGCTACCAAAGCTTAAAGATTTTATCACCCTAGTAATCAGCAATGGGTAATGGCCTTCATAAAACACAGTAATTAAATTGACTGATTTCAAACTAGTGTGTTTTTTTCATTAGGGTGTTCTTATTTAACCTACTTCAAAAATCCCTTTGTGAATACAGACTGTATCAGTCAAAATTGAAATTATGAGGGACGAGAAGCTTGTTCTGCTCAATATTTCAGATATTATTCAAGTAAAAAGCTGAATTCCTGGTATTTTTGTAATCTCTAAATGCTTCCAGTTTTAAAATCTTTCAACTTATAAAACTGGGGGAAAAGAGGAAGCAAATCAAAACCTTTACATTTTAGTTCTTTTAGTTCTTTACATTTTCCAACAACTCTTAAGATATTCTGCTTTGTTAAAATATGTTTTTAAAAATCTCTGAGGCCAGGGTTCTAACCACCCTAGAAGAAATATCAATTAATTTAATTATCCTTTATGCCTCGATTGTGCATGTTGTTGTAACTACTGTGTCTTACTTAATCTTTGAATGTTTTTGAATAAACTTGGTTGTAAGCACAACCCCTTAATATTGCTCAAATTTGCCTTCATGATATGTGTGTGAGCCATTTTTCTGTGTTCCAAGAATACTTGTAACTCAACACAGGTTTTCAAATCAAATATTTTATGGCGAGTCTCAACTCTGCATTTGTGGCAAAAATATTTCCCAACTCAATATATGCTCTACAGAAGCTTTATGATGGCAAAAGCAAACCTACTGGAAACTCTGCCTGGATAACTACATGACACAAAACATAGCTTCATATTTCTCTCTCTGAGCTACAGCAGTTTTTATCTGCATGAATGAGATGCTGGATATGTGTTTTCTGTACAAAATCCATAGTGAAACACGGGGATCACAAGACAGGAGTACAAAGTACAAATGCTTCCCTACTCTAGACAGAAAAACAAGTGACTCAGTAGTCATGCTGAAATGTGAGAGCTGGTCACAAACATACTTTTGTTTCTGTCTAGAACCCCAAGAATCTCAGAGCAGCTGTTAAAAGCTGCTGAAATCAAAGGAAATTATTTTATAGGCACCAGTGGGATATCCTTACTGTACAACTTCATCCACATACTTCAGGGCAGTTACCAGCTCCTCCCTCACTGGTCATGCACTTGAAAATGAGATATGGGATTAACACCTATCATGGAGCAAATGGGGAAGTACACAAGGAACCTAACACAACAGCCCTAAAAACGCTTCAGGCAGTATTAACTCTGAAACATAACAAAGTTACATAAACATCCATATGATTCTGATTTCACTGCAAGGAAACAAGGGCAGAGGTAATAACTGTACAAAGAATCCCAGGTAACTGCTGTGTTGGCAGAGCCAGCTTCCCTGGATGGTCTTGAAAAAGACTTTTTCTTACTTCTGTCCAGCCCACCTGTCATACTAGTTGCCTTTTAAAAGCACCACTAGAAGTAACTGTCTGAAAGACTGCCAAAGAGATGCAACAGTTTGTCCTGTAACCACTTTAACAGAATAATATATTGCATTAAACTCCTTGTGAATTCTGTGATACTATGCTGTGAACTTATTTTATATTTTATTAAAATCAAATAATAAGTCATTGACTCACAGTTTCTATCTATGTACTCACAGTGCAAGCAGAATATGATCTGGAACAGATAAATGGAGAAAAAGAAGAAATAATAGAAAGTGGATGAGAAGCTGCTTCTTTTACAACCAAAGGTGCAAAGAGCATTTGCAATAAGCCAGGTAAGCAACAAACATGGTTGTTAGAGAATATTTATGACAGCAGGCACTGTGTAACATCACTGAAGCGTGCACAACTGGAGCAAGCTTTCTAGAAAATGTGTCTGCAAAACAGACATGCAGTTAGGTCTAACTATCAATCACCTGATCATGTGAACAAACCTATAGGCAGTGGTCCATGTTCTGTTAAAATCAGCTTCTACAGAAAACTTGCTGCCCAGTAAATAAGCCAAAAGGCCACAGAAACTAAAATACATTATACAAATGATCACAATGATAACATCACAACTACAGCAAAAGTATGAATATTTAGATCTTATGGAGACTAAAGTGTATTTACAATGATTGGTAATATCTACTAGCTAAGTTATTTAGCTTGAAGATCCCATCACACTGAAACAATCAGATTTTTTGCATGTTTGGGTTTTTATTTCATTTTATAATTCACATTCTTTAAAACAGTGCTTACTGATCCACAAGAGCACATCTATATGGACTGTTTAAGTCTGCTCTCCACTGGAACTGTGTATGTGTAACTCCCATTAATGCTAATGGGCACAAAGCACACGCATAGAGGAGAAAATAGACCCCTCACTGTGAAAATAAATGTGTTCAGTTATTTTCAGATGCGATGCCAAAATCAAACAACTAAAAGTACATAGTCAAAGGAGATAACACTATATAGCCTAACTGGAAGTGTCACCCTTATTTTTAACTCCCTGGTCATGGACCCTGCCATGTTCTTCATGTGTCTGACATTTCTTGTTGTCATCAAGACCATGACTGGATAATGTATCAACATGGGCCAAAGTGAAAACACAACTGAAAAACAGCCCCGATCCCACACTGCTTACCTTCACAAAGGATGCAAGGTTAGGCCTTATGTCTTATGTTTTTCACTTAGGTCATATGTTTTCTTTTTATATCATATGGGTTATTAACAGCAATAAACTTTACAGCTCTCTAGGATAGTTCCTTAAAATTGTGATGAATATATCAAAATTAAAATTCCTACTACTTAATTTTTTCCTTAATGGTTGATAGCCTGATGCATTCTGCTCTGATCACAATTCACAGAGTCAATGCTGTCTAATAAACAGGTAATAAAAACTGTTTATCTAGTAAGGTGACATTAAAAGATACAATGCTGTATTAAAATACAAATACAGTATTTTTTTCTGGTGGAACCAGTGCTTTATGAGTTTATAGCTGATCTAACATGACATTTGGAATAGTCAAAAGAAAACAAAGGTTTTTAAAAGGGTGCAGTAAAAGTGAAGCATTAATGGTTTTGGTGAGTGTATTTAGGGTCTTTGTAAAGTGACCTGCTGACTTTCTAGTAATCACATCCATCTTCCCAAATCAGGGAGATGCACCTTCAAACAAGTGGATGCTACTGAGTTATCAGCCAGGCAGAGATGAGTTCTTCCAGTGATGAGGCCTTTTCAAAAGCTGATGTTATAGGAGATGAGGAGGGTGCTGTTGGTGAAAGGTCAACTTACACATCTTAGTATCAGGATTTGCAACAGTGCTGGGTCAAAAATGAAAGTTAGCTGCTGTACAGTCTAGCTCCCAGCTCCTCAACCCCAGCCACATGCCCACTCATCTACTCTCCCATGAGTCAATTCATGGAGAAAAACAGCCCAAACAAAACAAACCAACCAAATAAATAAATAAATAAATAAATACTTCTCTCCTGATTGTCTCTCTCTGCACAATGTGAGTGATGACAAGCACTGCTACCTGCACAAAAACTGGGCAGCAAGGGATGCAGCTAAGGATGGCTGGGAGAAGAGCTTTTCTTTTTAAACTGTCAGCCCAGCCCCATCAGAACCCAGAATCAAACCCCTGCAAAAAGGACAGTCAAAGCAGGACCCCAGCTGAGCCACAACCTAGCCAGTGTCTGCACAGTGAAGTAAAGCAAAATCCTTAAATGCTGCCATATTTCTGTGCCAGACATTTCCAAAAATGCATGTGCACTGTGAATCCCTTGTGCGCCACGCCTGAGGACAGCTAAGGATGGAATCTCTCATCAAAGAGCTCTTTACAGACTGGCTTAATGACCCAAGAGGCTGCTGCTCACTGTTACATGTCCTTGGTTCCAGGCTCTTGATCTTGCAAGGTATTTCTGCATCTCACTTCAGTGTTTATAATGAGAACACTTGGGCTAGAGAATATATGACCACCATTCTCTTTTAAACCAGAAAAAGGCATTAACAACACAGCAGCCCCAGCAGTGCTGCAGCCCAGATGACCTCTCCTAAATTTCATGCAGGAATTACTGCAAAGACTGATACTGCCTGACTGAACCAGGCGACAAATTAATGAGCTCCTTCATTCATTAGAGGAGGATTGGCAGTGGTCTGTCAGGGGCCATGTGGATAGACATCCATTGGTTTATTTAAGCATGTATGGAGCTGAGCTGGAGACACTGAGGCTCTGCATGGGCAGGGTACACAACATTCCTGAAGCAGAACCCTTTATGTAACACTGAACTGGACTCACACAAATCAATACAGTTGAACAACTCTGTTTTATTTTTCAAGTAATAGAAGCCTGTCTTTATTTTTTGAGTGTATCACTGTGACTCATTTTGCAAGATGACGTCTTATTATGCAGAGGAAAGGTCAAAAACTTCAATATTGCTACTTCTGCATAGAACACAATTTTCTTCTGGGTGAGTTTGCAGAAGTAAATAGTTCTATGAATGATTTGGTGCATGATATGCAAAAAGAGACATTTCTACAGCCTGTCTAGACTCTCAGACAAGATCAGACTGTGCTGTCATCAAAGACATTTCCACAGCCTGTCATATCATTTGAAAGACAGAACAGTCATGCAAAATGAAAAATAAATAAAAACAGCTGACCTGCCAATGTCAGAGTGGAAATCTGAGCACAGTAACCTTAGACAATTTAGAGATTATGCTAACAACATGGCAAGAAGTTTCAGCAAACATTTGTGAGGAAGGGCAACTCCTGCACTAGTGAATGAAATCCAAAAATGTGAGTCATGCACAAGCAATTTTGCTATGGGCCATAAAATCACTTTATGAGAATTACAGATAATTCTGTATGCATTCTATAATGTTTCCCTACTGTGTAGAGATGGGTATCTCAATATCCTATCACAGATAATGATGGAAAACAAATTCTCTACATAAAAGCTGATTGCTCAGAGATTCACCCTTAACTGTTCCAAGGGATTGTAATGCTGATGGAATACTTTATACTGCATTCATCAACAAAGAGTTAGATTCATCACTGCCAAACACACTGCAGTTTAGATGCTTGATATAAGATGTAGCAGAGTGAATTGAGAGCAGCCTTAGACACAGAGTATGCATCCTGCTATAGTCTATCACACATGCACCTACCATCCTTCAAAATGACACTTCTCATTTCCTCCTCTTAGTATGTTTTGCACATATTCAGACATATGAAGCAGTATCAAAAGAACAGATGCACTCTGTGCATATCATACTGACAAAAACTTACAGCAATAAGCCAGTCATAAAATAAGAGATACTGGAGGATAAAAGGTGAATCCTTTAGGACGAATTTTAGAAGAGCACTGCCTCTTTTCACACCTGAATTTTTTTCTTCATGTTCTTTTAACTTTTTCCAACTGTACCTACAGGATCATTATAAAAAAAATAGCTTGAAAAACACTGGAAGCTTTCAGAAGAGACTTCTCTCATGAGACTTCAACAAGCTAATTCTTTTTCAAGGTAGCTTTACGACTAACACATTGCAGGCAACCCAAATTCAATGAGGATTCCGCTGAAAGAATATGACGGATTTCTTTCTTAAACTTAGATGTGGCAGTCTCCAGCAGCTGAGCTTAAAAACAAAACACAAAACCCCAACAAAACAAACAGACCATGAAAGAATCCCAAAAGAAGATACCTCTCCAACATCATAGACCCATATGCGGCCTTCTGAGTCACCAACTGCTACCTCCTTCCCAGCCTGAGCCCAGCGGACACGGTTGAGGGCAGACGCTCCTTCTATGGTGACACTGGCTGTGGGAACCTGTTGAAACAATAGCAACAGGAAGGACAATAAAATCACACTGCCTACAAACCCAGGGGTCAGTTTTGAATGTCCCAAATGAGTCAAAGTCCCTGGGCATCGCTGGAAGAAGTAAACAACTCGCATTGGGTTGGGGTGAGAAAAAAAAGCAAAGGGGTTCATTGTTTCTTTGATCACATGTGCTAAAAACAGACGAGTAAGACAAGAGTAAGAGATTGCTTGGAATTAACAGTAAAAGGCAGTAAGTGAAACAAATTTTTCCTCTTTAGCCCTGGAAACATGCAAAACCAAATATTTTTTCTCAAAAGTCACTAACATGACCAAGAACCAGTTGAAAGCAGGATTCTGTTTCAGTCCTGCCTTGGCTTCTGACTCAGGCCCAGATAACCTGACAGTCAGCAGACACATCTCTGTATTCATGCTGACACATCCTTTAAATCCATACTCACCTCTGTGGCTAGATGCAGAGGTTGAAACTTAGGTATTCCATCAGAGAAGTCCTGAGCTAATCACTTTAGAGTGAGGACATGGCAGAAGTAAGAACAGCTGAGCCAACATTTTGGAACTCCTACAATATATTCCACAATTCTCTTTTACATCCTCAGGATATTACTTCTGCTTTAAGTACACCTGGATGCTAATTCCTAAACCCCCTCCCTGCCCCAAGTCAACCAACTTAACAGGTGATCCACAAGAACACATAAAGATCCTGGTTAATGCGTGGGATGAGTAAAGCAATAAACATGATCTTAAGAGAAGCATTTGCCATGTATGTTGGAATGAGGGCATTCAAAGATGCTGCAGGAGGGAGAAACTGTGTGGGTGTTTGTCCCAGATAGGTGAATCACTCAGTTGATTTAGGTCACCTCGTATGACAAATGACAGCAACCTGCAAGCCTATTAATGCTCCACCCAACTGCCTTTAATAGGAGAGAGAATCTGCCTAAGCAAGGAGCCTGAAGCTTGGCATAACAGTCTTCCAAACAAGGTTTTTTAGTTTCAGTGCCTTTTAGGTCAAGGCAAATGGGATAGGATAGCTGCAAAAACAACCCCTCCACCAGATACTTCTGGTGGGAAAAGATTTTGGTTACATTGTGAAATGACAAGGGAGCGTCCCAGGATCTATAAATGGGCATAGAATGTACAATAGTCTAGGTAAAAAGAGGTAGTAGGACAAGAACCAGAGTCCAGGCTACTCTGGGAGGAGTGACAGGTACTTCTTCTGTCCTCACTGGCAACATAGTGCAGCAGAGGAAGGAAGAAAGAAGCTCGAAGGTCATATTAAAGCCTGGCCTGAACATTGACAAACTGGCAAGATTAACAAAACCAGTATTTTGCTGACTTCATCTCGGTTCTCTGACCGTAGCTTTACATTTTTGTTGTGAGACAAGTCCAAAGATCCTGAAGAAAAATAATTTAAAAATGAACACTGCATGGCTCCGATGCCAGTCTCCTCCTCAGCTCTCATGCCTGCATTGTGCCACAGCAGATGAGTGACAGCAGGAAGCCAAACCTCTGCAGACTTGCTGAGAGTCTCGTTTCAGCCGCAGTGCCACGCCAGCAGCCGGACAAGGACCGGGAAGCAGGGCTGCTTCCCTTGACTCTGCCCAGGGGGAGGCTCCTGCTCCTCCTCACCAGCCCTGACACCAGGCTGCCAAACCAACTGGCACCTCCAGCACAAGGATCCTGCCAAAGCATCACCTCAGCAAAGGGCTTCACAGAAGTGTCCTGAGCCCCACACAAGAAATGCAGGAGGATTTTGTCTGCAGAATGATGAATGATGTAGAAATAAAGCTGGATAGCAATCAGAAAGCAGATATCATCCTCCCCCCCCCTTTAGGAAGTCATTCAAATGCAAATAATTATTGGACTCATCTCCCCATTGTGCAAGGCCTAGGTCCTGTCCAAGGCAGCATTACCCAAAAAAGCTGGCATGAACCAACTCCTTGTCCCAAGTCTGTTACCTAAGAAGAGTCAATGGCCTTAAGCTGACATGGAGTCATTGATCCATGATAAAAATCACAGTAGAAAACAAGCAAGTTTTAATGCTGCAATCACCGATTTCTGAAAAGAAAAAAAAAAAAAAAAAAAAAAAAAAAAAAAAAAAAAAAAAAAGACAAAAAATCCATCCAAAATCAATTTCATAACATTTGGGAATGGGTTTTTTCAAACAGTTAAATGCCAGATTTTAGAGGACTAAGCCACTAACCAGCTATGTTCCTTAGAAAACTGTAGATCACAGATATGTATTTAAAGTACAAATATACAGTGTATATTTAAGGCATTGAATTTTCACAAAATCTTTCAGGAGGCTGTAATATAAAACACTAGAACTGGGGTTAGGTTTAGGTTTTGTTTTTGGGGGTTTGCTTTTTGTTGTTGTTAGTACAGCATTCTTTCAGTGTTCCACATAAAAATAAGCAGCATGAATGCCGCAGACACAAGGCACAGCCCATACTTTTTTCAAAACCCGATGGTTTTGAAAAACTCTGTTACTAATCCACAAAGCTATATAACAAAATAAAAAGCAATACTGAAACAGTCTTCAAAAATCCAGAGAAAAAACCTTTTCTCCAGTGATATGGAGAAAAATATAGTCAAACCATAGTATCTTAAAATAGAATTGACTGCTCTCAGTAGTGATAGTTTAAATTACACGACTATTTTAGATTTCAAGGTTAGAGTTTATTTATAATGGTGACATTATGTTTTTAAAATCATATTTGAAATACTTTATAAATTGTCTGAAGTTGGTGCTTGTCAGATTTTAAACATTTTTGAAATGAAATTTTAACAGATAACAGATTAAGAAAGATGCAGTCAGAAAAACCTGTATGATAAGAATATAGCTTTTTATTATTTTTTTTATTGCCTATGTAGTATCAAAACCTACTTACAAATACATCTGTTACCTGTTTCTAGATGTAGACACCATCCTCACACTTTAACAGCTAAGGTTCAGCATGCAAAAAACCTGAGAAAAATCTGAACAGGATATAACACAGAAGAAATAAGCGACTTTGTAAGTCAGTTTCGTATCAGTTGATACATAAATAAAACTCATCAAGCACCAAAAGACCTTCTCCAATCTTGATCAGAAAATAAATGTCACAGATACATAGGTAAAAAAACAGTATTTGTAATCCTTAAGTTGTTTGCAAACCTCACTACACTTATCCATAAAAATAATATTCAGTTTGCAGAAGAATGATGGAATGGGTAAGGACTTTTTGCTTTTCAGCTTTTTTTTATATGCATTTATCAGGTATGAAATAAAACGTGATGAATTTCCTTGCTATTACAAAAATAATTTCTGATATGCAGAAATAAACATGAAGTACACCGATAGTCTTGCAACTTTGCAAAGAGATTTTGAAAATAATTATTACAGAGATTAAATCTTTGGTACAGTCCAATGATCTAAGTTATTTGATCAGAAAGAATCTCAGGAAAAATGTTTTCAATAAATCCCGAGAGCAACGTCAGTGGAAACCTTGTTGCAATGCAAAAATTTGAAGGTAGCATATTGTAACTAAACCCAGGTGTTTTCTTAATTTATTTTCAAAATAATACCTAAATATTCATGTGGCTTATCCCCCAAATTAAACAAAGCCAGGACTCATTAATAACAATCACATATAGTTCTTACAGAGATTTTTATCAACAGCTAGCAGTTAAACACAGTAATAGACCTGTCATTTTCTACTGTCTTCACAAATACTTTGACATCACATATCTGACATCTAAAAGTAGTAACGATCTAAAATATAGGTGTTTTGAGATCTCTTATTACAAAGGCAGAAGTGCTGACAAGGAGTTTTTCTTAACAAATAGCTGTATAGACTTAAACGGCATAATCAATTACAGAAATCTGGAAAATTATTAGCTAATTACGACCTACCAGATAGAGGGTAAAAGCAAGCAACGATCACTTTCAGCTACGATGCTTAGAAGAACTGTTTGCAGTTCTCTGTTTCAGAGATACTTTTGTTGCTTCTCCCGTATAACAAACTTCACACCTATTCAGAACCTGCCAGTTTATCATTTATAAAGATTTTTTTTTTCATTTGTTTCATCACTGCTCAGTAAGGAAACCAAATGATTTTTCTGTGTCCAGAGACCCAAATTTTATTCTCATAAAAACACAAAGCTCGGATACCATGGAAATAATTCCAGTCTGATCCTTACAGGAGAGCTGATTTTGACCCCTCAGAACGGAAATAATTTGTGAAATCAGGGGGTGGCCTTGCAAGCAGAATAAAAGCAGGATGAAGCTTGAAATTAATTCTTCTTTTTGATGTTTCTATATATTTATATGTAAACACACTGAAAAACACCCAGTGGTTTGGTACGTACAGCCTTATTATTGATGGGAAAGGGATCAAGCAGTCCAGACTAATTTTTTGGAAAGAAATTATGGTCTCCTTGAGTAAAATGGCAAAACATCAGTTGATTTCAATTTAAGCCCTGGTACATAGGGGGGAAAGGATTTTTTTTTCTTCTTCTCAAAATGCTGGGTTTTATGCTCTGTGTTTAAGCCTGCATTAATGAGAACACCTGAAGGATATGTCCCTCCCTTCCCAAAATAAATTCTTAGGAGACTCCTCCTGCATATCCTCCAGCTGTATGTGCTCTAATTAAAAAGGCTGCACTGCTTCCTGCTCAGGGCACTTCAAAAGGCCTCGCTGCTCCCCTTGACAGTGCACTGCCCCGTGCTGGTTCCTCTTACCTGTCCACTCTTATTTATGGCAAGCACCACTCACTGGAAGCCATAAACTGTGCCCATATTTTACTCTGACTGAAATGCATAGCAGGTTTATGTGAAAAGTATATTAATGATCCAACCAATATTTGAAAAAAAAAAAATTAAAATAAGACGTATGGAGGAAAATACTGTTGCTTACTCTTCCATCTTCTCTTTTTCAGACATAAAAAAGGAGCTCACCAGCTAATATGTGACCTTTTATTTTCTTACAGTCTGTTTGTTCTTAATTTTAACTTGCATTAAGTAAAAACATGGAAGATTTCGTGTGTGGAAAAATAATTCAATTTTGCTGAACACTTATTACTAGCCATCAATGATTGACCTCAGGTGATGACAGGTTTTCTGAAAATCATTTTTGGGTGAAACCCAAGTTCAGAAAGAACAGTATCAATTTAAGCCTCTGGTGTTTTTAAAAAATTGAAATAATAAAAGAAAAAAGACTGGGGTTTGGCAAATTTAGAAAGATGCTTTTGAAAAAACACAGTGTATCAATCTCGATCTTTGCTAAAAGTGATCTAATTAATCTTTTCCAACCATTGAAATTCAAAGAAAAATCCTTTCCTTTCCAATGGACCTCACTATTTAGCTAATAGCGGTGAAAACTCAGTTGTTATTTGCATTTGTACCTTTACGTTGCCCAGCAAAGTTTCAAGAAAAAAAAAAAAAACGGGTGAGGGTGTAAAGCCCCAAATAACAGGTGAGAGAGATGCCCTGTGCTTGAAGAGACTGAAGCAGGGTACCAAGCGACTCAGAGGCAGGATGCGAGGGGAGATGCAGGGGCACACGCTCAGCGTCTGACACGCTGGAAGCACTGGCACGGGGCTTCCAAGTTACAATCCCCAGAGAATTTGGGGCAGAGGATGATGAATTCAGAGGGAGAGGAAGCCTCGCAGTCCCCGCCGGCAATCAGTGGAGGGGTGGCCGGGCTGCCAAGGTGTGACCCCTGGGAGAGAGCTGGAATCGCAAACCTGGCGCTCGGAGCATCGTGCGCCAGAAACGGGGTGCGGGGGGATAACAAAAACCCGCAGAACGGGCGCGGTTTTAAAAGTGCACCTTAAAATAACAGAGGGGGAAGGAGCCTCCTCCCCGAGCCGGCACCGCGGCATTTAATTGCGCTGGCTTTGTGCCGGGGGTGCCGGAGCCGGCGCTCCCGCCCCTGACAGGTACGGAGCGCAGCAGCCCCGCCGCAGGGGAGGGAGCGAGGAGGCGGGAGCGAGGGAAGGAGGGACGGCAGGCGGGGGAGGGGGACGGGCGGGCGCCCCCGGCAGCGGGACCTGCCCTTCCTCACCCTCCCCTCCCCGCCGCGCCCCGGGGCCGGGCGGCGGCCGACGCCGGCTCGCCCCCGCCCCGAGGGAGCGCGGCGCCCCTCGGAGCCCCGGCGGGGCGGATGGCGAGCGCCGCCCGGCAGGACCGGCCCTCGCGGGGCTCAGGTCTCGCCCGGCGCCCCGCTGCCCGCCCGCCCGCGCCTTCCCAGGGCCGCCGAGCCGCCTCACCTCGGTGTCGTTATTCAGGTTCCACAGATCCAGGCGCCCCATCCCGTCCACGCAGGCGAAGAGCGCGGGATGCACTGGCGACCACATGACATCGTAGACATAGTCGGCATTGTCTTCAAAGGAGTAGAGCGGCTTGTTGTGCTGTAAAGCAGAGAGCGGCATGAAGACTTCGTGGCGCTAGTGCTGCCTGGGGCTGTCTGGCGAGTCTAATTAAAAACTTTGCACATTTACAAAGTGTCATAAAACTTCCCCAGATGAAAGGTCCTCCGAGAAGGGCGGGACTGCGCTTTAATGGGGCAACAACTGTCCGGTGGGATAAATGAGATGCCCGGTGTGAGGGGTGTGGGACGCGCGGATGACGGGGCGGGGGGAGCGCCCGCGGCCGCTCCCGCTGCCGGCCGGCACCCCGGCGGCGGGAGGGCTGCGGGGGGCGGTGCGGGAGCAGGAACAGGAGCAGGATCAGGAGCAGGGGCAGCGCTTCCCCCGAGCCGGGCGCGCTGGCGGAGGCCCCGGTGAGGATCGGGCGGCGGGAGCGGCGCCCCCGCGGCCCCCCGCGCAGCGCGGGCCGCGCCTGACACCTAGCGGCGGGCGGCGGCAGTGCAGCGGCCCCGCGCCGCGCCGGCTCCGCAGGGACGGACGGACGGACGGACGGACGGACGGACGGAGGGAGGGAGGGAGGGAAGGAGGGAGGGAAGGAGGGAAGGAAGGCTGTCATCTGCGGCAGGCGGGGAGTCGGAGGGAAGTTAGGAAGTACACCAGGAATAAAGTGTAATTGTTCCTCATAAATTATTCATCGCATCTGGCTTGCCTTTAATTTTTGCATAATGGCTTCGCTAATCCCCGATCAATTAATGGAAAATGAAATTTGAATGATAATGAAAACTCCAGAGATGAAAGAAATTAAGTGTTCTCGTGGCTTGTGACAGAAATCTAAACAATGGGGCTTCTCCGAGGGTCTCCCTCGGTGCCTCCCTCCTCCTGCCGTTCCCGTGCGGGATGAGCGCTCCCCGGCCCCGGGAGCTGCAGCATCACTGCATCCTGAGTGCCCAGGATGTTCTACACTCCCGTAGAACACCTCAGTCAGGTCCCTCTGCGATGAACCCTCGTGCATTTTACATAGGAAACATTGTCCGTAGTGCCTCAAAGCATAGCCATGAATTATTTTTCCGGAAAATGGAGTGACTAATCGCAATTATTATATAGCTTGCGTCTCGTATATTATCAATTTAAAGCAATAATGCAGTCGGTTTGACATCTATTCACAGACGGGTCCTTGCTAGGTGTGGTTTTTGTCCCCTTGCATCCCATGGTGCTTGGATGGATGTTGAGGCTGGCAGCACTGCAGGGACAGCACATGGGACAGGTGTGTGTCCATTTATATGCTGCTATGTCTCTAAATACTGATGAGGTGTGTTGCTGTTGCAGCACTGTATTGTAGACAATTCCATAATATTTCTGGCCATTACAGGTATCACCAAAAAAAATACTGGAAGTATTCAGAGATTTAATTTCATGACTTCGTCATTTGAAAACATACTGAAAATAAATAGGGATTTATTCCAGAGGCTGGATTTTACTCTGCTTGAAAGATCTTTAATTACAGGATCAGGTCTCAAATTTTTGTAACAAGCCTAATGGTTTTTGTCCATTTCTTAAGCCTAGCAAACATTTTGTGTAACAATGAAATGAAATTGGAGCTTGGCCTTATTACCTCGAATTTATACAGCATTCTAATTTTTTTTCCAAGGCTGGGGTTTTGCAAAAGAAAATTTAAAAATTGCAAAAATATTTTCATTCCCAAAGTCTTTTTATCCAAACACATATATGTCTGTTTAATATATTATCAGTGCAGTTACTTACATGTGTTAATGGAATTACTTACACACCTGGCCTTAAGCTTTTCCAGGGTTTAGGGCCAAATGAACACCAAACTTTTGAAGTGGCAGAGGTATTCCACAGGAAATTTCAAAGTGAATCTTTACAACAGTGAGCTAGGAAATGTTATTTAGAGAGGGTTACATGGATTCCCAATGCTGCACTATGGATTTTCACTGAAAACATCTAATTTAGGTTCAAATATATCAAGTGTCTAAATACTGGTGGGCATTGAAGACAGTAGTATACCAAAAGAAAAAGAAATCTGGTCAACTGCTAGATGGATGACATTTTTCTTATTCATGGGAAAAGTACCACACATATAGCACTTTAACATGTAATGTCATGGGAGAAGTAACAAAATTCCACAGAAGTTAAGGGTCTATTAAGATATCAATCAATCCAGGGCAGATTTCAATCAGCATTTCCTTTTTGTCAGCATATCAAAACTTGTTTTGCTCTTGAGTAGGGCACTTTTTATTTGTTTGGGTTTTTTTAGTTCTGTTTATTTTCTACTTCATGCCTAAAGACCATGGCATTAGAAGAAAGGGTCAGGAGATTTGGTGCTAGTTGATATCTTGCTGTACACATGTTGTGTAGTCTCTGGCAAATAGCTTTGGCTGATGTTCCTTGTTATCATAATAAAAACACTTTCAAGGTGCTGGGTGCAAGGTGAAAAGCCTCAAATACCAAAAATCAAATGTCTTTATCATAACAGGGAAAATACTCAGTCAGATAGAAAGTTAGAGGGAAAGTGTGGACAACACAAGGAATAATATGGTTTTTGAGAAAGGTCTCAGACACACAAGGAATGACACACAAATTAATGGAGAAGAATAGGGTGTGGAGCACAGCAAAAAAATTGCAGGATTGTGAGCAGCCCAACCAAAAGGCAAGATGAGCAGCAGTGTGGTTGGGAAATCAGGGAGAAATCATATGGTAGAAATCAGGCAGTGGTAGTGGAACTGAGCTACACAATCATACTGCCCCTAATGTCACTGTCCTCCCATCCTGACTAGCTGTCAGTGAAAAAAGAGAAAGTATTTCCCGTATACCATCTTGTCTTCCTGCACTTTTTAACCAGAGAAGAACACAAGAACTGCATAAGGTCCACCTTGCTTTGTGTCCTGTCCTCAATATTAACAGTGTTAGTATTTTCTTAAAAGTTGACATTTCATCCTGATCTGAGAGCAGTTATTTTGATTTCATTGTGAAGACTCCATTTCTTAGTTTGTGTACAAATGTTCACAGAATTTCCTTACTGTGAACCTGCTTCCTTACTCCTGGCCCAGGCCTGAAGATCTTGCAATGCAACAATCTATGAGTAAGGACTGATACCAACTGCTTTTAGAAAATGTTGAAATGTGGAACCATGTACAGGTCACTTTAAAGCAGTTTTAAGTTACCAAAACTTCAGACCTCCACAATCCATAACTAACATATGGCTATTATTATAAAACAACTGAAATTTAAACTTGATGAGCTTTCATTCTTAAATATCAACCCATCTGTTATTCAATAGAACAGAAGAAATAGTTTAAAGCAGTATCTTTACAAAAACTTGGGCTAAATCTACTTATTACTGAAAAAGAAGAGTGTAGGGTGAAAATATGGCCCTAAAGAATCATTGGAGTTTTGCCATGGATTCCAAAAGGCCATGTTTTGAGAATTTAGTGGAAAAGGCAAAAAGTCACTTCCAAAACGTGTGATTTTTTTTCTCATTTATTTAAACATGTTATCAATCATTTATCCTCAGTGTTTTGTATAGAGGCACTATTTAAGAGGACAATGAAGAGTGAACATTTTATGTACCCGTTGGCTGTCTAGGATGTAATACTTGTCTATGAAAAAAGAAGTTCACCTAAATAAATTCTACACATTTATATAAAAGAGGGGTTTTTTTACACATATAAATTTGACCAGTCTATTCCACTTATTTGCATAGAAGAATTTTCTTTAATCCAGGAGGCGCCACACATAAAGTAGCTAATTATCCATATAAAGGAATGTATACATATCCACAGGTTTTAACTGGCATCTGACTTCTGAAAAGCCATGGAAAAAACTATTGGCTTTGCCCATTTTATGAAACGAGCATCTTTTTACACGTTGCCACAATTTCTGTGTGTGTCAGCTCCACTTGAAGGTACTTTCCTAAACTGTACATTCAGCAGTACAGATGTACCACACACTCTACTGTTTCCACTTCTTTCTTTCTACTCAATTGTCTTCTATTCTAAGGATGATAAGCCAAACACCAAACTTCTGTCTCAGTGTTAGCCATCAGTGTTGTGCAGTATTCCAACTTGATTTAGGCTGATTTGGTTTTTCTAGGTGTGCAGTAAATATGACAGATTGATTAGTCCTTGGCATAGAAACTTTCTGAACAAGCTAATGTTGTTTGTTTAGGTTCAAGCTCAGGCTTTCAGGCACTTGGAAAGAGCGGAGCTAGAGTGGTCCTGAGCAGAGTGTCTGTTCCTCTGTCTGGCCCTCGAACAAACCAGGGAATAGGAGTTGGGAATGAGATGATCCTTACTGACCCTTCAACACAAACCATTCCAGGATTCTATGAAATTGGTTCCTATGAGACCAAGTATTCTGTAAATAGTCTTTATTGATTAAAAAAAAAAAAAAAAAGCCCAAAACCACAATGGGCAAAATGGTGTCAAAGAAAGACACCTCTTTCAGCAGAGATAACACATAGGGAAGGTGCAATCTTCTGTGTTTCTTTAAAGTGAGTGCTGCAGTGTCACCCTGACTGGATGACGTGAAAGAAACTGGGACAGGGCATAGCTTCTGCTCAGGATAGGATCTGAGCTTGTTCAGTGTTTTATAGGCCCAGTCTTCTCCATCATGAAAGAGACCTCAATATTTTGCTGAATCCATGCTCATTGTTTCCCTTCTGATGGTGCCAACTCAAAACATGCAGACAGTATAGCAGAAATTAAAAGCTGCCAGGAATATTGAGGCAAATTCTCATCAAATTGGCTTCACTGTGGTTTTGACTTTCCCCCCCTTCAATGGTGTCCTTGTTGGGACACCAGCAATTAGCTGTTTAGGGTTACTTGTCCATTCCTCTTGTGGTGAGGAGTTAAGTCCTCTGCTCTGCAAGGCTCTACTGCTCTTGCAAACCTTCATGTTCTCTCTCCATTTGTACAGAGTCAAAGAGGCCCTGGTTTTCATTCAGACTGACTGATCTTCACAGGAATTTTGCCAGTTCTGGACTACCATGTTTCTTCCAAATCTGTTTTCCAATAGTTACAGTGATCTAGGATTATCCAGTAGCTCCTACTTGGATTCTATACTTGTGGGACTTAGTTCAGTTTATGCTTTTTAAAAGTTACAGTATTCCCAGGAATTGTTACTAGATGTCATAAATGACATCCCTCATGGCTCAGCAAAGCCTGTCAGCATTCCCACAAAGGGTATCATTATCCTACAGACCCCAGTACTACACAATTCACAATTTGTAGCCTGCTCCACCTTTTCCAGAACTAGCCAGACCTTCAAGGGATGTCAATGGGAAAAGGGGGATGTTCAGCTTTAGCCACCCAATGTTATTGGCTAACTGAAGTACTCTGAACTGAGTTACATGAGTAAAACCTGCCTTAAAATTCCTTCTGGCAGTCAGTTTCAGTGCTGAATTGCAGATGAGCCTCTGGGACTCAACATTTCACTGGGCCATGACCTATCTGTATGTTGTGTCACCTCACTGTTGGATAACTACTAGGTCACTGAATCAAGTCTAAACTGACTTGATGGGCAAGATAACAGGCTTAAATTTTAGACTCAATAGCAACAGGGGGAAAGATACGAGTGTGGAAATGATCCCTGCACTCTTCACAATCCTTTTGTTTAAGTGCTGTAGTGTTGTTACACTGATTGGGCTTTGGCATTTTAAAAGTTGTAGACAGACAAGGCAGAAAACTGTTCACTTTTAGAAATTATTGTTCTTGAAGAGATGCTGAAACTTTCTTAATTGTCAATAATAAAAGAAAGTCCAATATTTTTGCATAAACATGTGGGAATTATTATGGATGGAGGAGGGGACAAGGGTAAGGCCGAAAGGAAAGGGGCTGTGAGAGCAGACCAAGTCTGGAGATAACCTGATGATTACATTTTTGTGGTTTCCTTCAAACTCAAAGCACCACGAGTGAGTATAAAAGAAGGAAGCAAAGGAAAAAAGGTCTGATGATTGGCACAGGAGGTTTTAATGAGAACTGATCTTAATGTCTAATACTATGGTATGAAGAAAAAAATAAAAGAACTTGGAAAATCAGACAGCACTTGTCGTTTAAGAGCATCAGAAATTCAAACAGCACAGCCTTTGAAATCTGTGGAGATAGCCTGGAAGCTAGTTTTACTGACAGGTAAACTTATGTGGTTAATCCTTCTTAACTCTTTAAGTACTGAGCAGAGGTACAACACATTCTGGCTGTGCTGCTCTACTTCAAAACTTCTCTTCTACCATGCCTTTCCACTTACCCAATGGAAAAAGACCTTTTTATTTTCTAAAGAAATAAAGCAGAAAGCATGGCATTCCTCTTCACCACTGCATATTAGCTGAGGAACTATTTTCAGTGTGTTTGATATAAATGTGCATTACGTGATGCCTACTGTAAATTTAAATTATTTAAAAGATTTGATTGCAATGGATGAACTTTGAAAACATCAGAATGTATATAAGGCAGACTGGCTTAAAGTGTTGCCCAGCTCACTTTTGTCTCTAGTTCCTTCTGGCCAGGCTGGTGTATTCTCGTTTCTGCATTTTAGAACATCCAGTTTAATTCTTAATCTGGAGCCCCTCTTACTCCACAATTACAAAAGTTGTGCCTATGGGTTTCCACTCTGTGAGGTTTAATATTCTCTGTTTCACTCACCCACATCAAGCTGGAGGCAAGTGCAGACAGCAACACTGGAAAAGCCTATACAGGTATCTGCCATTTGTTCTGTATTTCCTCAGACTGCTGACTTCATCACTAAATGGTAATCAAGTTTTCCACCTTTTATTTAAAACATGCTCTAAGCAGGGCAATGCTTCTTCCTAAATTACCAACTATGCATTTATGTCAAGAGACTTATTTAGAAATACTTATTGTTTCCTTTTTATTGTTTACTTCTAAAAATGGCTCAATTTCTTTTAAGAAGCTCAAAACACTATAGAAAGCCTTACTGTCCTTGCCTAGCAAACTGGTTCACAGTTTCTGTAGTTCATACTCCTGCCTTTCTATTACAATATTCCTGGATTTTTTTTCAGAGCAGCTCTTGAGGGATTTGCTGAGAAATATAAGCAAGGCATATTGAGAGAAGTATGACCAAATCCTGGTCAGAGGAAACACAGAGTGAAACACTGAAGTGCAGATTTGGTCTCCTACTTCCAGTTGTCACTCCCTGTTTATATCCCACACAGGTGGGACAAGAAGCAGAGGTGGAGAATGAGTGAGATGATTTGGGAGAAGCTGGATCAGTGCTTTCCTGTCATTGTCTTCTCACTGCAGGAGAGGCAGTGGCATGCACTGAGGTGCTGTAGGTATCTCTTCTGGGGTCAGTGGGACTGGTCTCCCTGCTTTGGGCCTCAAATTGTTAAAGAGAGGTAGTTCAGCTCAAATTGCAAGGCGAGGAGAGGAGTGGGATAATGTAGCTGTGGTTTGGTTGTTTCCCACCCCTGTGATTCTGACAGGAACATACAGTATGAGGCCTCTGAAAATTCAATTTTTCTTTTTAATGGAAAATGCTGCTTCATCGCAGGGTACCTGGCCCAACATTGCGTGTGTGCTCAGTGAATTGCCAGGCTTTCAAGTGACCCTGCTGCTGCAGTTCAGCTGCCAGCAAGCAGAAGCATGAGGAACATGGCAGGATGGCTGACACAGCCTGATGTTACAGCCCTGTCTGCTAAACAGTCAAGATTAGTATTTGTAGCTGCTGCCCCCAGGATGCCCGCAGAGCTTTCATGGGTCAGCAAGCAATGATTTTGAGACTAATTATTATTGAGGACGACTTCATCTTGTAGGACTTTGAACACAGTTCCTTTTTTTTCCACTGATAACAAAAGTCACATGGCAGAGAAATGATGGCTGCCTGAAGCAGGTGGGAGAAAATTTCCATTAGGGAAGAAGTCCTGGGCTTTATATACTGATAATTGTCCTGAAATGCTTCACTGTTCCATGTGTGCTTGATCCTCCAGTGTAATTCTGCAACAGAACTGTCAGTGGGAGGTTTGCATTTTGATTTCAGGGAAAAAAGGAATGATGACTTTGTTTTGCACAGATTATATAAGCTCCTGAAATCCAATTCTGCTTTCCATGTGCAGATAGAGCTTTCACTGCTACAGCTGGATTTATATTAGGGTTTTCTGAAATACAGTTTAGCCCACTGAGTTTTTGAGAACTCAGTATTTTAGATAACTGCTTTATTTGTGTGTGCCCCATTCTTCATGAAATGTATCACAAAGAAGCACCATGTGAGTAAATTAAGTATGTTGGCCAGCTGATTAATATTTTCCTAACACTTATTAAATATGGCTACACAAAAAACCGAAATCAAGAGAAGTATTTCAAGTGAATTACTTGGGACTGATTTTGAGCCACCTGACTTCACTTTGGTTTTGCTCTTTAAAGTTACCTAGAAAATACCTTTTTATTTTTTTTTTTTTTTTTAAATACTGCTGGATGAGAGCCAGACCTCTGGCTCCAGAGGCAAAGGGCAAAACCTAAAAAAATCCTGTCTGAACAGGCAACTCCACCCTCTTCCCCAAGTCAGCTTGGCCTTTTGACAAAAAGTGTGCTCTGAAGCAAATTCATTCATTGCCTTGTTTTTGGACCAAACTCAAGATTCTGAACTCACACCACAGAGAGACCATTTCCATGAAATCCCAGCATGCTATTTTATCACCCTTTGTCATTCCCTATAATGAGATAAAATTAACATTTGGACAGTGATTGATCAAATTAATAATTTTAATTGATTTTATCAAAGAGAAAAGAAGGAGCTTTGTGTGGTAATGCAGCAGTGAGGGAGACCATTCTAGCCAGGTATCTAAAATAAGAAGAGTGAAACTGTCCCCTGAGACAGACATTTGAGCCCCACCAAAATCAGTCAGAGGGAGGAGTAGTAAAGGATTCCATAGCATTCTGGCTGCAAATCAAGGTGCATATGTGTATGTGTGTGTGGTGTGGGATAAAGAGGCTGATTCCTTCCTGGCAGTGGTTTGGGAGAAGCCAGAATAAGAAGACAGACTTGGGACCTCAGAAGTGCTGACGCGTCTGCCAGTTTAGATACGGCCTGGGGCTGTCCAGATGCAAGAAAGCCACCAGAAACTGCAACTGATCATCTGCCAGACTTGGGCTCCTGCATACTCAGTGGTGGGCAGGAATAGCGGTGTCTCCAAGAGATGTCTAATGTATGCAGCACAGCTACTTCTTTCCAGTGCCTGCATAAGAAACCAAAGGGTGAAAGCTCTACATAATAAAAGATCCAGGAGGATCCAGGAGGATCCAACTTCATAAGTAAGAGTCATCTAAAATGCCTTTAATGATAATAGGAGAAGACATGGCCCAAAGGTGACCATAAAGTGCTCTGGTTCATTCTGCAACGCTCTTTCCCATCACAGTAAATTTGGACTATTAAGTGGATCTTATCAAATCCTAACAGCAGGGCTTCTGGGGAAGAGCAAAGGTACCTGCCTGTAGTAACACCACCACACCACATGCTTCTTTGCATTATTATAGAGGAATCCTTCAGCTGGACCTTGGAGGAGATGGTGTTCAGCTCTAGGCGAAATGAAAACCAGTGGAATCTGAAGTTACATGCTGATAGGAAGGTATGTCAGGTAAAATAATTTGCTTGAAGAGACAGGAGGACTGATCGTATCTAGGTTGTCAACAAGCACATTGGCATAAGATATTCAAGATACAGAGATGTGTATGTGAAGGCACATAGCATAGAAATGAGAATGTTTGCTGTTTAAAATGTGATTTCTCAAAAAAGCTCAACAGACTGCAGACTGGAACAGCACAGCATACCAAAAAAGAAGAGCAACACGTGAAGGCATAAGAAAAAAAGAGAAAGGAGGGGAATGAGGAAGGCACTGCCACTGAAGCACGTGCTAGTAGAGCAAAGCATAGACACACAATGGGTAGTCACTGAGGGCACACATGACCTCTGGCTCCATTACACCCTGCTAATGGTTATGTGGTGGCCCTACTACCAGTTTGCTCACCTCTGAGCTTCTTCTGGTTATGGCATTACCACCATTATTTAAACATTAGGCAGAGGGAGACAAGCATGGATATAACATGCTGTTACAATTATTCCAATCTCTGCCCATCTGAGCATGACTTAGGCATAGGTGCAGGAGGAGAAAACTAGTCATTAGCATCTCCAGTCAGGGGAAGGATAAGAGCTAAAGAAAATATGTGAGGGATGAAAAAGATAACAAAATCCAGCTGTCTGTCCAGATCCTTATTAACCCCCTTAGCAGCAAACAAGCCACCTTCTAGGCTTTAGCTGAAACCAGCTTATGTTTTGCTATGTTTTAACAATTCCAAAACAGCTTCCATCTCTTGACACAATATCAAAAATTTGCTCTCCAAAGAGCAATTGCTGTAATAATAACAATACTTACATTTCATTATTTAACCTCATGCTATTCATTCATGAAGATTAGTGTTTAATTAATTAACAACACTTAGCATTTCCACTTAGCACTTTACCTCTTCAAAGCGTCATACAGACACTACCTAATTAAGGGCAGAGCTCCACAGACACTTCACATCAGGACTTCCCTTTGACAGCTCTGCATCCAAGACTTGCTTACATAGTATAGCACACGAATTCAAGTTGAAAGTCCTTTTAACTTCATCAGGAGCCAGATAATGCTGTGGTTATCAAGTAACTATCTTTGCAAATTCTGTTTATTTTCCTGTTGCTTCTGGTTGCTTGCTATTCACACAGGGATCTAATTTTTGGCTAATGTGATGGATGATAATATGAACCTTATATTAGTGTTATCTACAAAACACTTACTCATCCACCAGTGAAAATCTTATTCTCAGTCAGCTGGTTGAACAGCCTTTAGCTAGAAAATGTGTTAACCACAAAAACATCATAAAATGTAAAGCAAGAGTTTTTAAAGAAGATGGTGCTTTCAATCCATCAGTCAAATGCCTGCTATGAAAGTGCCTTTCTTGTAAGCACCCCAGGATGCTACACAACATCAATAGACAATATAAACACAAAGCTTTTATGGTTCACTTTACAATTGGACATTGACTCTGAACCTGTGAAACAGAAAGGAATTGAATTTCATGACCAAAGAGGATAATGTGCACAGGATTAAGTAGACAAAGCTGGTAGAAGCAGGCAAGCAATATGGCTTTGGATGCTGATAGGGAGATTAAATTTACAAATAAGAAACTAAAGGAATAAACCAATTCTGACTAAAATCTTGTTAGCCAGCAGAAGCACTTAATACTTCATATCAATCTGCTATTTTTTTTTCAGAGCCCACTGATTGACTGAGCCTTGACTGTGAGAACTGAACAAAGAGAGCCTTAAATATGTAGTAGCTCCAGCCAAGAAAATTATTCAGACAATATGGAAATAAACTTCTGATGCAGTTGAATGGGGAGAAAAAGAAAACATTCATCACAATTCAAGAACTTGTCTAGTGTCTCCGAGGATGTTTTCACAGGGCAGTGGCTGGCAGGGCAGCAGCCTGGGGCTGCTGCTGCTGCACAAACCTGCTCCAGAAGAAAGTGAGTGATCCAAAACAGCAGTGTAGCTTCCAGCTCTGCGTGGTGATGTGGTGTGTCACATGTACATCACAGCTCGCCCAACTCGGTCAAACAGCTTTCTCAGGAAGCCCTTCTTGCCAGATGGGCCACAACTTGATAGATATCAGAAATTTAAATGGTTTGGTTCTTTGAAAACTGATTGCCTTAAACAAAATCAGACCCAACCATTCTGGCACTGAAATATTCCACAAGGATAACTGTGTATTACTATCTGCAGTGTCTTTGTGCCTAAAATGTGCTGTGTTAGTGTTACTACTAACTTCTAAAATCCCAAGAGTTTAAAATAAAAATCAGGCTTTGTTATCCCTTAATGCAATTTCATTTAAGCTGCAGATGAATGAGACCCTTATTGCCATATTCAGCTTCAAGCTGACAGTTAAACACCAATCCAAGACTTTTCTGTACATGTGTGATTGGAATTCAATACTTGCCTTTCATCTTCCCTGCACTTCCCACAAATTCTTCTCTCCTTACTCAGCTTCAGCTACAACACTGTAGTATTGCCTTGCTCCCTGTCACCACTGCCCAGGACTCCCTTGTCTCACACACCAAATGGTCTATCTGGCCCCGGTGAGCCAACACCTAATTTATCCATCCCTTGGCTACCCTCCCTGCAGCCTTTGCTAACATTTACCACCTAGGAAACCATCCCAGACTCATTCCAGCCTGCCATGTCCACTCCTCTGGACTACTTTTGCATTGGTTAAGGCTAGTGATGTACATAGTTACATGTGAATTAGGTAAATCATGGATCCTTCTCATTACCAGTTTCCTGAAGTATAATGCTCAAGACAAAACCAGCAGCTGTGGTCACTGTAATTCAAGTTATCATCTAGGTAACTGCTTCTTTTCCCAGCATAAGGCTGTCACATGAGCCCTTCTGATCACTTGCATATTTACATTTGCTGTCCATCTGTTCTAGCATCTCTAAGCCCTGATGTCTTGCAGGAACACATGCTGAGAGACTTCCTGACTGGGGTCAGCTTCCAGTACTGGAACTCTGCCAGGTGCAGCTCAAGATGTGAACCAAATATAGGCATAATATCAACTTGGTTAAGGCTAGAACCTGACATTTAGACCACAGTTCTCAACTCTGGTGTACTCTGGTTCTATACTCTGGTGCATTAAAAAACAACAAAAAAATTAGATTACTTATAGAATTAGGATTTTACATCTCAATGTCCTGTTTGACTCAGCCTCTACAATAAACCAGGTTGGTCTGTTTAGTCTGTCCCATGGAGTATTGGGGTTTCAAAGTTTCACAGGACTGTGACATTTCTGCTGCTCTCTCTGAAAGAGGTTACAGGCAGATATCCACAGAGTAATCAGCAACAGATCCCTAGTGGTCAGTCATAAATGTAAGTTCCAGCATGAACTTCCTCCCTGCTTCAAATGTCTAATGTCATTGGGACTTTTTATACCTTTTGGCTATCACAGCCTCCTCCAGCAGTGAATTTCACAAGTGATATTGATTGCACTAAGTTGTATATGCACTTCCCCTGTTGCTTCATCAGAGGAAAGTGTCCCTGTTCCTGTACCACCATGGTGCATAGCATTACCTTGCAATTCAGCCTTCACAGGGAGTGCTGAATGGATTGTTTGATGGCTTGGAGTATAAGACATCCTCATCTCCTTGCCTTGTGAAACTGCTCAGCACTAGAGTTAATACTGAAATGAAGGCCCCCTAAAGTGCAAGGCATGCTCCAGGGAAAATATGATTGAGGGTTACATTAGCTATGTATTTTACTTACAAGTCTATCACAGTGCTCATTCTAACCACAGCCTTTCAACTAATTGATCCTTAGGACTTGATAGACAGTATTAAAATATTTCTGACAACAGCATTTTCACAAGTAGCATTACTTGTCCCAGCCCAGCTTGGATTTCTTACCTTTGTGGTCCACAATTTTACTGTCCAGTCAAACGATGATGTGACAAAGAGATGGGAAAAGTCTATTGGACCCACTGCCATGTGACAATTGATTCCTGTGACAGGTCCTTGGTGGCCTTCAAAAATTTCACCAATGCCAGCTTTACTGCAGGAAGAAGAAAGATTTACATGCAGAGAGATTTACTACCTAATGATTTAACATAACTTTACTATTAGGTTCCTGCTTACTTTTGAAGTCCTATTTAACCTGCAAATCCCTCTCCTTCTGCTGAATCTCTCTCCTTTTGCTAAGGCCTTTGCCTGCAGAGGTTTACTCCAGTGGGCAAAATTAATGTTCAGAATCAAGCACAGAGAGAATTTCTCTTACTTCTGAAAACTTACCTTAATCATTTCTACATACACTGTCTACTCCTGTAGAATGAAATAACATTTCTGTATAATTATAAAATAACTCTGAATTGTAATTATGCTATAGCTTATGGCTATGAGTAAGCCATTATCACAAGGAATAACCATTAAAATAAAAATGCAGATATGTTAATGACTTATCATGAGCAATTCTTTTTCTCTTAAATATCTAAGATAACTTTTCATAGCAGTCAATCAAGTCAGTAGGAAGCAAATGCTTTTTCACAGAAAGTGAGGGAACTGATCCTGTGATCAGGTATCGTACAGTCATTACTTTGAACAAGGGGAGATGTGCATTTCATCAGCCAGAGACTAGAACAGCTATTAGGAAGGAAAAGTACAATGCTGTGTAAGAGAGGATGTGCAGTTTTCTTCTTCCTGGAAGCAAATGATGCCAGATCAGTTGTCAGTGCTGTCTCACACCATACACAGAAAAGGGAATTATGAAATTACCCTTTTAGCTAGATTATAGAAAAATTGCTAGTGGAAGAATATACATTAAAAATAGCCACAGCTCTGATGAGCCTGTCATCCCTGTGCCAGTGTGAGTACAGTGTACTGAAAGGAGATATGGACCTGTGCCAGAGGAAACTGGTCCCTCATCCAGTGGGGCAGTGTCCCTTCACATCTCATTCATATATTTATATATATGTATATAAATATATATATAAAACAATATTTATGAAACTTTGTGGATGTGTAATAGAAGCCCTACAATCTTAAACCACTGTATCAATGTCTTTTTGGTCAACATAAACTCAGAATATGATAAAATATGAAATCAGAGAACATCGGATACTACTGCTGGAGATGAGCTCCAAGTCCATCAGTGGAAAAAGTTTGTTTTTTACAAATGCCAAGTTTCTCAGAGATAGAACTACCACTGGAGGCTAACAGAACACAATAGATCATGTAGATTTGCAGGGTGCAAAACGAGGAACTTGCAGAATCAGACTACAGCCTGGGTTATTTTATGCATGAGTGAGAGAGCACAGGATTCTCTAGAACCCATGTGGCACACTGTGGCTGCATCCGTGTTATTAAAAGAACCAGGCCCATGGTGGCTTTTCTCTGATTTGTCCCTGTGGAGACTGAAGATGGAGCTCAGAATGATGAAAAAAAAAGCAGATTATCATCTGATATTGGTTTAGGCCTGATTACTCTGCAACAGAAATGTCTCCTAGGACCTCATTAGATCTGTGCAGACATAGACACCTGCATCCCAGCTAGGTGTATAACCTGTATACAGCTGTGTAAATCTCCATCTCATCTCATCTCATCTCATCTCATCTCATCTCATCATCTCATCTCATCTCATGGGTGTGAAAGAGTTGTTTCTGAGGACCCAGCCATCTTCTCTTCAGGCACATGACTGGAAAAGGTAAAGGAAGTTAACCTAAAAGTAATCATTGCTCCCCACCAAGTACACAGGGAGCCTGGGGTAACTGCTCCAGTGTAACAGGCTGTAGCACAGATGCTCAAAGTCAGGCAGCTCCTGTGCTGGTCACAGGAACAGTACAGACATTGTTGATCCAAGAGAACAAAAACATTGACCACTCTCTACACACACTTGGCTATCTCTCACTGACACAGGTACACAATGCTTTATAAGTACAAAATGCTGAACTTCACCTTCCATGACGACAGGCTGTGTAGACTGTTCCCTCTTCACTGCCCACGACAAAGTTATTGACATCTCCAGTTGGGAAAGCCATTCCTGTGACCGCCACTGGTTTGGACTTATTGTACACCAGCTCCATGCTCTCCTACCAAAACAAGTTTTTGTTATTATGCTGGGATGCTCCTTTTGTTAGTCTGGGTTGGGGCTTTTTATAACTGATTTCTAAATATTACATGGGATAGCAGGAGAGGAATAATTTGATTCAGTCACAGGACTTTGGTTTCTATATAAGATTTAAGAAGATGCAATGTCACCAACCAGGATGCTCCTGCCATCCCCAGTGCTGTCTGTCACACATATGAGACTGTCAGGAAGGCACTGGTCTTTTTTGCATCATCTTAAATCAACCAGAGATGACAGGTGAGAATTTAAAATCTAATGGTGCAGAAACTAAAGATAATACCTTAATGGTTACATTTGCCAGCCTCAGGCTTTAATAAATCATGCAATACCCTTCTATTTACATTCTGGAAATCAGTTGTCAGGAAGCACATATAGTATTGTGTGCATGTGAGGCATTTATTGCACTACTGTGTCATTTGTCCCTTTGCAGAACAAAAATTGAAAGTTGGGGTCCTGTCAGTATCACCATTCTAAGCATTGCTTTTTAGGGATTTTCTGAGGTAACCACAGACACTCCCTCTAGACTCCACCATCAAGCTACAAACCAGCAGGAATGTTTTCTGTTTTCATTTGGTAGCTATATTTTAAAGTAAATCAACATGCCCATTTTTGCAATTGCAAATACAATCACCATGCAAGTTTGTGGCTGTTGCAAGATGCGTATGCTTTGAGCAGATTTTGCACAACTTTTTAGTTTTTCAGCCTAAATGATGTAACCCAAGAATCCACAAAAGGTCTGAATGATTTCACCATTTTCATTTTTAGCTATTTAAGTGGTTATCTTCTCTATGTTTAAAAAGTCTATGCTGCTGTTTCTCTAGGGCCAAAGCCTGTAGGGCTTTTCTCAAAAGGGCTTTTTTGCTGTAAAGAAAATGGGTATACCTGTGGGAGGAGACCAGTGCAAATCCACAGTTTAAAGAGAAATACTTCTGCTTTGTTTATGCTTTTCTTTGAAATAAATTTGATTTTATTATAAAGGCAAAACAAGGCATAAAACTTGCATTGGAGACCACCCCATATTTCTGTAAAAGTGTGAGTGGGAGAAGAAATTCTGTTAATATGGGAGAGAGACCATATATTTTTGTTACAGTCTTCTGGGGTGAGATCATCATTTAGTGTCTCTGCATGGCCACAGACTGTGGTGGACTCTCTGCTCCCAGCACCCACACCATGACTATACACAAGTGCTCTGGAGCTGTGTCTTTGGAAAGTTTCAGACTGACACACATCACCAACACTTCACTCCTCCCAGTTTAAAGCTATGGCATGCAGCTTGATGTCAAGTCCTGGGCCTTTCTTTTCTAGATCACCATGAGCCGTGTGCCAAACTTCAGTGTAATGTGGGGTGTGTTCCCATCCTTGTTGAGAGCCAGTTTTGGAGCAGGGAAATTCCATTTGAGTGATGAGGCACTGGAACTCAGATGTTCACAGATTTGTGCTTCAGACTTTAGTATTCCAGTAAGTGAATATGCAGGGATGGGATTTATCTTCTTGATGTTTAGGTGAGAAACTGTGGAAGGGATTAGGGTGCCTGAACATAGATGCCTGGGCCATTTTAGATGCCTCCATTTCTACTGCAGAAGAGTCATGGTTTCTTACAGTCCCAAGACACAACTACCAGCCCCACACTGCTGCCTCACATAAACAATATGGTCAAACTTTGAAGTTGGCCTCACTTTGAGTAGAGATGTGATGACTTCCAGAATCCTCTTCCACCCTAAGATGGAAGAGGATTCTTCCATCTGGGAAGTTCCATGTCCCAGGGTGGGTATCTGAAATGGCTTTTCACAGTTGGATGGAGTGAGTCATTCTCCAGATGTACCAGCCTCTCTCTACCTCAACTGCACAGAAAATTTGAATTTCTAACTTAGAATTGACACATCAACTTTTAGAGGGCTGAGGTCAGGATAGAGGAGTCCCACCTCTTGTGTCAACACTGAAAAGCAAATAATTCAATAGCAATTGCACATTAGTGCATGATTAATGTAATCATTATCAGGAGTTTTTATGCAGCATTTCGAAACAAAATCAGATCCCATGATGTTTAGTAAAAATGATATTAATTTTTTTTCTAAGAAATTGTGTATAAAAATGAGTGATGTGTTAGAATAGAAAATGTACTTTTTCAGAAGATAGCACTTAAAAGATGCTTCCTGTACACCTCTTTCAGCATTGGATTCTTTGTTTAATTTCCATTATTATAATCACTAGTGGTTTGGGCAATTTTCCTGTGTTTCCTTTCATTTCTGATACAAAGGAGAGGAGGGGGGAACAGACAATAGTAACAAACATTTCAGAGGGGGAGAATTAATTCAAAAACTTCTGATTTGCATTGTTTGCTCCTTTGGTTACTGAAGGCTGCCAGCAAAATAAGTTTCTGAGTTTCTGACTGTGTGCCTTGGAAACCTGCAGTGCCTTGGGTGTGTTCAGCAGCAGTGCAATCTAGTCCATATTTGTTAAACAATGCTGTAGAATAAGTGCAATTTATACCACAGGCGACTTCTGTAATTACCGTGCTTTAAAACGGACGATTTCATTTTCACTTGAAACTGACCCACGTATTAACGTATTACAATAATTACATGATTTGTGGTAAAGGAAATGGGGTTTGGCTCTTAGCAGAGACTGCTGGAAGCAAGCTGTACTCTTTCAAGTGCATCCATTGGCTTTAGTTTGTATAGGATGTGAGATTTTGGCTTTTAGGAGCTATGTTTCACTACCCAGGTATCCTGCTCTACCAAAGACAATTTTCCCCCATGTGTAGGTGAAAACAAACCCACCTGTGGAGTTGAAAGCATGTCCAGGCTCCAGGAGCACATTTTGCCATCCGTAGAGACAGTAATAAGATTGTGTGCATTCTGTGTTCCAACTACATTCACACAATACACAGGATGCTGAAAACACAGAACACTGGAAGTCAGAGAGCCATTCTTACATTTTCACAAACAAATTTCTAATGTCTCATATGTTATTTTAATAAATGATTAAGTAGTCACACAATACTTGGAAAATATAAGACTCAGCTTTTGCCAGATAGGAATTGTTTTGGTTAGGTTTTTGTGTTTCTTTTCCATTTAAATTTTAAGAAGTACATTATGGAGGTGGAAATGTTTTCAAAGTTTCATTTTCCTCAAAATAAAACAGCCCAGCTGAGTAATGCTGTGAAAATACCAAATTATGTGGATGAGATTTCACCCACAGGGACATGTGTCATTCTACTGATGGCTTTTGACACTGAAAATAACCAGCAGAAAGAGGAAAACTGTCGAAATGGAATCAAAATGAAAACTTTATTCATGAAAACAGCTGCATAAAACTTGAACTCTTTCAGAATTTGGCTCGCATGCTAAATATTTGCAAATGTACTGCATTTGAAGAACATAAACGAGCCCATCAATTGTGGATGATCTTCAGAATTTGCCAATACACCTTTTAAGATCTGTCATTATAAGTGGGGAGTGACTAAATTTAGGGTGTTACACGTGGTTCACCATAGTGCAGTCATTCCATGGAGGCTGAATTCCAGTTATTATGCATAATGAAACTTGGCCTGCTCCTTTTCCAAGGAACCTGGTAAGATTTTGAGCCTAAAGTGTCATCTGATATCTGATGGTGACATACGAGGGATGGGTCAAGTTCAGCAATATCCAGAGTGCAAAATCTGTCTAAACTGAACAATAAGATTTAATTTCTTTTGACTAGTACAAGTGATACTGCTAAATTAAGGGTTAGATGTATAAAAAAGTCAAGCCAAGAAAAGTTTAATTTCTCTGCTGCATTTACCAATAAATAGAAGACCTGCATCTCCAGAAAGAAAAAAAGCATTTTTCTCTAATACTTTGCTTAATTAAAGAAAATTAGGACCAACTTCCAAGAGATCCCTAAGGAACTCCTAAGCCAACTCCATGTAGTGTTAGGAATGCAGCATTTGGTCCTGCTGAAAGGAACTGCCACTTATGTCAAGATCCAGCTGCAGGTCACCTACCCAGCCAGTGGGGAATGGCAGAAATCCTCAGGGCTCTGGCTCTCTCTCAGGTCTGATGGGCCCAGTAAATGTGCCCTCTCCAAGAGCAAAAGGGGCAGCACCTGTACACACAGTGTCTGTGCCCACACTGAGATGGACTAAGCAGCTGCTGCTGAAATAGTACCTTGTGCTTGGAGGCAACCTCTACACACCAGTAAGTCACAAGGTCCATTTGATGCCAATTTTTTCTTTTCTCTCAAGATTGTCAGGCAGCCGGTTTCTCCCAGATCATCAAATGGACCCCAACTGGTCCCTCCCGTGTCTCACACTTTTTTCCTCATGTCACAGACCTTCTTGCTGCTTAGTGTTAGCTAATGACCCCAGTGCTAAACACGATTGCTGCATACTGATGTGTGAAATAAGCATAGACCTATTTTTTCATGGTCTTTTGACCTCCAGTAGTGCAAAGAGACAGAGTGGGTGGGAAGCAAGCAGTGGAATATCTAGAATATTTAGTGTGGGGGAAAGAGTGAGCCATGTCTTTCCAGCAGCACCTCAGTGTGTCAGGGCTGGCTTTAATCAGGGCTACCAGCCATCAATTTCATGCACAATAAAACTCATGGCAGAAATGAAAAGATGTAAGGAAAGTGGATGAAAAAGACAACCAACTGTATGTAACAGAAAGTCTAAACAGGCTCCTTCCTTTCAGAGGGTTGCTGCCAGCTTGCTTTTATTTATCTTGGAAATGAAATCATCATGCAAAAAGGTTTTGTCTTAATTAAAATTTCCTGTTGTCCCAAGTGCAGATGTGTGGTGGGTGTGAAAGGAAATTAGTGAGTAAGCTGTGGGTAGAATTCTCTTTCCTGGTGAATCCAGACAGTAATCAGTGATACAAATTTCAGGAAGGTTTAAGTCAGGGAAAACAACATAATCTATCTGTTTCAAATAAACAAAGCAAGACAGAGAAAGGAGAAAAATCCTTTTTTCCCCCATACCGCATGATTTCAAATTAAAAAAAGACTATTCAGGTCACGTATCTAGCAGTACAAAAAGTAACATCCCTAACATAGCATTGTCTTAATTTTTTTTTTTTTTCTTGGCAGCAAGGATTCAAGCCAGCCTTTCGCAACCAAGTTTTTTGCAGCCAAACCATTTAAAGTTTATGTAAGTAATTCCTATGTACTAATATAAAGTAAGCAACTCTTATTGCAAAATCTGAGCACTCCTTAAAACATCATGCTTTCTCATGTTAGACTGTGTAAACACTTATTTATGCCAATCCATGACAGCACATAAAGTGCCCATCTACAACTGAAGATAATTTATTTATATTTTTCAAAAGCAAAATATTCCATATTGTTCTATTGCAATAATAAAGCTGCTTTAATAAGTAATTCCAGGAGGTACAATTTTGCCTTAAATGATTTTTGAGTGTAAACAAATTACTTCCCATTAATCTTTGCTTTTCCACTAGATTTTGAGTCCCAGTTGTTCAATTTTCAGTGACAGTCAGCTTCTTGCCACTAGTTTTCTGGTCTGCTACATCTCTAAATTGCACTTCCAGGAGAGACTGTTTCTTTTCATGCAGATTGAACAACATTACTGGCAACAAAATGAGCAAAAACATTAGGGAAACGAAAAGCAATGTTGAAGTTGCAACCCATAGCACAGATCATTAGATAATTACATCAACATTCATGATAGTGGAAATTTAGGGAACAATACTTGTATTGCTTGGGCCACTAAGCATATCTGTGCACACCTGTAATTTTTAATACAAGAGACTTGCAATCATAATACTGGCTCCATACTGAATCTTTATCAGTAATTCACATGGCATGGCTTCTGAGGTTGTCTTTTAACTCCAGGGATTTACTGTCAGAGTCAACTGAAAGCTGAACCTTGATCTGCAAATTCCAAATATCAGAATCACAGAATTGTAAAAGCTGGAGCTGCAAAAGCACTATCACTTTGTCTGATCCTTCATTCTGCTAGAGCAAGATTACCAAGTTCCTTATGTTACAGAAAATCTGTGTTTTTCTGCACTCTTATATCATACTTTTGCATTTTTTTTCCTTTTCACTTTCCACTCAGGAATTGCCCTAAATTCAATCCCAGGATGAGCTACTCCACCTTCCATCTCTCCTGAAGAGTCTGCCCAAGCCCAGACTCCAGTGGAGGAGAGCTCAAGAATGCACAAGGTGTTTGTGCAGGATGGGCTGGATGTCAGTGCCATAGCAGAGTGAGGCCACTTTAGCAGGCAACCCAGGCTTGTCTCTTTCTCCAGCACAATATGAGTACTTTGCAATGTAAGAGACTCTCCTATCACAGACATCATCCTTGGAGCACAAAGTCTCTTCTTTCTCAGCATTTTGTGTTACTGCCCTGCCCTTTTATCTTCCAGACATCACCAGAGCTCACTGCCACCATCATTAATTATCTGCAAGAACCTGTGTGTGTCAGCAAAATGCTCTCCTGCATCATTCTATTGAAACAAACTCTCCCTTAGTGTTCAAACTCTGCCCTGTGGCTCTTGTCTGGAGCAGAAGAGCATGGCAGGGATTTACATATTGCTCTATTAGAAAACAGAAGCAAATTGCCCCACTCTTCCCAAGGGCATCAGTGTCTACTTATAGGAATCCACAATGAGACCCTCATAGGTGCCTAATCTGGCTCAAAGGAGAAATTTGTGTACATCAAGACAAAAATAATGACTTGAATGACCTGCCACTTTGGCAGCCTCCACAGTGGTCTGTCTCTCTTTACAGACAATTGGGACAAGAATCACAGTGCCACTGTGCTGGCACATAGGTGCCTCACTCAAATGTTATACTCAATCCTGCCTTCTTCCTTGGAAAGGAGAATAATGTCCTGACTTGACTGTATAACATATGATGGTTATGCACTTACAGGAGGTGGTTGTTCATGTCTCATATCTACTTTTTTCCCTTCAAAGGCCACACTTCTGTTTTCATCTGTGTGGCAGCTAGCATTGTAGACACAAGCAGGCAGCTGCCTTTCCCTGCTGACCATCTCCTCTAAGGAGCAGAGGAGGTGATTTTTATGCTTACCGTGTGAGCAGCAGCAGATAAGGGAGTTCTCTGAACTGGAGTGCGCCTGTGGCTGCGGTTATCCCACAAGACAATTTGGCCAGAGTATGTTCCACCAACAACCAGGTTTGGGTGAAAGCGAGCAAAACAGACTGACATCACGGAGGACTGGAGGAAAAGAGGTAGAGAAGAGAGGGGTTACATGGTCAGCCATCTTCAGCTCTCTCCCTAGGGAAGCACACTATAAGTAGCATTTTGTATTTTAGGAATCACTGTATGAACTTTATTCACACTCCTTGCACACCAGCAATTCTACTAAAGCCAACAAACACATGCAACTTTGACCCTAAAATGTGTTGTTCCACTAGTCCTAGGGAAAAGATAGGATGAGTCTGAGCATCATGCTAAAAACCTAAGATAACCTCTCCATGACAGTCATGGTAAAGTGCTTAGTTTCATTTTCAGAAGTGAGAACTTAAACTAACCATATGCCAACCAGAGAACAGCATTCTGGCCCATGATATCCCATCAGGGAGAGCTGTTTCTTCCCCTGTTTCTCCTCTAACTTTTAACTCAGGCAGCTTGAGGCAAGTCTGTGAAATACCCTCCAAAGTTCACCTCAAGGTGTGCAGTCTTGAGAGCATCAGCTGACAAGCTGTGTCTCATTGTTGGATAAATGACTGATTACTCTGCTACCAAGGTCTTCTAACAACAAAGGAAACAACACTTTACAAATTCAGTTTTTCCTCATCCTAATGGCAACTGAGTTATCTTTGTATATTTTCTTTAGTTGGGGATGCTTGGGAGCCAGACTGATGTAATTCTTGATAGCCAGACTGGCTACCTGATAGAGTGCCCCACAAGCCAGTATGGATGTTGTTATCTATCCTAACTACTACTTTTAAACACCTTTAAAATAACAACAGCTGAAGTCCTCAAGGGAACCTTCATATGCCAATAAGCTACAGTCAAGATCAAGAACCAGTAACTACTTCAAGTCTTCCATGCTCTTCTTAAATAATTATTTCCTATTTATATAATTGGTTCTGGATGTTATGTCATTGTCTTATGCAAATCCTTTTATATATTTTAATGATTGGATATTTTGTAGTGTTGGTATTCCTATTTGAGAATACTCTTCACTCAATGACAAAGGGTTAACTAAATTACCATATTCCATTTGTATAAAAACCATGGCAGACATTTAAGCAAGCTTTGTTGAATTTGTTCAGCTGCCAAGCTAAACTAGACCCAGTGTCTACCCAGGTAATGGTCCTGTCTCTGGGAGAAGTGGATAGGGCTGTAAAACCTTTGACATAGGCAGATGTGTTGAATCGTTTTCTTACTGCTCCTCATGATGATTTCTCTAGTGGCTAGAGACTGATTTGAACTCACAAGAGACTTGAAATCCTTTCTGAGAGGGCTAGAATAAATTATGCTAACTCTTGATGCCTATAACTAGGTTAATAAGAATAAAGTAAAATGGGAAGTTTAAACAGTTTTTATTGAAATCATGTGTCTGCCTAATATAAATTGTTTAAAGCCAGATTATATGCTAAGTGAACTTAATAGATATACTTACAGCATACAGCAGTATATTTATTACTGGGTTCTTTTTTTACTTTATCTTATTAGGATAATCAAGGCAATGAAAAAAGCTGCCATTAATTTTTTTTTTTTGCTCTGCTCTCTCTGGATCCTCTTGGCTGTTCACTTGACATCTTTATACTTCCCCCTCTTGACTAACACTTCTGCATACAATTCTCTGATGTTATATAGTCTAGCACCTAGTGACTAGATGATTAGTGTACATAAATGCCTATTTTAGTCCATATGTAAGTGTGTTAGCTCAGCAATTCCATGATGGTCAGTCATAGCAATGACAGGTAGCATCCAAACACCATTTCCAAAGGACCTGGCTTTACAGAAAAGAAACTCCACCCCTAAGGAACAGGATGTAGGTACTATTAAGAGGGGTTTGAAACTCAGCTACACTGCAGCTGCCATCCAGTTTCCACAGATTTCCCCCACACATTATAATTAAAACGACCCTACAGCACATGTTCTACATTTTATCTCTTTGTTTAATGGCTTGTTTTAATCAACCCCTCTCATTCCTTATAACTAAGCTGACAGATATTCTTACATGAAGTGAAATAGCCAGATGATTTTAAAATAGTACAGCTCCACCACTGTGTACACCCCACAGCAGCTACAAGGCTCCACATGTATTTTAAGAAACCCCAATTCAAACAGCCATTCCACAACAAAGTTCCCAAGTTTGTCCCAAGCAAACTTGGGAGACTCTAAAGCAGGGCAAAGAAGCCAAGTGGACAGTGTATTTTTAAAAGTTCTGCTTTCATGGTTAGCGTGTTTTTGCATTTAGAATGCCAGAATACAGTTGAATGGTCAGGATATAAACTGCTAAAGTGTGTTTTTCATAAAGTTCAGAAATAGCCTACAGACATGACAGGGGCTTGAGCTCCCTGCACTGCTTGTACTTTTACATCTTGCTCCAAAGCAGTTTGCAGTCTTCAAAAGGTGAAATGTTCACATCCTTCTAATTATGTCAGCATTATTTTTCTATCCAATAAAAAATTCTGTCAAATATTAGGATTTAACAATTTAAAGATTCCATTCCACAGCACTTAATATAGTGATTATTTTCTTAAAATTAATGGCAGTACTCAGATGAGTAAGGGCTCTAAGATCAAGCCCATTCATTTAACAACTTGAAAAGCATTCATTTCTTAGTCTTAATGGGAGAGAGTGGCTGACAGGTCTCCAGTCTGTCTGAACAGCTCTGTGCTCAAGGACAGCAACAGAAACCATACCCTGTAAGCCTCTTCTGCCCCCAGGCTGCCTCTTGTTTGCCTGCTCAAGTAGTCTTGCTCCTCAGAACAGCTTTGCCACTGACTTCAAAGAAGGAGGAACCAGCACATGGTCAGGTTTTTAAAATAACTGCATATCCTTGGTTGCACTTCTACCACACCCTTCTAGGGAAATCTCACAGCACTTTCCAATAGCAATGGTAAAGCTTCCCAGTTTTTCAGATATTGTATACTGTAGGTGCTTAGTTACTTGTTGCAGAGGACAGAAGCAGCTAATTTCATAGTATATGGCAAGAGCACATAAAAAAATGTAGGAGGAATCATGTCAGAAGTCAATTCCACAGGGAGTTTAGTGTTCACAGTAGAAAAGTAGCATTTAAAGCTAGGAGATTCCCAGCATTATCTTTTTATGGATGCCACAAAGCATCTGTTTGAGCAACAGATGGGATCCACAAGAGACAAGCAAAATCTCAGTCTCTGGTCATCTGGATTTCTCTGAATTGCACTGTGCAGTGAATCATTTCAGTATTAACTCCAGCTTAATGCACAGGTGTTTTCTCCTTCTATGCAAATATGGTCTACTGGATTTTGCTTTTTCTGTCTCTCCTTAACTTTCTCAGTGGCTATATTAAAGTATTCCTGGTACTTCTGGCTTTGTGATCTTCCCCCCAGGTGTTGCACTCCTAGTGGGGCCACAACAGTGGTGCTGCTGCCTCATCCCCTGAGCACAGGTGAGCAGATCTCCAAGGGCCAGAGAGGCAAACCTGAGTTAGTTCTACGTGGGAGCACTGCCAAGCATAAGCGAGAGCTCAGGATGCTAAACCTGGGGATTTTGCCTGGCAAACAACCAATCCTGCTAAAGCTTCTGCTCCCAGCTGCTGCTGCAAACATAATTAAGAAATAAAACATGAGATGGCCATGCCCTTGTTACAGCAAAGAGAGGGCTGGGTCTCACAAGCAGAAGTGGTGTCCAGCCCTTAGAGAGGTCTCAGTTGAGGGGAGGAAGGCAGCACTCTTTGCCCCCTGCCTTGGTGGGGTCAGGTCCCCTCAGCCCATGGGGTGGAGCACTGTGGATCTGCCTCTGCCTCCCTGCTCCTTCCCTCCTTCCCTCCCTCCCTACTAATGCACTGATCCAAACAGGCCCCCAGCCCTCTTCAAGTGGCTGGCAAAGCTGTTTTATATTTTAGAAGCTTAATACAGCCCAGATTTGGATTAATGGTGGCATATCCCGTCAACCACAGGTACACGTGCTTGGGACAGACAGCCATTTAGCTTCTCCCCACTGGGAAGCCTGACCTCAGCAGCCACATCTGATGTGTGCAAGGCCCTGGAGACTCGGCTGTCTCTGCTCATGTCCATACGCTGGGATGGCACTCTGCCCAGCCACCAGTCAAACAAGTTCACAAAGACCTGGGTGCTAAATAATAATAACTCTCAATAGGCAGTGACTACTGCCTTCAGCCAGAGCTCTTCTGCAGGAAACCACCCCCGGAGCCAGCATTGCCATACTGGTGCCATATGCCTACGCCTGACACCAGATGTATCTCAAAACAATACTTTGTCAGTGGGAAGAAGCAATCCAAGGAGTTCACAGGGATTTCTAGGCTCCAGAAGACCAGGTTATTTTGCAGCAGGCTCTCAGGAAGCTCCTGGGTGTATTTTCTAGCTGAGCACATGCATGGGATAAAGCACTACCATCAGTGGCATGCTGCTGTGGGTCACTCTGACACAAACAACTGTGGGCAATGAAATCAACTGCAGCTGAGATCATAGAATCATAGAGTTAGAAGAGACTCATCAGGATCATTAAGTCCAACTCCTGCAAGGACCCATTAAGAATCACCTTGTGTTGAGAGCCTTGTCCAAACACTTGAACTCTGTCAGGCTTGCTGCTGGAACACTCTCTTGGGGAAGCTTGTTCCAGTGCTCAATCACCCTCCGAGTGAAAAACCTTCTCCTGATATCCAATATAAATCCCTCCCAACACAGCTTCATGCCATTCCTTGAGTCCTGTCACTGGTCATCACAGAGAAGAGATCAGTATTTGTCCCTCCTCTACCTCTGAGTGAGATCTTCCCCCAGTCTCCTCCAGGCTGAACAATCCAAGTGACCTCAGCTGCTCCTCACATGGCTCTCCTTTGGACACCAATAGTTTAATGTCCTTTTTGTAAAACTGCGCACATTATTCAAGGTGAGGCTGCCCCAGAGCAGAGTGGGACAATTCCCTGCCTTGCCCAGTTGGCAATACTGTGCCTGATGCACCCCAGGACACGGCTGGCCCTCTTCCAGAGGCAGATCCTTTTCCATGCTTGAGGGACTGAGAGCAGAGGGACAAAGCTGTGGTACTACTCCTTAGCTAAAACCATGAAAAGGTACCATAATCATAGTCCTTCATCTATAGCAACTGAAGAACAGGGACTGAATCACTGATTGCTTATGTCTGCCCTCCTGAGGAATAAATAAATATAGAGGGAAGCCAGAAGTGCACATGCAACCTACTCATAACATTTTGTTCTCAGTCCTGCTCATCAAAAGCAGCATTTACAGAGTCTAAGCACTCACAGTCCCTCAGAGAACTGCCCAGCCTTCTTCTGACCAGGCAACCAGGAGACCATTTCATTCCTGCACTGTTATACACATGTATATCTGGCCCCCTACATCATAGGGATGATATACTGTAAATGTGGATTAAAAACATCATCCAGAATTAAAACAGCAACTGAATTATTAAATAGAACCCCTTTTTTTGTCACCAGTCATGGGCTGAGAATAATCATGGAAAGCAAGGCAGTATCAGATCTGAACACTCTCTGGTTTAGGGACCTTTCTCTGGTTTTGCATCCCAAAAGTGCAAGATATCTTGAAAGAGGAAAGTTTAGGGTGACTTTGCTCTGGCTACAGAGATACCTGGTATTGTACACTGAAATAGAGCCTGTGTTCCTTCCAAGAGTCCAGTTTATTTTTAGTACCTGCTAATGTGAATTTGGATATTTCCATGTTTCATGTCACTGTCTCAGTATAATTAGGAGTAACAAGAAAACAGCAGAGAGAATAGCAACAGAATTACAGCTGGTTTTGAAATTAAATTTGAGAAGGAAGTTAAAACATGATTTATGTGTACAAAAACTTTAACCAAAGAGGTAACCTCTTAATTCTAAAAGCTTCAAATTCCAAGACTTCTGTACTGCTCTCTTCCAACTATCTTCCTATTAAACCGTGAAATAACATCTGAAAGATTTTGTGTGAGAGATTATTTGCGGTACCATACAAAATTTGTCTCTACTAAAAATAAAATAAAAGCAGTTGACATCTTTCATATATTAAAAAAAATAAATAAAACCAAACAAACACTTCTTCAAACCAAATGTCAGAACTCTGTTTAATTAAAAAAAGGAAGTTTATACTTGGTTATGGTGTGTGTCGACATCTACCCCTTTGATTTACAGGAGTATGGAAGGGAAAGAACAGATTGCTTTATTCAAGAGAAAGAAAGGAGGGAGGGGGCCCAGTGTGACAGGAAAGAGTGTAGGCTGTATTAACTTCAGTGCTTGTTAAAACATGAAGGATTAATGGTAGAAAGGGAGGGAAGAATTGTGAATGTCTCCAGCTTAGGATCTTCAAAAATGTTTGGGGATTCTAAGAATGTCTCACCAGACCACATGAAAGCTGCACAGAGAGACTCAGCCACACGACTGCTCTAAATTCAAAGCTGGTATTGCTCCACTTATACCATCAAACCAATGGAGCTGAAATGTAGCCACAAATTAAATTTATTTTTATTGAAAAAGTACTAAGTCCTTAAAAAGAAGGAAAAGAGTATGTCAGGAAATGCAGCCTTTCTTAGCAGAGTTTGCAGTGTAGGTAAGTCTGACATCTAGCCTCAGTGCTGACATCTGAGTATTGCAGTAGAATCAGAGCACTCTGCCCAAGTTTGCAGAAAGGCAATATCCAGCCTTATGACTTCATTTTAAATAGAGTAGAAAACTGAAGCTTTCTGCTTTCATCTCTGTAACTGCAGGTTCAGCCCATGTAACTACAAGGGAAAAGTAATCAGGAAAAAAGTCCACAAAGTGCCTTTGCAAAAGGAATCTACACTTCAGTACTTCTGCAAAGTGCATTTGCTGTTATTATTAATTCAGCAGTGTCATGGTGACTCGGAAAAGCAGCAAAATTGCTTGCTGCATTGCAACTGTAGATAATCCTGATATTTCTCAAATTTAACACGGGGACATCCTGCATGCTTTTATCCATGACTGAAATAAAAAACTGATTCAGTAACCCTGAATTACTGCACACACATGCAAGTCTGAGCATACAGTCTTTGCTGAGCATCATACTGTCTTTGTCAGACTGAAGATGAGATGATTAAAGCCTGGAGAAATAAGGAGTAATTTCATAACAATGGCACACCAAAATTAAGTTTTCTTTCCACCCAACTACTTAGTGCTAAGTACCCAAATATGTTTTTTTTTTCTCTCTGATTAGGACCTAGCTGCTTATCAGACTCAGATTCAAACAATTAATGTCTGTGTGCCTGCATGTTGGAGAAGCAAGCACTTCCTTGGTTTGTCTATTTTATTTAGCTCATGATGCTCTACAGTTATTCATGGGCACTCTTAATTGTTTTGATTAAGTTATTGACAAGCTTGAAGTGATGAGTGCACACCACCCTTTCAGACCTGGAGCCTGAGGACATGTGTCTGTGGGTGGAGTGCAGAGACCTTCTGCCGTCCCCGCTCATTCCAGAGGCTGGCCACAATTTGGAGCAGATGGTAAGTGTCAGCTCGAGCATGGCAGCCTGGCATGCAGCTTGCATCCAGCAGGGCTCACTGGGCTCAGCTGAGCATTAGCCAAAGGCTTCTGGCCCAGAGCTACTGTACATGTAGGGTCATGGTGTCACTGCCTGCCACCAGTGCTAACTATAGCTGCAAGTTTTGTGGCACAGAGACTACTTTATTATGATTGCTTTGTAACAAAATCCCTACTAAAGCATCTCAGTCTGATGAAGGCCTCTAGAATTGAGCAAGTAATGGCATTACCTGAAAAATTTACTTGGTGGAATGGTTAGAAATGCCAGATAAGCATCTTATTTTAAGCACTGCAAATGAAATCAGATCTAGAGAGGCACATACTCAAAACGTCATGCAAACCAAAGCCTTCTGTAAGTGTTGCATCTAAAGCATCCCTGAAGGTGAAGACACTTCTATCTAGAAATTACCTGGGGAACCAGGCTGTGAGAGAAAAATCCAGGAATTTTGAACATTCTTTCTGAATTACTTCTGCCCATTATGTCTCTGATATTATCTGATACAGAACATAGGTGTAATCTTTGCAGTCAGCCCCACACTCATGAAGTGCCCCAGACATTTGTCTCAAGATTGAAGCTTCTTAGTGCTGTACACTTCTCCAGGCAGAATGTCCTTCCTGCTGCAACAAGGACCAGGCCTCAGGAGTGAGGCTTGTGTCCCTATCCAAAGGGATTCCCATCTAACACTGTGCAGCAGTAGAAGAGAACCCCTAGAGACTGAGCTTAGGCTGGAATTCTGGTGTCCTGGACTGTTCTCCTCACAGTGAAAGCACAACAGATAATCACTTGATGGCCAGTTCTGGAAATACCAGGATGAGACTTTAGAGAGCCCACAGAGATAGCAAATTCCAGATCTAGGGACCAGGAATAGAAACAAAAGTTATTCTTAAGCTGTGGTGACGGTTTTGTGGTTTCTATGGCAGCAGTTTCTCAAACCAATGCATTTGATCAACCAAACTATGTGAAGCCACAGATGAATTAGAAATGAGTACAGATGCTGCAAGAACAATTATCTACAACTCAGCCTGTGAAGCTGGGTGTAGTAATCACAGCTGCTTGCAAGAGAGTCACAGATAAATCTCAAGTGTCCAAATCTCCACAAGAAATGCAAAGGCCATGAGAACTGAGGCACAGTCAGAAAATTGTATATATTGAACCAAAAACACTTTAAAGCCCCAGGCGAGGAAAGAACTTATTTAAGTCTGTCTTTTCTCAGGTGTCCATGAACTTAATTGTAATTAATTCTTCTAAGTTCTCCATGATTTTAATGACTCCGAAGCCTGTTCAGAGCCAAGCAAATCAGCAAGTGCTTTCCTAAACAAGCAATTTTTAAATTCAGGCTTTCTGAAAGCTAATAAGCTCCATTCTGTGAGGAAAGAAGGATGCCTGATGTTCAGATGGTCCTGGGAAGACTCTGTGGACTTAGACACAGCCTCAACTCAGAAGACTTCCACGTCAATATCAGAGACAGGGAAGGGAAAATGAGTATGAAGTGTCAGAGGCAGACTCACTGGAATGCCAATTTTTGGAAGCACATCTAGAGATTGTCTAGTCCAATCCCTTGGTCAGGGCAGGATCAGCTGGAGCAGATTGTTGATGACAGTGTGTAGCTGGGTTTTCACTGTTTCCATGGATGGAGAGCCCATCACCAGCTTGTGTTGAGTTTCTCACTAACCAACACCCCCAAGTCCTTCCCCTCAGGGCTGCTCTCAATCCCTTCTCAATCCAGCCCGTATTTGTGCTTGGCATTGCCTCTCTGCAGGTGCAGGACCTTGCACTTAGCCTTGTTGAACTCCATCAGACTTGCAAAGCCCCACCTCTCAAGCCCTGGAAGTCCCTCTGGATGGCATCCCTGCCCTCCAGTGTGTCAGCAGAACCCCACAGCTGGCTGTGGTCAGTGAACACACTGAGGGTGCTCTCAATCCCACTGTCCACATTGCTGGCAAAGATGTCATAGAGTGCTGGTCCCTGACACCTGGGGACACCATTTGTCACTGGTCACCCCTTGGACATTGAGCCATTGACCACAACTCTTTGAGTGCAACCATCCAGCCAATTCCTTACCACTGAGTGCTCCAGCCATCAAATCCATGTCTCTTCATTTGAGAGACAAGGATGTTGTGCAGGACAATGTGAAATGCCCTGCACAAGTCCAGGTAGATGAGGTCAGTCATATGAAGACTAACAGGCTTTTATATTTGCCCAAATCCATCACTTTCACTGATGCACCTTTTATAAGCAGTGTCACTATGTAATTGGAAAAAATTGTAAATAATTGAAAATTAATTTAACATTGCATATAAATGTGGAGACTGAGAGGCACAATAAACAGCTATCTGTGGAAACACAGAAGATACCACAGCCAAGTCTGTATTTAAGAATGAGAGTGGAAACATGAGTTGTTTTCACACTGTTCATATCTCCTCCCGTAAATTACTGCAGGGATTCTGGTATCAGTAGCCTGACTCTGCACCCACAGAGCATTAGGAAGCAGCTAAGATCACAGAAGAATTAATGAAAAATATAACAGACAATTTTTAATTCCCCTTTCTCTGAACAAACATCAGTTTTCTGAAAATTCACATCCTGCTTTCATCACCTGCAAGGCTATGCTGCTTGGTTTCTACAAGTTTTTTCCATAAGTAGTCTTGTAGAGGAGAAAGGATTGAGATAAGTGTTTTCCAGTCTCAGGATGAAAGCCTTAGTAACACTAAATCAGCATAGTTGTGTCATCTTACAGTTGCTGAGTCCTGGAGGATCAGAGGACCACCCCTTGCTCAAAAAACAGCATCCCTGAGTCATTCACTCCCACCAGTGATGGGACATTTCATAATGCATCTTTATCTTGCCAGGAAGAATGGATTTATCCCAGAAAACCAATGTTGGTAGTTCTGCACAACTCTAGTCTAAATTTGGCTTAGACTATTTATTTACAGATGTAAACATGAGATAGCAAATGTTAAACATGTTTTTCTCTCCAAGAAATGACTGATGATTTAGTATATGCTCATGAACTGTATGGAACTGAAGTGGGACTGTTATTTTTCTTAGCTACAAAAATACTAAATGGTGTTATAAGAGCAATTGAATTAATCACAGGTCCTAACGTGCTCTGGCACATTCTGTAGAAGAGATAATGAAAACACTCTGATCTTTCCAATATGACAAATTGTTAAAGGCATATTGCTTCTTGTATGTAGGACATTTGTTTGTCATTTTACACTAAAATAAATGTACTTCAACTTTTCTTTTTCTTTGCCCCATGGGAAACATCTTCCAAGGATAATATCAGCATCTCAGCCCTGCAGCACGTGCTTCTGCTTTCCCTCTGTGGGAAGCCAGGAGTGTTAATCATCGTTAAATCAATGCTGTCCATATACAAAAGTTCTTTTTAAGGAAGTACTTGTCAGTCATCCAGCCACGGGGGCAGAGGGTGGAATACTGTTGATTTTAGACTTAAGGCAGTGGACACTTGTATCCTGGGCTGTAATGATGGATTCCTTGGTTTCTGGGGCCTTTTACAGCAATTTAGAAGAGTAACTGTTTTATATTTTGTGCCAGGTAACACGAAAAGAGGCTTCACTCCTCACATAGAGCTCCCACAGAGACAAATATCATGAGGTGAAATAATTTTCTTGAATTTGGACCAAATGTACTCTTCATTGTAAGTAGCTTGCACTGAGAACAGTTACATAACCCAAACAGAAAAGTCATGCCTATGGCTGTTTATCCATCATTTGCAGTGCAGCTAGGGAATTGCATGGTATTTTACATCCTTTATGGAAAAAAAAATCAGCGGAAGGATCTCAGTGACTTATTGATTTCACATATATTTCTTGTTCACCTAAAACCGTTTTAGCACTGGGGGTTTCAAATATATAAAAAATATATGAAATGTAATGTTCATTTCAACAAAGGAAAATTGGGTTCTTTTTTCCCTTCCTTCCTTTTTACACTAGGTTATGTTGAAATGTAATCAAATCAACAACTTCTAAACTATAAAGCAACCCCAGGAACAATTGCAGGATTTGGTGATTTTTTTTTTTCTCTGCAGTTTTGGGATAGTGTGACAAATCTGCATTTTTTTATCAACAGAGATTTTCAAAATTCTGAGTCGAACGAATAATGTCATGTGTTTGTAAGTATCAATAATCTAAGCCATCTGCAAAGGAATGGTTTTGCAAAGGCATCTCTTTCAGGACACTGTGGATTTTGTCACTGCTTGAGGTTTTGGCAAACCATCAATATCACTATAATTTTCTCCTATGAAATATAGTTTTTGACTGAGATATTTTTTTTCCCTTAGCTAGCTAAAGTTTAAAAATATTGCATGTCTAACTCGGCAAATTCAAAAGTTAGGCTTTCTCTGAACTGGACATTAGATGCCAGTAATTCAGAAAGGTATAATGCAGGTTATCAGTGGAATAAAGAAACTTAAAAAAAATTAAAACTGAATGCTCACTGTTTCACATAGCCAACATATTCTTTCTATTTGGTCTGAAAGGAAGATTATGGAACTTTAGGAAGAGAAATGGCATCTTTAAGTACAGGTTCATTACAAATCTCTATTTTCACACTTGCAAAAAGCACAATGCTATTGCTAGTAGTGACAGTTCATCATTTAAGTGTATCACATCTACCCCTTCCAAAAAGGGCTTAGATGTGAGAACTGCCTGAAATTTTCTATCCAAGACAAGCAAGGTTGTCACTTCCTAATTATTTGATTTATAATTGAAATCTCCATTTCAAACGAGGAAGATGATCTGTGTTAAGCCTTGCTCTAAGCAAAGAAGCATTCTGTTCCTAGCAGACTTTGTGTGGATAAACACAGTCCTCAAATAATTCAGAATGCTAATCACTAATAGGGGAAGTACACCCACCTTTTGTATAAGCAGTCATTTCACAAACTGACATGGTGTACAATTATTTTGTTATACAAAATGGCTTTGATGGGTGTGTTGCTCTTCAGGGTTCTGTACAAGACAGCAAGAGACCCAAGTCATCATGGAAAAACCAACTTTGGTAAGGGTTTGTCAAGACACAGTTAAAACCCAAGGGAAGGTACAGAACTTTGTAACATCCCTTTGTCTAAATAATGGTGCTTACTTGCTGTATGACCTCACCTGGAAGAAGGTTTCCTTCTCCCACTCTTGTTATGAAAAATATAATGATTTGAGTTTTGTGGAAATAAGTCAGGTTTAAGAGATTTTAGGACTGAAATGTGAAGGGCTATGTGGCAAACATGGCATGGTTTTGAAGTGCAGATGCTTATAAATTCCATGCTAACCGCTGTGGCATTTCAGCCACAATATACATTTTCACATTTTCAGTATCTTTTCTGTCCTCCCCCACTGCTGTCTTTGACAGGGCACAGGAGACTCCATCCCTTGTACATGTGGTCCTCTTTGTCCCCCTCTACAAATCACCTGCATGCAGGTCTTTCCTCTCACCTAAGACACCAAAAACCATTTTCCAAGTACTACCCTTAGTCTTTAGATGTGTGAGTGTAACTTCTACTGACTCACACACAATCTCTCCACAAGTATTGGGGCACTAATCTTAGGCCAAGTGATAGTTACTTTTAATCAACAAAGGCTGGAAGTGATGTAACCTCCAATGGGAAGAGCAAAAAACCACAACTGGTATCAGCTGAGAACCGAGGGAAGAATCTAAAACAAAAGTCTAAGAAACAAGACATGGGCTCTTGCTTACTGACATCTTCATAGTATAAACTGTGCTCTGTGTTTCCACGTTCCAAACAGAAACGTGGCAGAGGACAAAAGTTTTGAAATAGGAACAGAGTAGGTATGTCTTTCTATGACAAACTGTAGCTGAAACTCTTCTTCTCCCCAGTCATACATAGAATTAGAACTTGCCCCTAACTGTAATTCAAAATGGCACAAGTATGCATCTGCATTAATTATTTCAGTGTGCAGATAACCATGTAGGCACAAATGTAAGAGCAACAGAGTGTCCCAGAGAAAAGGCAGAGCTTTACACAGCTCCCCAAAGATCATCCTACCAATGCTTCACAGGAGGAAACAAAACTGAAATGAAAAGAAAACAGCTCCTTTACCTCTGAAAAAGCCCTTCTTGGTATGATTGACAACTTTTTGGTATGTGCTATAGAAGTCAGCAACAAATTTGGGATCCTGGGTGCTGAGGCATTCCCACTATGACATCTGCCTCAGTATCTTCACAGGCAGACATTCAGAGGCCCATTTACCAGTGAACTACCATGAAAAAAAAGCAGAATCAGATTCATGTTTAGGATCATAGGGTCATGGGGAAACTCGGGTTGAAAAAAACTTTCTCTTCCAAAGAAGGGGTTTGTGGTTTTTTTGGAAAAATTTGCAGTCAGCTCAAAACCACGTCTTCTCTGACATTTACAGCCCTTTGAAGACTGTTCACAGGTACCCTCTCTCACTAGAAACTGAGGAATTAGGTAAGTCAGCTCTGGAACTTGACATGCTGGATTTTTTTGATTGATTTTACTTAAGAATGTGAAGCTTAGAGAGACTTCAGGGTCTTTCATTTCTTGTATGTCTCTGAAGAACTGAATCCTTGCTTGAAACTTTGTGCCAACAAAGTGAGGAAGTTTTTGTGGAAAAGCAACATTATAAATACAAGAGAAAATTTTATTCATTTTTAAAGTATTCCAACTGTACTTTTTGGACTTTCCTAAACTTTTTGTAGTATTTCTTTTCTTTAGAAGCTCTGGAGGGACTGAGCTCTAGTCTGGCTTCCACAGAGAAGGAAACTCAAGGACAAGAGGAAAAGGAGGATATTAGTCATTCAGGCTTTTACCTCAGCCTGTTCCACACACAAGTCTTGTGGATTTGGGCGCTCAGCACCTTTAGCAGGCAGGCTGCTGGAGCAAAAGGCACATCTAAAGGAATTTATGTTGATTTTGAAAGAGCAGACAACAACAAAGGAACCAAATCAGGGGGAAAAAAATGAAGCAACTCTGGCCAATATCAGCCACTAAATATAGCCCTTCCCTTACCTCAATGCATCTAATTCTAAGATATGCATTTATGACTCCATCCATTTAGTTGAAAAGGGAAAGACCACACCAGGATAAGCAATGAAGAGTGGTCAAACACATAATTTAATGGCAGTGTATGGAAGCCACTACAAAAAAGCTAGGGGAGAATGAAACATTTTGTGGTGCAGCTGAGTAGCTGATTTCTCTACCCAATCCACCAATATTTTCCAAGCATGGACAGCTTTTTTTGAAATTAAAATAGAAAACACAAATCCTCTCTCCCACAAAAAAACTGACAGTTTAGTAAAAAGATGGAACTAACCAAGTAAATCTGACTGCATAGCATTTTAGGAAAAGGACAGAAATAGCTGCATCTACTGAAAGTGATATACTGCTGAAATACTTTTGTGATTATACTTAAAGTCAATCTAACTCCTTGAACGAACTCTTAAACGGTTACTGCTTCCTCAAATAAAAGCTACTTCATATGAGCTCTCCTTTTTTAAAAATACACTGAATGTAGTTGTTTCTAAGTGTCAGATCAGTACTTCTCACAACCTTTTTGAGACATTTGGAAAAGACATAGTTGACAAAGAGGAAATTAGAAGATCAGGAAATAATCCATAATAAATCAAAAGACAGTAAATGCAGTAAATTTTTGTTTCTGTTATCATTAGACTGGGTGTAGCAAAGCAGAATTCTTTACTTTCCAATAACAATGCAGAGTCCTCCAAATCAGAAAGTAACATTCAATTTGGTTTATTTGAATGAAACTAATATCTTTAGCTGTCTTCCTCCTCCACCCTTCTCTCCTGAAATGATGGATGTTTGAGGCTGAGATCCAGATACCTCAACCAACTTTAATAGCCCCTCTTCAGTTCCAGAAGAAAGGAAATGGTTTGTAATACCCTCAAGTCCCTTAGATACACAGATTATTTATTTTGCTTGTGACTTGTGTCTCTGCAGATCAGCTCTAACCCAAAAGCTGTGAGATCTGATAGAAGAGCAGTGCTGCATACATGTTAACAGACCCTGCTGAAAGAAGGGATATAAAGCTCAGACTTTTATCTACTAGCCCATCTACTGCAAACTCTGAAGCCTCATTTTCCTCACTTGACCAGATATGTTGCTGCAAAGTTTCAGATACTTCTTCAGGTCACTCTGTCTTAGAAAGCTTAGATCACACCACCATGAAACAGAAACAACATCAGGGGCAGAGATGATGAGTAGTACAAATAATCCTCCTAATGAATGGATAAGGTAGATTTTTATTTGTATGTTCAGGGAAAAAACACATTAAGAACACAGAAGTACTTTCTGACACAGAAATACTGAGAAATATGGTTGGTGCTACTCTATCAATCAATAGTACAGGAATGCACACATACACAGCCAGCCCTGTGCATTGCAGATCAATGCAGGGTTGAGCACATGTTGAGTCAGATCATCAATAGCTGTGAGGTACTATGTCTGTTTCTGTCACCCCCACCTAAACACAAATCAGCAGTAGCTGAGAGAAGCAGTGTGAACCACTGCTTAAAATTCTCCCAACTAAACCAAGGGAGAGTCAATGTGATTTCCATGTTGTTGCTGGAATTCATTCCATCTCTGGATACTGCCAAACCAACCCAACTAGGGATGACTCATCTGCATGGTTTCATAAAGTACTTCTGAAAGGCATGTGTCTTGCCTTTGGAATGCTCTGGATTACACCAAGAGTATGTGATGCTCCAGCATGGGGGAAGAGGACACCCCTGACTCTTCCCTACAAAGATATTCCCAGTCTGCACTCTGCAGCATTAACTGCATACTCAATTTATTTCTCACTGCCTAAGGAAAGAACTGAGCATTCATTCCTTTGGCAAATGATATCACCCTCCCATTCCAGTTCTGCTTCTGAGACAACAATTTTTGCTTGCATAGGAAAACAAATGAACAAATTGCCCAATCCCTCATTCTTCCCTGTTTTCCTATTTCTAACCTTGTGGTAAAGAAATGTATGATGAGCTACAGAGGAAAAAATTTGAGAGTCACAGCTAAAATACTGTCAACACATAAAGCAGAAATATAAAAACCCAAAGAACGGCAAAAATAAAGTGCACAGAAAAAAGAAATATTCCATAGGAGGTGGGAGTAGCAGCCATCAGGACTATTTTAGAAAGCACATGATAGAGCACATGGCAGTACACATGAATTAATGAGTAAGCATGTCCACTTGGCCAATTGTGATTTTTCCTTTAATGAATACTAACTAAAATTGAACCCAGTATTTGCAGCACAAAACATTGTAGAGTGATGAAATTTACTACTACTTAAGTTGTAATAATGGGACAATAACTTAATATGACTATAAATTGGGTAAGAATTTCATATTTATAGAATACACTACCCCTAACATTTGAGGACTGAAATCAAGTGTTTTGTTGACTGGAGTTAGGCAAAAACACCCTTGCCAGTAGATTTTTACATCATTGGCTGTCATGGCTGATAGACAACTTCAGTTGAATCCCCTTGTTTCTGGCAACTTTCAGCATTTAAGTCTCCTATGTAAGATTAAAAACAGTCTCAGAAGGAAGTAAAGAAGATGAAGAAATTCCATGGTATGCATCTGGATAATATATCAGGAAAGACAGGAAAACATTAAGGGTTCTAGCTTCAAGAATTTACCAAATGTGCAGAACTGGTTTTTCCTGCTGCAGTCCAGGCAGCTCTTTAGCTGTCCAGAGATGCTTCACAGATCTATTTCTACTGATGTTAGCAGAACTCTTGAGGGGAAATTTCTTAGAAGCTTCTCAGAAATGCCTTCATAAACCTATTTATTGATTTGGCTTCTCAGAAGTGGCTTGCAAAAGCTCATTGACAGTCAAACCTGAAATGAGTTTCTACTTCCTTGTGTCTTGCTCTCTGAGCCCCAAAAATTGAAAGGCAAAAGGTGTGTTAGTCAGCATCTTGTGGTATTTATTGAGACAATTTTTTATAGAGAGTCTTTGGGAAGGAAAATAGAGGCTGGTTGGGGAAATACACTCAAAGTACTGTGTTTGTCATATCTGTATGACACATATAGCTATAACAGTAAGGTGTGTGTTTCTAGCTGTTGGGCTGGACTGTTGTAGGGTTTAGTGAAACAAAATTGGGTGTCTCTCTCAGAAGGCCTACAGAAATGACTGAATCAGGACTGAACAAGGGAATGTTTCTCTAGAAATATGGTAATATAGATGATATAGGGCTGACTGATTATACAGTTAGTTTCCACTAACAGAATAATATGATGATCTATATAACTGAAATCCAGACTATGAGCTAAGATACTACACTTATTTTTCATCTGAGTCAGTTACAACAAAACTTCTGTTCAAGAGACCAAGTTTTATACTTTTTGCTTCCCCATTTAACCACATATGGGTATCCCCAACTGATCTGAAGATATGCAGAAGATATTCCACATCAAAAGCTTTATAATGGTGGTTCAAAGACAGATCCAAGTCAGAATGGACTTATAATGCAAAATATCTATGGTCAGTTTGAAAAGAAAATAAATATTTCCCATGGGCAGAACTGCTGTTCTTTAGCTGAAAGAGAGTGAATCCAGGATACATGTGTGAGCACAGTGTCATATATGTGTCTCAATTCACCAGTTTTAAGGTTCCATTTCTAAAAGGGAGCACATCTAACAATATGAGGATTCGACAGAAGTTGAGTCATGCCAAATCCCTGGCCACCACTTTGTCCTATGTGAATTTTGGAGAGTGTAGCCTGTCTCATTGCTTTCAGTGGAGTTAAGTCATACCTCTCCTTTTTAAGTGCATCTAGTTAGAACTTTAATGGAACAAATTGTAATGTCTTTTGTCAATCTTCCTCTGTGTATGCAGGAGGGCTACCCTGAATCTGGTCATTATCTTGCAAAATCAATCTAGTTTAAGGATTATACTTCCTAGAAATGCCATCTCTTCTCTTGGAAGTTTTGTTCAAAACATTAGGCTGCATTTACATCATAGAAGAATGTGAACATGGGATCTGAGCTAAGACCTTAAGCAGTCTGAAAGAACACATAGGCTGCCAAATATGATATGCAGGAAAATACAAGTCCTCTTTCAAAGGTAATACACACACACACACACACACACACACACACACACACACACACACACACACAAACATTTATGTATATAAATCTGTATGGCATATTTGCAGGCCTGAACTGCTTGTGAAGTTGTTTTTCAGTATAGCAAATTAGAAAAATATGCCCAGAATTAAAGGTTACTTAATCGGGTTGAAGCAGCAACTTCAATTCCAGCAACTCCCTCCCACTATGTTACATCTGATAATGTACCCAAGTCCAAACATAAACTTAGTTCTAAAAGATGCTTGGTCCTCAAATGTAAAATGACACTTAGCTTACACAATTAGCCAGGTAATACATATCCTTCCAAGAGAAGCAATTTTTACCACAGAATTATCTGCATTTTACTAATCTCTGATTGTTAAGTTTTACTTGCTGAAACTTTTCCATATGGGAATACTACTGTCCTGTATTTAATTACCACAGAGGGATATTAATGAAAAGGTTTCAAATTTGGCCCAAGCCCTGTTCCACAGTTTGGACAGTTTGATGGAGATAGAGCCAGTGAGCTGAACACTTTGGTCAATATGAGGCTGTGCCATTTCACACACAAAAGCAGTGGCAGAAGAGGAGTAAACAGACATACAGAAATAAAACACTCAACTATTTTTGAATTGTCCATAAACTTCTTAGCCAGCATAATTGTAATGTAGTACTGAGTGAAGTGAAGCACTATTTTGCTGACTTAAAGGGCAGTCAAATTGACTGACCTAAAGGAATTGGTGGAGTAGCTCTTGAAATCGAGACCATTTTGATCAAGCTGGAAGTCAGACACATGTCCAAAAATGCAAAGTTTACCACCCAATTTTAAAGGCAAAACATGATATTGAGCAGAACCAAGGCAGGGGTAGGCAGCTTGAATGCAGAGGATGCGAGGAAGTGAACGTGGGTGGGAAAGCATGTGTTACTGCCTGGATGAGGAAGTGGTACACCACAGTTACTTCATAAGTGCGAGGGATTTATGAACTAAATCTCCTAGGGACTGTTTTAAATAGACAAAGAATGACACGCAGCCCTGACAGGCTTTTGTTTGAGAAGTCTGGCTGCCTTCTAAAAACACTGGACTGTCACTTGTACTTTTACTAAAAACGTCCATTTTTAACCTTAACCTTTTCATATAAACAGTGGGGAGATGCACCATGTAGTAGTTTTGTCTACAGCATAAAACTAATGACCTCCTCAGCCTTACCTGACAATGGAACACATATTCTGGTGTGGTTTTCTTGAACTTCATGTTCCACACCAAGGCTACCCCATCAGGCTCATGTGGAGCATCTTCATTATTATTATAAGATGCAACCATCAATTCGGGGTACTAGAAAGGAAAAGAAAATGCAAATGAAATAATATGGATGATGAAAAACCAACACAAAATCATATCACAGAGAAATAATCTTCACTTAAATGTGCAGTATATGGCTTTAATTAAAATACATGCCAGTTCAATCATATTATTCTGCTGCATTTTGGTTTTGCATTTTACTCGTCCCTAACAACCTTAAAGCCCCTGATACATGCTCCCTATCACTTTTCTCAAATATCACAATGGCAATGTTATTTTCTACAGGTAATTCTTAAGAAAATACAACTAGAAAAATATTTATAAAGGGGATAAAAAGGAAGGAAGAGGAAAATTCCAAAGCTTGAATAATTTTAATGTATTTGCTTAAACATCTCTTCAGGGTCAAACTGATCTCTTAATTTATTTTGATAATAAAACACTATGACCATAGGGTTGACTTGCTTTTATTCTGAAATTCACTTTTTTTCAGCATTCCTGAAAACTATTCTTTCTTATTTTCCTGAAAACTATTCTTTCTTATTTCATTGTGCACTCTTATTCACTTATGCACAGAATCAACTTGAAAGCTCTTCTTGATGATTCAAATGACAAATAAAACATTTTCTTCACAGAAGCTCAATTTTGCAAGATGCTGAGGTCATCTTGTAAAGCACAGGGTGACCTTGAATTCCACTGACTCAGTAAGATTGATGCAATGAGAATTCTAAAATCACAGCCACACTTCTTTGTATTCCCATTATCCACTTTTGTATAGTAGATATGCAACATCCATACTTATTTGCTTTGCTTATATATATGTATCTATATATATAATATCACATATGAAGAATCATATTTTCACACTCTTGATGACCTTGCATCATTTTAAAACACCATAAGAAGTAACAATTTATCCACAAAACATCAGTTACTTTCTGTCTACATAGCGGAGAGTTGTCCACTCTCACATGATTGACAGTAGGCACCTCTGGTAACCTCTGTCCTTCCCTCTAAATGTTTGCTATTTCAAGAGATAAGGCAGTGGAGATTATGGCATGTCCATAGAAAAGTATGTGGCTTCTGCAGACCAACAACTCAGTAGCTCAAGTTCTGCAGGACACATACTCTCCTCTTGTAAATTAGAATGCTTTCCCTCAAAATTTCTCAGTATCTGCAAATTATTGTCACTTTTGGTCTTTCCCAGGTAAGTTCCTGCCAACCAGCCACCACTTTACATGAGAACAGTGTAGATGGTAGGTTCAAAGGAAACAGGACAAAGAAACTCTCATTTGGGAGTTGTGAATTTGATCCAAAGGCACTTTAACAATAAAAAAAACCCAAACCATCATCCTTTCTATCACTCTTATTGAGGTCTGAAGCTCTCTGCTCTCAAAATCCATTTGGAAGAAATAATACACACAGCTGTAACTTCTGCCACCAGCAGCTGCTGCTTCCCACATTCTGTACACTTCCATGGATAATGTGTCACAAAGCTGATGATTTTTCTATTCAAGCTCATCACTCCAAATGAGTCTGGACCCATGTGTGGAAGAATCAGCAATGACACATGGACACCACAGCCTGCCCCTTTCCCCTTTTAAGGAAACTCTGACTCGTTTGTACCTACATCCCTCCAGATCCTGGCTGCTTGTAAGAATGATTTAGCACCCAATCCACTTGTGTGGATTTAGAGGATGCAGCAGACCAACCATGTCTTCTCCCTCATCAAGACCTGAGGGACACCTGAGGGTGGATTAATCCCACACCTGAGACACCAACTCTCTGGACACATCTGTGCCAGCCCTGCCCTCAACTGCTCTCATCCATCTCACCCCTCTCCTCTCTCACTCCTGCAACAGAGCTTACAACCACATCTGAGCAGCAAGCTCAGCTTCTCCTTTGAACCTTTTCATCCCACACTGGTCCATGTCCAAGTAAACAGAGTGTGCTCTGACAGTGCATCACGTTTTGGCTGAACAGGTTGGGGACCATTCACACAAGTGGCTGAGCCTGCAGTCACGAAGGGGCAGGTACCTGGGCAGGCAGCAGCCATGGGCTCTCCTGCCAGCATGACTACAACCAGCTAGGGTGTGTGAGCAGATCCAAAGCACCAATTTTGAAGCACTTTGAGGCTCATTCATGCTCCTGGGAAGTTCAGTGGGCATGGTTTGCAACACGTCTGGCCATAAACAAACACAACTCAAATCCAGCTGGTCTATTGGTAGGTTTCACAATCATTTATGTATTTGACTAAAACACAGTTTAAAGTTTACACCTAGCTGGATAACACCACTATGAGGCTTTTTGACTCTCAAAAAACCAGATCTAAGTGTGGTACCCTAAATTCTCTCTAGCGCTTCACACTCCAATGCTCCACTCAATCTACTTCTACTTACACAGTTTCAGTCCTCACAGGTACCCAGATGTCCTGCACCTGAAAGCAACATAGAAATGGTGCTGTGCAAAACCTCAATCACAGCTGCTGCCTGAGGGTCAAGAAAAGACACATCACTGTCCCTGAGACCATGATTTTCTTGGCATTAGGTTATCTAAGTCGGCCTCCATGGACAGAGTAACATGCTATCATTCTTTGTATTTGCTCAGTCTGTTGGGTCTTTTCCTAAGATCCTTAAGCACCTTAGCCATTTTCCTGTTGCTCTGTGAAAGAATCAAGGAGCTAGAGGGTTAACTTGAATGGTATGAATGATCCCACATGTTTGAGACTGTATTCTACATGTGACTGGGAACAGAGTAACTTGTTTAATCAATGCATCAATGTCTTTTGTTTGATTAAGCTTCTATTTGCCTCCAGGCTGTTTTGCAGCAGCAGTTTTATCGCAGAAAATTGAGCAATGTGTTCTGCAGTTCCCATGATTATTCAAGTTATTCTTTGGCACAGTGGACACTGTCATGTCCTGGAGCATGTGTGAGCAGCAGAGCTAGTGGTTAGGTGAAATATCTCTGTCTGGCTCCAGCTCTTGTCTCATGGATACAACTCAAAGCAGAAAAGAGAGGAGGCAGCACCACACTCCCAAGCTACTGTAGGGCAGCCTGTAGAAGCCCCCCACACAGAGGAGCCCCTGCTGGGGTGCCAGGGAGCTGAGCATGAGGAGTTAACAAAGAGGAAGGCAGGAGGGGCCACCCTGGAACAAAGAGGTGGGAAGCAGAACATGCCTTCAAGCCCCAGGGGCTGAACAATTACATTTGGCAGTGCTCTTCTGAGGCGGCTTTTTTTCTTGCTGCCCTGGGAATACAGTAAGAGCTGCCTGTTAGGAAAATATCAGATAAGAATTCCATGTAATTTCCAGCCCCTGAACAAGTGAACAACCTAAGATAAGTGTTTCCTCAGGCTTATATTTGATTTCTATGGAAATCCATATGTGCTTAAAGGCCACCCACATCACAATAGTGCATACCTGTTGCTAGGCTGATATTTTGTATGAAAGCAAAGGTATAAATCCTTCATTTCACACATGGGGTGTAGGCTGGCTATTACAAGAAGCCTCTCTGCAGCTGATTGCTGTGCACCACCCAGACCTCCGAGGCCTGGCAGCTGTGCTCACTGGGACCCCCAGCTCTTCTCTCTGCTGCTTCCACATCCTCTGTGCAGGCAGCTGCCACCTTGCCTGGGAAGCACTCAGAGCTGCTGCCATTTCAAGAGCATGGATTGAGTCCTGTGCTCCTCATCCACTGCATCTCTCCAGCCTGCACACCCCATTTATGTACTTGACCTCGAGCACTTGCTCTGTTCATGTGCATATCTAATGTGGGGCAGAAACAGCTGCTCCCTCTAAAATTAGGCAAAACTTCTTCTTAGCACAGGGCTGAGCTACATCTGCAGCACCTCTGCTACCCACACCAGGCTGTACCAGGTCTCTGGAGACACTGTGGCACATCTGAGGCTGGGCTTGAGGCCAAGAGAGCAGACTGGCTTGTGCTCCTATTTTCGAACTCAGTGTCCTCTTGGAGCAATTTTGTTATATCTGTATGGTGGATTTAGGAGCAGAGTCTCCTTGGTTCTTTCCCCAGGGAAACTAGATGCTTTGCTCCAGGCCAGAACCCAGCAACAGGCTAACAACGATGAAATAGGACAAGGGGAGCTGGAGTAAAACCAGAACCAAATTCATCTAACAGGACCTGTGATGATGTCTGCTAATCCCAGCTCCCCAACAGAGGAACTAATTAAACTGGTTTCTGTACTTTGATGATGTGATTGCATTGGTTTTGGAGAGATTAAGCAGGTCTATCATCAGTTTTATTTTCCAATGACAATGCTTTGCAGTGCAGAGAAACTGGGTACATTCCAGGCATGCTGATTTAGAATGAACCAGAGCAGTTGCAGCCTCTTCTTCCATCACTTGAAGAAAGGGCCCAACAGTTTTTGGAAGGCTTCTTTTCAGTCTTTCCAAATTTTTCAAATACTTTCACACTTTTAGTTTTAGTTTTAGTATATTAAAAAAAAATTAATTTTATTTCTCACCGATATTTTATTTTCATATACTACTATACCTAGTTATGCATATTTAGTAAATTTTTTTTTTTAGTTTAATTTTAAACCTTTTGTCCTAAAAGAATGTCCACTTTTGGCTGAAGTAGTGAAAGGGAGAGGAAAAGTAAAGACTTCACCTTGGAAGGTTTGTTAACCTAGGGTTTTAACACAACATCCTTATTTTGAAGACAAAGTAACATATACAAAAAAAAAAAAAAAAAAAAAAAGACAGCTTCATTATTATCCACTACTCTCCTTTACAGAGAAATGTGCTTCCACTCCCTCAGAGCCCTGCAGTCAGAAATAACATCCTGCTCTGCACAAAGAAGAGCAAACAGAGGCTGGCCATAAGTTTTATAGGGAGAATGGAAGTGATATGGAAATGTATCTCCCACCTTCACATCTTACCTGAAGAGACCAATCCATGCAGGTGACCACACGATGCTTTGACCAGTGCTCATCGTAAAACTGCCGGTTAAAGGAAAGGTTGGCTCCCGCTTGAACATCTCTGTGGGAATTTAAACACAGTGACAGATTTTCAAGTACCAGGGTTCAAATGCTGTGAAAAGCAGTGCAGAAGTTTTTGACTACTTCTCAGATGTCTGCTCAGCCTGGGGAAGTCTGCCACCTTGTTTTAATTGCTCTCACTGATTGTCTGGCTGAAAATGACGCAACAAAAACCAAATTTTAGATCTGTTTCACAAAACCACATTTTTAAATTTCTCACTGCCTGCCTGACTCTTCTGAGTCACCCTAGGCCATCTCTGCCCTCTTTGTCTCTCAGGATGAACCTAGTCCTGGTATTCAGCTCCTTCTTTTCTGAACCTTCACCTCCAAGCTACAACCAAACCCCTTTTTCCTTATGACTCCTGAAATCTTAAAGGTTCAGCACCTCCTCCCAGAGATGGAGACAGCAGGTGCTGTCTGACACTGTAAGAACAGACTGAAGCCCAGTGCTGGTCCAACACTGCCACACTGATGTACTCAGCTGGGCCATAGGAATGCTATTCTGGGTTAGCCTCCAGTAACTTCCACACAATACAGGTACTGATCTGCCATGAGGCTTCAGCAGACACATAGCTGTTGCAACCTAAATATTTCCTCTCCAACTAGCAAGTTTTACTGCTTTGCTCCCATATCAATGGCTGAAAACAAAACTTGTCACTTCTCGTCTTAGCTGTTTAGATTGCAAAGGCTTTGGGAGATCCTTTTCATCCCCACAATGCATGGTATAGTGGGATCCATTACAGACCTGAGGCAGTAGTGGAATATAAACAACACTAGTTTGAATTTGTGAAAATATCATAAGCACACACGGTTGGAATGTACACATTTACATGTATATATGTATACACACATCTATCTCTTTCAGTTATTTTTCCAGAATTTTAAATTTCATCCTAAAAATGAAACAAAAAATTAAACCAGCTGAATAATACATCAAGTTAAAAACCCTGCCAAAACCCAGATCAGTAAAGCACAAAGCTATTTTACAGTATCATTTCAGAAGACAAAGTGACCCAGACCTTCATGAAGAGATTATGATCTTTTCTTAACTATAAAAGTGTTAAATTTTGCTTAAGGTTTCCTGTTATTTGAATTATCTTTTTAAAACTTTTTTTCAAAAGCAAAAAAAACCTCCAAACTGACCCATCTTTCTCTTCTACGTCTCTGCCACTATAGTCAAAGAAGATGTCAGAATCTTCAGCCAAGGCTCGCTCAATTACACGTATTGTGCGGTCAAAAAATATCAGGAATTCTTCTGAATGGAGAACTTGTTGCTTTTCTTCTTCTGTCAGTTCTCTAGGAGGAGCTTGGAAAATGAAAAGATGTAGTTAGGAGGATGACATTTCACCCCTTTCCCAATGAATCAACATCTTCAGTGGGTTTCTTTTGACATGAAAGATTGCTGTGACCATGTCAGGAGAAAAATCAAAGCTTTACTCTTAAAATCATGACTAAGAAGTTTTTAATATGTCTAAACATACTCTTGTATATTACCAGAATGTAGCCTTTACATAGAAGAGATCCTGTATCTTATGTATTTATTATTCTGAAATGGAAAATACTTAAACCCCCCAAATTAAATAAACTCAGTGCTCCTATTTCAGGAAATGGCCGTGACTGACGTTTAAGCAATACCTAACTGGAAAAAGCAGAACACTTATGTAACAGGGGACCTGTCAGAGGAGCTGAGGATAAAATAATCTTCTTAACTTATACTACAGTTCTTTATATTAAAAGGTCTCACATAATCTCTTCCTTCAGTTCTTCCATTTATACGTGGTGTCACTGATAAATTCTGTCTTAGCTGCAGAGCTTTTGCAAAGTAATGAAGTGAATTACCAAAGATATTCACTGAGGCAGCAAAATTGAAAGCAACCAGCCAAACAGCAGTTTCTTTAAGGCAGTGTTATTCTTTGCAGAGAATCCTAAGACCCAGGGCAAGAAATGTCACTGAGCCAGGGGCAAAGCTGCCCTGGGAGGGGTAGGGTTTGTCCTGGGCAGAAGTAAGAATGGCATGCCCCCCACAAGATGAAGTTGCTTCTTTGCATGTACACACAGATGTAAACCTTTACTTCCAATATATCCAGTTGGGCACTTCATTAGAAAAATACTATCTCAAAAGGATGCACCAATGCAACCTCTCCATCAATTTGGTAAATAAAAACCAGGTAATTTACCTGTTGGTAAATTCTAACTCAAATGTGTGCATCAGAGGGCATGAAAGTAGGGATGCTGCTGTTACTAAAGTACAAAATTTTGTTCTCAATTACACTATCAGGGTCATATTGATATTGTGGCAGCATTGTATATTGATTATGCATTTGCCCCCATGTAGTTTTTAATCATCATTTTGGTTATATTTCAGAATTACTTTTATTTCAAGAAATTACTTTAGTATCTTCACAGTTACCCCAAACAAATCTTGTAACTAGCCTAAATTCCCAACACAAAAAGCTCTATTTGACAGAGAATTTTGTTCCAAATGTATAATTAGGAACACAAATAACATATCATAAGCAGAATTACTGCAAAACTACAGACTGCTACATAAGAGTTTAACAGGTGATCAAAGGTCTCCTGGATTTGGCTTTACACTACAGATTTGAGATGTTTACCTGTGAAAATGACCTTGCAGCCTCCATAGGCCATATTGGGTTAAAACATCAGCTGACAAAAAAGGGAATTCAGCAGTTCCGAGAACACCCACCACATAGCAAAGTTTAACTTCCAGCCCTGTCACAAGTCTCAATGTTTAATTAAACAATGAGTGACACAGTTTCAAGCTACAGCTCAAAATTATTTTCTCGTTTCTGTGCCATGCCACACAGCTTCTTCCAGTGATCAGGCAGATGTGGCCCTTGCTCTCCATCTCATTTTCCTGTGCTTCCCATTGGATTCATGCACTCCAATGCCCAACTGGATGGGCACGATGCCAGCAGCAGCCCCCAGGGCAGGAATGGATGGAAGGGCACAGCAGCAGGCAGGAGTGACATGGTCATCATTCCTGCAGTACTCAGCTCCCTGTTTTCAGCATTCCTGCTCTCAGAGTTGCTGTGGCTGGGAGAGGCTGATATCACCATGCTTTGCCTCAAGTTTCCCTCAAAGCATTAGTCTTGAAAGACAAAATCTCTGCACTACACCTGAGCTAAACAGAGAGGGCAGGAGAAATGCAAAAAAGGTGGAGGAGCAATTTGGCCCTCAGGAGACAGAGCAACTAAGAAGTTACAAACTTCAGCTTTTGGTGATCTCCTATGGCCTTGGCCCTATGTCTCCTACCAGCAGGCAGTGGTCCCTGTGGAGCTCCACACATCCAGAGAATATCTGCATCCCCTCACCTGGTCCCCCTGAATGGCAGAGTGACAATCACCAAGGCAGGAGCACAATTTGCCCCTAAGTGCTTTACACAGAAGCAATGCATGTGAAAGAAAAAGAACAACTAGCAAAAAAGTGCAGCTTGACCTATTGCAGCATCCACTGCTGAACAGTAATTGGCACTGAGGGAACTCATCTGGCAAGGAAGGCTGTAATGAGGCAATATCCCATCGTCACCACTAAAGCATTGCTTTCCGAGAGTCAAACACAACAAGCATGACAATGCAGCAAAATGGCATAAAGAGGGGGAAAATAACTGCAAAGGCAACTGGAAAACTCATTTTAAACTGCTCCAAATGGAAAAAATTATTTGCTAAATCAAATCCTCTCTACAGCTTGGAAATATAAATTTATTACTCGGCCATTTGCTGACTATAGCTGCAAAGAAAAATACAACCCGAAATCAATAGAAAGGGGAAAGGCAAAAAATAAACAGCTTGGGAGCTGTGGAGTGCTCACAAGCAGTGGAGACACACATGATTGTAGTTCTACCTCAGCAAAATCTCCCTTGCAGTTAGCAATGATCTGTGGGAGGCCAGCAGTCTATTAAACCATCAGGAACACCTTGGCTAAAGTTTTGAGGGCATAAATCAGCTTACCTCATTCATCTGACTGACACACCAGATGCCCCCTGGCAATATTAAGCTTCATATTTTAGCCTTATTTTCTTCTTTCATTCGGCTGCCTCTGAAGTTTTATTTGAGGCAATCTCTTCTTACAAGAATGTTAACATCATTACTTTTTCCAGTGTAAAACATTGCTATAACCACTGTAAATACATGAAGTATACGCAAAAAAACCCAAACAGACAGGTTTGTTCTTTCAAATATGGAGGCTCTCTAACCATTTATCTTTCAGAGACATTTCCATTTTCTCCTTGTTCCTTCTCCCTGTCTGTCCATTACCTCAAATAAAATAAAAAGAATCTATGTAATTTTCTGCTATTTTTCTTCCAATCTGGAAGCTTACAGTGACTTTGATCTCAGCTTTCAAGAAACACTAAGGAAACAAGGAAAACAGTTTCAAGAGAAACCGAGAAACAGAAGTAGCTGATCAAAGTGGTTTTTTGTTTTGTTTTGTCACAGAGACCTAAGTGATGTGACAAAATCTCCAGAAATTCCCTGTAAGAATACAGCATTTGTCTTCAAGTGCCTGCTCTCCCTGGCATAAAACCCAAACCAACCACATCTAACCTTCAGTGCTGAACAAAGCTCAGTGCAGTGTGGAGTTTACCACTGCTAAAAGTTACGTGCTTATTGCCTGGAGTGCAATGAAAGCTCCAGCTAAGAAAGCTCCACAGTTTGCTCTTGTTTTGACACCATAGCTTCTTAATGGACTCTTATGTCTGTGCTCTGATCCCACCCAAAGGAGCTGAACCCATCTGTGGCCCTGCACAGCTCGTGGCAGGAGGATGCAGCCTCCAAATCCTGCCTGACAGGAGCACCACACATCCCATGTGTCCAATGAGAGCAATGGGACCCTGCACCCAGCAGCAGCTCTGCAAGGGGCTCTGGGGCTGTGGTGTCAACAACACCTATCAAAGAAACCCAGTGTTCATGCTAATACTGTACAAAACAAAATCGAATTTGCATTTAAAATTGTATTGCTGTACAGATTAATATATGCACTGAGAACACCACAGGGAAAGAAATTGTGAGGTGTATCTGTAATGAAAGATATTATATACTTGTGCTTGAAGGAAGATCTGGAATATGAAAAAATAGTTGAACATGATGTGAAAATAACAAATTTATTCAAGACTTATTTACAAAAATAGGAACATTTTATCATTTAATGTGACTTAACATAATCCTCGGAAATACTGTATTTCACATCAAGTCCTTTGTCCATAAATTTCTTTGGGCAAAACAGAAAGAAACAAAAAAATTATATTAAAACACCTTCTTGAATCTTTAGGAGCAAAGATAAAATTTCTGCAGAGTTGTTCTTATTCAGCAGAAGCATGCTTGTAGTAAATACAACATAAATAGTGGGGATAACAGTGCAGGAATAAATTTAGAAATATTGAAGTACCAGGATCTGAGTCTTCTCTCAAGGGAGTTAAAAAACCATGAAGAAAAAAAATGAAAACAAACAAAAAAAATCCCATCCCAAATCTAAATAAATATAACAAAGATTCTCCTAGAATCTCAGCAATTCTAAAAACCTGACGAGAAATGAAAATGAAATCCATTAAAGGAAAAAAATATCAAACCAAAAGAAAAAGACCAAAAAGAGTTAGTGAATGAAAGAAAGGGCAAACTAATAAAAACAGTAAAGCAGGAAGCAGCCTTGTTATCAACCCAGAGATATAATGAGGGACAGAAGGAGATTATTAAAACCCCTTTAAGAGCTGTATTATTTCTTTCAGCATCTATTTAAATCCATGTAAACTTTAGATGTGCTGACGATGGAGGATGGCTGAAAGGTATGTGGTGAGAACTGCAATGTGTGAAGTGGCTCTCAGCAGCTTTCAGTCCTTGCCTGCTGATACCTTGTGATCCTCCTGTTTTTCTTGTGCTTTGCCCTTTCATGTCAGGCTTGATTTATGCCATATTCTGCTTTGCTGCATGCCATACCATGGTTTGATATATGTCATGTGTTTGTTGTACTGGCAAGCCCCTTCATGGCATAACCACTGAACATAAAAAGAAAGATTTCAAGCTTTATTTTGGGATTTTTTGATTCTGGATTAGCAAGTTGGAGAGCCTTAAATTTGATACTGTGCCAGGCAGGGCTGTTCCCAGTGCCTGTGCTTCTCCAGGGGCCATGCTGGACACCATCCCTGAGCATTCCTGAGCTGGGTGCAGGGAGTGAGCACACCTGCACTCACTGTGGCATTGGTGGCAGTGGAACCCTGGTATTTCTGGCCATGACGGACCTCACCACAACCTGTCTTGCTTTTCCAATGCTGATGCCTGAGCTGTTGAGAGTGAAACCACCCCCACCAGCCCAGCCTGCTCTGTGGAGCCTACACTGGAGCCCCGTGCACAGAGCCAGGGCAAGAGCAAAGCACAGCAGGTCTTTGGAACTGCAGATCCCAGCCTTTCCCATCACAGCCTTTTGTGCAAGTTTCTGTGGACATGCCCATGGCTTCAGATAAATGCAGGTTGATGCCCACTTTCAAGACCTAGCCCGTCCCAATGTTCATGTGGTTTCTACTAACACAAAGAGGAGCCTTAGGTGGAGCTCCAGAGCTCTCTGGTGGTGGAAAACCCCATCCCACTTGGTGCCACAATTTGGGACCAGTCTCTTGTTTATGTGGTCAGGAGAGGCTGGGAACAGGCAGAGCCCAGCCCAGTTCACTGTCAGGTATCCCACACAGTTCTTCCAAAAACAATGGGAAGAACATGCACTGGAGACATGGATGGAAACAGGCAGCCCTGGAAGGAAGGTGGTCCCAAGGCTACATACACTTCAAGTGGTCACTGAGTCACTTCTTCATCTTCCACTCTACTTTGAGGGGCTCAAGCTGCTCCTCTGCCCTTCACGCCTCCATGGCAGTGGAGCTCTGCAAGAGGTTCCATGCCAGACAGACTGCCCCAGTGCAGGTGCCTCACAGGGATGCCATGTCCAGAGCCAGGGCCAGACTCTACAAACACCCCTGACTGCTGAATAATCCCACCAAACCTCACAGAGCAACCCTGGGGTGTGCGGGGGCAAGATGAGGAAATTAAGCATGCAGTAAATATCCAAAGAATTAAACTGAACTACCTATAAACCACATAGGAAAAAAAAAAAAAAATCACATTTCCTCTTAAAATACCATTATAAAAATAGAGCACTCTTGTCCTGTTGGGTTGGAGAGAGGGAGACTGAACAGACTGCATCCAAACTTTATTTTTTATCCCGACCAATTTTTGAGTTATATTCATGAAAAAGTGGTCTGCCTTTCTCTCCCTGCACTTCTCGCTCCCATGGATTTTTTCTTAACACTCCTATAACTCAAAAAAGGCCATGCTGAATTTTTTTAATCTGTTAAAAAATGTGCTCCCTGAGCTGAAACCAAATTTCAGCCCAGAGCAAATTTTTACGGCTGGGTTATAAATCCCTGAAAAACAGGATTCATAATGGAAGTGCTGACACAGCCTTAACTACTATATAGCAGTGTGAATGGCGCCACTATAATGTCTATTAGAGATTCTTTAAAAAGTTTGCAAAATATTGTCTTGCCTTGCAGAGAAAAAGAAGCCAGAGTACTTAATGCCAACATAAACATGCTTTTAACCCATTATGTGCTAATTTGCAGAAAAGCTATTAATTCTGAGTAGGCACACAGAATGCAGCACTGACAGGAAATGTTCTTCTAAACTCCTGTTTGACTTGTAACATGGTTTTAATCACTTCCATGAAACACAAACGATGGCTTCAAACTCTAAATGTTGCTCAGAACATGAGAAGGGTGATTACAACAGAGAGGAAAATGGGATTTTGTAGGCAAAAGGGCTAAAGTCAACAGGGACAGAATGATACCACATATTAAAAAATGGGACTCCATTCCATGTCAGTTTGGGAACGATGGCTTCATTGGATTCACAGCATTTAATGCCTATCAGCAGCACACCACTATTTTATCCATCACATACCAAAAGTATTTTATCCATCACACATATCAAAGGTCAAGTTCACTTTCTATCAGGCAATGAGCATGTTCTCTTCTTCCGTGAACTCAGTCAAATGTTAGCACCTCACAAAGTCAGCTCTGCTGAAACAGGCTGTGCCTTGCTTATACAGCCTGCAGTTTGTGTGCCTGAGACCAGTGTTAAACCAGCCCAGATGATCTACTGCTCCTGGGGGTCTGCTAGGCAGGGAAGGGGAGCACTTCCCTCTGACTGAAACACAGCAGAGAAATAAAAGATGTTGGCAGTGGTGGCTGGTGAGCAAAGTACATAAAAGGCTAACTTGAAAGCCTATTAAAGTAGTGAAATAAATGAGTTCAGGGGTCTAATATGATTTTTTTTTCTTCTCCTCATCTTTCAGGAGTTTGTGTTTTCTCCCCATGTATAAGAATTAGCATCACTTTTCTGTGGGAATAAATGGGTGTAGGATAAACTGTAAATTGAACTACAGGGACATTCAACTCAGGACAGTGCTCATGCATGGTGTGCAGTAGTAGAGGCTTTTATGGCTTTCTGTTGCCATCAGTAAAAGAGATATTGTGTTAGATCCAGTGACTTTAAAAGCCCATATGCAAGTTGACCTCACAGTTGGAAAGAAGAGTAATCTTATGAAAATTGAAGTTTTTCTATGTTGCCTCATTTCTTGCTCACGTCCTCAGCTCTGCCTTTGCAGACTTGCCTGACTTCCTGCTGTCCCCACTGCTCCTCTTTGCCCTGGCATCAGTGGCTGGGACCAGTAGAAGAAGCAGAATAATGAGGAGCAGGAGGACTGGGTTTATATCTCCACATTTCTACAAGGACCTAAACGAGCAATGAATGCTGCAGGATTTATGGCATGGGTGATTTCTGTGATGCCCCTAAAGAGGGAAGAAAGATCAATTTATGATCAACATGGTATGGTTGGTACTGCAACTCACTTCAATGGGTGAGGATAGCAAATGTGAGTACTGTGTACCAGATTAATTTTTTTGGATACTGATGAAAAGGTACCAGTTTCCCCTGAATGAGAAATAAGCATTGACTGCTGTATTCCCAGTTGAAGATTTCATTGGCATCTATGTAAAGTGGCTCCCTATTTTTCCCCTAGTGACCCCTAGTGAGATTATCTTGGGAAAAACCAAGCTCACAGAATTATTCTGGTAATAATCACCATAGCAAGAAATAACTTAGACCTTACCTGAAGAAGTAAGCTACCTTTCAAAAGGCTAAACAGAATTTTGAGCAGTCCTGGCAAAAGTAAGAAGTGCTAGAGAAGAAACCCATTTCCTTTCACCATGGAGCTGCTGCTATTTCAGTTCCTTTTTTTTTTTCTACTTAACACAGGATTGAGCATTAACTGTTGAAAGCATTGACATAATAGAATAGCCAAGACCCTAGTAAATTTCTAAATGAGGAAGACCAAATTTCACATCCTTCTTCTAATTTGAAAGCTAGAACAGGTCCAAGGAAAGGAAAAGAGACACCAAGCATATCTACTACATCCAGTGTTGACATGTATGACTTAAGCATCTCTTGTCTGCACCAGAAGCAAGTAGTAACCTGAATTTTTGTCTCTCATAACCATGCAGAACACCTCAATACAAAATAAGGGACAGAAGGGCTGGGCCTGTCTGGCTTCAGGGGGGTTTTTTAAGTTCCTTGAAGTAGTTCCAACAAAGCATTTTGATTTTGACAGAAAAGATGTTTCAAGTGAAATTATTTTCTGCTGGAAGATTTCTAACTGCCACTAGGTTTAAGTTTGTTCCTCTCAAGCAGGCTCTCAGTTATGGGCTCTAAGTTTGAAGACCAACAAATTTTACAGAGCTACTGAAATGCCTGGCATTCCCATTTTAAATCTTTCACATAAGCAGGGTATTTGAGCCAGAGGACAAATTAGTGCTGGCACTGGGATCCAAGATCCCTACTTTGTTTTCAAATTATAAGGACATGTATCTTCTTCTAAACAAGTCTCATGCCTTTCACAATCTTCTCAGGCCTACTAGATGGGTCTCTGGGATACAATTCTCTGCTTTTATGGTTTTGAATCAATAAAACTGGTGACTGTTTCAATTTCAGTGGTCTCAACAGTGGAAACTACTTAAGAGAGTAACTACTGGCAGGATTCAGACCTTTAAACATCTAACATCATCCTTTTCATTTTTTAAAGTACCTTCTTTCACTTCCTGCTTCTGGTCTTGATTTTCTGTCTCTAAGTCATCCTGTGTTTTTGGCTCCACCATCTCTTCGTCATCTTCATCCTCTAAAAAAAAAAAGGAAAAAAAAAAAGGAAGAAAAAGATTTGTGAGATTCTCCTCTTTAAGGGGCCTGGAAATTGTCTGACTACTTTACAATGATAAACTGGTAGTAAACCCAGGTAAAGCAAAGTGCCCAATCCATTGAACATATACATTTATGCTCAGAGTGACATTCTCAGACATTTCCCCCCTGACTGCAAGATAATCTGGGCACCTGCCACCTCTGCCCCCCATAACTTCCCATCTCAAATGTCAACTGAATATCTCCCTGACCTCGGATATGACTTATTGAATGGCATGAGGACAGATACAAACATGTTTCAGCCTGGCAGCTATTCCACAGCTGGACACCTGCTATCCAGATACCTCATTTCCAATTCAATTCTCACCAGATTAATTTGTCTTTTGACCTACAGGAATAGGTTAAACAGAAAAGTGACCTTAGGTCAGATGCCACTAGCAAGAAAACAAGCATGGCACAGTTCTGAAAAGTCATCACCATCAACTGGGGGAATACAGCAACCAAAAGTGGCATTTGGAGCTTAGGAACCATTCTTGCATTAATGCAAATTTAATGAACACTAAAGTTTGACACATGTCAGCTACTACTGCCAGATGTTTTAATGACCTTTCCTGACCTATGCAAATGCATCTCTCCCTCCCCCTCTCTCCCCACACTCACATGTTCTCATTTTATTCAGGAGGGCAAACCATTCATTCCTTGATGTTTCTCTGAAGTTACAAGGGTTCTGGTTGTACAGACCAGAACATAATACAAGCAGAGCTGGACAGACAGTGATGCACCAAATTGTCTCGGTGTCTACCTAGCTCTCATTACTTGTTACCAGCTTGTTACAGCAAAGTGATCCATCTTCCCTGTGCCCAGGGCTGGCACACAAACCACTCAGATTCCTGAGCGGATAAAGACACAAACAGCTTTCTATTCCTGAGAGGATAAAGACACCAACAGCTTTCTAGATTCTGTGATCTACGAGGACTGAAAATAGGGCTGGTCCTATAAATATTTAACAATTAGAATGAGTAAATCCACAGCCTGTGGAGGAATTATTTTGCAGTTATTTTGGAGCTTGACATACCACCAAGGCATAGCAAGCATCACTGGTGACCTGTATTGGTCCATGGCATGAAAGAGTACATGTTGTCCTGGCCCTGGGGCATCCAGCCATCAGGAAAAACACTGCAGCTCCTCCAGGAACCTTTCCGAGCAACCTGCTGTCACCATGCTGAGTGTCATGGTGATTCTCCAGGCACACTTCATGCCCTAACCTGCCACGTTAATGGGGAAAACACATCATGCCTCTCCAGCTGGTTGGTCACTGGCACCTTCTGCTGTGAAGGCTGGCTATAATCAGCCCTGGCTTCTTGTGAGATGGTGGTGCTGACAGGTTGCATTCAACCAACAGAAACATGCAGCTGTATCTTGTTTTCAATAACAAATAGGCACTGTGCTATTCCCACCACATTGCCTAGCCTAGGACTTCTCCCAGAAGCCCAGAGGGGACATGATGCCAGCTGCCATATGGGCCATTAACTTGAGAGCTGGACTCAATGATCTTTGTGGGTCTCCTCCAACTCAGAATATTCTGTGACTCAGTGATTCTGTGAGATCTTGGCTGGAGATCATGGCTTAGCCACACAGTGTAAGGAGGTGTCTCAGCATGGACAGATATGCTTCTCCCTGTTGGGAAAATGGGGAAATTTTGACATAAAATCTGCCATCACTCCTCTCACTGCTAGTGACTGCAGTGGGGAGAAAGGGAAAGCTCATCCTCCCATTAACCAGGGAGGAGGGATAACCATGTGCTTTACAAGCTGGAAAGGGAGGAGGAATCCAGCATGGAGGAAGAGGCATTTCCAGAATTAAAAGCACTACTGATTAATGCCATTCCTTTATCAGGGATGTATTAGACCATGGAACTTGAAGTGGAAAAAAGGTAGGGTACTCACAATGCCTCCCTTTGGTGCCTACTTTTCCCTAGGTACCCTACACAGACGGACTAAGGAAGAACTTTCAGAGAGCAAACCAGGGTGGTTCAGTTTGACAAGGTAAATACTTTGCTCTGTCCACTGGTTGAAAGACAGATAACATCCAACACAGTCAGCAGAGAGTCTGTGAGAAGAGCTCTCCTGCTGTAAACACAGGATGGGTAAAAAAAGGTCCTTCTGCCACTGGTCTGTGGCACTAGTGGAGATAGGAATCATGGAAGAGAGGGGCACTCCCAGTTCCAAAGGACAGGTGAAAACTGTGAGTGCCTGGCAAGGCAGGGAGTGAATCCTCTGCAAACCTCAAATACCATGCACACACAGATGGGATCACAGTGCTGTACACATAGATACACACAGACAGAATTATGGCAGATACTAATAAAACCAGCTCCTACAAAAGTTTTGTGAGTCTTGAATTAAAAATTTCATTCCCTAAAGCACCAGCTCTTGGAACCAGCTGTTTAAATATAAATTTCTGCTTCATTTTCCAACCTGTTTCTAACCTGCCAACTTATGCAGGGAAGTTTCAGAAGAGGAAGGGCTTGAGAAAATTTTCAAGCAGCAAACAGAAACTATACAATATTCAACTGAAGTGTTTGGGACTTTTAAGACTTCTTGCACTGTTTTTAATGTTTCACTTGCAATTTGGTAATGGTTAGGGATGATGTAGCAAATTTAGAACTTGAGATTTAGGAGCAGGTTTTCAGGTTGAAGTGAAGAAAATTTACCACTGTTTCTAGAAGTTCTTAATCCCTCTGATTTTGGCCATCAAATTATTTGACTATAGCCCTTTTCTGCTTCTAAGGCAGAGCAGGGATAAATGGAAGTAAGTAAAGGTTATTAAAACACATGCCATGCTTTTTTCCAAGGGCACAAACAACAATAACTAAGTTTTACTGAGGAAATAGAGCAAGAGTTTTTAGCAGCTTAGACACAGTTTAGATGTCCCTTTTTATTTTCAGAGAAATGTATACATGTGCACAGAGAAACTCAGCTGAAAGAATGATAAGGTTGTGAGTAAAATGCTGAAATCTCAGCAAATGCCAGAATTGGATTGTCTGGGCATGATTAGTTCCTTTCCCCTCCCCATGTGTAGGTATGATGACATAATTCTGGAATTTCCTCCCTCTTGAGTGGTTGGCTTCATTTTCTGGGTTCTCAGCAAGAGACACCTGGGGCCTGAAATGCAGAAGTGCTGAGAGCTGAAGTCAACTGGCCCTTTACTTTGAGTGAAGAAAGTCTTAAGGAAATTCTACACATGCAAAGGCTCCCCCAGCTCCCTCTTTCAGCTTCCACTGAAAGGTGTCAAGGTGACATTTTTGTTCTTTCTTCCCCTGTGCTTAAGTGCTTTTGCAAGATGGCAATAATATTGCAAAAAATATTAGAATTCTCACCCTGCATAGATGTTTTGCAGAGATATGTTCATTAGGATTTGTGGCACAGTAAGATGCTGGTGGGGAAGCAACAGTAAAACTAAACCTTGGAAGTGGATTAATGTGTTTCTGTATTCATTGTAATAATTTGATCATGTGCACTAATATGAGGTCTGAGGCCAGAGCACTGAATGGAACAAGATAAGCAGAAAGGTTAAAAAACTGCCCCCCCTATTGACTGATTACAGCAAGGATTTAAGGAAAAAAGCCTTATATGTGATCATGCAATTAAACTTGTATCATCCTACATATTCAAGAGGGCTAATTAATAATGCCCAAGAAATCTGCAGTCTGGACTAGCCAATGTTGCTTGGCTCTGCAAGCTAAATGATTATTTGCCATAGTATTTATAGATATATATTGCACATTATTTAATGTATGCATCCTTACACGTGCTCATAGTACATACATTTATTTTTGTGTTAAGCATAGTTATGCATTTGTACATTTGACTGCACATACACATCCAGTAAGAATAATGGGTAATGTTTCAGCATTCATTTTCCCACGTTTTATTTAAAGGTGACAAAGATAGCTTTTACTGCACATTTACTGGAGAATCTGTGAACATCTAAATAGTTATTCATTTCCACATATGCCCACTCAGATTGCAATAATTTTCCAGGGTGATGAAGAAACTTGTGTAGTCCCTGAACATACATAGCCTTTCCCTGTTACAAGCATATCTAATATTAGGAAGTTTAGAGAAATGACTTTTTAGCTGCTCACATCACAGCAGTAGGAGCCTTCTAGTCACACTTGGCAGAGATGCCACCAGCACCAGTAGTAGTGTTACACCCTGCTCAGAAGAGAACAGGGTGTAACACTATCAGAACTCAAATGTCTATTAAAGGAACCACATGAAAAAGAGCCAGTAATGAAGAAGTGCATAACTGCTGTGCAACACTCCTTTGCAGATATAACAGGACTTTGCAAGGCCAGTTTTGGTGTCCTATTTACCACACAGAAGCTGACAGATAGACCCACTCACTGCACATCACTCAGTAGACCAGCAGCTTAGAGAAGAGAGAGATTCAGATTTTCAGAGAGGCTTCAGATTTTCACCTAGAGTCCTGCCCACTAAAGCCACCCTGCCTCTTACTGTAAATAAAAAAATCCTCAATGGAAATGATCATTAAATACTTGGATAATGATGTTTGTCTGCTGAAGCTGGTGGAGCTATATGTGGGATTAATACAGATGGAGATAACTGGACCAAAACCCTTTCCTTCATAACTCAGTGATTGATAACTCTCAAGGCTTTAGGGGGTGGCCAATCAGTGTGAATAGTGCTTGACAAAGTAAAAGTAGAGTAATTGTTTTCATCTTGTTTGTTGATCATCTTGTTTTCAAGCTTGAACACTTGCTTCTGTTCTAGACCAGAAATGGTCTTGTCTGTCTAAAAGCTTGTCTGTTTTTCCCAAATATAGAAGTTGCCCTAATAAGAATATGACCTCTCCCTACAAATGTTTTGCTTTGGTTTTTTTTTTCTTCATCTGGGTGTAAATATTAATTTTCAAATATTAACCAACTACTAGCTCCAGTGAGCCTGCTCTATGCCTGTCTTTGCCTTGGCCACCACAACCACTTGCAGTAGGTGGTACAGGGGAAAGCCCAGTGAATACACAGCCAACTCCCTGGCAACTGCAGAAGAAATGCCCAGATGTGCTGAATTGCATCAGATATTCACAGACAGCCTAGATGATCTCAGAAAATCAGCCTCTGCATTTCTGCAGTGCTGAACTATTTAATACCTACTTGGACTTTCCAGGGCTTTAAACCACAGTATTTATTTTTACAGCATATAAAAACATACCAGGCACATTCAAGACAAACTAGAATACTAGAATAAATAATTGCATCTGAGAGGACTACACAAGACATGGGCTTAGGGTTTTAATTCTTGAGATGAATACTGTTCTGCCATTTTTGGACTGCCAGTTTTAGGCAATCAGCACTGGTACTGCTCAAATAGATTAGTAAATAGCTGATTTGGGGGGGGGGGGGGGGGGGGGGGATTTATGTAGTTATAGGTCCCTGCTCTGCTAATACATGTAGCACCAATCAAACAGGCAGCATGTTGTACATTTTTCTTCAGTGGAGGATTTACACCTCCTCAGACCTGCACCTCTGAAGCTAAGAAGTTGCAGCTTCTGTGCATTGTTTCTAGAATTGACAGCTATGCTGAACTAGACTGATAGCTCTGGTTTTAATTCTCAGTAGGTACAAACAATTCCTTTGTTAAAGACACAGCTTCAAAATCGCAATTTAATTAGCATCACAATTATAAATTTTATTGACTGAGTCAGTGATATATGAGAAGCCAGTGGGTTATTATATGGGGTTTTATATCAGCATTGACATTCCTTCAGTGCATGAGAAGGATCAGCCATGCATATGACACATTCAATAAAATCAAGTGTCTTCACAAAAAGCAGACTCCATATTTGCAACTATGAAATACCAGAAAACAGTGTATCAGTTTTATACTTACAGCTGTTCAAAATAACTTTGCAGCTTCTGTTACAAAAGAACTACAAAAAAGGACAAGGACAAATATATTTATATAGGCATAAGCCTGGACCAAACAAGTTGAATACTGCTGGCATTATCCTTAGTAGGAATTAAAACATAGTCTTTCCTTTATTAATGTGTTCTTTCCATCACTAGCAAAATATGCAACAAGCAAGGCAGGACATATTTTTTCAAACAGGACTGCCTGACATTCCACATTTTTGAAAATCTATGACTCGCAATCTGGCTGAATGACCTATTTTTTTATATAATGTCAATTTTTGAAATATGTCCAGTTTTTCACTTTCATCTTTTGACTGCCCTTTGAAGCAAGAAGAGAATTAATTCATCAGTGGATCTTGTTTGCAGAGTGGGATGTGAGACTGGATGTACATTGGGCACATGTTAGTCATCCCAGATGGAAATATCCTTGCATTAGGGCTCTTCTTGGCAATGGGCAGCTGCCTTCTAAATGTACTTCATTTAGCCAAAGCAAGGAACACTACTCAGGCCTCAGTACTGAGAAAAAGCCCACAGGTGAACAGAACTTGCCCAAAAAAAGTTCCAGGTCATCTCTGTGAAGTTCCCTATCCTTGTTGCAGAGCACTCCCAAAAAACCATCTTGACCTTATGAACTAGCACAGTGAGTTGTGCTTTCCAAAGGCCATCAGAGGAACAAGAACATTAGAAAAAGAAAGGATAGAACTGATGAATGAATTTCTGGAACAATCTTATGTCCACAGCACCCATAAAACTTGAACAGAAATATATGATGTTCTTCCTTCATTTTCCATAAACATGATTTTAATCCTGAAGAAAATGATCTGTCTGTTACTTGACTGAAGTTCTGCAAAGCAAGAAAAAAATTACAGTGCTACAAAAACATACTGCCTGGCATCTTCAAACTCCCTTGATTTTTTGATAACAAAAACCTGATATATTTTTTGTCATGTTTTGTTATCAAAGTGCTGTGGTGTTCTTACGCAAAAGAGAAGCTTTGCATGTTGGTAAAATACAGGCTGCAGGAATCATACAACTTTTACCAGAATCAAGTACATTGACTGAGTAATTTTTAAGAAAATATTGTTCTAAAATTTATGTGTAAAAAACAGTATAATGCTTGACATATGTATAAATTTAATCCAGAAGACTGTAGATCAGTTATCCACGGGATTAATTTATTTAGCCTAACACCTCCCACAGTAAGTAGACTAGCAATGATACATCAGTTTTAAAAGTGCAAGACTAAGGCATAAATCCTAATTTTCTTGGTTCTTGTATAACTAAATACATCTCCCATATCTCTGACAAATCTAAGAAGGGTTTTCTGATCTCATCCCTTATTCTGCGATGCAAATTTGCAAGACTTCACCCCTCATCCCATAAAGGGCAGGTGTTATGACCAGCCATTACAACCAGATCCCCAGAGTCCTCCTCCCAGGCTTCAGCTGTCCTTGTACAAGAGCAATGAAGGAAATACATATTTCACCCCAAAAACAAACACTTAGCCTGGCTGACTGAGAGAAGTCATTTAGTTGAGAAAATTTATTTTGCCTACAGCATAGGCCGTGCCTGTGCTATTGCCACTTAAAAATTTGTCCTGAAATTTACTACACTTCCCTCTTAAAACAAGCACACCATAAGTAATTTTTACTCAACATTTCTTCTCAAAGCTCTCCTTAACAATTACCACATTCAATTCTGAGGTCCCCAGTATATGATTTCTCATAACCATCTCTTGATCTAGGGTTACACCACTCAGCTCTTGTCCCTATGCCTCTTCCTGACTTGTGTTTGCAGTCAGCTTTCTTTTTGGTACATTATGAAGACAAATCCTATTTTTCCATTTTGTGACAAATAATAGATTAACAGAGCCAAACAGCAAGAAAATGTCACAGAAAAAATTGTTTTACTCTAGCATTTCACTAAGCTCTTCATAGAGTTGACTGCAAACCTTTGCACTGTTTCAAATGTTAGGATCACTGCTTCAGAACACAATAATTTCTTTACCAATTAAAATGGAAAGCTGCTTCTGACTCTTCAGGGAAGCATTTCTCTAACCCAAGAAACTGATTTTCCAGCTCCTTGGCCTGAACAGTTTTCAGTTGTGGTGAGAGTCTAAGAATTCAAAGTGTCCCTTGTTTTCAGTTTCTGGTTGGTTTAGATCAGACGCGGATTTTTCTCTCCTCTTTTGGACTGTTGCAACATCACTGGTTGAAAGCATTTTCCAGTCCCCAGAGAACTAAACTGCAAAGTACCCCACTGGAGTCATCACCTCTTGTAACTGACTCCCTTTTCTCCTCTCTTTCCTTGTCCAAAGCTCATGTTCAATTCTATTGTGGTGGAAAATATTCCAGTGGAAAGATCTAACACAAAAAGAAAAGTACTGAAGTTTCCTTTCCTTGGCCATGGTTGGTCCTTCAAATAAAAATGCCAACATGAAATAATGTTTGAGCAGCAGAAGTGTTACAGTAACATTTACAGACATCCAGCTCCAAAACCAAATAGTATAAATTTAAAATATCCTGCTCCAGCATAACTGCAGTTAACCCTGAGGAAGAAAAAGAAGAAGACCCTTTATTTCTGTGGATGAAGAAAGGGGTTGCTAAACCATGGTGATTTTCACAGCCTCTGAAACCTGTGAGGATTTGTTCCTGCTGTGCTGCTGGAGGAAATCATGTCATGTCAGCAGTGTGAAATGACTCCTGCCCTGGGAAAGGGCACTGAGACACGTGGCAAACTTCTGGACAGGGCCTGCTCAAGTCATTTTCAAACATCAGATCATGCAATAGTGTTAAATCACAAAAACTTAAGTATGTTAATGAAAACCAGTCCCTGCAAGCTATGGCATGAGCAGCAATTGTAAAACAAAAGCTGCTTTCACACTAAACACACACACACACAGACACACACACACTCATGGATGAAGTATCTGGCACTTACACTGTGCCTGATACAGAGGTCAATCATGGTTGTCTCAGCTGGGCACTGGGTATTTAAAGACTTAAGTACAATGTAGACCAAGTAAATTCTCTGGGATTGTTACTTCTGACATATAGGGGACTAGGACTTCATTCATATACTCATTTATTCCAAGTGCAAATGACTTTAGACTCCACTCCTCTCCTATTTTCCACTCTGTTTTTTGCATAAGCAAGATTACAAAATCTGGCTGTTGTAGAAGAAATCAATTTTCCACTTCCATACTGTATCTCTGCTCATACTAATATCCCTTGGGTCAAATTCTGCAGCCCTGACTCTGGGTTTAACTTCTCCTTCAGGTATTAGCATGAGTTATGGTCTTTCAGAGATTTTCCTTCATTTTTGAATACAAAATAAATTTTCAGTCCAAGGCCCAGAAATCATCTGAATTGCCACAAAGTTTTTTGTATGACCATGGTTTAACTTTTAGTGCCATCTTTTCCACAAACCTCCCCATCTTAATTCTATGGCATTTTATAAATAAAACCTAATGCTCAAGATGTAGCATTTGATTTTGTAACTGAAATATCTGACAGCATGAATCTCTACATTTACACACAAACCTCAACCGACAGAAATGGAGACAAGGCTGCTAATATATTAAAACTGGAAAGGATAATTGTAAAAAACAACTATATTCATAAACAATTACCACAGCAAATAGAGAAAAACTCCCTCTCTTTGTCTTCTTGACACACACATGCATTCTCTCAGCACTTTAAAAATAACCATTAGTCATGGCAAATGCATTTTACATGAGCAAAGATTAATTTCAACATTTTTCTTAGGAAAAGGCAGGCAAAACATACTTCATTAAAAATTTCTAAACTACAAAAGAAATGCTGGGTCAGGGCTGGATGAGTGTGTGCTTATTACTTTTATGGGCTCTAAACAGACCCCACTTAATCCTGTTTCCCACTGACGCCACTTCACCTTAGTCACTGGTGTTAGCCATGATTTGCATCAGTGTATGTGAAAAAGGAATTCCCTCTGACAGTTTTGAACTTGCCATATTTTAATTTCATTTTCAATTTAATGTTTTTGTTCTACCACACTGGAAGAGAAGTTCCACTTGCAGGGTATCCAGGAAAGCAACATCTTTTGGTGGTAGAGAAACCAGGGCACAAGCAAATCAGCTTCTTGCCCAAAGTCACTCCTGAAACAGCTGCAGATGACAGAATAAAATCCAGGTCTCCTGATTCCTAAACTGATATTTCAGCCACTGCTTCCCCTGAGGCATGTGATCAGGGCTGCTTTGGAGGCTGCTCAGCCCTCATTATGTTAAACCAGCTGTTAAAAAACACAGCCAGTTTCCCCCAGCTGCTTGTTGCAGCCTGTTGGGAGAGCACCCAGCTCCACTGCTGCTGTCCCAAGGGCTAAGAACCCCCTACTCTGACCTTCCCCAGGGCTGGGCACCCCTTGCTTTCGACTCCCCAGGGCTGGGCACCCCCTGCCCATGCCCTCCACCCCTGGGAAGGTCTCTTCCTTCCTCCTGGCCTCTCTTCAGCCTTCCTGGCATTTGGTCTTCCCAAGGCAGATATCAAAATTCCCCTTCTTGCAACCTGGGGCTTTCTGCACGCCAGGAGCACTACCACCTGCAGATACCTGTTTGACACAGAAATGCCCTCTGATTTGGATTCTCAGGTGAACTTCTAGGTTTTTATCTGAGAACTTGAGTTGTAAGACTAATTTAAAAAATAGAAGACAAAAATCAACCCACATTACCCAAGTTCACAATTGCTATGGTTAAACAGGGTTTTCCCTGGATCAAGCATGTTTTTCTGTGCTTAACAGACTTCAGTAGATTCAGACAGAAATAGGTTTAGATTTCAGTCTAACCAGGCTGCACCTGCAGTTAAGGTACATGGGAAGATTAAACTGCACCACAACCACTCACTGGAATACGCTGCCTTTTCCCCACTTCAGAGTTCAGACTCATCAGGAAAACAATTTCTGTGGCTACTTTATATCTGTCCCTCTTAGGAAAATGGATGCTTTGAAGTGCCATACAATGCCTGCCTGTAAATTAAAAGCCCTCCTTTTCTCCCAAAATAATGCCAAGACCCTCTCCTGCAAGTTCTTGGAAGTTCTGAGCTACAGACAGGAGCGTTAAGTCAGGAGAACTGTACGAAAGCAGATAAAATAAACTGGGTTATGCTGCATCTTTGCCGCCTCTTGATCCTTTACTTGAAGAAGCACCTCTGTATAATTTTGGGGTTTTTTTCCCAGGAAAACAAAAGAAAGAAGTTGCTGGCTTCAGCCCCTATGTCCTTTCCCTGTAACACAGCTCACAGCTGTGATTTTACATGTGTTAACTTGGGATGCCACAAACCAGGCAGCAATGAGGTTGTCATCCTGATCTGAGGAAACACAACGTGCATACATGCCAGTGAATTTACTGCAAACGAAGCGTTTTGCTGTGATAATTCAAAGCACATTATGTTTCATCTGTTGACTCTTCCATCTATAGCCAGATCACAAATGCCAGCAATGCTGGAGTCATATTCCATCAAAAAGGTGCAGCTCCATCAAAATCTTGGTCTTTTGCAAAATGGTGCCACTTTCTCTGTGCAAGTGGGAAAATTTAAATGAAAAACAAGATAAAGAGACAGTCCTGGAAACATTACAAAGTCCTGTTCTCCCATTTTCTGAGGGGATTTTTGGGGCCTTTCATTAAAAAGTACTCCTTGGATTTTTTCCTTTTAGACTACTTTAAAATATGTGGTAAAACCAAGTAAAATTGGAAGTTTTCAGTTTAGTTAAAACATAGATGCTTTCAGTAACCAGGGAGGAAAATAAGGAAAAATTTTACTTCGGGTGGAGTGCCAGTGCATTGGAGTCTTCTTTCAAGCTGGTACAAAATTATATTTTGAAATTTGAAATTTCACAGCTCTGCAGGGAGATTCCTCCTGGGTCTGACTTTAAAGCAGTCATTGCCTAAGGGATGCAGTCATACTCGAGTGGCAATTTTACAATATGATATTAAAGCAACATAGAAGCACACACTGGGTTGGGGATAAGGATGTCTTTCATCACCATAAGATGTCTCTTCCTGTGATCTAAGATTCCCTCTCTTAAGACTTCAGGTTAATAATTTTTTTTAGATGGGACAAACTTCAAGTCCAGCTTTTAGTTCTGAGTGCCTGAAGGCAAATTTCACATCCAAGTCCTGAGAACAAGATAACAGATAGTGGTAACAAACTTGATGCACACCTGAAACAGAGCCCAGTACATCGAACAGGAAATTAGTAAACAGGTATTTATTGCTTTTGAGGCCTGATCCTGACTCTTTATATTTGCATGCAGAACTGAAAATGAACAGGACAAATGCATTATGAAGCCAGAAGAGTGCTACCAATTTGTCTTGATGGCTCTTGCATGGGGAAAAATTGCACAAGCCAAGTCTGACCAGCATCTTGGAAACCATTGTTCTAGTTGCCTGTACAATTACATGGTTGGATAAAATAGGAAAAATCACCTCAACAGAGGTGTTTGTTTTGGGGGTAGGTACTGGGGGTTGTGCTAAATTCAGCAGCCACAGCAGAACAAATAGAAATTGTGAGCTTTCCACTACATTAATGAAACTTCATTCAAAAGGTGGAGTGTAATGTTCTTCTAAGATGGATAATTCACATAAGCTGTGTGATTCAAACACTCATGTCTCCACACCAGTTCCACACCACCTTGGGATTTATGTTTTATTTCAGTTTTCATCAGGCTGCTTATGAATGACCAATGACAAAACAGCATGTGTGCATTTTTCTTTTTCACAGGTCCCTGTTAATGAGGACTCTGTTGCATTAAGATAGTCAAGATTGTCTCTGGCAAAATGTGTTGAACCAAGGTGTTTGTGCCTGCATAAAATTAAGCCACAAGTAAAGCACTTACTTCTGACAGCAGATTTATAATAGGAAAATCCCAGCAGGAATGAAGAGTTACAAACCCCCGTTGTAGCCTTTTTCATAAACTTCACCTTGATTTAGTATTTCAAACAAGTAGCAGGAAAGGCTAACAGCAGAGGTAATCCTATCATCTTTTTTCCAACAGCACCATTCCATCTTTTTTACTTCCTCATGCTGCTAACATGAATTCAAATCATCTGTGTTTAAAGTTAAATACAGTGATTGACAGATCTTTGTAGTCTCAGTTCATACTGAAGATTATTCTAGATACCTATCAGTTATTACTACAAGCCCTGTCTGATATTCAATACCTACAGGGAAAATTGTTTTTAACAGTGTAATGTCTGATCTATTTTGAAAGCTATTTTAAAATAAGAAACTAACTATAACCAGGTGGCTAAAACCTAGACAGTTTTTTTTATAGCTTGATTTTTTGGGGAGAGAAGGTTGAAGATAACAGCAGAACTGTCTTATACTGCTGTAACAACCATGATACAGAGCAAAACAGGCAAAACAGGCAAAAAAAGCATTTTGTTTTGATCCCATGATATCAGTTTCTGCAAAAACACCTATTCCAATTGCACAGGACACAGGAAAGTTAGGGGTTTGCTCTTAGAACAGACTCAAGCTGCTACAAAGCAATTGCTTCCTTTTATGAACACAAGCTCAGTAGCTGTGCTAGAAAACTGGGATGCTGGAAGTGACTTCTGGATGTACTAAAAACCTTCCTGTGGACACAGATGTGAAACAAAATAGCAAATGCAGTGGTCAGGGCAGTGGCTGTGCTCAAGGACCTGCGATGCAGAAAGGCAGAAGCTCCTCTTCCATGGACACCTGCTGTGCTCAGCTCTGCCAGCCCAGCAATGAGCACAGCCCTGCTGCCCCAGGACAGCCCCACAGAACAGGCTGCCTTGGGGCACAGGAACATCAGCCACTTGCTGGGAAAGCACTCTGGGCTGTGCTCACAGGGAGCTAAGCAGAAGCAATGCTCTCCCACATGGTGTGCTGGTTTGGCAGCTCAGAAAAGGTGAAAGGTGGAGGAGGGTGGCCAGGCAATGTCAGCTAGTGCCCATCATTGCCTCCATGGGCTGATTGCTCCATTCCAAGGCAGGCTGTTCCCTGAGTCCCATTCTTCCCCACCACTCCATTTGCTGCTGAAAGATTTTGACTACGTCCTGGCCTCCTTCTCTCAGTGCTTTCCTCCACAGAACTGAAATGTAATAGCAGAGAAAGAAGTACAAGAGAAGCAGCTTGGCACGAGCAGCAGGCAGGATGCTGCCTCAAACTCCACCACTTTTCAGAGCTCCTACCGACATGACTGAGATCCCACACAGATCTTTGTGAAACTTGATTAACTTTGTGCTCATGGTTAAATGAATCTGAAACTGTTAGACAAGGGCTTAACAGTGTTGCTCAGTTCAACAAAGTCTTTTCTGGTTTTGTCACTGGGATGTGAGGAGCAAGCACAGCTAGTGTGTTTTGGCTGTAAACCATGGTAGGAAAAGAATAAACAAAACTGGGGAACAGAGCTTGTGTGTCTTGGGTTGGTTGGGATGGTTCAGGCTGCTAAAAATTCCTAGTGGCTTTTTCAAGATTGAATCTACCCCTCGTTATTATTCTGTGTGCTTAGCAATGAAAAAAGAAGTACAAAAGAGTTGAAAATACAGACTTTATAAAGCCATACCCAGCCCCCTAAGACCAAAGGCAGTAATGGCCTCAGTAAATGCATTAGTAGTTTTGCCAAATGAGAAAGTTATGAAGATGGGTAAATTCCATCAGCAGAATGACAGCTAAAAATAGCCTTGCATGGAAATGTGAACAGAAGTTCATTTTTCATGCACTGGGTAAATAAAATCCAATTGGTTTTTGCATTCTCTGTATTACCCCATTACACTTCATGAAAACTTGAAAGAAGACTACTATTTAAATAAAAAGATCCTCCCCTGTTTGTCAAGTTGTCATTTTTCCATCTGCAAATAATGAAACATAAACTACTCTAAAAGGGAGAGAGATGGAAGGGAATGTGTTCCATGGATCTGTGGAGAACCACATAGAAACATATACAGAAAAAGAAGCTGCAGCACGGAGCACTTCCTGACCTCCTCTTGGCTACAAATCTAAAAGAAGTCTCCAAGGCAAGAAGCATGAAAGAGCTTAAACAAGAAACCCTTCAGAAGTACAGCTCTTTGCTGCATGAATACCACAACACAGGGAAAATCTGCTGTGTAGGAGTACAGTCCTCCCACTTGAAAAGAGCTGGTAATGCCATCATGTCACGGAAAGATTTTCTTCATGGCTTTTGTGCATTGAAGGCATTAGCAAAGTGGGAAAAGTGTGAGCTGACAACTGTGCGAAGAGTTTCTTAATTACATTGTAAAGCATGTCTCATTTAAGCATGCAGCAGAACTAATGTTAAAAATACATGTCTTCCCATATAAATGGATGGGAAATCAGTGCAGGTTAATCTACCAGATAGTGCACTCCAGAGCTCTTTACAAATGGTAAGAAGTTAAGCTTCATCAACAGCACGTTAGTATAGCTACCACTCCAGCTTCTTCCTGCAGTGTTTGCTGCAGCAAGACTCACAGTCCATGGCTGCACCTTGATATAAATCTGTCCATGCTTCAGGATTTGGCCAAACGTTTTGTCTGTCCTGCCCATTCATAATTTCTCAGTTCACAGACTCTCAGTTTGGGATGTGTTGACCCTTTCCTGTTTAGCCATGTCTGAATGTCTGCTCATATCTCCTGTGCCATGTGGTTTCAACCAATTGCACCCAACGAGCTGGTGGTAGTGACATTGGAGCTCAGATCAGTGTCTTGATGTGCTCCCACCCAAATGAGTTTCTCCACCTGAGGATCAGAGCTGGCTCCCAGGTGTACCAGACTGCACACCAACAGCCAGGCAATATGGAGCACCTTTGAGCAAAGGCTCAAACTAGGAACCCTCATGACAACAGAAAGAAATAGTCCAAGTGTCAGAGATAAGAGTTGAAACCAGGGCTCTGTGTTTGGGTCTGATACCTTACACAAAAGGCTGTCTGAGTAATCAAATTAAAGTGTTTAGCACCTGGGATGTGGGTGAGATCTGCTGGCTTTTGGACTAGGACCACTGCCTGAAGACCCATACCACCATGATGGGCTTTGCCATTAATGCCTGACTTCCCAGATGTACAGGAAATAAACATGTTTACTCACACTATTTCCTTTTGCTATGTGTTGGGGAATGGCAGCCTCCATTTCTGTGCATGTCATTTTTCTCATTTCAGCTGGTATATCTGTCACTCTGCTGAGCCTGCCTAGCACTGTAAGAACCAGAGAACATCCTATACAAATTTGTGACAGACACTTGTACAAAATCCTTGCATTAAATAAATGCCATAGTAAACTTCCCCCCCCACCACATCCCATGTATGGAATTCAGAATTAAAGGCTAGACTTGCTTTCTTTCCCTGACTTAGGAAAACTCTAACTAGCATTATTCCCCTACTGCCCAGAAAATGGCATTTTCCTTCACTAGCATGCATTTCAGTTTGGGGAACCCTTTCTTCCTTTCCTTCAGTTGCCTTGGAAGCCCACTGTAGCACATCCAGAGCACAAGCCCTGGCTGTTGTGATGCTTGCACAAGGTTGAACATGCACATGCAAGCTCACACATGCATGTCCAAACACAGGGAGCTGGCAGCACTGGTGCAGCTCAGCACCTCACCCTGCTTTGGGCTATGCTTTGATACCACAGGCACCCGAGCCTTGCAGCCTGGCAGCAATGAGCTGCTCCAAACACTTTGTGTTTTGTCTCCAGAGGAGGTGTGGTGGAAGCACAAGGGATACTTGATCATAAAATGCTGAATATTCAAGTCCTATTCCACTCCCACCACCCCATTTAAATCAGCAATGCAGTTGGAATGAAATACAACTCGGCTTTCAAACATTTTCTTATTTAATTCAATTTACTACTAGATTGATAGCTAAACTCAAAACAGATTTTGCCCCCTTTCTCCTGGATGGGGAAATAGAGATGACCGAGTTCCCTTTGAACTTGGTTTAAAATGTTTCTGTTTTTTCCTATTAACTAAAAGCAAACAAACAAAAGAAAGCAATTATTAAAGTGGTCTGTACTCTATTTCCAGTACAGGATTCATTAACATAGGGTGAAGAGCTGAGTGTCTCCAGGCCCAATGGACAGGTGTTTCATTGGGTGGCTGTCTCAAAAAAAAGAAAAAGATCTGGAACGAACATTTTATTTTTAGGAGCAAACTTTCTCTAAGTTAAGGTGTGCTTTGGGTGGTAGGAACTATGGTTTTGAGGGTAGGTAGCTCCAAGAACTACCCATATACATAAGGAGAAGGCATGTAGGATCACAAAATAAGGCTGAGAAAAGAACATACTCAGTCATCACATGTGTTGTGCTAGTTGACTTTTGGGAGGAGTAACACCGAAGTAATAATTGATCACTTATTTTGGGAATGCCATGAGTAAAGGAGAATGGAAATTGATAACAAAACCACAGTTTCCAGTTATGTAAATGCTAAAATTCACCAGGTAGAAAGTTCTAACAGTCTAAACAAGGAATAGTGAGACTTTTTTTGAGTGATCCTTCAGCAGAACAGAAGATTTAAAAGGCTGTGACCAGGGCACACTGTTCACATGGGAAAGGTATTACCTCAGCCCAGCTTGGACTGAAGTCATGTTGCCAACAGCTCTGTTCTTAAGCAGAGATGTTTAATATTCACAGATGTCAATTTTGCCTCTTTCATAAACATTCATTACATATTAATACTCTTTTTAAATGTCTGTTTTGTTTTTTTCCAAGTCTGGTTTTGGTGACTGTCCCAAAGTTCAGATATTTCCCCAAAGTTTGGAGGACTTCATTTCAACATCTATTTTTTTCTGAAAGTACATTGAAAATACAAGAAAATCTTTCTGCTCTCAATTCTCCACCTCTTAAAGATTTAACTTAGGGCAGTATTTAGCAGCTTGCTCACTTTTTTTCATGGGTTTGCTCAAGTGCGAAAGGTAATAGATGTAATGTGTAGATGATCCCTGAGATTCCTTATGGCCTCAAGCATTACTTGAGTCTGTAAAAACTGACTAAATTTACATTACCTGGGTCTTCCAACATATGAGTTGTTTAGATTTTGGACAGACGAGATTTTTTATTTGAACATTCCTATTGTCAGCATTTACTAATAAAATTCTAAATCCATTTCTGAACAAACAAGAACCATCACAGTGTTTGTAGCTGAGGCCTCTATTCAGTTCTTTTTGACAGCCTGAGACCAATGTGCTCTCCCTGCAGTTGCAGTTACCTGTATCTAGTAGGGGAGCAGAAAGGGCTGTTCTTTAACTTGTGTGATTCTTCCAGAGCCTACAGTAATGAAACACATCTAGAACCTCGTTCTACATTTCATTTTCATTCAGAGGCCTATTTTCTACACCCCAAGCACAGCTCTATTTCACACCTCTCATAATTTCAGTGAGTACAAGTCCAGGCAGAAAGCAGGCCTGCTTCTGAAGGACTCAGTCCAGGGATGTCTGCTCATGCTCAGCTCTGCCATGATGTTTAAAAGCTTTCCTTTAGAAGTACTTTACAATTAAAAAATCAGAGTGAATTGTTTTCTGTTCAGAAAACTGCTCTGTCCTCACTAGTAGACCCAGAATTTCCTCCATATGCACAGGAATGCAATAAACACACAAGGAGGAAAAGATCCACGAAGAAAATAATTTAGAAATCAAAGGGTCGTAATATACCACTTAAAGTATTTTGTGGATTGAATTACTGAATAATAATGAAAGATGAGAGATTAATGACAACCTGGTCCAAAGACCTCTATTTATACCCAGGCCAAACAAAATGGCAGGCAGGTGCACTATATCCTGGAATCCATAGAGAACTTCTGTCTGACTCTCACTTTTCAATCCCATTAAAGTTATTATACATGCTTTTGTAAAAAGACAAAAAATATTTCCCAGAGTTTACAACACGTGTATTTTGTCTTTAGTATTTACCTCTACCAATTACATTTTTTGGCAGTACTATAAAACAATGCAGGGCAAAAAAAAAATCTCAATCTATTCTAAGTAGAAATCCCTTCAAAATTGCTTTCATCTTTCTTAAGAGGAAATACAGAAAGACTATTAAAATATCTTCCTTTTTTTGTTGTTTTTTCTTTCTTCCTAGTATGAACAATCTTCTGGCATTTTTTTACTCTTTTAAGAATTTGGTTTGCTCTCTGTTTTGCCATGGCAGTGTCATCACAAAATTGCTAGAACAGAAAGCTTTAGCACAGCAGCGAATCATTTCTAGAAAAATCCCCAACATTTATTTCCTGCCTCCAAACAGTTTTTTAAAGTTCATCTTAATGCCTCCTCTAGTTCCTGCTCCAAAGGTATTTCTATTCTTATACAACTTTTCATTACACACTCGTACTTTTTTATGCTACTTGTTCTGTAACAAATAGAAAAGCCCCAACAAACCAATTTTTCTGGTAACAAGTTTGCTCATTTATGAATTCTTTTAAAAATGGGGTGCTGAGGGGGAAGAAGGGAAGATGCTCTATTAGAAATTTATGAAATGAAATAGTTATTTAATTTCCCTAAGTTATAGTTCTTTGTGACAAAGAACCACATGAAATGTACCAACGAAGATTAGAAGACTGAACATAATGGACTTTCCAAGGTAAATCATGAACAACAGCACATTTATTGCAGTAGTCAAGTTTTTAGGAAGAGTAATGACTGGAGAAATGAATGATATCAAGAAATGGTCTTGAGGACTTCTATGAGTCAAATTCTGTCTGATGGCAAGAAACAATTGCTACCTGAAAGCTGTTCACCAGAGTATACAAAGTACAAAGGTGACTTTAGTCTAATTCCTAATAAACAAATACCAAAAACATGTTTTAATAACATGCTGAACATCGAAGCATGGCTAGCCAGGGTAGACATAAAGAGTGGCAGACATTCAGGTAAAAACTGGTTTGTTAAAGCACTTTGATGAAATTAAACTTTTGTTACAGAAATACATCATCTTAAGGCAATTGCAGGATACCTGTAATCTTAAAACTCTCTATGAAATGTGTTTTAGTGATTGTCTCTGCAAGTGACATAGAGCAAATGCAGCAGACATCACTGCAAAGTCAAGCCCTATAGAGAGGAACACAGTTTAAACCACTAAAAAGAGTGGGAGGAAAGGAAAGAATGGGAGCTCAGCTCTATAAGCCTTTTCTAGGCCAAACCCTAGAAAATCAACCGGAAAGGCTGCGTGCTCAGCACTTTGGGTAACCAGGCTATTTGTTTAAGTGCCTGTATACAGATTTATGAGCCAAAGTTTCAGCTCTTTATAAATCCTTAAGCTCAATGGCAGAGGGTTAATATTTCACAAGTTCTCATTTCTTAATTACAGTAAAAAAGATTAGGTGCAAATCTACATTGTAGAGATTTTCAGAAGACCTCAATACCAAACAATTCCCAGTATGGCCACCTTGAGGCTTGTAGAGAGTCATTACAATGTCTACTTATCTTAGACCTAAATGTATGACCCTAGGACTCTCTCCCTAAATGCTGTAAACCAGGTAATTTCTGTGCCTACTACTATTAGATGGGCTGTGTAAGACTTGCCCCATCTTTAAGGTCTCAGCTCTGCTCTTTCATCTCAGCTGAATTTCCCTATGACATGGTGGTTTTACAATTTTTACTTTGTCTCAAAACTGCCGTTGCTATGTTAGAGCTGAAGACACGGGTGTGCCAGAGGTGACCTGGATGGGCTGCTCTTCCCCAGACCTGTCAATTGTCCACCAGACCACTCTTCCTATGTGAATCCATGGTCTTCAATACATCCTCTGATCAGGACCAGGTTCAAAATACTGGGTGCTGCTCACACAGCTTTTCTCAGAGGAGACTGTATCACCATTTTCCTAAGCACCACAGCTTTCTAAACAAATGCGTTGCTGAAAGAAGTCTTGAGAAGTGGGGTGGAGAAAGGAACTGGGGTGAGGGGAGAAACCAAGATGAGGGGGATTGACTAAAACCAACCTAAGGAATATTTTTCTTATTCCAGCATGAAATGTTGACAGAATTAAATGTGGGATTAAAAAAACCAACTTTCTAACGCACAGTTTCATGTTACCTCCGCAAGAGTTTTGATTCCACTTATGAGACTTCCCGAATGAAAATGCTGGCTATGTGCCTGCCTCAAAAATACATTTTTTCCTCAGCAGAGTGGGTTTGCCAGTTGTCAATGCCATTTCTTTGCTAGCCAGCAAAATATGTTCATACTCACAGCAGGCAATTACCATTCTTTTCTCTACTGGTAAGGGGCATGACTTCACTCCTAGGTTGAAGATCCCTGGATCCTCTCTGTACTGCACAGTCTAGTTAGCCAGTGTTATTAACCCTTAAAGCAAATGGAATAATTATTTCCTTTCTTTTTAAAGCAAGTTTAAATGGTTTCATCTGAGAATGGTTTTGCAAAGAGGTGAATCTGTTTTGCACATTTGTGTCTAGTTCCAAGGGGCAGCAGTTGCTGGGAACAGATTGAGGATGCCTCTCACCACGGTTCAAAAACCTCTGTTACAGGCAGCGCTCTGAAAACAAAAAACACCAGTGATCGGATCCAAAACTTCTTGAAGTTAATAGGAGCCTTTTAATTAGTTTCAGTGTCTTTGGGGAAAGGCCTCAGGGCAAATATTCCTTTTTGAAACTTGTTCTCCAACTCGTGGGGCCGGGAGGTGGTATTTTTCATGCATACACAACAGTGCGGCAAATGCTCCCAAAGTGCTCTTATTACATGCCCCAAACCATACCAGGAAAAGAAGGAAAAAAAACCCCAGAGGTCTCTGGATTACAGGTCTGATCTGCTTTGTCTGATAAGAGCAATATTATTCCAGTGAACAGTGAATGTGATAGTGCTAACAGATCTGGACATCACACTCACTTAGAGCCAATGCGGCTAATTATTTTTAGGGTGCTGCTCAATGTGAGTAAAGCATAGCACACTAACCACTGACAGAGGCCACAATTATATCAAGAAAAAAAAATTAAAAAGAAAAATTCAGGATCCTTATATGAAAGCAATTGTGAATTCAGCTGCAGAAACCAGCTGCTTAAAAATGCCAGGCAGAGAGATTTGGTACAGTCAGGCAGATCTTCCATATCGCAGGTGGGAAGTTTGGGGATCAAACCACTAGATATCCACATTCATTTACAGAATACCTGGATTATATCTTGTCAAACAGAAGCACTATTTCTTATTTCTGCCACTGCATTGCACACACTCAAAAGCCAGCAATGTGCTGCAGACAGAAAGACATACTCCAAAATGTATCTGTCACAGCTCATCGCTCAAAGGAACAAAGTCATCAGCTTTTCCCCATGTTTACACAAAAAATGGGATCAGGATTGGCACCACAGTACATAGGGTGTGACTTTCCAGACCATATATGGTCCTGGAGTTATGTACAACAACCTGTCTGTATCAGAAAATGCAGGCAGCTTCTTAAGGGTTACATTTCCTTTTTACATATTTCTACATCAAAACCATATTGCAGCACAGCCCAGGATTCAAACACATCCTACAAAAACAGGCAGCATAACTCTGATATTGAACTCCAGCCCAGTTTTATTTGACTGCCAGCTCTCAGCCACTTCCTAAAGCTCCAGATAGCCAATACCAATGTTGTAATTTCTAAATGTGTGCTTCTCTCAGCTGGAGACAAACTCTAAGGGCTTTAGCTTGCTTTTTGAAATATAAACGTGGAATCTTAACTCCCACAGTGGAAGTCCACCTTCAACACCTTTCTGAAGGGGGAAAAAACTTAAGAAGTTTCAGGGAGGCAGTTACTTATTAAGAGGGTATCCTTGAAGTACAAACAACCTAATATTTTCATCATTCATTGACAAATTATTTACAGTGCTGCTGGTAAAATCCCATATAAAGCTCTTCAGGCACTGGCCAACAGGGTAGACTGATGAGTATTTTTAATTAATGCCACTGTAATAATGTTTTCCATATACTTACAATTATATTCTCATGACGATCATTAACAGTAAAATGGTTTTCAGTGCGTGCTACAGTTCCCAAAAGCATGAGTCTACAAAACTCAGATGCATCAGACTTGGGCAAGAGAAATGTTTAATCATGAGAATCTAGGTGAACACTACACACTGTACATTGCTACTGGCTGACAGTTCACAGACATTTTGTCCTAGCTAGGTGTCTAAGAGTATTTCTAGGCTTTTCATGCTAGAGGCAGTTTAGGGAGCAAGCCAGTTGATGAAGTAATTTGGAAGCTCTTGAGTCCTTCCCTTCTTCAAATGGCTATTCCCCACTTTGAATGTCCATATTTTTCCAATTCACACTTCCTCTGCAGAACCTTCTCAGGGGAATGGTCAACAACATCACAGCTCTTCCTTTCAAGTTAGAGTAAATCTTTAGGCAGAGACAGGGGCAAGACAGCAACGCCAAGGTCTGGAGGGCTCACAGCATGCTAGCAGTAGCACACAAGGAGAAGCAATTTTCTTTATTTGTGGGATTGTCTGAAAGGTTTCAAAAGTCCTGTGAAAAACATAATGTCACTTCCTGAAGCAGGCATAAGGACATATGAAAACATGTTTTCCAGCCAGCCAGAGAATGCGGTTTTGGTAGCAGCAAGGAAGCCGCCTCTGTCACTCTGGGAAACATGTTTAAAAGAAAGCTGAGTTCCAGTCCTGGCTCACAGTGTAAGGGAAGTGGTGATTTAGTAATTATTTCTCTTGCTCATTATAGCATCTCACGCCTGCAAAGCTTGCAGAATATTGGCACTATCCCAAAATATCTCCAGCGCTGATAAGACATCACAAAGCACCAGAGTGTAATGATGCATCACCACCTCCCCACACAGCAACATGACATGAACATCACTGAAGAACGAGACAGTGACTTTATCACTGAGTAATTTAATTGATGACTTGAGCTCTAAATAGCCACTTCCCTTCACCTCCTCAGCTGCATCCCTACTTCTAAAGATGTCATACACACTGAACTAGCACTTACTGTTGTTGTACTGATTGATGCTTCATGGCAGCAAGTAAAAGGAAAGAGCTCTAGTGGAAGTTCATTAAGTTTAAGCTAATGCATTTCATGATAAACAACAAACTGAATCACTGGGGGAGGGAGAACAGCTTTGATTAACAGGACATGATCTGTAAAACAGCAGGAATGACCAAAAGCCAGATGGAGCAAAGAGTGAAATGGAGGAAGATGGAGAAGCTAGAATTGAAAAGAATTCTGTCTCTCAGCACAGTGCTGGCAATACAAAACCCCCAGGAGGGGGGGGTTCCCTAAGTATATATCAGATAAAGTAGGATCTCTGTCCCAACTAATATATAGGGTGTTCATTTATTTTATTCCTTTTCAAGAAAAAAAAAAAAAATACACAAAGAAGCTGAGGGGAGACCTAGATATGAAACCATGTTTATTTCACATACTCTGGCTCCCATGATCTTTAAGGTCACCATCAGTTTCAAGATAATTTGAGTGATCAAGTTTCTGCTTAGCCTGAAGAGAAGCTTGGACTCCACCTCAAACTTCATGGCTGTGTTGGTTTCTCCATGAGCACATACACTGATGGACTTTCTTTGCCTTTCCCACCCAGTCCCTACTCCACAACTGCTTTCTTTACTCATGCCTTGGACAGACCCACTTTGTCTCTTTGCAATATTGTCTACATCCTGCACTCAAATGCTTGGTTAAAAGATTCCCATGTGGTCTGGACCAAAACAAATCTTGTGACCCTCTCCATATTTCTAGGTGTCATTGCTTACCAGGACTGAGATCTCTTGAATCTCCTGGACTTGGGGAATGCAGGCAAATTCCCACAGCTAAGCAACTCAGAATTGCACAGGCTCCTAAAATTCCTCCAAATTTCTTCATTTGGTCTCTAAACAGAGTAGGGATGTGGAACATGTTGGCACTTGAAGCTTCGAACTACCTCTTGGTTAATTATATAGTTGATTACGCAGGACTCTGTTGGCTGACATACACAAAAGTTAGAGCATTCCAGTTAAAAAAAAAAAAAAAAGTTAAAAAAGTAAAATAAATAGAAAGACCTACTGCCACAACGTGGCAGGAGCTAGGAATGATGAGAAACAAGGTCCTCTGGCTTCATGTGTGGCATTTACAATATGGAAAAATCAATGCCACACATGAAGTACAGTAAAAGTAACAGAAACAACAAAGTAGTTCTTGGTTTCCTTATTTAAACACTTCAACTACAGCTGGAAGCTCCCCTTCTGCAAAAGCAACTCAGTCAGCACAAGCCCTCTGAACTTTTTCACCCGACTTGCCTGGTAGAGAAAATACAGTTTCTTGCTTCTCTGTAACTGAATTTTTAAAATTATGTGTGTATATTTAGTGAGGTTGTTGAATTATGGAAACCAGAGCTACACCCGGCAGATACTCCTCAAAAAAAGAAAAGCCTTTTGTGCATTTTGATTGGAATGACTGCTAAAAATACTCCAATGCAGCTGTTTAATTTGCTATAGCTGGAATGCTAGTTTTACACTTTTAATTGCTACTATACAAAATTCTTTGATTGCATTTGATGAAATTAAGATTTCCAGTGTTTAGTGATTAAACCTGGGGAAGAAAATGTAACCACATGCTAGTTAAAATGTAAATTGTCTGTGCTGGGAAACCTAGGTAAAAACCTATTCAGATGTTTGTCACAGCTCTACTTATACCTAGCTTGATAAACTTCTCAAAAAACAATAGTTCTACAGTCTCCTAAGGGTCAAAAAATGTATCATATGTCTCTTATTAGAACACCTAGATTGCACAGCAGTCATGTAATTTTTCACTTATTTCTGAGGATAAAAAGCCTCCCTGAAACAGCAAATGCCACATTTTTAAAGACCCAAGACAACCTGGTTCAGGTACAGGTAATTTTGTGGGTGCAGTTTTTACGTACTGGCCCCCAGGCATACAAACACTGGGATTCACATGGACAAAACCTATACACTGGGAGTGCACAAATATCATGTGTATAAATAAGAGATGTTTACAAGAACACACAGAGCTTAGTGGTTGAGGTGTTTTGCTATACAGACACACGGGGTTTGAGCTCTCCTGGACCAATGCCGACAGCCACCCGCATTTAACCACAGGTTCTGTTGTGTGTTGTACCTTGACCACCTCAGGCAAGAGCCTGCTGGGGAGAGAGAAGAGTTTCCACCTTAGTACATCAGAGCTCTCACTGTACAATCACTGTTCAACTGTTTTTTCCTTGTGTAAGATGCATCCCACAGCCCTTCTCTCTCTCTAAAATTTGAAGTGCTCCAGATTGTTTAGTTTTACTGTAATGATGCTGTAGCAGTCGTGCACTTAATCTGATATATTTCCTCTATCTGACATAGGTGACTGTTGTGTCAATATCTGGGATAATGAGGCTGGTGTTCAGATTATCCTCTGGGAACTCGTCTATCACCCCAGACAGTGTTACTCAAGCATAGCTCTGTCAACAAACTAAATATATAGTGTTCTTTCAAACAAGAGCAAGCCATATGAAAGGGAAAGCTCAAGTGCCAAGGAAAAATACAGTGGGTGTTATTGGAAGCATGTGCCACATGTCTATAAGAAAGTCTGTAAGAAATACAGCAATGACTAAAGCATGCTGCTGTCTATTGCAGAATCCAAGTCTTGTGCAAATGCACCCCAAGTACTGAACTTTGCTGCTGAATAAAAACTGCACACCTACTGCACAAGCTGCACAAGGACACAAGGAATCTAAAGAAGCCTCTACTCCTATGCATGCATGCAGCAGGCTGTACTTAATTCTGGCACACCACTTTTTTTCATGCTGTTACATTTTTACCCAGTAATTATATTACAAAGGCACATAGGGAAAGGACAAGCATACAAAGCAACTCTCTTTCCTCACTGCAAAAATGCCAACATTTGAGATGAACTCTGACTGAATCTTACAGTGCTAAAGTCTACCTTCTTTTAGGAATCTAGTATATTTTTGCACTATGGAATTTTACTTAACCAAAATATTTTATGTCAGGCACAGCTCCTGAGCACCATTGTCTAGGTTAGAAACTCTAGCCATACTTACATACAGCAATCTGCAAAAGCTTTATAAAATCATTTCTTACAGTACCCCAAATGAAAGAAGCATGAAATTCTATATTCATGTCAGTATGTCAGTGGTGCATCTCCCACGGATTAAAGTGGCATGTACATCTTGGGTTTTTTAGTTGGTATTGGGTTTCTTTTGCTTTTGTTTAGTTTGGGTTTTGTTTTTTTTTTTTTTTTTTTTTTCAGGAGTGTGGGAGAGGGGGTTTAGGATGGGCAATAAAGAAAAACATTTGCACGAATACTTGCAGAAAGAATTGGAGTAGTTTCCTAGCCCAGAAATCTGAAGGAGGTGCTGTGGCAAAGATTCGGTGCAAGACTGGGGTAAAAAAAAATAAATTGTAAGCTCTGTCTCTGGCAAGGAGTTGATCATGGTGTGCCTGCCTGACATATTACTAAGGGCAGGAAGGGGATAACTGTGGGACAAGAGCTCCCATATATGCCAAAATTCCCTGTTCATCACCCATGCTGCAGCATGTGCTTGTGTATGACCCAGAACGTGGAAGGGGGAAAGCCTGAGCTCCCTTTACCCTGTAACAGAGCATCCCTAGGTGTGTCCCAGAGTTCACACTATGAATAGTGGGAGCACAGGTAGGGAAGAAGGCTGTGCTTTGCGGCTCAGCCCCAGCCCCATGTACCTGCACACAGCATAGGTGTTGGTTTCAGAGAAGTCCCACACTTTCTTTGCATTGCTTTCCCCACTAAAGAGAGTACAGGAAAAGCCTGACTTGTCTGAGTGTGCAGCCATGGCTCGAGTATTTTCAGGAAACCACACCAGAAGTATTTCCCCTGTATGGGAATAGAAATGGCACCTGTATTAGGCAGTAAAAACACTCACATTGATTTTGCTACATCCTCTGGCACTGATGCATTTAGGCCCTTAAAGGCTCATTATGACTTAAGTCAGTCCACTCCTATCCTGCTTAATATATGGTTGCAGAAGTTAAATAAATGTCATTAGAAAAGCTGTGATCTTCCCTCAGTCATCTCAGGCATTTGCTAAATCTGCCTTTTTCCATGGTGTTTTCTGTGATCATTTTGATGCCTGCAGCTCCAACAGAGGTAGTAACAACAGGAGCACTTGTTTATACAAGCCATGAAGAGCTGTCTACATCAGAGTACTGTTCTCTTTTGAACTTGTACAAACTTACAGTTTCAACCATTGATTCAATTTTTTAACATTTTTTTAATTTTTATTTTTTTCCCAACATTTCCAGAAATCTCAACTCGTTAATGTTAAAATAAAATTTCTTCTGATAGACTGATTTTTTTGATGTCAATAAATACAGAAAAAAATCATGCTTCTAATTAAATAATTAAGATTGTATGAATGGCACAGTCTTGTTATTAGGACAGACAATGTTTTTTTATACAAAGCCAAAATAATAATCTGGAGAGATCCTGCCTCATTAAGCCTGAAAACAAGTCAGATTTTGAAGTGTACGCTATGGAATTCAGAAAAATAAGGGGTAACCTTGCTGTTCATTGATTTTTACCAGAAATAAAGATTGAGAACTACTACTATGTTTTTTCCTAATCTTTGCATTGAAGATAGAGTTTTATTCCAATTATAGTGAGCAGCAAAACCCATGCACTCTGAGGCATGACTCATGTTTTCTTCTTTGAACTTACAGTCCAAAAGCAGCATGCGTGGTAGAAGGCATGGGCTCATTTGCCAACGCATGACATTTTTCATGCTGTCACAACACATCTGGTGCCAGCTAATCTGCCAGCCAAGAGTGGCACCCACCAGCTGCAGAGGATGCTCATCACCTCCATTCCCAGCTGGTGGGAAAATGCCATGTAGGAAAAAAGTCTGGACACATTGAGCAATGCTCTTTCTAATAAGTTATTTGTAAAAAAAGCAAACAAAAAACAACCCTTTATGAGAACATTGTAAAAGATAACATAGCAGCGACACAGAGTCTTTCAGGAACAATTAATTAGAATATAAATATTTATAAGTTATAAATATTTAAATATCCTTATTTAAATATATATATTTAAATATTCTTACGCATGCTCTGGCACTACAAGTACTGCAAAATCTGTATAGCCAAAGCAAAAGGTGATGAAAGATCCTGTACAACCTCAATTCCCCCTCCCTATCCCTCCCTCTAACACTGAAGTTACCAGGGTTGCACAGATGTTTTGAGACCATAACACAGGGTCAGAGGATAACTGGTAAGGTCAGATGGAAAAGGGGGAATGTAAACACCCTTTTTGGAAACCTTCATGAATGGGACTCTCAAAATAGGAACTTCAGGCTGGAAGAAAAATAAGATAATCTGATTCCAATGCCCTCCTATACTGTATTGGTTTGGGGCTATCAGTGTCTTCTACACAACTCAAATTTGTTTTACTTGCTGATTTTTTGAGTGCCACTCCAGAAAAGGCAATGGAAAGGATCGAAAGTCTAACCTGGCAAGAATAATTTTACATTAAGGAATAATAAATAAAAAGAAAATATATTCTGGAGGTTTTAAGCAATGCAACCAAATATTTTCTTCTGTTCCTTCATGAGGGAGCAGCACACTCTACTGGCTGCTTCCTTGCAGTTTTCTAGATAAAGCCCTACACGACTATAAATCAGGATCTTTTACTGTTCCACTGATACTATCAGAGAAAATATTGTGCAGCTGGAAAAAAAGAAAACCAAAGGATATAGACAGCAAGTCCTGCTTCTGGTGCTGGTTCATGTTGCTGAAGGCAAATGACAACTTGCAGCTCTGCAGTTTCCATGTTAATAGAGCAAGAAGAATGAAACCAACCACTGCAATGCACACTGACCTTCACAGTCTAAAGGCACAGACTGAGAGAATTAGTACTGTTTCAATATTCACAATGAAAACACAATGGTAGAGGTTTATGTTTCATCTTTCATACCAGCTCAGTAGTTCAGGATTCTTCAGTGCTGTAGCACAGCACAGTCTCAAGAGAATGATGTCTGTATACTTATCAAGATGTTTGTGGTTAAACTTCCTCTGTTCTTTCATTTTGCATCTCTGTGCAAATACACCATTTTGCCTGGGAAGTCTACAACTGATGAAACTGAAGACTGCTATTTTGCTGATTTTGCATGGAGTACATTACAAAGAGATGTCATTCACTCTCATGAAAAGTCTCTCTCAAAGGCGTGTGCCCTACATGCCAAGTTGTGTGTCAGACCACAAAAACAGTTAAACTGGTACTCCAGTGTTGTGTGAGGTTTCTGCTGTTAGCACCCAGTACACAGAATGCAGTTTCATGTATCTGATGGGTTTAATGTGTTATTCCTTTCAAAATATACCAATTCAGTACACTCCCAAAATATTACAGTTAAAAAAAAAAAAAAAGCTTGCATACTTAAACATCCTCAAAGTCATATACAGAGAACTAACTCTTCTTTTTGATTGAAATAAACTAACTTATTTAAAAAATTCTCAGCTGCTAAGGCAAAAACAATGATTTCACAAACAACTATCAGTAGTCATTGGTGTGCTGCAAAAGTTTGAAACAAATACCTAACTTCAAATGTATGCAACTATTTGTAGAATATCACTGCTACTGATACCTTTGCTTCCTTATACAGATTACACTAACTACATTAATTGCATTAACTTCTTTGTAGCTCAAAATAATATTTCATTCCTTAACTACTCCTTTGCATATGTACAAACTACTTAGAAAACTATTTAAAGAAATTTCTAAACTGAAGATACAGAATTACAATAGAAGAAAAAAAAAAGTAAAGAAACCCCAGATCCTACAAACAATTCTGTTAACATTTACATAGCAAATTTTTTTATTAATGGCCTCTTTCTTTTCTACAAATTCACTTAATGATTTTGCCTTTTTCTGATTGCAGATAAAGAAATACAACCAAACTCTTACAGAGTCTACAAAAAAATACAACATGATTGCAAGAGACTTGCATCCTTTTATTCTATATTGAAAGAAACAATTCCCTGAGGGTCACTGAAAGTCAAACTGGCTCTTATGTGCAGCTGCAATTTTTAGTTTATATGAAAACAAATCAATATCATGTCCACAAAACTCTGACTCTTTCTAATAGCACTAAGCTGAACTCCCCTTTATCAAATTCTCAGCAAAATTTCAAGTTTATTTTTCTAGGTTTAAAAGAGATTACATTCAACCAATCACACTTATGAACAGAGTATCCATCCCTTTTATTTGAAAAAACTGGACAAGAGCTTGTTTCATGAAACTACTTCAGTGTGTACAAAAGAATATATGATCATGAACAGTATCCCAGGAAAATAGCTATGATGGTTTTCAGAGAAATTTTCTTTCAGAGTAATGGGGCAACTGGCACTTTTCACACACTTCTTTCTGTCTCACAGCTAAGGAGGGATGAAATTTAACCCTGTAAAAGAAGCTAAATCCTTCTGGTATTATAATTCAACCAGTCAGACTTCAATTCCTTCGTCCTTAGGGCTTGATTCAAAACCTTTTGAAGTCAATAGAAAGACTTTCCCTGACTGCAGTAACTTTGGCTCAGGTCCTAAGCCATGCTTCTGTACCTTTCACTCACCATTATGCCTTCACACCCTCCCAAGCCTTGGAACCAGTGTGCATGTTTCATGGCTTAGAGCAGCCTGCTCTAAATTACTTTAGCTAGTATTATCTCCCAAAGAACTAACTGGGAGGGACACAGCACCAATCTATTGTACCTTCTCCTCTGCTGTATCTCCATAATGGCCTCAGAAGAATGGTTGGCTTGAGACAGCTGAGATTTTTAGTGTGCCAAAAGAATTCATATCCAGAAACTAATTCAGCTGTTTTTACTTTAATGGCAGAAAATAATGCCAGATTCTGGCTGGAAACAACTACAATTCATCTCAGAAAACAACTTTCTCCCAGCCCTGCATTCCTTCCCAGCAAAGGGGACCTACTCAGAGCTGGGCTCTGGGAGCCCTTCACTGCAGGGGAGTGCATGGCTCAAGGCCCTCCAGATCCCAATAGCACCAATTAACAGAACAGACATTTATAATAGTAAGGGTCAGATGCACAAGGACTCTCCTATGGCCATTACAATCGGGCTAAATTTATAAAGGTAGCATTCACAGTGCCCATCACATGTTTTTTAAGTGTCTCTAAATCTGGCTGAGTCCTAGCAGGATGGCATCCAGAACCCTGGGCTCCTCTTGGAGAGGTGCTGCCTTTTTTTCTCTCTGTAATCTCCATCTCCATGGTATTCTAGGCAGCCATGCATTATTCAGCAGAGCATTGAGTAATGTGAGTGACATTTGTGGGTCCTTTTTCCCTTCATATTCTCATCAGAGAGAATTATATTTCATTGTTATCAGGCATAGAGTAATGGTCAGATGGTAAGGATTGTTGGCAGAGCCACTTGCCAAAACCAGCTCTCCCATTGTCATGTACATGTGTCAAAGCCATTTGACCACACAAGCATTTCATGAAATCCCATTTTATCTCACTGTTACTGAAATTAAGGTACACTCCATATGTCTAAATGAGCAATACAAAGGAGCTGACTGCTGAACTCCATAAAAATGCAGTCAGTGCAATTATGAATGAGTCTAACAACAGCAAAACCAGGATAAAATAGAGGAAAAAGTTCACTGAGGATTGGGATAATGGGACATAGATCAATTGTGCTCAGTTTGTACATCTAGGTAAAAAGTTAACTTCATTAATAAAATGATATAATTTTCAAATCCAGAAGAAGTTTGTAATTTTCTGATAAAATAAGAAGTGCAGACAGCTGAAGTGCAGATTTTACTGCAGAGAATATTATATACAAATATCTCACTCTCCACAGAAAAACCAAAAGTGTATTACACAAAAATTCAATCTACAAAACTACAATCTACAAACCACCAAAGCCATTGCCTTTTTTTCTTTTTTTTTTTTTTTTTTTTTTTCAGGTTCCTCTGTCTAATTTTCAACCTTACTTTTAAGTGCAAAAATAATATTGAATGGGTCCATTTTATTTACTTACCTCCTTTAAGATAATGTGGCAGTCTACCAACATGTCTGCATGCTCATACATTCTCCATTTGAATTAATGGATTGCCTAAACTCTACAAAAATGACAAGCTAAGTTCACTCTGTACTGTTTGTACTTTTTACTATCTCTTAACTAAATGTGTTAAAAAAAAAAAATTGTGTAATCCCTGACATAAATTCCAGAATACTCACAGTCAGAAAATTCCTCTTCAGGATTTTAAAAAGCATGTCAATGTAGAGAAGAAATCTAATGATCACATCAGCTCATCATCAACAGACACATATCCTAAAACAGACTCTGAATTACACATTAATAAGCATCTAAGCTCTGTGGAGTTATTTCTATCTTGTGACCTAGTATTTTTGAAAGCTTGATAAAATATTAGCACAGCAAAAGAGAAAATTTGCTACAAACTGCAATTGCATGAAATAGGAAGTAATCAGGGGTCTGACTAGTTTTAGCTGCACTGTCTAAATGTGGAAGGCAACTTTGACCACTGGGAAGTGATTACTAAGCACACAGCCAGCTGCATGGATATGTTCTCTTTCCCAAAGCATCTTTCAAACTCTTTGCCCACTGCAGAGCCTGTCAGACAATGTGACATTCATGACTGTGTTTGTGGGCCAAGGGATGTTCTCCACAGCTGCTGCCAGCTGACACAGGTGGGTTTGCTCCTACCTGACCCCAGCCCAGTCTAAGCAAGCTATCTGGGCTCTCCATGTGGCCAACAGGCTGTTTGATAGAGGCATTTCATCCACCCTACATTCCTATGCTGCTGCTCTCTAGAGATGCTCCTGACCACACAGACTACTCCAGCAAACAACAGAAATGAGGAACTCCATAACATCTGGGTAAGACAGATGCTTGTTCAGGAATCAGGCTGCAGGTGGGGTCTTAGCAGGGTCTGGCTCAGACAGCAATAAACACAGCATCCACTGAGGCCTTTGCTAGGTGCTTCTGGACTTTGGGAGAATCCCCCTAAATAACCACTGGGCTGCTGAAGAGTCCCTGCTGGGCATTAGCATTCTTACTCTGTTCTTACAAGTGGTGGGTTTTGTCTATTTCTGCTTTTATCTACATGGATTTGATCCACAGGTAAATAAGAGAAAACCTTGTAGTATTTGGACACCCAGCTTATGATAAGGACATTTGAGGTACTAGTGTATTTACAACACAAAGCTGGAAATTCCTATTGCACTGTACAAGAACAAGAGAATGGCCTGTACAACTGAACAGCAGCAAATTCAAACTTGAAAGGAGGAAATCCTTTTTTCTAACAAGGTGTAATTGGACCTTGGAGCTCATTATGACAGGATGTTACTGGGTCTTATGAGAGCAGAGGTATGTACTGAAACAGTAGTAATATCCAGGCTTGTAATAGTTAATGCTTAAAGGAAGAGTATGGGAACAAAAATGAAATCTTATGCTTCAGGATTTAAAGCTATCTCAATTTACTAAGAGAGATCTTTTCTGAGTGTGATGAAAAGAGGGAGGAATTATCCACCTCTGCCTGCTCTGAGCTGCTGAAACATTTCTCTGAAATACCTCATTCTGGATGTTGTTGAAAATAAAAGTACTATATTGGATGGATCTCAGATTTGATCCAGGCTGGCATTTATGTCACCAAATATCTCCTGTATATTGCACAGTTGATTGTATACCACAATAGAATGTATTGTATGCAAGGCAGCTTTCCTTAAGGACAGAATACTCAGATGGATTAACTAACTACTTGTTTATTTGTTTACTTTAGTGTCAGAGATATCTTTTCAAGCCACATATATATTTATTTCACATGAAGTGCAGTTAGACTGTGGAGCTCGTAATCACACCATCTCCCTGGGGTATATGTATGTAAGAAAAGATTTTGTACTTTTAGCTGTCTCTGAGGATCCCAGGGATCACAGTTCAAGCAGATTAGGCAAGGATATTGCTCTGGGAAAAGTGGTAGGGTGTGAACAATTTCCACTGACACTGTCAGAGACAGTACATGTAAAATGATGGTACATGCAGCCCAAAGAAAATGCTGAGGGCAACAAGGGAGGGTTGCACATACCCACAGAGCTTTCAGCCATATTAAAATAAGATGGGCAATCGTAAGTATGAGGTGAGAAATTTTCCCCTCATCAATTAATCGAAGGCCTGGAATACAGAATATGCTGAGTTATATATTTTGCTGAGGAAATAACTGGAAATATTTCCTAAATGAAAAGGAGACAAGTGGATTTAAAACATATCGTGTTTTTCGACGACTACATTTCCTCTGTATGGAAGAAGAGGTATAAATATTGCATTTGAAAAACGTCATGTTGATAAAAAAGCTACAGTTTCACCAATATAAAATATGAATGTAAACAACATGTCTGTCACACATGGCTATAACATACTGCTTAGCACTGCTAACTTATAATATGCACCTATAATTGTTAGTTCTCTTAATGAAAGAAAGACACTGCATAAATTCTTGAACACATGTTTCACTTTTCCAGCTGCCTTGTGCTGTAGAACATCATGCTAACAAGAAGTGATGCTAACAAGAAGCTAAAACCAGTGTAGCAAATGGGGCATTTAAATATATATAAACATACAGACATTCATATATAAATAGAAACTAGCTATTTTGGGGAAATGAATGGATCCCTAGACAGACATATTTCAGTTTAATATTACCTATATTTTCCTACATGGTAACCATTACAGTCTTGCTTAATCAGAAAAAAAATTGTTATGCTCACTGCTAAAATGGAAAGTCAATATTCAGCTATCATCTCTTTTATATTCAATATGAAATTTTGTCTGTCAAACACAGAGAGGAAAAAGTATATGACTTTGGACATTTTTCTTCAGTCACTCCAAATCGAGACTTGACACCTATATGTGTTAGTAAAAGGTGTATTTGCTCATGTCCAGACCAGTGTCATAAAGACTGACAGGTTGCAATGGCTAACAAGGTCAGAAACCCTTAACCTGTGTTTTAATGATTAATAACAGAGAATATTTTAATACCATCTTCAAATGTATTGTATTTGCATTGTCTCAAAGAGGTTATTCTTTGTTCTTTCCTGTGCCAAAATCCACATCTTCTGTTGTGATTTTCAGTCTTGACTAAAGTACAAAGCATCAACATCATTATTTACTGAGAACTGCAGCCCAGTGTTGCTGCAGGGTGGCATAGTTCTATCTAACCAGCACATCATAAAAATGGTATTCTGTTTGCACCATGCACTAAACACTGGCTGCATGGTCACATGCAAGCATTAAGCGATCGTCTTCTTTCTGAAACAGAAACAAAACCCTAAAAATAAACCAAAGGGACCTACATGAAACAAGTTGAGATGTCCAATACCTGATGATGATCGCTAAATCTGTAAGCTTGAGTATCTGATTAAACAGAGAGGGGAAAGTGACCCTTTGAACTTACAACCTACTGGGGGTGGTTTCTACTGCAGTAACACCCCATTTAAACCCTGTGGCTACGGTACATCTGCGGTTCACTGGCTGTAATTACAGCTTTAATACTGTAACTGTAGCAAACAAGTCCCATGGTGTATTAGACTAAACACATGAGGCATTTTGTCCTCTCGACTACAGCCTGTTTAATGGCATTTCAGGCTCCAGCACATAAGTCTGCTCTTGGCCACGCACTCCCGAGCAGTTAAAGTTGGCCTGAACTAGTTCCAGAGGAACACTGATCCAGCCCAACTGGGCATTGGACAATTACTTGAGAATATCATTTAGGGCTGAAACTGATATTTATCTAGTGATTGAAATCAGTTGGGAACTCAGATACTGTTGTGTCAGCATTATGTCTTTCCTGGAGCCTTCAGCACTGTTGGTTTGGCTTCTTCCTACACTGGGCATTTACAGCTGGGCTGACGTGGCAGCTGAAGAAGCAGCACACTGAGTGTATTTGTTTGTGTTTTTTATTATACTTCTCTCTTTATCCTGGCCACTCTCCTGAAAAAAAACAACAAACACAACCCACATCAGGAGAACTGAACTCACTTTGACTATACTTTCCCTTCCTTTTAAGAAGTCTGCCCATGTTCCCCTCTCACCATGCATTGCAGGCAGGAGTCCAGCCCAGAGTCAGGGATTCACTTTGAGCCTCTTTTGTTGGAAATGTTGCAAAGAGCAGCCTCATCTCTGTAGCTTCCCAAAGAGAAATTGGTGTCTACTTAGGGTAAGTGACCTGGGGAAACACTTTAAATGTGATGTTTCCCTCTGTCTTGATCAGTTCTCCTGGCTTTACCTCTGTTTTTAAGGACTGTCCACTGGAGCTACAGCTACCATGTCTCATGATCCATGTAGACCCCTGTAATCCTCCCTTTACTGAGAGGTTCCATCCAGCCAGCCCTGTCCAGAGGACCAACTTTGAAAAGCTCGAGTCTTCCTTAAATTCTGCACTAAAATGAGTCATTAGCAGTCATACCCTTCTCCTGACCTTCAGAGCAAGAGCCAATTTTACTTTCCAAGTAGGATTTCACTTTTGCTTTCCTTCACGAAATTACCATTTTCCAGTTTTCTGATTATATCACTTGGTCAGTGAAACTTCACGGTCCTGCCAATGTACCTGCCTATCACAGCTGGACATTTCTCTTAGAGACTTTTTATCTTCTTTTTTCTTTTCATCTTCTTTCAAAACCATTATTTAGTATTTTGTCCTACACAGTATATTTTTCTAAATGAAGAGTGACCCTGAATAAAAAGGAGGCCTGACGTTTTGCCTGTAAGCTGGAAAGAGGCACCAATCTTTAAAGCAAGACCCTTCCTTGGCTTTCCCATCATCCATCCTTGAACCTCTCTTCCTCTGTACCCCACTCTCTTTCACAGCTCCTCCCTCTGTCCTCTCCCATCACCATGAAACACCTGCATCTGCATTCCCATTTCTTCAGCTGGAAAGCCCAGGGACACTCTTCTATTCCTACAGGCACTGCAGAGGCTTGCAGGAGGCATGCTGTTTACTTGTCTGTTTGTTAAGTAATAAGTCCAAGCTCCTGACCACAAAAAAACATGGTGAATATAAGGCAAGTATATTCTTAGGGCAACTATTTGGAAAATAAAACATTGCTGGGTTTTTCCTTTGTTGTTGCTGTTTATTTGTTTTTATGTAGGAGAAACAGTAGATTTAATAAATATGCAACAGCAGCTTACACCACAACCAGGGTCTGGTGGGAGCTGCTTCCACCAGCTGCAGGTAGAGAGCGAATCAAAGAGACAACTTATGGCCTCACACCACAACTAGAAGCCAAAGCAGTCATGGGCATTTCCTTAAAATCCTGGAAGAGTACTTGGGGCTCAGTTTGGTCAAAGGAAAGAGCCTGCACATGAATATTTTGATGCCTACTATATATCCTCAAAATAATGTAGGTTAGAACTTTAAAAATAATATATGACCTCTAATAATAATAATGGTAAGAGTTCACAGGATTGCAAGCACCTTTCAGCCTAGGTTATCAAAACACTTTACAAAGGCAGTTAAGTAAGTACCATTATATCTATTCTACTCTGATGTGACAATGACTTTGTGTCAGCTATAACTGAAGAACAATCCAATACTTACCCATTATCCAGCTTCCCAAAATAACCTGCAATTCTCTAAGCAGCTCTAACAGCAAAACGAAGTTACAAATGGGGCAACTGAATGATTCATCCAACAGTAAATTTAACAGTTTATTCTCCTAATGGACAGAGCTACCACCTCACTGCACTTACACTGCAAATAATGACAACTTGTATCTACACAGAATCTTTCACCCTGGATGTTCCCAAAGCCCTGCACAAACTGCAGTAACATCAAAAAACTGCCACATGGCAGCACAACACAGCCACCTCTGGGAAGGAATGCAGGCAGAATACTGAGGCAGAAAATTAAAGAAAAAACTCACACAAACAATAGCTTTTTCTAAAAGAAATATGAAAAGTAGCATAAATTCTCAGTGTAGAAATATAGCAGAGATCTTTTTGGTAGGTAACATGAAAGCTGCAGTGAGCCAATCAGTTGAAGTATTCAGGAGTTTCCTAAATAAACACAAAAGCCAGGGCCCCAGCAGGTGGCCAAGTTTGATATTCAAATCTAACATTTTACATGTGGAGTTTTCATTAGGACAAGGTTACCACATGATGGACAATCTGTATATATTTGCAGATGTGGCATGCAGCGAAGTCAAACCTGGGCAAGGAGCATAATTCACAGCAATCTCTCTGCCTGAGAATAGCTGAAGGCAATGTCCAATCAAAGTACTGTCAGTGCAGCGCTCGGCGAATAAATGAGTTGCTTTGACAGGAAATTCCAACAGCAATTTTAATTCTGATCAGGCTTCAGGAAGTGGAAAGAATAAAAACACATCAATTATAGTGACAGGAAGTTTTAAATCACATGGCAAGCAGCTGCTGCCAAAGGACATGTCTGCCAGCTTTGTTAAGAAGTATGGTATTTTGGTGCAACCAAAATTTTACACCAAAGTTTTACAGGCTGACATCAGTCTCTAATTGCATGTTATCCCACTGCAAGGGTAAGGAAAATGACACAGTGCAGACAGCACACCATGATTTCAACAAATCAGAGAGACCACTTTTTTTTTTTTTTTTTTTTTTTTTTTGTCTAAAATACTGACCCAAACTGAGCATATTTATAACAACTCCAGAACACACCACCAGTAATGATATGGAGTACATGCACATCTACCTCAGCAAAGCAGGCAATCCCAGCAGCAAGGCAAAGAAACCATCCTTTCCTGAGTCAGCCTCAGGCTGCAGAACAATCAGCACTTTAATCATTCTACATTGCACTGCCTTTTCCATTAATCCATGTAGTAAACAGTGACCACTGCAATGAATCAGTGGTGCACTGAGAGCAGGACTGAAGTTTGCTACCAAGCCTGACATTTGTTGATGTTCTTACTGTATGTTACAGGCTCAGTCTGCAAACAGCTTCCTTCAGTTAGATGGGTGCTTTTCCATGTTCCCTGTGCAGTAAAAACAAATGAATTCTAGGCTAGATTTTTCATCCAGAATCACAGTCACAGAACACTGAGGGTTGGAAGGGACCTCTGGAGATCAGCCCAACTCCCCTGTCAAGGCCGGGACACCTAAAGCAGGTTACTCAGGAATGCAGCCAGGCAGAACCTAACTGAGCTGGCCTGAGAATGGGATGGTGGGACTTGAGTGGATAGCAAAAAATCTCAGGCTACATTGCTAATTTACCTCTAGGGGATCATGCTTCAAATGGCTATCACTTCAGGGAAAGTCATTCAAATGGGTGCAAATAGTTCTGGCCTCACTATCAGGTACACTAAAGCTGTTTGAAGCAAAGTTTGCCTCAGAAAAAGAAATGTTCATGAGTTTTGCTATTCACATGGACACAGCATAGTACTTTCTAGAGCACTTTCTAAAATGCAGAAAGAAATAATCAAAAGTGACAGAAATATTTATACAGATTTAGCAAAGGTCACCAAAAAGTGTGTCATTTTGACAATACTGGCAATCTTTGTATAAAGTTTTGCTTTTCAAAGAGAATACTTTTCAGTATAAAGACTACTGGAGGAAAGACTTTAGCTCTACATAAAATTTTTCATTATGCCTTTGGAAATAGTGTGAATATCGGATTCCAAAACAAAGAAAAAAAACCTGTCAAGATAAGACATGATATATCTTTTTATTTCATTTTAACTTCTACTTAAATAGCAAAAGAAGCTAAAACATGAAAGTGCTCATAGCTTCCTGCATAATTATCCAGATTCAGATATCTCCTCAGGAGAGATTCTGTGGGCTTTGATCCAGGGATTTTGAAGCATTTAAGGGAGATAGAGGAGCCAAATCTGGTATTTCTTCTGAAGAAAATATGGTATAATTTGCTTATGATTTTAGGATGTTCCATGCATGGACAATCTGGACTGAAGCCAGGGACAAGGAAAAATACAGGCAGACTTATTAAATGTCCATTATTTTTGTATGTCTGTTTCTATTATTTTTTATCTTTTTAAAAAATATTTTAAATTTTTTATCTTTTTTAAATCTCATATCTTTTTATCTTTGTAAAGATTATATTCGGACAGAATCAGCGTTTCCAATCCAAAGAGCACTTAAGGATATCCATAGTGTATCTTACTAATTGTCCATATTTTTAATCAAAACCAACCTATTTCACTCTAAAAAGACACAGATTAATGATGAACACAGTGGTGCTACAGGGTTGATGGTTTGACTTGATGATCCTAGAGATTTTTTCCAACCTTAACAATTCCATGATTCTATGATTTATATATACAGACAGGTATGTACAATACCTGTAAATGACAACTCTGGCTCAAAATCCCTTTGTGCTTCAATATCTAACTTAAACAGGCAAGAGAGTAAGTGGCACAGTCCTGCCAACACTTATGAATGTCTGTGTACAGACCTGCTTCCAAAATCCAGCAATGGCCTTAATCACCCTGAAGTTTCCCTCTTAGATCACCTAGAAGTATACCTTGAAGGACAAGTGTCCTATGGCACACTCTTGGATGTGTGCTTGGCTACCCCAACTTCCTATCAAAATGTTCACAGTAGCACTATTTTCTGAATTTTCTGCATTTTCACTCTTGTTCTGCATAAGGGCTGGGGCAGGCAGTGCTGCACTTCAACTAAGCTGAGAAAAGTCTCCTTTTTTACTCTGAGAAGCCTCTTCTGTGGCAGTTTCACATGCCAATAAAACCTTCTACAAATCAGATTCTCATGCATCTTCTTTCTTTGGCAATTAGCCACTATGTTCAACATAGTGAAGCATGGGCAAGCATGGGGAAAAAAAAATCTTTGGTTTCAGTCATTGACTTATTTCCAGCTTGATTTCTTCTCTGTTTTTTAACAGTATGAATACAACCAGCACCTGGACTGCTACACTTCCTTAGGGCCCTGCCTTTCTGCTTCAAAGGTCCACTGGTTCACTGTCAGTGTTCACAGGCTAATGAATGACTAACAGTGTGCCATGGGTGTACACAACTCAGCCCTTGTAGTCCCAAACTTTAGTCCTTCTCAGGTTTCTTTTACTTTGTTCCCAAAACTGCTTATCAAAAGTACCTCCAGGAACAAAGTGTACTAGTTATACACAATATTGTTTTAGAGCTGATGACCACAGGAATATAGAACAATGCCCCCATGATGTATGATGAAATTACTCATTGTTAGAGCTGTGTGATCCCTTCATGTGGCTCTGCCTATGTCCAGAGACACTTCCACACCACAATGCACAGGGTGGCAGTTCTGAGACTGCCACATTCATGCTCACACTCAGTGTAAGTTGTTCTGGTTTACCCTGCACAGAATCTAGTCCACCTGCTGACAACAGACCCCCAGGGACAGAACATGACACTCAGCTGCTGGTACATTTAGTCCAAGAGGTCCCTGTGTTAAGTGACAGGAGCTCTACCTTCCCTGAAGGGTATATTGCAGCTTATCAGAACAAGTTTATTTGATTTGCTCTAATGAGCAAAGTTCACTGGACACTGCAGTCAGAGCATCTGGAATCAGGAGCAATGCAACAAGATGCCTCATTAGTCTGTGGTCAGATTTTTTCCCATGTAGGACAGTCAGCTCCTCATATCCTTTCCTTCTGTTACCTTCAGGAGCATCCTGTTAATTTCTTAGGAAAATACCAACATGTCTTTATGGTTTTCAGGACTTCTTCCACCTTCTTCAAATTATTTCTTCATTTAATTCCTTTTCATTTCTTCATTCTTTACAATCTATCTATCTACAATTTATCCACCTTCTTTTTCTGTTCATCATGCTTTATATTTCATACCTATCACCAGGAAGGTTAAAGTATTCACCAGGAAGGTGAAGCATTCTTCAGCTTTTTTTTTTTATTTATTCTTCAGCTCTTCAGCTCTTTTTCATTCCACCAAGTGCCAAATGCCACAATTTTCAGCATTTTCTCCAAAGACTTTTTCTGATTTAGCTTGTAACTGGTTCTCTCCAGTATCATTCTGTTTCTTCGTCAGATGGGGGAAAACAGATATGGTGAATTACTGTTGTTATTACTATTGCCAAAACCTTAGAAAACTCTGTAAAAGATCACAGGTGGATTCAATACTGAAATCCCCCTCCCAAGAGAACAGTCTCATCTCCAGGTAACCACTGACTGCTTTCCAGCTGATACTCCTGGAAATCCTCTTCTTTTAGTCACCTTCCAATGAGAGAGTACAAAGGGCTCTCCCGACCTCTGTGAGTTGATCAATGATATAAAAGGGTGATGCTGGCACAGGGTGATTTTGTAACCAGTTTCCTATCCAATTGCTCACAACTAATATAACAACACACATTATTTATGAAGATGCCTTTCAACATTCCTCTCAGTTTCCCAGTCTCTGCAAAACCACTGGAAGTTTGTAGCCTTCATTGCAAACACTTCTCCAGGGATCTACTCCCTGTAGAGATGTGAGTTGTTCCTAAGTCCTCTTCCTCTGGTCCAAGACATCTTGTTTCATTCCTTCCTTCCCTGAGGAACTTGTTCAAGATTCTTGCACAACTGAGATCTCACCATCCAAAGAACCACAAAAATACAGCTCTGTGTTTCAGCCTGGCCACACCCAGTCTCAAGATTTTGAAAAGAAAATGCTTAAAACAAATGAAGAGCCTACCTCTTTTGGCAAGAGCTTACTTCACAACAGAAGGAATGCAGCTTACAGGAAAAGGACACAAGTCACTGTCCTTTTTGGAGACCTTGAGTACAAGTCTAACACACAAGAGATTCAGAAGACTAAAATTCCACTAACTCTAACCAGCCATGGGAATGACCCAGCTTGTTGCAGTGTCTCAGCATGTCTCATAAAATGCACTGAAATATTTGCTAACGAGGCTATCTGCATGTTGTTGTTCATTTTTATTACAGCAGCACTAGGAGTGCCCATCAATATCAGGACCTTGTGCCTGGTACAGATGTCAGTGTGTTAACCAAAGGAGAACACATCATTCAACTTTCTACCCCCAACAGAAGCAGACAAATAACAAGAGCCTTTCATGTCAGTGTGCCATTTGTACAGACAAATACTCAGCAGAACAGGTCATAAAAGCTAGCCCACAAGGACTGTTTCAAGGGGAAAAAAAAAATTAAATTTATTTTAAGATTCATATCTATGCATCCACGCCTGTGCATTTAACCACATAAATAATTCACTTAAGTGTAAGAGACCTGCTTTTAAAAACTTCACCACTGTGTCATAGCATGGAAACTACCTCAGGGCTACTAGGAAGGGGGTTCAAACATCCCTCTTATAAAACACATCATTATGCATTAGAGGAAACTTCATTCAACAGAGAAGAATGGCACACCAGCTGGAGGTGAACACCATAAACCACATAAAGTTTTAATTAAATTCATTAAAAATTCTTTGTCTCTCACTGTGTTTGGAGGCAGATAGAACCCTTTAACAATGGCCAGCACACAATCAGGTTTGTCAAAACTAATAATAATACAAAAGCATTTGCTTACCCTGGGACATTTTGAAAAAGTTTGAGTAACTGTATTATTTTTAATATGGGACATTTATAAATTATTGCAAGATGTGGCCAGTATTGAAGCAGAGCTGCTCCTTCTATTGTTCATTGGATTGATAAAAGGTGTTAATAATAAAATGCACATTTTTAACATTGCCAAAGTGAATCAACCTGGAATACAGTAAAGAAGCATATTTTCCCCTTAAAATGCACATATATATGTATATAATACATACATTTAGTAGGGTCTGTTGCAACAAAACAAGGGGAATTAATTTTAAAATAAAAGACATAAGGAAAAGTTTTTTTCACAAGGAGAGTGGTAAAACACAGGTTGCCCAGAGAGGTGGCAGATGCCCCATCCCTGGAACCATTCAAGGTCAAGTTGCACAGGATGATCTAACTGAAGATACCCCATTGAAGAGTGGTTGGATTAAATGACATTTAAAGCCAACCTAAAATATTCTATGATACATCAACACGTTTTTCATGATCAGTATTTCTTTACAGCACTTTTTCTATATTCTGTACTAATAAATATGAAAAACACATTTCCTGCCCTTCCAAGCCTGTGCAGTCCATCATCAAAACAGAATACAACAAATGAATGTTGCAGCACCAGATCCCCTCCTGCAAACACATACATGCCTGATATCAGACAGTCAAATATGTCAGAGGACTAATTATGAGCACAGAACATGCAGAAATATTTGCAGGATTAAGCCTGCTAACCAGGGTAAAAGAGGATAGCTATTTGGTTGCCTGGCTCTTATGTAAATGACTTTGTTTTTCAAAGCTGGAAAGCCCAGCAAAATACTTTCGTATTTAATCAAATACAGATAAAATGATTCTACAATGTACTGAAGGGCTTCACATGATGAGTCACTGACAATGTCAGCTATTTAGACTCATGGCAAGCACTTCATTTGGTCCCAGTCCAGGCCCCATTTTAGTCAGTGGGAGTCTTTTCCCTGATTGCAACATGAGCCTTTGTTACTAAATTATCTCAAGCTGATGAACCATGAAACAGAAAAGGTACTTTTACTAACCTTTTCTAATCTAGATTCATTAAGGATAATCACCAGTACTAATTCAGTATTTAGAGCTGAAAACATCCTTGTTGCATAGCTAATACCTAAGGGTTGGGTATTATTTTTCATACTTCATCAAGACACTCTAATACAAAAAATACTGCAGGTCAAATGAACAGTCCAACAACCCATGTGATATGATTGAAAGTGATGAAAGAAGAGAGGAAAGCAGATATTCCCCATGCTACACCTCAGTAAACAAAGTAGTGGTTTTGCCCATTTCACAGTCATGGTATTACAATTTCTAGATCTAGATATGTATCCACCTGATGCTCAGCACTCTTTGGGAGAAGGAAATTCATGGGCTTTACTGTACAGCAAAACCCTTGAGCAAAACACGACAGAAACACACGTTTGGGGAGCTACACAGTATGCAAACTAAACTGATGTATCAAAATAAATGTTAGCACATAAAGTGTAGTATTGAGTTCACACAATAAAGTCCTCTGAATAGTATAAAAACACTACTTAATTGAAGATATAAAAGAGCAAACTATTTTTTCTATTTTTTCTCTATCCTATTGCCTTTATCAGCTGGGAAAGTGCTGTCCTCAATTACATAGGTTTCAGAGGAAAATAAGTTGCCTGATTTTTCCCTTTCACAGAAGCAACTTCAAAGGGGAATATCTAAGAGATGAAGGAGCTCAAGAAAAGAAATAGCAATAACAGTAGTTCTAAAACTGGTTCAGGGGATGACAGTAAAATACTTCATAATGCATATGCCCATATTCCCATCAAAAAATAGTGGGAAACATCTAAACTCAACCATCTAAAAATGAAGGTTATACTTTCAATGTAGTGGCTAAGACCTGCAAGCCATGGAGAAAGGCAGAAATAGAAGAGGATTTTTCCAGTGTTATGATAAATACAGTAGATAGGGTAAATTGCCTTCTGGGCAGTTCTTCCTCACTCTTTGAGCATGGAAAGTTTACACAAACAGGCCAGGCTGCTCAAGGTAGAGCTATTGCATGTGATTACACTGAGCTACTGAAGTATCCCAACAAGGATGCAGCTAGTTAGCTTGGGTACCAGCACTAGTCATGCTGCCAGGTCAGACAGCTCTGTGACAGCTAAAAATCCTAGTAAATCAGGCTGTTGTGAGGTCACTTAGTTTGTGTTTAAGTTTTTAGAGGTCTCTGCTGCAGGGAAATGAAGAGGTGGGACTATGTCTTTGCATTGATTCACACCATTGCTCTGAGCCCAAGGGTGTCAGACAGTGAGATCTTGTAGAGGTCAGCTTTGTGTGTGTATCTACAAATATCTGTACATCTACAGATATCCTACAGATAGGTAATACATTATGTAAACATTGCATCTATAGCTGTATACTTAAATAACCATATAAATGCATCTGCAACTATTAAATACAGTTCTGTCCATAGACTAGAGATACAGTAAGAGAAAAGAGAGATCAGATTCATCTGTTCACTCTCTGCCTCCATCCTGTTACAACCCAGGAATGGCAGAACAGATTTTTACCAAGCACAGTGTCATGGTGCACTTGTGCCTGCACACTCCACCCTAACTCTGTCCAAGGCATTCTTGAAAATGGAAGCTCACTGTTCACTAGACACCTTTTCATGACTGCACGAATGAGAAGCAGATGTAAATTTGTTATATCTTTGCTTAAACAGCAATCCCTAAAATGTATGTAAAAATGCCTACCTTTTAGGAACCCTGCCTACTTGGAAATCCTGAATCCAAGCTTTCTGCAATACCCAATCTAGCAAAGAGGAAAAGGCAGATTATAAGAGATGCTTATTCCTAATCAGTACAAACTGTGAGCATGTTACAACATACCCAGTTCACATCTGGACCAAATTAACTAGGTTCCACTGGTCTGGAAACTTGGGCACAGACTGAAGGACAGTCTGGGCTAGGGTCCCTCACAAGACTGTGTTGGGTTTGTCTCTTTTGGCCTCAATTGTCCCCCCATGTGAATCCCAGCAAGTCTCATGTCACAGGTAAGAAGTCTGTGAAACATGCAGGAGAAGTTTGTGCTGTCTCCTTGTGTAAGATTTCACTGTGTAAGATTGTGCTGTGTTTTCAACCTGCACATTATCAGTGATGCAATACCAGCACACAAAGAATTCTTCAGCTAATCACAGCTGAGATCCTTAGTGCCTTCTGTGTTTGATAGCAGATGAGTGGCTGTTTCCAGCATGCTGTTGTTGAGTAATTGGTGCCTAGGAGAGGAAGAATGAACATCTGAGTGGAGATGACAAGAAAGAAAATATGAAACAATGACGATTAAGGGTTAAAATTTCAAAAATTTTCTGGTTGTGCAGCTAGGGCAAAACCTTCAAAGAAGTTCAGCTCCAAACCAAGAAATTAATTCTGAGAGAGTCCTCAAAACCCAGCAGCTGCTGCTGAGATCAGTGAGTCTATTCATAAGTGCAGAGATTTGCTTGTGCCAATCACAGGGGAGCTCAACCCATACTGAGCTTGGACGTGGCAAACTTCACAACACAATTGGGGTGAGGAAAAGAAAGGAGTATCCACAGCAACAACATGCAATTATAGACTTAAAATAAGTGTGAAGCTTCATGGCTCAAGCTCAACATATTTCAGAAAAATAATGATTATGTTTTCACTTCCTGTGTGCTTTAAGTAGGGTATTAGCCTGCAGAAAGAGAGAGTGCTGGTTTGGAGGTTTATGGCTAGGACATACATCTGAAGTAATTGTGGCTCAGAGCAAATACATGCTAAGTTTATTTTAAATAAGATAGATGGGCAAGTGACAGCCAGGGACTGGTTGAAAAGTGACATTATTTGTGGAGACAGTCTATTGTATTGCAGCAAAAGAGAATTCCATCTTCTATTAATAGTGGCCAGTGGGAATTCATGCTGAGACTTTTACTTTACTGACATATCCATTTCATTAAGTGTTTCTTCATCCAGAACCTTTCTTCAGTTTTCAGAGTAACTCTTGTGTGTGAGCAAGCAAAAAGATTCTCTGGAAAGGATCCAGCTACTACTGATTTTGAGCAGGGATTCTCCAGTATTAAATACAGATGAGATCTACAGTTTGTCATTATACTAAATAGAGCATGGCTTTACATGACCTTGGAGCAGCTCTTGGGAGGGAGAAGGGGGCCCTGGGGTGCCACCAGGTCTCTGCCCAGGTGCTCAGGTCAGAATGTGAGGACACACCTGGTGAACAAAGACCCAGCTTGAGGTGCATCCCCATTCATCTTCAAGGCAGGCAGTCCTGTGGGGTGTGCCAAATTCTCCACTGCACCCAGCCCAGGCACTTGGCTCCCTCTCCAGTTAGTCTGAGGGCAGGCAGCTGACACTGCTCTATCCAAGGCAGGTGGCCTCTCCTATGGAAATGAGCCAATTAAAGGGGACTAGAGGGGGCACAATTAGCCAGCTTCTTAGGCTGAGGCTCAGCTATAGAATTGAAGATAGAGAGGTGCTGAACAGGAGCATTTTCAGCTGCATAATTTTTGTCCCAGTACATTAGTACTGTGGGTTAAAACAGAGGAGGGGATTTTGGCACGTGAATCTTTTTCATCTCTTAGAGTGCAAGTGCCAAGGATCAAATTGAGAAGTGTGCAGTAACCAAGCAGTTTTCTGTACATCTTTTTAGCACCACTAATGAAAGCCTTTCCACATTATGGCTTGTGTCTATGTCAGCCCTGATTTTGTATCTACTTACAGGATTAGAAAGATTAAGTGCTAATTAGAGCACTGAGGATTAATAACTGCTACTTCTGCAATGCACATTTTTCTTAATCTTGTCTTAAATTCTAGTGGAGATTGGTCCATGTTACAAAGCCAGAATTTGCCAAAGGTTACTAAACACATAATAGAAGGTGCTGGGTATTAGTTTTCCTCTATATACTGAATAGGCATCACCCATTAGTCTAAAGAAGGAATTACAGGAATGGCAGGAAAAAGCATGCTTTGTTTCTGAAAAAACAAAAAGGCATGTCTTCCTTGTTCTGTTGGAAGCACTGTTAACCCAAATTTCACCCTTTTTACATTTTCAGGTCTGAGCCTTCTCATTTGAGCATTGTAATATGTATACACATTGCTAATTTAAAGCATATTCAAACACTGCTGAAATTATACATAAAGTGATAACTAGGAACATGTGAAAACAGCAAACAGAGAAAAATTGGCCACTGTCATTCCACTGATTGTTGACTGGGGAAATCATGGTGCTGTTCATTAGTGGGACAATTTCCTTGTTCTTGTGTTAAAGCTAAGTTGCAACATTCTAATAGTCATATATTTTCAAATAAGTTTAGAAATATTTCGTTGTTTGAGGGGAACATTTAACAAATCAGCTCAATACAGCAGTTGTTCATGTGTAAAACATGGCCAGGATATTTTCCAGAGAAGAAAGACTCAGAGGAAGGTTTTCATTTCCAGACAACAAAGAATTCAATTTGCATACAGGTGTTACAGGGCTTCTCTCTGAATTCATGGATCACTGCTAGTTTCAGATGTCAGGACACAGAGATGGGTCAAAGGCACTGTGAGATGACTTGCAGCTAGTTAAAGGAGTCTGGGGTCAGGGCTCTCAACATCAGCTCTCTTGTTTTCCATCAAGCAACACCAGATGTATCAGGATTTCATTCAATTACATTATTTCCTACTGCAACTAAAGGAGCAAGTTGGTTTCCCCATAAGGAGACTGACTACAGTGTTTTTTGGATTATTCTAAGGGAGAATGGCTTCCCCTCTCTTGGGTGGAGGATGGGATCCACTTGCTTAAAAGCAGAGAGCAAGGATCACCCATTAGGATGGAGAAGGCACAAGGAGGGGTGGTATAGCATAGTCCCTCTCCATGAAGGCTGCAAAAGCTCTGAGGCAGTATTGTTTCCATGCACAGAACAAAATTGCACAACAGCCCCCTCCAAGGCTGCACAGGCCAAAAACTGGCTCCTTGTTTCATCAAGAAGGCAGTTAAACTTGGGTTTGTTCCTCATCTTTTGTTGCCTGAATGGTTTAGAGAAGGCACAGTTCAGCAGTGACAAGTCTGCTGTTCTCTCCCCACCCTCATAAAGAATTACCAGATATACTTTCTTGGCTTGCATTTAATGCAGAGTTACCTTGTGCAAAAGAAACCAGAGTCTGCAGAAAGTCAGGGACACTTTGGAGCAAGAAACTCCTACATGTATGTGCCTGGTTTTCAGGAGACCTCCCCAAAATTTTTTTAAGGTTGTGGAGGAGCTGCAAAGAGTCAAGTTACTTGATCCCTGTGTAATGAAATGATCAAGAAGAAGTCTAAGATCTCTAAAGAGTTTTCTTTATTCAGACCTCCAACTGTGCGTGACCAGAGGCAATCTTCTGTCTGTTAAACCAGTTCTTAGTAGATAATTCCCTGAGAATTACTGATGCTTAATAAATTGTCAGATCTGCTTGCTCAAAACAGTTTAGCATTAAAAGGGCTCTCTGCATAAGACTATCTGAGAACCATCTTGAGAAAAGCACTTTTCCAGAACTCTTTAGAGAAAACTTGGAAAGAGAAACAGGGAATGGGAGCTAATACTGAAATAATGACTGCTGATTAATATACTGTTAGGCCACCTTTTAGAAATTGACTGGGACAGTCTTGCAGAAATCCTGTTTGAGCCCAAGCCTGTTACATATTTTAGGAGAACAGACATTTGACAGACTGTCTCTTTCTGCACTCAAACACCAAAATATCCATGACCAGACTGTGGCCTCTTCATTCTTCCTCCAAGAAGAAATCCTTAAAAGTGTCAAATATATTTGAGAAACACATTTCTAAAGCCAAGTCTATATTCTAATTCTGTAACACATAAAGTTATCATGAGCCAGATGGTCAAGAAAGCCTTCAGAGGCTTCATAGATACAGTGTCTGTAGCTTGCTAGGAGTGGAATAGAGAGCTACCACACCTGGTAGCTGCCTGTTATGGCTGTTCTGGAATATATATATCTTAACAAATGGTGGTTTACTATTTGTAATTCAAAAAGGGATTAGCAATAACAATGGTTTGCACTAGTGCATTATTGCCCTGAATACCTGTGACTGTTTTTTTTTTTTTTCTAAATAATGTAATTTATTTTTCTAAATAATGTAGTTTATTTCTAAATAATGTAATTCCTCCCCCCCTCCATCCCCCCCCTCACCCCACCCCAATTTCTGTGTAATGCCTTGGTCTCTTCTCACACTTTTTTCATCAGCTCTTGCATTCATACATCTCATTCATACACATCAAACACCTTCTGTTGTGCATAGTTCTTGCCTCGGACAAAAGGAATGTTTTTCCTGGGGTCACCCCATCCCTGCATCCTCCCTGCCCGCGTTCCGCAGGCGCGGCGCTTCACGGCTGCACCACCAGAGGGCGATGCCTGAATGCCTTTCAAAGATTTTTATGTCAAATTTAAGTTTTTTTAAAAAATTAAAATCCACTTTGAAAACCTTGTTATTTAGAAAAAGTGATGATGTTGTAGCAGGAAGAAACAGGAATTATTGAAAGATTGCTATACAATACAATGCCTCAAATCTTTGCACTGCTTCATTCTATCTCATCCCATCTTGAACAGTCTGGTACAACAGTACAAATTAAGCTTTGTTGTTTTAATCAAACAAAGCCATGTTGAATCAGAGTGCTTATGGCAGCTATTGAGATCCATGGTACAACCCTGCTGGACTGCAGTCTGAGAAGAAAAGGCAAAATGGATTTTTATAGCTTACTAACAACACCTAGTGATACATGGTACCACTTAGGATGGAGCATAGTATTTTACAAAATTACAAAACATTTTTACAAAATAAGTGTCCATTAGTACAAATCCTAAGGCTCTGTCTCTTTAAAAAGTCTCTCTGCTTTACTACTGGTTCATCTTTACTTTATCTTCTCTTTTTGGTAGTGATTTCTACCCTAGTTTTGCTTTCCAGCACCTCCTTTTGTTTTACAACAGAAGGTCTTTGTTTTCCCCCTAGTTATGTCCACTTTCCATCACACATTATCATGTATCCTGACACATAAGTTGCATGCATGGTAATGCACAAATGTGCATCTGCATTTCCCATTAAATGAGGCACTCAAATCTATCCTTGGTTCCAGACTTGTCCTTTTCAGACTGAAGCTGAGCTTACAATTTTCTGGAAGGGAAAAGCCAAAGTAAGCTCTTTAACTTAAACCCCATCTTCTGATCCATGAGCTCTAGCCAGATTGGCCATGGGAAAGTTCAAGTATGATCTCACTTAGTTCTGGGACTGGCTTTTCCAAAGTACAATGTGCAAAGCTAAAGCTGAGTTAGTCAGGCACAGCAAGGCACAGCAGGGCTGGGGCAGAGTTTGCTGGGTTAGAGGGTTATAGGTCTGCTGCACAGTGTCCTAAAGCATGTACAGACAAAGATCTCCTCACTGATTAAACCTGGAAATCTCAGACCTTGACAAGCAAAATATAAATAGGTTTTTCCATGGATTATATCATGGAAATTATAAAATTCCAGAGGCCTGACTTGCTTTAACAGCACTGTAGCTTGTCAGTCCTAGTCACAGATAATTTCCCATTCAATCACCAAAACTCAAAGTAGGCCTCAGGCCTCACCTGATGCCAATGTATCTTAGGCATACGCATTTTACTCAATAATGACAAACCTAAATCAATATGGCTATATAAAGTGCTCTCTTATCAAGTTTGTCAGTGAAGAACTAGCCAATGCTATCAGTGGCACCCAGAGAATTTTAGTTCAGTACTGCCTGCAGCAGGCACTCAGCATTTGGTACCACACACAGATACCTGAACTCAGGTGTCTCATGAGCCTGACTGTGAGCAAAATTCCCTTCTCTTCCCTTACTGCTTAAAAAAGGGGTAAATTTTTAAGGAAACCTTAAAAAGGAACCTTAGTTCAGAGAATTACACTGTCAGACACACACAGAACTCTGGAGCTCCAGCTCCATTTTGCCACTTCATTCCAGCCTACTTCCAGATGGAGTAGAGAGCTTATTTTTCTTTTTTCTCTAATAGTCAAAATGCCCTTAGTGTTTGAAAATGTCAGATAAACAGATGGATCACAGGTCTCAGTTGTGTTCTTTGCCAGAACTGGGCTACATTTGTGATGTAGGATGAGGTTACCCTGCTCAGGAGGTGAGTATGGCAGATCATTTGTTTTCCCCCCACAAAAAACATCTGTTGAAGATGATAAACTGATGACGTGCACATGACTTGTTTTACAAAGTCAGATCTTCTCTTGGACACAGGACCTACTCTTTCAGGAATGCATTTCTGACTAACCTATTTGCAGTGACAGACTGTCAAGCCAGAATGTGAGAACATCTCATTTTATTGATGAAGTAGTTTCTACTCCACAAAATAGAAATAACAACACTCCTGACACTGGACAGCAAAGCCAGAAAACTCACAGAATTTCTTCTTCTTGTAGCCCTCAGTTTCTGAGGGATCCAGGTCAGAGGATATCTCCCTTCTCTGAGATTTTACCTCCTGGCCCATTAAGGAGCAGAACATTAAACTGGAGATGAGGCAGGCCCCTAGCAGAGCCTGGATGAGCAGAGTGTTTTCCTGTTTGAAAAGGTGGACTGCAGGCAGTCATCCTGAGCTCAGTCCCCTGCTGTGCAGCAGGCAGGGACCCTGGGCAGAGGCCAGGCCATGGCATTTCTGTTTCCTCCTAGGTGCACCTTTAGCAAACAACAGGTCTGCAGTGCTTTGGGGGGTCCAACCATTGAAGGCTGCATGGGGCTGCCATGCCTGAGGGGATGTTAGATCCTCTGCACAATGAGGTCCCAGAGACCTCTCAAAATATATTTGGCATGGTCTAGGTCATAATCAACTCCAGAACGGAAAAAACAGCCCAAGTGAAATTTCTCTCAATCCCTACAAATATCTGAATTCAAGTTCAATTATAGCAGAAGGAGGGGGAAAGTAAAGAGCATGATTTTTTTTTCTCAGGCTCCAGAGCCAAGATCTGTGTGTTTTTGAAGTCATCCTGCAAGGAAGAAAAGGCTGAAGCTGACTGTGACCTAAATAAAGCAAAAGAATTAGGTACTTGTGATCAAAGGATTGAATGATGCATATACACATCTCCCTAAATAATAGAGTTGGTGGGGGAAATGACATGTCATTATTCCTCTGAAATAAAGCGAATTACCTGTTCTGAAAAGAGGAGGTAATCTGTTTTTTATACAGTGAAGAATAAGGCTACACTATTTCTTCTAAAATTAGTAGCTGACAAGCTTAGACTCCAGTGCACATAGCATCTGGCTCTCTGGCAGCACATGGACTTATCAGAGTGAACCCTTCCTTTTCCAGTTTTATAAGGCTTGGTGGGCAATAGCCATTACCACAAAGAACATCTGCTGAGCTCCAGAACAGCAGTAGGTTTAAAGTACCTCAGAGTTTCTCTCTCACTCTCTAGAGCACCAAATGCAGAAAACCTGAGGAGGATACTTCAAAAAAGCTGAAGAACTTTGAATGGAGTCAAAGTTCTCTTTTCACCCATCTTTCCACTCTTCATTAATTGTCTTCCAAACAAGAAGCAAGTATGGGACAATCTCATCCTAAAATTCTGCATTTTAACATTTTCACTATTTAAGGCAGGCAGTGAAAAGTGAATTCCAAACACTATAGTCAGACACATCCAAGTAAATAAGTTTCTTATTTTCTATTCTCAAACCCTAAAGCTTCAGATGCAAAATAACTGAGCTCATAACCATAGTAATGGCTGAACAAATTATCTTGAAAAGATAATGGCTATATTTTATTAAATAAATGCATAGAAACAGTGTAGGGACTTCTTCTTTAAGCTGCTCTCCTGAGGAATCTCTCTCTACTGTTCATGTTTAGACTGACAGTATGAAGGGCTCAGCCTTCATAAAGAGGTTTGGGAGATTGGAAGCCTAAGAATTCATTTCCATCAGACCTGGGAGATCAAAATCACAGTGGTTATTTATACCCTACAGAATTTCAATTAAAAAGCCTCTCAAGAAAATAACCAAAATTTCCTGAATCTTCTTCACTGGTGCATATCCATAATCATATCCAAGTTATATGCAGAGAATTCCCCAGGAGCAGATTGGAAAGGAAATGTAAGTTACACTTTCTCTCCCATATCTGAAGAAAGAAACTGGGTGATATTTCCTCTGTGTTTCAATATGGAAAACACCATTATTGTTGATGTTTCTTTCTTGGCTGTGATGACAGAGAATAGGGAAGATAAATCCAGTCACCAAACCCACGTGTGTGACCTCTTCCATCACAGTCCTGGCCCAGGCAGTTTAAAGTGCATGATCTTCTATGTTTGCACTTATATTCTTTCACACAAATGAGGAACAAGTGACTATCCTCTGTGATAGGAGGACCAATTCAAACCACACTTCCTCTCTGCTCATTTTCCTGATTGCCAGGCTCTATCACACTGTTATTTGGGGTTTTTCCTTTGAAAAGTAGGAGATGGTCCTTCTGTCTAGCAAGAAAAGGCTTTTGTAATAGTTGAAGAGGCCCTTGGGAAAAAAGCAAGATCTTACTGAAAGAAGATGCTTCCTTAAGTGAGCCTGTCCTTTTCAGAAACGCAATTCAGCTCATGAGTGCTGGAGTCATAGGTCTGAGGGAGGCAAGCACAAAACCATGTCTTAAATTCCCCATATCCATAGATTCTTGCACTGGATAAATTCCACGTGTCAGAGAGTAATGACACCCTCTCCATCTGATCTCACAATGGATTCGTGACAATGCTCCAGTGTTGAGCATCAACCAGTCTTAAGTAAAGAAGACAAAGACTCAGGGGCAAAACTGATTTTCTCGAGGCTCCAGCAGCTCACAGAGACACAAGCAGAGAGAGAAGAGCTGGATTGACCCAGGGAGGCTTCTGAGACAGCTTCTCCCTATGAGCAGGCAAAGCTCCCTGGACACGCTGCTCAAGGAGCATCATCCAAGCAAAAGGGCTGTCTGAGTTTGAAGGCACTATTTCAATCCACAGATGACCAGGGTAAACTTGTGTTTCAGAAAATCTAGCTCAGCAATTTCTATTTCTGCTTCTTAAGGCAGAGCTGGTAACTCAGTTGTCAAAAAAACCCCAAAAACAACAACAACAAAAAAGCTGGCCATGCTTATCACTCTATTTTCCCTGACAGTAATTTATATTTAGACAGATTTATCACCACCACCTACTGAACTTACTTGACTGTTTTTCTTCTCTGAATGAAGCCTGGTAAAGTTCTACACCATCTTCTGCAGAAAATTACACAGTTGCTGAACTTTCCTTGATCCTTCATTAACAGTAAATATTATGGTCAAGACTGCTATGAGTTTTTCCTCTTCTATCTACTTTGTTCCAGTGCATAGATAACATCAGGCTAATCTGCAGTTCTGCATCCAGTTTAAATGGCACCACTGACCTGCAATCAGCATTCTGTGGTACAACACTTGCAGATCAGCAACCCCCTGCCACTCTGTGTGTTTACTAATCAACAAGAGAGCCAAACAGCCAACAAACAGCCCCATGAGTACAGCATGATGTCAGCAGAGAGAAAGAAAGGCTGTCCACACCAAAGTATGCAAACCTCCTTTTTCAGTACATGGAGCCAGGCTGCAACTTCTCCCTAAGCTTCACCTACAGCAGAGACACAATTACCCTGACCAAACAACCACGGGCAACTTTCCAACACTGCCTCTTTACAAAGCACAGAATTCACAACTTCCTTGAGAAAGCATTAAAAAATTGAATAAAGTGCAATTTTAATTACATTCATAATGATTTATTTTTTAAAATGTTCCCATTAAACTGCTATCTAAGCAGAACCCATTGTAAATCAGAAGTAGTTTGGTTCCACCTGCATTTAAAGTGGTTTTTTAAATTATTCTCATCAGAACAGCCATTAATCACATAAACAATAGCTGGCTTGCAGAAAATACATGATAAGCAGCTATGTTATGACTTACTATTATTTTTATTACATTCTTTATCTCAGATGCAAATTTCCTATTTTTTTTTTTTAAAGAAGACATAAACCTTACCTTCAGACTGATGTGTGGCCAGAGGTGTCTGTGTCTCCTTGGAGTAGGATACCACCTCCCGAGGTAAGAAATCCACCTGGGTAATCTTTGACACCCCCAGCTTGTGCAGTCTGCGTCTAAGGTGGAATACACAACATCAAAAGGTCAGTCATGTGAAATGGAAATCAGCAGCAGGAACAAATGTTTGCTGTTATGAACAGGATAAAGATACTTCAGTGTTTGTTAAGACAAAACACAACACAGTATGCATGAGAAGTATTTCATTGCAGTGAAGAAAATTAACCTGGGAACCATTTATTGTAATAAAGTGCAGTTGTTGAACCTCTAGATCATGCTGCTGAGAGGGACTGCAGATGGGAGAGAGAAATGGCCTGCTTGTGTCCCTATTAACATGCAACAAAATTCTCTTTCATACCATCATTATTATGATGTTCTGTCTGCTCAAAGGAATTCATCCTCAGCCTGGGAAACACAGTTATGGAAAGGGTACAGTGGGTTTAAACCAGGATGGATTAGACTGCCAAATGTTCAGCTGGGAACAATAACAGTCTTTAACAGCCAAGGGGGTAATTGCCATAAAGAGGGACATTCTTTCCCTTCCACAGAAATTGTTAATGGTGGCACTGAAGTAGGTTTATGATAAGTGGAGTCCTAATGCAAGGGCTGGATGAGAGCTAGAACACTGGAACTGGAGCAGAGAAAGTATAGTCTTCTATTTTGTCCACTTCCATTAATTCAAATAAATCATATGAAATAAATCTGTGAAGCAAACTAACTGTAGGTGGGTAAGGGAAAAAGTAGAGAGACATCTGAGCATGGTTGTGAACACTCATAGTTGTGCACAGTTCTCTCAGCAGTGGGGGAATAAATCAATTTATGTCCTGAATATTATTTGACTGTTGGTAGAGAGTGAATAATATGAAAATGGTTACTTGGAAGTGTTTTACCAGAAAAAATGTCAACTTTCAGCAGAGAAATAATTCAAACACAATAAAAAAATGAACTAAATAAGGCCAGTTACCTAAACCAACAAGTGTGAGCATGCTTGTGTATTTATGGGGAAATGAACTCCTGTACACAAGTTTCTCAACTTGCCACATTAAAGAAGATAACTTGGAATTTGGAAAGGCAGAAAATAATTACACATTATCCATATCCTCTTCGTTTTCCAGACTATCAGAAGAACAGAAGTCACAGGAGTCTTGAGCTAATTAATTTACAGTGGTTTAGGTATTCAATTAGGACTGATATCTGAAAGGAAACAGGAGTCTAAAAAGGAAACTGTCATCATTGGATAACACCTACTGAATTTTTCAGCTGCATCAGCTATATTTTTTTCTAATCTGTTTTACTGTCTGGCTTTTTATTAAGCTGACTGCAATTACATTCAGCAGGTAATCAGTACAAATCAGCTGTATTGTGCAACAAACCACTAGAGCAGAAACACTTAGTGTAGCTCTGAGTCTCTCCTCCTTTCAAAGAAGAAAAATGAAGAAGTCTCCCTCCTGACAACTATCTCTGACTTTGCCAATATGAACAAAAACTACAATTTCTACAGAAAAGCTTTTACCTCTTTATTGGTGGCAGAAAAGTTTTTTCAGCTAGTAAAATTTTATTAGTTTTACATTTTGTAGCTGCTTTAACCTATTGTATGTGTGAATTCAATCTTTAATAAATATCTCACTCCAGCAAATTGTCACATGCTTTTCCCCTCCCAGTACATCAGCTTTTTCCACCTCTGTACATCAGCACCAGATGTACAATCTCTGTTGCCTACTTGGTCAGTTTGACTTCCCTGTGTATCCAGTCCCCTGCTGCCCCAGGCTACTCTTGCCACTTACTGAGGTCCTTAATCCTTTGCATTGAGAGCCTCTCTTGAGCGTGTTCTTGGTTAAGTATAATTCCTAATTAATCATGTGTCTAATCTGGACCTAATTAGAACCTCCCCGAATTCTAAAACATTTTCACATGAGGTCACTCTGTATCTCCAGGAGTGCCTGAGGATGGGGAACCTGACCCTAAAGGAGAGCTGATTTAACTGCTAGTTAATAGAACCTCTTTGCCCACTGTGTCCCAGAAGTGAGCTGTGCTGAGACAATGCATGGAATTCTTCATCCACAACACTTCAAATCCAGCAGTTTGTACAGGCTGGTGCCTGTGCAAATGCCTTGTGCCACCCATATCCTGTAATTACTGGTGAAGACTAGGAGATCCTTCCTCATCTGAAGGATTGTGATCTGTTTATTGCTATTTGCCTTTGTCAAGCCACCTCTAATTGTTCTCATGCTTCCAAAAGTGGGCCTAGCCTTTGGTCCCAAGCACTCAGGAACAACTGGAGCATCCTTTCAATATCTGGACTCTACCAAATATGTGCTGTAATATTCTAGTCTTTAGTTCTTTTCAGGGCAACAATAAATGGTTTATTGTTTTCCCATCCCCATTTTTCATCCGAGGTGCTCATAATTCTCATAAACACAATGGATATTCATCTTAGAGAGCACATAAGTGTTGAAGGATTCCTTTCCAAACTGCCAGAAGTCAGTAGGAGGAGAGTGACTGAAACCCACACACTAAAACTAATTCTTCTGTCCATAGGTATCATAAGAAAGATGTACCTACTGGAAGTGTTTTGTGACACACATCATTTAATTGCTGACTGTGGGATTTCTTTTGCTTTGGCTTTGTTGAGGTTTTTTTGCTCTAATCTCAGGACACCAGAGGAGAGTTTAACTCTGCCTTGGGTTTGAAGACAGTTTTCTTTCAAAAGAGGTAGGACTTCCATTAAAATTTATCCCTGTGGATTTGCTCTTTGGCATGCTTCTTTTCTGTCTTTGCACTGACCACTAGTAAATGATTGAATAGCTACATACAGAGTTATCTTTTCATGAGTCAGATAAAGGAACTTGCCTTGCACAGCTATTTGATAAAACTTGATCCTAGGAGTTCTCATCTTTTAATCCAAACTTCTGCAAAAAAATCAGCTGGTGTCTTTAGGTTAAAAAAGCTTAAAAAAAAAAATCTATCTTTTTGGTATAGCCCAGGTAAAGTTGTAGAAGTGTGACCTATTTGAAGACACATTCATGTGTAAACTACAAACATTCCTAGGAGTTATAGATATGGAGAAGTATTTCTGTTTGGAAAGCTCTCTGGATACCTTTTTTCTGGATCTTTCCTGGTGAATAGACCTAACACACCTAACTGCAGCTGGGAGCACTGTCACTCAGCAGCTGAAGGGAAGCTGTTGTTTTCCTTACAGAATGGTGAATGAAGCAGCACATGAAGTCAAAGCACAAGGCACTTGCCTGGAGACTCAAAACAGGCAACCCTGTTCATTGGTAGAGCAAATTTTTCAGAGTAGTGACTTGTTTTCTTCTATGACTCATGCTCTGAAGAACTTGAGGTACTGCTACCCACCCTTTTAGAAGAACAGGTTATCCTAAATACCTCTGCAGGCAAACATTTGTACATTATTTAAATTTTGTTTTAACTTGTATGGGGTAAAGAAGTTCCATCCCAAACCATCAAATATCAAATTTAGCTAAATGACAATTTTTTAAAAGCTTCATAGGCCTGAACTCAACTAAGATGGCAATTATTCTTGGACTAAGATCAGCCTTACGTGCAGAATTTTAAGCACATACACAGCTCCCAAGGGACAAGGGGACATTGTTACTGCATGTGGGAACAGTGCAACTATTGCAGGCAGAAAGGAGATGGGAAAGTATCTTGCAAAGGATTCAGAGAGAACAGTCTGAACCTACAGATACAAACAAGATCGATGTAACTATACATGCACATATCTGCCACAATAATAACATTTCATCTGAAATGAAATAGTTATTTGTATTGTGTTTCAGGCAACAAAAATAGCAATTTATCTTCTCATAAGCTGGTTTAAATAGCTGGGGTTTTTTTCCCACAAAGATGACTTTGGTGAAGCTTCTTATTTATGAAACTAAAAAAAAAAAAAAAGGAAACTTAAATTATGGTCTTTTTGAGTCAAAAAAGCAAATGAAAATCACATACAACCAGCTCAACTAGGAAGCATTTTCAACATAATTCTTGCAAAGAAAGGATAACAAAAAGAGCTGACATATACCCAAGTTCAGAGTCAGACTGGAGTTGCAGCACTGAGGGGTCTGTGTCCCATTGCAAGGTCCTAGGGTGGTAATCAGCCGTGCAGCACGAAGGGGAGGGAAAAAAAGAACACACAGAATTAACTGAAAGGATGAACAGAACCCCATCTCTTAGTTACATGCTCTATGTAGTACATTCAACCTCCAGGTGCAAGCCACAGCCACCATATGTCAAAGAGGGTTTGTATGTCAAACTGAGACAGGGCAGGCAATTTACTGAAATTACATATTATTGATAAACAGAGGAAAGAAGCTGGATTTTCTGTTGCATATTGATTAATGAAACATGGGGTTGGTTTTCTTTTTCTTTTTCCTGAAAAAGTCTAACTCCTTAACTTAGGTCGATGGATTCATAGTGATTTGTAAAATCTGCAGACACTATTTATTTATGTTTTCATGATAAGGTGGACTGAGCACTTGCCATGAACTCCACTGAAGAGTTTACCCCTTCACACACTCCTGAGTCAGACAATAATCCATCCTGTACAGCACTGCTCTGGGCAGGAACATCACACAGTGCATATGATAGCAAATGGCACACTGACACCAGCTCTGACATACTCTGAGGGTATCTGGGACAAAGAAACAAACTCCTCTTCTTTTCCTCCTGATAAAATTCCTGGGAAAGAGGGCAAAAGTACATCTGAGAGAATCAGGTCTATGACAATCTCTTGTGGACTGCTGTCAGATGAGGCTGTCACCAAATGTACAAATGTTCCAGGTGTGGTCTGAAGTGAAGATGTTGCCCCTTGCACTGCAGTGCAGTTTGCCATGAAATCAGCTCTAAAACACCTTGCCAACACTCACAGAGCCTTCAAAGAGTCTTGTGAAATATTCAGAATCCTCCAATTTAGAAATGCAAAAACTGACATATCGAGGCCAACATTTCAAAAACACCTGCTCCTTCCCTGTCTCTTAATTTTATTTTATTTTTCCACACTCAGGGAGCCACATCTTATATGCAAGAAAACTGCTGGAATCCATGACAGAATCAGGAGCACACTACTGGCTCCTGAGCACTTTTTCCTGCAGTATGAATACCAGATTATGCACTGCTATTACCAGCAGAGGCTAGAGCCAAGGAAAGTGCTCCTTCACTAAGCAAGCAAGTCTTCATGAAGACATCCTGGGTAAAGACAGTTGACAAAAACCCCCCTAATTTCTTTTGAATACAAATGCTGAGGATATAGAGATCATAAAACATTATTATCAGGTTTAGCCAAAACCTGCCAGCTGTGGTAAATATACCCAAGTCTTACTGCAACAATAGCAACTTCTGCCAATGAATCACTGATATAAACTAACAAGGTACTGAATTAGTTCAGAAATAGACATGTTAAGGCCAAATAATTATTCTACCTCCTGTCCTTACTAAACTCACCCATTCTATTACGAATTTTAACTCACTCTCTGGAGAGATAAAGGCATGTGCTGCACTCTTGTCATAGAATTCCAGAATGAAAACAATCAATCTCAACACCTTGTGCATACAAAAATAATTAAAAACTGTAATGCAAATCTCCTTTCTCATGCAACAGAAGGGCACTCATTTCCCTCAACTTCTTATGATCTATAGCAACATTTATCAGGATAAAAGACTTTATACTGACAAAGAAAAGCTTCTCCAAAATTAAACTGTATTACAAAAGGTCAAAAATAAAATAATACAGAAATAAAGAGCAGATTTTTCCCTTGTAACTTGACTGCAGTGTAAGTACAGTGGAAAATGTATATAAGATCTGAATGCCTGATGCAAGGCAAAGGCATCAATGACTAATGCATTATAGATACTCCACTAAAAATGCTATCTGTGTGAAGATTACTCTTGTAATGTCTCTAAGGTCAGTTGCATATATTAGGACTTGCTATATAAGAACCAGTTTCTAATTTTACTGCTGCCTAGGGGCTACTTATACATTCATATTCAGGTTTTCCAAACTCTTAAAAGAATATACATGCAACTCATTTCAGTTTCCTCCTCCCAACATTCACTTTCAAACCTACAGGATTTGTAGGGAGATGAAGGCTATCCATCAGAAAGAACACCATTATAATCTGATTAAAGCAAGAGCTTGCAACAGGTCTCTAGAAGTATGGTGCCTATGTTCCACCTCCAGGAATCCTGGCCAGGTGACAAGTGTCACCTTTACATGGTACCCAGATAAAAATGTTGAAAAAAAAATTAATTACCGATCTCCCATACTCAAGACAGCATCAAATCCCAAAAATTATGAGAAGAGCAACACTTGTGGTTTGGACCATCACATGCAGACATGTATAGAAATGTTCTTCCCTTTAGTATTTATTAACAGGGATCTCACATACAGCCTTCACCACTCTGGACACTGATACCTACTTTTAATAGCAATTCTCCTTGACTTCTAATTATACCTGTTTTCAACAGCTTTAATGCATCTGCAAAGCATTTCCCAGATTTGTGCTCCACTGTGCATTGCTGTGTTACCACTTGCATAGGTGTGAGAAATAGATGAGGAAGCAATCTGCTGAATTGTCCTCTCCAGCTTGGCCAAGCAATGCTATCACAGAAAATGAGGCTGCAGCTAACAAATCCTCATGTTTCAAGTTTCTTGCCCTGGGAGATATAAAACAAGTGGCTACACTCAGGTAATAGAGGCTGGAGAGCACAGGGAGTGACTGTTTCAAGGAACACTGTTGATTTGTTCTTTGTCTCTTCCTGGCACCTGAAGAATGTCATCAGATCAAAATGAAAATGAGTGAACAGTGAAGATGTAATCTGGACCTGTAATTTAGCCAGTTTCCATGGCAATAACATTAAAAAAGAAAGGAATAGATTCTTTGAGGTTTAGCAACCCAAAAATGATGTTGAATAGCCTGTGCTGTCATCCTGACTAGAAAATAAAAGCTAATCTGTTTGTGATGAACAGCCATTGCATCCCTTGATCATATGGATGAGCATCACAATTACACTTGTTCTCCTCTGGACACTCCTCAGAGGTGATTTTAAAATGCCACTTGATCTCAGCAGAAAAGCAGTTGCCAATCTTTTTCCAACTAGTGCATGAGTTCCTCCCCCAGATGCTTCTTCATGAGTAAAAGGATTAGGTGCTGTTATTCTTTTTTTCTTTCTAGCTTCTTCATAAGAGAAAACTGCAATGGCTTGACTCAAGTCACCCAGAGACAGAGGTGGAGAAGGAATGTCACAGACCCTGAGGACAAGTGCATGGCCTAGGAGTCAGCACCAGGCTGAGGTGTTCCCACCCTGGACCTTTCAGAGAGCACAAGTGGGTCAAGGTTCCTCTAAATGGATTCAATGGATTTTGGCACAAGTCTATGTAGAAGAGATGCAAAACCTTTTAGTTAGCATTTTTATGGGGAAAAGAGAGGAGAATTAGACCAAGCAGGTAAAAGAAGTGCTCCCAGTCCACCCTCCCATGGGTGAAGGGACTGACACAGTCATGGCAAGCACCCCTAGAAACTCACTGAACAGCACAGTCAGGGCTAAGCCAGATCAGTTTCCCCCACCCCAATAGCACTGACACTATTTTAATCAGTTCTACCCAACATTGTTTCAGAGCAGGGTGCTCTATCAGTCTCCCACACAGGGGCAAACAATAGCCCAGTGTCATGGTCCATCCCCCTTTTACACGTTCAGTGCACAACAGCTGACTCTGGCTCACTGGGGGGCAAAAAGCTGTATTACTAAATATCAGATTGTTGTAAAGCAACAAAGGGAATAAGGGCTGTTAGCTGCACTAAGAAGACAAGGTACAAGTGTTATTATTTCTCTTTAAACTGATCTGCTTTCACTCTCTTTAAATAGGCATCTCAATAACCTATTTTTTTTTCTTAAATTTAGGATAGTATTAATACTGGTGCTATTTCAGCTCTTACTACTGAAGAAGTAACAGATAACTTTGACACATCATATTTTAATAACCTGAAGAAAGAAACCAACAGGAGGAAGAGGCCCAGATGTCATACATTTACTAAATGATTGGATGGTCAAACAACACATATCTCTTCTGAATTCAAGTCCAAAGCATTAGGAAGATATTCAGAGAACAGTTCTAAAAGGTCAGAGAACTGTTGCAAAATTTAAGGTGGGAGGAATTTGAATAGAAGCATTCCTTTTTCTGTAACATTATTATTATTACCATGGAAAAAAGCAGGCACTGCCATATGTTACAATGCTTAGCATAACCTTACCTCCAGAAGATTTTATTCTGATTGCATAATGTCAATTATGTGGATTAAAAATATGGAAAAGACTAAAATAAATAAACTAAAAATAAAACAAAACACTTGAAACCTTTTGGAAAATTCCCAACATCAGAATGCATTGATGAAGCATTGATTCTGACATCTAAAACTTTCTGGAATCCATGAGAACTTCTCAGCTGATTTAAGAAACTTTGGGTCTGGCCTTAGCAGTAGTGTATGAAACACAAAAGGCTTCAGTTCCAATACATACACTTAATAATCTGCCATCATAAAATGATATTTAATATCTGCAATCAAGGTCATATCACAGTAGAACTTGGCTCTGGGTAAGTGCTGCAATCCAACACTTTTCATATGCAACATACTGACAGCTTAGTTCTGACTTGGCTACCCTGCAGCCACAATCAAATCCTCCCTCATCTGTTGCTGATGCTGCAGAACATGTGTTTTGCATGACTTCTTTTCTCCCCCTCTTCCCTTCCCGGGTCAAGAGCAGCCAGGCCTGAAAATCCATGCTTTTGAATAAAAGGCTCCTCACAGGAATAACAGCAAATTCTGCTTTCCCAGGGGCTTCTTGCAGGGCAGAAACCTCTTTGCAGCATTGCAAATCACACATTCAAAGCAGAACTGGAGGAAAGCAAACACCATATTCTGGCATCTCCTGTCACCAAGAGCTGTTGTGCTCTCCAGACCAGGAGGAAACTGCACTGACAGTGCTCTGAGACCCGAGGTATCTCCTGAACTCAGATATCTATATGTGTCCTTAATGAAACACCATTAGATCTGACAGGCCCCAAAACAGCATCTCCCCTTGCAGCAACAACAGTGTCCCAAAATAACCCTTCATATGGGAAATAGCAATGCCCTCCTAACCCTAAAATTCAGTGGCAGACTGTGCCATGACTCCACAGATTAGGCTCTGCCAGGGTTTTACAGTGATTAAAGGCCAATCCACTAAGCAGAGCATTGACTGTTGCTAAACTGAAACAAAGAGACCAGAAATGAAGGTGGGACTCACCCAGAACATATGGACTCACCTATCCTGTAGGAAGTCTCAAGGCAACTTTGCTTAGCAGAGCAATATTTCTAAAATGATGTGATGGTGACCAGCCCCATCCTCCCCATCTGTGGAAGGCAACCCTGATGTTGCAGGGAGTATTTACACAATCTTCAGGCACCTAAATTAAGGGCTCCACCAGTGAAATATTACCATGGACTCTGTCCATACAAAGAGAAAGGCAGGAGGTTGCTCCATGCAGCACTTCCAAGCACCCAACTCAGACTCCAATTGTGAGTAGGTATTAGAGGAGGTTGGTATCTTTACTGTTCACTCACTTGGATCTGCTGAGAATTAGATAACAAAGCAATCAGCTGCTACTTGACAGCCTGCAGGCTTCAGTCTCCTTCATGCTTTCTTTTCTTCTAAATTCAAATGCAGCTAGCAAAATAAATCAATTAGGAAAAAGAAGCTAACCAATAAGCCCCAAACTGCAGAGAACACAATTCTTGCTTCTGACTTTGATGTAAGGAGGAGCCTCATGTTTAAAATCATAATTTTAACCCTGGATTACAATGTCCAAAATATTCAGAATTGCTTACATTAGGAACTTTGCACCTTCATACTGATGGCACACTGAAAAACATGTTAGACCCAATTCATACAACCTTAAAAAATACTGGGCATAACAACTGTGAGATAAGAAGCCTCTTTCAAATCAACAACAGAATAAAATGCTAAATGCTAAGATGTGAATACATGCATTTTTAAAATATGAGGTATGACCAAATATTGTCAGTAAATTGCAATCCAGTAGTATTTGCAGTTTCAATGTGTAATCTATCATATATCTAGACCCTTTTTAAAAAAAAAAAAAAAAAAGTCTGAGTATTGCCAGAATGAATTTAAGGCTAAATAATTATTTAGCTACTTTAAAGAGTTCTACCTAGTTTGTTGTGTGAGTTTGTCCAAAGCTCCTAACTTGCTGCTGATTAAATAGAAAATCTGAACAAAGAAACTGTTAATGAGAAATTACTGCAGATGTTAAAATATGTTTGTACACATAAGCCATTTCTTTTTATTCCTTTCACTCTACATTTTTATAATTTTAATTCTCTTCACTGTGATTTTTATTTTCTGATATCTTTTGTACTTTTGAAATTTGTCTCCAAAACTATATTTAAAAAAAGAAGCTACTAGTCAGAGATGGAAAAGTACCACTTGCCTCAATGGATGGTTTGCATCTAAGCCACTATTCTGCTGCCATCTGTGCCCTGTTTTGCAGATCTGTTCCACTTTGAAAGGATTGGCAAAAAGAAAATACCTTCCTTGTGCTGCTTGTTTTCTGAAGCACTCTATGACAAGATGGCAATGGGCAGTTAGGGAGGATTTGTGCCTCTCAACACGATGCTCACTTGTGCTCGTGTGCTGCTCTGACCTCCCTGTGTGTTCTTGTGCTTAGAGCTGGGCTGCTGCTGCTAATCATAAAATAAAATACATTCAGAGACAAGGAGTTTGGCACTGCTACTGGAGCACAGCCAGAAGGTTTTGCTTGGGTTTGCATTTACACTTCCAAGCAGGCTGACACCTCTGACTTCCAGTCTTCACCAATAAAAAGAGCAACTCTGACCTCCCTGAGAGCAGAGCACTGTCTTTTAGCTGCCTGCCTACCATAACAGCCCTTTTCAGAATGGCATGAGTTTAAAACACTCCTTTTTCTAAGGTATATTTATGAAAAATAACATACAAATAATATTTAAATCACATGTATATTTCAAAATTCTTCTTGAATCAAGGCTATGATGCAGAACGGATTTAATAGTTTTCAAATTCCATTTGACTTTTAAATCAGGATGAACAATTCTGGCAAGCCTGCAATGATAAGGACATATCACAGGACCAACACCTTGCTGATTCCCATTTCACAGAATTCCACCAATTAAATCAGAAATTTAATTCATCCAATCTGCTGAACTTATCTGCTATATTTGAAGTCTGTCCTATGATTCAAGTCTACACTACAGATCTCCTGGTAATATCATACTCACACTTTATATTCTCTAGCTACAGAAATCTTAGTCTGCAAATTTATGCTGGTTTATCAGGAGGGGCACTATGGGCAGCAGCTGGATCTGTGAGGACAGGAGGTCAAATAGTTAGAACTGACACAGATTTACTCAGAGTGCCAGATACCAAAACGATCATTTTAAAAGTGCAGTAATAAAAAACAGGTTTGGGAGCAAGTCACAAGTTGTTTTATTCCCTTAGCAAACCCTGAAAATTCTTTTTTTCAAACATTATTTTTGTCTTGGTTTTCATACCAAGAGTAATTCTGTGCAGCAAAACACAACTCAAAGGATCACAAATGCAAAGAAAGAACTTGGCAGGAGAAGTTTTATATGCTATCAGCTTGTGCAAATGCTTGAAAGGAACTGCAGTACTCACATTAGGGGTCTTTGATCCAGACCCCATGGATATGCATATGAGGAAAGTTTTCTTATAAACTTCAAGGGGATTTGGGTACAGTTGCATAAAAGACAAAATCATATTTAACAGTCAAGTCTAGGCAAGGCAATCCACAACCTTTCAGAGGAATCAAAGAGGTAACACGAAGGTTGGAACCTACAACTTTTAGGTCTGGTATTATTCAGGGGAAAAAGAAGGCAAAAGATTTCAGCAAATTTTCCATTTTGCTTTGGCACTAAAGTCCAGTAACTACTAGCTGGAAGAAGAGCTAGTGTTTCTCTTCCTTAATGCAATTTATTTTGTGGTAGAAAAAGCAAAATCATTCCAAAAGGGGATGAGATTTTTTTGCTGCAATTAGGGTTGCAACAAGAACTCATTGTATAAGAGTTATTAAAAATTTTTCATATTAACATCAAAATGTCAAAAGTTTTCATGACCCAATGATCTGACATCTAAGAAATCAGCTCAGAATTTTTTTTTTTTTTTTAGTTTGAACTATTAAAGTTAATAAGTGCATCTAAAATTTATGAATCAAAATCAGTACTACATGGAAAACCATTATTTTCATAGGTTCTGTTTATGGAAAATTGTATATGACCTACTTAGACTGTTCCAAAACTCCTTGGGGGAAAAAATAAATTTAAAAAAAACCAGCAATATGTCACCAGAGGCAGCAATTCCCACTTAACATATTTGAAGAAAAATCCTAAAAATTGCATTACTGAAATAGTTACTCATTGAATCTTTTAATTTTTCCAAATAAAATAAAATTGTGAATGGAAATTTCCTAAATCCTTTTAATAGGCTAGAGAAGTAGAAAGCATCAATATGCACTAACTGTATGAGTTTAACTATGTTAAACAGTTTAACATAGGACGTGATCTTACACAATTAAATTAAATCAAGATGAAATTCAGTGCAAGAGAACTGTTAAGCTCAGCTGGCCTTAGCAAGTAAGTTGTTTTGTTTTAAGAGGATTAGTGTTTTAGTCCCTAAAATCATCTGACTGTCTGACTAAATATATGATGATATGCCTGTAAATAACTAAAGAGAACTAACTGTAGCTGGGCTGATAACCTAAATGGTTAAGTGGGGCTTTATATATTAATATTATTTTCTTCTAGATGCAGCTGGGGCTCAGGTTTCCAAGGCATTTTATAAGCACCCTGGGAATGGCAAACTTTCCTTCTCCTTTGATTTATAGCATGGAGATGTTTGCTAATGAGAAAAATAATCAAAGATCTGGAGGACTGAACTCTATCAATCCTTTAGGAAGGAAAGCATGAAAATCCTTAATGATGCCAGAGGCTCACATGCTAAAAGGATTGCAGATGATTCTAATTAATATGGACCATTCAGACTTTGTAACTGGCACACAGTGAAAAACACTCCCTACTTTCTAGGTCAGATATACAGACACTTGAAAGCAACTGCCAAATATCAGTCCCTAAGGTGTCTGCTTCTGTTTATGGACTGAAAAAAAAACCGAAATCAAACCACCAAAAAAACTGGCAGGGAAAGGCTTTAGCTATCTAGGATTAAATATTAATTGAATGTAAAGGAGAAGGATTGTGGTTCTTCTTGTGCAGGGAGAAAAGGAGAGAAAACAATGTAAAAAATCTGTCATTTTTGCATCCTAACCTATGCAGGGCAAGGATTCATGTGATGTGCAAACAGCCCAACACAGTCACCCATTGCTATCCTTCAAACAGGGTGATGTTGGAAGTGTGAGAGATTGCAGCATCACTTTAAAAAGCAGTAGAGTTCCTAGGCTAAAGACAGCAGAGACAACCAGGGATCCCCCAGGCCAGGGGAGGAAGTTGACACTGTCACTGCTTCACAGAAAACATCACCATTCAGGTCAAAACGGCTTAAGGCACCATTTGGCCTCTAAGTCTGCTGGAAACTGTAAAATGAAACGTGTGCCAAGCAACCCTGACAATGGAGCTGTGGTAAATTAAATGGAAAAAAATGTAACAGCTGGGTGTTATTAATTTCTGTCCTACCATGTAATGGTGCACACCCCATACCAAGCCCAAAGCCACTGAAACAGAGTGGCAACACAGCATCCAAGAGGGTATCCTGTTTATCTCCAGCCACCAAGCAGAAAACTTCTCTTGACTCTGTGAATGAGTACACAACAGTTCCTAGGGCTACAATCCCTCTTTGTCTGAATAAAACACCATGCAAGCAAAGAGTGCCATGAAATAGTTATTTTCCCTCAGTCTTTCCTGTAGTTCCCTTAGATTCTTTACATTGTTCTGTACTTCCCTTTGGCTCAGCCCATTTATGAAATAAGTATGCCACTAAAGCAGCCATTTAGAAAGCATTTTGTACATATAAATTGATCTAAGGAAAAAGCACCATAAAGAAAGCAATCCACCACTAATAACTGTTACAGCTGCTGCTCCTGAGGCAATACATCACAGGCCCACTTGTCCTGGAACAAGTGAAGAAGGATCCCTGTCATTTCTGGATGTGGTAACACAATGAAATGCTGGTAATTCAAGGCTGAGTGGCAGTGATGAAAGAGCATCATTGCACAGAACCTGTCAAATGCATTTACTTAATGAAAAAGTAGCTAAGCCTGAGGCAATACAGTTCTGTTGGCTGTGGTTTCAGCAGATCCTATAGAAACATGGTTTTGCTAATGTCTGTGAGGTGTTTTCTGCAGCTAAAGAGAAGATAGGAAATATGATGTATGGAATATTAAAAGTCATCTACTACAATAATCCAACCTTCCTGTACAGGTGAAATAGAGACCAGAATCCACCTTCTTTTGCTCTCTTTGTCTGTCTAATTAAACAGTAGACACTTAAAAGGGAGAATGACATTCTGATACCTTTTTCAGCTTGTTGATGCCTTGTATTACTGTTCTAGATAAGAAACTGTTTGAAAATTAAAGCTGAGTTGCCAAGTCTGATTTTTCATTAATAAAAGACAGAACCCAAATATTTTGATGACATGTAGATCATGAGAAATCATCAAACAAAAAGAATCTTTCTGAATTTAAATATTATGTAGTAAGTACACACTGGCTAGAGAAAGTTTTTTTCTGTTTTTTTTGACTGACAGTGAACAAGATTAAATACAAAACTGTAAAGTAATGACATGCTTTGACTCATCTGGAGCCCAGCTACTCCATAGCTCTCTCTTTCCTTTTGATTGTGTATCTGAAAAGCATGAAATGTTTATGTTTGACAGTCAGAGATGAAGTAATGTGGGATTAACACAAGACTAGTGTGTGTGTTTAGATGCTGCATTATAAATCAGAACACCTATTATTTAAACAAAAATGAGTAAACAATATGCTGCAGAGAAAAAGGACTGGAATCACATCTGTTTCTTCCTGCACTGGGCCAATACAATCTGGTAGTGAACATCAATACATTGAAATAAAACATATCTCAGTGTATTTCTTTTCATAACAAAATGGCTCAAAGTGGCCATGGTGGATGGAAGGAACACAGAATCGCACCTGATGAAAACATACACAAATGCAGACTAATACAGTCAGCAAACTTCAAAACAGAAAGAGAGACAAGAAGGCATGCTCTCAACTCTGTATCAGTAAGGACATCCAACCTAATGTGACAGCTGCTGCTATATTCTGAAATACAACTGGGAACATTCAGAGGTCACAGTGACTGCAAGAGGAACTGATGTAGTGGACAAAAAACCCATGCTATAAGCCAAAGCCAAAGGTGATACTGCTCCTCAGAGAAAAGTGCTCCAGCATTGCAGACAGCTGTTCTATTTCTAGGACTGCTCATTTAATGTATTTTAGGCAGAATAAAAAAACTAGTGATGATGAAACAATCAGGACTCCAGAGTGATCTAACTTCTCCAGCATATCACTGCTACAAAATCTCTTTGAGAAATCCAATTTCCCTTTATTTTTTGTTTTCTTTGCTATCTAATGCAATGCTCAAATTCATTCTCACAGGAACAAGCATTAAATATTTAGAGCTTCATCCGAAAAAGGGCTAATCCTGCTTTACTGCAAGTACACTTCATAGACTGAAGGAAGTTAATCAATTTCAACACATAAAACTTCTCTCAAAACCTGTGATACCAAAGAAACAACAACATAAATCAGGTAGGAACCATTTAATCCAAGTATTACATTGGACCCTAATCCAAATATGAACAATAATTACAGAATGAGTAGCAATAGCCAAACAAATCCACAGCACAGTCCAATGGGCTATGAGAGAAATAGTAGAAAATAATCCAGCTTACATTATTTTACAGCAGACAAAGCATCATTTTGAAATAACCATCCTCTGAAAGAAGCCACCTGAAGATTAATGTCTTTGTCTTTATGTGAGCCCAAAAATAATCAGGTACCTAAACTTTTGCACAGCAAAATATACAAGTTAGAAAGCAAAAGAGCACTGATAAAATTTTTGCAGAAAGAAGGGCAACCATTAACCTTTACACATCCAAGACAGCTGAGCCTGGTGCAGTTCACTGAGCTGATGGAAGGTAGGAAACCTTACACCCAGCTTAATGGGATTCTCATGTTCCCCAATGCACAGCAGGAAGTGTTGCACACATGGGACTCCACTGGACACACACTCACACAAACACAATTCACAATAAATGAGATGCTACTCACAAACCTACCACCATAGGAGAGTGAGGCTAGCTGAGAACATGTAGGATGTTCCCAGCCAGGAATACATAGGGGCACTGAAGGATACAGGGCAAAATGGGCCACAGAGATAACTCACACCTTGGTCCCCAAATGGAACTCCTCCCAGCCCAGTGAACATGCCAGGTGAACACAGGATGCCCTGCAGGGAGCACAGGATGCACACCAAGGCAGGCTGGTGTGAGCCCTGAAAGCCACCCAGCCACAGCAGCACCTCCTCCCAGCACAGGTGTAATTCTGCTGTCTCATGTGGGGTTGGCATGCTAAGTGCAGATGAATTCTACCTGAGCCAGGAAACAAGGTCTGTCCAGGGAGCTGCTCAGCCCACAAAACCTTATACTGCACTGCCTGGCTCTGAGGCACTCTGCAAGGTTTGTCCTTGTGCACTTCCTCAGACAACACAAACCCAAAATTCATGGCTGTGAGTGCTGCAAAGACAAGATTTACCAATGTCTAAGCTATGCTGAGTAGAAGAAGATATCTCTCTATGGGCATGCTTCAATTATATTAGTTAGCATCCTTTCTAGCACACTAGGGTAGCAAAAGTTCAGATTATCCACCAGGGAGATGCATACAGTTATTACAAAGGCGTTTTATATTAATAGAGGCAAATTTGTGCTTCACAGTATGCTGCAGCACAGCACCTCTCAGCAAATGCCTTTTCCTCAGCCCCTTCCTTCACATGCATTCAAATCCACATTGAAGCTGTGCATGTCTGTGCACGTACAAGCTGACTATCTGCAAGGGGGAACCATCAAAATGCTTACAAAGTACTAGACAAAGCAAAACACTTATCCTGAAAGAGCCAAGAGCCATACTCCATTCCAAGGAGAAGCTCCATGCAACGCTGCAATACTGTCTTACATAAAATGAGTCATGTCTGAATACATCATATAAGAAAGATCTGTGAACCAATGACCCATCTATTCAGGCATGGGTATCTGCTCAGGCTGTGCAATTTTCCCATCCTATCTGTGTAGCACAAGCAATGCAGGCATCCAAAAAAGCCAAGTGAGATGTGTAAAGCAATGCGGAGATAGGTAAGTTGCTCTCTGAGCAACAGCTGGACTCCAGTGACTTGTTCAGTGTAGTCTGGTAAGAGCAGCACCAGAATCAAGTGTAACACACTTTTGCCTACCCAGAAATGATCCCCAAGGCCACAAAAAAAAAAATTAAAAATTGGCTCTGCTGTCCAACTGAAAGCATTCAGTCAGCAGTTTCTAGAACAGTTATCCATCTAACATCTGCTTATTCTTACAGTTTCTGTCATGGCTCAGAGGGAAGCTGGAATGCTGCTCAAACCTAATGTTTTCCTCAGTGAAAATGTTATGACACATAGCAAAATGGTACTAAAGATTAAGCAGCAAAAAAAAGCCACCATAGAAACCTGGGATACAGAGGGCAGAAATAGTTCCACAATCTAGGGCTATTACAAAGTCCACCCCACCTCTTCTCCTAATACACTGAATGGCATCAGAGGAAAAGACAACACTGCACTGGCTGTTGTGCTGGAGATAATAGACAATAGTCCTGGAGGACAGCAGCACTACTGGTCTGTAGGTCATGGCAGAAGGGACTACTGTGACCATGCAGCTTTTCTTCCTGTGCAACAAAAGGGCTGTACAACTTTTATGAATGAATTATTGTTCGACCTATTATCTGCCTGTTTGCCAGGCACATTATCCTGGATGAGCAACAGCCAGAGATGGAAGATCCCACAGAGTCTTTAGGTAAATTGCTTTAGCAATGAATTTGTCTCACTATAGATTTTTTTTTTCCATTTCTGCAGCTTCAATACCAAACACTTTGCTACTCTCATCTTTTCTGCTGGAGGAGCCTGTTTGTTCCTGTGTAACTATTACACTTGGTGAGCAACTTATCAGCCAGTTTTTATCTTTCAAAGTAAAACTGAGATCTCTGGTTCCAGGACTACAGCTATCTAAGTGTTCAAACTTTCCAGTTTATCAATTTTCTTTCCTAAAAAGCAGATGTCATAAACCTGTGCTTCTGGCTGAACTACATTTACTTTTATATAAAAAATCACAGATGCTTGCTGATCAAAGCATATCTGAAGTATACTTGGTGATATTGGGACCAACAGATTAAGTCTGACAACTGCCAGTAGTACCAACAACTTAAAGAAGTATGAACAAACCTAGTTCTGGACCAGAATCTGTTCCCTCTTATAGGAACATACAAAGATCTCCTGCATTCTTCAAGGCTTTCATCAGAGCCTCTCTCCTGTAACAAGCCAAAATCTGTGACCTCACAGTTTTTTTTATTTTGTTGTTTTTTTCTTTTTAATATCCATCATCTTCCTCCAGGGAACACTTCAGCAATGAGTAATCAGACTGCCAGCAGGATTTCTGCCAGGCTCTGTGAGCTTCTCATTTCTGCAGCATTAGCAGCAGCAACAGTGGACAAGCTGTGATCACTGAGATTGGGGCATTAGCAGCTTTGAAACTAATCTGTTCTCCTCTAAAGCCTGAGCTCAGCCTAGTACAGAAAACTGAAAGATTCTAACAAGCATGATAGCATAACAGGGGATCCAGCAGAAATGTACCCTCTATCACAGAAAGTGAAATGGAAGAAAAAATTAAACAGGATAACCTTGTTTATAGAGATACACAGGCAATAATATATGCAGTAGACAAAATCTGTTAGATGCATAGTCTGGGCACCTCTCAGAGAAAACAGCTGAGGTGGTTTCATCCTGTTTACCCACTGTGATGACAGTTCTACCAATATCTTCCTTGCCTGACCACTCAATCACACATGCAGGCTTGAGTGCACCTGTTCACACAAACACTGAGCACATCTAACTGCTCCCAGTGACACTAATTCTACTAATTGCCACTCAATGCTATCCACTGCTTACAGACATTCCCCAGGTCCTGGACCAGACATTATCTTATTTCCATTACCACAAACCAATTGCTCCAGGCAAAGAGCTGCAAGCAGCCTTCCTAGCACACAGCACAGCCTTTTCAATACCTGAGAATTTGCCAAGCAAACTGGGACACTACAAGCATGGCCTTAGGATTCCCACTGAATTCCTAGTATGGCCACAAGAAGCTGGAAAATGGACCCAAAATGAAAGCCCACAATGCAGAATGTCATGAGCTCAGAAGAAGGAAATAAGCTCCATTCTCCTCTGAAAGGACACGTGGTCATGTGCTTTCATTGCTTGTTGCTGACAGAGAGCCAAAGTGCTAGCATGGGTAACAGCCAAATAAATTCCTCCAGGAGCCTTTTTTTACCTTAATGGTAAAAAAGTTACACCATTGAGAGTCAGAGGAAAAGCAGGAATTTAGAAGTCTCTACCCAGCTTTGTCAGGGCTTCATGCAGAACTGTGGTAAATAGCTTCATCCTGAGCAGCAGGCTAAGCCCTGCTTAAAATTATTTTTGTTCTATTCAAAGTACTCTGACTTGCATTTACTTATGAAGGTAGAATTACACTCTTTTCTGTATTTTAAACTGCTACATCCTACAAGCTTAGGGCTTTTCACTTAACAATCTCCATTTCTTCTAGAAGGTAAGCCTGGGAGCAGGGCTGAGCTGATTTAATAGCTGCTGTGCAGCATCCACAATGCAAGGGAGAGTGTCTGCATCTGGGTGAAGGGGACACAACCTATTCTCTGCTTATGGAAGTGTGGTTTTCCTAAGCAGAAGGCTGGCATGGCATGAAATCTGGTGACCTGAAGCTCTGTCACATTCCAGTCTGTGTCTGGAGAGGTATGATATGATGTCTACTGAGCACTGTTAACTACAGAAAGCAATCACCGTGCTCCAAGCCATTAGCACAGTCTTGGCTCACAGTCTTGGATGAGCTGGCAGCTCAGCTCCATGTTGAATTAGTGTGATACAAAAAGAGCTATTAGGATCCATCTTTTACATTTCTCAAAATATACAGTAGAGCTGCTTGCACCCCTTCTTACTTGAACATAGCCTTGTTTACCAGCAGCATCCTCACATTCTTCTGTCTTTTCTATTCCGGAGAAGGAATTTTTTTGGGAATTATCACTTCATTTTTTTATTTCCCCCATGGAAACAAAAATAAGAAGATTACTCTTGTTTCCATCCCTCACACACATTCCACTTTCCAACAACAATAGAGCTGCTTCCCTTCCATTCCAATATCCAGAGTTTCCAAGGCAGAATTGCCAGTGGGTCCTGGGATGTTTGAGCCTGTTCCTGTCCAAGCTCTTCTCTGCCACTGTCAGTGCACACACTGCAATGAGCAGTCATGGGAACCATGAGGAGGAACTCCAAGAGGACTGGTTATGTGAACAAAGATAACTCTACATGAATAACAGGTTCTACCCCATGGCACATCTCCCTTTTGTTTAGTGCATTTCCAAACAGCATGAGAGCTTTCTGTTGCCCATTTTAGACGTGTAAATTCAGCTCTTGCTTCCACTACAAGGTTTGGGGCTCTGAGCTTAAGATCCACTGGCTTCATGCATTTATTTGCCTCACATCTGAGACCACTCTTACTGGATGGTAACACCCAGTGGACAATGCAGGAATGAAAGCACACATTCAATACAGCATGTTATCATTTACAGCAGAGAAGAAAAAAATGGGGAAGAGCAAAGTGAAAAAACCTCCCATTTATTCAAGTGTGTTAAGTCTGTGTCTTACCTTCCTATGGGTCCCAGGTCCCCTGAGTCCTGGCTGCCTGCATCACTGGGTGTGCTCACTGATTTCGAAGAGGGAGACATAGGGGTTGGGACTAAATAATGAAAATAACAGGTATCCCATGTTAACACATGCAGCGACTGCACTGATGAAGAGCAGTGTCAGACAAATCAAAACCAATGGACCAAAATGATAGTGGATGAATGAGGAGGAGAGTTTGAAATGGTGAAAGCAAATAAGGAAGGAAAGAAAAAGAAAAGGAAGAGAGTCAAGTGAATTTTAAGTCTTCTGGAAGTGTTAAAACTGACATGTATTTAGACAGGATTGAAAGCCCAATGGGAATCTACAGCTAATCAGTAGAGAAGATACCTGTGGAAATAAGATAGCACTTGTTCTCTTGAGTCTGGTTTGAAGTTGACTTGCAAAAGATTTTAAAGGTATGAAGAAATATCAGGGGCTTGTTTTGCCAAAAAAACTAAGTGAACTCTTCTGGTAAAGTCAAGTAGGCAACAGAACAAGCACACTTTTCAAATTCTGAATTTAGATGAAAAGCCAGTCTCCATTAGGTATGCTCTAAGGCTGCAGTGTGGAAATGACATCAAAAAAAAAAAAGCTAAATAAGGAAATCCAGCTAAGTTAAAATCATTTCCCAAAGATTCTGAGAATACACATTAGTTTGCTTGGTGATTGTTTTCTTAAGTAATGTAGGTCATACAAAATTTCCATTTTGGGTGGGACATGATTTCAACCCTCAAGGAAAAGTTTCCCTTGGTTTAGACACTATTTGCCCAAGCTCTTGAAATGATTTTTCTCTTTGCCTTGCCAGGGCTTTTGAAGCATATTTCATGCAAAGGCAGTTTTGTTTCCTGAAACAGGAAAGGAAGTTCATAGCTCAAGGTCAGCCCGAGTTAAAGCTCTTCAGCAAAGAAATAATAAATAAAAGAGTAAAAAATATCCTGATTTCTTTTAAAATGGTTTCTCAAAAATATTAAAAATTAAGAGATGGCTCCAGTCAAGATTTAAAGCAAGTAGTCTTCAAAGCAGCCACATTGAATAAAACACAAAAAGAGGATTTAATGCAAAAAGCAACGTTTCCATTTGGTTTAAATCATGTGCATTTCCTTTTATAGATTTAAGAGAGTAAAACTTAAAAATACTTTGTTATGCTTTACAATGTGTAATGACAGACCTGTCAAGAGATTCAGATTTTCCATGTGGTCAAACATTGAATGCAGATTCTGCCTAGAGACTGTCACAGAAATGACTGCAGCATGAAAAGTGAATTCATCTTTGTGACAGCCCTTTGGCAGGTTACAGGTATGTCTGGTTGTTTACATATTCCATATTCACAGTGAGACCTGGCATTGTGTGAAGGTGGAATTAAATCCTCCTTTGTATATTAATTGTGAGTGTATGTAAAGGGAACAAAAGAGAACAAAATACTATTCTTAACTAAAAGAAATTATCTTACATGTAAATTTTCATGTTCTTTTGACAGTATTAAACATAAAAATAATTAACTAAGATAAAAACGGATAATTTGCAACATGAATATATGTGTTTGGTTAATAAAATCATAAGGACAAATATACTCATTCTTATCTAAAAATGAGTATTTTAAATGCTATACATTAAAAAGATATCTGATTTTATCTTTGATCTTACTTTTGTATCATGGTATAATTTTAAAAACATATTTTATTACACATAAAAATAACCTAACCATTACTTGTCAGACAATTCTTCTGAGAAGTGGTGTCTAAAAGCTTCAGTCATTCTACCATAACTTATAAAATTAGTAATTTTTCTCAATAAATGTTGGTTGGTGCAAGTAATTAATTCAAATTCCAATTCAGAATGTCACTGCCTACTTGCATATGCACCCAGGCGTCTGTATAAGATGCTTTCCTAAACCAATACTTTAGTATTTTGTCAAATTTGAAGTTTCTCCTATATATTACTGGCAAAAATGATTAGGGGTAAAATCCTATGTATGTATTTTTAAACTGAAGACTTCAGGTTCTAGAACTGAAACATCAAAACCAAAAAATATATCAAGCACATGAAACCAGAATAAAAATCTACAACAGTGTCTGTTGATAAGTGTTTTTCTATTTATGATTTGGGGTTTTTTTAAAAATTTTCCTTCTCTAGTTTTACTTAATTTTAAAAGAAACTTAGTGGGAGTTCCCACATGACTATGCTCCTCCTTCCTTATACATGCTTAATTTGAATTTTTGAAAGAAAACTTGAGGCTAATGAAGTACATACAGAGCTTACATTTTTTGAGTGAAAAGATAAAACAGTCCATCAGAAAAGAAATCATGGCTGGTATGCAAAACCAACCTGCATTATGTTCATAAAAAATTCTTGAAGAAATGAAACAGATGTTTTTGGCAATGACAAGTACTCAAAATGCCATGAGCTTGTTTATGTGAATGGTATGGCAGGCATTCAAACAGAAGAGTTCACTTCACTAATACAGCCAAAAACCAAAAAAGCCAAGCATGCTCTAGTAGAAAGAAAGCATTAGTTGTGGCAGAGCTGAATGCTTTGCAGTGTGCTTCTCTTAAATACCTAGAGGTGGTTCTGGGGATATACCAATGCTCTGTAACAAAGCTTCTGTCTCTCTTCTTTTACGGTCTAGGTCAGAATCCTCCTGAGCTGGCTCCTTCTTCTGCTGTAGATCAGCCTGAGTTAAACCAGAAGAAAACAAAAAAATTTAAATTTCGTATACAATCAGCTCCAGAAATTATATGTGTGAAAATATTTGTATGCACTACTGCATATGTACAATTTGAAATTCATTTTGATATTTTTAGGTAAATTATAACTTAGATAATTCATACTGTACATATCAGTAACGGTGTTTTTCCCTAAATGGATGGTAAAACTGGTCTTTGCAAGGATATTTGCAAGAATTTTTACAGGACAACAATGGGAATTTTCTAACTCTCGCTCATTAGGTGCAACTTATTCAACTAACATAAAAGCTGACCATAGAACAACAGGTAGCATTACCCTGAATAAAAGTGATCCTTTCCTACTTACTTCAGGATCAAGAATAAAATTCCATTGCATTTCAGTGATGTAGCTTAAGGTCCTACATTTGGTTCTAAGCACTTGTTGGGAAAATAAATATTTTCTCATTAATTTCAATATCCAAGAGGTGCAAAGGAAAGAACTGGCATCTCTAAACTAGGGCTTTGGCAGCCCTTGGTCCACTAAAGGTCCACAAGACCCTCCCCTCTCTGCTATCTCTACCTCCTTGGAGCTTCCACACATCAGACTTCTTCCACTCTGATCTATGGGCATCCAAAAACAGTAGGAGCACCTGCATTAGCCAGAATCCCACAATGAGGGATTTCTGCTCAAACCAGAGTGTTGGGAAAGAGGACTTGTACAGTTCCTCAGGCTGGTGTTGATTTTGGTGCAGGCACAACAGAAAACCTGGAAATTCAGAAGCATCCCCATGCTCTCCAGTTCAGAGACAGTTAGGAAACATTGATTTTATAGTCAATGCCCAGGCATATTCCTGTGCTCAGCTGTTCCCATGAACTATCTCACAGTATGTAGGGCTGTAGACAGCTCTCCTGCACCAGTGTGAATGGCCAAGCACCTTTGTGAGTGCCAGCCTTACTCCTGCACCCACCCAGCACAGCCCATTTACACAATTATGCACTGTAGTGTTATCTGCAGACATGGTCTCAGAAATGGAAATGTTTCAACCACCACAATTCTCCACGAGGCATGAAGTCAGTCAGGGGATGAAGAGAAAGGAGCTAGTAGCTCCCTTGAGCCATTAGCTCAGCCCCCTTCCCTCTGGCTCTTTAGTAGAGGACTCTGAAAGTGTCACCATTTAAAGCTCTGCTCCTGGAGCACTTCCCCAGCGAGTCGGGAGCCCCACTGGGGCCTCTGCTGTAACTGCACAGTGTGGCTCAAATGAAAATAAAGATTAAAAAGACAGCCAAAACTGGAATGCTGATTTCTTGGATCACATCACAATTCCACGGTAATTCCATGAAATTCATGTACAATATTAAAGTGTCAGTTTAAAAGGAAACCAGTTATTAGTAAAGGATAACAGGTGCTTTAAACTATAGTAAGTGTTGACATTTGAAGGAAAGGAAGCATAATCACTTAATGCTTCTCTGACTTTGCATGAAAATGAATATCCACTCCCTGTCAATTCTCACCTCTATTCCACTAAGTGACTGAATAAAAAGAAGTACAAATCCTTTAATGATAAACCTAATGCATATTGTCAAGGACAAATAAACTAATATGTCAATCAAACTTTAACAGAACTGAAAGATGCACCCATGCCAGAAGATGAAAATGCAATTGCAATTATGTTTTACTTTCCTGGAGAATAATAATTGTAAATCTGTTACCTTAGCTAGTAATCAAACTAGTCTTCAGAGTACAAAAATACATATTTAGATTGTAATGGTTTGAAACAACGTGAGTCCTCTTTCAGTCTTTCCCCACTCTCCACTCCCTTTTCATTGAAGGAGAGCCCAGGAAAAAGCATTGTGGCAAATCAATTTTTCTTTCTCCATACACATGCACATCATGTTGTCTAAACTGTTGTCATTTGACAGTGTGGTGGTTTTAACAGCAATTCCCTCACCCCAACGTTCTTGACTGAAAATAAGCTTTTTGATTTTAAGGTTAGTCTGATGTGGGTTTGAGTATCTCATTCCACGTGACAGATACCTTGGGGCATACAGTACTGAGATGTCAAAACCTCAGCAAGCCCCTTGTGCAAGCATGAGCTATCTAAAAGGTGGTTTTGCAACTTTACCTCTTTTTTCTTCCTTTCTTCTTCCTTCCGTTTCTTTTCTTCTCTTATCTGAGCCAAACGTTGTTTTTTGCGCTCAAGTTCTGCTTTTAAATCACTTTTGTCTGACATTTTGACTCTGCTGGAAAACAAAAATATGGAAATCAAGGTGAAAATTGAATTATTACCCTATTTACTGAAAAAGAAATAAAAGTTAATTATATCAAAAGGAGGGCTTCTAAATCTGTAACAAATACATTTCTATATAAAGACTGGTCCTTGACTATACTGACAATGTAGAAAGTGGAACATTTTCTTCGCAATTTTCATTTCAAGAAAATAGACCAGATGTGGAATATATTTTCCAACTGCCTCTACTACAAAATTACCTTTGTGAAGCAAACCTATTACTGTTCAAAATACTGCTTTAATGCTTTCAAAGTGAAGCTGAAGCCTTTTGATTTCCATGATCTTCAGCAGCTCTGCCAGACTGCAGAACTCAGATCCACAAACAGATCTCAAGTACCAGAATCAGAGCTGCCCCAAACAGCCCCACACTTCTTAGACAAGCAATAATTTTACTTGCAACAAATGGAAACAGGAGAGCTTTTGCTTCTGCAGGTGCTATCCTGCCCAGAAATCCTCTTCTCCCTTTCCAGGGAAAGCTGGGCCATTCCCCCAAGAAGCTGCAGACAAGGCACAAAACCAGGCAACCCAGCAAATTGGAGTTTGTCTCTAATGAAGCAGCACATTGCTCTGCCAATAGTCCTGTGTTCATCTTTCCAAGAGGCAGAAGACATGCCTAACACTCCTGATTTTATGCCATCCACACAAACTTGGCAAAAACATTTCTTCTGAAATACTGAAAGACCTCTTCCACCGTTTAAACCCACTTTTGTTTAGAATAGTGATGTAAAGCCACAGATACTCCTTGTCTTTTAAATCTCTGTCAGCCTTTGCTGATGTACATGAGCCTTGACAATGAAGGGTAAGGAAATAAAAACAGATATAGAGCCAAATTTTTGAAGAGAAGATGATACCAATCTTTTTCTACAGTTTTAAAACCCCACCAGTGTTGCATAAATCTGTAACTTAAATCACAAATTATTTATTGATTTTCTAACATCATAATCATTACGAACTGTAATCTAACTGTATCAATACTGATTTTCTTATTAGGACTTTGAAACAAAGACAGTTCTGACTGATATAGACATTCATGAAAAGAGTTAACTGTGCCTTTCCTGTTCACACATCACTGACCATATCCTCTGCTGCAACTCAAAATCAATCAGATCAATGGCAGTGCCATGTATATGCAATGGAAATCTATTGTTCACTGGATGCATGGGAAATTTGAATGTCAGCTCTCTGCTACTATAATGAGAACTCTACTCATATTACTGCCTGGATGGGTGGATGACCAGAGAGTAAAGTTATCTAAGCTAAAAATCACAGGGCACTTTCATTCATCATGAATTTTACTGCAGACACTGGCTTCCTCTTCAAAATGATAAAAGCATAATTAGCCAGTGACATAAAGGATATTGCCAACAAAACATCACCTGCACACTAAGCACAATCTCAGCCCCAAATTCTTTGTTGTCTTTGCAAGCATTTTCCTTAAAGGAAAGAACAGAATAACATTTGGAATCAGACAAGGAAATGATTTAATGAAATGGACAGGCATAAGAGCAGCTAAACTCCAGCTCACACTGTCACAGATTCTGCACTTCAGCAGAGCTGCCCATGCTGGCAAGGCATCCTTTAAAGGCCAGGGGACTCTGATTACTCCACAACAGCTGCCAACCAACAGGACCACTGGATACACTGGCTGCATGTGAAGGACTACCATTTCTTTATTCCTCCACCACTCTCATCCTATCCGTAATAGTATTGCTATCAATCAGAGAAAATCAAAACTGTCAGAAAAAATCCCATTTGATATCAAGAAAAATAAGCAGCAGCACCTTAACATTAATCTGTGTGATCAGCTGACTTCAGTGAGCTATTTTTTATATGAGAAATGCCCAGAGGAAAAAACCCAAGCATTTTAATGGCAGTGCAGATAGTGTTTTGCCTACCAATGTGTTCAGGATTTCTGTTTCCCTCTTAGATATGGTTGAAATCCTATTTGAAGTAATTTTCCTAATCTGTTGCACACATTTGAATTCTGAGTATGAAGTCACCCCTCAGAGCCCCTTGGACTAGATAGAGGTTTTGCATCCTTTTAGTTCTGCAGTTTGGCAACAGAGAGAGAGCTCCTGTTTCTATGCAAAAAATATGCAAATGCATTTTAAGGCTACTGACAGAAACCCCGAGGGTTTGGCATCCCTTTCAAGCTGTTTGTCAGATATCAATGAATGGCTTTCTAAAAATTCATTCCCTTAATGTCAGGAAGCTAACTAGCTTTTCCCCTGATTTGAGCATCAATGGTTTAGTGCCTGGCCCCTTTTTGACAATGCTCCAGTCAGGGGGACCAAATCCTATTATAACTTTGCTCTATTTTTAACAAGATAGATCTTACACACAACAAAGATGATATATTAAATTTCCTTCAAAGAATGTTGCCAGAGCTCAGTTATATATTTTCATTCTGAATATATTATGATCATGCCTGAGCCCCCCAGACAGCTTACCAACATGCAGACTGGCTGTTTACAATTTTAGCACAAATTGAGCACCAAGGGTATGTAACCACCCTTCTCAGATGCCAGCAAGGTGGCAGCAAGCAAGGAGATAAATGTCCTTGTCACTCTGCTTGGCATTAACCATGCACTTAACAGTGTTCATTACTGGCAGCAAATTTCTAATAAATGCCATTCTGAGTGCTAGAGGGATGAGGGCAAATAGTAAGAGAGATTTACTTTTTACATTCTCTGTGGTGCAGAATGACAGCCCAAGGCTTATGCACAACCTAATCTGCAGCCTGGGAGAAAGCACTGGTCAGAGGAATCACTAAGGAGCACATTTTGTACTGAAGAAATTAAATCCCCTGTGTGGGAGAAGGAACACATAGGAACAAACACACTGAAGGTTGAGTAAGTGTAGAAATAATTATCATAGCCTGGGGCTCCCCTCTTTGAGGGAAGCACAATCTTAGATCAATTTTTATTTGTTTGGCTCAGTTTATTTTCATGGTTTTAAAATGGGAGAGACAATCCTCCCACTCCAGAAGAGCTTACCACACATGCTAGCATAGGTTCTTGTTATCAGGACCTGGCACAGAGAGCAGCTGCCTGAGCTCCCAATACTTGGAGAAAATGCTCCTTCCTTTGAGATACTGAAAAAGGAGCTGGCTCCTCACAGCATGCCTTTCAATGAATTGGAGTTCTCCATTTGAAGATGTCAGTTTTTCCCATGTGCATTAAACATGGCTCAGAATCCCCTCTTAGGCTTGGAAACACAGTTAATTAGACTTACACACCAGGCCCAGCAGGATGGCAGCCACCCAGGGCTGTGCACATGCAGCACTGGATTCCAGGCACTGATTTTGGGACTCCATCATCTACAGCACCCTGGATGCCCACAGTGCACATGCACAGCTAGCCCTACCATCAGTACAACTAAAATCAAAAGCGACTGGGTACTCTAGGACGTGATACCACTTTTCCTAAAAAGCAGCTAAGATTAAGCACACCCCAAAGTCACCAATTCCTCTTTAATGATGATAAAGGGCCCTGAGTGATCTGCATTAAGTTCTAGAAATCTCCATTGTAAATGTCTCACACAGGGTGAGAAGAATTCTATTCTTAAAATGTTCCAAACAGTTCCTGGTAGCTTGTCATTGTATGAAACAAGATATTTGAATGACAATTTACATTAATCTCAAAATAATAATGACATTTGCACAAACTTCTCTGCTGTACACAACATACATCAACCTACCCCACTAAGCTCATCCCACAAGTGGTAACATCTCACAGCCATTTCATTTGCAGTAAGAATATAAAAATGCAAACAGCAGCATCTTATCCCCAACAGGACAAAAAGCCATGCAGTGCTTTTACAGATGCAAGCCAGTTTTACTGTAGCTTTACAAGCTACAAGATCTATATCAATGATCAGTATTCAATATTTGAGCAGATATTTTTTCAAAGCATTTATATGAACCCTCAACAGCAGAAACAGTCACAGGTATTTAAAAAGGTTTTACTTGAATTTCAGTACCAATAAGTTGATACTTATTAGAGTAGTAAAACCAGAAGAACAGGTACAAAGAGTTGCAAGATGTGTATGTAGGTAGGACTAAATATAGGAAAAAATAAGCCCAAAATGACCAATGTATATAAAAGAAAATAAAAAGACAATTACAACAGTGCAATTTTTAAAGTAGAAAAGGTAAACAATATATAAGATCTCGCTTCTCTTCAAGCCTTTCTTTGCATTTGCTAGAAGAGCATTTTGCCTGCATGCTTTTACCAAGCTCATCTAAAAAGGAACCTAAATTTCCAAATCTAGTAGCACATTTAAAAAGCCTACAAATTTTACTGCTTTTTGGTGTTTGCAGGATTTTTAAATGCTGCTCATTCAGTAGGCTGCACTAGAGTAGGGGTTTTCCAAAAGGAGCAGAAATTTTACTCTTCATGAGCCTTGAGGTCTTTCCTGGTTTGTGACTTCCTGTGCTGTCCTTTTCATTATTATCTCCATTGCAATTATCAAAGGGGTTCATTAGATACTGTTACATATGGCATTAGTCACAGTATATAACTAATCATAAATAATTGATTCATTAATACACTTTTCCACAGCAAATAGGGAGATTCTAGCATTTAGACATGCTGTACATGTATTATTAATATGCCTTCATAAATAGCCAGTTACTTGAGTTCAAAACTGCAAAATGTATTGGTATGAAATGCAAAGGATTTTAAACAACAAAATATATTACTCTGTGGTTTTGGCTTTAAAGAATGGCTTATAAAGTAGGAGTACTGCTACTATTGAAACTCTGACATATGAAGTGTTCCACTGGAAAAAAATTATTCATTTCTATCATGTACTGTATTTATGCCTACTTGGCACAAATTAGCATCTTTACTACAGTGAGGAATATTATATATTTTTACAACAGAAAAAAAAATCCCATGAGATCTACCTATGACTTCCACAGCTGTAAAGTGTGCTTGCAAAGTAAGAAACAAAGCAGATAAACAGCTTTGGTCTGCAAGAAACCAGAGGGAGTTGCTACCCTAGTATAAATGCACTCTAATACATTGCATTCATTTGAAAATAATGTTTGAAACATACTTCAAATGGGCAAGAGAGGCTTGAAGCATCTCAACAGCAATTTTTAAATAAACATGAGTGCCTCTTTTCATCATGCATCAGAATTTGTACTTGACTTCAGTAGAATAACATAAATAATTTTGCTAAATGGGCATATCAATGTTTACAAAATCACAACAACGAGCAAATATTTGCAGCTGCAAAAACTCAGCATTCGCAGTGTTTAAAGGAATCTCCTGTGTGTGTTGAATTCAGGAAAACACTAAGTAAAATTGGAGAGACAAAGTATTTTTTCTACATAACCTTGAGGCAGAATAGTCAGGCTTTTTACACTGCATCTCTGTATTTATCTATAAATAAAAATGGTTGTCAAGTGTTACATTTCAGGGAATGTATCATTTTTATCCTTCAGCTTCTGAACATTTCTTGCAGATGGGCAAAGGTTTTGTACTTTGCTCTGTAAAGGTTTACAAATCACAAGCATCCAGAGATTTGGTTCTGTGCTTCCTCCTGGTTGCTATGCAACAGGTCAGCACATCTCTAGCCTATTTATTTTGATGCTGACAGGGTGTAAGATATGTACCCACAACTGCTCAGTTACACATCCCTTCCAATCTATCACCATTTAATCTTTTCACTTTTGTTCTTCCATAATGGCCCTACTACAAAGTGAAACTCAGTTTCAGCAGAATTGTAGGGTCCCCACAAAGCAGCATGTGAGCAGAACTCTACTACTGCCCATTCTTCCAGCACCATGAGTAGAGTCAAAGAAACACCTTCTTGTCATCCCTTGCTCTCATGCTCCTTTAGTCTCTTAAATTTACCATGATCTATTCAGTTCCAACAAACCTAGTGCCATGGAAGAGCCATCAAGGTTGAAGGGAAGAAGCTGCTGTCAACACTGGAGATGAGCAAGAAACACAGAAACTTCCAGCAAGGAGCAGAATGAACTCAAGGACTCATACTAACATGTCACTCCAGCAAAACTGCTGCATGTTTTGCACCAAATATGTTCCCTTTATATTGAATTCCACAGAACCAACAGCACATATCACCACAAAGAAAACTGAATTTTAAATAGGTCTTTTCCAATGTCTTGGATTTTCTCTCAATAAGCATTAAAGAGCACACTTATAACTACACAATGATCTCAGATTGCTGCTGCATTGAGCAGGACCATTGAGATGCTCCTCAAGGATGCAGCAGCCAATACTGATTTGTACTTCCCAGGAGTCTGACTGAGGAATTGTGCCCTCTGAATCTGTTACAAAGAGCAAATGTTTTCAACAAAGCAACCACTTGCTTGCTTGACAACATTCAGCTGTTGTAGAATAGAAGATTCCTAAGCATTCTTGGCCACTGCCCTCTTTATCAGCTTCTGTCTGTTATCTTTTACTGTTTGGCTGCTGTTATACCCAGGACTCCACATGTGGCTCTGTATACAGCTGGGAATGGACATAAAAAATTCCAAATTTTGTGACTCTACATTCCCCACACATTAACTGGTCTTTCTTGTTACCCTGTGTTATTTTCTGTGAATCTCCCAGCTTGCTCCAGAGAGAAATTGCAGGATAAACAGATCAAGAGTAGAAGCCCTTCTGAGAAGGACTTAGGGGTGCTGATGGATGAGAGCTTGGACACGACCCAGCCATGTGCACTCACAGCCCAGAAACTCAAACATGCCCTGGGATGCACCAAGAGCAGTGTGGCCAGCAGGGTGAGGGAGGGGATTCTGTCCCTCTGCTGTGCTCCAGTGAGACCCCACTGGAACCCTGCACCCAGCCCTGGGGTCCCCAGCACAGGAAGAACATGGACCTGTTGGAAGGAGTCCAGAGGAGGCCACCAAGTTGATTAGAGAGATGGAGTACATCTCCTGTGAGGAAAGGCTGAGAGATTTGGATTTGTTCAGCCTGGAAAATAGTGGGCTTTGGGGTGACCTAATTGCAGTTTTCCAATACCTGAAAAGAGCCTGCAAGAAAAAAAACAGACTTTTTGTAACAGCTTGAAGTGACTGGACAAGTGGTAAGAGATTGAAACTGAAAAAGAGTAGGTTTAGATTGGCAATTAGGAAAAAAGATTTTACTGTGATGGTGGTGAGGCACTGGAACAAGCTGCCTAGAGAAGCTGTGGATGCACCATCCCTGGAAGTGTTTAAATGTCAGGTTGGATGGAGCTCTGAGTGAAAGGTGTCTCTATCCACTGAAGGGGACTTTGAATTAGATGATCTCAAAGGTTCCTTTCAACCCCAGCCATCCTATGATTCTGTGACCTAGTAAGGTAATTTAAAGCTGTTTTCTGACATTAAAAGACAACCAAATGCAAGCTGTAAATTGGTAAGATTTTAGAGACTGATAATGTGAGAAAGGTAACAATCTAAACCTCAAGCTGAAGGTCACTTACCTAGAAAAGTAAGATCCTTGTGTTTCATGTCTTTGATTTCAATTTCTTTTGTATGTATTTCTTATACAATGATCAGATGTCAATGAAATCTGCTGCTATCATTGATATGACCTCTTCTTCAAAACCTATATAAAATATCTTGTTCATCATAACAGTGCCAAAGTTCTTCCCAGGGGTAAATTTAATGATTTACTAAAACCTAACACTGAATTTTGCTTCAGGATGTCTGCTAGTCTCCCCTAAAGTGGAACAAAGACTCCTTTTCTCCATCCCAAAAATATTCCAGCCATTAAAACGTGTACTTCCCTTCCATATGGGGGGTAAAACTGACCCCTCTGACTTTTCCACCCTCCTCCTGAGATAACCCTAGTGGTACATGGCCAGCAAAGTGATACTCAAAGACATTTACCCAAACATGAAAAATACATGCTCTAGTTTCTGCTTCTTAACCCAGTTATGACAACTGCCAGAGAGACATCAAAGAACAAGCTATGCTGCCATCACACAGATTTTTCTGGAAGACTTACCCAGATACCATTTCTTTCTTATAACAAAATACGCTTTGCTCTGCTGCTGATGTCTTTAAGGATGTAACTAGGTTAAAAATATTACACATTGATTTTAGCTCTGAAGTCAAGACAGCTAAATATTTAGAAAACAGGCTGTAAGAAATACACAGAAAGTTCTCAAAAAGCAGGATAAACAACACTGCCATTCTCTTTGTACTTCCCAGGGCTTACTTGGCAGTACTAATAAAGCAAGATGAATGCTCAGAGCCTGCCTTAGCCAAATATCCCTGCTGACTGACAGAAGAGAAAAAAGGTATGTCCAGATAACAAGGCAAAATTATGAAAGCAGATGTCTAACAACATAATTTAAGGGGCATATGCAAAGAATTTGAATATGAGAGAGGACAATGAATCAAGAAATCTATGCCTTCCATTTATCTTTTCTGTGGTTGAAGCGTTCCACCAGAATAGGAGAAACATATTTTGGGGACTGTTTGTTTGTTTATTTGTGGTTTGCTGGGGGGGTTTGGACTTTTTGGTCTTGAGAAGACTGAAACCCACATTCTTAGGGTGACTGTTTGCTAATGAGTGAGGACTGGAGGAATGGAGATTGCATTCTTAATCATTGAAGCTATTTTCTATTAATTTCTTTTCTGCAAAGATTCATTGGACCAGAAGAAGCAGATGCAAGAGAGCGAACATTAATCCCTAACAGAGGCCCCTGGGTTCTAGTCTTTGTTTCAGGGTTAGTTTATATTACACATAGTGACTGTTTAGTTTATAATACAGTGCTGTATTTAGTATCTGGAGCCAAAGACTCCTCTCTCTTCCTGAGCATTTCAAGCAAGGTGCTGAAGAGTCCTTTCTATTTCTCCCACATGCTCTGTTACACCCAAAGAAACTTCAATACTTTAAATTTATGTGAAGCAGGCTCAGCAGGGAAGACTGGAAAGGTACTTACTGCAGAGGACATATAGGTTACTGGTCAGAGCACAGATGAAGGCAGAGATCTATTTAAGCAAAAGCAAAAATTACCTGAGAGTCCTTTACTTTAGGTGAGTCCCATTAAAACCAGGGTCACTAAAAGCAGGAGCAGATGCTGTCAGCTGCAGCTCAGAGTGGAACAGTCTGGCATATGTGAACTATATGGAACAGCCTCAGAGAGACAGAGAATGGCTGTTGAGTCTGGGGGTTCACAGGTAAAAACACATAAGAAAAGGGCAAAAAAGGAGAAAAAGTGAGATTTTAGAGACCACCTGTGCTTCAGGAGCTAGGTGAGAGCCAAGCTGATTTTTTAAGGACAGCAATTTTAGTTTCTGTTTCCACACCATTTTGTCAGTATAAATGCAGCTGAGCTTCCCAGGCACTGTAAGAACTTCCAGTTTGGGGAATTCAAGTATGCATGCCAGGTTTCAGATGTGCACATGCTCTGCACTTCAAGCACAGCCCCCTACAAAGGCAAGGCTGGCTGCACATGGGCTCTTCTCTTCCATACATACACATCTTTCAAATGGCCTGGCTTCCACTGGGAAGAAGCTTCACAACTGGGCTGACTGAGAGCAAAAGCAAACATCCTAAATGGTGGGGCAATCACATCCCTGGAGCACAGTGCAGGATGCCTCCAGAAAAAAGCCTTAGTGCATGGCCCAGTACACCAGGACTTGGCTCCAAAATTTGAGACCAAGGCATTAGCTAGAGACCACCAGTTCTCTTCAACTGGGGAACACAATGCAGATAGTTTTGGAAAATATATCAACACTTACTAGTGGCTGTCAAAAAAAATACTGGACCACAGAAGGTCCACAAGGAAATCAGAAATGGTGCATGTCTGGTTTTCAGCCACATCAAACTGTTAAACTAGTAGTATTGAGGATTAAGATCAGAATACAGTTAAAAAATTCTACAGATCATTGCAGTTTCAGAACAGAGAGCCAGAAAGAACCCAGGAGTAATTGGGTAATAGTTAAAGTTAATCCTTTAGCAAAACTGGATATTATATTATATTATATTATATTATATTATATTATATTATATTATATTATATTATATTATATTATATTATATTATATTATATTATATTATATTATATTATATTATACAGCAGTTACACACATACAAAATACATACATACATATATATCTATATAGACAGACACAGTTCCTCAAGAAAAATAACACAAAAAATGGGAGGCAACCAACTTTAATCATACTTACTCCTAATTCATCACTTCTTTTATTCAGATCAGAAACTTTCTGGGGAAAAAATTGAACTTAATTAAACTTTACTGAATGAATGCTGAGGAGGCATGATCTCCATTTAAAGACTTCAAAATCAACACTAGTATTAAGTGATATTACAGATGCATTTTATTATAATTTTGTTCAAAAAGACTCTTATGTTTGTTGACGTGGAAGTCTAGAGACTTTTACTTCCCTGTCTCCATAATCACTGGTGAGTAAACAATAAAACCCAGTAAGTGTTACGTACAGAAAGGCTCCTGTATAAAGTGTAGACAAAACCAGAAGTAAGGCTGAAATATGGGATTTTTTTCCATCTTAGCCCCTAACAAAGAATATAATTTACTGTCATCTTTTGAGTTCTGTGCTTTAAACATATGGGTAAAATCCTAAGGCTCTTTAATTTATGATTATCAGATAAAGTACTGAATTTGCACAAGGTGTTTTTAAAATATTTTCAGAGGCTTTTAGAGGCTGAGAAACTAGGCTTTCCTGCATTTTCTTGCTATTCAGCTTTCTGTGAAAACGAAAATACTGTGGGAAATAAAGGGACAGTTTTCCCACAGGCTCTTTCAGTACAAAGAGAGAATGGCATCACTGTTTTTTTAATTTTGACTCCAGTACAATACCCTCCTATCCCATCAGCACAATTTTTCTTGTATTATTATTACTACTGTGGAGATAGTGAAAGGCAAGGATACAACATTCACAGGCTTTGCCAAGTGCAGCAGATTATGTACATTAATAGCTAACTGCACACTAGGGGGTATGATTTAGGTCAAATTTCTTGTTTCATTCCAAAAGGTTATAGATTTTTAAGCCATTCATTATTTAATGCACCACACAGTTTACAGTCATAAGCACGTATATTCTGAACTATCTTTTCTCTGCTTTTTGCAGAAGTAATTTGTTTTCCTAGGCAATGAAGACTGGCAGAAGTTGATAGTCTGTAACAAAGTGCTGTAAGCGTGTGACAAAACTGTGAGCAGTTTGAGCTAAAAAGGACAAAGAATTAATTCACTAGGGGTGAGCTAAGATCTGAAATAAATCAGAATTATGATACAAACCACCTTCTGGCTCAGCAATTGCTCAAAATGTAACTAAAAACAAAGAGATAAAAGAAACAACATCATACGACTTTGAAAAGTGAGATTAACGAAAATGGCAAATCTTTTATATTACTTCAAGAGAAGATAAACATGTATTATGAAATTAGTCACATGAGTTTAGATAGTCTCCCAACTTTGTGCTGTGAGAATTGGAGAAGAAATTCTTTTAAAAGCTCAGTGTCAGTGGAGCAGTCTTTAAACCAGAACAGATAGGTTCAAATACAAGAAAATATTAAAAGCAGTCTGAGTTGGTTTGTTGTTTGTTTTGGGGGCTTTTTCCTCTGCAACTCTGCTTTATTACATATTTTAATTTCTGGAAATATATAATAGCAATCATTTGAAATGGCTTTGCCCCAATTACCAAGTGACCTGGTAACCACTGTGATCCTAACAGTGGAGGCCTAATGTGCAAAACACGAAACAAGGGCATGCCTTGAATAGTAAGGATTTAATACAGCTGTCTATGTTCTTTAAAAGCTAAGATCTGTTTTAATGGATACAAAACGGAAGGGGTGAATAGTTTAAGGCAAGAGAAATCCATATTTTCCCTGCATGTGGTCTAAGACCTACAGTAATTAACTTTCAATACTAACATGGCATAGTTTCAGTATAACATAGCACAGCTTCTTCTGTCAAATTCAGCTTGAAAATATTAGAATCAAGGAAGGTTTGATATAAAGTGATATAAATAGATAAGAAAGATATCCTCCATTATGCTTATTTATATTTAATCATACTAGGCAGTTTTGTGTCTTTGCCTTACTATAACTCCCTATTGTTTGAACACAAAACACACTGCATCTTTCTGCTGGACTGAAGTGAAAAATTAATAACTGAGGAGTAGGATTTGGATTTATTTGTACCACATCACAGATGGAGAGAGAAAAGAACAAAAAACTAATACAATTTCTCTGCTAGGGAGAGAAAACAAAGCTGAGGGGAGGGAATGTGATGTTAAGACAAGTATTGAGGAAAAGAGAAAAGGCTAAGCCTCAAAGAACGATAGAAAGAGGAAAAGGAAATGTGAAGAAAAAATATCACTGTAAACAAAAAGTTAGGTCCTTAAAAGATTCCTTCTGTAACTGTTTTCTGCTGAGTGGCAATAAATGAGCCTTCTCCTTGAATCAAATTATTGATAAATTATTCTAGCATCAAGCAGGGACAGTGAACCAGCACTGGGGAACACACAGGGTAGAACTATCCTGCTCCAGAAGGGATCCTGTTCCTCAGGTTGATGTAACTTGTCTCTCCAGATCAGCTGATTCACATGTATGGGAGCATGTTAAACACAAAACGTATACTTTTCCTCTAAGATTAAGAGCCAAGAATCACAGGAGACATCTAATCAGTTATTATTCATCAGGTAACACTGATATCTGCACACAGGTCAATGCAGCACTTAGACGGGATTCATATAAACTCTGTTAAGTTATTGCAAAACTCTCATTTCCTCCAATAGCATTTGGAGAGGTATCAAACAATTTCAGACAATGAGGGCAGCTGACTTCTGCCATCTCTATAGGCTGAGCTCACCACCAGAGAAGTCAGAGAGAAACTCCCATGACTGTCAGCAGTGATAGGGCTGAGACCTCTGTCCTTAAACCTCAGTATGGAGTTACAGTGTGCTGCCCATAAAAGGCTTCAGGAAAGCATCACTCCTGCTCCATGCCTTCTCCATGCTGCACTGCACTCTCAGATACTCCTCAGAATGCTTTTGCTTCAAAAGGTACAACAAAAATCACAGAAGAAGCACAGCAGAAAATGAAGGAGTACAGTTTTAAGCTCAGTAAGAGTTAGTACATCACCTGTCACAGATTATCAGAGATGTCCTGTATCTGTAAGATCTAGTGGCTCACACATTAGTGTTCTTCACAGTTTCCTGCAGCTCCTGCCATCTGCCTGGAAGTAGCCATTTTTCCCAGAAAAGTTGGCAAGATGATGCCACCTAAAATGAACAGCACTGGGGGAGCAAGCTCCTGTATACTGTCTTATTTTGAGTCTTGCAGATGGCCAAGTGAACAACAGCTCTCAATGCCATCTCTAACTAAAAAAGAGCTAGCACACTTTTAGAAGGATTATTACCAAGTAGCAAATGGACATATTGCATCAATCTGAGATTTAGACTGAGTCTGGGTCTTTCTGTTAATGTTAATCATTCCTGCATTACCTTTCTGCCTGCTTTCAAACAGCTTAGGGGAAGGAAGACCATTCGAGCCCTCATCTGAAAAGCAAGCCCCCATATGGACATGTAAATATGACTCACCTGCAGGACTTATGTTGCTCTGATGAACAGAAATAAAGCTACATTGGCAAAGCACAGTTTTACTAACACATGTTGCATCTCTACTAAGGGCATTTTGCCATCATATTCCATCAGTATTTTGGCTGGAAAATGTCGCTTTTAAACACAGATTGCATCTAGAGTCATTATGCTTTTTTTTTCATTTAAGGTTTTTAAAATAAAAATCTGTAAGTATCAGAGAGTATTGCACTGAGAGGTCATTATATCTGACTATGGCAGAGAGCTTGAGGCTGTATCTCTGTGGATATGAATAACCCTGCGCACCTCTGTGAGGATTTCAGAGTTACTTCCCTCCAACTTATCTGAAAATTAAAGCCCATGGAAAGGACAAGGAGGATCATTCTGTTAACATACCATCACCACCTCCAAGAAACTTATTTTGGCACTAGGTATTGGTAATGCTAAAAGATGCCTAATTACTACTTCTGCTGCTGGTCAAACCAAGCCAAAGGAGCTCAACAGGGCACTCAAGGCATAGCCCTGGTTAATAAGCCTGAGTAGTCCTAGAGTGACCATAAATATGTTTAAAATCTCTGTAAGAACTAAAGTTTGAGGAGCTGAAAGATACCAAATGATTAACTGATTCACAAGCAAGAGTAAATGAAGCTTTCAAAAACAATACTGCCTTTCTATACGCTTATGATTTTTCTATTTAAATCCCTTATCTTTTTCCCTTCCAGCCCATTTCACATCATTGTCCAATATCCTGCAATGGTGGTGCCTCTAACACAGCATGTTAGACAGAGCAACCAGCTCTATCTAGTATTTCCCCTCTCTCTCCTTGCAGGCTGGAAAACAGAGGGCAGCAAGGAATGCTTTTGGAAACCTGCCTTACAAAAGGAAAAATTACAAGGGACTAAATCTGTTCATTTATTTGAAAATAAGGCATGTAAGTTCTTGTTGCATCATTCAGAGAACCTACACTGAAGACAGCTGCTAAAGCAAAGCTTTTACCAATGGGAGGCATAACAGGAACCAGAAACCTGAAGTTGGAAAAATACACTGGAAAACAAACATATTTCAATAATGAAAAAACTAGCCACTGAAAGGCATCACAAAAGAGGGCAGCTCACTGCCCTTCCTTCTATAGAAAGAGCTGGAAGGTCAGCTTCTTAATTTAGGATCTGTAGGGTACAAAATAATATTTCCCTGACTATTCTTTGAGTAGCTAGATTTCCAAACTTCCAGTAATTACTACATGTGTAAGGTGTGGTTTATTGCTGCTCCTTAAAAGATTCCTCTCCTAAACTGTGGATAAAGCAGCACTACAGTAAGTGCACTTTCATGGTAGACTAATTAGAGGCAGAGGTGTTTAGAGCTGAGAGAAATCTAGCCAATCCAACTCTAAACCATCTTTTGGATCTCCACATACCTGGCCCTCAGAAGTCTCACTTATCAAGGAAGATAACAGATAAGTCCCAGTCTTCAAAAAAGTCTGTTCACAGAGAAGATACAGAAGAGACCACACATTTTGTATTTTTATGGACTGTAGGTGGATGATTTTGGGAAAAGAAAATAAAGCAGAGTATGAGTGTCACAGTGAGCACTCCCATGGGGAGAAGACCTGGATGCAGACCCAAGGTACTTAGCAAGAACAAATGAGGCACTTCAACAAAGCACATTGACAGTAACAGAAATTAAATTCCCTGATTGCTCTGATAACACCATCTATCAGGAGACAGGCAGTCCTGGGACCCAGGATTTCCATTCTGAAACAGGTTTTGCAGTCCCATGCTTCATGATACTTAGTGCCATTCCCAAAGCAATTTTAAGTCCTCATGCAAAGCACTGACAAAATCCTGTATGTCAGGATAAATTTCCAGGTGCAAACACCAAAGTCACATGCCAACTTCATGTTGGGTCCTTCCATCTCATACCCTCTATATTAGCAGGCTAGATTGCTTGATCTGCATGAATCCTTATGTTACATGCATTTGTAGCTCCAATCTGTACTTTCTGTCAATTGCAATATTGACAGAAAAACAAACTTTGTTCCAGTCCATAAAACGGGGGATTTGTCCAGGAAATCTGGGGATTTACATTCTCTGCTGACCATGGGGGATTCCCGGGATGAGGTAGCTGCAATAACATCCTTTTGAAAATCTATTTTACTGGACCACCAGTGCAATAACTCCCTCCCTCCCTCCTTGTTTCACCCTTTTAGGGAACTACCTTAAGAAGGGGGAAAGATCTATGTGTCTGCTGTCGACCCGGACTTGAGTAAACCCACTAAGGCTCACACTCTGCTAAGAATTAGAGATGAAAAACTTTTATCACTCCCTTTTAAGCTGTTCGGCGCTCAGGCACCAGCCGGGAGCCCTCGGCCGAGAGGCGCCCAAGGGACCGGAGCAGGTGCCGAGCCTCGCTCACCGCAGCGCTCCCGCAGGTGAGCCGCGGGCTGCCGGAGCCACCGCGGGCAGCGGGAGTGCCCGCTCGCCCAGCCGGGATGTCCGCTCGCCCGGCCGGGGGATGCCCGCTCGCCCGGCCGGGGGATGCCCGCTCGCCCGGCCGGGGGATGTCCGCTCGCCCAGCCGGGATGTCCGCTCGCCCGGCCGGGGGATGCCCGCTCGCCCAGCCGGGATACCCGCTCGCCCGGCCGGGATACCCGCTCGCCCGGCCGGGGGATGCCCGCTCGCCCAGCCGGGATACCCGCTCGCCCAGCCGGGGGATGCCCGCTCGCCCAGCCGGGATGCCCGCTCGCCCAGCCGGGCCGCTTGCCCGGGGAGCGCCTCCGGCGGCCGCGCCAGGTTCCGCGGTCGATGCGCATCCCGCGGAGCGCTCCCGCCCCGCTCCTCCGCCGGCAGCGCCGGGCCCCAAGGGCAGCCCGCACTCGCCGCTCCGGCACGGCCCCGCCGATCCCGGCCCCGCGGGAGCCTCACCTCCGCCAGCGGCCGGGAGATGCGGAGCGGCTCCCGGAGCCCTGCAGCGCTCACCGACCCTCGCCGCCGGGGGAGCAGAGGGATGCTCCGCTGACTGAAGGGAAGCTGAGCCGAGCCGAGCCGAGCCGCCCGCCGCTGCGGCAGGACCGGCTGAATCTGCTGTCTCACGATGGACAGGCTCCTCCCGAGAGCTGCTGCTGCCGCTTTCCTCCTCCCGCCTCCTCCTCCTCCTCCGCCCCGCGCCCCCGGTAGCGACACCCCCGCCGCCCGCGGGGCCGGGGCGGGGCCGGGGCCGCGGGCAGGTGGCGGCGGGGCGGCTCCGTGTCCCCGCCCGTTCCCCCGGCTGCTCCGGCCTCCAGCGCGCCCGCTCGGCTCCTCCGCGCTCCCCTCGCTGTCACCCCCACAGCGGTGCAGGCTGCGCCCCACAGCAGCCGAGCCGGCGCTGCCCGGCGGTCAGCACAGCACCGGCTTCAGCCCTACGACACGGGGCAGCATCCCCCGGAGCTCCGCAGCATCCCTGACACCGTCCCATGGCTGCAGCCCTCAGCCCCACGGCGGCCGAGGCAGCAAACCCACCACCATCCTCACGGCAGCAGCTGGCAGCCCCACAAAGGCTTAGCCACCACCCCCTAAGGTACCCAGGGTATTCCACCCTGGCCATCAGCCTCGCATCCTGGCACCAGACTCCTGCTTAGTCCTATCCCTTTCTGGGAGGAAAGGAAAATCTGTGCCCTTTGGTACCATGGTTTGTTCATTAAAAATGTGATGTCCTGGACATTTGACTCACTGTTGTCCATCCCTCTGGTCCAATAGAGCAGGAAAGGTACCCCCTAGAACCTTGTCCCTGCAGCCTATCTCTTGTTTTCTTTTGGTGGGAAACACTAATTCCAGCCACTGTCATTGGAGGTCCAGGTCTGTCCTGGGAAGAATGAGGAATACCCAGCCCACTGAAAAGCCAAAAAGTGTTCACATCACCTCCAGTTCCTGCCACGCCCAGACAGACACCCGGCCAGGGGACAAAGAATCCTGAAGAGCAACAAAAGCGTCCATTGCTCATGAGGATACAGTGAAGAAATAACAGTTTCTCAATTTAATTGGAGTTGAATCAGGAAAGATTCATCTTTTGCTCTCCTGTGAAAGTCCTTAAAGAGCAACATCTGCTTCTGCAGGTTGCATATGGAAAAACCCCCTATGGTTTCAAATGGACAATCTGAATAAGTTTTGAGTTTGGGGCATTTGGTTTGCAACTATTAAAACAAGGCCCTTTCAAATATCAGACACCCAAAACTGAACTTCAGAAACTGACTTTTGCTTTTGAAAGTGTTAGAGTGTTTGCCTTAGCTTTAACATCAATGCCATAGGGTTTGTTTAGGTTCCTTTGAATTGCATGTCACTTGCAAATTCCCTGCAAACTCAGATTGCTCTAAATGATTCCTGACCTAAGAGGGCCTTGGAGTCGTTTAGTCTTCCTGAACTGACAGATGAGGCTGGCTCTCCATGATGAGATCCTGATATTGTTAACATGCTGCCCTATCCATATAACCATGATGTCATGGTATCACTCAAATATCATGACATCACATGGTATGATGATACCAGGCATACTAAATATGTCATAAATGGGTTTCTAGAGCTTGTTAAGCCCTACATTTTTTGTTACAAAGTAATGGTATTTTCTGTTCAGCAAGTACATGAGATATTTCTTTATAAAATTCTGTAAACCCCGGTTCAATGGGACACAATTTTGATATCTGTTATATTCACATTTGCCAGAGGTGATTTAGTCTTTTGAAAGTTAAAAAAATAAAAGAATGAAAATGCATAGGTCAAGGAAAAACTGTTTAAAAATCATTAAACATAATGACAGAATTAGTAAAATTATTATTTAAAAGTGGGGAATTTTATACAGAGGAGTTCAGAAATAACTTCAGTGGCCAAGAAAGTATATTTAAAACACACGAATTTCTCCTCAAAATCAACTGTTGTAAGGAAATTTGGAGAGAAGGAATCCTAGGTAGTATAGGTTAGGTGTTCCTACAAGTAACAACCTCCAGGAACCCAAGAAAAATTTTTGAGCAGGAATAACAAATTTCCCTACAAGTGATGCTCTTAAGGTCCTCTTTGACCTTAATCTCACCATTGTCTTCTCTAATCTCCTATGGCAAAAGGTCTCACCTTTTTTCCCATTTTTGTGGATTTCTTGCTTTAGTATGCAAATTCTGTTGTCAATAATTTTACAAGGCAGGGATAAAACCTTCATACACCAAGAAGATATGATTGTATCCACTTTTCAAAACAAAATATTTATAATCAATAATGCCTTTGTAACTACTTTAAATGAAAAGTATCCAGTCATTTCAGTATACCCCATTTATTTTATATTTTCCCATCAAAGACAAACCCATAATATTATTCAACTCAATATATTCTGCTAGTAGCATTATCTACTTACATATGTCGTAATCATCAGATGAATGTGGAGTAGCACAGAGTTAAGGTTTCTTTCCAAACTTTTATGTTTTCATTCTGTGAGTTCAGAAGGTGGTTATTGTAGCCCCAGATTGCTTTATGAGAACAACAGAGAGCAAACTGCAAACTAAGCAATTACAGATGTCTGACAAGCTGCCCTCCCTGCTGCAGAGGTCAGTTGTACATGGACACAGAGCCACCACGCTGTCATCTGAAGAGAAATCAAAGATTAGAGGAAAGTTTGAGATCCATCACAGACCATGGATTGTGCAGAAAAAGCCTATTGTTAAAATTACAAAAAATCATTGTCTGCCTGTCTCCCCTCCTCTAGCCTACACACATGTAAAATGTAGAGGTTTCCATGCACATTAATAAGTGCAATATTTTGTTAATTGCTAGATTGGAAAAGTTCAAGGGAAAACAACCTGACATGTTTTCTTTTTGAAGTTACTTTATATAGAGTGGTTCACATTTAAGTTATTAATGAAGATGGGTTTAAGTTGCTCTGGCAAACGAATATATGTTCATGATGCAATATAAGAAAAATAATTAGTAATAATTAGTAATGCATTGCATTTCCCTGCCTCAGGCACCAGCAACTCCTACATCACAGCGGGCATTAATAAATGAGCAAACCCTCTAGGAAGTTTGTGCCACTTGAAGATTAAAAATTAATTTCAAAGCAGACATTTCTAAGGCTTAGTGGAAATGGCAGCACATTTTAAACACTTTGTATGGTAGGCATAACCTAGGCTTGGCAAATAACAGAGGATGTTGCAAAATGCCTTCCAGCTTTTCAAAAGCAATAATTTAAACAAAGGATCAAAAGACAGAATGGAAGCAAGGTTTTGAAAAAGTGAGGAATATCACTTCTGAAGTCAGGTTTACTGCTACAGCAGTAAAGTCACTATGGGGCACTATTCCACATGGCTTCAGAAATCTTTCCTTCACAAGTGAACTAGTTAGTTATCCATGTAAGAAATGCATGGGTGGTTGATCAGTTAAAAAAAAAATAGGAAAGTATTGGAGAGCTTTTTGCTTTTTTTTGTTTGCTGAAATCAGTTAGATCTCTGAGAAGATCCCTAGTTGAAATTTCTGCAAGTCTGAATATCCACAATACATTCGGGAATACAGATGAAGATTTCAAAGGTATCTGGTACACAGTCACTAATAATTCCTCTGTCAATTTATTTCCTATTGGTGAAACACATGTACAAAGCCAAAAAACCCCACGTATCTTAAAATGGACAAATTCGTTCTCAGAAAAAACATCAATAATAAGATTATGTATACAAGTAGGTAGAGGGAGATCTGTGGCAGATGGGTGAGTTCCATATTGTTCTGGATTTGGGTTACTCTCCAAACACGTTGCAACTGTGTGCTCTTAGAAACAATTATTTCAGGGACAGGCCCTTATCTAAGCCTCTTTTCTTGCTTTGTTCCTCATTTTCCTACAACATTGTCACCAAAAAGTTGCTGTCCTAAAAGTTGTTGCATTTGGAACCAAGGTACAAGAAATGGCCTGCAAGAAACAAAGGCTCCAGAAATTTTGTTACTACCTTTGTAAATAGCAGATGCTTGCCATGTAATGAAACCGATTCCTTTTATTTGAAAATATTCAGAGTACTGGGAAGGGCTTAGAAACATGACAGCAAAGCAGCCAACCTGGGAAGGAAGTGGAACATTCTGGGAGATGCTTCCCCAAGTTCCTGGCAATTGTCACACGGAGTCTGCAGCATGGAAAGGACTTCAGGCTTGAGTGGTTTTACTGTTCTGAATTACTGAGGAAGTTGCAAAAGGAGAGCTCCACAGCTGGAGTGGCAGCACCTGGAATTGAAATAGGCTTTGGACAGGATTGGACAGTTTAGGGAACAGAGACTCTGAAGTGCTCTCCTAAAAACCAAGCTACACAGTTGTCTCCATTCACCTCTGTTTTGAACTCCTGGGAGCTCAATAGTTTTGTTGGAGAGAACAAAAGAAATGTCTGAGTATACAGAATTACCAGCAGCACATAGCTATCTTTGCAATTATTGTGCTCTTTCTATAAAAGGTTGTCTCATTTCCCCATGCCACCTTTGGTTTGAAGTCCACACCTTTATGTTTGATTTAAAACAATAATAATTTGCATTTTTGCAAACACCAAAAGATGCTACTCCTTTATAGGATTCCTGAGACTTCCCAAATATTAACTTGAAGCTTAGCTTTTTACATACAAGGTGATTCATAAATTTCATGCGTCATGAAAATGTATTAAAATGTATGAAAGCAGACAAGTGCTATTTTTGACAACAAATTGAACCTTATGGCAAATAATTCATACAATTGAAGGTAGAAATGCATTATATAGAGAAAATTCTTAAGGAAAGTGTTTATCTAAAATGTCTCTTTGAAATGTCCCTTATTTTTCATGTTTTGTTCTGCCCCAGACAGTCATCTTTGCTCACTGTTTCATTATGCCTTAACCATGAACTGGATGAAATAATTGGTGTGAATTAATAGAAAATTCTAGCCTTAATGTCTTATCTACAGACACACCATCAGTAGGTGCTAATTACAGTAATGATCTGGATCTTTGTGGAAGGTGTCAGTGCACAATGAAAGTTTTCAAGCAGTGACCTAGCTCTGAGTTTATGGTGCAGTATTGGAAAACCACTTACCTGGGGCCTGAGGCATCCAGCCCTGGCCATGGCTGCCATTTTTTAACCATGCTCTTCTCATACATACCCACTGCTTATTGACAAATACATCTGTAATTTTTCTTTTCCCTCACCTTCATTTTTCCTGACTTAAAGTCTCCAGATGAGGATAAGTAGCTGTGCTTGCCTGGAGGCCTGGATGCCACTCACAGAGGGAAGATGAAAGCAGCAGCAGAGAAATATAACAGTTTAATCTTCTTAAAAGGGGATAGCTGATAAAGCAGTTCTGAGGTGGTCTTGTTCCACTGCTTCAAAGTGCTGTTTGGTTAAGGGAATTTATTGTTGCACTGTGTGAGCATGATTATTTCAGCATTGCTTCTGATCCCGAATAGCTGTCATTGCCTAGAGTTGTAGATGGGTATGGTTTTTTTTTTTTCATTGAAATCTAAAAATAAGTACTGGAGGAGTTGGGGAAATTTTCTAATGAATGCTATGAGCTTTCAGACACAGCAACCATGGTAGCAAGGAAGCCTAAAGGAAAAGATATGGCAGCACTGACTGTTCCACCAAGGCAAGGCAAATTAAAATTCAGCATACAAGAGGTCTTCATACCCAGGCTTTTAGAAAATCAAATCAACTATACATTTCAGTCCAGAGGAAGGAGGCTGCTTCCACACACGTCAAAATGAATAGGACTGTTTAGCATGGCATGAACAGGGCTATCTGCCCTCACTTCATGGTGGAACAGAGTGCTGCAGGTGTGACATATGGCAGGTAAGGTGATTTGGAAACCCTCAGCTCACAGGACACTGAGATTATGACTTGGAACTGAAAGGAGACAAGCATCCAGTGTCAGTTTAGACATTGTGGTGCATGACAATGATTCTCCTTGATCTCCCCACAGTTTTTAACACTCCCATGTCCTGAAAAGGATGTCCGTGCTTGGTCGGCAGCACAATTCTGACATTTTTGCTTTGAGGGATGCCTATGTCACTCTCATGTAAAAACAAGTAACACATCTCCACTAAACCTTATTAGGTAGACATCTCATGCCCTGTACCATTCTCAAGGACTGGCTGCCTGCTCTGTCCAGGCATGACAGAACTATGCCTGCATCAGAAGGCATCTCTAGAATGAAGTGCCAGGGATAAGACTGAATCTTATACACTGAGAACAAAACCTCCTGCTCACTCTTCTTGACATGGAGGTTAGTGAAGACTGCAGAAGAGATGGAGGCAGAAGGCTTAGGAAATTGTACACTAGATGGTTATAAAGCCAGTGACAATTAGAGTAAATAGGGATTAGGAAAAGTTAGGGCCTGGGAGAAACTTTAGGTCTGGACAGGGTCAGAACAAGCAGCTCTGCAAGATATAGGCAAGAGTCCAAAAAGCTATAGACCTGAAGGACTGGGAGGGTCTGAAAGTGGCACCTGCCCTGTCTACTTGGATTGTAGTAGAGGAACTCACCCCTAAGCCTTTTGAGGAGGAAAGGTCTGGCAGCTGCTGCAGAGGCTGAGGTGACAGTAGCTCCAGGGGTAGTTCTCTGTGAATAAATGACAGCAGTCACAGCACAATCATTCCCCAAGTGGTAAAGGGAGAGGTGGTGAATGTCAAAGGTGTTTCTGCTGTGATGTCAAGTTTAGATGTCAATCTAGTACAGCCCAGATGATGTTGAGACAGAAATGGAAGGAGGAAAGATGCTATGTCTGTACTTCCACCCCCAAAAAATGAGGTATCTGCCTGAAATTCATGGTCCCAAGCAGCAGCAACTTGTCCTATCTCTGGGACTGTGATCATCAAGTACAGCAGGGCCTCACCTGATAGTTGGCTTCCCTTTCCTACATCAGCTTGACAGAGCTCATTATTTGGAGGGCTGGGATAGTAATTGACAGTAGGAAACATATACCTGACAAATTGCACAGTTACAACAGTGCTGTGCAGTGCCAAAGAGCCTCAGCAATTTTTTGTGGAATAGTTGTATCCTCTGTTTACTGGAGTGCATTAAACACCTTTAGAAAACAGCCCAAAATATGAAACAGTTGATTGAGAAGATTAAGCTGATGCTAGAAGAATTTTTTTTTCCTGGGAAGCTGTATGCTGGAAGTGATGAGCTACAGTGGAGACTAGGGAGAGAAGGGCAGTATAAGGGTGGTCAAGGTTGATGTTTCTAGGTCTCTCCTACCTCCTGGGCTGTTAAAAGTATTCAGACTGTGGTGGCCAAATCATCTAAGTTCCATATTTCCATGTAGCCTATGAGACATCTGGCAATGGTCTGCAGAAAGAAAGGGAAAACGTATAATCTAGTCAGAAGAGAAGTACTGTGCATTGGCTTGGTGGGGTCTCAGTGATGAGCAATCAGCACAGTCATTAGTAGACACCTTGTGTTTGCATTGATATCTTACTGCCTGTCATGCTGGATGCAAAAAGTCATGTTAAAAGTCATGACTTGTTTCTTGCCCTATGAACTTACTCCCTCACTGAAGCAATTTTGTCACATCTGAGAGTCATCCCAGAGTCAGACAGTGCTTAGCTCCTGGAAATGGTTGTTTCCTTGTGGAGGAAGAAGCCATGGTAAGACAGGAACTGATTTCATACATGTGCACTGTTTGACCTGCTTAAAGAAGGGCTACTGAGCCCCATCCATCAGGGCTGATGCAGAGCTGCCATGAGTCTAACTGGCTGTATGGTGTCAAGAATCTGAGGAAAGCATGAAAAAGGACCTCAACATAAACTTAGGATCCCATTTTCCCCATAAAACTTGTCTATCTAAATCTGCCAATGTTGTCTTGACTTTTTTTGGCAGTATTTGCCCAAGGAACTGCTGTGCCTTGCTGCAAGTCTGTCCTACCCCAGCTACTCCTGACATAAGGTATTTCTTCTCAACATATCACATAGCAGAAGGTAGTGATTGACTGAGGTGTGGGAATCCTCCACTTGCGGCTGGAGATCTGCTGTCCCTAGTAGTGCTGCTGTCCTCCAGCCCTGCAGTGATGCTGGCATTTCTGGGACCTTGTGTTACAAGGGGAGGGTCTCATTGTTGGGAAAGGGCATGGGCTTCCAAGGTCTTTTTCACAGTATTGCAGTATCACAGTATAACTAGGTTGGAAGAGACCTCCAAGATCATCAAGTCCAATCCACACACCAACACCTCAACTAGACCATGGCACCAAGTGCCACATCCAGTCTTTTTTTAAATACATCCAGGGATGGTGACTCCACCACCTCCTCAGGCAAAGCACAATAATACTTTATTATTCTTTTCATAAAAAAATTCTTCCTAATATCCAACCTGTGTCTCCCCTGGCACAGCTTGAGACTGTGTCCAATCGTTCTGTCAGTGCTGCCTGGAGAAAATGCAGGACTCAGCACTTGGACTTGTTAAAATTCATCTTATTGGACTCTGCCCATCCATCCAACCATTTCAGGTCTCTCTTCAGAGCCTTCCTACCTTCCAACAGATCTGCAGGAGAGCTATGTGTGCTACATGGGAGAGGGGTCCCAGCCCTGCGGCTGCCTTGCAGCACCTTGGCAAACAGCTCAGGGATGCTGGAGCACTGAACAGCTCCAGCTGCAGCCTTCAATGCCTCCAGGCTTCCCTCTAAATAAGCAGGGGAGGGAGGTACCTGCTGCATGACTGAATACAGGCTTTGGGAGATGCCTGTAGCCTAAATGAGGATGGCACCTTTTAGTCAGATGAACTACACATCAACTATACCCATCCATTGTGAAATCCCGGGTAACTGCACATTGTGGGAGATTCACTCCTGGTCACAGTCTGCAGTCACAGCTAATGGCAAGGCAGGGGCTTTGCTGCAGCCTTGGGACTGTGTACTGCACATGGTGTGCCACCAGCTTGTATCTCAGCAGCCCTCCCTGTTTCTGTGTCAGTGGCTAGTGCTGCCCCTTTCTCCCTGGGCTGCACCTGCTGTGCCGTGTTACCTTTGATACCTTCCTTTACATAATTGCCTGACAGCTGCCAGCAGTCCATATCTGCTTCCTGCATCTCACCATTTCCCAGCAGCACAGCTGCCAGGTCTGGCACTTCTTGCTAATGCCTCTCCAAAATCATCCAGGAGTAGTAACTCATTAGCAGGATTTAGTTTTTGAAAATTAACTGTCAGACTTTGCAGTACAGTACAGATGCAAAATCCTCTTCACCACCAGCAGCTTTTATTAATGTGTTATAAATATGATTATAGCAAGGCAAAATGATGATTACATGAAATTATGTTGAAAGCATTGTAAGCAGCTTAGGAGTAAAAAGTTTACAGAGGTGCTGCAATTGTCCCCCCATGGTATTACACATCCTAAAAATCCTGTTCCAGGGTTACATAGGAAAAGAAAACACAGCAGACCTCATAAAGATCTAGAAAGGCACTGCTAACTTTACACTACATTAGTATGATGATGGAGTTTTGTGTTTGTAACCACTAATCAGAGTAGATAAATTTATGAAAGCGTACTACTTTTCAACACATCCCCTAATAAAAACAACCCTTGTGGTATTGCTATAAATGTGTCACAGAGCTAATAGAAAAGTAACTCTCTGTGAAAAATGTCCAGCTGAACCAGAGGAACCATTACCTATGTCACACTCTACACTAGGAAGATGAATATATCCTCACCTCAGCATGGTTCTCTCATCATGACTATGATGAAAATAAAAATAGTTCTGTGTATGTGTCTAGACAATATACACACAAGAAGATATTATCATAAATGCCCTCCAGGAACCTCCTGGCTCGTTATGTTCTACAGTGTTGTTATCACTGTTTCTCTCCAGTAAATAAAAATATTTTTGGAGCATGACCAGATACTTTGCTTACCATTGATTCATCCTATATACATACTTTTTTTAAATTACTATCATGAAGATAGCTAATATTCTACCTTTTAATAAAGATTTTATCTTCCTGGTTTACCTGAAGAATGTTTTTCTATGTATAACTGGAAACCTCATTTCAATGAATTTCAATGCATGCTGAGATAGTTCTATTATTTGATTCAATGTATTTTGATTTTTCTGGGGTTTATTAATATTTGGGAGTATTCTATCCTTGTCCCAGAACTTCTGACAGGCACATAAGCTGTGACAAATTGTGCAGAAAGTTTCAGTGAGCTCTGTGAGACATGTAAGTATGCAACATTCCAGAGACAAGCCCCAGGCTCCTGTCTTTGTACAGGAGACAATGATGACTACATAGAAATCAGTGCCAAAATCCCCCTTGCTCAGAGTGCATGTAATGTGCATGTGCAATAGTTAACACTGAACAGATATGTACCATCACCCTCTGGTGTCATGTTGAAGGAGAAGTTTTTGGATTACATACCATTGCCCTGCCTCTGCAATCATTTCAGATCACCACCCTCCTTCAAGATAAGCTGAGTTAGGTACAAAGTGACTCTTGAGATATGGGATCAGTTGAGCATGGCCATTTGCACAATAAGAGAGAGGTCTGCATTTGGGAACCTCCTAAACAGATCCTCAGGTTTGTGCCATTGATGTCTGTCCCATGTTCTGCTACCCAAACTGCAGCTTCTTCCACATTTTGTGATCTCTCCCCACAGAGATGCTCACTGTAAGACTTCCACTGTAAGTGCTTTTCCTACCTCTGTCTAAATAGCTCATTTTCATAATCATTTTCAGATAAGTCAGGGTCAATCAAGTTGGTTGATGGGAAGCACTTGGATGTTCAGTCTCCAGATGAAGTGGCTGGGATCTTCAGAAGGGTGATCTGCAGCTGCACAGCACCAGTTCCTGAAAAGCCATCAGCTCATCCATGTGATGATCCTGCTCTCCATCACATAAACCTGAGATTCTGCTCCTGTACGCTAAAGATTATATATATACCATATATATATAAGGAATACTTCCTTAGTACATGAACCCATCCCTTTAGTACTTATTGCAAAAATAATTTCACTCTACATTGCTTTATTGAAAAAACTTTTCAGGAAGATATGATGGGTGAATGAAAGGGTATGGGTATATTTTATGGAAAAATATATACATGATATAACAGTGATTGGGACAGCCATCACTCATTTTTAATTTCTCTCCATTTCAATTCTCATCTAATAACTAAGTTTTATGTTTAAATTATAGGAGATATGAAAATCAGCCCTAATAAGACATTACTTGTTACAAGAACACCACTTTTGTTTCCTTACTCAACTCTGTATTTTGAATTTGTTCAAATACTCACGCTTGATACACTGCTAGTAAAATACAGTTATTCAGTATTCTCAGTCCTCCTATTTATTCAAGTTTCTCATTATATATGAGAACTTCCATTAAGAATTTAGACATTGATTGATGCTTGATCTTCCATGCTTGATCTACATGCTTGATCTACAATGGGGGTTAATACACAGAAAAGGAAAATAAAACACCTCCTTGAAGTGTAAGCATCATAATAAAGGGAGTATCACAGACTCAATTACTGCTACACAGCACCACGTTGCCACTAGGTGTCAGGAACACAATTCACTCTGCCCAGGCAGCAGGACTGACTGCAGGACTGCTTAGCTGTGGCTCACATGCCCCAAGGATACAGGGATAATTTTGTCTACATTCCTACACTTCTCAGTTAAAGGCCCCAGTGGAACTGCTCCTCACTTTGAGTTCACTTTTTTGAAAACTCTGTGTACTGGTGCACTTAGGTCTGCCCTGGTGAGCCATAGTGAGGGAGTTACAAATACAAATTAGAGGCAAAGTATAAAGAAAGCACAAGACAAGGGAGGAGTGGCAGATATTGTCAGTCTGGATTGCTGTGAGACCTCTGACATCGTCTCTCCTAAGAAAGTCACACAGAACCCAGTGAAGCATGGCCTGGATTGACATACACTGAAAACTGTCTGAACATCTCAGGCACAGAGTCTAGCCAGAGCCAGGAACCAGAAGTGTACTCAAGGGTCAGGGCTAGGTCTAATTCTGTTCAAAATCTTCATCAGCAGTCTGGATGGGGCAGAGTGTACCCTCTGCAAGTTTGCAGATGACACAAATCTAGGAGCTGGGCACAGTGACTGATTCACCAGAGGGTCGTGCTGCCATCCAGAGGGATCAAGACAGGAATGGGTGAGCAGGAACTTTAGGAGGTTCAGAAAAGGAAGGGACAAGTCCTAAATCTGGGGAGGAACAGCCCCATTCACCAGTATATGTTGGGGGACACCTAGTATATAAGGATCTTTGGAGGAGATTTGGGGTCCTGGTAGATGCAAAATTGAACATAAGCCAGCGATGTGCCTGTGCAGCAAGGAAGGCTGAAGGGAACCTGGGCTGTGTTAGGAGGAGTGCTGCCATCAGGTCAAGGAAAGTGATCTTTCCATCCCACTCACCACTGCTGAGGCCACACCTGGAGTACTATGTCCAGCTCTGAGGTCTCAGCAGAAGACAGACATGGACACACTGAAGGAAGCCCAGCAAAGATTTCATACATCTGACCACCGCCCCCTGGGCCTGGCCATTCTGCTGGTTTTTGACCTACCTTACTGCTCATCCAGCTCATATATCAACTGCTTGTTTATCAGGATCTTATGGGAGACAATGCCAAAGGCCTTACTAAAGTCCAGGTAAAAAATATTCACAGCTCTCCCCTCATCTACCAGGCCAGTCAATCATTCACAAATTTCTCAAGTTGGTCAAGCCCTTCCCCTAAGTCATGCTGATTGCTCCTGTGATTTTTTTTTTTTTTTTTTTTTGATTGTTCATGTGCCTGGAATTGGTTACCAGAATTAGCTGCTCCATCATCCTCCCAGGGATCAGGGTGAGGCTGACCAGCCTGTAGCTCCTGGGGTCCTCCTTCTTGCCCTTCTGAATGATAGAAGTGACATTTACCTTCCTCCAGTTTTCATTTACTTCTCCCAGGCATCATGAACAATCAAAGATCATTCAGGAATTATTGAAAGTGGCCTCACAATGACATCTGCCCACTCCCTCAACGTCCTGTCAGGATCCATGGACTCATGTATGTCCAATTTACTTAAGTATTCCCTGATCTGATCCTCTTTCACCAAGGGTACATGTTCCTTCATCCAGTCTTTCCCCCTGGTCTTTGGGACCTGGGATTCCTCAAGGCTAGTAAAGATGGTAAGAATGCAAAGAAGGCATTCAGAACCTCAACCTTTTCCATGTCCTGTGTAGCAGATGCCCACCTCATTGAGCAAGGTGTCCACATTTTCCCTACTTCTCCTTTTGTCACCTATGTAATTACTGAAGGCCTTCTCTCCATCACCCTGGTCTGATTCAGATCCAGCTGGATTTTAGCTTCCCAAACTTCATCTCTCAATGTTCAGACAATGATTCTCACAGGTATTCCTTGCAGGTTAGCCATCCTTGCATCCTCTTTGTGTTTGAGCATGGCCAGGAACAACTTGTTTATTTACATGGCCCTCTGAAATTTTTGCCTGAGTTTTTATTCATTGCGACAGAACAATCTTGAGTGTGTAGGAGATAAGCTTTTAATATTAACCATCTTTCTAAGCTCTACCTTTCCTCCAGGGCCTCATCCTACAGCATTTTTTCAAGATCTCTGAAGAGGCCAAAGTCTGCTTTCCTGATGTTCAGGGTTTTGACATTGCTTTTCCACCCTCCCTGCCCCTGGGATCCTGAATCCCACCATCTCATGGTCACTGCAGGCTAACCTGAATACAAGGCTGTCTTTGATCTTCACATCCCCAACAAGCCCCTCCTTGGTGAGCAGTGCACTTCTCCTAATTGGCTTCTCTATCACTTGAGGCTTGGAGGGAGAAGTTATCATAAATTCTTTCCAGGAACCTCCTGGCTTGTTATGTTCTAGTGTTGTATCACTGTTTTTCTGCAGGCAATACTATCTAAATCTGTGCTGTATATTGAACTTGTTATGCAATACATTTTACTCTGTTGATATAAACTGACTTCAGTGGCTCTGGAAGTTCATTGTGCAGGATCCACAGAACTATCCAAGATTCCTTTTGCTATGCCATCTGAGGATCTCTTTGTGTGTAGGGACTGGACTTGGGACTGGACCCTTTCTATCATGTTTTATTTTGTATGCTGTAGATAAGATTCCTATTTCATTTTTAACCATCACTGTCACCATCAGAAACATGAGATAGCCTGCAAATAATACAAAAAACAGTGTGAAAAATGTTCAGGAAAAAGAAAGATTATTTTTCAGATATCTGCAATAAAGTAACCTCCAAAGTACTTACAGATTTACTACACCCTGTAGAACTGTCTGTTGGTAACATATAACAATACTGTGAAAGGCTGGTTTGGTAGTAGTAGCCTGAATACTTTTCCAGAAAAATTGTTACTCTTGCTCAGAAATCTTTAATTATGATTCAGAGTAACACAACTAAATAATTCTTTAACTAACACCAAAAATATTCAAATGACCGACTATACACACTGAAAATTAATAAGAATAAAAATAAATAGGAATAAATAAGAGTCTTAAGTATGACTTTGCAACCAGGAGAAAGAAAGGATCAGCATTATAAGAAGAAAACATTTCAGGATCTCAGCAGACAGCATTCTTGAGCTTAGACAGTGCCACACAGGCAAATCTGACCCAGGCTGGGTTAGCTGTCATGACATCCTGCATTGCCACAGAAATCTGCTGGGGGGCAGTCTCAAGGAACATAGACAGAATTGATCAAATTCAATAATGTCTACTGCTCATTTCAAAACATTTTGCTTTCTAGACAAAATAGCTCTGGTTTTACAACATTTTGCTTTTTTTTTTTTCTGTCATTTATTAGAATATCATTACCTTTAAAAGTTTTTCTCTGATTATTCACCAAGAATGGCTACAACACATATTTCTTTTAATAGTGACATAAATTATGTTTGCACAGCGTAAGCAGGATTTCAGGAGCAAACTCCAGTTAAAAGCACTTAGCAGAAACTTACTTTTTCTGGGTCAGGAAGAATGAGCCTTTCTGTTTTGTAACAGCTTCCCTAGCAGATATTTTCACTATGCCAAAGTTGGGATACAGTAGTGTCTGTCTGCTCAGTGTCAGTTTGGAAGTCAAATTTCTGAAAGAAACTTGGGCACATAAAAGGCATTTTTTAGTTCTAAAATAATTTCCTTTATCTGATTTTAGACAGAAAACTTGAATGTATAGAATAATATCAGAAGAATTATTTTCAATTCAAATGAAAATTTTACTTTTAAACTCCATAAAATTTTCCTCCAGAGTATTACAGAATGTCTGTGTTGAATGAGAAAATAGGTTTAGCCCTCCCAGAGGACTAGATTAGATCTGACAACTTGATTAGAATCCTAAATACCCAGTTTATTTCTGTACACCTATATCATGTTTTCCCTTACCACCTCTGCTCAGAGCCAAAATAAAAACCATGTTGCATGTGGACACTTGGTCACGTGTAGGCATGCCAAGCTCTCAGACAGTGCCAGTGAATGAGGAATTGCTTCTTTCCATAGTGGGAAAAAAATTATGTGTTATGGAAACATTGACACTTCACAAACAAGAAATAGAATGTGTTTTCAATGAATTCAGCCATAAGGAGGAGAAAAGGTCCATAGAATAGCAAATATTTATCATTTTATTGTGTTAAGTTACAAGATGATATTTAAGTACTGTCTGCCAGAGTAAAATAAGAATGCCATACTGTTGCATGGCTGCCTAGTTTCCATAAACAGGATGTTTCCAATGTACCACAACTGCCATGGTTCTCACAGAAACTAGGTTGGCCAAGCTATGTTTATATCTCTTTCATATCTTCCTTAAACTAACAAATTTCTATTTATGTGAGCTAGTAGCTTCAGGTTTATGTCATGCAGCAGATATAATCCAGGCTCTAATTATGTCTAGACTTAGTTCAAATGCTCACAACCTGCTTGTTTGGAAAGTAGATGACAATAATATACTAATATACTATCTTGTTCATTGTCCTACACACTTTGTATCTTTAGTGCGGAATTGTACTGAAGTTTCTTGTAAAACCAGGGTCAGTCTCACCAGTATTTTGCTAAGGGACAGAAGTCATGTGAGTTCATACTTATGGAAAATTGATACCCTCAAAAATCTTACTGTTCACTTTGTGACTAAAGTTTTCACAGAAATCACCAAACCATTGCCCTGTATGCATATCAAACCTCATTTGAACTCTAAATTATATATGTAGTATAAAACCACTTAGTTTCTTTCTGTCCCTAAACATAAATCTGAAATAATCCTTGAAGTAAAAATAGGAAAGTGACTAGTACCCACTAAAAAATACATGACCTGAGTACACTGATGAAGGTGTTGTCTAAGTGCCTACTAAGTACACTTCTTCTTTCACTTTCCTACCCTTTTCCCAATACCAAAAACCCTGCAAGATCATCTCTCCTCAGTCACTAGCTGTGAGGTACTTTAGCATAATAGCAACAGCTAATCAGAATCCTACATGTGGTGCTATGAGTGCTAAAAAGGCCTTGTGGGATATCCATCCTAAGAGTCTACACTGTGTGGACACGGGTGGGATGGCTCAGTGAAGCGACCTAACATGTCAATCACACCTTTCACTGGCTCACAAGAGCTTTCTGACAGAGCATGGTGGCCCCACAACTGACTAAAATACCAGGAGGCTTTTTCTACTGGGGTCCTGGATAAAGCAACATTCAGTCAATTAAAATTTGACATGAAGAGCTCCATCTTACCTTTCTAATATTTTCTTACTACATCTGGAGAAGAGACAGGCAGTTCCAGGGTTTGGTGTCCTTCACTTTGCTCCTGTCACAGAGTGCTCTCAGATGTTGGTCCTCACAGCTCCTCCTTTTCGGCCCCCTGGTTGCTGGCCAGACCTCTCCAATGGTCTCTCTCAATTCAGATATCCCATATTTCTTCTGACAGTTCATCAACAGTGATGGACATGACATTGGCAGAGCACTTTTAAATCAGAAATACTGTTTATTTTAGCCATAAACAACGATGCGCACAGGGAAAAGCCTTTCAAAACAAGAATATATTTTTTCTTGTTACAAAGGTAGCCTGGTTGTGGAGGCCCAAGGGGCTGGCCCTAGGGTAGAAAACTGCAGGCCCTGAGGGGCAAGAACAGGCAAGGAGAAACACCCTTCTAGGTTGAGGTGAGAAGTGCCTCCATCCCATAGGTCTTTGCAGGTACATGTTAATATCTTGAGTTTGATTGGTCAGCACAGTTGTTCCACCCCTGTTCCACCCCCATTCACCTTATATGTATCTATCCTGGAAGGTTTTCCCCACTCCTGACCCCCATTGGCTATGTTGTGTTGCAATGCTCCACCCCTGTCACCCCACTGGTTCCCATTGTTGGTTGTCCCTCCTCTGCACCATTTTTTCCTGTTCCCATTGGACCTGGGCTCTCAGACCCACCTCTTCTGTCCCATATTTAACCCTGGCTCCATATTTTGCCTTCGAATAGTTTTATCTTTGTCCGTGGATGCTCTTTGGGACAATAAACTCTTCTTGGAGCTCCTTACAAAGTCCATCCTTCGCCTTTGTTCATCAGCAATTCAATAAGTGTGCTCCAGCCTTTGAGAGTGCTGGTCACTTGGAGAGATCTGTTGAAGTGCACTGCTTCACCTGGTCACTGACTTCCTCAGACAGTCACAAGAAAAAAATTTCAAGATATAGAATTTAACTATGCATAATGTAGGAAACTGCACAAGGGGCAAATCAGACTTTAAAAAATACTTTCCTGGAAGTCTTTAGAAATTATTGAAAAATTAAAATATGAACCCTAAAACTGACTTTTCCCTTTCAGTGTGCCTTTTGATATCTCCAATCTTAAAGAGAGAGATTTGATCCAGTTCTCACTTAAAACAACAGCTGAAATGACTGGAAACATTTAACTGAATGCAGTGGGCATTGGATTAGGACTTCATTCACACTCATTTACATCCTATCCAGTAGCCAGAAATTATGTATGTACAACTTCTCTCTGACTGAGAAGTTAACACATCACTTCAAGGATATCCCAGCAATCTCCTCTAATATCTCTTACTGCAGTAGCTATCCATAGTACTTAATATGTGCAGATGGCAAGAAGATTTTCCACCATTCTGCTGAAAATCGTCCACTTAACTAATACAACAACTCATGAGTTACTATCTGAACTCTGAGCACAGAACATTACAGCCAGCTCTTCAGCAATGCAGTAGTTAGTAAGCATACCAAGCCTGTCCATTCATCTCCTTAATGCATTTTCAGACACAGCTGTCAGATCCCTAAATACTTTAAAAAGCATTTGAAAATCTGGGTTGCATCCTGCTGGTGACAGCCCAGTTTCCCAGTCATGACACAGAATAAATATGTTCTGAAAGCATATAGGCTTTCTCTTAGGCCAAATCAAGGTTATGTACAAATACGCATAGCAGTTGAGATCAGACAGTCCATATATATTTCTGCTAGAACTGGGAAACACATCCTTTTGATGATGCTGTAAACAGTGCATCAGTCATAAAATTAAATTTTTAAAAAATTCAAATGTCAATACCTTCCTTAAAGGAAAAAAAAAAAAAAAAAGGAAGAATAAGGCATTTGCATATCTCAATGCTGGTCGTGTTGCTCAATATACTTCTGAAAAACATGTTCATTAAAATGAAAACAGTGAGACAGGACAGGACCAGACAGGGTCCCTTTCCAAAGGGAGCTGTGGAAAAAGTAACTCAACTGATGTGATTACAGGGGAGTTGTTAGGGGATATTTACATCGAGGAAAGCAATCCTATTCTGGCTGTGGTCTGGGCCCCCTTCAGCATTTCCCACTTCAGCACACTCGGGCAATGTCTGTGTCATAGGGTGATATGCTACTGCCTTTTTGGTCCCTTATCTAGATGACGAGGGACACTTAAAATGCCACCCTCAGACTACTGTGGCAACTGGCACACTGACTCAGGACAACTGTGAGATGCTCTTAAGGAGAGTTGAAAGGTCATTTGCACAGCTAATGCACCAGGAATGTTAGCTGCTACAGAGTGCTGTAATGCCAGCAACTGTGACGGTAAGCATTTGCCATATCCTGCAAACTGATCAATACCAGTACAAGTTTTGTAAAGCTGCCAGGAGCTTAGATTATGTTAACACTAACAGCAAAGAAAGAACAGCCAGAAAAGACACTGAAAATAGGAAAGATAGCAAGGCACACAGCCCTTATCACAGCCCTGAGAAAAGAATCAGGACAAACAGCTTTGGATGATCTGCACGTGTACATCTATTCCTTTGAAATGCTGGGATATGTTTCTTTACCATAGAGGGGGAAGTTAATGGAAGAGGTAGTGAATGGATGGAAATAACATGAAGTGATTTATGTTCAGGTGAGAGTGAAGACTCACAACTCCCTTGAGCAGCAGCATTCAGTCTTTAAAGTATATAAATTACATAGTTGGAAAGCTGCAAGTTGCAGGTTGTAGCCTTGTTTTATTTGGCTGTCCTAACTTTAACTGGGGTTCAATAGATCCAATTTTTCAATTTCAGACCATTAGAGAGAAGAAGGAAAGGAGGTTGTAATTTTTTTGTCTTTACTACCTTGTGATCTTTTCAGCACATAAAGGTCACCCACAGCTGATGTCAATAATCACAATCTTTACAGTTTCCTTAAAGTTCATAATTTTACAGAACTATTTCACAGGTTACTAAACCAAACCAAATTACTTCTCAGTGAGAGTGAATTGGTGCCTTTCCTATATAATTTTATGAGTTCCCTCTGGGTCTTCTCTACTCCAAGGATTTCAGCATTTGGCACAAGATTTGAAACATGAACTGACTGTAAAGGACTAGAATTATCTGGATGTTTCAAAAGTGCAGTATTAGATACTTTTCTCCAGGAATGGTTAAATAGAGACACCCTTTTTATTTGAAAGAGAAAATCCTTGTAGTCAAAATGCTCTAACAGTTCTCTTTGAGTGATTTCAGATGGAAATTTATCCCATGTTTTCAACAGTACAGTTTAATTCAGCATGTTGGTCATACCTAGCACCTAATTTCTCAAGGTGCTATGGGTTCATAACTCTGACTGAAAACCCTCAGACCTGCAAGGTCTTGCAGCCTTTATTAAGCAGCTCACACAAAACTACAGGCTGATTCTCAAAATGCAGTCCAACACTTTTTTGAGTCTTTTTCATGGAAAGGGCAAATAATACCATATTCACTTACTGTATTCCATGAAAAGAGGAGAAATATAATGAAGGTTTGACTAAAGGAAATGTGATAGAAATGTCTTTATTTGTTCAGTTGTATTAAATAGCTGGGTTTTTTTCTCTTCAAGGCCTTGAGAAGGTAATTTTCAGCAAAAATTACATCCTAACTAGGATTCTTGGCATTGATTTGATTTGACTTCTTTTAACTGAAATGCTTAGAATTTCAAAACTCTTTCCATACATGAGAGGTGATAAGCATGTACACCATTTGATGTGCATGCTGTAAGCCCAAAATTCCAATAAAAAGAAACACACATGGCAACACTCCCATGCAATATCCATTTCAGTATCTTACTCCAATTAAATCCCACATTGCTTCTTTGGTAACATTCTTACCTCTCCTTCCCATGCATCAGCATATAGGGAGGGGAGTTGCAAATAAGGAACTGTTTTTCAGGATTCCATGTAGAATATCTGGAGCAAAAAGAAGGAAAACTTGTTCTCCAACACCCAATCCAGGGGAAAGCACTTCCCTCCCTCTCAGAACGTGCTGAAAGCTAGTAAAGGCTCTTGTAGTGATTACCAAGTTTTCTCTTGTCTAGATTATCTTCAAGGTTGTTTACCTTGGATTTATTTCTTGATCTGAATAATACAATTTCAAAACATTTCTCCCGTACTGTTAACACAGAGAATAAGAATCTTATATTTCTTTCTGAGAATGAGGAAATGCCCAAATGTTCAACTTCTGTTAAATATGTATTCATAATGAGTATCCACAAAATGGAAGGTTTAACAACTCTCACTTCAACAATAGTTGTGTGTGTAAGAAGAAATTACTCTGCTTCTTGTATAAATGGAGATCCTTCACATTTTAGTGAATCTGGTTTTGTGCAGTGAAAATATGTCTTGATTTTTTTTCAAACTAAATTTGTAATTCAATCAGTCTCACAACAAAGATATTTTTCATCTCTATTTCACAGACTGTATCCTCCTGTGAGTATGTTAGAATATTTTCTTTCAAAGGTGGCTTTTTGAGACCAATGCCTGAAAACTTATTGCTGATTATTTTTACCCAGATATTATGACCCAGATAATAGAGAATCAAGACTTGTATTTGAACATAATTTTAACTTTTAAATAGGTAAATATTTCAGTTCTTTCTTCCTTCAGTATTTTTTGATATCTAAGGATCTTTTCCCATATAGAAACAAAACGAAATATATGTTCAATGCCTGCATATAAATGTAATTACCACAGTAAATTTAGAATATTGGTGTAATTTCAGTAAATGAAACAAAGAAATATTGAACTAGTGTGGGTTTTATGTCACTTTAGGTAGAAAGAAATCTTGGAAATCAAGTACCACCATAACTCTGATGATTCTGTTTTTCATTTCAGTGACTAATAGATAAGCATTACATTGAAAATTGAATTTGAAAATACCAAAGTGGATAGAGTAATAAATAATACTAAAATAATTACAGTAACAAGAAAACATATTTAATGCTGCATAACAAAACTGTGGATTTTGTCTAATATACCACAAAATTTCGCCAGAATACGTGGAGAAGGGAAGAGTTCCCTTGTTTAAACTGTTGTTAAAGTTCCAGCAATGTTGCACTGGCAATTTACCCATTACCTGTTAGTCACAACACAGAAATATTTTGCACCTACTCGGATCCAAAAGCAAAGCATTTTAATTGTGCAGTGCAATTTTTTATTGTACTGGCTCTTTATCAGGAATATTTTAATACACAAGCTACTCTTTCATATTTAATTGCAGTTATCACACCTTAGCCTGTGGCTATACATTTCATTAAATAAGAAAACTCCCATAGACCTACTGTGTAGAGAACTCCTGTATAGTATGTTATGAAAACTCAGTATTTATGAGAACAACTGATTAGTATCTGTGAATTCACACTTCAGCAATAATAGTCAGCATGTTGCAAACAAAAAACAAACTTCCCTTGGGTAATCCAAAGCACTAAGGAGGAGCAGCATTCCAGAGATACCATGAGCCTTTGGAAGAGTGGCCAGGTAGCACCATAGACAGCCCTTTTCTAGATGATGTCTTGGCTTACTATTTCCTAGACTAAACTTCTCATTCAAGTTCATATGACGTGGACAGTAAAAGAAAATAAACTCTTCCAAATCTGGTGAAGGAAATGCTGAGAGGGAACAACTGGGAATGCTTTCTAAGATCAGTCTTAGACAACACAACCTGAAGTAAGTTTCAGGCTCCAGTCCAGAGCAGAAACTCAAGCCACCACATCTAATTTACCAATTGTCCTGCTACAGTAAAGAGTATCAAGTGCATCTGATAGAAAACTTAGCAAAAACATCTCCTCTTCACCCTGAGTGATCTACTCTGAAAAACAAAAGCAGTACCAGTTCAAAGCCCCTGACCCCATTACAGGTGAAGCTAGAGCTCCTTCTTCTCAGGGTGAGGTGTTTCCTAAGAAGTCTAATCCAAAACTTAATTTTAAATATCTAATATAAAATATCCTGTGCCACTAACCCCATTTCCATAGTCCTACAGAAAAAATATAACTGTTCAGATTAAATATATTTAGACCTTAGAAGATACATTCTATTGGTAACATCGACTTTTTCCCTGACTTTTCATAAGGTGTCCACTTTTTCCCAGGTGATTTTCTCCAGAGCAGGGCTGTTCACAGTAAAGGCAGCTATGGCCTAAAGTGGCAGCTGTCCTGATGATATCCTTCCTCTTTATTTCCCTCTGCTGGAAAAGGACATTGTTTTGTGTCTAGCTATGTACCAGATCAGCACCAGCCCACCCTGAAAGTCTCCCTTTATTTCCTCTCCAATAGCGTACTTGGCTGAAGATTACTATTCCCCTACTTAGTAAGCAGCCTCCCGAATTGTGACAAGCATTTCAAGATAAACATTTTTGAGTCCTACTTTTATCACAGTTTGAGTCCAAGCTTTATTTCCTGAATGGTACAGCTGTAGTCCAAAAGTTTTTTCCTCTGGATATCTCCACACTCCCAGTTTAAACACCCACAGTTAATCTTGTGCAAGCCTCTAGCTATTCTTTGGAGAAGCAATTTTGAAACCCACAATCCAGTCTCATTTTCCATGATTTTAAAGGAGTTAACAGATAATTTCAGACATGGGTAACAAAGGCAGGGAATGAGGAAAAAGGGTGTCTCCTGTTTAGGGCTGCTGAGTTGCCATGTTTACAGCTCCAAGCTGTAAAATGATCCAGCTACTGTACTCTTGACTTTTGCAAGTTATGAGCAGCCGTGGGAGATTGTGTAAGTGCTGGAGCAGCTGCAGAACCTTTCCCTCACTGAACTACTGAAGAGGCACGCCAGCTTGTTTGTGTGCTCCTCCATAACCTTTCACCTACTTTGCCTGTTTTGGCTGTGCTGGGAGCCCCCAGCAGCTCGACAGCTTGTGTGGCAGCAGCGTCGGGTGACAGAAAGATGAGAACGGGAAGATATGACCCTTGTTTGTAATGCTATTTCTGTCTTTTTTTTCCATGAAAAGGGCCACATAAATATTTAGAAAACAAATGTATTAGTAGGTTAAAGTATCAATCCAATTCCATAAATGCAGACCCATGTGCAGGCAGAGGGTGAGCGATTTGCCCTTGGTACTTCTGGAAATTTAACAAATTGCGAAGATGACTCATACACTTGTCACCAGACTGCTCCTTCCTCTTACATTCATAACTTCCTAGTGCTACCATTAATTTCCACCCAGACTCACTGCTCCTCCTGGGTTATCATTTACCCTTCCTTACAAAAGCTGAGTTAGAAGTTGCCTTTGTCCCTAGGAGAAAATGTTACCCTGGTTCCATAACAGAAAAAACTTTGATGATGTTGCCTGTCCACCTGTTCACCAAACTGTCCCTCCTAAGAATTTTAACCAAATTTGAATAGATAATCAACTCCTTACAAACTTTGTACAAACTAGCAGGTGGTTTAGGAAGGAGGAGTTATTTGCTCCACCCTGGATAAAAGGGAGGGGAAACTCAACCAGACTTATTCTACTAGAGAGCAGCAACCTCACACACTTTCTGGCTGGTCAGGAGAGGGCATTAATCCCAGCTCTTCCTGTTGGGGTCTCCAGTAGTTGTTGGGTTAGGAAAAAGAGCCTTACATTTTTGTCTCCACAGAGAAAAAGGTAAGGCAAAAGCAACCATGATACCCTCTATGAGACATCAGCAACGAGGTCAGTTATTGCACATGCTGGCTGACCAGGAGCACGGCTCTGACATAAGTACAGCACAGTGTGTCTCCAGCAGGGGCGAGGACATAAGAAACATAAGGCCAGAGATAGCTGATTGCAATGGAGAGCTATTAGGAGACAAATGGACAGGAATCCAGGCTTCATTCATTCCACTCTTCTGGACCCATCTGTTGTGGAAAAAAGCAGAATGTTAACGCAGATCCATTTTCTTAAGCATAGTCAGCAAAACGTTACTGTGACCAAGCAACTGCAAGTGTTGTTACTGCCTTTTCAAAACTTGCCCCAGGGCAATTCAGAAGAGGAAAGTTATAATATCTAATCAGCAGAAATGAGACCCCCCTCTGATGAATACTGCAGTTGAGAATTTGGCAAAGTCCTTCACAGTCATTGTTCTCTGACACTTGCACTTAAAACTGTCACGTGTTTCAGGAAGGTGAAATGGTGGTTTGGAGAGGAAATAAAGTGAGAACCCTGCCAAAGATAGAATAGATGGAGGCATTATATGAAGTGGTTACAATTTTCACAGCCTAGTTCACCTGCAGGTTGGCTGATGATGAATCCTCACAGCTTGTTACATTCGTGCCTAAAACTCAGCTGTCTTGCTCAACCTTCAGGACATCCATAACAATTACTTCACAGAAATATATAGCTTATATATGCAAGAATGGAAATTTATGTTGTTCAGAACCTACTGTAACATATAACCATCATACAAAGAGCAAGAAACAAGTCTGAATTATGAAGGAGATGTGCCTCTTTTAGAAGCTCATCTGAGTAAAAAAAAATCTCAGTTGTGCAGCTGATGCGTAAAATTCTTGTAGAAGTTTGTTTTGATTTGAAAAACACACAGGCTTTGAGATACCAGAGACTTGTCCTTTAAACAAATGGAGAAGGCAATATGTTTCCTGTATTTCCTGCAACTACAATTTTACCTTTGTTCATAGTGTGAGATATTTGTTCATACCTTACTGCATATAACTACCAGGAAAACAATAAGAAAACAAGAAGAATAATGCAAACAACAAAAATTGTTCTTAGTAGATGATTTCCCTATTCAGACTACTCACAAAGGATATTCGAGTTACTTATGTTAAGCAAGCTCAGCACAACAACAGATTAAATGAAATTCATAGGGATTGATAAATGATATTAGTAGGAATAGAAATAGTGACCTTGTATTTCAATAACTGCCTACTGCAGAGAACTTCCCAACCCAGATTTTATTGCAAAGAGTTAATTTTGAGGTTCCTGCTTGTCAGTGATTAGCAGCTTCAGGAAGAAAGTGGAACAAAACAAATGCTATCCTACACGTTTCATGGTTTAAACAAATTTGTATGATATTTTCACTTCTGTGACTCGTCTGCAACTTGCAGGCAAACCAAGTTGAAACAGTGAAAAGCAAATCCCAAATTCTTAAATTTGTAACTTCTGGTAAGGACAGGAAAAATCAATCACCACATTTGCTGCTATTTCATGTCTAAATTTTGCTTCATTTCACATTTCATACGCCAACATTCGATCACTGCAGTAAACCAGAATATATCTCATGGAAAAATAACAGAATAGCTCTCCCAATAAAATAATAAAACAGGGAGCAATAAAATAATAAAACATAAAGTACAGTGGGAGTAGAACCATAAGTAGGGTTAACAGATATACTAGAAAGACAAAAATGAGATAAAGTTAAAAAAGCAGTCTAATGGCAAGCTAAAGTATTTTCCTCTGCCTATTAAACTAAGTGCACATATTTCCTGTGAGGAATTTGATTTTCCTTCCCTTGAAAAAGAGTTTACATATGTGCATGTGTAAATACATGCCTATAAAATTGCATTGGGGAGTTGTATATCAGGGCATAATTATTTCATATTATTTTACTGCCACACACTCCTGCTGTTACAGACCAAGTTTTCGGATGTCCAAAAGCCCTCTGCTGACATTAATTCCATTATTCAATGCATTATGCAAACCCTGCCCTCAGTGAACTGGACTTGGCATGTTGGGAAAAGTCCAGGCAGCACTGGAGATCCAAGCTCCTACCCCAGCAGAGAGGAAAGGTGAGGGGGCTTTTCCCAGATCGATGGTGACCCTGGGAGATCAGCTGTCCCTGAGAGCACTGTGTCATCCCCTTCTTAGGTCAGCTCTAGTGACAGTAAATAAAGGCCACATGCCACATGCTGATCTGGGACCCAGTGCGTCACCAGCACAGCTGTCCTCGGGGATTTGGTCACTTTTAACCAGGTCACAGCCATGACCTACATGTCGACAACCTGAACCCTCCAGCTGGGATCTGATTTGGCTCCCTTTGCCTTCCACGAGCCTCTGCGCCGATCCTGGACCTATCCTGTCAGTACCAGCACGGCCAGCACCCCTGTATGAGTGCACACACACACACAAATGTGATGGGCAGCACTGCCAGCATCACTATATGAGTGCACATATACACACACCGCTCAGTGTGCAGCATTACCAGCACTCCTGTGTGAGTGCACACACACACAGTTCCATGGGCAGCACTGCCAGCACTCCTGTGTGAGTGCACACACACAGCTCCCCGGGGACCCCCGCTCCCCTCACGCCGGGCCATGGCGCCCATCGGGTGCCTGTGCGCAGCCCGTACAGGGCCGTGAGGGGCGGCAGCAGCGCGGGCCCCTCGCAGCCGGGCACGGCCGCCCTGCCAGCCTCGCCCGGCCCCTGCCCGGTGCACAAGGTCACCGCGGGCGGCGCAGCGGCAGCTCCGTGTGTCCTGGCCCGCGGCTGCAGCCGTGCCGCTGGCGGAGCGCCCGCCGGGCCGGCACAGCGCGCACGGGGAGCGCCGCCAGCGCTGTCACGAGGCGCCCGGCGGGGCACGGCCCGCCCGAGCCCCGCCTCCCCGCGATTGTAAATACGGGCGCCACGTGAAGCCCCCGCCACAGGCGAGGGGACAGCGACAGTCCCGGAGGCAGGGCATCCCGCTCCCTCACCGCTCGCACCCGCGCCAGGCAGCGATGAAGGCCGCCCGCATTGCCCTCCGCAGCGCCGCCCCACTGGCGGGGGCCAGTGCCGGCAGCGGCCGGCTGCCGCAGGAGGTGGAGCAGTTCTCCCGCTTCTCCCCCTCCCCGCTCTCCATCAAGCAGTTGCTGGATTTCGGTGAGAGTCGGGAGGAGCGGGGGAGGTCGGGGCTGGGTGCAGGGGCTCTGGGGCTCGTTTCCCCGCGGGATGGGGAGGCGGCGATGCCGCCCGGAGGGGTCCGCGCTCAGCAGCGCTGAAGCCGCTGCCGCCCCTCGGCTCGGCTGCTCGGAGGAGGGGAGCGGCCCCGCCGGGTGTTCCAGCCCCGCTGGGAATCTGCCGGCCCCAGCCTGGTGGCGGCGGCGGGGCGGTGGCCTCGGGTGGCAGCCCCGCCGCGGTACCCGCGGGCCAGGTGCCAGGGCTGGAGAGCTGCGAGTGCCACCATCCGAGCTGGAGATGCGCTGCGACACTGCGTGGACGGTGTTGGTGGGGTGCGGGCACTGAGAGGGACACGGGACACGGGGCACGGGACACGGGACACGGGACACGGCTGCGGGGCGAGTTGCGCGCTCGGAGTCGGGAGGAGCCGTCGGGCGGAGCGAACGCGCTGTTCCCAGAGCCCATTATCGCTTTGGCAGCCCTGTGCGCACATGATACTGCCAGGCGTCACCCCGAGCAACCTCCTGTTTACAGAGGCCCCAGAGCTTCTTCGGGGATTGCAATTAAGTCTGATGTCTAAATGGGAACTGAACAAGTATTCCGTCCTGGAACACGCTGTGTCTTATTGTCATGCAAACAGCGTTCAGCACAAACATGTAACACCTAACACTCAGGAGAGCTGGCCGGTAAAAGCCTCATGATTGCAGAGAAATGGAGTCCTGAAGTTTATGGAAAGTCATCAATCTGTATTTGCATCTTGAAACTTACTTAAACGAAAGCTTTATTTTTTTTTCCTAGGCTCGACTAATGGATGTGAGAGAACTTCTTTCTCATTTTTGCGACAAGAACTTCCTGTGAGGTTTGCAAATATCCTGAAAGAAATTGATCTTCTTCCTGATAAATTACTAGGCACTCCATCAGTAAAATTAGTAAAAAGCTGGTAAGTATGCACTGCTTGAATCCAGCATGCAAAGTAGCACAGCTTTGAGAACTGTTGTTACAGACTTTTCTAAATAGTAGAAAGCATAAGAAAATACAGTAGAATTGCAGTTCCTTCATCAAATCTGAGTTGCAAGCTGTTACAGGCTGCCCTTTTCTAGCATACTAAAATTAAATTGAAAAGCAATATGGTTATATTCTTATCTTTAGATAGGTGTGGGGGGAGGGAAGCTAACAGTTTGAAATAGCTAATAGAGCAAATTTTACTTCTTTAAGAAGGGGAAAAGAGAACTTGTTCTGTTTCCACACAGCATTACAGACTCAGACCCACACAGAATGGAAAAGCAGGCTATGTACTTGTTTTGATCTCTCACTGATGGAGTTACTAACAGAGCTTCTATTCCAAAGTTGCTGGACCTGTGCAGCAAGTGTTTGAAATTCAGTTTACATAATCTCTGCAGTTGACACAGTGGTTGAATCTGATTTAACCTTGCTTACTGGCACAGTTACAGCATTTGCCAGGATGGCTGACATAAACAGCAGAAGTATTAGAGTGAAATCTAGAAACTCCTCTTAATATAGCAAACAGTTGTGCCTTTGCTGTATGTGTCAAGGCTGACAGATGTTAGTGCAAGAGGCTCAGCTACTTAGCTTATGCCAAAGCTGATCAGATTTGGAAAAAAAATTTGCTTAAGTGGCTTCCTGATTGGCATTGTCATTTGGATCTGGTTTTGAAATGCATCTCTTCTCAAGAAGGGGATCCTTAAGTGAGGGGTGAGATTCCTCTCTGGTGGCAGGCACAAGAAAAGACTTAAAGCCTTCTGGAGTTCAGGCAGTCAGGAAGTGTCCAAGTGTCATTCCATTGTTGGTTGTAACTTGGATATTCAAAGATACTTAAAACTAAAGATGACTTTTTAGGACTAATGATGTGCACAAGACAAAGTAGTTTTCATAATGCTAGATTAATAAAAATAAAATTAATAGCATATATTTCTTGTGTTCTTTTTCAATAGGTACCTCCAAAGCCTAAAGGAGTTGATTGAGTTCCATCAGAAAAGCCCAGATGACCAAAAAGTCTTATCTGAGTAAGCTTTTCATTTTTTTCTTTGAACTTTTTAGTTCACATTCTACTTCTCACAATATATTGATGTCAGACTGATGGCTGTGATGAGCTGAATTTGATAATTTAACAGGAAGAGCTGAACATAGAACAAGCTGGTTGAAATCTCTGACCATGTTTAGCAGTATTGCAAATAGATATGACCTATTGCAGCCTAATTTCAAGGTCATATTGCCCCTTGAGCTGTCATGACAGAGAAATAGAAGAAAAATTACCTGTGAAGTCATATCTTTGCTTGTTTCCAGGGTGTCAGCTTGGGATCTTTTTCCTTTTCTTACATTTTCCTCTGCTCAAATAAATGAGTGAACAGGTGGTGAATTTGATATGGCTCATTATACCTTTTGTTTTAAAAATGCCAAAGACTTCTTTGTTAGGTCAATGAGGAATTACTTTCAAAAGAGCAAAGAAAACCACACTGTATTTTAGAATTAAGGCTGTTAAGTACTTACCTGTGCTGGTGCTAGATTAGATAATTACATTATACAAAGCTTGCTTCTATGTAGTCTAGAATAATGTTCTAAAAAGATCTCTTTTTAACCTAGCTTTATAGATACTCTAATTAGAGTCCGAAACAGACATCATGATGTGGTTCCTACAATGGCACAAGGAATAATTGAATACAAAGACACTTTTAAAGTAGATCCTGTCACCAATCAAAACATCCAGTATTTTTTGGATCGTTTTTACATGAGCCGTATTTCCACTCGGATGCTAATGAACCAACACAGTAAGTAGAAATTTTTACTTGAGAAAAAACTTTAACCTAATGAGTAACATGTTAATGTAAACACTTCTTAAAACTACTGGAGAACTGCTTCACATGATTTTGTGACACTGAAAAGTTAGAAACTGAATCTATCACTTAAGAAAGCAATGGGAAAACTTGTTTTCTAGCCTACAGAATAATTGAAATAACTCTTCTGTGGAATATGTAAAGAGGTATCTTTCTTTATGTCTGAAAAACCTTTAGATGTGAGCTACAGAAAAGCCAACATAGTTTGCTGACAGTAGATAGCATTTTTACTCATAAAAGCCGTAAACAACATTCAATATTTTATGTGATTATATGTTGTGATCACACTGTATTGGTCTCAGTTTGGGGGCTTTTTTAAATAACACAGTATTTGTAATTAAATGTTGTGTTGTTCTCATGTCAAACAGCTCTTCTTTTTGATGATAAATCTGGCTCTGGGCACCCAAGGCACATTGGAAGTATTGATCCTTGCTGTGATGTCGTTGAAGTAGTGAATGGTGCGTATTCTCAGAGCTTTAACGTTCCTCTTCCTGATCAGTATCTGTATCTGATTGCAAGCAGTTTGGGTAGCCACCTTCTGTTGTAGAGGATGCTGACTGGCTTTGAAATAGCTGAATGCAGTCTTATCAAAGCATGAGCCTTTAGAGGACAGAATTTACGATACAAAGTAGCAGTAAAAAACTGTGTTGGAATAAGTCCTAGCAAGTCACAGATTAAGTAAGAATTGAAGTTGTCTGAGGTGTTGAGGTTGGTTTTACCTAGTGGAAGATAACAGATGCATCAGTTCCATACAATTCTCAAACTGTTCAAAGATTTGCTCATGCTTCTGTAATTGCCCATTGTTGATTTTTAGTGCACACAGTGGATGCAATGTTGTCATTTCCTTGACACACCTTCCCTGTGTCTTAGAGTGTCTAACACGAGTCAAAAGCTGCATTGCCATGAATTAGAATGAGCTTTTGCATTGCATGATATTACACTTCACATCATTTATTTAAATATTTATTTCAGATGCTTATGAAAGTTCCAAGATGTTGTGTGACCAGTATTACTTAACATCTCCAGAAATGAAACTTACTCAAGTGAATGGTAAGATGAGAGCTTCCTATTGGTAGGCAAACTGCTTCTTTTACTGAGTCAAAAGGCTCCCAATTCTATAACTTTAGTGCACATACCAATTGATCTGACTCAGGCTAGTTCCTCTTCATTTTCCATTACAGGCACCTCATTTAACTTCCATGTTAGAACTCAAATGTTGGTGTATCTTAAACACAACATTTTTGAGGTACCATTTATAAATCTGAGAAAATATTGTACTTAAAATAATTTGAGAAGTTGCTAGAGAGGACCTCCATACCTGGAGTGAGGAACTGGGATTGCTGACTGAAATGCTGGGTCTGGTCTGAGCTGCCTGCATGTGTCTGATGACAGCAGTCTGCTTAATGTTTGAAATCCTTTATTTATAAAGGGGAATAAATACTTGGATTTTTTTGTTTATTAGAAAAGAAACTTACAAGCAAGTGACAATTGCAATCTAAACGCTGCTATGAATGCGTAAAGCTGTTTGCCAGTTTTGGAGGGGGGGAAAACAAAAAATTGATTTATTCTTTTGTTTGTTTGTGCAACTTGCTCATTGTAAAATTTGGATACCATATAGAAAAATGTTGTCATCCTTATAAGTGTTTTTACTTTTCCTTTCCTCTAGGGAAAGCTCCAGGAGAGCCAATTAGCATTGTATATGTTCCATCTCATCTTTTTCACATGCTTTTTGAGCTCTTTAAGGTATGTGAATATAAACTGAGAGAGTGAAGTGGGATGTGGGGTTGTGACCACCAGTAGCCTTCTGCTATTAGAGCTTACATCTGCAGCTTTGCCCTACTGCCTTTTCTGTGGAGTGGACAGAATGTCTTTAGGAATAGTGAGTGCAACTGAACTCCAGTACTGCCAACATGATGTACAGAAATCTGGCAGCCTTTAACAGCTGCTGAACTTTGCTCTTCTCCAGAAACCTGTTGACTTTAAGGGAGTTATGTTATTTAATTTATTGTGCCTGAGTTAATGTTGGTCAAGAACATTGTAATCTTTCACTCAGAAGAGTCTTGGCTATCTTTAGACACTTTTAGGTGTGAGACGTCCTCTGGTCCCATTATGCCAAAATGCTAAGTGTGTCCATTGGAAAACAGGCACTGATAGGAATAGAGGATAATTTTGCCTGTATGTAAGAGGGATATGGTTTGAAGTGCATAGATTCAACAACCTCTGATCGTGGTAACCTTCTTTTCCCTAGAATTCAATGAGAGCAACTGTTGAATTCCAAGAAAACAGTCCTACCCTTTCTCCAATTGAAGTGACAGTTGTTCTAGGGAAAGAAGACCTGGCAATCAAGGTATTTTGTTGGCTTACTACAATGGGCTTAATGTAATCTTTGTTATTATACATGCTGAGCTGGTTCTACTAAAAGATCTGGCCTCGAGAACAGGTCAGAGACACTATGCATGAGCACAAAAGCTCACATCATCTCTGGATGACAGGAGCCTCTGTGTAGCACCGTTATCTAGTTGAAAAAAAAATGTGCTGCAAAACAAATGTTTGCATTTATGACTGCTGGAAAGGTGTGTTCAAATAACAGCATTTTAAATACCATTCTTAGTGCCTGCTTGTTGTTAACTTCATTCTCTCTTAAACCAGATCTCAGACCGAGGAGGTGGTGTTCCCGTGAGGAAAATTGAGAGGCTCTTCAGCTACATGTATTCCACTGCACCAAGGCCAAACGTGGATGATGGTCGAAATACCCCTCTTGTAAGATACTCCCAATACTCTTGTTGCAATTAGGTTGTTGTAAGTGTTGGTGGGTTAATAATGAAACACTACTTCCATCCAGCTGCTCTGTGGGGTATGCAGATTTACTGAGCCCCATAAGTATAAATTTGCACTTTCTGAAACAGAATTTTAGTATTTAGCTTAGTGGACAAAAAAATATGCTTTTAAAGGCATAAACAAAGAAGAATGCTCCAACCTGAATCTAACCGCCTCCTTTTTTTTTTTTTGTTTTGTTTTGTTTTTCTTCTTGCATTCCAATGACACTAATTTACTTTGTCTTCACTCTTCACTCAGTCCTCAAACTTGCTGTAGATCATGCAGTCTTTCTGGAGACAAGCACAACTGGAACAGTCTTTTAGATGATTATGTTTATTTCCCAGTAGCAAGCTCCTTTTACTAATCAAGCTCTACTATCAATAACAAAGGAGGGAAAAATATTGAAATATAATATGTAAAAGTGGGACATATATATAGACCCTCCCTCCTCCATGGAGATCTTTTTTCTTGTGATTGGGTTGTTAATGGTCAGCTTCAGCATTCTCTATGAAACTGATTAGAATTTATGATTTCTTCTAAGAGAGGAGGAAATGCAATGGATTTTTTAAGAGCTTAAAAATCTCTGAAGACTCTCCAGCTATTTAACTTTAGGCCATTAGAGCTAGTAAAAAATAATTAATCTTATATTGTACTTTATTTTTAGGCTGGCTTTGGGTATGGCTTGCCAATTTCTCGTCTCTATGCTAAATACTTTCAAGGAGACCTAAATCTTTACTCCATATGTGGTTATGGAACAGATGCTATCATCTACTTGAAGGTATGTATTTAAATTTAGTTAAATAAAAGATTGGTAACATTAATGCAATGGGATAACTACTTGTTACCATTTTAAGGTAAACAGATTCTCTGCTCATGAGTAGCTCTTAGGTTTTTTTTGAGAAATGACAGTTTAATAATTGTTTTTTAACTGGTATCAAAAAAGTCACTTAGCTTTAACTAGTCTACTTGAACAACTCCTAGTGAGAGCACTGTTGGTTTTCAGATTGTGTTAAGAGGTTGTCTGCTTTTTCATGGAATACAAAGTACTTGAAGAGAGCAAAGTAAAGGTGTGAGCAACAGATCTGGTTTATTTACTTTGAAAACCAGAAAGTCTGTATAAACTAAATCCTGAAAGAGTCACCTTAAGGTGCTATTCAACATCTGCCATATAGCCCCTCTGTGGGATTCACAGACCAGTAATTTTGAACATTGGTCATATAACTTGCTCTGCTGTTTCTATAAGAAACAAACAGCAGTACATGTTCTTTTCTACTTTCTGTGCCTAATAATTGGAAAAACTTGCTTTGAATTTCTCTTGCTAAACTGAAAACACTGAAGTGCAATCAGAGAAATATGAAAGGAAGAGACAGTTCAGCTATGTGTATGTAACACTTTCATTGAAAAATTTTCACTGGAGTTTTCAATGGAGTTTTACAAATCAAAGTCCTTTTCCATGCACTCCTGGACTATCTTGAAAACATGTTAGAGGGTACTGCTTAAGGCCTATTAAAAATGCATAAATAGGATGTGATGTTACTGCCTTTGTCCTACCAAATTACCCAAAGCAATCGTAGATACTGAAGCACATAAACTACCACATCTATTGTAGAAACATTTGTGGGAATCACTTTGTTTTGTAGTGTCACTGGCTAACACTTTAGGCATGCTGAATGCATTTTTACTAAGGGACATTTTTGAGATATAGTAACCTGTTCCTTCTTGATTTTTAGGCCTTATCAACAGAATCAGTAGAAAAACTCCCAGTTTTTAACAAATCAGCTTCCAAGCATTACCAGGCTACCTCAGAGGCAGATGACTGGTGTGTCCCAAGTAAAGGCCCAAAGGATATGGCAAAGCAGAGTGCAGCTTCGTGAAGAGAAGTTGGTATTGAGACACCCCAGGGGATCAAGCTGGCTTCAAGAGCAGCATTTGGAAGTATTCATCTACCTTCAAACAAGCAAGATTCAGGACTAGCAGAGGAAAAAAGAAGATAAGAGTATTATAAATCTAGGCTGTATGCACTGAATCTGAAACCTTGCTGTGGACTTAAGGATGAGGAAAATAGGAGCACATATGTCTTTAAAGAAGAGCTGTGTATAGAGAAAAATGAAGCTATTTTTTTACTATGATCAAAGACTTGGCGTGGTAGAGGTGTGCAATTTTTAAATCCTGTTTAATGCTTGAATTCTGACTACTGACTGATAAACGAGTTATGCTGATGCATATTTTCCTGTTAGAATAGTTATCAGCAGTTTATCTTATTACAGAACTTCTCAGGTAGATAGATAACATCCATACATTAAAGTTGTATTTATAACCTTTGGATATATAACATGGCAGTCTTGTAGCAAGATATAAACAGCATTCAAGTACAGCCTGACTGCAAGAAAGGGAGCCCTGGGAGGTAGGGAGAAAGGGTTTGCCATATATAAGGAGGTCCCATTAAAAAAAAAAAAAAAAAGTTATTCCAGGAATAATTCTTATGTGGGCCTTGCTCTGTGAGTCACATTGTAGATATTTTATGTTAAACTGTCCATGGGAAATCAGCCAAGTAGGGTTGCTATCCATAAGGTAATGAAGAAGAAAATCAGGATATTTTTAAAAGCTACTGGAAAGAAATGGAAAGCTGCTTGGTTGTAACAGCTCTAGCATTAGGGTACATCTAACCTATGCCCCTGTATTCTGGAGAATGTGTGCCAGCTCCGTTAGGATTTTCCAAGGGCTGAAGTCAGACATGCAAGTTGAACAGAAAGGGTTTGGTGATATGTATTGTATAAGCATGTTGTGAAAAACAGCATGTTTAAAACACAGTCTTGTGGTTTGTTTCTGTTCTGTTAGATTAGTGGTTCAATACACTAAACCAAAATCTGCAAATTGTATTTTTCAAATTTGTATTGGACCACATCAGCTCCAAGTTGTACATAGGGAATCTATACCCTGAAAGCTGTGGGTGGGCACTGAAGGTCTGTTGGAAGGGTTTTCAGGAGTGGTAAAAATTTATTCTAAGAACAGTTCATTGCAATGGAAAAGGCTTAGGAAATGTATCAAAATATAAACAGCACTGAAAGCTACAGGAAAGCTTTTATGAGCAGCAAAACAGGGGGAATTCCCACAGGAACAGTGCCAGTAGGAAAGAGTTGTTCAGAAAATACTCCATTCTCAGTAGGCTTCTTCCTTACCCATCTTCTTTGTGTGTTTTCCCTTTTGTAAGCAAGGTAAACTTAACAGATGTTAAACTATTGGATGTTGCCAAGCTGGCCAGTCAAAAGTTCATCAGGGCTGTAGAATATTACTTGAAGTTTTTTTACTAATTATCATATTATCTTTTGTTTATGTGATCCTTTGCAAGAAGCTGCAAATACAGTAAAGCATCCAGCTCAGTATGGCAGTTTTCTATTAGAGATTTCCATTTGTTGGACAGAAAATGACTCCATATTCCACTATGAATCTAAAATGGTTTTTAATAGGAAACTTCCTTTCCATTCTTGAAGTCCTGTTGAGATATATTTCTCATTGAAAATAAAAGAGTATTTTTATATGCCTCATTTATTTTAAAAACTAATTTTAGATGTATTAATAATAACTGCTGGGCATGATGACTTTAGTACTGCATCTAGACTGTTTTTATCCTGGTGAATAAGCTGCAGTCACCAAGAGTCACCAGATCATGCATCTGAGCTCAGCTCATTGAATGAAATGGCTAATAAAAAGGAAATACCTTTGTCTACAACATACAGGTGTAAAAAAGCTGCTTTCACTGTCATAAAGTAATAGAGTTTTTGTTGATTTTTTGAATTGAATACAAGGTCACAAACACATACATAGGTAGTCATTGTTGTCAAGCAATCACAATTTATACCTTTCTGTGTGCATCTAGTAATGCTTGGACCTGAGTTGTGATCTGATGGTACATGTGTAACACAGCTGCAGCTGCTCCAGTTAGTAATTCCTGTTTCAAAGCAGCTGAGGCACATGGGTGCTGCAAAAGTGTTTGTGATGCTGCTTTTAGAGCAAAGCTGTGGAACATTCATGATGCAGGCAGAGGTTGTGTAGCACTTAAGGAACACACATGAAATCTGTGTAGTATTATAAATGACAGCTATCTACCTAGATAATGCAGCACCTTTTCCAACGTTCACTGACATTTTATTCAGAAAGCAGAGCTGTAGTTTTAAGTCTTTTACTTGGTTGTAGATGTTGAAATAGTTTTATAATAAAATCTTTAAAATGGTTGTCTGTATCTTTTTTTATATTTAAGAAGTCTAGTGCAAGCAAGGGCATTTTGTTTTTAAGTCTCATCAGGTGGAGTTGAAAAAAACAACACTCATAGCATGTCAGGTACAGTAGAGGGAAGAAAAGCTGGAAGAATGATCTGCTTATGCTTAATGTTGCATTGGTTGAGAGGTTACATAGTACCTAAAATCAGAGCATCACCTTACCCATCTACTTAGTTTTTAAATTAGGATAGTATTCATTTTGAGATGAGAATTGGAAATCTTCCATCAGTGTGTGTTCTACACTCTAAAATAAATTGTCTTTTGTTCAGTTTTAAAGAATATGAAAATGACCAAAAAAAGACCAAAAAGAAAAAGAAATCCATCATTGGGTTTATATCTAACAGAACGTTTTCACACAGGCTAAAGGGATAGCTCTGAAGCAGTGGGACAGCTGGCTTTTCATAGCTGGTGTGTTAGAAAATGGTAGTGATGATGATCAGCAGTCCTGTACCACTGGTGCTTTTGCAGCCTTGTGTTGGCCTGGGGCCATCCTGCATTTCCCTTAATTTTAAGAAGTTAGAGTAACAGTAAAAATATATGTAGATACTTTACCTGAAAGAGGAGAGATAAAAACCAGCCTGACTCCAGGTGTCTGGCAGCAAACCTGGAAGTGACAGCCTTGTGTACTGAGTTTACCCTCCTTGGCAATGAGGGTTTCACCTTCCTAAGGGTTTTTACTTGCAATGCCAGGGAAGCAGATTACATGGGATCCCATTTTTGCATTTTGAAGTTACAGAAATGTACCACTCTGATGTGTACCGGTATGCCAGGTGTGTTGGGATAAACAAGCCAGAACTAAATTACACCAGGGACTCCAATGAGCTACTACAGCAAACAAAAGGAAACCACCAACAAAAAGACCCTTTGTGTTTTCCTATCATTTTTACTCTGCTTCAGTCTCTACAGACAGGCCTTGCTTTATTCCTGTTAGGTTTTTTGAAGCAGAAATACACATACATGCATTCTATACCCTGCCCATGGCAGGTTTTGGGGGCAGGGATGCCCAAGTACAGCAGGATGGACTCAAGCTGCTGTCTGTCTGCTGTTGAGCACATGGCCCCAGCAGACCCAGGTCTGTCTGCAGCACACTGTGCACAGACCATCAGTCCCAGCCAAGCTCCTGCAGTCTAGAATACAAAATGTGGGTTTTTACCTTCCCCTGCACAAGCCCAGTGGGTAAGAGAGGCCATGCACCAGCTCTGGTCACAGTGTGGGGCTGGCTTGCTGCTGGCATGTCAGGGGGGCACTGACATCAGCACTAACCCACAGCTGAAGAGTGCTCTGCTTCCACAGGAGATAAGCAGGTGTTGCACTTTCGCCCTTTGCCCCCTGATTGGGACCTTACACTGCCAGGTTCCTCATGTCAACAGAAACCACGCCAAAGCACCCTGTGTTTTCTCTTCCAGATCATTAGCTAAAAAGTGTACACTGATTACTGGTTAGTGTTACTGGTGCCTTGGGCACATATCCAGATTAATCTCACTGACGCCTCGATACACAGTTGTTCATTATCATCGTTTCCCTATCACTTAACCAAGTTTTTAAATCCGCCAGACTTTGCCCTTTATATGCAATTATGTCCTTCCCAAAGAATTATTGCAAAACAAGCTTTGCTACCTTTGATAAGAAACACTACTGGACTGGAAAAACAGTTGGGTTTTTTTCCCTAGTTATAGCAGCAATGGTGACTTTAGAGGATCAAGCATAACACCAAAGAATTTTCTGCCCTGAAGTTCTTTAGCAGTTAGCAAATGGGAGGTAGAACATGGCAGTTTATGATCCCTCAACTCAGCTAATTTTTGGGGGTGGGGATGGTTAAGAATAAGGGGCACACTTCCATGTTAACATCTTTGTGTTTGTATTTCCCAAGAACTGACAACACAGTTTCAAATGCTTATATCCTGACCCTGTATTGCAGGTTCTAAGGTGGCTTTGTGCATTTGTGCTGTCCTACATATCCAAGACAGAATGCCTGACTCAGTGCTGGCTAGATGCTGCTACTCCTACAATCAGCAAAGAGAAGGGACCTGTTGGTAGGCAGCTTCAGTCAGTCCTGCTTCTCTCCACTCACCTCACAGGGAAGAGAGGACACAAACACCCACAGGTCTTAATTCTTCCCTGCTGTCTCCAATGTGGGGTGTCAAGCAAGTAGATGGAACACAGTCCAGGGTCTTCAGAACTGTGATGGAGAAAACACAGCAAGGGGAGTGACCACCAATCCCACTATTTTGAGCTGCTGAACATTCTCCTGGAACGTGACAGAGAGTTTCTAGTTTAGAACAAGCATGCTTTAAGTTACATTAATGTGATACAGTTCTGCCTGCCAGGCTCAAATAAGAAAATCAAGTGGAAAAAAAAAAAAAAAAAAGACACTTGTTTTCATTGCTGTTATAGGTTGGGGTTTCTGTGCACTGTCACATCACTGGACTGGGCCTGAAAGCTGAGAACCTTGGCATGGAATTCAGCACACCAAGTACAACACCTTATCATGACACTGTGTACTTGTCTCTGTGTGTGCTAAGGTGTGAGTTGGATGTCTCAGCTGCCCCTCATGACCTCTGTCAGTGTATCCAGAGAACTCCAGAAAGCTTCTCCTGAAATAGACTCCTACTTCTGGTGCCTGAATAGCAATCCTCTCTCCAGTGGCAGAGTTCAACTGACTGTAATGGGACCCCAGACACCTCTAGGCATCTGTGTTTAGATGGCTTCAGCTGTGATCCAGCTCCCATCTCATTCAGTTACCACAAAACAGACACCTGGTCCCATATGAGGAAGGCTGGAGTACTCTTCTTGTCTCTCATCTGTCACTCTGGCAGACAGACATCTTCCACAAGTCCTTTGTCATGCCTGCCAGTCCAATGCATGAACCTTGTATGAACAATTCCGACTTTAGAAAGTGTCAGTGAATATTTATGTTTAGATAAATGACTCAAGTCCTCTTACTCAAGTTCTGTGTGGTTGTGGGAAACTGGAAATACAGAACTCAAACTTGCTGTTGTGTCATTGCTGGCCAGGTTGGATATATAATGGAAAGTCCCAGGCAATGTTTATTCTGCAGCAAATGCCAATGGGATCATTGCAGATGAGCTGGCTGCTGGCACAAACTGTGTCAGCCTGGAGCTGCCTCTGATCACTGACACTGCTGATCTGTCTGAGCCTGGGACTGGTCCTGGGGCCACGTGAACACAGGAGACAGCATGAGACATCACTCTGCACTCCACAGGGCAGCAGTGCTGCCAGACAGCTCTGAACCATGCTTGCTACTCCTGGGACAAACAAATACCAGTTGCTGAGCAGACCTTTTACTTAGAAATGTAGAAGCAAACTGTAGCTGATGCTGAGTGTTAAATGCCACGGGGTATACTGAGAAATCAGATCTACTGAAAGCTCCTTTTTCTAGTGTTTATTCCTTAGAGAGGTTTTCTCTTCCTAGCAGCTTTACTGCCCACAACACTCTGGGTTGATTTTTAACAAATTAACTGGGAAACAGGTCTGAATACCTGCCAGGGCTACTTGTGGTCTCCTCCAATCCCTGTGGCATACAGCAGAGTTAGTAACATGCATTGCAAAGACTATTGGTGACCCAGAGTCACTCCCCTGCTTACAAAGGGCATTACAGGTGGAATTCAACCTTCACACAGGGGTGGATCAGATGGTTTGGACCACTCTCAGTGTTACCAGGGTTGTGTCATTGCCTCACAGACCACAGGAAGCTGTTTGCTCAGGCATAAAACTATGTTTGTGTTGACACAGAAGCACTTGTTTCTGCTTAGTTAGGGCCTGTTATAAAACCTTCTGATCTCATAACTTTCCCTTGCTTCTAATCAGCTTTGGCTCAGGTTTTACACAAATACACAATGAAGGAAGCTTCATTTTCAAGCATTGGCTAGGGACACCTGAAGTTTTCATTATTCATGTTATTAATGGAGATGCCCAGAAGTGTTCTGCTGGTACAAACTCATTCATGTGCTTCTCCTCCATGGCCTTGCCGTCTTGTTCTTGTGTCCTTCCTACTCCTGCTACTGATGCCTGGCTCTGCATGCTCTGAGCCTATCTCCTGTAGCCAAAGCATGGGAACAGTCCTTTGGAGACACGTCACACTTCCAAAAGATTCTGGTGATTTTTTCAGGGCCACTGCATGGTCAGCTCACTTGAGGGGAAAAAATATGTAACATCTTCTGCATATTCCCAGGCTTCTGTCTTTTGAATGGCAACATCCATGTAAGAACAGCTGAAACAATGGAAAAATTATTCACTGGAGTGCCACAAATTGATGCAGACAGACCTTGGAAATTGTATTACAGTACTCAGGACTTCCTGAAAGAGATGTTACCATCCTTCTCCAACTGATTGTTCTTGCCTTTTCCTTTGCAGCAGAATGATATTTCTCACCTCTGAGTATTGACTTTAAGGAAGAGGATGTGTCTTGACTTTAAATCTGAACTATAATAGTCAAACAAAGCAGAGAAGAACTGGGAATCCACCCAATTCTTCTAGGAACAAACATATCCACTGCCTTAGGAAATGAGAGTTTTGGGGGGAGGAGGTCTACCCTTATCAAGAGGCTGTTTCAGAAGAGAGCAGTTTCTTCTCATAAAGCAGAAGATTCCAGCTAGGCTGTTGACATTGAAAGAGTAAAATAAATATTTTTCAGCATTTCTTTAAAGTATGTTTACACTGGAAAATTTGGGGTTTTAAATAATATAAATATATCTAGGACAATAACAGTATATTGGTGTAAACACTCACTTGTGGGGGTATTTTTTAATAATGGATTCAGAAGCAGTTATTCAGTTGATCGTATTTTAATAGTGTGAGAGTATGGAATAGAGAATATAGATGATGGATCAATGGGTTGTCTATAAGCATGCCTGAGAATTGCTGATCAAATTCCCTGTTTTTTCTGTGGTGTTTCTAACATATGCTAACTCTCAATCAACAAAACAGTGTAATATAATGTGGGATCAACATATTAAACAATATGATAGATATTAGGGTAGTAATAATTCACCTTTAGACTTCACACCATGTCCACTGAAATCTGTGACAAGCTTCCTGTTAACACCAGTGAATGTTGGACAAAGCCAAAATGGTTTGAGCTGCTGATCTGTAAAAGAGACACTCCTTTAAAGGCTCTAGAAAACAGCAAGCAAAGTAATTTTTAAGTCCTTCAGAGTGCAAGACCAGACAAGAGGTTGACATCGCTCTGTTACCTGCCATGAGATCTGCAAGATGGCACTTGTTGTGCAGGAGGAATTTAAAATGAAAAGCCATACCTAGGAGAGGAAGAGAAGCATATGACTGACATTTAGACCTTCAAAATATGTTGACCAGAAATGTGTGTATGCACATATGGGCAATTTAAATGCACTGAGCTGGCTGACAGCTCTTGCTCCAGCTCACCCTCCTTACTCAATGCAGAGCAGCCCTTATACTGGAGAAGCCTGAGATCCAAACAGCCCCGAGCAGAGGGAGGTCAGCTCAGCCTTTCTGTTCCAGCCAGGTGAGACCAAAAGCCCCAGTACACCCTGCAGAAGTCTGGGGGCAGAGACACCTTTGTGTCTGAGGTGTAAGTGTGTCCCTGTTCCACAAAGTGGGCAGTCTGTCCTTGCCACCAAGAGCCCCACTGGGATAAAGGGATTTTGCCTATGCCTGGAGAGAGAGGGACAAAACTCTTTAACAGCACACAACAGTGACTAGCTACAGCTCATTTCACACAGCTGAGGCTTTTTTTAAAAAGGATTAAGAGTGTCCAAACCCCAAACAATGTGAGGGCCTGCTTCAATACGCCTGGAAGATTAATCCAGCTGTTTAGGGCTGGCCACCTAAAAAAGCAAAGCCTGCCTCCCATAGTTAGTGGAACTCCAGATACTAGGACATGAATAGCTTGGTTTAAGCAGAGGGCAGACTGGTAGCTAGTGCTAGATAAAAGGATACAAACCAGCACTGTAAATAAGAAGTGAACAATTATAAACCTGTAAAATACCCTTCAGGAAACACATGACTGCTGGAGGCTAGATGCTTTCAGCTTGTTCTGCTTATAAGTTTCCACTTTTTTTTCCCCCTTTTATTCTTGTAGGGACAAACTCTGGCTGCATGCACAGCACAGCCTGCTCCAGCCAGGACCAGAGGCCACAGGGAGCAGTGGTGCCCTGGCCACTGCTCTGGCAGCCTCCTGAGCCAGGGGAGGGACCCCACGGGCACAGAGTGTTCCCTGCTGGCTGCGCTGGGAGCTTCAAAACATGTTTATGTCGAGTCAGCAAGAACCGCCCAGATTGCTGGTGCCACTGCTCCCTCTCCCTTTCCAGGCTGCTGGAAGGAGCTGTGCCAAAGTCTGAGCCCACATTTAAGTCTGTTTCAGGTGCTACCTGCAGTTGGCTCCTGCCTGCCCAGAGTCACTTGCCCCCATCTCACCAGTGCACCCAAGGTCACCTGAAGGTGAAGGGCAGACAGGGCTGCCCCTGTGCCCCTCTCCCTGCTCCAGCTCTCCCTGTGCTCCAGCGAGTTCCAGCAACGCGGCATAATTAGATATCAAACCCTTCCCCACCCACAGCAAGGCCAGGCAACAGCAGACAGTGTGTCCTGGTCAGCTGGAAAAGGAGTCCTCCTGCTTGGTGTTCCACAGGATGCACCGCTGTCAAAGGCTTGAGGGGACACCCAGCTCATAACTCAAGTACGTCTCTAAAGCACAGAGGTGCTGTGTGGGGTGCCCTGCAAGAGGGGACCATGACAGCTGTAGCACAGCATGTCAAGCACTTGGTGGAGTTTCAATCAGCTGGAAATTAGAGCAGGAGAGAGCTGGGTAAGGAGACCTCCAGCAGCAGCCAGCTCTCCACAGCTGTGCAGGGTCTCTTGGATGCCTCCATCCAGGCTTGCTAATGCCATCTGTCTGCCTGGGATGGGGCTGTGTATGGGTCTGTTTGCCCATTGTTAAGGCTCCCTGAAGTGCAGGAGACAATGTTTGGGTTTGCCTTGACCTTGCAGGCACTGCAGTGGAAAGCTGCTCTGCACAGGGGCTGCAGCCCACACTGGTGCCTTGTGATCCTTGGTGCCAGGATCAGACCTTTGGTGTGCCTGGGGGGAAGAGCACTCAGGAACATTGTGGCCAAATGGAGACTTGTGTGCATAACAGCATTGTCAGCTTCAAGTACCACGAGTCATAGTTCACAGCCCTTAAAATGCTGATTTGGGTTGTTAAGTAAACAGTGTTTAATCCTCTCGTTTAACATTAGATTTTTTTTTTTTTTTTTTTTTTTTTTTTTTTTTTTTTTTTTTTTTTTTTTCTTTTCTAATTTGCTGTAGAACTTCACCTCAAAATGTGCATGGCACCTCTCCCAGGTTTATTGAGACAGTATACACCACGTGAAAACCTATAATATAAGTTCTAATTCTAATGCCAGTTCTCCCCTTTCTCTCTCAGTCCTTTCCCCCATGCCATGGGCTCCTGCCTCTCCCCTGCACAGCTCCCTGCCACATCTGCCCATTTCCATCCACCAGGCTGAGCTATCTTGACCAGGGAAGGGTGCAACCTCTGCTCCAGTGCAAAAAGAAGCTGCCAAGGTCATTAGTTTGTATTCTTTCCCACACCATTGGAGGATGCAGAATTTGATTTCATGGAAAGCTGGTAGAACAAGGAGTCTCTGCCATGTCTCTGATTACAGGGTGGAAACCTCCTGCCATGCTGGCAGGTGAAATGTGTGAGCACAGCCCAACTCAGCTGGTGCTTAGCAAGGCAAAGCCAAAGCCCCTGCCTGCCCCACAAAATCCATCCAGCATTTGGGTTTCAGCCACCTACCACAGGAATGAGGGGCATTTGAGAGAAGAGTTTGTTCCAGCAGACTGAGTAAATGAGTAAGCTGCTGTGGGTTAGGAAATCCAGATGTGGTGGAGGATGGTACAGACCTGCAGAACCACAGGGGCAGAGGGCTAGTGGCTCTGCTGCCCTTGCTAGAAAAGGGTGTAGTGAAAGAGTTGCAGTGGGGGTCAGGCCCTGTGTCATGTGCCAGAGGCAGTATAGCCAGGGAGGCGAAGGGAAGGAAAGAAATCAGTGAAATTCTGTGGATTTATGGTGAAGGGAAGGACAGGCTGTAGAACAAATGGACCCATATGACAAACTGAAGTCAAATTTCCAGCAAGAAATTCCAGAGCTGCTGCCACCACAAGGTGTGCTCACCATGGATACAGGCTGACAGTGTGCCCTTGAGTTCAGGACAGCCATGCCCCTTTTCCCAGCAGGGAACTTGGAAACAGCAGGATAGACTCACCTGAGGGTTGGCTCAGCCTTTGGGAGGTAGAGGTAATTCAGTGGCCTCTGTTGCCATTGGGTCTTTTGGGCCAGTTTTACTCTGCATGAATGTTAAAATACCTACACTGCTTTTTGCCATGAAATGGCTTTGCCCTGACTGCAGTGATATCACTTTGCCTGAGCTTTCCAGCATGCTGTGTGCCTGTAGCCAGCTCAGGCACTGCCTTGCCCTTCAGCAATGTTTCCATACTTTATGAACCAATGGCCATGTATTTATAAAACACACAAATCTGTCCCCTCTTTTGTAGCATGCTATAAAGTAGACTTGCTTTGAGCATTCCTACGCTTTTGTTCCTGCATTTTCTTCCTCAGACCTTAGGAGTTTTTTATCCTTACATCCTAACCAACTAGCAGTTTTTGTAAGGTTGCCAGGAATAGGTAAAGATCTCCATCATTGACCAGAACTGTCTGGATTCAACTCCCTTCCTTCCCACAAACAGCCAGCAAGCTTATGGCTATACTGAGACAGTGCAACTCCCCACTGGCAGACACTATTGACATAAAATAATTTGATGCTGCTTGCAATCCCAGCAGCCACATCAATTGCACTGTTACAAAGCTTAAGTATGGTGCCACTCAGGAACCAGGCAGAAGGCTGATACCAGCATCCCCAGTCAGCCCCAGCTGGAAAGAGCAGAACTGGATGGTCCATCACTGGTACAAAAATCATCATGTGCCCACGTCCTCATTTCAAATGCCTTAATTTTAATTTAGAAGCACTCCATAAGGTGCCTCTGCAAGGAGAAGGGCAACAAACAGCTGGTACCTGTTAAAACACAATAAAAAAAAAAAAGTTAACTGTGTATTAAAATCGGTCAGGTCATTGGAATGCATGATATTCATTGTCACTTCTACACCTTGTGTCCCATGAAGTTTAAGATGTATTTGGAGAAAGAGACAGAAACAAATTTCTGAGCAGCCAACAGATTTAATTTGAGAGTTGCTGCATACAGCAATCTTCTCTGACCCACTCCTCTGCTGTGCCAGAGGTCCCTGCCTTTCTACAAAGAGAGACCATGTTAGATCTTTCCACTGCTTTAATATAACTCTTGGGGAGGTTAAGATGTCAGACACTAGCCAGGCTTTGGCATCTCTGCTAACAGTATGTTATGCACTGTCATTTAGCAGAAGATCAAACCATAGGGATTAGAGGGAAATTCTATTGACATATCCTGGAAGTAAATTGAAATATTGCTGTGTCTGACCTATGTGTACCTTGAAGTGTTTAAAAAAAAAACCAAAAAGCAGCAGCCCTTCAAGAGCCCTGAAAACCTTCCAGTGCTGAAAAACCTGGCATGCCTCTTTGTCCTCAGGGAGTTTAATAAAGATATATAATAGCACAGACCACCCCAGACTGTTTTAATCTTCCCTTCAATCTCAAAGACTGAACTCTTGTATGTTTAATTTAAAGGTATTTGTCCCATGAGGAAAATCTGCTGCCAGAAGCATTAGTGCTTTTCCAAAGGATGTTCCTTAAATATGAATGAGCTGAGCCTCTGTGATCATTTTAATTGATCCAGCAGTGCTTGCAGCTAAAAAAGTAAAGCTGTCACCTTTCATGGCAGACCAGACCTTTTCCCCTGCTGCCTAATATTTGTATTCCTGACACTTTACAAAGATAGTCAGTCTTGCTCAGCCTGGGAGATTTCTATAAATTCATGATCACAGCAGTTAACTTGATTCTGTCAAAATTGGTATATAGGCTGTAAGATTTTGCCCCAGAGAAAGATGAGAAATTTTTCTTTTAAAAGTGGTTTTGAATAAATAAAATGTCATTGACACAGAAACACTTACAGGCACTATGCCATCAGGACAGGCAGCAATGCTGGTGAGATAAACCATTCAGGCTCTTTTAGACTCCTTGTCCTAGTATCTAAAAGCTGACCAAGTAAGAACAAACTTTTAAAGTTTTTGCAGAGAAATACAGTCCTGAACACTATTAGACTTCAGTTTCACCTACAGACTCTCCACAGATAAGTTACTGGAGTTTTGAGCCAAGCTGGACACCCAGCAGACATCAGGGGCTAAGTTCAAAATTATTGCAAGGGCACTTTACAAAGAGGATGCCCATATTTCCATGAACAGCTGCATTTGTCCCCAAATACATGCAGAGTGTCTTTATGGTCATAGAATGGGTAACTCCTTTGTCCACAATGCATGTGGCTTAAGAACTTCTCTTTATATGCAACTTCTAAAAAACAGGAAGACCAAAATCTAGAATCTCACTGTTATCCATTGAGAAGTCATTAAGGGAGCTCTGGGAAAGGGCTGCCAATGGGAATGGGAAAGGATCATTCATTCTTTGTGCCCATCTGTGCTTTGAATATTCTAATAGGCCATGGAATGCAGTGGAAATATTTCAAACATGTCTACATCTCTACTAAGAAGCCAAAAGGCAGAAAGCAATTTATCTCACAGGGGACACCAAAAAACGCTGAAAATAATTTTCTGTCATTTTAGGTCATGACTGTGCTCAGACTTGTGGTACAGAGGTCTCTCTTCCAGGTGAACTCATCCAACCTGGTGTGGCTTTGCAAATGCAGAAGCATTGTCAGGAATTGTATAATAGTATGAAATTTCAAGACATCTCACAGAATCACAGAATATGCTGAGTTGGAAGGGACCCAAGGATTGTTGAGTCCAGCTCCTGTCTCTTCATTGGACCACTTCCAAGAATCACAAGAGCCTGAGGGCATTGTCCAAACTTCTTGAACTCTGTCAAACTTGGTGCTGTGACCACTTCCCTTCGGAGCCTGGTCCAATGCCCAACCACTCTCTGGGTGAAGAACGTTTTTCTAATATCCGGCTTAAACCTCCCTGACACTTCAGGGTCCTGTCTCTGGTCACTACAAAGAAGAGATCCTTCCTCTGTCCCTTCTTTGTGCATCCCATGAATTTAATAAATGATGATTTTATTGTCAGGTACTCCCACACCTCACATGAGCAATTCCATCCAGTCTGTGAGAATAAAGTACAGTAATAGAGGAAAAAAGTCTAAAAAGGAACAAATACTAAGATTTGCATACTCTTGGTCTTTCTAATTTCAACAACAGAAGCAATTAAAGTGCATCAATCGGGTCTTTTTTTGTGATAGTGATGTTCTTTAGTGTTTTTAACAGCTTGCAAGTTCCTATAACTATAATCAGCCTGATCCCACTGTGCTCCCTGTCAGACACCACAATGGCTATAATCTGGCACCTGCTTGGTACAAAGCTTGGAAGTGAGCCTGGGTGCCCACAGAATAAAAATTAGTGTGTTCAGTGCAGAGGGAGAGGATCAGAGGGAATTTAGGAACACTGGTGACAGCCTTTATTTTTCTCTCTCAGCAAGAGAGTCCTGGCCACGACAGGTCAGAAAACACTGCTATTGTTCTGCCTTAAACCTTCCTTTTCCAGATGCAGAATTTCACTTTCAGAAGGAGCTGGTGTGGGGATGTGTTTCCAATAATATCAGCTACCTCCATCTGTCTCTTCTGGACTGCCCAGCTTGCTCTATTGTCAGACTGTTCAGAAAGCAACAAATATTTTTTGCCTTGACCAGCTGGCAAATCCTCTTCCTCGTGCCTGACTCACAGAGATGAATCACCTAGTAAAGCAGTGGGTTTAGATAGCCTATGCTTTTTCATCCTTTCAAATTCACTCTTTCTCTGCAGTGCAGAATCCAGTGGATCCCATTGACCAGGAAGTGTCTCAAGCAGATTTTTCTATAGAAAACCTGTCTCAGATGCTGATTGTTCTCCCCAGTAAATTACTTTAATTTCTCTGATAGAGATATCACTGAAGCTGTACAGAAATCTCTCATTGGTTTAGTGAAGTACAGGGACCTATATTACAACTTTATTCACATAAGAAAACATTTACTCTTGGTCTGTGTTCACTTTGAAATTCCTCATTGGAATGGGAAACTGTTAAATAGCAATCTTCATTGCTGCCTGGTTAAACACAAACAGAGCCATGAATTGGATTCTTGTACACAGCATACAAGTTTTAATTAATGAAAAGTGAGAGGAGAGGAAAGGGAAGTGATTTGTAACACTAAACAATCTGCACATTTCTTCAAATGCTATTGTTGCCTCTTTGTGAGATGCAGAGACTGGCTGCTGTGGTCTGGGAAGAGCCTGCTGTGCTGTGGGCTGTCTTGCAAAGAGATAGCAATAACAACATGGACTGACAGCTTCACAGCCAGAGATGCAGTGAGAAGCCAGGAGTTACTGGCTCCCAGTGGTGGCCTGGCTTACCTCTCCTTTCACAGAGTCCAGTATTGTCAGGATCTAAAAAAAAAGTGCAACAGCCCAGATGGGTTGCATCAAACTAAAAAAAATGGAAAAAAATAGAGTTTACCTGTAGGTCAGATCACACACCTGTGCTTGCTGTGGGATACTTGCTGTGGGAACTGTTCTGCATTTCATCCTCCTGGACTGGAGAAGGTAGTTTGGAATAAAGGAAACCAGTGCTAGCAGGTCCAAAAGCACAGGAATTGTAAATCAAGTGGCCTGGTAGTTCTGTAACAGCACAGTCAACATATCTTTATCTTGGAAACACCTTTTGGTTAATGTGGGATTCCTCTCACCTGCTCCAAAATGAGGTGTACAGTTCATGCTAGCAGTATAGGTTCATTTTATAGTCAATGGAGAAAGGTCATGTGCTTCCCAGATCACATCCAACACGTGAAATATTAGGGATGGGTACAAGTACAGGGGCAAGTGTTTTTTACCTGCCTTTCTTGACACCAGGATATTAATTTTTTCACTGGTCACAGTGAGGGTGGAAACATAGACAGTATGTGCTAAAAGCTACCCAGGCTTCAGTATCAACATACAAAAATTTCAGGGCTGTATGTTTCTATCTTGTTTACATACTGTGGTTGATAAAGGAAAAAAAAACAACTTACAATTAGAAAGGATAATTATGACAAAGCTTCATAAGATACAGACAGGTAGTGCACAGTGAACTAACACTGAATTGAGAGTCGGGGCACAGGAAAACAGAAGCTACTGAAGGCCTGTCTGTGGTCACAATCCAAAGCTGTTTGCCCATTTCATTCTGGGAAAGCATTTCTGTGACTTCTTTTTTGACAACATCCTTTCTTTTATTCCCAAAATGACAGCTGAAGAAAATCATAGTGAAAGACTATCAAAGTTGCTCAGATTTAATCTAATGCTATCTAGCAGGCACTGAAGAAAGCAGCAGCATGGTTTAAGCTAGGCTGAACAAAGCAGTGTGTGTGTGCTGGGTGTGTTTGGAGCAGCTTTTCCAGCTCTGCCTCCCCAGTGCAAACTGCAGCCTGCAGCTGTGGTTTCTCAGTGCAGGGAAAGAGAGCAGCTCCAAGGAGAGCCAGTGAATGCCAGCCCAGCTTGCAGGCTGGCAATGGACACATGCACAGGGCTGTGTCAGGATAGTGCCTGGATCTCAGAGGTGCATGGATCCTGGAAGGGACACACCAGTGCCTGCTCTGGGGTGGCTCAGTAGATGATTCCTTCTGGTTCCAGCAGCAAGTACTTCTTCATAGACAGAGGGATGGAGAGCAAGGGGACCTCTCGATGGCACCTTCCTGACAGTATTGCCCGAATAGCACACCTGCACAAGTGCATCAGTGACCGTGGTGAATTGCTGCACACAGTGAACAAAGACTCATAGAAATCCTGGTGCCTCTGTGAAAAAAACCCAGAAGTGTGTTTTAGGGCAACCAGAATATTTGGAGTAAGGATTTTTGAGTTAAAATGATAATTATGTCAAAGCATGTAGTTTGTCCCACAGTTTTGCCTTTTGACCTCATATTTTCCTCTTTAATTTCTTACTTTTAACTTAAATTCTCCCTTGCATTTGCAGCTAACTCATCCTGTTCACAGAAGTCTGACCTATGCAACAGAACCTAGAGGTACATAGTCATAATCATGTAATATGGCACTTTAAAAATATTTGCTGACTTAAAAAAATTATATATACACATCAATAAATATGAAGAAACACTAATCAGAAAGAGCCAAATCTTTTCATTGGCTGAGTACAAGGACAGCTGAGCTCCAAAGGATAACGTTGCAATTTAAATATCCAAAATATGGGATTTTTTCAGTGAGTGATATGCTTTTGCCAAATGTGAGATATTAAGTGGGGAAGTCCCCATCCTCTGAGATGTTCTTCTCTTTCTTATGGTTTGGTATGGGCTATGAAAATAATAAGCCTGGATTTTACTCAGTTATGACTCATTGAGAGCTCACCTCCAAGACATCCTCAGGTATGGCTGCCTTCCACTTTGATGTCGAGTTGATGTGTTCATAGGAGTTCACCACTACCTCCACAGCTCTGGGGTGGGAATGACAGGCTTGTAGCACCTGCAGGCAGGATGCATGGAGACCATGAGTACCCCAGGAAGCTGGGGCTGGCCCGGGTGCTCAGCACTGGGCACAGCAAACTGAGGCAGGCACAGCCAGTTATGGGAGGATAAGGCTGGAGATGCAAAAGACACAAGGACCCTCCACACCACTCTGTGCAAGCACAGCAAGAAACCCCAGGCTCATCACCAGTTTAAGACAGAAATGCTGGCTTAGATCTCCACAGCAGTCTAGATGGGGTGGGGTTTATCACCTAAATCTAGAGATAGCTTGTTCTTAGCTGGGTTGAGTCACTCAACACCAGGTAAAGCCATGCACAAAAATTCTTGCTTCAGCACATGCAGCTGAGGAACAGAAAAAAATATCCCATCATATGAATGAAAAATGCATTCTTAAAGAAAAATTTAAAATATGACCAGAAGAAGAGACAGTTCATAAGCAAGGCTTTCAAGCCAAAGAAGGCTCTTGACACAACTGTTCTGCTCAGTAATTTTAGCTCAACAGGAAGAAAACTCAGTCTATTGTCACTCATATACAGGGGTAACATTGCATTCACCCAGTTTTGTCCCATGCAGTCTCCAGGTTTTGTAAACAAAACTGCAGAACATCCCTCTGGGATAAATGCCCTATGTTTTTACAGGTGGGCAAATGGTAGTTTGGAAGAGAGACCCACTTCATGCAATAGGATGCAGAAAGAGGAGACTTCAGGCCTTGCTCTCAAGTGCCCTCTAGGAGACTAAGCATTGTTCTGCTACAGACAGAGACTCCCCATCCCTGGCTCAAGAGGACACAATTAAAATTCTGGCCTTTTATTCAAAGGCTTCTGGTTGCTTGCCTTGTTATAATTTTACATATACAGTTGGAGAACTGCAAACAGTTGCTGGATGAGAGAGGATAAGTCCTGACTTCATCAAGCTCATTGAGTCATCCAATATATCAACACCCTTAGGTGCTTCTGTCAGTGTCTCAGGCTCTGCAGGTGCTTAAAAACTTCAGGAGGAATCCTGCAATACTTTTTCCTTTTTTTTTTTGGTCATTAGCTATGAGCCCAGGGCCAACACTTTTCCTTAATTCTCACATTTTCTGGCAATAATCCAAAGCTTTATTGAGATGCATTTCATTTTGAATAGATTGAATAGATTTTTAAATGTCAGATGTGACAAACTGAATCAAGCAGTCTCATCTCTAATCTTTGCTGTAGACCATGAAATACACATTTCATATAACTCAGCTGTATGAAGCCAGGTTTGACAAAGGGATGTGGTTTTTCTGAAATAGAAAATTAATTTGCTATGAAAAATCAGGCTTCAACCAGCATTTAGAGTTTGGTATTTCAGGTTGGTTAAGAGCAAAAATTAGGTCTGTGTCTGATTTCTGGTCCAGGCAACTTTAATTTCACTTCAGTTAAATTATATCACTCTTACAGTAGGTCATCTCACAGTGTTTGGGGAATCTGGGCCCACACTGACAGGACTCCAGCAAATCCAGAGAGCACTAAATCCTGAAGTTTGGATCTCTCATCCATTCCTGTTCAGGACACCACGCCTCTCCATAGCCCTACTGTACGAAGACATCCTTAACCTTGTGGAATTGCAGAGGGTATATCCTGGCTGCTCCATGGTTCAGTAGCAGCTGGTAACAGATGTCAGGCTGAGCAGCTGGCCGCACAGATGTCACTTTTATGATATACTGGAGGGGTGCACAGCCATTGACATCCATGATGTTGGCTTCTGCTCCTGCCTCCAGCAGCATGTGCAGCAGGACATGATCACAGTTCCAGGCAGCTTTGTGCAGTGGTGATTTGAAATCCTCATCACGAGCATTCACTTCAGCTTTATAGTCCAGGAGCATGCGGCAGATGAGGTGGTGATTCTGGCTGTATATCTGATCCTTATAGTGAAGGGCCCAGTAGGCTGCACAGGCCAGGGGAGTCTCCATGTAGGCATTGAGAGCATCCACCTGTGCTCCCTGCTCCACGTAAAAGGCCACCAGCTCTGGGACTCCCAAACGTGCCACGACGTGCAGGGGAGTCTCCTCGTCCTTGTTGTTTGTTCTTATGTTCACATTTGCTCCTGCCAACAGAAGAGGATGGGGGGAAATGAAGGCAATGAAACACTTGTTTGGCCATCATTCTGTATGTCTGGCCAACTCTCTGGCCTTTCCTTCCCAAGGAAAAGGTCAGGGTTTGAAAGGCACATGTAAATGCAAATAGCATTGATCCCGTGTTAGTTAAGTCTCCAAGAAAACTCTCAGAATCTTAAGGTTTTTAGCTCCAGCTTCAGATGTGATGTGCTTGAAGACCTTATCTGAACATTCTATTTCAGAGCAGCATGCAAGCCCAGATTTCTGGGTAAAAATGCTTTTTCCTGTGTATTGAGAACTGTGGAGAAAGTAGAGCGTTACTCCTACTCCGGAGAGCAGCTCTGCTCTGCTCTGTACCCTGAAAACACTTCCTGCAGCACCTCATTAACTGGAGCCCGGATGAAAGGACATTTTACAGCAGACCCGTGGATGGTATAAAGAACCCACTGCCAGCGGGGTGCGGATCCCGTTTGCAGAGCGGGTCTGGGCGCTCCGAGCTGGAGCAACAGCACCATCTGCTGAGCTGAGAGCTGGCACCGGGGAGGAGAGCCAGGAACCGCCTCTGGGCCGGGAAAACCCGGTGCTAATGCTGCTAAGCCGAGCTGAGTGCCAGCCGTGTCCCCTGTCCCCGAGACAGCATCGGCAATCCGAGTCTGGAGGTGGCGACCAAACGTGGGATCAGCGCTGCTTGCTGACCCCGGAGGGGATAAAGTGCAGGGACCTGGATGGATCCCAAGGGATGCCACTGATGGAGATGGCAGGTCAAAGATGCATTTTGGAATCTTTTGGGGCAGGAAATTACCTGACAACCTGGCTTCAGCTCCTGGGGATGCTACTCTGTGCATGTGCACACCCGTGGTTTGCTCCAGAGCTTTCCCATTATATTTGGAGCCTCAGCATTCAACTCACATGGAAATCAGAGTTTAACGAGTGCTTTGGGAGGAAGGGTGGATTTTAAAGTACTATTATGCTGTTGTTGATGGTGGGTGGAGAAAGCCTGCAGAATACATCCTTTCACTTGCATTCATCCTATACTGTGTTTCATAAGACTTTTAAGCTTTTCTATGCTAGCAAATTCAACTCCTGCTGTCAGGATTGTTTGCTTTGGGCAGGATACAACTGGCAGCATTTATTTTCCTTTCTACTAAACAAAATAATATGTATCTTTCCAGCAGAAGAAAAGCAATGTTGTTATTCATTTATGACTGCAATTGCCTGCCCACGAAGCATGGACTTTGCACTTGGGCTCTGTATCTCAGGAAGAGCTTTCAATAACAACCCATGTAACAAAACCAACCCAAAATTATTTGTATTGTTGTGGCGCAGTGTGATAAATAGGGGAGTCTCTCTGTAACTGAAGACTTGAACTGTGTTTCTTTTACTGTGTCCTGTGTCAGTACCCTTCTGTTCAGGAAATAGTGTGTGACAAATATATTTATGGAAGAGCTACATCTATTCACAGCCTCATTTGTTGCAGATGACCAGCAGCATAAGGTACCTTACTTTGGGAAAACCAGAATATCATATAATACCCTTTTTTTTCCTCCAGGCATGAGTTTGGCTGCATCCATGACAAATGAAAAGACAGTACAAAAAACTGCATCAAATTTTTAAAGGCCAGATCTCAAAAAACAAGTGGTGGGAAAAGTTTTACTCAGGTCCAGGAAATTTGAACAAGAAATAAGATGAGGAGTGCTCTTTCATGTGGAAATAGCTCAATAGTAAACCTACATGAACAAGACAGGAAAAGAAGCCAAGAGAAATAAAAATTCCAGGATTCAGAGGAGCTCTGCTGCTGATGGACTGATTAGGCAGTAGGCTAGTGAAACAATCTTGGAGTAAATACCAGTGGCCAGAGAAAGGGAAAGATAAATTGAGAAAACGGAATGGGCGAAACTTCCTCTGATCAAAGAGATGCCAACGAGGAGGCTGAGATGAAGACATGAGTCACCTGTGAATGGAAGGGATAAACACACATCTACTTTGAGAAACTGCCTTCTAAGAGAAAGCCCAGAGCATGGCCACCGTCTTTGTCCATGGAGCGTTCCCTTACCTCTCCGCAGCAGCTGCTGGGCACAGGGCATGGAGGTGCGCGTGGTGCAGAAGTGCAGGGGTGCCTGCCCGCTCATGGAAAAGCAGTTCAGCTTTGCCCCGTGGTTACAAAGGATCTTGAGACACTCAACATTTGCCATTTCACAGGCTATGTGGATGGCAGCTTTTCCATTGGGCCTGCAGTTGATTGTAGCTTTGTGATTGAGGAGGACTGAAAGACTCTCCAGATGTCCATACATGACAGCTAGATGAAGTCCAGTTGCCCAGGATATTTTTAATTTGTAGCTGGGAAGCCAGTATCCTGTACAAAGTGAGAATGTGTTACCAGCCTTGGCAGAGACTTTTCTTTGGACTATCCACCTACTGAGAATAATTCAAGGGGAAGAAAGTGTTGGAGTTTTTAATGTAATTTACTGTAATTTCACCAGCATAGTGCACACAAAGTTCTCTCAAGCATAACTTCATTTTCATTAAGCACTGTTACAGGCTGAATAGCCTGCCTTTTGGAGAGATAATTCCCATGTAGATGTACTCTGAAAGAAGCTATTAGACTTTTTTGTGACTGGTATAGATTAAACAAAACAAAAAAAAATATTGCTTAGAGAGTTTGAAATGCCACCAGCTAAAAAATATGGGGGAAGTGGGATCTCCTGCCTGCCAGCAGGTGAACAAAGGTGGCATTGGAATAAGACTATGGCATTTAGTTAGGACGGTGACTCAACAGACAGCTCATCCTACTGTTTCTGTGTGGGAGATGGCAGGATTTTGTGTGTCAGGGCTGGATTCAGACCTCCAGGGATGCATTACACATAGATGACCCCTGGCAATGTGGCTGCAGCTGTGTCAGGGACCTCCTGCCCACTACTGCCCTGAAGAGCACAGAGTGAGGAGATTGGATGCTGATGTAAATTAGGCTGAAGAGCCAAATAGAAGCAGTGACACTTTAGCATGAAATTTTGGCTGCAAAATGTTTGGATTTTTTCAAAAAATGTCACCATTTTTTTCTTTTTTTTTTTTTTTATTTGCAAACAGGTGTAAAGCCAAATATGCATAAATACTTGTTGCCAAATTAGGACTATATGCTTAATGACTGCACAGATACAGTCTCAGAACTGATTACTACAATCACTTGTTTAAGAAAAGTAAAGCATCACAATAATGTGCAGAAGGGCAAGAGAAGTCTAAATTTATTTTTTTTTATACAGTACCTGCATCTTAGCTAGAATGTGACCATAAAATTCTTTGGGTTGGATTTATCTATTTCTCCTGGTTGAAATCTGTTATCATGTAAAAAACACAGAAAAATATTAAAGATGTCAATTATAGTAAGGTCAAATTAATTCAAACCTTCTTTTAATATTTTCTGGTTTTATGCAGTTTTTCAACACTAATGTCATATATATATATTTTTTACAGTATTCATGAAGTACAAGCAGAAAGGAAACAAAGTGCAGGTGGCAGGGAGAAATTAATTAAAATTTTTCTTTCCTCCTAGATAAATTACAAGTATATTTTGAGATAGGGGCAAGAAACTGAAGACCATGTAATCTACTCTAGTACTAAATTTTTGGGAATGCCAGACCCAGGAACCCCCACTGTAAATGGCAAGAGCAGCAGCCCTGAGGCCCCAGAGTGCCTGAGCAGGGTGACAGGCTCCTGTGAGGACACTCAACCTGCTGACTGTGCAGGTTACACTGGCAGCTCTGTTAGGGCAACCTCCTCATCATACACCCTCAAACCAGGCACAGAGAAGCTGGGCTATATCCCAAAGTCTCTGCATACAGCAGAGCAAGCTTCTTAAATCCCCTCCCTATCCAACTGTACGAGTGGTGCTTCCCCTTGTTACCAGTGAACTGTGATCTACTTCCAGCTTATCCCATGTAGGGCTGGGTCTCCCATTTATGGCCAGATATAAGCCATAAATTATACATTAACAGCAGGAAAGTCATACCTAAAAGCAAAGTTATCACACACAATTATACCCACGATTTTCCTGCATGAGTCCACAATGTATTTCTTTACCTGTGCTGCTTGCAGGTGAGCTGTGCTCAGACATCCCCAGGGAGCATCTCCCATGTCCTCTGCCCAAACCTGCCAACATCTCTGAATTTGGAGGGACAGGGCAACCCTGAGCAGATGTGGGCTCCATGGGAGACCTCATTCAGCTTACCTGTTTCCTTGTTTCATAACATTAAAAAAGCCACGGTGCAAGGAAGATCAGCACCTTTGAGAGCACTCAGACTCTTTGGATGAGAGGAAGAAAAGGAACTGTCATCTATGCCATCTCTTTTCCACTTAATCACAAAGGGCTATGGCAAAGCTCAGACAGTCAGAATGGTGGGGTGGTGAATTTTCCTCCCCTCTTCCTCCTTGAGGAAACCCTCCTTTCATATCACATCTCTCTGTCATTCAGAATAAAAGAGTTGATAAAAGTTATTCCTGCCTCTCAGACAAATTGAATACAATTTTGTGATTTAGGCCATAAGGGTGCCTTTTCCTCTCTCTACTTTTGGGAAAACAAATAGAGACTTCTTCGAAAGAGCCTAGATAATGATTTCCATCACATGATCTGTGATTAAAAATCTATTCATTAATCCTGTAGTCTCAAACCACAACTAGATTGCATTTCAGCCTGCTGAGGACAGAAGAAGATATATTTTAATATAAATTCAACACAGTGTAGCTTAGTTCATACATTGTCCCTAAGGTAAGTACATCACAACTGCACCATCCTCACTCTGAAGAAGTCAAAAGAGCAGGAACCAATCATTAAATAAGGGGAAAACACAGAAAAAGAGAAGAGGTGAGATAGTTCCTTCTTTATGCCACAGAAGAGAAAGTGCATTTGCTGTGCTGCTGCTGCTAGAGGTGTTTATCTCCACATATGATCAACTTCTGGCAGAGACTGGTCGTTACTGCTTTCTAAATGCACAAGAAGAGTCTGTTAGCAAGTAGGTCATGAAGTATGTTGATTTTAGCAAAGAGAAAACTTGGTTTATTGCTTTAAGTTGTAAGGTTTTGGAAACTCTTTCAGTGTCTGTCTGGGAAACAGATGTTGTGTTGATTGTTCTGGTTGGTTTTTTTTCCACATTCTTTTTTCTGTTTTGATAAGCTAACACAATAAACTTTCTCTCATCCAGCAATACCCAAGGTCCACGGGATTTCCTTAGCTCCCCTGAGCTTGGGAGAATCCACTTTACTTCCATTTAAAATGGAAGGCAGGGGATATTTTGTGTTTCTAAACAGCCTGTATATGTGACTGGGTTCAGGCAAGAAGTGCATACACCCCATTTGGCCTGCATGTGGCCTGGGCTCTGGCCTGCCCTTCAGCAAGCCCAGGGAGCTGATAAACTCCCTGCTCCAGTGGCCCTGGCCATGTGAGCCCACTGGGACAGTGCTGCCCCTGGATCAGCTTTGGCTGCAGCTTCAGAAGAGATAAAAGTTCCTTGAAAATCACTCAAACCCCTCTACTTCCTGTCTGGTGAGTGCTGCCACATTTACCTTGTTTGTAGGATGCCAGAATCAGGTTTTCATCTTCGACTTCAAACACTGTGTCCACGTCTATTTTCTTTTGGCTCAAGAGCTCTTCCAGTGTTGCAAAGTCATTGGACTTCAGGGCTTCAAGAAAAGCTTTTTTCACCAACTTGGCAGCTGCAGCTCGAGTAATTTTCCCCCCTGTGTTCTCTCCCTCTTTGTAGGTCTCCTCCAAATCCATTTCCAAAGGTATCTGTTTGTGCTGTGAAGAGGGGCACACTGAGGTCCCTATAGCACAGTTGCATGCTGAAGTTTCTGAAGACCAGAAGGTAATTTTATCACTCAGTCATGCTGATCTGCTTGTTCTATTTATAAGAGGAGCATTCCAGGCATCGAAATGTCACTCTTAGATATCACCACACTCTCTTGATGAAAGAGAGGACAGACACACTAGGAATTAAAACAAAATAAGAGTTATCTCCATGGGCTTCATACACCTTAAGCTTCATTAACCACCTGATTGCCTTCTGGTCCTGCCCATGCCCTTACATTAGAAGACATTAGTTCTGAGTGTTGTTTCTCAGCTGCAGAAGCACCCACACTTCCTTTCAGAGTTGCCATGGCTCATTTATTGGCTGCAATGGGATGTGATGCTCTGCCTGCAGATGCCTTTTAACTAGTGCAATTCAGCAAAAAGAATCTAAAAAAATCTCCAAGGCACTCTTCATGTGGGAGGTAACCCACTCTCCTCCAGGACAGCATTCTGCTTGCTGGTGCTGAGATCAGGGGCAACAAGCAGGAGAAATGGAAGGAGAAATGCTGGGACATGGGGGCTGCAGGGCTGTACAGCCACATTATGGGTAGGAGATCTCTTACACTAGTGCAGGGGGTTAGTGTGTGAATTAACTCAGCTGCAAGCACAGGAGGCTGCATGGGTACATAGGCTCTTCTCCTTCCTCTGCTCACCCTTCATCTAAATTCAGAATTTCTCTCTCACAAGCCCATCACTCATGAACACTGCCCCCTCCCTGCTTTCTCCTACAGTCTTTGCCAGCCCCATCCCTGTACTGACAGCAGTCAGTGTAGCTAGCATGAACTTCTGCCATGCATCACTTAGAAGTGGTTCACACCTGCCCCCACTTGGGCTGATGGATGAGACCATAGCTAAAAGGACACTATTTACCCTTGATTTAAATCACCCATCAAAGCTCACACCACTACAACCATCATTATAAAGAAATCTTCATATTTTTCCTTCTTGTGAGCTTGGCTGCCAAGTGGGTTGATGGAGAAACATGGTGACAGTGGAAGTCAGAGCAGCCTCTCTGCTTGGAGAGTTTGCAGAGGCCAGGTTCCTCAGGCAGCCCCATCAGCAGCTGCAGACCCCTGCCCATGGGGCTGCTCACCAGCTCTCTCCTACAGCCCGTGCTCAGCAAAGGTGGCACCAGACAGCAGTCCATACCTGTGAGTTCCTTCTACCTATGAATTTTGAATGAAAGATACTGGATTCCCCAAGGTAATGTACATTGTAATAGACACAAGGGGAAGGAAAATGGCTGGCCCTGGTGCTATAGGTCCCAGGCAGCTCATCTGTGTCTTTTGAGGCTTAAGAGGAGAGTCAGCATCAGGCTTTTCATATCTTTACATTCCCTCCTGCAGAACCACTTCCTGCTTGCATTGCTACTTTCAGTAGAGGATGACTTCAGGCTATTAAAAAAAAGTATTGATGCTTCTCTGGTATGAGCAGAGAAACAGGAGGTGAACTCCAGATCTTACAGGCTTCTTGTAACCTGCAACTTTATTTTTGAACCATTATATTCCTGGAAAGACGTGGATGCACAAAGCACTGATATGTGGCTGTAACAAATTGTCCACCTAGCTACACATTTGATTTGGAGCTGATTAGCTTTTTGTCTTTCATCTTTCATAAGTGGTATTATATGACATCCAGTCTGGCTGAAAGACTCGTGCTGGGCCAGCTCTATGCCTCTGCTGCTCACAGGTTGGCATGCACAAGCACGCAGCTCTAACAGATTGCTGCACATCCATCGTGCTTGCTCTAGGTTGACAAGCAAGCTGAAGGAATTTGTGCTGGCTTGGCCCACAGTGAAAGAGGAAGGTGGTTAAAATTACCTTGCATTTGTCATGGTCCACGAGCATGCACAGGAAGGAACAGCACCTCATACCAGATTATTCATTACAACTTGCTCACTTCAGCAATTTTTGTGGCCTCTGACTCCTACAGAAAATTTTCTTAACATCATTAAGTTTAAAAAAGAGAAAATAAGTAATTATAGATATGTATATAGTCTATAGATACCTATGTGGCCTTAGTAGTTAGCATTTTCCTGTAAGGAGTGTTTGGGTTTAGTCTTGAAAAAATCCACTTGTATGTGTGGTTTCAGTGCAATTACACACAAGAATAAGGAAATGTTTCTATATTTTGAATTGACAAAGAATCACTTTTTAAAGCACTAAATATTCTATTAATTTGCTTAAAGCATAGTCAAAACATATTTAAGAATACATAAATACTGTAAGGCATGGGGGGGGAACAAAAGGGACCAGTTTTTACTATACATCTGTGTTTTTGTTGGCTGTATGATTTCCTGCAAACTTCTCCTTCTTCCACCACGAGGTGGCAGTTTGATTTTGAAAGTCGACGCCGATGTCATCCAATCTCCAGGTCTGCTAAATATGCTAAACATTGTACTGTGCAACAATAGCTCATCCCTTGGTTAATATAAATAGCAGTTACAGTATTTGCAATATTTATAAGTTAGACTTGAGGCCACTGTCATGGGTGCTGTGCATTCACATACTGTATCTAGTAAAAAAACATGGTTTCCATATTTAGGATCAATTGTCTAAATTACAGAGCTAATGTTAAGTCAGATTTTTCCCAGGGAGACAATTCCTGCCCCCAACTCAGCTCCACACAGTGCCACACAGCACAGGATGAACCACAGGCACACAAACACCTGCACCTCTGGGGGCAGCTGGATCTGCTCTCTGAAGTGTTACAGAGGGTCATAAGATGCAGGTGTGAAGGTTACACAGCAAACAGAGGAGCAGACAAGCTCTTGAGGTGCACTCTGCCTCCCACTGCAGGGGATGGGACTGTTGTCCCTGGCTTTAGTTGGGTTGCTGGGGACCCTCTCCATCAGCATTAACACAGGCTTATTCTAAGGTCCTCTGAAGTCAAGGGAAGTATTTCAGTGCTGTCAGTGGGTCATGCCCTTTGTTAGGCTGGGCACCAAGCAGCTGAGCTGAGCAGGGCACAGCTGCTGGAGGTGAGCACATGGGCATCACTGGGGTGGTGTTACGAGAAAGATGATGGGTGGCATGGGAGTGTGAATGAAAATCAGAGCTTGGGACTGCTCACAAGAAGACAAGGACAGGATTAAGCAGAGAGTGAGAAAAGGCATTCTGGCAGACTGTGCAGAGTGTGATTCCTGAGGAGCCAGCACCCCTTCATTGGCACCTGCTGATGTAGAGCAGAAATCTATTGGCAGCCACATAGCTCACAGCAGCTGGGAACAGCTTGAATGGAACGTGGAGGTGAAAACCAACATCCCGAACTGTATGCTGGGTGGGCAGGACACCAGCAAAAGGAGAAATGCTCCCAAAGGATGGTGGTGATGCAAGCAGAGCCGTGAGGCTGCTCCAGGTTGCAGTAGTGAATATCCTGGCAGTGCCCTGGCAGTCCAGCCAGCCTGTTCTGTAACAAACCTGCCTTGCAGCAGTGCCCCAGCACACCTGGCCAGGGGGGTGGTGGCCAGCTAATGGGGTTGGTGGCCAGGGGATTGGTGGCCAGCTCACAGGGGTCACTTCAAGAGCAGGAGGCTCCCTATGAAGCAGTCTGCTCTGCTCTGGAGCCTTACACACTAAGGAGGGAAATGTACTGAATGTCAGATCTGTGGGCCTCAAGCAAAAAACAGATCCTTGAGCTAATCCCACAAAGAGAGCTTTGATCTCTTGTGAACAGCTCAAACTTGTAGAAATACTGTTGCAGCAGTGATCACAGCCCCTCACTTTGCCCTGGCCCTTACAGCATCTGCAGCATCAGACCAAGTCTGCCACGCTGCTGCCCACTCTGTGGGCATATATCCCTTGTGTATCCCTTGTTTCTTGTCAGCTCTCCTTCCCAAACTGGATTAAGCACAGCTCTCTTATTCATTTAGCACATTTTTTTCCTAATATAAATATAGATTTTTTTTTAAATTTTTTTTTTTTTTTTTACTGCTGCACATCTTTCTGCCAGCTTTAGCCTTTATTATATTTTATCTGATTTGTTTTCCAGGATGCTGACTCTGAGTGTGAAGATTACATAAATCATCCCCATGCTTCTTGCTTTATTTCTTACTAGGAAAAAAGCTCTTTAGCTCTGCCAGGTGCAAACTACCTTCTGCAAGTGCTCAGCTGTAAATAATCTTCTGAAAACAATAATCCCTGTAAATTCATCCCTGTGACTGGCTAACCTGAAACCTTCTTAGTTGCATTAATTTGGAATCCTCCACTTGTTCATTGTTACATTATTTCACTTTTGTTCGCATTTGCAAGGGATGGAAAACAGTCTCAGAGACTGAAAGGTATTTAGACATAAACTTCCCAAGTCAGTGAATACAGTTCCTAGGAAGTGGGAACCTATGTGCCTAGGAGAGTTGTAGCTTTGTTTTCTGTAAAGCAAGTGTAATTTAGAAATATGGAGCAAGTGGACATGCTTAAGCCTTAAGCTACACATGTTACAAAATCAAAAGCTGATGGCAACAATCCAGAATTTTGTTCTCATGGAGTGTTTTGTCTTTGAGGTGAAAGCTTAGCCCATCCTTTCACCAGTTTTGTTTTGGCTTTTATATCTGCTCTTTCCATCTTCAGCCCCAGGGATCCATTTCTTCATTCCTGCACATTGTTCCAGTTCCTGCTATCAATGTATTTATTAGCATGTTCAGAGGCTTGGTGTTGGATTTGCCATTGACATTGGAGTGTTAGCGGTTAAATTTAGGGTATTTTACATTAAAGAATAGGTTTTCAAAAATTACTACTAAGACAATTATTATTTTCCTATAAAAAGTTTGTACAAAATGCATTTGTTCTACAAAACTGTTAAAAGAAATACCATAGATACCAAGCCAGAATGAAGGTTCTCTCTGAGCCAAAGGTCATGAGTGTTTTAAACACAAAGCATATACACAGAATTTAAAATCAAGTGGACAGTATTTCTAAGAACTGGAGAAGTCTTGCCTATCTATCCTTAGTGGAAAATCCTCCTCATATTTTTTGCGGTTTGATGTCTGAGTATCCACCCAAGAGTATGTAAAACAGTAGGACTTTGCAACCAAGTTAAATATGAATGTGAATTTACACCTCTTCTTTCCTCCTGATGCAGTGAGGCATGGACTATGGTTTCAACGAAGCCTGTGACAAGCAATTCTTTCAAGACAAGTATTCCTTCAGAGCAAAAATAATTCATTGCCCATAGAAAGTGCCCTGCAGGCAGCTGCATCTTCCCTACCCACTCTGATGTGGGGCTGCTGCTGCTTGGCTGGGCTCCCTGCAGGGGCTGAACCCTGGCAGCAGCTGGCTGAAGATGAGACACTGTCATCAGGCTCCTCTCAGCAAATTTCACCTTCCTGTCACAGTGAGGTTTGTCTGGAGCTGAGATGGTATTTATGAAACGGCTTCTATATATTAAATTAGTTCCTTGATATTAAATATATACTGAATAAAGTGACAGGAGTTTTAGGACAGGCAAACAGCCGAAGTGTGAAAGGATCTTCAGTTCTGAAAATGCTCTATAATGCCAGTTTTCTTGGATCCAAATGCTGATGTATGAAAATATAAACACTTCCAGCAGAAGCAGTACTGGTATTCTTTAAGCAGACACCATAGAGCTGGCCTGGGAATTTAACTGCTCGTGCTCTGAAGGACTGAATTTGAAGCAATGCTGAAATAAAGCATATGGAAGAATCTGATGAAAGGGTGAATATGTGGAGAGGGAAGAGGAGATATCACAAATTAAGCAGTGCATCACAAACAGGGCTGGAGGCAGCAGAGAGGCAGGGACAGTGCAGCTCTGATGTGGCTCCGTAATTGTCCTACACCCACGGGGTTGTGCCAGTGTTTTTGATTAATGTTTTCAATCTCTGCTGTAGCCTGTGTTTCCCAAGCATTGCTGATAAATCAATCACTCAAGCACGGTGGCTGCTTGCTACATTTCTAAGCAATGCAAGCTGTTAATCTTGCTCATCTGGGGTATTGACCTCTACCTTCCCCGAGCACAACAGATCAAGTTCAAAGGTGCAAAGTGACAATATAGCTGTGTTATTCTAAAACAGGATATGCACATCATCTTAGATGTTGGTTTTATTGGTATGGACAGGATAAATCCTGCTCCAAGTGCAGGAATTCCAGCTCTTGTTGACAGACTTCCAAAATATGCATGAATGATGCAAGGCTGGCTCAGCTTTGATGCTGTTGTGTGGGATGTGGAGCAAAGGGGATGAGAAGTGAATTATCTCCATCAGTGTGGAGTTGAGGGTGCATGAACAAACTCTTGCATCATGGACTGGAGCTTAATATGTTTATTCATCACCCTGAGACCATTAGTATAAAAGCCAAGAAAATAAAAGCAAATATTTCTCATTTAAGCTTACAGTTGCCTTGATTTACACCAGTTATTAAAATATTCTCTGAGGAAAGAAAATAAGTAATGTTACCATTTACCTCCTGAGCCTCTGAATGACTGAACAAGTAATATGGTAAAAACACGTCATCTTATAGCTATTCATATTTTGGTTTTCTGTGTATTGCTGTTTCCAACATTACATAGAATATACATTGTAAAATTATGTTCACTTTAATGAGTCTGAGCTAATTTACTAGATCTGTATAGACAAATGTGCCTGTGGTATTAAAAGCATTTTATATCCATTTAAAAATCTGTTGCCATAGTGACCAATCACAACTTTCTCAGTAGCTTTGTCTAGGCATTGGATGTAGGCTTTATTTTTGCTTTGTTTTACTTTTTTCTCCTGCATTCTTTGGGCCAAGTCCTCATTTAACTCATTTTTAATTCTTTTTATAGTCTATCCTTTCCCAGCCATATTCTCAATTAAATAATTTCAGCTAAGTTTAAAATAAAGATCACAACTCAGCTCTCCTTTTAAATCATTATGCAAGAAACAGCAAAATGCAGTGCTGTGCACTGTGGGCTTTCTTTGCTGCCAACAGATTACCCAGACCTAATAAAGAAGTCCTGAAATATCAAAAGCCCTAGGAGTCTGACACCATTTAGTATCACCATAGTCATGTCAAAGATCTGGTGAATTGCATCTACAACAGAAAAGCACTTTGAGAAAACTCTTCAGTTTCAAGATATTTCAAGAAGATCCTTTAAACCTTTAAAAACATCAACCTACTTATCATTCTGTTGCAGCACAAATCTTGTCAATAATGTACCTCCTTCTGAGAAATGGTAACTTAGAGTGTTGTTTTTATTCCTGGTTGAAATATATAACTTCTCCAAGAGAAGAACAGGCTAAAGAGCCTTTGCACATTGCTTTATCCTCTCCACCTCTGGCTGGTGGAAGGTTTTTCACATGGAGAGAAGCACGAGGATATTTCTGAAGCAAGGATAAGTGTAGTTCTGAAGCAAGGATAAGTGTAGAGAGAGGATCTAGTTACTCACTTTTGCCATCAACTTTCTCAAGATAAGACTTTTGTTTCCAGGGAAGCAAATAAAACTACTTACAGAGACACAAGCCAGAGTGAGATAGTTTGGAGGATTATGTGACTTTTACAGCACACCAGTGCTCAGCTCAGACAAGAAATATTATTATTCCTCCTTTGCCCAAACATCGATGCCTCCAGCATAAATATCTGAGTCTTGAGTTTGTCACATTGTTCCCTGCAAGAGCTTGTGGAAACACTTGTAGGGTGCAATTTCACTGGTCTGAAGATGGAAATCAAAATCAGATCAGACATACTCTGGAAACATTAAGTGTAAAATAAACCAAATATAATCTGTGTTATAAAATCTGGTTGTAAAGTAAGCCAAATAAAAGAGGGCTACAAACAACCCTCTGTAGGAGAGTAATTTTAGTAGTAAATTATAGATGTTTGTCAAAGGCAGTAATTTAATCAATATTTAGATAAGTGAGTTGACATTTAGAACACGTTTAGTAATAATATGCATAAATAAAAGTTAATTAATAAACAAGGTATGTGCCATAGTGATTTAGAAACTGTTTTCAAATACAACACAGAAATAGAACATTACTGCTTTTCTTTTCTAATTTAAACTTTTTGCTTACTTAACACTGAAATCAAATTATGATACAATATCTGTTGTGCTTTTCAGAAAAATACTTTTTTCCCACTCTTAATCCATCTAATTTTTCACCTCTGAGTCAATGGAAAGTGCACTGAAAGATCTGGTCATCATACAGATATGCCTGATTCCTAGAGCAGAGTCCACAGAAGTCAGAGAATTCCCTTTAGAAAAAAAAATCCAGCTTTTCCTTCTAAGGACATTCTGGTCTTACTTAAAATGATCCACTAAAACACAAAGTTTCCTAAACCATAGTTATTTAATTCTGACTTGTTTTCTTACAAGTGATATGCATTGTTCACATGTTAAAAACACTAAGAAAGTTGTTACTGCAAGAAGTGACTGTAAACACCCAAATTTCTTGCAATCGAATTAATCTCTGAGGAAGCACTTTGAGGAATGTTTCTGTGATGATGTGCAGTTCTGTGACTGCTGTTTGATTTCCAAAGCAGGGTGGTTCAAAGAGAGAAAAATACCCCAGGATGAAGAGGTCTAAATATTTGGGTTTGCCCCAGTTTGGCCATTGATGCCTGTGATTCTGGGGAATGTGAGAGGTGGAAGGAGGCTTTAAAAGAAAGTGCTGAAAGTTCCAACTATGTGCAATTTTATTGAATTGTGCCACTATGTTATAATAAAACAAGAATTCGTGAAACTGCTATTATGAAAAAAACCCAAAACCAACCACCAAACCCATTAACAGAGGTATTAGAATATAGAATTTTAAAAGTCAGAATGTATATATTGAGATGAGACCTTACTAGTAGATCATAAGAATGTTCTAACAGGTGGTACAGAAGAGCTCTACAGCCTTCTGAGCACTTTATGTAGGATTGCTGAAAGGTGAAGGTACATGCTGTATTTCTTGTTCCTGATGCTGGTATTTGTAAGTCAAATTAATGTGGTCAAAAATTGGAACATGGTCAGCACTGTGTGTACCTCCACACTTTGATCAGAAATGCTGAGCTTCTTTCAAAGTTCCTAATTAAGGGTTTAAAATATAATCACTTCTGCTTTCTTACCATACAATAGAAATCAGCTGTTTTCTTTTAAATTTCAAATTTCTGCTCGTGTTAGAACAAAAGAACCACAAGAAAAATGTGTGCAGTTTCCTAAAAACTACTGTCAGCCAGATTCTAGTGGTTTAGATGAGACATGCTCAAGCTGTATGCCTGTTGGGACCAGTCACCCAGGGCACTCCAAGGAGAGGAGGAGAAACACAGTGTTTCTGAGTGTCAGGTGCACAACATTCCATGCTGGCTGCTCTCTAGCTCCACTCTGTTTTTCTTGTGATGATTTTAGGAAGGAAAGACAAGTTGTCCCTTCTCCTAGAAGGGAGATCAGAGCTTTGTGAGATCCATGTACAACCTGCTCCTGGCTGAGCTAGGTTGCAGTGAGCTAGATGTTTGCATCTGACAGTGCTCTGTAACATCCTGTGGTGCCTTCTGTCCTGGCCACCCATGTGACACCTCCTCCACAAAAGCAGAGTGAGGAAGGTGGGGGTGGAGGGGGTTGTTTTTGGCTGGTACAAAGGCTCAGGCACAACCAAGGCCATGTTCTTTGCTCTTTGGCACGTTTGCAGAGGAGAGGCTGATGTAGCAGCTCTCAAGGATTTCAGCATGTGTTGGATTAGATCCTGGAGTCTTTTTCACATTATCTGTTCATAGTTTATGCTTAAAAGAAAAGTTTAAAACCTTATGATTCCATGAATTATATCTTTATGTGGTTGTGTTGGACTGTACTTTCTGTCCCAAAACACAACAATGTGCAGCACATATATGTGATACATGCACCAATGCTCACACCAATGTACCTAAGACTGCAATAGTCTTTGGCAGTGGTTAATATTTGACAATTTGACAAATCTCAGCATTCAGGACACTGAATTTTTGGATTTTTTATTTGCAAATGCAAAAAAAAAAAATAATAGTGTACATAGAGTGGGCTGAGAGTCAGAGCCATTTTTATGTATTGCCTGAGAGTCCTACTGTACAGAGGAGTGATAATGACAGGAACATGCTCTCCTTTACTTGTCTTTGAAGTCAGGAACCTCCTTGCTTTTGCACACAGCTTTAATCTTTCAAAAGCCACATGGCTGTCTCCCTCAGCTGAATTATCAGCCACAGTGTTTGAGGAGCTTGCTGCCACAATAGCAGAATGTCACCTGCAAGACTGAAGGATTGTGCTGCCGAGGCACACTACTGGCTCAGCATGATTCTGGCTGAAAAAAGACAGCATTATTCTCTTAATGCTTGTGACAGGGCTGAGTTGTGGCAGTGCAGTGAAAACCACCAGTGCTGTCCTGCACACCCAGCACCCTGTCAGCACCAAAGGGCAGATTGCCTGGGAGTACCTCTCTGACTTTTGATTTAGCCTGGCACCTCTCCAGTTTAGCAATTCTGCCACCTATAAAATAATTAAAGCAGCTTGCTTTGCCATTGCTTCCAGATGCAGCAACAAAATCTGCTGCATAAAGGCAGTACAAAAAAGCTGGGCTAGGACATAGCCTTGCTTGGGGCTGTTTTTTGACAATGACATGTTCTGACATTTTGTCATCAGTAAGAACCATTTCATTACCTCACATCATCATGAAAGAACCAAAATATACTCAGAATTTTATTTGGATCCTCAAATTTATGCAGATGCCTCTGGGCTGCTCATGGCTTGCAGTGCTGGAATCTTCACACAGCTCTGCAAAGGCCAGATAGAGACTTTCACTCACTTTGGAGCAGGACAGGGCTAAAAGCCAGACTGTTCCTGCAAAAGCCTTTTCAGCACCCTCACCCAAAAATCTGCTGATGTCATTGTGACAGGTGTTTTTCCCAGCAGCTGAAAAAAAATTAATATATCTTGGTGTCACTGCAGGAATGTTTTTACCTTTTTCTTTGTGAAAGGTACTATGCATCTGTCTTCTTGAATGCCTTGAGGTCCAATCTCTTTATTAGGTGATAGTAGTGAACTCATGTTTTCTAAATGGTTGGTGACACTGTATTTATGAGCAGTGGTAGGGTGTGAGCAGGGACTTTGCCTTGTTCTGTGGCAATGGCACAGATGCTGTATGAATCTCTGCTTCAGGTTTTTGAATAGGGAGCTGAGAAGTGGCTTTTACCTCTAACAAGGCTAAAGAATGCAAGGTCTAAGAAACTGCTGAGATATTTGAGCAAGCCTTCTGCAATTTCCCTTTGATCAGCTAACAGGGCTAAAGTGGTTTTAGGCCACAGCATTTGTAGAGGATCTTGTCATTTCCACAATCTGCAGCTTTAGAAGCATTTCCCCTCATCTTTCAGTTGGCAAACCACAGGCTTTGCTTGTGATTTCTGCCTGTTTTTTTGGGAAACAGTTTTCTTGCCTGACAGTTTTTATTTTTACTTGAAGCTAGTTCAGCACCTGCATGTCAGCAGCAATATGATGGATGTGGCCTTTACATCAACTCAGTTTTAAGATCTGAATTCAGCAAAACCAGTGAGTTCAGTTCAAGATCCCATTGGACCCTCTCTGAACCTTTCCACCCTGTGTTGACATCTGCTTGTTTGTACAGTTAAACTATAGCAAAACTTCCTTATCTGCACACCCACATGTCCCCTCCTGAATTTCATTCACGATTTGTAGAGCAGCCCTGGATCACTGAGCACTGCCTGACTCCCCAAGAACTGTCCATCAGATTTGCCCTCAATGTCCTCCAGAGCTTGGGGCCCTCAGTGCCCCCCATGAACTGAAGGATCCACTTAATATTATCACTCCTGCATTGTAGGCTTTTGTATTTAGTCAGATAACCCCCCCAAAAAGTGCTCTAGAATCATGGTCTGACCTTTCATTTTTAGTGTAAATTCATTGTAAATACTTTGGCAGTGCAGATATCAGTGGATTTACCTCAGATTAACATCACTATAAGAGAGAGTAAAATCTGGATAAAAAGAGAGTTTTGGCTGTAAAAGTTTGTTTGGTAAAACATATTGTGTTTCATTTATGACTCAAGAATGATGCATTTTGAAATAGTTGTGAAATCCAAATCTCTGCATACACAGCATTTGTATCTTACCTGTTGAAAAAGATAGAGAAGCACAAGTAAAGGGCATAATCTTTTAGAAGTCAAAGATTTAAAACTTCCAAAAATTTTATTAGAAAAATTTCGCTTTGCCTTCACTAATTTAAATGCTCCCTTTTATTTTCTCAGTAAGCTGTCTGATTTCCATCAGCTGGGAGAGACAGGGAGATAGGAAGCCTTGGCATCTTCAGACTGCTACTTGTCCTACTTCATGTATGCTTTCCCAGATGGGATAAATCCACCTTTGGACTTGTTTACTGAGGGTTTCTTTCCTTTCAGTGACTTACAAGAGTCTAAATGTCTAAATTAGCATAAGACTTTCCTTGTCTCCCTGCTCTGCTCACTTCCTCCCTTACCAGGCTTGGTAGATATCCCTCTCCAGCTGGTTACATGCACACAGCTCATTCCTGCTTTTAGTCATTATGCTGTGTGGCAGGAGGTCACCCCCAGGTGTCTGCCGAGTGCCCCAAAGCAAAGACCACAGACAAAAAGGCAATCAAGAGTTTTCCAGCATTGCTGCATCCCCTTGGCCAGCCAAGGTGCTGGTGAGGGAAAGCCAGAGCAGATGTGGCAGTGCCAGTGGGCAGACCCCAGGCTGGCTGGGATGTGCTGAGCAGGGGGGCTGCTGAGAAGCCCAGAGTCTTCCTTCAGTCAGGGGTGACTTGATAAGCAGAGACTTCAGGGGATATTCATCCCATCTACCTTCAGGCACCTACAGAGCAGATTTCTGCACTTGAATTAGTCACTGAAGGCTCCTTTCCAATGAATGCAGAGAGATGTCCACTTCCTAGGAAAGATTTCTTGATCTATTTTAGATACCTTATATATGAATTGCTGCCTTAAAGTAACTGTTTTCTGCAGTGACCATAAAGGGGCCTAGGTGACTTGAGACCAGCAAAAGTATAGTGAAAGCACAACTCAATTCAAAGAAAGACAGGAAAGTACTTGAATGGTAACTCTATTACTGAAAAGGTAAAGCTCATCATACTGAGCTAAAAAGAATTAAGAGCTAGGACAGAAACTTGGGGGATTTATCTAGCTTGCTCCCCACTTCCTTACTCTTCCTAAGCCCACGCCTTTGTTAGCAGTTGAGCTGAACCCTTGATCTGACACAGTGTGGTCACTTCTGCAATCTTATAACCAGCTCTGATGTCTTCATCTCCCCTGCAAACACTGACATTTTATCAGATGAATTGCACTCATTTTGTCTCAAAACTGTGTTCACATGCAGTAAACAGTATGTGCTTTTGCAAAATAAGTGCAGTGTATATAAATAAATGAAACCTACTGTGCTAGAAAAGTGGTCTTGGTATGAAACCTGAGATAAGAAACCAGAAGAATATTTTTTTTAATCATGGTTCAATCTATGTAAAGCAGGTCTGTTTGTAACAGATGGGATATGCCTGATCTCAAAGATCTTTGCCCTGTTAGAAAGGCTCATTGGGAGAGCTTTAAACTAAATTTGGAGAGGAAAGGGGATAAAACCAGTCTAGGTAGAGATAAGCCTGGAGGCAGTACATCAATGTTTGATGGATGGTGTGCTAACATGCTCCTTTAGCCTGCTGGCTCAGTGGCAGGGGGATGGAGATGGATGGAGATCCACATGGCAGCAAAGGTGCAGGTGTCACTGGGGTCTTAGAAATCATAGAAGTGTGTGAAAATGCAGGACTTAGGGCTTCTACCCCAGCAATAGTCCAAACCAAGTGCATCTGCACACGGGCATACAGCATGGGCAGCAAACAGGAGGAGCAGGAATTCATTATGCAGCAGGGGAAACTATGACACAGTTGCCATGATGGAAACAGGGTGGGGAGGCTCACACAACCCGATTATTCTCTGGCTCCAGTGCCAGAGAAGGTCTTGGCACAGATCATCTTGAGTGCCATCAAATGGAATGTGCAGGGGATCAGGCCCAGCCAGCTTGGGCTTGTGAAAGGTAGATCCTGCTTGACCAACCTGGTCTCCTCCTATGACAGGGTGACCTGCCTAGTGGGTGGGGGGAAAGGCTGTGTGGGATGTGTCTACTGAGACTTTTAAAATCCTTTGAGACCATTTCACAGAGAATTCTCCTGGAGAAACTGCATGTGGTTTGTATGGGTACACTGCTCACTGAGTGAAAAAACTGTCTGGGTGTCTGGAAACAGAGAGTGGTGGTGCATGGAGTGAAATCCAGCTGGGGCCAGTCATGAGTGGTGTTCCCCAGGGCTCAGTATTTGGGTAGTCCTGTTTAGTATATTTATCTGGGTGTGGGGATCTAGCACACCCTCAGTAAGTCTGAGGCAGCACCAAGCTGAGTGGGAGTGTTGATCTGCTGGAGGGTAGGAAGGATCTGCAGAGGGATCTGGACAGGCTGGATCCCCGGGCTGAGGCCAATGATATGAGATTCAACAAGGGCTAAGTGCCAGATTCTGCACTTGGATCACAACAGCCCCATGCATCCCTCCTAAAAAAAACCCTCATCTATGATTTAAAAGTAATCAAGGACCAGAAAAGGGGAAAGGAGTATTCCAAAACTGAGGGGGAAAAGTATTTTAGAGTTCCTCCTCTTCCTTGACACACTTTTCTCGAACACTACTAAGTGTTGAGCATCTGCTTGGCCTCAAGGAAAAGGTCAAGAAGAGCAGAAAAGCCTTTTTAAGTGATGGCTCAGACATTCAGAAAAGTGCAAAGGAATGTGTGCAGGTGAGGACACTCACAGTGCAGAGAGGGAAAGATCTGCTGAGGAGATCATTAAGCTGCCAAGTGTGTTCCTCCAAAACCCAGAAAGTACAGGGAGACCAGCACTGAAGATGATACAAAAGCACTGAAGGAGATGCATAAGCTGCATGGAGGAAGGCTGGAGCCCTGAGGTGGCTTCTGCAGCCCTTCTCTTGCACAGAGGAGGAAGATATGGATGGGAGGGTGGCAGTGGAAGAAACATCATTTCGGGGGAGAAAACTTCGGTATGAGTGTACACATAATAGCATGTACGAGGTGTACCTGAACATTCCGCTCCGTGCGAAGTCTGACACGCTCACTTTTGCACAGCGAGTCTATTTTTATTTGTATTTATAGCGGAGCTGGGAGCTGCCGCCCCGCCTTGCCCACGGCACGGGCAGCCTGCCGAGCCCGGCCCGGCCCCGGTGCGGTGCGGGCCCGCCGGGCGGGGCGGGGGCAGCGGGCAGCGCCGGGCGCGGGGGCGGGACGGACGGACGGACGGACGGGACGGGACGGGAGCGGCCATGGGGAAGCTGCTGGCGCTGGCTCTGGTCGGGATAGCGGCAGCCTTGGCGGCGGAGCGGCTGCTGGCCTTCCGGTGGGTGAGCGGGCTCTGGAGCTGCGGGGCCCGGTGCCGGCGGGCGGGACGGGGCACGGGCGGGCTCCGGCGGGATCCCGGCGGGAGCTTCCCCGCCCTCCCAGCGGGAGAACACCGCAATCCCGGTCTCGGGCACAGCTGAGCCAGCACCTGCCCTTGCATCAGCGCGGGGTCAGCGGAGGGGAAGGGTTCTCCAGCAGCAGCACCGTCCTTGCCGTCAGCGTTATCAAGGGAACTGTATTTTCCCGAGAAAATACAGGCGCTGTAATGCCCTTTTCATCTGGTTTCGGTACAATGTAACTTCGGCACCATGTGTGCAGCAGAAATGCCCTTTTCGCTGAGTGGATGTGAATCCTCCTCAGGATGATGTTGGGAGCAAGGGGGACCAAGGGAGAAGGTGCCCTGGGTCGGGAGGGTGGCTAGTACTTCTGTTTTTATGGAGGTATATACCCCTGCAATTAACAGGGGTGTGCCAAAAGCACTGTCTGAATTTACCTCATCTGCCGACAGTAACCCTAAATCAGTTTGCCAGAAACTCGGGTTATGTTCTTCCAAAGCTGACCTCTGGATCACAGTACCTGCTGTGTAGGTGAGGCTTCCTCTGATGGAGCACAGGCTTTGGGGATCCTAACTTGTGACCTCACCTGCTGTGAGCTGGAGAAACCAGCCACGTCATGCTCCACATCACACACCTCATGCCATGAGGTAGGAATGTGAACACTGCTGTTACAGCAGCTTCTGTCCTGAAAGCTCCCAAATGTGTAACCAGTCCTTTCAGGTCACAAAAGTGATGCTGAATTACTGTGCTGGAAGATGACAAAGTCATTATAATTTTGTTTATGCTCACAAGGACTCCAAATGCCTGATTTCAAAGCAATGGCATCAGCTAATTGAACTTTGGGTAGATAGTAATTGTGTCCAATTACAAAAGGAGAGCTTTACTGCCTAGACCCTGGTACCTGGCATGGATGAGTTTGTGTGTTGCACTAAATCCACCACGAGTGTTACTGGGGACAGCCACGGAGGTAACGGGGCCCTCCTGCCCTGGAGTTGCATAAGCTGGGACAGCAGAACTGGGAGATGCTCCAGGCTTAATGGGGTGAGCCATTTCAAAGTGCTGTGAAGAGCAGGGGGCTCCACCTCTCCTCCAAACTGAATGAACAAATGAGACATTAGGAATCTGGTAAAGGAGAATCTCGTGGGGAAACAGGATCCTCCTGCCCCTGTACCTCTCTGCAGGTTTTCCCTGTGTACTGTGTTTTCTGCAAACTGCAGTGTACCAGCAGTCTTAAGACAGTTGCCAAGTTTGGAAACACACAACTTCAGACCACAAAGTACTCTAAAAGTAATTTAATACAGTCTTGAGAGAAGAAACTGTGGGTGGTGTTAGCTCTTGCCAAGGGTCTCTTTTATTCATCCCCTACCCAGAGGGCAGGAATCCAGCAAAGACTTTCTGCAGTTCCTTCTGAATTTTTTAAAAAATCCCCAGAATTAAATCCCAAAAGACTCATGATTGGTTAGTCTAGAGACGAGGAAAACTAAAAGAGAGGTCGGTCTTTGAATATACAAGGGATTCCTTCTGAAGGAAAGGGGAGGCCTGTGGTCTGTGTCCCATGAAGTAGGACAGCAGGTGGAGGACTGAAACTGGAAAGAGAAGCTGTGAGGGAAAAGATGCCATGCACTGGAGTTGCACCAAGTAGCAAAAACTCTTGCTTTCTTTGAAGTTGCATCCTGCACATATTGCAGGTCCTCCTGCAGTATTCTGGGCCATTCTTAGTAGGGCCAGTCAGTAATCTAGGCCATCTGGCTGCGTGGCTGAGGCTGTCTGAGCTAGATAAACTGACACATTTTGGAAAAGCCTCTGTATGTGCTGCAGGCTTGTGACTGGTGTCCTTTTGAATTATTCTCATTCCAGCCCATGAAGTGTTTCCCTGGGAATGCTGTCGGGATATCATCATCCCTTGCTGGCTGCTGGCTGAGTTCCTGCTGTGCTTCTGGCTCAGGGCACTTGCAGCCTGCCTGGGAAAAGCTGATGAAAATAGGGAAGGGAAAGGCCCTAAGCAGGCAGCAGTGCAGCTTCAGGCAAGATCACCCTGAAGCACCCTGGAGGGCTTGGTGGGTTTGGCTGTGCCAGGATGATGGGTAAGGGGGCAGCTGATATCCCTCCCGTGCTGTTTGTGGGCTGGGAGCCAACATGATTCTGTCAGTTCCCCTGTGCTGGGAGAGAGGGCTTGGGAGGGCTTAACTTGGCTCCTTTCCCTTGCTGTCGTCTGCACTTTTTGCTGTTTATCTTCTTTTCTTTTGGCCTTATATTAACAGCCTGTGTCAATGATACAGCACTGAAGCAATTTACAATTCATGTTTAAGTGATTAAAAAAATGCAGGACTGATATACCATACAGTGCTCAACCCTATCACATATTTTTCATATCACTGACTGATACTGCTGTTTAGTTTATGTTTATGCCTAAAACTATAACATAAACATGGGAAGGTTTTGCTATGGGATCTTTGCGTTCAGAATTTCCTGTGCTTGCAGCAATAACCTCAACACATGCATATGACAGTCTTGCAATGGAGTTACACGTTAGGTTAAATACTTCCTTCTGGACAGGAAAAAAAAAAAAAATTCTAGCACACCAGAAAACATAGAAATGCAATATATTTTCTTGTGTCACTGTGGACCAGCATGGTCGAACCTCCTGGCTGTGAGGTGTCATTCATGCAGATTTACAAACAACTTGGAATTGAGAAAATGGAGAAATACAAATTTGTGTGTGCCTGTCTATATCTTTTTGTCCATTGATATATGAGCCAGAGGTGGAATTTCATGTGCATTCATGAATGAAATGAGTCCTGATGAAGAGTAATGCTTGGGGTGGTTACCAGGAGGGAAGAGGAAAGGACAAGGTAATTGCTAGAAACCATACTCTTAGGTCCTGCTTGTTGTAAGGAAATGAGTGCTCCTGCCTTGCAATAGTGCCATTGCTGCCTTTGAATGCAGACAAAAAATGAAGCAAGTGCAACTGCTGATGTCCCAGTCACCAAAAATAGGCTGTAGGTTGTACTAGGATATTGCCCTCATGTGAAATGTTGGTCCTAACTGCAGGGTGGTTCTATATTTAGGTGTCTGAAACCTGAAGAAAGTGTGGTTATGTTATTTTATCATCTGAGCTGCGGTGGGTCATGAAAGCTTGTTGCTGAAGCTCGTGAACAAAATGAAGTTTCTGAAGTTACTCAGAGTGGAAGAATCACTTAATCCCTGGTCATGTGTAACCACTGCAGTGATTCGGAGCAGTTGCTGTTGTTGGTTCTGGAGTTTGCTTATTCACTCATTTACAGCTGATTTGTTGCTGCAATATGGCAGACAATAAAACTGGAAGCCGGGGCATTTACCTGTTCCAAAAGTGGCTGTGTGCTGTCTAACCCTGTTCTTCCCTCTTGCAGGAGCAGGCTCAATGCTTCACGGGAAGTGCCCCCAGTGAGCCTCCCGAGCTGCCGGCTCATTAAAGGCATCGGTACGTGCTTAAAATAACTGAGTGCTTTGCTTTTGTCCACACTTCTTTTGTAGTGGCTTCTTAAAGCCAGCTTCCCAAAAACAAAGTGTTGATTTGACTTTCATTTGCTGCTCGGACTTGGAAATAGGGAGAAGCTGCAGGAAGAAAATGGTACTGAAAAGTTAGTTTGGTGTAAGTTGGTTTTTAGTTTCTTGTCCTTTTCTTGAAATCGAGTACTTTGCAAACACTTGCCCATTGCTAAGTCACTTAGGAAATGATTTGGCTTTTGGAGGAGGGTGGGCTGGCTCTTCAGGCAGGTGCCTACAGGAGGCTGTCAGCTGGTGGCATCTTGGGGATGGGACATGCTGCAAGGGTGGGAGCTCTAGGGGAGGGCCACAGGCACATGGTGAAGGAGCAGCAGCTAAATGCCAGCCAGGATGTCCCTCCCCAGTGCCACATTTTGGGGATGTTTCAGAGGCAGCTGGTGCCGAGCGGGAGCTCGGCGTGGTTGTGCAATGCAGCTGTGCAGTTCCAAAGAGCAAGGGGTCATGTTTGTCATCTTAGTCTGGTTTGCAGAGAGGCTTAACAGAGTGCCTGAAATGTTGACTTTGTACTTTGGGCCATGTGTTTAGCACACAGCAGCATTTCTGTCTTGGCTTCTTTTTTCTCCATTTAGGATAACCAGTTTATTAAATGGATAGCTTTTTTGTGTCTCCCTTTCTCCCAAAAAAAACCTCAACAACAGGCTTGATGGCTAAGGATTTCCCCCTCCTTAGTATTTTTGGAAATATCTTAAATTAGCTTGAATTTTTTTTTTCCTGTGTAAAAAGTCATAGGATGAACTTTTACAGCCTTGCCTTTGAGCTTGCTGAGTCAGTGAGTTGATTTCAAAAATCTAGTTTCTTCCTTGTGTCAGGATTCAAACATCCATCTTTATAAAGCCAAATTGCTGCTATGAATAAGTATATGCAGAGTTCTTGTGCTTGAGAATAGGTACACAAAAAATTGCATTAAAAATAGTTCCAGGTCTTCTAGATTAAGTTGTAATTTGCTCATACAAGCCTATGAATGATGCTTGTTTGATGGTGATGAATATAAAATAATTTCTGAGTAATTCTTTAAGCATATCACTATTGCAATATTTATGAATTTTTTGCAACATGATTATTCTGTTGAGGAAAGAAGGAAACTTGGAAAAGACAAATAGAGTTGTCTTTCATTTCTGAACAGTATCTTGGTTTTTGTGCCTGGCATTTACATGCGGATTAGGTTATTTCTGAGAACCTGTCTCTGCTTAGAGGCAGTGGATCCATTTACAGAGCTTCATTTCTGCTTCCTGTTGGCTCCTCTAGTTCTGTCCCTTCACACAGAGAACTGCACCTTGCCTTGCAAAAAAATGCCAAAGATTAGTTTAGCAGGTCCAGTGTGGCAGAAAGAGAAGTAACAAAGGTTTGTGCAAACTCAAAAGTTGGCACAAAAGTTCACTCAAATGTCTTCTAAAAACTCATTTGCTGTGACTAGGGGGCTTTTATCACTCAGGGTGACCAAGGATCCCTAAAGCTCAAATACTGCCTAGGTAGTGCAATTCAAACATGGGGTTCTGCTGTACTCAAGGCTGCTTGTGTGGGTGGCTTTGTGTAAGGATGTCTTTGTACATGAACATCTTGGCCTCCTGGGCCTTTTGCCTTTAAAATGCAAGTTTAAAAAACAATCTCCCTTTATTTTAATATTTAAATCAGTCCTTCTGAACTCTTAAATGCTACATAGGTCCCAGAGCTGGATCAGCTGGATCTGAGCAAAATAATCTTAAACTATCCATTCTGTACATAGAAGAACAGACCTCTGGTACAGCCTGTGAATTATAAGTGATAGATCTATAGTAAGTGAAGCAAACAGAGCAAATGGAAGACTTCTCTAGTGGACCCTTTTCTTTCTACACAGTTTAATCTTTTCTGTATCTTTGTGAAGACTTTATTCTGCTTTGCAAATATTGTGCAATATAAGCACAGATGCAAACATTGAACAAACAAAAATTGCAGCTTGTCCTAAGCCTCATTCATAAATATGTAGGAAAGGCTATATTTGCAGAATAAACACCAGCTTCTGAGTTTTATTGGTGGCTCATCATGTCACTGGTTTATAATAAACTAACCATATCTCCTGTACTAATTCCTAAAGTTCAGGAAGCTACTATAGAAGTTTCTAGAAATACTTGTATCTTGGAACAATTTGTGGGATAAAGGCAAAACGGTGTCACACCTTTGGATATGAAATCCAGATGAGTTTTTTTGTTAGATACACCTGCAGAGTACATCATACTAAGATAAAATCAAAAACAGCAAAAAGCCAGTGTTTCTAAAGTAGGCAGCAGTTTTTCATGCTGTCTTTTAATTTTTCTTAAATGCCACCTCTTCAGATAATCCCATGGACAAGCTGGGCTCAGTGATGCAATTAAACAACATAGTGCATTTGAGTGACACCTGAGGAGTCAGTTCCTGACTGTCCTGGCCCACAGAGCCCTCCCAAAGCAGGGCATGCAGGAGAGTCCCTGTGTCTGCAGCCCCTCCTCGGTGTGCTGGATCAGCAGGGCTGTGCTGAGTCAGCATTCCACTGCTCTCCTGACACCACTGCCTTCCACACATTCCAGGACCAGCCATGGAGTGCCCAAAATGTGCTTTGCTGGGCAGTTTCTCTTGGGGCAGTTGGGTGCAGGGCTCTCAGAGTGCTCCTTCCACTTGTGGTTTTTAATTATCTGCTCCCAATTAGCCTGCTCATCTTTCTGCTTGGCAGCCTCACTGATTCAGTAGCGATAAATGATTGTATCTCTGTTTATGCACTCACCAGTGTGTGCTGCCAGGAAAAGCTGTCTGTCCAGCTCATGTCACCATGGCAATTGAGCCTCTCAGCATTTATTTGTGCTGTTATCCTCACAGCAATCCTGGGAAGTGGAGAATTGCCACTAACCCCATTTCATAAATTAACCCATATTTCAAGAGACTGGGGCGAAGGAAAGGAGTTTGTGGCTTAAATCAGAGTGTAAGCTGAGCTGAGGAGAAAACCCCACTCAAACTTAAAACAGCAATTGGAAAATACAGACTCTAAATGTCTCTGGACACACAAGTGCAGATGTTGTTTCTTGCTTGAGTAAGTCAAAATTCGGAACCAAAACCCAGGGTGGGAAACAGCTGACTCCTCCCAAAATGCATCTTCAGACTTTTTGCTCATCAGAAGGCAGGGATACTCTGCTCATTGCTGTCATGGGATGGAACAGGAACTTACTCAGGCTGAGGAGGAGCTGCTCCTGGCCAGAAGTGAGAAGTTGTGCTACTGCATCCTACCAGGGCTGAGCTGGGGAGGAACTTCCATGGATGTGTGGACTTGGGATTCTGGTTCATCTCCACAGAGGCAGTCAGTGATCCCAGGATAAACTGCAGCCCAGCCAAGTGCTTGGATAAATAGGAGTTGCTTAAAAGCAAACAGTAAACCCAGCTCAAATTTGCAGGTGCATCCTTGGGAGGAGGTGTTGAGGAGTGAGGGATTGTGTGACCCTTGCAGGCTGTGGCAAAGCAGGACAGGGTGTGGAGACATGGGACAAGCTGGGTGGAAAAACCTTGTGTTGATGGCTCTGATAAAGAAAACCTGCAGAAGAATTTTCTTTAAGCAAATGCTCCTGAGTGGTTTCCCTCATCATCTGGCAAGTGGATTGTGAGGAATGCTGTTTTTGCTGGTGATTTGGAAAAGAGAGGGGAGGCTTCTCAGGGGAGTGGTGGAAATGTGGGATGGCAAATGGGCTCCAGCATTGCACTAAAAGCTCTTTGGAGAGTGCTTGATGAAAACCTAAAATTTCTTTAGTGTTCTTACTAAAGGGATTTTATTTTCCTTTCTTAGCAGGGAAAAATATTAGGAGCTACAGGAACTGGCAATATTGGAAGTGATTACCTGTAGTTGAAAGTGAGGTCTAACTATGAAAGCCCTTAGCTGTTGTAGATATAGTTGGTTCTCTGTCACTTGAGAGCTTTAACAAAATATTTGGCAATCCACCTTTGTGAAGTGTCCCAGCTCAACCAGGAGAATTAGTGTGCACAATTCCCACAGCTGCCTTATGCAAGCCTGAGGCCTGAGTCACAGGTATGGTCCTGCTCTGGAAATCTCCATGCCCACACTGATTGCTTGCTGCAGAATATCCTCAGGAGCTGGTGATTCATCCCACACCTGGTGACTCATCTCAACATCTGGGGCACATGGAGCTGGTGGGAGACAGCCTGGCCACTGCAGGGGCACCCTGGAACATCAGTTCCTAACTGTCCTCTGCTACCACTTTTAACACTGTGTGATCTTTTCCACCAAACTTCCTCATGTGCACAGTCACATCAGAAAGGGTCATTCATGGGAGCTGGAATTGTATTTAAAAGGAGTTTTTCCAATGGGAAATACTTAATGTCACCTGAAAGCCCCTGTTTTACTCTGTTTTGCAGAAACTGGTTCAGAAGACATCGATATCCTTCCCAATGGACTGGCTTTCATCAGCTCTGTAAGTTCCCCTGCTACCTCCCCATGCTGGGGCTCACCTGCTTCCTTATCTGCAGAAGCCACAGGTGAAAACAGCAGCAGGGGCTCTTTTCCACAAGGCTGACCTGCTCCCAAAGAACAGCCTTATGTTGGCTTGGCTGTCATTCCCCTCTGTTTGAGCAAGCATGCTTCTTGACTCTGAAGTGGTGTTGGTGGCTCTGACATGGATATCCTATTGCACTGACTTACCTGGCCATGTAACCTTGACTTTCTTTCATGCTACTTCACTGAAATGTTGAAATGTCAATTCTCTACCATGTTAAGAAGATGTATTAATTCCCTAACTATAAAAAAAAAAAAAAAAATAAAAAAAAAAAAGTGATTTTATTTGTCAGTTTTGCTGTTCCTGGTTTTTGGTGTTTTTTTTTTTGTTTTTGTTTTTTTGTTTTGTTTTTTTGGGTTTTTTTTAGCCTTTATGAGATAGGTTTTCAACCTTTTCTTTGCCGTTAGGATGTCTGGTGATTATTTTATAAAACAATAGCTGATGTTCTCATTTCTGTGCTCTGAGCACTGAGGTAATGATGATGTTAAATCAGTCTGTGGTGCTGGACTGCCAGTCTGTCCCCACGGTGTGGCAGTTTGCAGACACGCCAGGTGTGGCTGGGCTGTGGTGCCTTGGGCACAGCTCCTTGTGTCCCCACAGAGCCAGGGGCAGCAGAGCCATCCCTCCACCTCCCTCACTGCTCTGCAGTCTGCAGCAGAGGCACAGACATCCCCTGGGTGCTTCCAAGCCTGATCAAAGCCCCAGCTTCTTCAACCCAGTGATGCTCTTGTGTACCTTTTATCCAGGAATTCTTTTCTTATGTTTGGATTCTACAGGGCTTGAAATACCCAGGATTAAAGAGCTTTGCTCCAGATAAACCAGGTGAAATATTTTTGATGGATTTGAATGAAGACAACCCCAGAGCAGTGGAACTGAGAATCAGCCGAGGGTTTGACCTGGGATCGTTTAACCCTCATGGAATCAGCACCTACATAGACAGAGGTAAAGAGCTCGAGATGGTGGCAGATATCAGCCTGCAGAGCACAATCAGGAATCCCTTTGCAGCCTTGCCCTGCACCCCCAGTGATTGTTCTTGCTGGGACACAAAAAGTTTTGGGTTCTTTTTCCTTTGTTTTGTTCTTTTGTAAATGTCAGTTGCTAAAGGAAACACAGTTGCACATAATTTCAATCTGTCTGAAACAGAAAGATGCCCTGGATATTAATAGGAAAGAAAACATGGTAAAAGTTAGAGTTGAAAACCACAGGAAATTGATTGTTTGTTTACATCTGCCTCACACTGGGCTCAAGTGTTTTGAGGAGATACATCCTTCACCAACTAGTAGTGCCCAGAATGGAAACTTTTGTGGCAAAACAGTAAATTATCAAATCTCTGTAAATTACCAAAGACTGTTACTCTCTGGCTAAGCCAGGTTCTGTTCTCCTACAGGCTCTGATTAGCAATAAAGTATCTTTTCCCCTGTCCTTTCACTGGGGGTTTTAGCAGAGCAATTAGAATTCTGCAAATAAAAGGAGAATTGCTGCAGTTTGACCTGCATCCCCATCACCCTGTGTTGGAAAAATCAGTGGTGGCTAAAGTAGGGTCCTGCTAGCAGGGCTGGGCAGATGGGCTGCAGCCTGCATAGGATGCAGGAGAAGGATGCTCCTTTTGCTCTCCCAGGGGATGTGGTGACAAACCCAAGAGCCCAAACTGCCTTGGCCACAAGCCCTTCTTCTACCTGACTGGGGCTGTTTCACAGACTGCAAAACCCAGTGCCTTGGGTATAAGGATGAGGTGGTAATTTCTTTCCTCCTTGGAAGAAATAGCTAAATTCTAGTACACACACAGACTTTGCAGAGAATTCTGCTGTTTCTGTTTCTTTTCCAAGATGACACCGTGTACCTCTTTGTTGTGAACCATCCTCACCAGAAGAGCACAGTAGAACTGTTTAAATTTGTAGAAGATGACAATTCTCTTGTACACCTGAAAACCATTCGACATGACCTTCTGACAAGGTACTGGACTCAAATACAGTCTTCCCCCACATCAGGCTGCACTGGTGAAATCCAGTGTAGGATGAATTTTGGGTCTAAGCTGTTATTAATATATTTCCTTTTTAACCAGCATCCCTGTTTCTCTTATTGATTACTTCTTGTCTGTGTAATCAAAAGCAGTGTTTCTCCAATCCCTTCTCTAAATTAGATTTTTTACAGCTGTATCACCAGATTAGTCTTAAGCCCTGCTGTGATTGATGCCAGGGAATTAGCTTGGCATCCATTTCTCCTTTGTTCATGTAACCCATGCTCAGGTCATTGCAGATATGAGTCTCCAAATTTTTATTCTCTGGATTTCCTACACTGTGACAAACCCCATACATTTAGCTTTTTTTCTGGGTTTTTTTAATACAAAAATTTTTTTGGTCTGTCATGCTGCAATATGATTGTGCAAATATACAGCCAGATTGATAAAGTTGTCATAACACCTACTTGTTCTCTGTGTTCTACTTGAATGTAATGCAAATAGTTATGATAGTAATAAGAATGATAATGATAATAATAATATTAGTAATTTCCATGTACTTACAGACAGGTAGCCAGATCTCTAGTTGATGCCCTGTGATTCTGTTCAGGTCTCAGCATTGGACAGTCCTGGCTCATAGAAAATAGAAGTAAAAAGGTCTAAATAATTTGATGACTACTTGAAGTGCATCTATAATCGCAGCCTCTTTATGGGTATTGATGACCATGTCCTGACTCTATTCTGGGCAGTCCTAAAATGCTCCTTCATACCTCTGTTTTAATTTTTTTTTTTATTTTTTTATTTCTCCATCTCTTTATTTATGTTTTTCAGTGTGAATGATATAGTAGCCATGGGACCAGACAGCTTCTATGCTACTAATGACCACTACTTCACTGACTTCCTCTTGATGTTCTTGGAAATGTTCTTGGGTTTAACCTGGTCAAATGTTGTCTACTACAGTCCAAAAGAAGTTAAAGAAGTAGCATCTGGGTTTTATTCAGCCAATGGAATTAATGTTTCACCTGATAGAAAGTAAGTTTTTCCTTACATTAGGTTTTGTTTGATCACACAGAAGTATCTGAGATCCTAATTTGTGCATGTGATACCCCTGTGGTTGGGTGTGTGAACTGGTTCATGTAAGGGAGGGTGCTGCCTGTGCAACTCAGGTGCTGCAGTGCTTGTAGCACAGTTTTGTGTCTCAGTGTTTAGCAGCATTGTTTGCTGCATTGTGTGGTACTTTATAGGCAATATAAGTGAACAGTTGCTGCATTTAAGCAGCTGATACAGGAGTTTGTGTGTCTTGCTTGCAAGGATTAATGGGGCAGGTTTTCTGCAAGCAGGGAGTGCTCTACAGTCTTAATCTGACTCAACCAGTCCTGTGGTGTGGACAGTGATCTTAAAAAAATAAATCATTAATTGTGACTTTCTGGTTCCAAGGCTTATTTCAGTGTTGTAATGGAAAAGCTGGCACAGTGTGAAGCTGCACTGGCACCTCAGCAGGTTGGCTTCAGTGCCCTATAGCCAGCTTGAAAGATCTGTCTGTGTGTGTGTGTTTGCACAGGAGGAACTGCCTAGTTTTGGTGTTTGCTTGCTCATATACATTAAGAGCTGCTTTTCTTTCTTTTAAAGGTACATCTATATTGCAGATGTATTGGATCACAGTGTCTATGTCATGGAAAAACATGCTAACTGGAGTTTAACCCATGTGAAGGTAAGGTGCTGCTGTTCTATAAAAAAAGAGGCAAATATGGATTTTGGGCAGAGTAGGTTTGATGAATGACATTCCAGTGTGATCATCTGTAAAGCTGTGATCTGAGTGGCTCCTGCTGTGGGTTTGCAGAGGTGCCCACCCTCTTCCACCCTCCCACCAACAACCAGGGAGGGGTCTTGGGTCTGCTGTTGAGCTGTAGTGGAAGTCTGCCTCAGACAATGTGGATCAGAGACCTGAAAGCATCTACAGAAGGTGTAAATGAGCTGATGGAGGAAGCTCAGAGCAGCAAGCAGGTTTCTCACAGCACAGGGGTGGGGATGATGCATACCAGGGGAAAAGAAGAATAGAAGTGGGGGGGAAAGTATTTCTTTAAAAAAAAAAAAAAAAACAGTCTAAGTTATGTCAGATGAGACAAGTCTGTTGGTTATCTTGTAGCTTACTTCCAGGATTTGTGACAGATTTAACTTTATGTTTTTCCTCTGTGCTGGACAGACTCTGCAGCTGGACACTCTGGTCGATAACTTGTCTATTGACCCTCGCACTGGAGACATCTGGGCAGGGTGTCATCCCAATGGGATGAAGCTCTTCCACTATGATCCTGAGAACCTTCCTGCATCTGAGGTGCCTTTTGAGAGACATCATTGGTCTCTTGGCTATGTCTGTGCCAGAAAGTTGTTTTGTTCAAATTATGCTGGTATAACTTAACTGCATTTCATAGAAAGTGTCTGGCACAAAGTGCCTTTGTTAAAGCAAAGACCAAGCTGGCTTCTGCTTTTGAGTGAGAGCCTGAACAGCATATACTCACTAACAAACACTTATTCAGATCCTTGGGCAGCAACTAAATAATTTCCAACCAGTAGCTCAGTCACTTTGGACTCCTTAGGCTGCTTTCTGTGCAGCTGGGGACATGCACACAGATTCTGATGAACTGTATTAATTACTGGGCCAGCACCACTTTGTCAAACTACATATAATTGGCTGAGTGCAAAGAGTGACCAGAAATGTGCCCACAGGAATGATTAATCTATGCAAATGTAGGTTAGACTGTAATTCTGTGAAATCTGTGAGGTACTGACATTGGGGTGATAGTGACTATTTGATTTCAGCCTTGTCTGAAGCTCCCTGTAAGATAGTTCTCAAAATTGCCATGTTCAATAGCAATAGATTTATGATACTAGGCAGTTGTGTACTCTGTCTGTCTGGGAAAAACATGAAAATGGGAAGATACTAACTAACTCTTAGTCTGGAAAAAATGTGCAGGTTCCTAGTGGTGAGGATGGCTGCCTTTCTCCCTTACACATGATGCACAACAACTTAAAAAAATCATTGTTCATGGATGGTGCTTCACTAAGGCCCTCTCACAGGAATCACATGGTTGCAATTATCAGCAGCTGTTCATTCTCACTGATTTGTTTACTTTAACATGCTGATGTTCCCCTATCCCTGGAGCTTTTTCACCTGTGGCCATCTCACTAGCTGTGTCCTCCCTGGGCAGGTGCTGCGCATCCAGAACATCCTCTCGGAGGAGCCCCTGGTGACACGTGTCTACTCTGACAATGGCTCTGTGCTCCAGGGAAGCTCAGTGGCATCCATCTACGAGGAAAAACTGCTCATTGGCACAGTCTTCCACAGAGCTCTCTACTGTGAGCTATAGCTCCTCACGGGCAAGACCTGCTGCTGTGGAAAGGATTTGATGCCGTGGGAACTCACTTAGTTTCTGCTAGACCTGCTAACAAGAAGACTGTTCCAATAAAGGTTAACTACAGTAATGGAAATGTATTTTAGCCTTCCTCTCCAAAATGAGACTTCTATGCAATAGTAAACGAAATGGAAGTGAAGGTGAGAACTTAGTTTATCTGTGTAATGGGGAGGACCCCACGTTGTTAACACAGGGTAACCTTTGAAGTTCAATTTCAGATTGCAAATGACTAAACTATTGGACACTGAACTATGTGCTGGCTAGATTTCTGGTTTGTTGTTTGGCTGTTTTTTTTCCCCCATGGGAAAAGTGATTTTGTAAATGAGAATTGCTGACTACCAGTGTGGTGTGCATTCTTGTCACAACCCCTGGGCCTTCCCAGGGACTCTGCTAGGGGTTTTTATTCTAAACCATGGTCACACGTGTTCTGTGGTTAACTTCAGCTGGTGTGGATTCCCGGGCACTGCTGTGCACCAGGCAGCCCTTCATGTGTACCTGGCATCAGCTACTGACATGTTGCACTGCCAGAAGCCCCCCAGGCTTCCTTCAGCTACTGTTTTTAGGATGATGTTAGCAGTCATTTGCAATGACTTGCCATATCACCTGCTGGCCCCAGGAAGCCTCTGCTCCACCCCAAGCCCCCACGCTGCCACTGACTCACTGGGCACAAGAAGTTGTGTGAGGCTGAGAACAGCCAGTGGCAGGTTGGCCCTTCAAAATGCCAGCAGCCTCCTACACACCCACTACCAACAGTGGGCCTGGTATTTGTGATGTTTTGTATCCACCTAGCACCTGCTGCAGGGGCCAGTGATGGCTGGAGGGGCAGACTTGGGTGTCAGTTAATCACACAGTTAATTGATGGTCTCTGGGGGAGTGGCTCTGCATCAGCAGGTCTGTGCACAAGCTGCTTACGGTGCTCTCCAAAATGCTCAGTTGATCTGGGGACTTGAGCACTGGCCAGGCTTCACTGTCTGCCCATGAAGGCTTTGGTGACAAGGACTCATCTGTTTGGATCACAGCCCTGAGTCTTTTGCTGCCCAGGGCGTGCAGCCCTTCCACAGAGCAGAGCCAGCCCTGAATGAGGGCAGCTTTTGTCTAATCCCTTTGCTGTACTCTGCATTACCTAACTCTGGTTTTCCCACTCCTTCTTTAGTAACTTCTCTCCCTGCAGGACACTTCCAGCTCCCCTCCTTGGTGTACTTTTCTACAGGAACTTGTAATCCATTTTCAGCCTTGAAGAGCAGATGTCATTCCCAGAGCCCAAGCTGAAAGAACTGTTCTGAAGGGAGTTCTCACAGTAGGAGAGGTTGGGCTATTCACTCATTTGTGATTAGCCATCAGTGGCTTGCACTAGCATTCCAAAGTGATAATTCCAGTCCTGTGTCACTTTTTGTTCTGAAGAGTTACATCATGTATCAGTGGCAGTGACACAGCTGAAATGCCAACCAGTCACCCTGCAGGTCCTGGATTTACTCTCTGGTTGTAAAAGTGCAACAGTCACTTCACTCAGCAGTGCAGAAGTAACCCATCAAAACATTATTGTCACATTTTACCGTTGCTTAAAACATCTTCAAATGAAAAAATCAACATGTTGGATCTTGTCAAACTTCCATTTTTTTATTGGTTTTGGCCTTTCAGAAAATCAAGACTGTCTTCACTTGCTTTTTTTTTTTTTTTTTTTTTTCCTGTTGTAACCCACTCCTGTGCTGAAGATTTTCCCATCAGATTGCCTTCAGATGGAACCTGGACAGGCGAGGGGCGTTATCTTTTCCTACAGCATTTGAGAGGAGAGACATCACAGCATCTGCTGTGACTGACAGGGACATTCTGACCTGAGTGAATGGGCAGGAAGCCCATTGCCAGCCCATTGCCAGCCTCCTCCTCCTCAGCTCTGCCAGCCTTGCAGAGCAGAGGTGGGAATGGGAGCAGGGCCACCAGTGTTCAGGATGTGCTGGGCAGGACACAGGAGGAGCCAGGCTGGGGACAGCTTCACCTCCTGGCAGCCTCTGCACAAACAGCAGGTGGGAGATGCAGCTCAAGCCTGGCCTTAGGTATAACCCATCCTGTTTAACATGCTGTAGAGACTGGAGCAGTTCTGGGCATTTCCAAAACCCAGCTGCAGCTATCTGAGAACTTTTGCAAGACAGATGTGTGTAGATGGCTCCAAGCCTGGGGAGCTGCTGAGCAGACACATTTTTCATGTCAGTTGTGGACCTGGAGCCTCTTAGTATCTATTTTAATTAAGACAGCAATTTTATGAATTGAGAATTCTTTTTTATCTTCTTGCAGATGGTGGATGTATTAGTGGAAGGTAAGATTTATGATTCAGTCGTTGGGAAACACAAACTGGGTTAGACAGATTAAGTGCACAGTATTTGGCCTAGATTCTGCTGGATGTAAATCCACTGAAATGACTACACAAACTGCACACTCTGTGCCCTTTGTTTTGCCTTAATGTTTTCCTAAATCAAATAAATAAAAGACATATTAAATACATTCAAAGAACTCCTGTACTTTGAATGTATAAAATGCTCATTATAACTAACCTGCACTTGAGTGTAAAATGTTTTTCTGTAACAAAATCAATCCAGATCTTTTAAACACACCAGCATTGACCAGTATCAATGTGAAGGCAGCCTATTTTTACACCAACCTGCAGCAAAAGACTGCATGCTACATTTCATCAGCCTATGAAGAAAAAATATCATTTTTGCCTTAAACTTTTTTTTACTTCTTTCCACACGGTTACAGAGTGCAAATGAGACCCACTTGGGGGCTTGTGAATCATGCCAATTTGGCCAAGAGCAGGGATTAAAATAATCTTTGGCTGAGCAGAAGAAAGCAAAGAAAAAGTAGGGCAAGGTACATATTTCCCTGACCCATGCAGCTGTCAGGTCGTCCTCATCATTTATCATTTTTTTCTGGAATGACCAAGAAAAGGGTAGAAAAATGAGGACTCATTACAAATTCTAATAAAGATTCAGGATTTCTCATTTTATTGCATTCGTTGTCTAACAACAATAATACTCATTGGCAAGAAATTTATTTACACTAACAAATTAACTTTAAACCACAAGGCTTTGTTGTTTGTATTTCAACTGTAAGAAAACAAAGAGCCACCATGATGTTTTCTTTTGATGTCTCCCAAAAACTAAATATTAAACAAAGTTATCTTGGGGAAAACTCAACAATCTAGAGAAGTTCATATCAACCAAGCACAAGAGAACAAGCTCAGACATGGCACTACTGTGTCCTTCATGCAGGTGATCAGACACCAAGATGAACAAACAAAAAGTTCAGGATAACATGCATTTCATATACATTTGACCTCTTTAAAAAAAGAACAGAAAAAGGGAAAAATCTGAAGCACAACTATCTCTTTAACCATATAAAAAGAAACAATGTAAGAAGCCAATTTTTACAGTAAGCACAGTGCATTTTAGTCTTTTAGCTGCCTGGTCTTCTAGCAATATGTGTAACACTTGTCAGTGACCAGTGAGATACCATTACAACAGGACTGGGAAATATGAAAGCAGTTGTTGAGTGAATGTGTATGGGCAAGTAGAGAGTCAGAAGATGTTTACTGTGCACTCTTCACTTCCAAATGGGCTGGTTACTCCTTATCCTTGGTGCCCTGAGATCCTCCTTTCCTTTAGACACTTCTGCACAGGGCGCAAATCCATTTCCACTGGTGGCAATGGCAAAGCTGCCACTGGAAACCCAGCAGGAGTCCCAGGCTCCTGGGTTGCGTGGGTTGGATCCAATCTTGTGAGCTGTGACCCCTCCTCACCTCTTGGGAAGAAGAGACCTGCCCAACTCAGCAGGTTTCACAAACCCTACAGCCTGTTCTTAACACAATCCACACCTTCCAAAGAAACAGGCACCCAAGGCACCACCACCAAACCTTCCTGTAAGATGTGCACTTTTAAAATCACTACTTAATGCTAAAAGCAAAAGTACCAGTTGGTACAGCTGGTTAGTAAGAGAAAGCTCATTTTATATGGAGGGTTTGGAGGGCTCAATGTCATGACTAAGACATTATAGCTTTTCAAAATCAGTTTCACAGGTACAGAAAAAAGTCCAGTAAAATCCACAGGGAGTTTAACAAAAGGGACTGTGCCATCTGCAGATGACCCACACTCCACTCACTCAGTACTGAGTGGGTAAGGCTCCTTGGATTTCACCTGTCATCCTGCTCAGAAATGAACTGCAGAAAGTGCTCCAATAAAAATCAAAGCTGGGGTTGAAACCACACAAAAGAAGTGTTTCCTTGCCAGAACACTGACACCCATGATGATCCTCTTCCGTACTACTGTAGAACAGTACTCTGCACTACGTGCAAGAGCGGCATTTCATTCTCTTCTTTCTCTTGGAAGTGGAATACAATTCATTCTCAAAAATGACACTGCCCACCTCTTACAGTTCATGAGCCAGGAGGTGAAGGTGTAGCAGCTGAGGAGGACAGGAGGCTTTGATGGAAGCAATGAAGTATGAGGAACCCTGATCCAAAGGGTCAAGCACCTCTGAATGTCAGTGACAGCTAAGGGCTGGCAAGTTTTAGAGGAAAGCTGCTCAGTAATTCTAGTAAAAGCTCAATTCTTGTGGTATCCCTGCAGCAGACTACAGTCATAGCAAAAAAGATGTCATTGCAAAAAATCTCTGAGAAGTTGAAAAAATACAAAAGTATTTGTATACACTGAAATACAAACATCTAATGCCATTCAGCGTTTTATTACTGGCTTCTGTTCCACAGTGTAATTCTAACCCATGATCTTGAACAGGTTCCTCTTCCAGCAACCCAGCAGGACCTGCTTAGGGTGGTGGGTGAAATGGAGGCAGTGGGCAACTCTCTGCATTGCAGTGAAGGGGTGCAGCTCCTTCCTCACCCTGGCCCTGCTCTCCTTGGGCAGACTGAAACCCAGCAGGGAGTTTTAGAAGAAAGCTGCAGGAGTGCAACAACCCACCTGTGAAGAAACAGGAAGATACAAGCTGGAATGATTAATGTCAGCATGTCTGGCTGATTTGAACAGAACAAGGAGCCACTGCTCTCCTCACAATCAGTATAAGCACTAGGGGTTTTGGGACTAAAATAACCTGCAGTGTTGTATATTTCATTTTCTGGTTTTGAGACTTCCACTTTTTCCTCACTCTCCGTTCTTCACCTTTTTGGAGGCTCTATATATTCACAACTTGCAATACTGCTGCAATGAGCAGAACTAGAGTTTACAGAACTGGCCCACCACCCTAACCAGGGAGAAAATAACTTGGGCCAGTCTGTTGCAGTCACCAGGTGTGAAGATGATACAAGCACATGTCTTGAGGTGTGGAAACACCACACTGCCTGCACAGAAGCTCAGTGGTGGCCAGGCAAGTCAGCCTAACAAAAAACAGCTTTAGCTCCACAAATAAATACACAATGTAGGTGACATTAGGCCTACAGGTGAGCCAAACCATGAGAAAGGCTGTCCAGCCACTTAACACAGAAAATTTGTTTCTTCTTGTTACATTAAGCCCCACATTAGTCTGACTCAGCATTGGTTTACAGGAAGTTAAAGTTAAGAATGAGACATCCATTTTCTGTTTCTTGTAAGTCACAATACAAGGGAAAAAAAAGTGCAACATAACTTTAAAGGTCCTACAGAACAGCAAGAAACAGTTTCAGACTGTGCTTCATGTCTATTATCCAGTGACATTTCTGTACTTCCCAAGACTGAGGTGCCATACTTCATAAAAGGAACCACATAGATCCTTTATAACAGAAAAAACCAGCAAAACTCTTGTCATTGTTCCATTTCCTTAGTTTTCACATGTTGATCAAAATGCATTTTAATACTTTTAATTTAAATGTAAGCCACTAGGTTTTTTTAAAGTTAGATTTTTGTTCATGTTTTTAGTCTGAGAATAACAAAATAACACTATCACAAAGCAGTAAAAACCCTCTGAATACTTAAAGGACTTAAGTTGAATGAGTTATTCTGCAGAGTAAGAACATGATTTACAAAGAGATTAACTAAGCACCATTCTAAGAAGCAAGAATGAAAACTCAATATATAATACCAAGCAGTCTGCTCTGGTTTCTAAATTTAAAAAAAAAAGAACATAAAATAGAGACACCACCTTAGATTATTATATACAACCACTTAAACATTACTACACTGTAAATATAATTTAAAAAGAAAATCATCATCTAATGCATTTATCAACATTGTATTTAAAATATTAAATTTCCAGTTTCTTCCAGGTTTTTCCTCTTACTCTAAGAATGCTAGTTTTATGAGGCTGTTAAACATTTGTAAATTTTTTCTCCTATGAATGAACACAGAAAGTTTTGCTGCAATGTGTAATCTTTGTTAGCAGGTGTATTTAGCTGCTGGTGGTTTATCTCAAGAAAAGTATCACAAGCCTTTAGAAATATCAGCAAGTATCTTTTTTTGGCAATTTCAATTTTAGATCTGAATCAAATATACATCAAAAACTTGTAGAAATTGGATTTGGAAGGAAAAATAAAGCTAATGCTAAGAAAATCTGTTGTGTATTAATTTTGAATGAACTAGGCTCTCTCAGTTTACAGACCATTTTACATGTCAAAGAAATTATTAGAATCAAAAGAAATGCAACTATTAACTGCACCCTAAATGTTCCAAATCCCAGTTTCAGAGAACTTTGCAGACACAAATCTGAATGCCAAAAAGTACAGAGCAGAAGAGAAGCCAAACCAAACTAAAACATGCATTTTCTTCAGAGGAATTCTCAATTCCAGGCCGGTGCATTTTCAAGTTCAAGATTCTAATTTACTTAACATCTCAAGCAATTTCTGGGTTTGCACAGCTGGATGAAGACTGCCCCTTGCAGGCTGCTCGAGTGGGAAGTGACATTTCTCAAGTGCACACAGCTTTGGGTGCAGAGCAGTCAGCTCATGCCTGCAGCTCCTCGTTGTGCAGATCTGCCCATTCTTCTGAAGCAATACTGTTTAGTTCTGTACTGCTGTTGAGGCAGTAACATCTCACACTGCTTCTGTCACAGCCAAAACTGCACAGCAGGCTTCATTCACAGCCTTGCACACCCCAGAAATCCCTGAAGTATGACCACTGCTAAGCCATCAAAACATTGTACAGCCAAAGCCCAAAAATGCAGGTTTCAATTGGATGTTCTGCAAATGTATCAATCAAAACAGTTAAAGCTTGGGAGCTTTGGATTAAGTAACCATCACCTCCATGACATTGACCTTAACAGCAATGCACTGAATTTAATTTAACCAGAATCACTCATCTTCCTCTTCTTAAAGTGCACTTCTGTAAAAACTGAAAATCTACAGCAGACTCAAGTTGGATAATTGTTTCCAATACCAGCTTCATAATAGCACAGCAGAAAGCCTATTCTCCCAATGCTTACTGACTGGAGAATGAATTTGAAGATGTGGTGTTTTTCCTGGGGAAAAACCAACTTGAAACAAAATAAACCCAGTTTCCTGCATGAAACACATGAAGAACAAAGTGGAATGTGCTATAAGAAAGTTGCCTACACACTGGGAGCACAATAAAATTTATACAGATTTGTACACTGTGCTCTAGTTAGAAATTTATCCTTGCTCAGATATCTAAAGGATAAATGTTATCCTCAGATTTCTATGTAAACCCACATAACCATTTAAGGCTTTGCCTCCTTCCTGGATTAACTATTGTACAGTTAACAGAAAGAGTTTCCACCTCCTGTCCTTTACCCAGGGGGAATATTGGCTCTCCTGTCTTTATTTCCAGTGTATAAGAAGTCACTGAACAGTTTTCAGAGCAGTGTTGCTTAAAGGTACTGATGCAAGATGAAACTTACTCCAGCAGACTGAACTGAGTATCCAAACACCGTAAAGAAGATGAAGTTCCAGTTAGAAAGTTAAGTCAAATCTTATCAGATAGAGCACAACTCCTTTAACCCAGCTGAAGAAATGTCCCCCAACCATACTGACTGGCCATCCTGTTCAGAAGAGGTGAAGCAGTGGACATGCTCCTCGGCATCATGCTGGTTACTGAAGTGACCAAACACACAGAGCTCAACAGAGAAGAGTAGTTTGGAAGGAAACACCACCACACAAAAATGAAATCTGTTAGCTGTCAACAAGAACAGAACAAACCGAGGGGCTGGGATTGTTTCACATGGCAACAGCAACGAGCGTGAACTGGATATGCAGGAAAGAAAACTACACAACAGAAATTTCCCCAGTCCTTCTATGTACAGCCCCGTCTCTGTACACAGTCTTGGGCAATGAACACAAGGAAGCTGAAGGGGCATCAGAGTGGATAAGAGTTTCTCTTTCCTTGACATGCCTCCACTTGCCAAACACAGCAGCACTTCTGCTTATCACTGCTCATTAGTGCCCTCTGTTGCATCTGAGGAACACTTGTCTGTTTTCTTTGATCTCCTCTGCAGCTGCTCCTGCTCCTTCTTTCGAAGCTTTTCCCTTTGCTTTTCCATTTTCTCTTGAGCTTTGCGAGCCTTCTCCAAGGATGCTTTCATTTCCTTTAGTTTTCTTTTAATGATTGCTCTGTCTTGGGAAGATGTCATGCCGAGAGCCTGAGGTGGGGAAAACAAAATTTAGAAGAATTTCTTATGGTTTAATCAATCAAGTTTTCATATTCTAGTAATAAGTCTCCTTAGAAGATTGTAATGACAAAGTGGATCTGTCAGAGACTCAGATACATCACTGACATGCAAGTACTACACTTCATGCTTTCCACTTCTACAATAATTGAGACCTCATTGCCACCACCAGTGTTGATTTCATTGATCAAATAAGGCAAATAAACTACTTTATTGAAATCATCTAAATCCACATAAAACAGGACCTCCAAATTCTCACTGCTATGCCTCAGTCAATAGTTCACCTGCAGTTTTCTAAGACAATTATAGTTAGTGAAGTGCCACCAAAAAATTCAGAAGGGAAACGCTAAACTTGGACTTTCAGATACACTGAACTTCCTGCAACCCTGTATTTTTGACTGAAGTAGGTTCATATTTTTACTACAAGAAATAATGCTTACTTTATATATCAAAATCATATTTAGTTCTAACATACTACAACTAGTATAAACTTATGTTTCCCATATCCCATGAATCCATTATTCCCTTGCTACTTCTGATATGTGTCTATTAATTGTCTTCTCAGAATCACCCTTTCAGAAAATAGAGCTGGATGAGAAATATGTGTATGCAAATACCACTTTCACACACTGCTGTATGATTTGCACAAGCAAACATGGATATATTACCTACACCAAGAATTTTCACAAAGCAAATGCCTTGTACTTCTGCAGCTTCGGAATCCCAGTGCATATGGGAATTTCTTAAAGCGTTGCTGTGGCTTTATACTTTCTGTTTATTATTCTGGCCTATCACAACTCCATGCACAAGGATTTGCAGCTTTCTGGATGAATTCTTAATGTCTTTGAGATGATGTAAAGTGACAAAAAATACTGTAGTTAATCTTGAAGCCCAGTCAGTTAATTACCTTGAGCTTACTGCCATCCAGCTGAAGGAGATGCTCCCCATTAATGTTCTGGGCACTGAATTCAGAAACATACTGTTCAAGGTTCAGGCTCATCAACCAGTGTGAAACCTGCTGCACACTCCACTCGTGAACAGCACGACTCTGACACTGACTGTGCTTCGGGGACTGTCCATCATCAAGGATCTGCGACAGAAATATTTCTTGTTATTAATAAGTGTAACATAGATGAGTAACAACATCTTCCTGCACAAACCACCAGCATCAGAGCAAGGTATCTGGACTATCAATGCACTGCAGTAACAATTTCATCCTGCTATGTTACATCTCTATCTAACCAGGCACCTAAGAATGAATCATAGAAGAAAAAGGAACTATTGAATCACAGAAGGTAAAGGAACTGGCATTCCTTTTAACCCAAGCAGGGACTAAAATGGCCAGGTGGCACAATTCAAACCATGTATATTCCCATTCCCTCACAAGATTTTTTCCTTCAAATTAGCAGGTTTCTAAAGGATGCAATGAATTGTACATTCCACTTCCTGGGCTCACTCACAGATCTTTATTATTTTTTAAGCTAGTAAAAAAAATCAGGGGAAAATAAAACCCTCAGAAAACTGCTGAAGAGTTCAAAGGGATGATATCAAACAGACAGTGAGACTGATTCTGTCTATGGAAGAAGACTTATGAGATGACACAGAGGAGTGGTACAGAACACACAGTGATCCCATAGCCCTGGCCCTGCTCTCACCACGCTCTGCTGCTGTGGGTTAGAGCACAAACCCACTAAAAAGGGCAAGTGTGGCATCAACTGCAGGAGCAGACCCATGCCCCCGCTCTGCCACTTTATTCCACCCACGGGTATGCCAGTGGGGCCTGAAACAAAAGCTATTCTGTCCTGGCTGTAGTCAGCAAAGCAGCTGCTACAGGCTGCAGCAGCTGTCTGCTGTTAGAGCAGCTTTTACATTAGGCTAGATGATGCTGGGAGCTCTCTCTGCTTCTGGCTGTCCAGTTGTAAGGGCTGGATGCTATCCTTTTCTTCTTCTATTGCCAGCATGAGCTCAGCACAGCTGATGCCTGGTCTGGTAGATTTGCTTTGACAGTGACCCTCCTCCTGCTTCCAGCACACCAAAAAAACTGCAGTTTGCTATGGACTTGAAAACTCTCAGCAAAAGGGTGAGGAAAACTTAAGACATGGAAAGAGGAGCCAGTGACATCTGTGTGTTCTGTGCCAACAAGGGTGTTTGTCACATAACACCACAAGACAAGAAATGTGACTCTGGAAGAGACAGTACAGTGCTACGCGATTCACCACAACAGCACGCTAGTATCTCACCTCATCATCAATCATATCCAGGCTCTGAGTGAGGGAGCAACAAAGAAATGGGAAAGAAAACCATTATAGAAACAAAATACCAAACATGTAACAGCACGTAAAAGTTCAGGCAATGGCAGCACCAAGGTTTGCAAACAGATATGGCTACTTAAAACCAACAAGATTCTTTTAAAAATAATTATTTCCAGAAGCAAAGAGATTATGTTGAAAGCTCAGCACACACACAATTTGGCAGCCAAATCTGGCACTGCATTAATGAAACCCCTTTGGAGTTCCTGATCTTGACACCCTAGAACTGGTGGGTACCTCTCTGATGGTTCAACTGGCACACAGCAGAGGATGGAGAAAACACATTCATTTTTATGGGCCTGTTCCATAAAAGGCTTGGTATTCAGAAGTAATAGAGAGCTGAACATGCAAAATGAAAGGATTTTCAAGCTTTTAATTCAATACCATTCTGAATAGGACATTGCCACAATCAAATATGTAATAAGAGGAATTAAACATGGTAAGATAATGAAATGCATTATCAAGATAGTACTAACATTAAACAAAGTGCAAGTGATGATGCTGCTATTTTCAGTAATTCACAGCATATGCAGACCTCTGTGCTGTCTCATTTTGTTACAAATTTTTGCCATTAATTAGCTGCAGTAAAAGCAGCCTCAAAGAATGGCTGGGTTTGTAGGGATTTGTAGTTTGGAAAATTGAGTTGCACAGAACAGCTCTCATTCTTCAAACCCAAGTAAACCATGCAGACAGTAATAAAAAACCTACCTATCATTAAAATAACAAAAAAAAAAAAAAAAAAAGGTATAGAAGGTACAGAAACTTCAAGTTTCCTCCTCTCTAGTAAAAACTATTTGGCTCAAATCTCACATGAAAAATGTGAAGTTCTTATGGAGTGTTTGTAAAAAAAAAAAAAAAAAAGCTAAGTTTCCTGACTCCACAGGATGTGCAGTCAACTACTGTCAAATCATTCAACCTCACCCAAAGCTGAGTTACAAAACTAGTATTTTAAGAAGAGCATTTTCAATACATTATATTCAGCTCAGATATGTCACCAATTTACAGGGTTAGGAATGCCTTTTTTCTTTATCATTGGATGAAGAAACTCTGGTTTGGAGCAACTGACTTCAAATCCACTGTGCAAAGCAAGCACAAAGAATGCAAAGTGGATTAAGACATACACATTATAATAATCAATACACGTACATTCAGGTACAGTAACACACAATTACTGCATGTACAGGTCATTCCACCAGGGTAAAAACTGGGGTAGGTGAAGGTGCCTTACATCTCAACTACATTTACCAAACTGTTTCTCTATGCTTAGTATATCAAAATTCTCTCAGGCCTAGTTTAGTGCATTCAGATCTGTATCTATGTCTATTTAGAAAAAATGTATTGGCACATGTGAGGATACAGCATCTCTTAGGACACCAACTGCATTCCACTTCCCTACAATGGTACCACAGGGCATTATTTTAAGTCGCTTTTATATGAACAAGAAAAATCTTAATTTAGAAATCAAGATTAATTTTCTTCTCCAATCCTACTGCCTAAAACCTTTCTTTTATTATTTGAGTAATCCAGCAAGATTCCATAGGAAAAAGAAGCAACTATTCCCCAAATTAAACAATTTCATCTGCATACCTCATCTGATGACAGTGCTAAGGAATGAGAGAAGCCTGGTGTTTTAGGTTCTGCTCCCAAACCACTCAAATCAGCTGAGCTTGTGCTGCTGGGACTGAAATCATCGTTGAATGTGAAATTCTGTGGAGAAAAAGAGGAGTAAGGATGAACAAATTGTTATCTAGGTGCATCTAAAAGGGAAATTTGCTTTCTGTCTTCCATGTTGGCATAGCTCAGGAGTGATTTCAAACATTTACCAAACCAATCACAATACACAGGAGGAAGCTTATTGTTTCACAGTGTTACTATTTATAGAATGCACAGTATTTTTACCACTCTGCACTTCATGAGACACCTTTGCCAGCTTAAAGCCTCAATAAATAAAAAGGTGTCTAAAAGCAATTTCCAGACTCTTAAGATGCTGGCTCTCATCCTGGAGCTAAATTACTGCTTCTGCAGGTTAATCACTGGCATTTACTGTCCTTCAAACACTTAGGAGAAGCGTAGCACAGGCAGTAGCACAAATAGGACAGAGAATTAATAACAGAGAGAAGTGAAAACTCCTATTGAAAGAGCAAGGAGAATATCCTGTAAATACACTTCTGAGTCCCAAATAAACTCCCTGAAAAGTGAAAGGATCCTCCCTCTTTGCCTATGCCTTCAGAAAAAAAACTGAAACTGAAAGTAAAAAGTATCTTTGGATATTGAGTATTATTTACTGAACTAATAACCATAAAACAAACCCTGTTTTTTCTTAACAATGCAATGAGACACATCACATCTTACAGCAAATAACAGCAAAAGCAGGCACATATTTTTCAGGAATACAACACAATTATCATTAGAATAAGACAAAAATTAACAAGTAATTCACACTAGAGGGAGAACAATAAAGAAAACAAAATATATAAAAGATTAAGGACACCATGATATTCCATTTAACTTGCATACACACCTGACAATACACCTGACTCTACTCTCTAACATCTAAAAGAGTATTAAATCCATTTAATCCTTGACCTTTACTTTAGAAAGTGAAACAAAAAACACTAAAAAAAATTATTCTTCTATCTGTTCCCCTTAAATACTTGACCTGTCTTTCCTGAAGACATGAAGGCTTACAAAAATACCAAGTGTTGGTCCTCTTACTTTTGCTGGAAATCCAACTAAATACTGGTATCATGCTGTGCTTTGAAAGCCTGAATAGCAGTACAGAAACTCTTAATTTAAGAGCCTGTGAACTTCACAGAGAACATAAGAATACTTTTGTGACCATTTTTGTCTCACCTACGTTTAGAATTCCTGTTCTGCTTTTCCCAGCTCTTTATAGAGGAGAAGAAAATCTAACCAGCTTCTTTAGCTGTTTCCTTAGCCCACACAGCATTCTTAGGCCAGGAGTTCAACAGCTCTACCTCCTGTTGTGTGAAGAACATATCTTTCTTTTTTAAGTACTCTGATTTTTCTTTCACCTCTATTTTGTGCAAGCTTCAGCTCTACAATGGCAGCAAAACTGCAAGATAGCCAAGGCCTGGAAATAATTAGGATAGCCCCCACAACCTCAACCTAATACGATCTAAAAGGGTGTGCCTTTTTCCCCCACTTGAAAACTATTTTTAAACAATGTTTGTTTAAATACATATACAGGATTTATGGGTCTAATTTTTTTTTTTTTTTTCATAAAAATGAAGAGGTAAACAAATAATTTCTCTTCAGAGATTTCATTGGTGATCCTCTCTATCAATCTGATTTGGACTGCTGTAAGCTTGTTTTGCTCTCCCTGCCAGGTAACACAAGAATAGCTATGAACTAGCACAGCACAGAGCCTAGTGCACAGCACAAGTAATGTATCACCAGCTTTTGGCATCAAAAAAGTAATAAAATGCCTGTGCAAACTGCTATTATGAACATGCATTTAGTGGTAGAAGACAGAGAAATGAGATTTCTGATTCATATTCCTATACAAAGTTGAGAACCATATCTGCTTCTTTTTACCAGAACAATATAAAAAATCAACTGCTGTAAGTCATAGGAAGTTACAGGCAAAGAAATATTTTCCAGAAGTGAAAACAAACATGAAAAAGCTAAGTATATTACTATAAATAAGGGTTATTTAAGGATTTTTCATGCTGAAACATTCATGCACATAGAAAGGAATCACACAGATGTATTAAATTGCAGTATTTCATATTTACAGTTCAAGCATCTTCATACAGAGAATTAAATCCAACATCCAGCATGCATGACAAACAGATTTCATTACTGGGGGAAAAAAGCAGATGACTGACAGCATACAGCATTTCTTCACTTGCAAACAGCTCATTTGAACATGGGTAATCCCACTACCAGTCCTGAAGAATGGAGAAAAGATCTATAACTGAATACACAAATCTAGCATTTGTTCAGTGGATCCAAATGCTAATTTCCACTGGCACCACTCGTTTTGTACAGCACACCACAGTTAGTTTACTGGGATAATGTACATTAAGACAAAGTAAAGAAGGTAGACCAGGGGATGGTGCAATGACAGATGTTCCATCTGGATGGGCTGTTACCATACAATGAACACCATGCACTGGTTACTGGAGTAGTCACATATTGGCCTGTTCTTGCTTCCAGAATCACCAAGCCAATTATGCTACTCGACACAGTGGGAATAAGGTAGTTTTTATTTTCTACCTTTGACCCTTTTTTAGCTGGGCTTAAATTTTCAGAGGAGGGTTCAGTTGAGCTGGTAGGCGACGGCAGGTTGCTGGAAGAATTGGATCCCTTGCCACTCTCTCCATACCATGTGAATGGTACACAGTGTGGGAGAGAGGAGGATCGCTCTGCTAAAGATTTAGTGTTTGCTGATTTCTGCAGCATCTCTCTGACAGTCCTGTTTAGGAGAAAGGAGCAGGAATATGCATTAGATTATAAAAGAAGGGGAAACAAAATGCCACAGAGGCAGTTAATTGTAAAGAGTGACATTCCCTGTAGTTGTGACTAAAGAACTGAGTGGCATGCAGCTGGTAGGGGCATGCCTGAAATCTCTGTCAGCTAAAGAAAAAAGGGTGTTCTTTTGATTCTTTTTCTAACTCAAGCTTTCTTAAGACAACATACACCCAGCAAATGGAGACAGATGCCAGCTGAAAATGCCTACACCCCCAGCATTCAGATGAGAACCAGCTCCTGTCAAGAAGCCACACGTTGTGTGTGTGCATTTCTGAGCCCCAGTGGTACCTCAGCATGATTAAATCAGACTCAGCACTGACCCAAGTGGGCCCTGGCTCCCAGAGGTCTGGCTTGGGTTTTGAGCACAAGCAGGATAAATCAGATGCATCTGTGTCCATCTATGGAGCTGTTCCTTTATTATAACAGCTAAATACACATGAAGTACCATTATCCTGCTTTAAAATTAATCAAATATTAAAAATATTAATGTAGAAAAATGAAAGAGACATCTATGGGACTTTATCAGATTCTCTCTTCGTAAAAACAAAGACTGCAGTAATCAAGGCAACACAAATCAAAGGTAACACTTATAAACAAAAATGTCCAAATTTTATTTCCTAAATATATCATTAGTACAGTATGTAAATTGAAAATAATTAAACAAAGTGTCTGACTCCAAGAATTTATGTATATGTCATAGAATCATATTATTTACATCAACATATATATTACTGTTTCAGAGCATTAAAATCCCACTGCTCTTAGCAGCTATGTATAAATGGGGAATGGGTAAATCTCCCTCAACACCTATTTTCTGGACAGCTGCTAAATCATTATTAGCATAATCACTTGACGACATATTTTGTGAAGGCTCTTTTCTGCATGGATGGAAGTGAGGGTGTCAAAGGACCCCCATCTATGGAAGCAGATGGAGAATCCTATCCCATTTAGAATCTAAAAGAAAGACAGATATATCTGACCCAGTCCTTCACCTCCCTCTCATCCTCTAATTTTGCTTTCATGTAGAAAGTAAATACAAATGTTGTTGCCCAAATCATCTAACTTCAGGCAGGGAAACACATGCTCCTTATTTAAATGGTGTATTTTTTCATATCTGTAGCATTAGTGGTAGTTTCAGGAAACAATTTGGCACTTTGTTTACACATCTTGAGTGCTACTTCCTGGAAATGGCAAAATAATGCATGCAACACTCATCTGACAACATGATTAATCCTGCATCAATCAGTTGCTGTAATGGACATAATTATAACAGGATGCTGTCTTTTCATCATCTTCATTCTTTCAAAGAGCTTGTACAGTTTTGGACTTGTAGACAGAACATCCTCACATGTCTTATGAGGCAAATTCTTTGGAGTTAGTAACAAAAGAAGTGGCAATACTGTTTAAAAAGTTATGCTGAAACAGTTATACTCCAGTTAACAGAGGTTGAGTAAGAATGACAAAATGCTCACAAATTCCAACTCTGAAAGCAGTACCAAACTCTACTTTTAGCAACTGTAATTGGGATATTGAACTATATTCAATATTGAGAGACAACACAAAGAATTATCACAGATTTATCAGAATCTTTCAGATTTATCACATGGACTAATAAGCAACTGATCTCTACACTGAGATTTGCTCTCTCTAAGGAAGACACCTATGAGATCTCACAAACATCAGCAACAACCTGTGCTGGCACAAGGGCCATTCAAGTTCTTAGAAACAAGTACACATTCATTTCTCTCACCCTGTGGCTTGGTATCTAAATGCTGCATGATGTCTATCACCCTGCTAAGGGCACTAGCTGCCTCACAGCCACACAAAGTGCAGAGATTTGGCTTTAAGAAACCTCTTGCTGTCACTAGGGAAACCAGCAGTGAGTATCAGACTCCATGCAAGCAGCCAGGAGACACACTGGGACAGGTTTTCTGACACCAGCAGAGAGGTGACTGCTGCCTAAGATCACTGAAGATCCTGCCAGATATTTGCAGAATACAAATGTACAAATGTATGCTGAGACAGAACACTGCACTTCAGCAGTGTGCCTGAGGGAGCAAGGAAGGTTTCTTTTGCTTTTCTGATTTTATGGAGCTACACAATGTACTTGTCACTGGTCTCCACACACCAGACTGTCAGCAGAACTACACAAATGGCTGCATGCTGATTTTCCACCACAATGCTGTTTTGAATAGCATTCAAACTTTGCCTTCTTCCAACAGCTCTTTTATCATGTATGTTTTTTTGCATCGTTTTATGTGCAGAGTTTTTGAGTTGCTATATCCTTTCCAGACTTTTGGAACATATTAAATTTGCTTAGCCTTCCTGACTTTGTATTTCATACCTGGAACCAGGTACCATGCTGTGATCTTGTCAGACTCATAGGTATGTAAGGACAGGCCTTCAGTAAAAATCTACACTAGCTTTTGCAAAGATTTCCTCCTGTTGTTGTGAACATTCATTTATTTATTCAGAGTTCTGATGCTGGTGATGTTGTCTCATCAGATCTCAAAAGGAATTCACAATTCCTTGCCTACAAGTTGGTGATGTGACATGCAGTCAGCATTTTTCCTATTTTTTAATTTCAGATGTTTATCTTCAGAAAAGATAAAAAACCCTTCTGAAAGCATTCCTAGTGTGGGTGCTGCAAAGCTGCAGTGAACAGCTGCTGCTCAACCTCACCCCCAGGGCTTTAAAAAGGAAAAAAAAAAAAAAAAAGTGGAATTGTGTCAAGGTTTCTGGTTCATGGATATTATTAACTGGCTGGGTGCATCTTATAGGGCTGCTCTGAAAATCTATTTCTGCAAATCCCATTAGTGGATGCAACAGCAGCAGTGATCGAGTTGGACTTGATGATCCTTGTGAGTCACTGCCAGCTTGAGAAATTCTATGATTCTATGACATTATAAACCTCCAATTACCTTTGGATTATATGTTAGCCTTTTGTGAGCCAAGGAATCTAGGTTTGTAAGCTCAGGTTATCTCAAAGCTTAACACTTATTTATGAAGTCAGTGGGACTGTTAATATTCCATCTGCTAGGATGATTAGGTTTTTCCAATGTTTCTGGCACACAATTTCTCACATCCTCAATCTTTAGCCATACCTACTGCCACAGGTCACCCTAACAGCTTCCTTCTCTTTCCTCTTCTTGCCCTTGCTCGAACTCCTTCTCAAGGGAGCCCTACAAGAATATTGAAAACATCACGAAACATCTTAGAAGTTTTACTTTCCATCCTTTTAATGAAGAAGAAAATGTATTTTAAATAAGAAAAGGCTTACCCAAGATCTGCAAGTTTTCGCTTTAGTTTTTCTGTATGCCCCATAGTAGGGCTAGTTGTTCTTGCTGCCTGAGCACTTGTGGCACCATCTAGGACACATTTGTACATGGAAGAATGTACATTATTAGTTTTAATTGGTACTTTCCATCCAGAACACTTTGTGTGTCTTTTCATAATTAGATACCCATGCATGAACATGTGTGTGAGTACACAATTTAATTAGGAGAACTCTCATTTTTAGGAAGACGGTGTGAACAGGAATAAAAATAAATAATTTCAGAATTCAAAAATACACAAAAAATTAAAGGAAATCCAAAGTTAATATTATGTTTTAATGCATATGCAATAAATTGAACAACACAAAGTATTTATAGGCAAACATTCCAGTGAACCCATTTTTAAAATCAGCAGTAGTTTGATGATGCTTATTTTTTACATAATTCATTTGGTATGCATACTTTACTTCCAAAATAACTCCTAAAATTATTTTTTCAATTTTGGAGCTAAGGGTACCTTTTATGATAGACATGCTACAAATCAGTTTAGCCCAAACATATTTGTTAAACTCAACATGTAACCTAAAATCTAACCATTCTGAATTGAAAAACAAAATACAACCCTCCCAAAACCTCAAAGTAGCTTAGTTAATAAATTTGCCCTGAGACATCTATCAATTTTTTTATCTCTTGTACAAATGCTATTAAATCCTAAAGAGGAAACAGGCTGCAGTACCTATAAAGCCAGAACAATGAATCTGAGTCTGGCAAACATCCTGTGAAATCTATATGGAAGCTAAAAGAAAACACACAGCAGTTTAAAAATTCAGATGCTGTAACTCTTAAATATAAAGTGTGTTCCCAAATACCCCAGAGGAAGTAAATGAAGGTCAGTCATTCATGTCACTTCTGCTTTGGTGACTTTTGCAATGTGACCTCAGATATACACAACTTTTAACTGAAGCACTGCTGCATTTGTGGATTTCTTCTGGTGTTTCTGACTTAAATTGAACCCCCAAAATTAACCTGAAGTACCCCAGCACTATCACAGGACAGTCAACTATGTGTATGGAACTTTGTGCATTGCTTTGTAGATAATATCTGCCCAAGTTTTCATTTGAGCAAAACGTTCAATGTGGAATTAATTATTTTGTTCTTAAATCCTTTCAAAAGCAGGAAAATAAGCCTTTTGCAATACTCACACTCTAAAAACCATACTATTTCCATCAAAACAAGTCCTTACGTTAAAAAAATTAAATTCCAAGAACAACTAACAAGTAATCTCATTCCAAAAAAGTAAACAATAAAAAGTAATATGAAGAATGACAAAATCAAGGTGAAGTCTGCAAAGAAGAAATCCATTCCCCAAGGAAATTGAGAACAGCTGGCAATGCACACTTGGCATCAACCCCACATGTGCATACTTCTTTCCCATTTCTTCATACAGTTCCTCTTTCACCTTTAATGCACACTTCTCATTTATCCACTGCCAAAATTGTCACAAGAATTAAAACTTGCAACATTTATTTTCATTCTAGCTATTCACAGGCAACTGAGGCTTCAGGGCAAAGGGAAGTGGGTTTTTTTCGAGAAACTTCTTAATCAAAGTCAAGAAATCAAAGTACAGTGGTTTTATGTTAGGAAAATAATTACAGCATTTAGCAGATAGAAGTTTTGCTGCTGTAATGCAAAAAAAAAAAAAAAAAAAAAAAACAAAAAAAAAACCCTGGAGAGCTCAGCTGGAATACACAGCAGCTATTTGGAATGGCAAATTTCTGTTTGAGCTCTCATATCCCTATGATCCCCCTCCCACACAGCTGGGGCCAGCCAGGGCCCTTTAAACAAAGATGACTTGCTGAGGAAAACATTTGTGCTGGCTATGGCACATAGTGGAAAATGGATAGGCTAACTCCCAAAATCAGCTTCAGTGGCAGTGTGGATCTGAATCTTGCATGCAGGAAGTACTCAATGCTTGCCATGGCAGTGACCAAGAACCAGAGCCACACGTGCCCTTCCTGGCAGGAGGGGACTTTGGCCACCCTGGATGGGTGCATCTTCCCCAACTTCTTGCAGTTTTTCAGAGAAGGTAAGAGAAAGCTAGTTTCTCAGAATAAATCACTGTTTAACCCATCACCTCCAGCTGCAGTGATGTGTGGCTGATGGATGTGAAGACACCTCATGCCCTGCCCATGAGCACAAACCCTTGCAGCAGCCTCACATGAGTGAGCACTGCCCACCACAATCACCTCGCTGTCTTATCAAAGGATGATGCTGCACAAACCAGCAGAACTGAAGAAATTAAAGGCACCACATATACACAAAAGAGCTGTGGTTACAGGCTCATCATTTTGCAATGAAACTGATCTCATGCCACTTCCCACAGCACTGTAGGATCTCACAACAAAAAGAAGACAAATGTGAGCTTGCTAATGCTCACTGCTATTCTGCTATTGAGAGACTAACCCTTGGTCATGTGTGTGTCCACAGAGGTGCTCTCTTTCCATCTCTAAAAAACACCACCTGAACACACAAAACAAATTTAATGTCTTTTTATTATTTTCTGAGCTGTATGAGTTTAACAGCCAAATTAGCAATCATTTAAAATAGCATTGCTGCAACACTTGTTGCCAAAAAACTGCTCTAGTAGATTTTTTTTGTAGGACTTATTAAATACGTTTTTTTCTACTTGAAATTTTATTGCTCTGGTTAATTCTAATGTATTACTCAGCAGAACCTGGACACACCCAAAAGCATTGGCTGTTTACTTAACAGTCACAATGAGGAAAGCATGACAGCAATATTTAAAAATAAATTATTTTTAAACCTAAAATGGAAAGAGTGATGCAGTGGGTGGAATGCAATGCCCTATTCCTTGCACTACAAGGTTAGCTCCCACAGATTCTTTCTTTTTCAAATTTTTCGTATTTTTATATTTTTCATACATCAATTGGAAATGCAGGACTTAGGACTTTCCTGACAAACCAATCACACATTCAAGCTGAGTTTCTAAAGTCACAATCTTAGGTTCACACTGTTATTTTTACTTGCAAAACTCAAATATTGAATTTACATTGGAATCCTTAACAATTTAACCCAGTTACAACTAGCAATTTCAGAACTCATGTAAAAATTCTTGCAATATATTAACCTATCCTAAATTCAGTAAAGTTTTATAACGCTGTCTTTTATGAACTTGTGTGAAAGCCCTGCATAAAGATGAAGAAAAAGCAGGCTTTAAATCAGTAGCAAGTCTTTTCAGACACACAATCTTCCATAAATTGTTCTTTTCAGTTAATTCAAGCAAGCCCAAGTCTGTTATGAACCTATCTAGACCTCCTCCTGCAGAGCTCACTTAGGAATAATTTTTTATTATGTATTTTAGCCTATCTGACAGTTTCAGAATGCAAGGTGCATTGCAAAGAATGCTGAAGGGGTGCCAAATGTTAATTCTGACTTTGAAATGCATCTGAAAAGGCCAGCTCAGTATTCTGTGACATATCATATAGTTTATTTCTATAATAAACTACTGAGACATATACCCGAGCTACATCTGATTGCATCCTGTCTTATCCACCTAGCATTTCAAGAATCTGAATTAAATTAGTTACAATGAGGCAAATCTCCCCAAAAAAATCTTTTTTTCTTGACATGAAAAATCTCCAGGCACTAACCTCTCATTAAAACTAGACTTTGCCTTCTCTCAGCAATTAAAAGCTACAATCTGTTGTTCTTGCTTTACACTCCTTTCCACACCCTCCAAAAAAATCATCTAGCAGTGCCAAAATCACATTATTTGAGTAAGTACACTGTGTTAAGCATGTTTCTAATACGGAGGTGTCCCAAGGTCAGGTAACTTTTTTTTTTAAAAACACAATACATTTTCCTAAAGGCAATTTCCCTGTTTTTCTCAGTTCCAAGAAAGCCAGAAAAAAAAAGCAAGCCAGCAGCTCCCTATCCCATTTTAAATTTCATCCTTTTCTTATACCACCATACAAGGTTATTTTGAAGTTTTTGACTTTCAGGCAGGCAAAATAAATTACAAGATGATGACCTTCTAGTTGCTAAGGTACTACTGCACAACAAAAGGTAATAAAGTAGATAGTTGTTAAGTGAGCAAAATGATGCATCAATTTATTGTAAAAGAAACAGTAATACCTTTATCCTGTAAAATATTCCTGCCAGCTGGGTGATGCAAAGGAGATGCTTCAGAGCTGTGCCCAGATTTTGAAGGAGAGGAAAGTGGAGTGTCTCCCCGAGCACATGGGGAAAGGACACCTCCTTTGTGGTGCTGTTCTTCTTCTTGGTTTGCAGTTAGGTTGTCAAGTGAGATTGCTGCACTGCTAGCCACGGGGGAGAGGGAGGAAGCACCAGAATCTGATGCTGGTGAGGATGCTCTCATGCATAAGGGCAGTGGTGATTTTGAAATGTGCATGGGACTACTGTAACTGTGTGATGGCTGTTGGTATAAGAGATTATAAAGCAGGTTATACCACTTAGTAAGCAAACAGAGCAAGATTTACTTCGAACATGCAATTCTTTTATTCATTACTTAGCTTTCTATTTGTATGAAATGCTGTAGCAGTTCAAGGCATTACCCTTTGATACCACACACAGTGCTGTTTATTGGTATTTGCTTTCAGACGAAGTCAGAATAGCACAAAACAATGAGCAAATATTGTACCAATCATGATAACAAATTAACAAATAGAGAAATGCACAATTCAAGCTTCTTTCACCTTCTGCATAAAAGACCCACTCTGCATTATAAAGCACACATACATCAGAAAGACCAGGATTCCAGTTAAAACACAACAGAACCAAAACCAGGAGTCTGACTCAAAAGGAGACTGGACTTGCACATCACTCAAGGACATTCACAGCAGACCGGCCACAGAGGAATAAATACTGCCTGTGCTACAGTGAAAGGATAAAGACAGAGGATGAAATGACTTACAGGGGCAATCTAGCACTCCACAGGAAGCCTGAAAGAGAGGGCAGAGTCCTTCTCACCTTCCGTTCCAGGCTGTCCTCCCCATCAGTTGAGCTGATGCTGTCGTACAGCCGCGTTCTCGAAGGTCTCTGCCGCTTGTTCTTCACTGAGAGCTGGGCTCGAGTCCTCAGAGCTTTGGAGTCCAGCCTCTCTGTTTCTGGAACTGCTTCATTGAAATCTGTAAGAAAACATGATTTGAAACTGTTTGATAGAAGGATCTTTCATTACATTTTCCTAAGAGAAGGAACTGTTGTACAAACAATTGCAAGTACATGCACTTTGCACAGAATCACAGAATCATTTAGGTTAGAAAAGATACAATTTTCTTGTACCTCTACTTTCATAACTCCTATAGTACCCCCAGAAAAAGTTATTTGCATAAATGAGTTTATCTGTACAGATTCAGCAAGGGTATCAACTGCAGATATTTAAGAATTCAACAAAGTATTCCTGCTGTTACACAGATGACCACACAAACCAGCTGTACCAGCCCAGAAAGTTCTTTTTCAGTTGTCACAGTAAAAACCAAATCATAATCCATTGGATACATTTACCTGTCCATATACTGCATTCAGAATACACTAATTAATTAGAATCTGATCTCACAGGTATTTTTGCTTTTCTTCTATGTGTAGAAGTTAAATTTTATTTCACACAATACTACAGAAAAATTAGCACTATCTGACTTGCAATGATGCTTCTGCCCTAAGTACTCTACAGGGTAACTGCACAGTGTCCTGGCTTGAACTGTTTGTATTTTTTCTTTCAGGTGTGCACACTTCCATACATCCCTCTGTTTCACTGCTGGAATTATGCAAACTATCAACATAGGACTGCAAAAGGTATTCACAGAAGTGCTCATATGGGCCTTCTTAAAGCAAGAAACCACCTGGGCCTGGAGCCTCCTACTTCCTCAGCCCACCTTGCCCTGCTTTGTTGCAGTGGAACTGGGCTGCTGTCAGAAGGTCTCTGCCCCAGCCACATGTGCTGCCACCCCCAGTCCCAGCTCCCTGTTCTGCAGAGACTGGCTGGCCCTAATAGCTCCCAGCAAAACACCACAACCTCACATGATGCTCTAGCAATCTCCCAACTCACTGGGGTGTCTGGAAAATCTCTCACATAAAAGTCATAATAGTTCTTATTTCACTGTCATTGTCGATGCAATAAGATTCTCTTTCATCAGACCTCCAACCACTTAACTCCAACGTTCTCCCATCTGAACTATTTCAGTACCACTGCGAAGCAGGAAAGAGCTCGCCTGTACTCCCACTGTTTTTCCATTAGACAAGCTGAGAGAATTTAAAATCTGCTTCTGTGAACTGATGCATCCCTGGGCATCTAAACACACCCAGAAAGTGCAGGCACAGAGTGGTCTGAATGGGCACTTGCACAGAGATGCCAAAGACTGAGACTGTCAAAGTCAGCCTTAGCTCTGAACTGTTTAGATCTCAAACCACTGACTCCTGCCAGTAAACAGCTTGATTGCCTGCTGCAGACACAGCTCATGATCACTAAACCAGAAAGCTGCAATGCACTTCTGGACTCTGAGAATAAACCAGATATTCATAAAGGAAACACAATCCGTAGTCTAGGATTCCCTGGCAAAGCAAAGGAGGAGTTATGTGGGCCATAGTAGCTTTGATTTTCTCTTTTTGACTTGCAGTGATGTTACTGGCAGCCCCTTAAGCTTAGTGTGAGGTTAGGTTACAGCTGAGGAGTCATGCAGTCTGGCAGGATGCTGAACACAGCCAGAGCACTGCAGTGTCAGGAACTGTTGTGCTCCAATGTTTGCAACCACCAGGCTGCACCCACTGCTTCTTCCCAAGCCTCCCACCATGCAAGAATGCAATAAACACCTGGGATCACACTGAAACAAAACCAACAACACACTTGACACCATTTTAATTAAAATATGGTATTTTTACATACCCTGATTTTTTGATGGAAGACAGACCTGCAGCCCTCTAAACAGAATTCTGGGATGTGCCTGCCTATACACAGTCCTACCCCAGGAACCTAATGCAGAAGCTGGATCAAGAAGCATGTGCTATACTTGCCAAACACGAGCCAGAAAAGAGACTGGAGCACCTGAGTGAATCCACAAGGGCATTGTGCACAACCCACAGTACCCAGAGGACTCTACTCACTTCCAAAACATCATGGACAACTCCCCTGCCCTTTATAGCTCCTCTGCAAACATCTATGGGGTGATGGTAAAATCTTTCATTAAAAGGTTTAAACAAGAGTAACATAGAGATGAAGGCTCTTTGCAGAGCTAGTATCTCTACATAAGAGTCTGATACAGACCTCAGAAATTGACACAGAATTTACTGGAAAAGGTAAATGGGAGTCAAAGAGTGCTACAGCACATTAAAGGACATCCTTATTTTTACAAAGGAGGTTTTCTTCTCTCGTTACACCAAAAATGCAGCCTGGAATCTAAGGTCTAACTATGCTGCTTCTGCTTTCAAAAAATCATTGCTAATTATCTATTTTTCCTAGCAAATAATTTGTGTGTGCATTCATGTTCCTAAACTTGGGTGTTTAAATTCAGAGATCATCTAGTCTAACACTCAGAAATAATTTACACTGGTAACATTTCTCCAGGAAAACATTTTTGCAATGAAAAAAGGGAGCTCTGAAAATTTTTATGCAAACGTATTCATTAGAAAACATGATTTGGAAGAACTGACATGCAGATTTTTAATGCTATACTAAGAACTTCCAACTTTTTAGAATTAATTTTACAATTATTGCTTTTACATGTAGAAATTTCTTGATTTTAGCTTTTGAGCCATAGATGTGTTAATGTTGTTACAACACTAAATGTAAGCATCATTTATCTGAGTCAAGTGAAGAAAACATACCTTCCTCTTCTGAAACAAACTGCTGAAAGGATTTGTATTAACAGCACTGCTGAGTATTAAGTGTTATTGTTTTATAACACTTACTGAGCCTCTATGGCAGAAATACAGATTTTCTTGTCATTCTGCTTTTCTGAGCTTCAGAGATTCCATTACAATTAACACTTGACAGAAAAAGAACAGGTTGGTGAAGATTTGTGGAAACCAATTGCACAAGGTCTGCATATCACCTAATACCATTTCAGCAAGATAGCTCTTTTTTATACACATAAATTGTGCAAAATGTAATTAATATTGATTTGTAAGGCAATATTGTTGGGGTTCACACATGAAATGACTGCTAAAATATCGATTTTAATAAAACACCTCTGTGCTTGCTAGAAATTAATTTATTTCATAATATATTGCTTTTTTTTTTTTTCAATGGAGAAATAAATAATATTACAGTTTCTAGGAATCCTGGGCTGCATCAAAAGCAGGGTGGCCATCAGGTCAAAGGAGGTGATGCTGCCCCTCTGCTCTTTTGAGACCCCACCTGGAGTACTACATCCAGATCTGGGACTCCTGCCTAAGAAAGGAAATGGAAGTGCTGGATCAAGTCCAGAGGAAGACCATGAGGTTGATAAGGGGACTGGAGCACCTCTCCCTTGAAGAGAGGCTGAGAAAGTTGGGGCTGCTCATCCTGGAGAAGAGAAGGTTGTGCAGAGACCTCAGAGCAGCCTGCCAGCATCTGAAGGGCCCTACAGGAAGCCAGAGAGGGACTCTGCCAGAACTGCAGTGACAGGACAAGGAGTAATGGCCCAAACTGAAAGAAGGGACATTTAGGTTAGATATGTGGAAGGAGTTCCTCACTGTGAGGGTGGTGAGACACTGGAACAGGCTGTCCAGAGGAGCTGTATCTGCCCCATCCATGGAAATGTTCAAGGCCAGGTTGGAGGCAGCTTTGAGCAACCTGGTCTAGTGAAAGGTGTCCCTGCCCATGGCAGGGAGAGTGGAACTAAATTATCTTTAAGGTACTTCCAATCCAAACTATTCTATGATTCTGTGATTCATACAAGTTATGGTTTGCTTCAAACAAACCTTGACTTAAGCCATCCAGGCAGGTCACTTGCTTAGTATCTAGATTTTCCACTGGATCTCCTCTAGAAACTTCTCCAAACGATGTCTGCCTTTCAAAAATGTTGTTGTTATTGTTAACCTGGCTTCCATTTTGCTTCATTAGCCTGAAAACTTCTGCTTCCAAGTCTTGTATCTGAAAGAAATACAATGCAGTATTACCAAAATATTCACCCCAATACACCTTCCCCACTAGAGATGTGATTTTTCCAGAATATCAGACAGAATTGTCTCATTCTTCAAATATAAGAGTAAATGCTACTCACACGAGCTTGTAAGCCTTGAACCTCTACAAGGTGTGCTTTCTCCAAATCTTCTATTTTCTTTCGTTCAGCTTCCTGGCGTTTGATGAAATCAAGTTCTCTTAGGGAAAAAAAATAAAAAAAAAGATGCGTTTGCTGTCATCAAAGCAATCAGAGTGAAACAAAAAATAAAATGTTTTGTTACTCATCAGAAAAATCTGTCCTTAGAAAATAATTTATCACTTAGTAAGAGCTATGAAACTGCAATCAGGACAAAAGCCTAAGCAATTCGTCTAAATGAATATCCTAGCCAATGATATAAAAATGGCAAGACCAATTTTTGTGGAAAAAGAAATTCTCAGTTCTTACTAATAATCAGTTAAATCTGTTTCTTTCTCACAAACAACATAGTTTAGTTTATGCTGTTCTCTGTTGTAGGTCAAAGTTTCTATTGTTGTAGAGCAAAGTTTCTATTTTACCAGAGTCTGACTGTGTTCCTTCACAGAAAGGACAACCTGCAAGTTTGCAGGTACAAATTGAATTCTCTAAAGGAAACCTGTTAGGTCAGTTAAGGAGTCTGAGGTATTGAAAAACAACTGACTAGGTCTTTTACTAATATAAAACAGAATGTCAATAGCAAGCTATCCAAACTCATTCTAGTGACTTGCCCTATCTCTTTTTATTTTGAGTATCAAAGAAAATTGTGACAGAAAGCACACAGGACGCAAACTAGTTTTGGAACAATCACGAAATTCCAAGATAGGTAGTGACAGTTTAACAATCTAACCCTCTTTTTAATGGGACAGAATATTCATTTTCACAATCCCAGTTATCACTTGACATTGCTGTATGTCTTTGAGTTTTCCTCTTTAAATAAGTATATTTCAGCAGAAAATGAAAAAAGCTGCTGTCAAAAAAAAAAATTAAAAAATTATTTGGGGAATGGAAGCTCTTATAGAAATGTAAGATGTTATTATTCTTGCTAGCCACCAGGGAGAGGGGACCACATGAAACAGAGGGGGCCAGGAAATCATCAGTTAGCTCAACTCAGCTCAAACATTCTTGGCATCTACGAGAAGAAGAAAAATAAAATGTAAAATGTAACAAAACAATATTCTTTTTGATGTTACATTAATACACAGCAGGAAAGAATCCAGCTGATACAATACCCATATAAATTGCAGCAAACTTTGCTAATCATAAACTTTCTGTGATTATTCTTAGTTGTTTGCAATTACATTGAGCTATCTCCTAATTCTGAAATACACCAAGCTGGAATATTACAGACTAAGTCTTTATTTAGGTACAGTATGACTACAGCTTGAACACTAGCATTTTTCCATAGTAAAGAGTCCATGCTTTGAATGAATAAAAAAGTGAAAAATAGTGTTTACCTTACAGATGTTTAACAGTGGGTTTCATATTTCAAAATACATCACATACATGTTTTCTATCTGGCCACTAAGTAATTTTCTGAGCCTGGTGTAGCTGCTTACTTTTGCTGAAAATCCTTGATTAATTTCTTTGCCTTGTTATATTTCTTCTCCAGAGCCTGATACTGGCTTTGCGTCTCCTTGAGGTGCTCATTCACTGTGTGGCACAGGGTTTGTGCCTCAATCCAATAACTCTCTAATTTCATCATCCTTTCCTTATTCTCCTCAATGTTCTGCTGGAGTTGGGTCTTCTCCAATTCCCACCTCACCTTCTCATTCTCAGCAGCCTGGAGCTGAACAAAGGAGTGGAGATGCAGTCCATTGGAAGCAGCAAACAGTTTAGGATTAATTCAAACAACGTAAATAGAGAGGATCAGTAAATCAGTAACTATGACAGTAATATGCTAGCAGTGGGCACAATGCTCCAGGACAAAGAAAACAGGCTGATACATGTATTATTCTTCCTCATAAAACCAAGCAGAGTTTTTGCTCAGTGTTCCATGCTGCTCTGGGTTATACTAACCTATTTGACTGGCTGACATTTAAAAATGTCAATAGTGGAGTACTCAGGCAAACTGCAGGGTTAATCAGCCATCACATGGGATGTGTTTTGCTTTGTGCATGTGACTCAGGTGCTATAAAGCATTCACACATTTTCAAAAAATTATGACATTTCTTATTTTGGGAAGGGAGAATTTGATTTCCAGAATTTCTTTTGTGCTAGGGTTCTCATTTCCTAACTGAAACTACCTGCAGGTTTCAGTGTTTGGTGCTGGATAAGGATAGGGGTTATACAGCAGCTTGTGTGATGTACCTCCTAGAATTTTGTGAAAAAAAATGCCATAACATCTCTATTTATTTATCAAGAGTTTTGAATTTGTTCTAGGCAGTTCTGCTAGCATCAGATACACACCAAAAAAATTAACTTGCTTTCAGTTTTATCAGTAATATACCTAGATTAGTCACATTTTCTTCAGCTCTATTGAAAAGATGAGGTAAAAAGATCCAACACTAAAGTCACATTAACCCTAATTTTGCAAATGGATTTGCACAGATGAATGTTTACACCCACACACTGATGCCATCAAGTCAATGGGCCTTGGCACAATCCCAAGGGATCGACAGAGTGGCTCCAGTTGCTAGATTGGAACTGGAAAGCAGAGGAGATTTTTGACTTTCTGGACTGAGACAGGACAATATAAACTGTCCTTACAGAAAACAGTTGCATTCTGATTTTTTTTTTTAACATGAATTATGCAGATTTGATAAACAGTATGCAAAATACACAGGGAGTGCAAATGCTGCTGGAAAGAAATAATAATCTAAAATCTTTTTCTGAAGTACAATTTTCTCTTTTTCTTATTTTTATTTCCTTTATAATGTAATCAGACTCAAAGAGAAAGATGTCATTATAAAATATAGTATTGCTGAACAACTGAATGATCAGTCAGGTTCCCATAAAGGTTACCCTGGTACAAATAAAACCCAATTCTTTTTATTGCTGTAGCAAATTTAATTTATTAAATAGCAGCCGACTGTGAGATAATGTTTTCTTTTATACTGATCATATTTTTCCTTTCCTAGACTATCTTTTAAAAAGAGCTGAAACAATATGAAACAACACCTTTTCTTCTGTGTATAAAAATAATTTCTATTAAATACCTTTAAACAAATCAGGTTTTTAAAAAAGGCGGATAACGGAAAATAGCGTAGGGTTACTTTAACATCACTGGTAAATAAAAACCTACTAACTTGAACTTGAATATTCAATCCAAATATAATTTTAAAACCTGAAAAAATGCATCAGAATTTTAAAACTAGTAATCTGCCATTTAGTCATTATGATAGCCCTCAAAACATGTTTAATTGAAGCTACAAAAGTTGGCACTTTCTTTTAATAGCAGCACTTAAGATTTTTACTTGGAACTTGGAATAAAGAATATGCACCAAGACAAAATTTAACTGAACCACTGTGCTTCTTAATCAGCCTTTAAGAAGGATGTTGACTTCTCCACCCACATAAAGACACATCTTCAGATCTGATTTTGCAGAAAGAAAAAGAACATCACGTATTAACCATATATTGATTCTTACCTTTGTCTTCAGCTTCTGAATTTCAGCTTCTGTAACTGCATGTTTGATTTGCAACTAGAATTGAAAATACAAAATAAACAAGTGAAGTCACAGAGAGTACTCCGGTATTTTTAAAGCCTGTGCTGCAAGTGGAATACCTTATTACACAGCAGAAGGCCCCGAAGAGTGCTGCAGTGCAGTAGATTGTAAATTAAAATGTCTAGCTTGCAAAATGACTCAGACTGTGCAACCTAATTAAAGATAGGATGCCGTCTAACCACTCATAATTTGAAATCAGAACATCCAATCTGTTTAGCAAAACCAAATGTCTTATGTTTTTAAAAAAATAGATGTTATCCTGCTGGGCTTTGCTCTCCTCTGATGTGAATGTGAAATATGTCCCAGTGCTGACAGTCCCACTGCACTGATTAAAGCAGGCACATTACAAATAAGCAAATATGGAAATAAGTGATTTAACAACTCAAGAAGTCAGGAAAACCTTGAGGGAAGATTCCACACATTTATTTCATGCAAGAAGAAAGGTAAACTGATGTTATCCTTCACCAATAGCTGCAGTTATTCTGCTCAAGCCAGCTAATCTCAATTGAGAGCAGTTACACAGGGAAACTGTAAATAACAGCAACAGCATTCAAGCAACAAAGCAATTGCAAGCAGATTAACAGCCCAGGCAGTGTGCTAAAGGTTGTAGTTACATCACCAAGCAGCCACAACAACAGGGCATCTGTACAGGGAAAGGGTTGGTGGGGAGGACCTGGCACCCACCTGCACACCTGCTGTGTTTCTCCTGTACTAACCTACACTGGTCTGTTCCTGTGAACAGCCACTACTGAGTGTATTAGGGAATGTCCTGAAACACCTTTAGTTTTACCACAAAGGTCTGCTATTCACAGGCTTCAGGAATGCTCTGAAGGACAAACTGAACCACAGCTTCAACAGCATAGCCCTAATCCAAATGGAAATGACCATGCACAAGTACCCAATACTGGCCTGCACCCCAATCCCTGCTGTGCTATCTAAAGCAGCCAGCATGGACACCACCGAGAGGCCCCAAAACCTAACACTGCATCAGTGACTTGGGAATGTTGGGTATGGAGCTGAGGGCAAGGGCACAAAGTGAATTACTGAGCCAGCATTGCAGTGGAGATAAGGCATCACCCATTATTTATGAATAGAAGGAATAGTTATGGAAAAACATGTTTTACATGTAGGTTACTTCTTTTACAAGACAAACATGAGCTTTTGGGAATAGTTTATGCAGAGCTAAAAGAATATATGAGGTCATTGTGCTGAACCAGAAACCAACATTTCTGGTGAAGCAATGGCTACATGCTTGAAGAACCAGTTGTTAGTAAGAAAATATGCAAATTCTGGAAGAGAGGAATAATTTTCAAAGTAACAAGAGCTACCCCTAAGCTGACCAGTACAAGCATCTCTGATAAATTCTAAGCTAATTTAGAAATTCCCTCTTCATGAAGTCTCCTGAATGCCCCTTCTTGTGGCCTAGGAAATGCACACTCTCAGATACATTTTGGTTTGCATATCAGCCTTAATAAATCTAAATAAATCTAATCCTCCAAGGTGGAGAATTGCTCAATTTCTGCTGGACAGAAAAAAGGAGACACTGATTCACTGGCTCCATTTACCTCTTCGTATAAAAATGAGAGGAAAAAAGAAGATATTTTAATTAGCATTTGCAAAAGGCTACTTGCAATTTTTGAGCTCAGTCATCCCAGCCTCTGATCTACACTTTTCAGAGACTGAGAACAGTTTTTCTCCCTATTGAATTCTTGTTAATAGTGAAAAATTATTAAAGAACTTTCTCAAAACATCATGGTATTTAAAAAATGCCCAACCCTTTGCTGAGTTCTGCTACACTGTTCTGGGATGAGATAAAATCAGAGGAATAATAGATGAGCTAGATTTTCCCCTTTTCAGACTTAATAATGAGATTGAAAAGCCACAACTCAAAGCCTTAGGCCACCTCCTGACAGTCCACTCCCATCTCTTCTAAAACCCCACAAACCCATATGGAGCACTTAAAGAGCTTATTATTACATACAAATAAACTCCAAATTGTTGCATAAATGCCAATCTGCTCAGGTACAGATGGTTTTTAACAGTTATTTTTCTGCTCTCTGTTATTAGATTTAAAAAATGAATACTGAGTACCCAGTCAGATCATTGAATCAGTACATGGTACAGCAGATCCCACTGAGGCAGAAGGAAGAAGACACTTTTCTGCTTAATAAAAAATGTTAGCTGGATATCTAATTTTTCTTTTTTTTTTTTTTTTTTTTTTTTTAAGCATTAATTATGTTTGTAGAATAGATGAGAAATACACATTTATAGGTTAGACTAAATAACAGGCAAGATCAACTATTTGGCATGAAAATCTGGACTCCATAGCTAAAATTTTTAAAGCATGTTTACTAACAGGAGATCAGAAATCTTTATTCCATGTCCTATTTAATGCCAGACAAATTCTTGGCAGATACTTTTTTTTTGGTTTTTAAGTGAATATAAAATCATGAAGACTTCACTTTAACAAAGACATTTTGAGTAATTTTCTGGCACATTTCCTATTCAAATATGTCTTGAAAAGCTGATTAATTTTCTACAAAACAATAAAACTTGTTATAAAAGGTAACTTTTACAGAGAAAATGGATTGAATTCATCAAGACTGCAAAAGGTAGAATGGGATGAAAGTCTAGCAGATGTTAAAATATCAGGAGTACACTGGGAAGGAAAGTATGCAATAGAATCTAACAATCACCTTGACAATTTTTATGTAACATCATTATATATTTTTATAATCATCCATTCTTGATATATTTCATTAAAACATGAAATAATGAATTCTTACATAAATGTCCCTTCTCCCTACAAATCTTGTCTCTCTTCAATCATCACAGTTAAAATAAAGTTTCTTCCTCTTTCTCTCAAAGCAGTTAAGAAAAATCAGTCCTATTTTTCCTGCTTTGCAGCCAAGAAAACAAGACTTTCAGAAGGACAGTGATTCACCCAGGAATGCCCATCTGTCTTCTGACTTTCATTCCAAAAGCAAGGTATTTTAAATAAGAGTGCTCTCAGAGTATGGGAACACATTTTTTGTTGCAAAGACTGAATTCTACTAATTAGGTCAAACTATTATGCTTAAAGATTATGTCCTACCCACTTGCCTAATACTTTCATTAATCTCTGGAGTAAGAACAAGAAAGAACAGTTATTCTTTAAATACAATTCCAGAAAACACTGTGTGGGCTTGTGTAGTGTGACCATGAACAAGTCCTCTAGCGTTGAAAGAATTCAGGGCAAATACCAAGAAAAATACATGTACTCACTCAGCATCAGCCAACAAAATGCAGCTGTGCACTATTAAAGACAATCAGTGAAACAAAAGTGGTGTGCTCAAATCAGCAGTAACTGTGTGGGCTGCTGAAAGAGTCCACTCAGACAAGAGGAGCATTTCATGTTTTCTTCTTAGGCTCTCATCTACACTTAGGAGCCCAAACCTTCATCTGGTCTCTCAAACAGCGTTTTAATGCCGTAACATGCAAACAACTTCAAATCAGTCTGGACAAGCTTGAGTATGGCAACAGCCTGAGTTAATGGAAGCTGTATTCAGGCAGAGATTTAAAGGTAATTTATTCAAAGGTGAGTTTCCTGCCCATCACTGCATCTGTGTTTTGCACAGCCTTGGAAAACTTGCTGGCACACGGACAATGGCAGCATCTTCCCACTGCTTTGAGACTGTATTTCCATGTATGATGCTAAGAACTAGAAAATGAAGTAAAATGTTTTGCTAATTCATGTAAGACCCTGAAACTCAAAATATGGAGTGAGAAAATGATAATTTAAGTAATTTAAGGAACCAAAACTTAGTAACAGTAGGCACCTAATGTCTGCAAGGGTTCTCAGCAGAAAAGGCAAAGAAAGGCTGGTTGCTCATTACTGGCTGATTACTTCCCACACATGACTCTCACTAGAGGGTAGCAAAAATATACTTATACAAGATAAAATATCTGGTTTGAGTGATGGCAAGAGGATAAGTGAAGAATACAAAGGGAGTCCTGGTGGGCCCAGGTTCTGTTATTTAAATCTCCTGTGAGATTCTGGCTACTTTCAACCCTTCCATCTTCCTGTGTTAAAAATAAGTAAGTAAGTAAGTAAATAAATAAATAAATAAATAAATTCTTTACTGCCATCACTCAGCTCATTACTGTAAGTTTAAGTACATCCATTGTTTCATATCTTTATTTGCATGAGAATTCAGGAAAGCTTTAAAAGGAAGCCACATCAAATGCACAGCCTAAAATGCAGAAGAAATGTTCCTCTGTACTTTGGTATGTGAAATTATATTAATTCCATGAACATCACCATACAGGTAGATGCTATACTCCCTAACCATAAACTTGGCTTTGGTGAAACTTTGGTAAAATACCATCTTGAAGTATGGCTGCTTCCCCAATAGAGTATCTTTCTAAACACATGGCCAAACACATGACATGGCTGTACACTGATGAGTTACTATGTAAGGGATAGGATGAGTTTCTCATGTCTCTCTTCACTGAAATTTAACATTTGTTGTTGGTTTTCCCTATCACCTTTTACTGGAATCTTACAAAACCAAAACAAACCAAATCAACCAACAAAAAAACCAACTCCAATCCCCAGCATTCTGCTAGCGATGAATTAACTCGCGTGTTGTCTGTGTTGTTAGACTAAGTGCTGAGGCAGAATAACTCCTGTATTGAAAAATTAATTTGTAATACCCTCATCAATACAGCAGTCACCAGAAAGCTTATGCCAAAATACCTCCAAAGGACAGTTCTTCTTTCAAGCAAAAATTTTAGAAAAATTTCGAAGTACTAAGCATCCAAAAAGCTAAAAACTACTCTAGTTTTTCAAGAGAAAAAACCTAAGCACTGAGCACTGAGATAACTAAAAACTGAGTTCAGTGAGTATTTTCTGATATATAACTTACTTCTTTGAATTTGTGAGCAAGTTTGCTGGTGTCCACATCACTGGGGGAGAACATGTCATCATTTTCAGGGAGATCGAACACTTCAATAGCCATGTCACCTCCTGGAAGGACAGGTCCCATGTCTTCATCTTCTTCATCTGTAGCATATTCTCCTGTCTTAATTTTATAGCATTTAAGAAACTCCAGTTATCCTCTTATTATGCAGAGACTGTTCAAAGAGCAATTAAGATACTGTGCAATCACAGCATTCTGCATATGAAAAAGGTTATCTTTGTCTTTAGCTATAACTCCAGTACTGATCAATTCTACCAGACAAAATATAACTCCACAGTAGTATTTCAGCACATTAAGAGAAAAAACAGCACTAATAACTCAGTTCTCAAGCATTACTGGCCCTGTATTTTGATGGCTTCATCCTTTTTCAAGTGAGACCTCTTTTCCATTGGAAGAACTCTCCAAATTGATTTCAGATTTAATAAGGAATCTTTTCCAAACACAAAAAAACCAGAATACAACCAACAGGATCTTGATTACTCGTTAGTAAAGTCATCTGGATGAAGTAATTCTCCAGTGATATTTCATGCTGAATTTGAAAATTCATCGGTTTGTTCTTTATAAACAAATTAATGATAGAAAAGTCACACCCACGCAGAAAGACAACAGTAGGAAAAAGAAACCGAGTGTCAGAGACAAGTTCAGAGTCTGAAGCCACATTTCACTCAATTTTCACCCTGAAAAGCTGCTTTGAACTAGTTTTGAACAAAAAATGTGGGTGTTTCTTTGGCTGGTAAACCATGAGATGCAAACAATTTGCTGACAAAACAGAATTTTGAAAAATTCATAAGCTGCAATCAGTATCTCAAGAACAAACAAAATAAAAGAAAACAACACCATTGAAAAGAAAAAGTTTGCAGTATTGAACCTTGAGCTGCTAACTCAGCACATGTCTGTGCTCACCTTTCCCCACCCTAAGGTGAATGGCCCCACCTTGCTGCTGCAGACTCCCTCTGGAAGCTGGAGCACAGCCTGTATGGATCACAAGCAGCCTGCTGGCTGTGCAGAGGAATGTGCAAACACATTCTAAAGCCAACACTTCCCTCAGGACCACATCTGGATTTGTAAGGTTTGGGACTAAATAAATACATGGAAAAGGAAGGGCGGGGGGTACCAGTGCAGTCTTTTTCATGTTTATACAGTAACACCACCAAAATTTTGACAAAACTATTCAAAGCTTTTCTTCATGAGCTTTCAGCTCCTGAGTCAAAACTTGTATTATTTTTAGAAGTATTTTCCCCATAGTGCTAAAATAGTTTATCAGTGTCATTTTTATGACAAAGGGACTTCTCAAAACAAGAGGTAAGAACTGAGATGTTTGAACAACAGTTCAAACCTCAGCTTCCCTTTCTACCTTAATTCAGTTTCTCAGCTGTTGTTTAGGCTTATGTGAATCTATTTCAACTAAAAAGTGCATGCAAGATGTTGACTCTAGGGGCACAGGTATACACAGACAGCACAGAATCACAGAATGGTCCGGGTTAAAATGAACCTTTAAAGATCATGAAAAAGCTACATTCTTCATTCTTTTAACCACTTACATTTTAAAAAACAAAGCCAAAATGCATGGAAAGCGTAAAATGGTTTTGTAAAATTTTATGATGTTGAAAGAACTATTAAAAAGAAGGTAAGTCCCCAGCATGCACATCCATACTTTAATATAGTCACTGTAAAGCAAGGCACATTTTTGGTGAGTAATTGCTGCCTCTATAAATAGTAACATAATCTCCAATGAAATAAACAGTAACCATTTATTTTATATAGTTCATACCTACTAAGCATATATGCCTAAGAATCTCAATAGCCTTCTGCAAAAAAAGCTAACAGCTGGTTTTGCTTCTTCTTTATTTAAGAGAAGTAAAGAAGACTCAGTCCATCTCACTGGAGTTTTCAGGTATGCAAGCATTACAGCTAAACAAAACACCTGAAATTGTCATTCTGTATGTCTAGATCTCATGCACACACAAAAAAAAGTCCTCTGTTACACTACACTTGCAGTTACTTCTGTTTCTGTTTTATTGTCCCTGGCTATGTGCAGTAGATGTCTAAACTGAAAATTTGGCTACTAACTTTCCTGGTTCTTTCCAGGAGCATGCAACACCCCTTCACACACCATCAGGGCAAGCAGAAGTAGAAAGACTAACTCTTAAAATCAAACTGAGATTTCAGAGAAATTAACTTTTGTGAGGATAAAGAACTAACAGTCCATGTGCTTTCCATTTTGCAGTCATTATCCCTGAAAAAAATAAGGTAATACACAACAGTAACTTCTGCATTAAAAAAAAAAAAATCCTGGCAGGTCCATCAGTAGTGGCAAGCAAATCTCTGAAGCATGCAAAGAGGAGGCAGAAACAGGATCATTAACCAGTAAACTCATGCCTTGCTTATATAAAACAAAACAGATATGGCTCAGCTACATGTGCAATTTAAAAGAGTATTGTAATACAAAATCCCAATTACATTTACCAATTTTCTCAAGGAATAAAACATATGAATTTAGTTAAAACTGATTTCTTCAAGGACTTAAACTAAGAAGAAATAATGAATACAGAAAGAAAAATGAACACACATGAAGGAGTAAATTGTTGGGGAGAAATTCAAGAGCAGAAAATATTCTACTGGCCTCAAGAGCCAATGTTTGAAGAGGAACATCAGGCAGCTAAAAATGAACACATAGGGAAATATTTCTTCAAATTGTACATAATGAGTGTCAATGAGCACAGGCATTTTTGTTTCAATTAATGAAAAAAGTAGCTGTCAAAGCAAAGCACATCTCAAGTAAACAACACACCAGGACAACAAGAACACATTACTGAACACAGAAATAAATGAGACTTTTGCTTTTGTCTTCCAATTAAAAGGATTTCATCTTACAGTCACATGACAAACAAATTACAGGTTCGAAAGAACCAATGTTTATATTGAGGAAAAACACATTATATACTACATGAAACATACTTTCTCTGAAAAAAAATCATCTTTGCTGACTTTTGTACCACATGAAATAACCAAAAGGTATTTGTTCAGACACTCTGCCAGTCAGCTAGAATGTGAAATTCACTATTTTACAAGGATGAGCAAGGCACAGAAAAGAAGCTGTATTACTTCAAGTAACAAAGCCCTGTGAGGTAAGAGTTGTCATTGTAACTCCCTGAGGTTCCCTGCAATATCTTTTGCTTCCTTAGCTGGCAACAGCAATAGTATTTTTTTACTCCACAGTCAATGAAAACTTACATGCTCTTGAAGGAAAATCTCAGACTCTCCATTCTGTGCTGGTGAGCAGAATTCATCCACCTAAAAGCCCTCTTTCCCATTTCAGTAGCAGCCAGGGCTTAAGCTTATCCCATCCAAAGCAAAAGCTTCTGCTATTAGCCATTCCATTCTGCTATATGCTATCACAGCTAATAGCATGAGATTATCAACATGAGCTGCAATTTTCCACTTCTAAAGGGAAAATGTGTTACTTGCATTGTTTAACTGCCTTAACAGAAAATTTCTGAAATGTGCCTAACACTCCCAATCAAAAAGAAGGAGCTGCAGCACCAGCCAGGATAATGCAGACAGACCTTCCCCAAATCATCATAACAAAGGCTGCATCAAGCTACAGCTTTTGTTCCTGCTAAAACTCTCCCACAATCAGGGAACACTATTTGAAGAACTATAAAAATAACTCAAGCCCAACTCTTCATTTGCTTTTTTTCTTTGATGGCTTACATTAATTCTTTCAAAAGAGTGAAGAAAAACACAATGGTATAGTAATAACCATTGCTCTTACAGGAGGGCATTGTATTAATGGTGTTGGAAAAAATTACTTTCTGAAAGATCTGGTTCAGAAAATGCACTCTTTGGATTTTAGACATTCAAGTACATTGCCACTTTTTTTTTTTTTTTTTTTTTTTTTTTTTTTTTTTTTTTTTTTTTGCGTGTGTCAAGATTTTCTTCAGCGGTTCTAAATGTTGCTTTGCTCTCAGCATGTCCTAATGAATGAGAATTTAAAATGAAAATAATATTCATTTGACTATTAGTGATATTAAAATAGATTAAAACATCACTTGCATTTAGCTACTTGTCTGTTGTCACAGAGTGAACAGAATCCTGAAATATATTATTCATTTCACATTTTGCATCACCCCATGCAGCCTTCTGGGGAACAGGTCATTTGCCTCATGTGACTTTTGTCATTTGCTGTAGAACATGAAAAACATAATACCAATTCAAATCAAAATTCCAAGAAATGTCAGAATTTGACTCATGTGCACAGCACATTGTGAGAACATTGTGTTAACACAGGGAATTAAAAGGTTTCAGTCAAAGATAGAGATTCGGGTCATACTTAGCACTCTAAGTAGGAAATACAAAGACAGTGCCTACTTTAAAGCCTTTGAGTTTTATTTTCTGACAGGATGCTACAAATGAAAAGGGTGTGGGATTTTAGGAAGCTAGACAAACTGGTGATGAGCAAACTGCAGCAGGCTATCTCGAGGCAACATACTCTCCCAGCTTTACTGTGATGAGCAGAGACTCACTAGGAAATGCCACTGCTGCAATTGTACATAACACTTGAGAATCAGCTGATACTACTGGCTCAACTGCTTGACTTGTGGGGGCTTAACAACAAATTAAGAGCTGATGCACACTCATCCTGCTAGTCTTTGCTTGGACTCCACTGTGAACATCCATTTTCTTTTAATGTTCATCAGTTCTCCACAAGGGCTTTATGTTTCCATGCAAAATATTAAATGAAGAAGCATCTGCAAGCATCCTGCAACCCTGTGATGACCTGCAGCCCATGGTAACAGCAGATTCTGAAGTGCAGGGTATTTATATAGTAAATTATGAGTTTTCAGTATTACTTACACAGTAACTTATGTATGTTTTAGAAACACTATGTATTAGTGCAAATTTTTCCCAACAAATAGCTGTCAGGGAACATTCCTGCAAGGCAATGGAATGAAAGGGTAGTAGGTTAACACTGCATCTCTAAATTTAGTATCTAACTCAAGTCCACTGCCCACTAGCTGGCAGAAATAAAAAGTGTCTCAGAATACTGCTTTTTAAAAGAACCTGGATCCTTCTAAAATACCTACATACTCCTTGGGCTGTAAAGATTGTCAGAAGTTCCAAAACAGAGGAAATCCAGCCAGCTGGTGACACAGCAAGATAAAACACCACAACTTGCACATGTCTGGCATGCATTCTCTTCCTGTGATTTAACCAGCTCTAACAAACACGAGTCGTGTGCCCTGACTCCAGGACTCCAACAATATCACTGACTTCCTGTTCTGGAAAACTTAAAATGTTATTGCTGTCCTTGTGGTAAAGCCTCTGAGCCTCAGAATTTGGCAGTCTCAATTTTCTTTTTTATTTATGCAGCACACTACCTGGAGATCCATGTTACCATATTTTAAATTGGTATAGGAAAATGAACAGGATGGGCTTGACAGCTCTGAGACTGAGCAACTCGTGTAATTCTGCACTGCTTCAATGCCAAGCTCCTTACACTGGCAATCCAAATACTCCTGAACTCTATGTGTTAGAGCCACTAACGCCACCTGTGTGGTGTGTGAAGGTAGAAACACAAACATTTGAGATTTTTTTGCAGGTGGATGTGTCCCACAGATAAAAGGTGTAATGCATCAATCACACACAGCTCAGCCACACACCCCTCCACATGCAATAGGCAGTGAGAAAGATTTGATCACCAGGCATTTAGGACACAGCTCTCTTGCTGTATGAAAGCCATCAGACTATGCTCATCACAAATGGTTCTGGAGGTCTTGAACCCTGACATCTACAGCACACTGTGATGAGTTGTGGGAAGTCTCTTTTCACGAAGGTTAGGTGCTCCAGTTTGTTTTTGAAGAGCTTTTAAGAGAGTTCCTTCAAGAAACTTCTCTTGAATTTAATTCTAGACTAAAGATAAGTTAGAAGACTTGCATGTTTCTGTAGTTTGAGGAGGGAACAGAGAGGATATGGATTTTTCATCCTTCATGGTCTTCCACAGGCACACCTACACATGCATGTAATGTACAATTCTTATTTATGAGTGACATACGTCCCCATGGCAGGATTAATTCTAAAACATATAGAAATATTTTATTCTTAATATCAGTGGAAATTACAGTAAATGAAAGCAATACTGGGGCTAGACAGGATTTTTACTTGTCTGTTGGGACACTTTTGATTGTTCTAATATATTGGTATTTTAACAGCGTGTTTCAAAATCTGAGTATATATATCTCTCCTGATTTTATACTGAGTATTTTTTTTTCCGGAAAGAAAAAAATAACCTGAAATAAATGCATATAATGAATTCTCTATCTCCCCCTATCTACTGTTCCCTTACACACAAAAACCCCAAAAATCTGGCTGAGGATGAAAACACACTAATACATGGAGTCTAGCATTTTAAATAATATTACTCAAGATGATGTGAAATGATGACAGTATGCTTGAGCTGTATGAAAGCAGTTTAACAAAACCCAGCAGCTAATTTAGGAAGTAACACAGACAGCAGTAGTCTCTAAAAAAGCTCTCAAAATAATCTTTCCAAGTATCTTGGTATTTAGGTATACTAGGAATTTTATAAGAATGAAAGAAATTATGGAAATTTTACTGCACAGAGTGGTTACTTTCAAAACCTTTACACTGGGACATCAGGCACTAATTGTAAGCATAAGTACATACTTCAGACAAGGTAGTCTAATTCTCCATCCTGAGGAATACCTATTCACACAGAAACAAAATCATAATGTGTAGAAGGAGGGGTCTCACCCAGAATTTCAGAAAACATTCTGACTTAAGAAGAATATAAATTCTTCTAGAAAAACAACCCAACTTCTTCAACCCCTCTAAAAGTTAGAAGGCAACTTTTACCAGTTTTCACAAAATTTTTAACATTTCAGTGCACAACCAAACGAACTTTAGTCTCTTATTTCAGAAAGGTATATGCTTATAGGAAGAGGAATGCTTACAGAAGTATCAACAAACTTGATATTTTCTCTTCTGGAACAAAACAAATACTTTAAGTGCTTCTATAAATTTCTTCTTCAATTAAGAGACATCATCAAAATCTGTAAAAATCATCAGCAAAGGTAATGGAAAGGTTCAAAAGTTGACCTCTGAGTGGTAAGTAAAGAAAAGGAATTAGGGAGAGAAAACAGAACATTAAAACACACCAAACAGTGAAATAGTGGACAATCTGTTACCTCATCATCATCAGCATCATACTGTGCATAATGCTGCTCCAGCAGCTCTCTCTGGCGCCGTTCCTGCTCTAGAGTTTGGCTAATCAGCTGCGCAACCTCACTCACTTGTCCCGGCTTTTCTCGTCCAATTACAAACCTATACAAAACATCAGTGAAAAAATGTTACTCCTGGTGTTTACTGAAGTTCTTGGGTTTTAGCCATTTCTAGTACAGAGGGTAGCCCTTTTCTCCAGTTCTGTGGATGTGATCTGTCACAAAGGCGCCGCGTGCAGCAGCAGCAGTGATCAGACCATGACAGGTCTGGTCACAGGACAGGAGGGGTAAATAAAAGGGACCATCCAAACCTCCACTCCAAGTTTCAGTAAAGTATAATCACTTCCATGCCCTTTAGAGCCATGCATTCTCCAGGAGCCTACAGAACACCAGACTGTTATGGATGCACAGTAGGAGCATATGCACACTTATGGCAGCTTATAGTGAAAGGAACATGCATCAGAGTAATTCCTTCCCACCCTGACTTAGAAATTATCTTCCATTTTTGAGCTTTTATATTTGTCTTCCTCCAGTTTAGAAAACAGAATCTATTTCCACATTTTAAAATCTGACAGACGCTATTTCCTTAATTTTAAGCTGCATTTAAATCTGCCTTTTATTCCATGAACTTCTGTTGCTAAGGAACATTTTCTCCACTGTTAGCTACTGCAGAACACTGGGTTCACATTTCCTTGGCTTAACCAAACACAAGGCAAGTGCCTCTTTCTTGGTTGAGACTTACAAGAATGCTTCTCAGTCTTGCTTTTAGCAGCTTGAACTCAGAATTGGTTTGGACTGTAACCCCTTTCTTTTTTTCAGCACAGTGGCATAACCATATTTAGATATGCTGCTCTCTCCAGAACTAATAATAAAAACCCATTACACAGTACCAACACACTGTGAACTACTGAACATAAGCACAATTTAAGGATGTCAAGCTGAAGAATTATTTTCTTAGAAGGCTAGAAAGATAATTAGGTAATTACAGATGAAAGAACTATTATGTAGAGATGAAAAGCACAGTAAGGTGACACTGAGATACTGGATATTGTAAATTATTTGTTTCCATAACATTTGGGTCAAATGATGAATTCAATTCATTATTTGAATGAGAGGCAGAAATGTGCATTATATCCCATGCATAAAAATTATTTTCATTAGTACTGCCTATCACCATTAAAATCCCTTGGGATTTGTCATCCATGTGTAAGCCAACCTCCCAACAGCAGATGACCCTGGGTCCATTTCCTGACAAATGATTTTTCAGATTCTATGAAGTCAGGCACTACAGAAAGGACTGAAATTTGGAGATTATTTCAACACCATCAAAATATCCAAGGTACTAATTACTTCTAAAAGGATAAGAAAGGTGAGAATGAGTGACTCCACTTGAAATAATGACACAAGGCACTCTGAAAATAATTTGCAATAAGGTGTCTTAGCTTAAAAACATCAATATCAAATACAGCAGTAACTAGAAGAGAATCAAGGCAGCAACATCAACATTTTAATCCTGATCAAAACAGATCACAGTCTGGAATTCATACCCTCTATTGCAAAATACAACATTAGTTCTCAGTAATGATAAAGACCTCAGGCTGAAAGAAAAATAATGTTTCTTCATGGCTCCTACACTTCATCTCTTCTGCATACTGACTCACAGACAGATCCTGTTTCCTCTAAATTTTGATTTTAGAGCCAAGTATTACAAAGATTAAACCAATCATGTTTTCAGACTCAACTGGGAGGAACAATGAACTTTTGAAATTACTAAAGGAAGAAAGAAGCATTTAACCCGTATCTGCTATTTGTTTGTATCCTCTAATGTAAAAACAAATTAAAAGTAAATACTAAAAAAGTGTCAAAAAACCACAAAAAACAGAAAAACCAAAAACCATTTTAAGCAAAAATATGCATGAGTATATTACTTACACACAGTAGAGTGAGCACCACATCTGTAAACATGTGAGGAATATCCTCAATGTGTAAAGTTATGAAACCACACAAAATGATGCAAATATTGGATTCCCTCTGGCCCTCTGCCTGGTAACTCACCTTCCTTGGAAAATACAAGACTCAAAATACTTCATACAATTATCTTTTTACCCTGAAAACTTAGCATATATAGCATACAATGCATCCTAAGCCTGGCAATTCCTGGTAATTTAGAAGTGGGTTTTGACACATTAGACTGTAATGCAGTAAATTTTCATACAGACAAACAAAACAAGGTAAAATGTAAAAATATGAAGCCTTATTAATTGAATTTTTCTTCTCATGCCAAAGCCACTTACAGTTCACAGTGATGTGATTTTCAAGGCTTGAATCACATGTAAAAATGAAGTTACTCAGTGATACCTGAAGCAGTTAGATGACGTATGAATAAAAGTAATGACAAAGTTTAAAGCAAACGTTTTCCAAAATAGAAATATACTAGTAATGTTCTGACTTCCTAAAATGTATTGCTTTAGAGTGAGACATATCCAAAATGTCTGAAAATAAATCCTTAGAAGCATTCAATCTACAACTGATATCAGTTCTAGACAAAGAATTGTAAATTTGTAAAATCAAATACTGTATTCCCAGGAATCACAGCTTTTTCAAATTAAACCAAGCTTTTTGTCATTTTACATTCCATGATCTTAATACTATGCATATAATTATACTTAACTTGTAATTGAGATAAATCATAAATTATAAAGTTACATTTTAAAGAGAGAACTGAATAAAAATAACTTAGAAAACCAATAAAGCAGGGGCAGTTATTAAAACTCTAAGCATGAATTAGATATTTATTCACAGAATAGCTTTAAATATAAGAACTATCATAATCTGAAGTGTTTAAATATGAGGAAGAGACATAAGGCTGTGATTCACTGACCAAAAAATCAGTCATGGAACTGTAATACACCCATTTCAACAAAGGGGCTAATTATATATTTCAAATCACTTTTGTTCAACAAAATAAATCACATGCATTTCAGACTTCATTAATTAGTCTTAAGAGCTAGAAGTATTATAAGAAAGAACCATACATTCTGTCAGCAGTAATTGAGAAGCTGGTCATGTTTCTCTATATGAGACAAATGAGCATTTTACAGCCTTTAACCACATCACAATAACATTCACCTAGTTTATTAAAGCCAGCAAATGCAAAATAAACCCCAGAAAACCTGTGATACAGTCATCACTGTACTAAATCTCAGGTCATTACTGATTTTTTCTGAAGTCTGCAAAAAAGAAGGAGAAGGAGAGGTAGGGCATGAACTGCCCTTGATACTCAAGTGTTACATGTAATTTAGTTAATTTAACAGCTGTGAAATGTTCTTTGTGGTTGTGGCTAAAATGAACAGGGATGGAGCTAGAAATGTAATTAATATTTGACTCTATAATGAATTTTAGAATATCTAAAAGAATTATGTATCTTGAGAAACTGAAAATTAACTACAGTAGTCGTAGTTAAGAAAAGCATTCTACCAAAATTGGTAGCAACTCCTACATCTCCTGCAATCCATTATTTAAATATTTTACAGCACACTCGATACATAGCCTTCTGCATACATCCAGCTTTTATTACAAGAGGATCTGTAAACCTGTCCTTCTTGAAATAACTTATTGATTTTTTATCAACTATGGAAACCAGAAACATTATTACAAAAATCGATTAAATTAAAAAGTATATTTCCACTCTGAAAATAACTGGTACTAAAAAAATTTTGCAAAGGCACCAAATCTGTGATCAAAACTGAATTTCTGCAGCACACAATTTTAGTGAAATGAGTTAATGATTTCTCCTGAAAATACTTCAGGAATTATGTGCTCAGTTAAAAATACATTAGCATGGTTTCCTTAAGTCCAACAAGAATCAAGTAAGAATATAGCCAACACAATCTAAGAAAGAATGTGGGGTTTGCTGTAACAGTATTCAAAATATTCTAATCTTTCCTAAAATACAGTGTAATCCATAAAAATGTATACAAATTCATTCAGGGAGTTCTGCAGCCAGCTGCCTCATCCCTGGAACTGTTCAAGGCCAGTGTGGATGGGGCTTTGAGTAACCTATTCTAGTGGAAAGTGTCCCTGACAACAGCAGAGAGGTTGGAATTAAATGAGCTTTAAAGTCCCTTCTAAGTCAAACCATTCTATGATTTTAAAACTGGTTTTCCTCCAAGCTTTAAAGTCTGAAGCTGCTTCAGCTACCATTTATCTCATTTATTTCAAGATGTCTTCAATTACCTACTCTGGCTGCTTCCATTAGGTTAACAGCCACATAATTAATCCAAAGTGCTAAAAGGGGTGTGAAACCTGTTAAGAAAGATGTTTTATTTAGTCACAGCAGCACAAGCTGGAATTTGTGTGGTTTTAATGAACAAGATCATCCTCTCCCAAACAGCACTCTCAAATGCAGAAGTCACTGACTGCACATAGGAATTCACCTAGCTTCCATTGCACTTCTTGATATTAAATTGTCTGAAACTCATAAACACTCTTTGAATAATTTCAGTTGGAAGGAAACCAGTCCAACCTAAGCCCCTGACTTGAAAAGATGCCCAACTTCGTTCAGAATTACCCTTGCTGCAACTCCTGTTCATTGCCTGTTATTTTGTCCCTTTGTACTGGGAGTACAAAGAATCTGGGTTTATCCTTCCTACCTCATGGGAGGTAGCTGAGGCAGCAGTAAGATACCTGACATCCCACTCTTTTCTTTCAACTGAAGATGTTCTTTCCACCTCTTCCCAGGGTGCCACCTGCACATCTGCTCTCTAGCTTACAGCTGCACAAGGATGCTGCTCCAGATGCCAAGACTCACATCAGCCCTTGCCTCATAAAGTTTCTGTCAGTCCATTCCTGCAGGCTGCTGAAGATCCTGTGATTGCAGCCCTGTGTTACCCTATCTACCTCATGTGCAAACTTATGTCAGTAAATGCACCAGCCTGCCCCTGCACCAGAGACAGGCATGTGCACTGCAATCTTTAAAGCCACTAGCTGGAACCAAGAGGACTGGCAGGGGGAAATAAAAAATGATTGCCTGGAGACAAGTGATAAGTGACCCAAAACTGACAAAGAAGTGAAGAACTGCTTGGAGTTCAGCACCCAAATTAACACAATGAAGTGACAACCATCAGTGAATGAAAGTGGCAATGACTGAGTGAAGCTATTTAAGGTCACATAAGAAACATATAAGAGGGCAATCTTTGCAATATCTAGTGCAGGATGCTGCTATGTGAAGCCAGTACAGAAAAGCAGATTTTGGGAAGAGCCTCCAAAGACTCCGGAAATCAAGTTGCCAGTAAGATGAACTGTTGTGCACAAGTTCTGCAGCCTCTATCCCTGTCCCCAGATCCAGGATGAAGTAAAGTATCCTGAATTTAAAGACAGACAGCAGGACTTGGAAGGGACATGAGCAGGAACATCTTCCACTAAATTAGGTTGCTCAGGGCCCCTCACTTCAACCTGACGTTGAACAGTTCCAGGGATGAGGGATCCACAGATTTTCTGAGACCTGTTTCAGGGCCTCATTACCCCATGAGTAAAGAACTTTCTAATCTCTAACACAAATCTCTCCTCTTTTAGTTTAAAACCACTCCCCCTTTCCTCTCTGTGTAAAAAGTCACTCTACCTCTTTTCTAAAAGCCCCCTTTCATGACTGGAAGGTACTATAAAGTTTCCTCAGTAAAGTTTCCTTTGCTTCTCCAGGCAGAACAACTCCAGCACTCTCAACCTGTCTCCAGGAGAGGTGCTCCATCCCTCTGATCAACTCTGTGGTGTCCTCTGGCCCCACAGTGACAAATGCTTGTCTTTCCTGTGCTGAGGACCCCAGAGCTGGATGCAGCACTGCAGGTGGGGTCTCACAAGGCAGAGAAGAGAGGCAGAATCACCTCCCTCACCCTGATGGCCATTCCTCTCTTGGTGCTAACCCAGGATGTGGCTGGCCTCAAACTGTGGGTATCAGAACTGTGGTATCAGTGGTACTGGTGGACAAGCAGCAAAATCCCAGATCAAGCATGAGAAAAGCCTCAGCAGACTCCCCAGAGCATGTTGGATAGAAGCCCCTGATAAAATGTGCTGCAATAACACTAAATGGATGTTGAGTCAGACAATTAGGAAGTCACGTAAAAAACCCACACAATAATATCAATGCACTTATATTAATTATTCCTCCAGAAATCAATTCTAGTCTAGGGCCTCACTGACACATTAGCTTTACTCAAGAGTACTTCAAAATTAGCCAAGGGATTCAATGTTTTGGCACCTCTTCAGTTTCTGGTCCTTACATTGCTCTGTTCTTCTAAGAGTGCACATTAAGAATCAATTCCATCTCTTTCCAGACAGCCTGACAGTATTCCAACACAAGCCTTGCTTAAAAGGTTTCCTTGAATACAGGGTGATAATTTAATCAGCATTTGCTATAGCACCACATGATTTGTATGGGAATGGCCACTTCAAAAAAACATATTCATAAATCTGTGCTTTAACATACCTGAATGCAATCACCTCTGGTCAGAATATAAAAGTTCCAGCAGGTCATGCTTCTAAAAAAAACTAGCTTACTTTTTGAGGTGAAATCTGTCTTCCCTCACCCTTGCTGGTATCCACAGGGAAGAAATCCAGGAAGAAAATACAGACAGGTCACAAGTAAGCTTGTGAGTTCAGACCATGTCCTTAATCTGGATGATTGCATGATCCAGATTCTAGGCTAGGTAGACCATCCTCACAGCACAGTCCAGCTAAATGCTCCTACAGCACCATCCATATAGTTTGGTGAGTTATCCTGCCAGGATGAACAGCAGGAATTTCTGCCCAGCTGTCCCAATATTGTATCCCATAAATCAAGGTGCACCAAAACTGTGTGGGAGCTTCGACAAAACAGTATCTTGGATGAAGGAGTGAAAAAAAAATAGCCAAATAAATACATATAACTGATATTTCAGTTGCAGGGTGAGTAGTTTATGTTTAGATCCAACCAAGTTGAGGATGAACTGATTCAAAACCTGTCAACTTGTTCCTTTTTCCAGGAAAAGAAAAGAAAATCTGCTCCTAATGGAATTCAGCCCCACTGAACCTTATCTATTCATGTTATACTTGCTTTTAAAAGCCATGGTCTAATACTCAGAAAAATAGTTTATAATTCAGACAAAATATTTAAATTAAGATTTCTTTACATATTTCACACTCAAACTGTCCAAATTTGCAAATATTTTGAGAAAAAAATTGCCATAAAAAATGGAGAACTGAGGACACAGGGGCTACGTTTATACCAGTAAACTACACAGTGCCAGGGAATGCTTCCAAGTACTAGTAACTGGTCATCATATTAAAATCACATTACATCACTGAAACAGTCTTGGCAACAGTTTGACCCAAGTGAACTAATATTCTGCTAAAGAATACTCAGACACAGTCCAGGAGTTAGCAAAGGCTAGGAGTCAGCTTGGATGTTTCCAATGGACAATTTGGATATGGCCTTTCTGCTCAGAAAGGTACAACTCTTTAAGGGTGGGAGCACTGACCACTCTGGTGCCAGCTGGCCCCAGCACAAAGAACAGTCCAAGGCACAGCTTGTCTACTACACAGGCAAGCCAAGGAATACAAACCAGCTAAGCAGTGATGAATGCAGTCTTACCTCACCCATGCTAAGGTGTCAGAGGACTCTTGAGTAATTTTTCATGTTCAGCACACTACTCCTAGTAGACTTACAGGACAATTACCAGTGCTTGTGGGAGTACTTTGCAGAAACCAGAAAGAAGACATATTATAGAATCTTTACTATAGTCACAGTGGATTAAACAGGAGAAATTTACACTACTTTGGCACACAGCACCATCCATTTCTGTGGGATCCACAGTTCAGGTTTATCCAAGAAGCAGAAAGGAAAGGAAAGGAAGAACAAAACCACAACCCCCAGCCAAAAAATAGATAACGTAACCCAGCTCTCTGAAGCAGACATGGAGTGTGGTATCTTCTGGTTAGGGTCCTGTCTCAATATCCAGTAATTAGCAGTCCTGCATTTACCACAATGTGGATCTGCACTGTGGAGAATGCCTGTGAATTTTAAAGGACCCTGCTGTTTCACAGGGTAAGAGCACAGGCAGGCAAAGTCAGAAGGAGCAAAAGAAAATCTGCATAGGAAGAGAAATTTGCACAGGCAAAAGAAAATCTGCACTGGGAGAAGATTATTACCTAGACAAAGGAATCACAACAAAGATATGCTGTTTGGTGTTACTGTCACCAACAGCATCCCCATTGGGGCACACTGCTGCTGGTTAGGTCCTGGGGCAGAGTTCATCTGTCCCCTACAGCCTTAGTTCTTGCAAAACCCTGACTGTATAAACTGCCTTTCCAGATGCTGTGGTGGCAAACAAAACTAACAGAAGGCATGCAAATCCTATTTTCAGAAACAGCGTATTTTTCAGAAAACATTCAGCTCAAGATGAGGTGAGGAATTAGCTGAGGAAGGAACAAATGACATTTCAAGTTGATGTTAATGAACAATCAATTATTTTTATTTTCACTCTTTTTCCTTTTGCTCCTTGTAGAAGACCTATATAAAAGTAAAAAAAATTGTGTGAAAGATTGCATTTTCAGTTTACTATGAGATAAAAAAATTAGGCTGTGAACTAACTGGGAGTTGAGACAGAACCCTGTTTTGAATTAAAACTTTCCGGATAAGAAAAAACAAAAATTGGCAATAAATTATTCTTTATTAGAAGAGAGAATAGTTATCAGTGAAAAGCCAGAGGGCTGGATAGTTACACTGCTGCTGTTAGAACATACTCGTTAATGATCTAAAAGATTAATGAGACACAGTAAAATTGGCTAACCAATTATTAAAGATGGAAAGACTTTGATGCATTTTAGCAGAGCTTAAATAAACAAAAGCAGGTAAACTCATTGGCAGGTTAGAATTAAAATAATTAATAATTTTTGCAGTGGTATAAGCCATGATAAACCAAACAGGTTTTGCACAGGTTCTGCATGGTTCCCTAAAAAAAGTCAATAACTGAGTCAGAAAGCACCATGAGAGCATCAGCTCAGTGCCTAGCAACAGTCTGGAAAGCCAAGAAAATGTTTAGTCAATTCATACAACAGGATACGGAAGGAGGACACAGAATTTAAAATTTGCCTCTCCAGTAAAACACTGAATTTGGTTAACTTCCTTAAAAGAAACCTTTCAGAGAAAAGCAATAATGCTAAAAGCATACAAGCAGCATACTTGCAGGGCTGGGATTTTCTGATGGTTCTCTCATGCAACACCCTTTCTCCTAATCAATGCAGCAAGTTTTGCAAGAAACATGTCCTGCTTTCCTGGGACCCTGCCTTTCCCAGAGCTGCGTGTGCAAAAATCTTTGTATCCAGTAAGTATGATAAAAGAATAAAGTTTTCTCTGTGAAAGAACTAGATTTTTTCTCCTGTAAGTATGTTCAAGAAAAAAAAATAAAAATTCATGGAGGCATATAGCTCTTTGAGTGCACTTTCTTTGGCAGAGACCATAGGGTCTCCCAGAACCCTCCCATTATTATGAACAGGGGAAGAAAGTGTGGTCACATAGGCTTAGCATGACCCAAGCAGCTTCAAAGAACAGGTCTGATACTCAACATCACAGTCCATGGGGATGACTGCAAGCAAAATAACACAGGAGAAACTCCATGACAGTATAGGATTCCCACTGTCAAGCTGCCTCCTTATCTTATCTTTTTTGACTGCAGGCACCACTTGCAAACTTCAAGCTGATGGATTACATCCTAAATGGGGTCAAAAGAAGCACAGAACAATTAGTGGTATTAGTGTGGCACTGCCCTCTGAGCCATTAATCTTAGAGCAGGGGCAACACTTAACAATATTGAAAACAACACATGTTTCAAATCCCTCCTGTATATAATCAAATTCTAAAATCCACTAATATGAGATATTAGTAAACCAAACTGTTATGTAAAATTATAAAAAAGACTTGATATTTACATCAATTGAAATAGCATTCATAGTTGTATTCGCCTGATTAGAGTCACGAGGACACTAATTCTCATCCTGAAAAACAGAAGCTGATTGCCAGCTGGGATTATGAAAGAATTCCATCTCTTTCCTTTGCCTCACAGGCTACCAGAGTACATCTGCTGGATAATGATTATCTTTCTAGAAAACATTTTAAGAAAGAATAATTTAATTTATAGAAGTCAAATTGGTTGAGCCCATGATCTTTCATTATGGTATGATGACTCTGCTGGATAATCCAATGCTGCAAACAACGGATAAAATAATCGTAGATGCTTATGCTTGTTCTTCTTTCACCTCCTCTCAGCCTCACCTGCAAGAGTTCAAAAGGTAAAAGCCATGTCCTCATTTTCACAAATTCTTTACTATGTCAGCTACAGACAGTCTGGATATATTTTTTCTGGTAGAAAAATTGCAAAAATCTATTCTAGGTCAACGACTTCCACTGTCAGTATCCTTCAAAGTGTTCAGAAGGCTCAAAGGAGAAAAATAAATCAGTAAGTATTGGTGTTATGCAAGTTCTCTAAAGAGGTATTGACTGCATTTATTGCAAAGAATTAAGAAGTGGCTATAATGTCATTCTATTCATGAGTGTCCTTTCTTTACAACTGATCTCACATAATAAACCCTGCTATAAATCCAGCATGCACTTTGACTAGATTAAGGACAAAAACGACTTCACATACATAATGCTGTGGGATATAGACGTGCAGTAACACCAGGGAAAGGCACAAATCTCTGTGTGTACAAGACAGTAGCCAGAAGAAAGGTACAGATTTTGTATGCTATGATCACAAAGACAACTGTGCTTATTAAAGCATCTCTATAAACCCCATCAAGCTGACACTATTGAACAGCCGATTCGTGAGCAAGTGCGAATGTGATTCCTCCCGTGAAGGAAGGATTGAAGCTGCCTCACCTTGCATCAGGAGAGGTGTGCCTGTACACTGCCTACACACCGGCAGCTCAGCTGGGACAGCCCCCTCAGGAAAGGCAGGAGGGGATCAGAGAGCAGCAACCTCTTCCCCTGCTCCAGCCTCCTGCAGCGACAGGGATCACTAACGGCAGCTGCCATGGCAATGGTGCACCCAAGGGCAGCACTGCTCCTGCACTGCTCCTGCACTGCTCCTGCCCGATCCTGCACTGCTCCAGGACTGCTCCTGCATTGCTCCTGCCCTGCTCCAGCCCTGTCCTGCTCCTGCCCTGTTCCTGCACTGCCCTGCTCCTGCATTGCTCCTGCCCTGCTCCAGCCCTGTCCTGCTCCTGCCCTGCCCTGTTCCTGCACTGCCCTGCACTGCTCCTGCCCTGCTCCTGCCCTGCTCTGCTCCTGCACTGCTCCTGCCCTGCTCCTGCACTGCTCCTGCTCCTGCCCTGCTCCTGCCCTGCTCTGCTCCTGCACTGCTCCTGCCCTGCTCCTGCCCTGCTCCTGCACTGCTCCTGCTCCTGCCCTGCTCCTGCACTGCTCCTGCTCCTGCACTGCTCCTGCACTGCTCCTGCCCTGCTCCTGCCCTGCCAGCAGCAGGAGCTGACAGCTGCATGCTGGAAATGCCAGAAAGGCATTTTGCCCCAGCAGACTCTCCCACTTTGTCCCTAACATTCTGGAGCACTTCAAGTGCAGAGGTTGTCACTGCCAAAGAGGGTGGAGATGAGGGATTCTCCATCCTAGTTCTAACACAGCAGGAAAAAGGATCTGCCAGAAACCAATTGTTCTCCGCACAAAACATGCAGCAGGCAGGGCTCTTTTGTCACATATCAAAGAAAAAACAGTCATGAAGTTAAAAATACATTATTTCCTTTCATATCTAAAATCATCACTATTAGCTCTCACTTTCTTTACAAGCAAATGTTCAAACCTGTATTGAAGCCAAAACATCAAGCATCCTGAAATATCTGTCTCCAAAAAACAGCTTTCTGGAACTATTTTTCATTTTGTGCAACTAAAACCATCAGGCAACAAAAGTGTCCAGGACTGCAGAAGAAGCTAAGCAGGAGACTGTGCCACACAAAGCCTGGCTATCTTTTCAAGTCTCCCTCCCAGCCTACCCCAAACCAGAGAAAAAATAATGCATTTCTCAGCTGGCTTGCATAAAGCAGAAACTAGACTTCCTGAGAATTTTTCCCATGAAGTTTAAAATAAAAAAAAATAAAAAAAAATTAAAAAAAAAAAAGGAAGTTGCACCAAATTCCACCTGTTTCTTTCCTCTAATTAGAAATACACATTAGTGAGATACTGCCAACCACACAATATGCTCTTTATGTATACATTATTAATATTTTAGTAATATTTTATATTGTAACTAATTCAGTATTTAAAATTTATTACTAACTGAATATTATTTTATGCTTTTTTAGGTCTAGTTTTGACACTAACACACTGGGTCATTTTTTCCATGAAAACTCAGTATCTTAATCTTACAAGGAAAACCACAGGAACTCAAATATCTCTCTTTGGTAAATGAGACCTGTCAGGAGGCAATGATTCCAGTGCACAGGATACACAGTACACTTGACAATGTGAGCTCAACAACAATGAAGTACTTTTTTCAGCTCCCTATTTTGTGACAAGGGTCTAGATTGCAACCAGTCTCGCTGTAATTTATTTCCTGAGAGAAGACTGTGGGAGCTCTGTGTGAAAATCATTTTATGTTTTTTCCCTCCTCCGTTATTTCCCCATGGAAGCAAGTATTCTATTCTATTCTATAACTTATGTAGTAATAATTACACAAACTAGCTGATTCTAAATGTATACAATACATATATTTTATGTGAACACTTTCTTCTTTTCCTTTTGAACTAGAACATCAAACACAGAATATACATAACATTCGCTCTGTGTACCCAAACACAGGAACACATTATTCTCTGCCATCAGGATTTTATGTTTGAAGGTGTCAGCTGTAGAAAACCTAATAAAGTATATACTCATTTTCATAGTTTAGTCAGTAGGAACACTCACAGCATGTACAGAAGCAGTAATGGTGTAACTTCAAATGTAAATGTTACACAAAAATATACTCACCTATAATTACACTACAGCTCCTATTTAGACTGATCAACCACCCCCATGACTCTTTGCAGAATCCACACCCCAGCATTATTTCTCAATGTCATGCAGGATCAGCTGTGGAATTACAGTGGAAGTGTGCACACCAAGATACAGCACCACCATCTGAGGGGGTCTGCATATATTACCACCCATAGTTTAGTCATGGCTCAAAAGAAGTCAGCTCTGAACTCATTAATTAAAGAATTCAGTTGTACTCCCTGGAGAAGATTCTGAAAGAGAACCTAAAGGCGACTACAGAATGGCTGCTGTTTTTACAATATCAAAGATATTTCTGTAGAGTAGAATCTTTACTGAAATTAACAATCTATTAAAAAATTATGTGACTGCACAGGGTTTTAAATAGAAAGCCATTTCTAGAAAAACAGTGTTCTTCTTAATGACATTTTACAGCTTTGCACTCACTTTCACACATGTTCAGAAGCACACTTGCAGTATATGTTACATTTTCTAGTCTGTTCATTATTCTATGGATTTTTACAGGGACACCTTTCAATGAACCACTGCATAGGCACAGAGAGAAACCCACAATCGGTGCTGGGAGCTCAGTTAATGAATACTGGTTACTTTCCTCAGTTTGGTAGCTGTTATCACTGCTGCATCCAATACTCTCTGCTCTGTGCTGAGGTGGCATCTGAGGGAGCAGAGGCCTCATCTCCTCCTGCCCCAACCCTGGAGCAGGAGCGTGGTCAGTGTCCCCACGGGTGGAGCAAGGAAGTGATCACTGGCAGCAGCTCCCATCTGACCAACACCCATGACCCTCATCATCCCAACTAATACAAACATCTTGAAGCCCATGTACATCTAGACCAGTGATCAAGAGTATAGTCATCATCTGTCTTCTATTTCAGCTTGTCTTGGTTGAAATATTTTAAAAATCTAAGCCAAAACTGTAATACTGCATTTGATCCCTCTCTTGGGATCAAAAGAGAGAAGACACAGAGGCCAAAAGCCCCTAATTCTACCTGGGCAAACTGAAAGTCCTGTGAAGGAAGCCAAGTAATTTTAAGTATTAAATTAAAATTTATTTTTTCCTTCTAAAATACTCACCTGACTTTATCTTTGGTGTTTCTAAGAACAGTTGCAGCAAAATTTTGTGTAACACCAACCAGACTGATGCCATCAACTTCCACAATTTGGTCATTCACTTGGATCCTTTCAGGGGAAAAACACAAATGCATAAATAATTGTATGAATTCTTGTGAATTTTCAGCAAAACTTAGCAGAGAGAGATCCTTCTAGTTTGACCTTAATCAAAAGCTCAGTCATAAAATGATTGAGGTAAATCTGAAAAGTGCATCATTTCTTGTACAGATATCTCATAAATCCAACTTCAAAGTTACCATTACAGTTAATATCATCAATTAATTTTCCAGCTTCTTTCCTTGCATAGAAATACAGCAACACAACTCTTGAATTTGTCATATGAATTAAATTAAATGAGATACTTTAACAGCTCTTATATCATTCTTTCCTAAGCCAATCTTGAAAAAGAGCACAAGACATAGCTCTGGCATTTCATGCTAATGGAAAAAAAACGTAGTATTTAACTAAAACAACCTGCTCATCTGTGGAGAAAAGAACTCATGTATCAGATCCAATTGTGACATAATCTCTTTAGATATTTCATCTAACTTGTTCCAAAAGGATGAATTCCCAGTTTAAGTGTGATCTTGCTGCACACAATCATAAAACCTTGGACTGTGTTAATAGGGACTCTTGTTTTGAAACCAAACATCTATTTACAGCTGCTACACTGTTTAATGCAGAAAAAGTTAAGACAGAATTAAAGCCATGCTGCTTTTATCTAAAGCAAGCACTGCTGAAAAATCCCTAAAGCAGGCACTGGACTCATCTGGATGACAAATCCCTGGAAGATGACTGCTACACTATGCTTTAGAAATGCAAGATCTCTAATAGTTTCAAAATAAAAACCAAACAAACACATCCAGAACTAGTCAAAGGGAGCAATTTTCAAGTACTTACATGGATTCTATTGATTCAAACAACACAATTTACTAAGTAACCAAGTCACAGCTAGGAAAAAACCCTATTTAAATTACATGGAAATACCTAAATTAATATATTTAACATCTTAGGATATATTAGTGATAAGGTTTCTTTCCAAAAAACAACAGAGGCTTCAACAGAATGCTGAAGCACTTGGACTTGGAGCATAAATTTCTTTGACAAGTCTGAGGAAATGCTTTGCAGTTTTACTTGTGTTCAAGCAGCATCTTCCATTCTTTGGATTCTAGTGGTGAGTGAGAAATACAGTATTCATTTGGCAGCCTCACACTACAGAATGTCACTGTGTTCTAGGCAGGATCTCCCTTGAAAAAGGCAGCCTATAAACTCCTGCTTTGAAAATCATATTAGGCATTTAATCTCAGAATTTAATTTCAATTTTCACTAAAAAATTTGATAATACAGCAATCATTAATATTTATATAACTTTTTTTTTTTTTTTTTTTTTTTTTTTAACTTCAGCAAACACAGGGTGCAATCACATGTCTCTCAAATCTAATTTCAAACACGAATGAAAAATTAGGCTCAGGTTGACAAAGCCTGAATTACAGACATTTTATTGTTTTTATAATTCATAAACTGGTAATTCTTCTACAATTATTTTCTAATGTTCATGACTTTAAATTCTGCCTGCAGATAACAATAAAGTAGCAACTACAGAAGTGAACCAACTAAAGTTGAATAAATTATTTGCACAATTGCTATGTATGATTAACTGAAAAATATAATCTGTGCAGAGACAACCTCTCAAATTCAGGTTAAGAACTATGTAATGTTTCAAAACTGTCCCAATGCTATCAAAATACTTTAAAAAGTGAATGACTCATCACTACAATAATTTGAAAGAAGCAGCTATAGATTGATTGATTCAGGAAAAGATTACATTTTTCATATTCAGTCTAAGGACTGATTTCATATTTTCCTCACTATTAATAACCTCTCCTTACACTTATCTACATGCTTTTGGATTCATCTTGAAGCACCCTCCTTAGTTAAATATTGCACACAAGACCTTTAAATATGGTAACTAAATGTTTCCTGTTTGTCAACAGCAACATGAATCAAGCCAGTGGTGTTAAATCACTGTGAAACCCCTTTGTACAGATTTTGTATTGCCATGAGAGACAAGTACTTCATATCACAATTTGAAAGGTCTTCCAATAAAAAATAGAACAACTATTCTACAGACACTGTAGCATTTTAAATTGTAGCTTCAGAAGAATCTGGTTGAAGATTGGTATGTGATTATTCAGAATACTTGATGCAACTGCTGAAACAGTTTTATTTTCTGGTAGGAGACTTTGTTTTGCTATCAGTGTTAATAATTAAGTAGGCTTTTCATAAAGATGAAGTTTAACAGGATCCTTCACAGTTGATGCACTTTATTATGCAGAACTGTCTGGTCCTGACTGAGAGGATTATATATCCCTCTCCCAAGTGAATGATCAGGGTCTCAAAGAGAAAATCAGAGTCCTATTTCTCAGCTGACTGAACATTCTGCCAGTTGAAAACCAACACAAATATTAGAACGGTCAAAGAATGATATTATTTTTTCTCAGCTGACAAGTTCCTTTCAGATGTCATCTAGGGAAATGAAAGAAGAGACTTGTGATGGAACATTAACTTCTGTAGCCCACTCAAACATGTGAATAATGAAATGAAAAGAAATTACAGATCATGACAGAGCAGCAGTGAGTGACTGATTTTCAACCAGAGAATTTCACAGAGAATACCAGTCGTGAGCTAAATGCCTTCTAACTGAGGTCAAGCATATCCTTCAGAAAAACATTCCCTTAAATTTAAAGTGATGGATAAAGGCATGACATCTTGAGGCATCAGCTTCTTCACTTACTTTCATAATTTTTAAGCCTACACTAAATCAGAATTTGGCCTTCAACTTGATATCTTATTGCCAAGATCTGCATAGGTATCTCCAAGCCCAATCTAGAAGAGGATATACTTCAGTAGTTTCAGACCAATGTTACCCAATTTTGCAACCCCCTGCCTTCTAGAGTCTTGTTTAAATTTTTGTGGGGCTTCCAAAGCAGAACAACTTTTTGCCCAGCTGAAAAGTTATTGGTGTTCAACAAGGAACATGTTACTGCAATATATTTTTCAGAAGACAGCATCAACATCTTAAGAGTTTATTCCCACTCTTATTTATAAACAATATTTTCATATTGTTTATAACTAATGTAGCAACACTACTGGTTAAAATCAGAAAAGGAGATGCAGGTAAGTTGATTTAATTGCTTACATATCAGAGAAGTAATATTTTATTGGCATGAAAATTTACAAAGTTAAACGCTGGGACAAAATGAAAAACTGTATGGGTTGGAAAATTTTTAAGAATTCTTTTAACTATTAAATTACTACCTATTTAAGTTTTTTTTATATCTTCTAATAAGAAGAAGTTGGCTTGGTTCTGGCAGGCATTGTGTAATGCACAGATTGGCAGGTGTTGTATAATACACAGATATGACAGAAAATATTTTATGTTGAAAAGGAATTCTTTAGCCTGCACATACCAAATAAGCATCACATACTACATACACCAATTCACTTTAGTGGGCAAGATTTATGGTACAGCTTCCTATTCCAATTAGTTAACATACTTTCAGTGATGTAGGTGTGAAAACTAAAGAGCACAGTCTCCAGAGCAGAAGACTATCCAAAATAAAAAATAGAAAGTCTGTGTTAGTAAGGTTGAAAGGAGTGTATTTAGTGAAAGTTTAAACATTCAGATGCACAAATTATTGCCTTAATCACAGAATAATCAAGGTTGGAAAAGTTCTACTAAGACCAGCCAGCTCAGCCACCAACTAGGCAGATCAATCACTCCTAAACCACATCCCAAGTGCCACATCCAGATGCCTCTTCAACACTTCCAGGGACAATGACTCCACCACCTTCTGGGCAGCTTATTCCAATGCCTTTTTCACTAAAAAAAAAAATCTAATTTTTTATCTGAACCTCACCTGACAGAATTTAAGGTCATTTCCTCTCATCCCTTCCCTTGAGACATGTCAGAAGAGACTGACCTCCACCTGGTTCCAACCTCCTTTCAGACCAAATAATCAAATGTTGAATAGAAGTCTTTTTTTAAAGTATTGCCTATCTAAAGCTGGCTTGAAGCCAATAGAACAGGTGGGAGCTCAACACCTTTAGAACCTAAACTACCTTCAAAAATGTCACAGTTTTTGGAATTAGTAGCCTTACTCATGCTAAAGCATCTGGGCTCTCAGTAGTCACAAACACATATCTTTGGTTAAATTTGTTCTTCCTTAAACTCATGATACCACTTTACTGTCTTCTCATACCCACATAAGATATTTGGACCTTACCAATGAAGTTTACAAACTTTACAGCTTGGATTACCATGACACACATTAAGCAAACAACTATTCCCTATGAAAATCATAATTTATAGTAACTATTGCTGATAAAATTTCCAAATACAAAGTCTATTTCACCTGCCATCTCTTTCTGCTGTCCCACCCTCTGTTACTGTTTTGACGAATATTCCCAGTTTTTCAAGGCCTGCATCAGCTCCAACTCCCATTCCAATAATGCTTATGCCAAGTCCATCTTCATCTGTGAAAAAGGCAAGAGAAAGCAGAAACTTTTTACATTTATCTGTAGTTATTTGGTAGGTTAACATTCATGCTTTGGGTCCTCTTGGCTTTCTGTGTCAGTAACAGTAATATTATTTTGCTTCCTTTAAAAAAAAAAATTACTACCATTTTAATTACACACAAAAAGTATCATCTGCAGCCTTATGAGAGGCTTACAAAAACAGAAATGATTTTTACTCCTCCAGTGAAGAATGAACACATCACATCAAACGCTGTAAAATCATGTTAATGGAGTGTCACAAACAATTCTCTTAAGATGGTAAAATCTGCCTGTACTGAGCTACTTGTTTAATTCCTCACTGAACAATTCCTGAAATATAAAAATCCAAGGTGACTACAACAAATTCATGGAAATTCAAGATAGGCTGTGCAGGCATGTGTAGACTTTCTCAAACTGGTAGGTCAGTGTCACAGAAGTGGAAATGGCACACAGACATGGTACCTTTTTCTAGCTCCACTGGGAAGAGCTCCAGCTTTTCCACACGCTTCTCAAGTTCATATTCAGCTGATGCAGCCACTGGGTCAACTTCATCATTTCTCCTGTCATAGTCCTCATTAGAGTATGTATTGAAAACCTGTGGAAACAGATCAAAATCATTCAGCTGCCCACTCCAAAAAGACTTCCAAATTATTAAATTAGCTACTACTTCAGTAGTTGTATTGCAAAGTTTGAAAAGACTTTTAAAAGAAAAATTTCTCCAGTTCATTCAAATGTCAGGATTTTAAACTTACTCTTTTTTTCATTCAAGGAAGCACAAATACAGTTGCAAAAGTCAACTGAGTTAACTGAGTTTCTATTGTTTTTTATTAGAAATTCAAAAGGTGATCTTTAATGTCTACCTTTGTCTACGCTTATGAATAATTAAAATACTTGACTCATTAAAATTCACTATTAATAAACATTAACAGACTCAAATACATTGAAATTATAATCTGTATAGTGTTTCTGTATTAGTCTTTAGGCCTTATGACATTCCAGTTCATATTCACCTGAACAAAGCTCAACCTGAAGATTACTAACTCTAAATTTATATCACCTATGGATATCCTAGGGATTATGTTACATATTATATATTCATATTTTTTTTGAAACAGCAATATACACAGGCATGGGTACTTTTTTAACCAGGTTGACAGGTTTATTGCATCTTTAAAGCATGAATTTAACAGTGACTGTATTAACCTGATTATATTAGTTATGCTACTTACTGTCATACTTCAACATGGGCTTTAATCAGTGATTATTCAGACCTTCAGAAACATTAGTCAGGAAAAGCATATTTTCATATTTTAGACATCAGAGTTTGCCAGCCTAATTTATTTAACTGTCACTTGGCAGTAAGGAAAGAGTATATACTACTAGTGCTAATAATTTTACTGAGCTTCAGCCCCATGGATGTATCATATTCATCACTTCAAATAAAGGAAAACAACATTCCACATTTTCTCTTCCTCTTTCACAGACAAGCCACAGAAGACACCACTGTGTAACCACGTTTTCCTTTATCACTGTTCCTCTTACAATATGATACACTGCACCCTGCTACACAGCTATTCCAAAACTCCCCAGAAGCCTGCTCTTTTCAGCCCTGCTTGGAGGCTCTGTCCCAGTGTTCCTGGATGGAGCACATGTGTCAGCTGGCTGCCAGTGCAGTGACAGGAGCTGGGCCACTGCCACCTGGGGTTTCACCTGCCTGAAAAGTTGTTAGTACACAATAATTTCTTTTAAATAGTAAATGTATTGAAGCTGAAATAGAAAAATACTTTTGAATACTATTGTAAGTCTATTCACTATGTTATGGCTACCATAAAGTTACCAAAAAGCCCTCACAGTTTTACATAAAGTAGTGATCGAAACAAAAAAACAGGAGTGACTCAATGGGAATTTTAACTCCTGTATTTCACATCAATGTGAAATGCTTAATTAATTTCCTCTTCCAAGAAGACTGAGATGATAAATGTCTTATAAGAATTCACAAACCTATCTCACATTGATTTTTAGCTGTGATGCAAGAAAAAGGCTGCTTTAACTAAATTATGCTCCTAGAAAGCTTTTATAAATTTATGCAAAGCCTAAGTAAAACAAGACATATAATTAATGGTGTCCAGTGCTGCTGAACTTTTTATGCTGCTTTAGTATGTATAAGACTGGGGAAAAGACACTGATGCAGAAACAAGTAATGAGGAAAGATAAAATTCATGGCCACCATTCCTAGCCTGAATACAGAATAGACAAAACAGCTGAAGAGTCCACCCAACAGCAATGAAAAAGTGTTACGACCTCCCGGGCAGCTTCCCTTCCCTGTGTTTGGCACCAAAAGCAGCAGTTTTTCACACTAAGGGTTCCATGTTCAAGTTCAACCTCATTCATGCTGACATCAACTAAAATAAGGATCAATCAATGGAGTGAGTCCCAACTGAAACATCACTGAGCTTTGACCATAAACCTTTAGGTTTGAAATGCAGCAGACAGGCAATCAAGAACAGGTTAAAAACAACAGCTGTGAATTTAGCTTGAATCATCTCATTTATTAACATGATGAGAGAGACCCATGCCTCAAATATGAATGGAGAGGAACTGCATCAAGGTAAAGGGAGATACTGCTTGCTAGAGACAAAAACAGCTGAGAGAGAGGTACAAGGGAAAATTACATCACAAAATGAGTATATTTATTTCTGGATTTCTTTACAGTATGTTAACTGGCACCACTCTTTCCCTTGTATTCAATGACTGGCATGAGAATATTGTGGAAGCAGTTTGAGATTTGCTGTAAAATGACTGGATATGCTTCAGAGTAATTTTCTTTGAAAGCATCAAATCATACTGAACTCAGGTTTGGGATGATCTTTCTTGAATCAGATTAGACAGAAGAGAGAGTCTCCTGGATTCTGTTCACTGTTTTGGAGTATTTTGATAAGCTCACTAAAAGGAAACTAAATATACTGTTGATGATGAAAAGTTGTCATTATGTCTGCAAATACACTACTCTCATGTAGTACACCTCACCTAAGCCTTCAATCTGAGATTGCAGATCACTCATGGCACAAAGCTCTATGTTTCCTACCCGGCAGTAACTCACTGCCTTTTGTACACTGGTCATAAAACTTTGTCCACTGCCTTCAACAAGGCATTTGTCTCCTCCTGACTAGGGAAAAAGAAGAAGGATATTCTTCTGTGTTATTTATCTCATTTTGTGCAATCACATTTCACGGTTGACTGATTCTATTAAATTAATTTCTAGGTGTTAAACTGAAGAAATTTTTCTTTCTTTGTGAAACAGTCTATCCACTAGAGTAATGAACTGCTTGCTCAGTACAGTCATGAGAACTGTCACTCAATATTTTACTGCACTAAAAATAAGATAAAAATGTATAACTTCTTCTCCAAAGTATGGTTAACTTGATTTAAGTAGAATTATTTCACGACGTCTGTTGCTGTTGTTTCCCAAAGTGTGCGTGGGATCTCAGACTCATGAGAACTCTCTCATTCTCTGTCATTTGACAGATTTGGTTTTACTGCCACTCTGGCCAAGTAGTCAGTCCAGTAAAGACACAATCATAGAATATGCTGAGTTGGAAGGGACCCACAAGGATCACGGAGTCCAGCCCTGGGCCCTGTACAGAATCATCCCCAAGAGTCACATCATAAACCATTACTCATAAAGCAAGTTCTTTTTCATGAAAATCCAATATAGTGTCTTAATCTCTGATTTTACCACTAGAAGTGTTTATAAAAATAAAAAGCTTACATAAAATTCACTTGTGACATTTTCTAGGATTCACAACAGCACTTGTGGAAAACAAAAAGCAGTGACATGTTGAAACAAGCCCTGAAGAACTGCTGTTAACAGAACATACTTCTGTGCTCTCTAAAGTGACAAAAAAAGGGGTCATCAGTGATTCATCCAACACCAATATAGTAACAAACTCTAATATGAAAGAAGCAGGTATAATTGTTAGGTACCCTGGGTGGCATCCCCAGGAAAATTATACAAAAGCACACAGATCATTTGCTTCTCTTTGGCAGGGCATAAGCTAGAGAAGACAAGTCACATAACTACAAAAATATGGTGCTGACTAATTCAGAAAAAAACCCTACATTTTTGTTTTAGTACTTCATCTTTAGGAGTAAGATCAGAAGGATGAAAACTGATTATTCTTGAGAAAGGCAAAGTTGCCTAAATTTGGGGTGTTTTCCCATAGCTCTTAACTATCAATAATTTACAAAATTCAGCTAACAGTAACCAGTTGGCAGTGAAAAGATTTTTTTTCTATTATTTTTTAAGCAAGTCAGAATGGAGACAACTTTAAAGAATCACATGGGCTATATCCCCCCACCATGGGCTAACCAGTTTGGTGCTACATAAACCACAATATCAGTGTTGCATACTATAAACTGTGCAACATAAAAATTGTTGCATCTGATGCAAGGCTGAGAAAACTGGGGTTGTTCAGCCTGGAAAAGAAAAAAAAAAGGCTTTGAGGTGATATAAGTGTGGCCTTCAGCACCTGAAGAGAGCCTACAAAAAAGGTGGAGCGAGACTATTTACAAGAGCATGTAGTGACAGGACAAGGGGGAATACATTCGAACTGCAAGGGAGCAGATTTAGATTATCTATAATGAAGCACTGAGGATAACCTCTCTGGCTGTGCTGAAGAAGCTAAATAAGGAAAAGAAATCACACTGTGACCATTACCTTCTGCTTTAAAATCTTTATAATGTCAGGAAGGACGTTATAAAGAGAGAGGAAGCTCTGGCAATGCCTGAATCTGGCAACTATTTTTTTAAAAAGTTCTTTTCTCTGCAAGGTGGTTGCGTTGTCACAGTCAAAGGCAGTGAGTCAGTGAGGAGGCTTCCTCCAGCTTTCCTGGCTTCATGCTCTCCTAAAGCCTGCGTGGGCATCAGCCGTCACTAACACTCCAGCAAGGAAGCAGCAAGAGAAATCTCCCCAAGAAGCAATTGAAGGAAGAGACACAGAAGGGAATTAGACATCAGCAATATTGAAAGAAACTGCATGTCTGACATCAAATCTGTGCCTGGGGTTTTCCTCGGAAAGCTCTGTAGGAGAAAGATCTGTTTTAAGTGTGCAGAAACTCTGGCAAAGAGACCTGCACAGCAGATCTGTGTTTCTACAATGCTAAATTATCTGGGCCCTAGACTTCTCCACTCCAGAGAGACCTCTGCAGATATATGACAAACCAGGAGCAGCTGCTGTGACTCACAGACAAACTGCTCAACTGTTGAAAACATCTCTATGTACTCTTGTTTTGGACAACTGGAAGAAGTTACCTCATTTTCTACCTGTTGGAACATCATGAAGTCCATTTGTAGTAGAACACCACAGTGTGTCACTGTCCTGCAGCAGTGCCTACAGATCTCAGTTTGGATCCATACACCTTTGTGCACTACAGCATGTCCTCCTAACCCCAAATGGTGACACAGTGGCATTTCCTGGTGGGACACAATCATTACAATGTATGGGTAACCACGCACATTCATTAATCCTGTGACATGAGGGTGTGTTTGCTTCATGGTGTAAGTGGTTAAAGGACCATCCATATTTCTCTGTTAGGCTTCTTTCACTGAAACTAGTATCTTAAATTTTATACACTGGAGTTTTGGGCCAAAACATGGAACCAAAATTGCCTAGGTGGTACAGCACATGGATCATCTCCTCTGTTCCTTCTACTTGGCTCACTTTTTGGTGCAAACTTTTTAAAACACTTGTTTCCATTAAGTAGTTTCCTAGAATCACTGGAGATTATTGCTTATATCCATGTATTATTTATTCAGTGTGTACTTGTTTATTGCTGATGTACTAGTTTTATTGCAATTTACATTGCTACTTGCCTGCATAGCAGAGAGAATATAAAATCACTGTAGCTGTAAATGAGATGCATGCCCCATGTAAAAACTTCATGTTGTTACTCTTAGTTAAAACAGGTCAGAGTAATTAGCAAGTAAAAGTAAGCTCTGTTACTGAAGAGTAAAACCTCAGCTCACATGGAACTTGTAGCTCTGTTAGGGCTGTTGGCTGTTTGTTTTAGTTAGTGAGTAAAACAGCAAGGTACACTGAAATCTAGAGTTGACAAAGATACACAGACTTATCTGAATATTCCTGTCTTGCTTTTTTTTTTTTTTTTTTAAATCCAGTGACAAGTTACAATTCCATGAGAATTTTTCTTCCTCACATTTATTTTTGTCATAACCATTATTATAAATGGGAAATTACAATACTGTCCTGTTTTATATGAATGGTGCAGGTTAAACAATTTTCACTCAATTCTCTTTGATGAATTTTGCAGACCTGGGTCTAAATCCTCTCTGATAGTGGGTTGGCCTTTCTAATGCAGCAGCTTGGATGCAACAGTGTGATGGGAGGTATAAATGACTACTGAGGTGACTTGGTGGCTTCCCTGAGTTTTACTGATCATATAAAAAAGTCTAGTTGGACAATTGCAGTAAAAAGAGCACAGAGGCACTCTTGCATTCCCATTAGGCTCAGGCTTCCTCCAAAGGTCCCTCCTGCCAGACTTTCACAGATCCTAGAGAGATTAGAGATGTGAGTACAGCAATTTAACACCTTACTATTTACAGCAGTGTGGTACTGACCTACAAACTTGAATGTCTTTAGCTGACTTTTCCTGCTTCAGGGAAAAGTAAAAACTTTTGCCTACACATTCAGAGCATCTCCATCCAGGAGAACAAAGAAGAAGTTGCAACAAGAGCACTCCAGTACCCATGCTATACAAAAAAACCTATAAAAATATGAACAAGAGTATTTAAGAAGAACATGAATTTCCAATATGACAGCAGATGCATTTTATCACTCTTTTGGCACTTCCCTCTATTGCCAAGGTAACAAACTAGCATGCTTAAGAATTCATTGTAGCTTTGAACATTGAAATAAGCAGACAAAGGAAAATGTTTGAAATGAGAAGAGTTTGACAAATTAATTAAAATGCAGTAGAGGCTCAAATATGGACTCTGGTGACCAAACAACTTTCAACAGGAGAGCACGAAGCAAAGTTCCAGCTTCTGTCCCTAGACATTTATTCCTGAATCTGCTGCAGTATTTCTTCCAGATCCCTGCACTGCTGCCAATCTACATCCTAACTGATGGTGCTATTTTTCTTCTGCCTGTAAGTGTGACACACGAGGCAGCCAAGAGTAAATGCTGCTTTTGGTACCAATTAGTACAGACTGCCATACAGTAGCAAAGTCACCATGAATCAACAAATCAGTGTTTCTTCTCCCAGCAATTTCATTCTCCCTCAGCCTACAAGTCAAGAGGTCTAAATGCAGTGTAAAAATGCCACAAATGTTCTCAGAGGGAAACACTTGAAGCAGAATATTGACTATGCATAAAACATTCTATTTAAAATAAATCTCAACAGGGATACATTGCATAATCTGCATATTCACTAAAAATTACTCCACAGAAACTTCCATAAGCAATTCCTTTTATTCCCTTACAGAAGCTACATATGCTAAGAAAATAATCTAAAGGAAAACAAGGACACAAAAAAAGTAATCACAGGCATTAATTCAGAACATTTGCTGTGTAAATACAGAGAGAGAATTCATCCAATGAATTTTACTGTGAAATTATACTGTTTTATAAACTGAACAAAAATTAATACAATTATCTTATATACATTTATATAAAATATTTTAAATGTGCTGTAAATAGTACACATTGCTATCTATCTCTTTACTTCAAGCAGAGAAAAAAGCAGAAGAAACAGGCTAGGTGGAAACTATCTGCCTTGGTGTCTGATTTTTCTCAATATTACATCATCAATAGAAATCCTATTGGGCTTTTTAAGGGAGCAAAATTGCAACTACCCCAAAGATTTTTCATGACTCTCTCACCTTGTCTAATGCCTAGGAGCTGTGACATTTGGTACTAATTGCCCACCTTAATAACACTCCTGCAGACACAGCAAAGGCTGCATGAGCAAGAGAAGCATCTCCAGTGACAGAAACCAGAAAATTTTACAGCCTCACCTCAGAGCAAGTGATAAAAAGCTAATATACTTCCACTCCAGACCATAGCAGTAGCCATTATAAATCTCTAAAGTTGTCCCACCATCACTCTTCACTATAACTAATTTCTCATAAAAATTGCAAGAGAGGCTTGCATTTTTTTTTTTTCTAATGGGAAGCTCTTATTTAATTAAAGTTCTCATCTTTAACTGAGATGAGATTACTAAACATAGTGCTTACAGTCTTAAGATGAGTTGGGGAAATTCTTACTAAGAAAAACTCATATGTTCTTTAAACATATACTATTAGCTCTGTAAGTAAACAGCTCATGTTTAACATGAGTTAAAAGAATAGCTAAGTATGACATTCAGTATTAGACAGCTCTTCAGACAGTCTTCTGTACAGGGTAACAATATTTCCACAATTTCAGATGGCACATGTTACAGAGGGTGTCTATTTAGCTTCTAGTACTAGCAGATATTCTTCTACAGTAACAAAACCACTTCAGATTCTTTGGAATCTAAAGCCTTTAACAGCCTATTGCTACATTCACATTGACATTACCATGCAGTGATGTAAAAGAGACCCATTAGGGGTGTTGCATTAATTTGGTGGGAGTGTTGCAGCCCTAGAGCCTGTTAATGCCATTGCCTGTGTATAAAAATGGACAAACAGGCGGAATGTAAGAGGATTAACAGAAAAGCTTCTGTAATACAGCAAAAGGTTTGCTGTGTTTTGTAAACATCTTTCAAACAGAAAGGCCAATGCCACGTTCTCAGTGCCAGACCACTACTCAATTACTTTATATTGTAGACTTACCAATTCTTTAATTGCACCTGCAGGCAGAATTCATTTTGGCTGACTGCATTTCTGCTAATGGTAGTTTCACATTCACACTGTTTAGTACAATGAATTGCATCCTAGTAAGATGTAAAACTGCCTACAGTAAGCAAAAGAATGTTTATCCATTAAGCATTCATACCAAGTGTATTACATTACATTTAATCACACCAATGCTTCAAAAATGAGACAGTCTGTGTTTCCAGAGGAATTTAGCCTTCCTAATGCCTCCTAATATGGCAGATGGGGTAACAGACTCTAACACAAGCCAAGAACAGGCGTTCCCAGGTCTGACAGCATAACTGGTTCTAACACACCAGCTCTAAGTGCAATTTAAAATATGGTATTAATGCAGCAAGAAGCAAGGCTACAAATGTGCACACAAAGTATATCCAAACGAATAGACAAAGAGAAAGATGGATCATGGGGATAAGCCGGTATTAATGAATAATGCTAGCTTGGGATGAGACTACAGTAATAATGCCTCAAAGTGGGGATTCAAGATAAACACTTTTAAAGTGATTCAATTCAACACTATTTTTGGACATTTTTCAACTTCAACATTTGCTATGACATCAGACACAAAGATATTACCCCCCTGTAAACATTAGCAAAATTAACTTGATCAACGCCAAGGAAAGTCTCTATTACAGCTGTTTTTCACTCTACCCTGTATAGTATGGAAAAATTAAATGAGCAGAGAAACTTCAATGAGTTTTGCTCATCTGAAGATTTCACACAATTCTACTCTTTGTGCCCAAATTTACCGCATAAATTCAGTTTATTACAGGCATTTTCTATACACAAATCTGTGATGGATTTGAAATTTTGGAGAACCAAACATGAAGTGTAGCACCCAGTGCTGTGGGAAATTGGGAGGATGCACTCATACATGTATATTTGGGGACTGGGGTTTTTTTAAAAGAGTTTTGGTCTATTTGGTATATTCCCACCGGAACACCTTGCTTTACTCTTCTAGGATTGACCAAACATCTCTCTGTGCATGCCCTTAATAGACCCTGCACGCTGCATTTGGGCAGAGTGGCAGGTAGGGCACCATGTCCTTAGACCTCTGTTACTGGATACAAAGACAGGGCATTAAACCTGAGCTCAGTGCTGCTCCTGCCTCATGCCAGCAGCAGAGATGGCTGTGGAAGCTGGCAAACCCCCAGGTCTTTAGAACTGACTTGAGACCTCTGAGCTTTCTGTTTTCCAGATGCAACCTGCTCCAGACAGAGAATTGAAGCTTGAGACAAACATTTCACCTGTGTGAGGGAAACTAAAATATGGGGCGTAGTTTTCTGTCCAGATTTGTTCAAGCAGAGGAGGGAAAGTGCTGTTTATCCTGTGCAGTGACACAGAGCTGTAAAAGCTACAGGAGAACCCCTCTATATGTTGTGTCAATGCAGGGAAGAGAGCAGGGGCACCTCTGAGTTCAGCTACTCCGGTAGCTGAAGTGTGCAGCACACAGCTGGAATCGCTGTCACTCACAGTAACTCTGGCTACAAACAGCTGCACATTTCTTTTAGAACAGACACCATTTAGCAGAAGCTGGACATACTCCAGACAGCAGATTAAAATGGGTGTAATCTGTGTATGACAGGCTATAAAGCCAATACAGTAAGCCTTTCAGTTATCTTAGCATGATTCTAATGGGTACCCCATTCTAGTATAATGAATGAAGAGAACATACCCAATGTCTCTGCAAAATACTGACATTTAAATATTATTCAGTCAGCTAGAGATCATCATCTAAGGAAACTGGCAAGGCTGTGACTCTTGCCTAAAATAAGAGCTGTGCATGAACAACTAGAGGAAGAGAGCAAGCTAATCTTACAAAACATGGTTAGAATATATTTACATGTGCAACCTTTGCTAGTTTTATGAATCCCCAAGTAAAAAAACAATGTACATCCCCAAGTTTTTTAGAAGCCTATCTTCTAAAACAGTATTTTATAATAATGGTTTCAAGAATACCCATCAATACTGAAAGGCTCCTTTTCTTGGGTATGACTATTGCTCTTAATCAACTCACTGTAGATCAAACTTAAGGAAAAAGAGAAAACAATTAAAAAAAAAAAAAGCTAATATTGTCAAGAAAACCAGAAATTATAATGTTAACATTCACTGGAAAACTGCAGGACAGACAATTAGTACAAAATATATGTAACTCCTGGCTGCTTTTTAACCCCCAAATAACATCCCCAGTGGTGAATAAAACCACTGTCTTGGATGAGGGAGTTAGATGTAAATGGTGTGGGAAAATAAACATACAGTTGGACATCAAAACAGCCAAGCTAGTGAAACTTCAACCTTGCAAACTTTAATTTTAACCTTAGTGTTACTGATTAAACACTCTAAGATTCTAAAAACAAACTTAACAAAAGAGCACCTTTTCCTCGCAAATAAAATAATTGGAAAATAGCATGGAACAGCAATTTTTTAAAAGCCTTTTCTACAGTACTGGTGAACTAAATAACCACAAACACAGTATCATCTACAATCAGATAAAGTTTTAGCTTTCAATTCCTAGTACTAAAGTATTCAAAAGGATGCTATCAACCATTTCAGTCTTGACAACAAGAAATGTTTTCACAGATTTTTCAAGAGTAAAACCAATAAAAGTGCATGTCAGAAGGTAAAGTATTATCCAAACATGTTCATTGCTCATGACCAACTGCATCAGCCCCAGACACAAGGCAGCAGCACAAAGGAATTCTTGTAGCTTGTGCACAGGAGTCCATCCACCCTCAGGTGTGAAAGTGCAGCCTAAGAGCCACACACGGCCAGGCAGGCAACTCTCCTGGGTCAGCACCAAATAACACTATGTGTTGGCAGGATTGTTAAATATAAAATGGATTCCCTCCACTTTTTCTTTCTGAAGAAAAAGGAAAATTTTGCCTCTTAAGAATTCAAAAATCTCTAGGAATATGAGCACCACTTCAATTGCAAGAAGAACAGAATTACCATGAAAAAAGGATAACAGTGCAGAAAACACTGGAGCAGAAAAAGGCAGTCAAGCTTTAAATTATACAACTACAACTCTGGACAATATAGAGCTTTTAACATTTTACTTAACTTTGCAAATGACAATGTAATCCTAAGGTCTAAATAGTTTTGGTACCATACAGAACATCAACAATAGATGATTGTCACAGAAAGGGATGCAGAGAACTGGTAATCTTATGACAGTTAATTGAAAACTGTCTGACAGCTCTTTTAATTAAAAGCAACTTGAATATAGCAAGCATGTTATTGTCTATTTACCCTGAAAGGTACAAGACATTGCTTCAACTCAAATTTTTAAAACTATTTTATCTGATCAGGCAGGCCTCATAAAAACAGTATTAAATTAATCCTACTTTACTTACCTTTCGGCTAAAAGCCTGACATGCCAAAAAGAGTCACTGTCAAAATGTGTCTTAAATTCAATCTTTTAAATAGTGAACATACTCCATCTTCCATGCCCCAAGCTTAATTTTACTTCTGATAAATGTCATAATGTAACTCAATAAAACAGGCACAATGAAAATACAAACAGTAATTGTTGTGCCTTAATGTTATGACTTCAAACTAAGAAAAGGCAAATTTATGGAAAAGCCATCATGTCTCTGTTTATGAAAGAATTTGTATTTTATTATCTCAACAGACTTTTCTGAGCTTTTTCAGGGGTAGGTGCTTGAAAACCAGATGCACAAAATGGGTTCCTTGACATGTACACAAAAGATGTTTCAGGTACAAGAGTGGCTCTTCACTCAAGCTTTTTCTCTGTTCTACCAAAACTTTGTCTAAGAGCTTATATTGATTTCTGCTAAAACAGATGAGGATAAAAGTCCCTCCACCAAGTAGTAAGAACAATGTAAAGGTTGTGGCTTGCCTCTCAAAAATGCTCAGTTAACTGAGGACTTATTTAAGGAAACAGAAATTAGTAAGCAAGAGACTACTGCTACATGATAACCATCTAGAAGAAAATCCCTCTGTGTGCAATGCAAAATAATTAAATCCACATTAACTCTCCCTTATGGAAGGTACCTCAAACTGCTGTCCTCCTCCTACCACAAGAGCTTTCCACTGACAGCTACAAAGTCAATCTGTCACCACCTCCAAGGCTCACTGCTGATGTGTTAGAACCTTAATGCAGGCCACCAGAGTGTGACAATATCCCACCTCCTCCGTGGCTTCAGGCATGAACCTTGTGAGCCTCATTAAATGCCAATGATCCCACATACAAAATCAAGAGCTCATATTTTTTTTGAGAGGGCTTTGTTACCAAACCAATGTGGTGCATGTAATGCACCCAGGACAATCCCTGTGCAGGGCTCTCAAATGCTATCTCAATGTGGAAGACTGAAAAAAGCCCTTCTCAAATAATGGCTGTGAAAAACCCAAGAAGATAATAGGTAGTAAAAGCAATCAGTAGTTTTACAATAAACTATGATCTTCACTACTTTTTAATCCATTACTAATAATATGGTAAAATAAAACATACATTAAATTATGGTGAAAGAAATGGAAACCTCAATCTGGCAGATCGAAGGTAAGAGAAAATCTGGCATTCTTGACAGACTCAGTCCCATTCACTTCTCTTCAACAAGGTCAAATTATGTTTATAAGAGAAAAGAACATTTAATCTCCTTCAGAGCATTACTGCAATGGTCTTCTAAAGGCTGGAACCTTACAGCATGACTTTGTGGTTTTAACATCCTTTTTTTGATGGCAGTTTGGTTATTCAGGTGGGATGAGACATCCCAGCAGTCCAGTGATGTGGTTTTGTGAAACCCTCAGTAAGTCATCCAAACCCTGCCTGACCTCACACAAATTACAGTGAGGACAGATCCAGTATGTCTATCAGGGTACCAGCTGAGACTGAGACTGAAGAGAGACAGTGATTCCAGGGTAAACCTTTTGCAGGATGGCTCAGTACCAGAGAAAAGCAAAGATCACGGCTGCAGAAGTCAGTTTTGGCCAGAGGGGATGTAGCAGCTCAATTTGCTGCATGAAGCTGAAAATCAGAAAGCCAAAATTACAACTTCAAAAGAAGAAAAGCAATGGGAGCTTTTTTGTGAGATACAGAAGTACTTCTAAGAGAAATTAAATTGGAGAAAAATAGTATGTAAGTCTAGCAAAGTCAGGCAGATGGAAATGCTGAGCATTATCTAACAGCAAAATGACTGAAAGAATCATACATGTCCTGACACAGCTGAAAAGTCAGACTTTGGATTCTAGGTCAAAACTGTACAGATTAAATAATATTATAAAAATATATTAAAATATTATTAAGTAGGTATATTTCAATTATATCCCCCACTACTTGAAATCCAAGGTGCTACATGCTATCTTACCCATATATTCACTGGTTACCAGATATCCTTACCCAGACATTCACTGGGTTACACAGGGTGCAAGAAACAGCAATGATTTAACTAAGGCACAGATCAAGAACAAAGATACAAAGCCAAAGGACACTCCTCTACTCACCTGAAGATCCACAGCACCCCTTCCTGAGGGAAAGGGCTGGCAGGTCATGAGCAGGGGGAGGAAAGCAATGCTCCCCAGAAAGCTGGTAGCAGCTGCCCATCCCTCCTGGAAGTTATTTTTAGTGCCCAAAATTCACATTTCGGTCACATTTTAAGCCAAATTTGAGAATTAAGGAAGAACAGGAAGTTGAAATCAGAGGAAACTCTGTATTTTCACCTCTGAATTCTGATACAGGCAGTGAACTCCAAAAGTAGATGTTCACCAGTTCTACAAAACTTCATCAGTAAAATGATACAGTTATAAATTTCTGCCAGATCATTATGACCTAATAACTATTAGAATAGCAACTATAATGCATAATTTGTGTTATTAGTGTGTCTCACTGCTGAGGCTCAGCCTTTCTTCCTTTCAAAGAAATGGATCTCAAATCTAACCTTGTTGCTACACTTCAGATGTATCAGAATTTAACACCCAATGTATTTCCCTTTTGGAAAGAAGCATTCCATCATCCCACAAGAAACACAATGGGCTCAATGTCCCTTGTGCTGCACAGAAAGTTAACCATGGTGGACATGCATACCAAGAACCTCCCTTCCCCTGCAAGTCCATGACTGTAAGCACTGAAATAGATAAAATGGCATCAGAAACACTTAAAAAGAATGTAATATAGTCATATATTATACACATACATGATATATAGTTGATATAAGCTCAGCTTTGATAAAAACAAAATTAGAAGTGTCAGACACCTCTGTTATGTAAGTTTTGGTGTGAACTTAATCTAAAAACTTCTTTCAAATAAAGACAACTGAAAGAAAATCAGCTACAAAGAAGGGATTTTGCAAGCCACCAAGTCACACTGAGAGATTCTTAAACTATTGCTTAAACTATATGCAAATACACACAAATCACATAATACCCCATTTTGGTCTATGCAAGTATTAAAAAAGACTGTGCAAATTGAACTGTTCCTCCAAATAAATCCCTTCTAAGAAATGTAGGCAGCCTGAAGATGCAAGGTGTAGGTGAGATGTCTATGAAGAAGACACCACTAAAAGTACAAGGCAAAGGAATAAATTACCAGAAATAAAGTCCAAATTTAAAATGCAATTTTAGAAGCAAATTGTCAGTGGTGCGTACTAAATTAAAACATTTACAGATTTGGAATCAGTAAGCTTTTGCTGAGGGAAAGCATATCTGATTGGTATGGAAATGCACAAAAATGTAAGTAGGAATGGGTACAAACAGGCAAGAATTCATAGATCTGATAACTCCTTTTGTTGCCTTTTTGCTGCTTCTCAATACATTTTGCATACCCAGCAAGAAGTATAAAAAAGACCGAATCTAAATGAATGAGACTATTCATTAACCAAGTAGACAGATCTTTTAAGGAAACAAATTGAATGAGAAGAAACAATAGATCAGGGAGATGTGATACACCCAAGCAATTGTTTTAAAAAATCCTGTTCCTAAAATCCTAAAAAAAGAGCCCATATGGATTTTCCACCCACACAATTCCAGGCCTATCTCATCTTTGTCCATAAAAAATTATAATGATAATCAGGTATTTGACAGAACATCACTGAACCATTGCTATTTACAGCCCTTGGGGTCCTCAACAGCTGAGTAAAACACAGAAACTAGACCAGATGTAGCAACAAGAGTTTAAGGAGACATTCAGACTATCATTTTTTTCTCCATCTAAAGTACTCTTATACTGCTGTACTCATGCAGGCACACTGAAACAAGCTCAATCCTCTGAAAACCCATTAACATCAAAATGACTTTAAAGGCACTCAGAGCTGCTTTCCAAACATGTCATGGAGAGTTCCACAATCCATTTCAAAACCATCAGTATCAGGACAATATACAGAAGCTGAAAATTCCTGCTAAACTAGAAGGGTTGGTTTTTTGGTTTTTTTTTTGTTTTTTTGTTTTTTGGTTTTTTTTTTTTATTCTGGAACCACGAGTAAACACTGAATTGGAAGATGTTCTTCTAAAGGTTCATCACCAGCACCAAAACAACCCCAAAGGTTTCCAGATAAGGCATAGCTGTATCTCTTTCCAAGGAATGTCTCTTCTGAAGTATAATTGAGCTTTGCTGGCTCATGAATTTCCTAATTGCTAATATATGAACTGCAAGGACAAGGCAATGATGTTCAGGGAAGGAAAAAATATTGGTATATAAACAGGACAGGTACAAAAATCTCAACAAACTCCTTGTTGCTGTCTTGCCACATTAGCCAAGCATGCAAAGGGACCATGACAAATAAAATATTCCTGAAATTATCAGTGACTGCTAATTAAGAATTATTTTCTGTATTTTTAACAAAAAGATAAACTAAGCAAAGCTATGTCACTGCTCAATCTCTCCATCAATAAATAAGAGGAAAAAGTTAGCCCTTTATAAAGAATCATGTTATTTCCTCATTTACAGTATGACAGAAGAACATACTCTTGCCTCTTCTATTTTCCTTTTTTTAAAACTCTTCTCTCTTAGTACAAGTTAATATTCATTGATGCAATTTAGAACAGATGCTATTTCTGTTCTTCAGTTATCCAGATAATCACTTAATTAAATAGCTGCATACAGCATCCAGAAAATTTAATTTATATTTTAATCACACATTCCTTCCCTTTGTTATTTTTCTCTTACTTACTCTGGCAAGTGGATTTACTGCACACAGCTGTAAAAAACCCTGCATGACTAAATTCCGTAACACAGACTTCTGAAAGCAATCAAAGAACAACTTAAATATAAACAGTTCTGATTCTCAAAACCAACAAAATGAAAAAGGGTTTTACAAGGTCATAATTTAAGCAATTTTATTATACAGAATGCTTGTGCATTCTGTATATGTTGTATATGCATTTATATATTACAGGTGAAAAAAACTTAATTTCTCAATAATTTTAACAGCAGTATTATCACAGTTATAAATGGAAGCTAATTCCCAAAAGTCATTCAGAGAGCAAAAGCTTAAATGCTGACCAGCAACCAATCCTCATATACTGAGTCCTACACTCCCATTCCTTATACAAGGACTTTAAGAGAAGAGGCAAAAACCAGGGTGTGATGCAATGCCTTAATTAAAAAGCATCATCTGTCTGCACAGCAACCTGAGCACTAAGACAATCTCTATTACACAAGCATTCTTCAAAATACACTTCTAGTATGACATTACTCCATCTTTACCAACTTTCAACAAAAACATTTTTTTTCAAGAAATCATTAAACATTCATGCATTATGGAACAATAACCTCAGCATTGCCTGTTATGGACAGAAAAGTTATTTAGTCTTCATGTGGGAAAAAATTTCAGAGCTCTAGTATCCATCCCTCAACATGCTTATCTAAGATAAAACTGGATAAATCTCCCTTGACATGTTTTTAGAAGGAAGGAAGGAAAGAAGGCTGCAGGATTAAGTTAACATTGCACTATCCTTTTCTTAGGCATCAGACATTAGCTAATAGCAATGCACTGATTGATTTATTTACCATGTTAAAAATGCCATATCACCTGCACTTACCAGGGAGGAGCCCATGGCAATCTGTGCAACTGTTTATGGCACTGACCAACTTCTGACTGTGATTTTGTGCTCACCAGCTTTATCACATTATAATCTATGAAGTAGAATATTCATTAAGTGAGAGAAGGACAAATATATTCATCATGTTAAACTTTAAAAAAAAAAACCTCTCTCAACAAATGAAATATGTAAAAAGAAGCATACTGAATCCATGTAAATATAACATAGGCTTCTCACATTAATCTCTAGCATAGTTCAAAATTGTATAGGTATGTTCATTTTTGTGCTTTAACTTCAATTTCGTATATTTATGCATTATGTATAAATGTTTGACATTTTATAGTGATAGTTGCTATTTTACTATTGATATATAACATGTTTACTACATATTTACTAAATATGTAGATTAGATGTATTTACTATTGATATTTACTATTTTACTATTAATATATAACATGTTTACTAAATAATATATTATATGTATTACTAAATATTTAAATAAGCCATATATAAATACAGCCAAAAGTGAAGGAAAGTTTGGAATAAAAAAAACTAACAACTCAGTAATCTACCTAAAATAAAAGGTACTATATCCATTAGATTTTCTGGTTTTGAGTTTTGGCTGGAGTTTTTCATTGTTGTTGTTTTGTTTTGCTTTGTTTGTTTGGATGGGGTTTTTTATTTAGAATGTGATCATTTGAAGAGCTTCCCATCCAGATTCCAAGGTGGAAAGGCAGGATCTCCCCAAGCAGCAGAGTGAACTCCCTGCAGCCAGAGCAGCAGCTGTGTGCAAGGTGCGTGGCTGTGTCATCCCTCCCACCAGAGGGATTACCCCCAGACCACTCCAGGGGTGACAGCAGGCAAGGGCACACCCCAACACCACCCTCAGCTGCCTTACAGCAGGGATTAGAGAGGGATCAGGGCTCCCAAGGAGACACAGAGGTAAGAAATGCAAGAATTTTTTGTTAGTAAGAAAGATTCAATGTGACAATGCTCAAGTGTGGGAACGGGGCTGCAGAATCTGCCTGGCTTTGGGAAGATGCAGAATCAGATTGGGCTGAGAGCTGAGCAAATTGGGCTGCCTCCACCTGCTGAGTGAGGGCTGGATAAATTTCCTCACATCCCTTCTAAGCTCATATGCTGGGACACCATTCCATGCTCCTGTGCACCGGCACAGGAAAATTTTGTGTCGATGCATCAGGCAATAAACATTTAGTAAAACATTGGTTATCAAGATCGAGAGAAAACCACAACTGACAATTTTAAAACACTTTTCTGAAGTGTTTCCTAGGAGTAAAGAATTACATTCATAAAGTTTTTATCACACAGCTCCTACCTCCCTTATCACCTCTGCACTTCCCTGCCCTTTCAGCTTCTTCCCTGTCCCTGCAATCAGGGTGGTGAGTCTGACACAAAGATCCATCCTCTGCCCTGCTCCTCAAAACACACAAACATTTTGGCCCTTGTTCTGCAGTGGGGTGTTCTCCTGAAACTGCTTATTTTTAACTCCTTAGTGCTAGTTACAGATTTGCTAGCAAACAAACAACTTTAGATATATAAATACCTTAATCATGAGGCAAATGAGGTGATCAGACTGTAAATATCATGTTGGTGTAACTGGAAAAACAATTTTATACTGTCAGCACTCAAAATCTTTCTATAAGTGGAAAGTTTAGGTTCATAAACAGCTGCAAGGAAGGGAAACCAGGAATTTTCTGCACAGAACAGTGTCATTCTATCTAACAGTTCCTCATTTAAGTAAATGTTGTTATTACTTCTCCTTAAAGGAACTTCATATCTACACTTGAATTTTATTTTCTCTTTCCATTACTGTGCAACAATTTCCATGCATAGTTCCTGTACTACATCTGCTGGTAAACACTATGTCCTAAAGCAACTAAAAATGCACACCTGTCAAAAACATTTAATGCTGTAATGAATGGAACTCATCAACTCTTATTTGACCCACTTTTTCCCCTGTGAGTCCTTGGACAATCCCTTATTGTGATATGGTAGCTTTAATGGAATGTAATGAGGGATTCCTAATTACAAAACCTTGTCTCTTTTTGAACAGAATCCTGCAAATACTTCCTGAAACACAAGACTTAAGCACAACTCTTAAATAACATGTATCAGGAAACCTAAACTCTGTCTTAGGAAAGATTTTTATTACTGAAATATCTGAAGCCTGTATAAAAATTCAGTGTGCCATTTCTAAGTTGAAGGTTACAGAAATGGGCCTACCAATAAAAAGAAAATCTTCCATGAAATTTCTTTTGTATGGTTTCTTTTGCTGAAAATTCTATTTAAGACAGCAGTATTTGGAATTTGTTGTTATGTTTTATATAGATATTGCTGGAATGAAAATATATTTTCAGTGAGCGGTATAATTATTTAAATGTACCTGAAAACGACAATGAAAAACATGGGAAACTGGGAATTTTATGTTTCAAAGAAACACATTAGGGATTCACACAAAGAACATTTCCCATTACAGACAGCATATTGCCCAAATCAGCAGACTGATCAGCACTAAAAAAATTTGTAATTGTGTCCTGTAGGTTACTGTGATCTAATCAGACATATAACAAACAAAAGCCTATCTTTAGTCCAAAGTGAACCCTATTTGTTCAGTGAAAGGCCATGATATATCAGGAACAGTTTAACCTACTCTCCCTCCATCTGTTGAGTCCATAAGTGGCTTAGCAATTTAGTTCTTCCCACAAACAGAATCAAATATCGTGTACACAGTTCTCATTGCACTTCCTTATACTCAGGAATTTAAAGCTTGCTAATGATTTGTAATCCAGCTATAAACAGAAAGAAGTGGATAATCTCTTTAGGAGGTACTCCCCTAAACATTAACAGATGAGTAGATTGCAGGAATATTAAAGATTGAAAGCTCAATGACAGTAACTAGGTAAAGGTTTGTCTGTTTTGCCTTCCTTTCTTAAATGCAGGGCAGTGATACATTCCTTCCAATTAATTAGCACTATTTCTTATGACAGATTCAAGTAACAAGTGTAAGTTATAGACCAAGTTTTGTCAAGAAATGGAAAGAAGGAGTTTCTCACATTTTTCTGAGTCTTTACACACAGAGAGGACAAAAGACAAGAATTCAGATCACTGTTTTTCTTAATTACCCTGTGAAGCATTCCTTCCTTTTTTCCCCTGGCTGTTTGGGAGAGCAGGGATATGAGAGGTTGTTGGCTGATGGCAGTATTCTTGATTACCCTTCTACAGTCTCCTAATCTGCATTTTACATTATCACTGCTCAGAGAAACACTGTGCCTTTTCAAATGTTACTGTGGCTGGCTACTGCCATCCCAGCCGGATGTCGAGAGACACTTGTGGGGGAGTCAAGTGTTTTGCATAAAATTTTAAGCATTTATTTTGCATCATCACTGATGCATTTTCCCCAAGGAACACATAAAAAAAGCATGAACTTTACTGTCTTTCAATGGTCTATTCCAAAAATTACTCAGAAGCCAAAAAAAAAAAAAAAAAGCTAGCAACACCCCATCCTGCCTGAGTAGGATATTCGCTGTGGATAGTGAGATGAAGTACAAAAAAAAGGGAAGACTATTAAATAAAAATTGGACATTGAATCAAAGGACAGAATAAAACACTATACAGAATTTTTAAAAACAGGTTTAGAATAATCCCTTCAATCTCATATTGGTAAAGATTGTCCCTGAACAATATTTTGTCTTACAGACTGACTTTTCTGCTTAAAATATCTAGAAAAGTGCAAATTTTCCAGTTTACATGCATTTCAGCATGAAAAGTCCTTTGCACAGCACAGCCTGGTTAAGTGCTCACTTACACTTTACACTTCCCCTAGGCATGGCATTTTTGCTCCTTGCATTATCACAGCTTTTTGCAATGCTACTTCTTGGGGAAAATCCTCCCCTTTTGCAGAAAAGACTCCCCTCAAAATACACAGGAAGAGCACAAAGCATTAGACTCTTAAAAAAAACACAAACCAGGTCCTCACACTGTATCTGTCTATTCTCCAATTTGCAGTGCTCCTAGTTTTTTCTGACAAGCTATAAAAAGTGCCTGTTTTGAAAAAGTTATTGTACGAAGTTTATTGTGTGCCTGCACTTAATTTCAAACAATAAATGAAACCTCTTTCATTTTGTAAGAAGGTATCTAGTGTCCTGGGCAGATACCAAGGAAACAAAAATAACCTAGATTAGAGTTAATTAAAGCTGCTACTCTGGATCTTGTGACCTTCTGTCCCAGACATGCTGCTAAACAAAAGTTCAGTAGAAGTCCTTGTGCTGCTACTAAGATTCAGATTTATTCGTGGAAGTTTCACATTTAAGCCAAAATTCTGTATACTTGGGACGATATTCTGCCTTTGCTGAAGTAGTAAGAGAAGACTGGAAACACCTGCAGGCCTGCCTGCAAGCTCCTCCTGGTGCTGCAGTTCTGGCACCAGTGGACAGTGCTGTGTCCCTACACCATCACCAGCCCCAGGCAAGGAGGAGAGCCAGAAGGTGGGGACAGGAAGAGATTTGTGAGGTCCCTCTCCTTCTAAACTGCCTGGAAAGGCAGTGATGGGACAAAGCACAGCCTCCGTTCATTTTCACTTCATCAGCTGTCATGTGAGCCCCCTTTCTTTAAGACAACTCTCAAAAAGCTTCCTTTGTATCCCTCTCTATCAATACCCCTTTCTGGGCCAGACACATGAGTCCCTTCCTCTACCTCTCAGCTCTTAAAAATCACTGCAAACATAGGCTGGTGACCTGAGATGCCACTGTTCATTACCAGAGCTGGTACTCACAAAAGGGCTGGGATTTCAGGCTGCATCTATAGTGGTATATAGCTAACCCTGGCAATTTAACAGTAGGAATGACTGCATCCCAGGCCTCACATCATGCTCAGTTTCACAGGGCAGATACAGCTTTGTGGAGAAATGTTTCTACAGACATCAGAGCAATTTAAAGGAAACAAAGGCATACCAAAAGTCTACTTAAGACTTGTAATAACAAGGGATGAGAGGGACAGAAAGATCAAATGTAATTAACTTCCATAAAAGCTCTATAAAATAAAAGAAGAGCTGAACATATGCAGAAAAAGAGGTGCCATAAACCTAACCTTGAACTGAAACAAGCTAAAGCTGACTTCCAGTGCATTTTTACATGCTTCAATGTCTCTAAAGGACTTTTCACTCTCTACAATAGTCCACTGTAATTGTCACAGGGTAACCAGATCTGTTGAGTATGCAGGAAGTCACTCTCTTTCAAAATGTTACAGTGCTTATAAAGGATTTTATTCATTAGACAGATTAATAGCTGTTCTTTGAACTCCCTCTCCTTCACCGAAGTCTGTGCCAGTGATGAGTGTCAGTGCTGCCTGCAGGACATGGGGAAGGGCTTTAGGAACTCACCTGTGAGAGGAAAAGCAAGCTTACACAGAAAATCTTACTGGGAATTGTAATTGAAAATAAAATTCTCAAACTAGCATGAGTCCCTTAATTATTAAAATAGACTAACCATAAAAACAAATTCTCAGAAGCAATACAAGATGTATCTGATTTTGATCTTACTCATCTTCCATTTCCCCCATTTCAGGATCAGATAATTCTGGTTTTGAAGCCTATGTCTAGCAAACTTTTTAGGTACTATGATAAAAATATTATAGAAGTTTCTGCTATGGACAAGTGCATAAATATCTTGTGCAATACACAAATAGAACCTAAGCACAGGTAATCTGCCAGAAAGCAAGCAAGGGCATACTTATATCACGTTGATACTTACTCATTATGTGCTTTTAAGAAAGGATTATTAATGTAGATGCCTTAAAAAATAGTTATTGCTAAAAAAAACACAGAAATGCTTTGCTGCTTTTATGTTTTGGCTTTACAAATGTTTTATTCATCAAAATTCTTAAATTGCATTTTCAAATCACAATTAAAATCTGCTGGAGGACCCAAATATAATAAATTTTCATTTATTAATTTATTATATAATTCTATATACGTTCTTATGTTCACACGGTTATTAAAAAGAAACAGAAACATTCATCTCAAGCAGGCTAAAATGCCTGTATGCTTTGACATATGTATTGCTAATGCATATTTAAATAATGCTTGAAAATGCCAGTATTTGTAACTTTCTTAAACATTCTTAAGATGTTAAATTAATTTATTCTAAATTCAAACCCAAATAAATGATGACTAATACTAGAGCAAGCTTGAGAAATGTTGTCCCAAGGATGTATTTTCCCAGGGATGTTTAACATCTGAAAATGATAGTTCACTGCAGAATTAATTTTCTTCCCTCTTTCTGTAACTGTAGTATTGCTACTCTGATTTTACTTCAACATTTAGGGTAGCCTGGGACTCTCATTTTATATGAAACAGTCTTGAGAGATCAAAAGGTTACAAAACCAAAAAAATCCCAACTGCATTACTGTAAATTGGTGGCATCCAGTTTAATGGACTGCCATCTGTGGTTTTATTCAATTAATCTTTCCCATAATTTTCACTAAAGGGAATGAAACAGATCCTGTGTACATCACCCTGGCAGAGAATCACCAAAGGACATCTGACAGACACACTAAAAACTTGGCTCAAGGCTTACAACAGGAGCTACCATCTAAATAACAAATTCATCTAAGATGAATATAGGCATAACTGTGTGCATGGACACAGTAATAACTATATTTATAAAGAAATAAAACATCTGCCTGATCCATTTCTGAACTGTCCATGACAAAATAAAAGCAGCTATCAGAGCACCAACAAACACACAAATGAACATGAAAGCAAAACTGCAAGTGTAAAGCTGTTAAACTCTCAATTCTCTGATAATCTTGCTGGACCCATTTATGCAGCCTGTGCCATGACCTGAAAAATGTAGTTGCTATGTCCAAAAAAAAGTAAAATACATATATACAGATAGATAGATAGATAGATAGATAGATAGATAGATAGATAGATAGATAGATAGATAGATCAATAGATAAAAGAAAAGGGACTTCTAGGATAACTTGTGCAGTTGGCAAGATCCTTCCTGGCAGAGCCAAGGGAGGGTAGTCTGAGGTGGTACACTGTGGTGGCAGGCTCATTACAAGCTTTTTTAAAGTTCTTTAAACATATGGAATGCAAAGGAGGGCCTGCAGGGTCTCATTTCCTCTTAAGGGACAATAGGAAGCTCTGCACTTCAGACTTAATATTCATAGTACAGAAGTAAACAGCAGTCAAAATATTTTAAAGGGATAAATCACATTACAACTAAATCCAAGACAATAGCCAGTTATGACTTCCAGAATAATTACAGTCATGAGCAACAAAAATAAGGGCACTTCATATAACAAACACACAAATGACAGCAAAACTTTACTGGTAATTTCCCATCTGCATCACCAGCCCTTTCACATCCTTACAAACTGTGGAGTGATCACAGGGCTTGCACTCATGGGCAGGAAGGCTGGGGAAGAAGAATGGCTGCTGGCCAAAGGAGGCAGAAAAACTTCTTATGAAAGAGAATTTGGTGAGACAGGCAGACAGGACACCTGTAAAGTAGATTTTCTCCCCTGCTAAGAATGAATTCAGCTTCCGTTCCAACTCAGTGAGACTTCCCAGCACAGAAAGCTTGCTTAATTTCTGTCTGTTTTAATGTGTTTATTCTAAATTAGACCTCAACTTCAGAATGTTTTTCTCCCTTGAGCATGGAGAAGGAAGTCCATTGATTCCCTTCAAGTGCAGTAATAGATATTCAATCTCAGAGATGTAATGAAAGATAGTTTGTTATTTCAAAAAAAAAAATAAGATAAAGGAATCCTCTCTCATGTAATGAACCACTAAACCTTGCTATAAACACTGTATATTAACTGCACTTCACTGAAAATTTCAATTAATAGCAAAACAATCAAGGAGTGGTATCCCCCAAACTAGAAATAATTTCACAGACTGCAAGGATCCTGTCAGTCTCACACCCCAGTGTAGAAAGGATTACAATTATGAAGAGCAATTGCAGCAAGACAACCCAGTCTCCCTATTGTTTCACCTTATGCTCTGCCCTCTCCTCATTCCTTTCCCACAATCCAGTTTCTTTCTGCCTTTTCTCTTAATGATTTTATCCACCCAGGGAGAGCAGCATCCTGTCAGGGATGCTGCTGATGAACATGTCTGGATGCCACACTGCTGGCTGCCACCCTGGAGATGGACCCATGAATACTGGCCAGACTTACCCATATTCCAGTGGGAAGAAACTGGTTTTAAATCAAAGGTCTAAATGTGCCATTCAGTCTTAGCAGCAGCAGCAAATAAGGTTGAAAAAAATATTTTGCAGATGTCTGTTGCACCAAAGGCTATATCAAGGTGGTAATCCCAACCCTCCTCTAGACTCCAGGAAGCCAATGATGCCACCATGAAGGGATTTCCACAATCAGGAATACCTTAACTCAGAAGAGCTGTTAATTTTGTTCTACTAAAGCTGTTTTACTGGCTCTAATTTTCCAGCAGTGCGCTCCAATTTATAAAATCCTGATGACTCCCATGAACACAGTAAACCTCAAGTAGCTGACAAGTGCCATAGCTCTAGTCACCATTTCTCCTACCCACCTTTCTTCTAAAATCTTTGTTGTTTAAAGCCAGTGTAGTCATGCAGTAAACATCCCACTACCCAGGCTGACAGACATGCTAAAATGTCTAGAAGCAGCCCACATTTCTATTACGGTAAGTGCAGCAAAACTGCTGAAGGGTTGGCTGGCTGAGGCAAGGCTACACACCCCACATTTTCTTTCCTTCTATTGTCAGCCATTTAAAAAAAAAAAATCACAACACATGCCAGGGAAGGATAAGGGATATAATTGGGCTTTTAAGGTAGATAAAAAAAGAACAAGGAAGCATAACGCACAACAGAAGGAAACAAACCAGCAAAGGCATCTCAAAATCTTTAACAATGAACTGCATTTAAGGAGACAATAAGACAACCAAGACATCAGGTAAAGATGTGAAAGATTGATAAAATTTGCCAAAATAAAATATGCCACTAAATCTCTGGCAGGAAAGCAAATGGAATCTATAAACAGGAGTAATTACACTAACAAGCAAGTTACACACTAGAAATACTCAATAAAGACAAATAATAATTAATTCTTTGTGACAGCTGTCGCTAGATTATAGCAATCACATTAGCACTCGGAAGCAGAACTATGAAAACAGTCACTAAAATGGCCTTTATTTCTCAAATGTTTTAATTAACATACTAGTTTTGGAAGCTGCTTAAGTCCATTCCCAAATTAATTACAATTCTGAGCTACGCATACTTCAGTACAGGCAAATCTCACACCTCTCATTATGTCAATGAAATAACAGTAACACAATTAAAATCTAATTTAGAAAATCAATTTCCTGTAAAAAAAAACAAAACTATTTGGGGGAGTTTACTTCCCATACAAAGTACCTTCAAGATCTTGTATATCTGGCTTTGGTTATGCATGAGTCCTGTAATTTCCCAAGCAGAGTGGATTCTTTTTCCCTTCTTTGAAAATATTAAATGAATTTCATACATATTTGATGTTCTTCCTTCACACTCACAGAAAAGGAGCATGCCATGACCTCTGCTGCTGTTCTTGAAAGACATTTTTTACAAGGTAATTGCTGTACAATGCATCAAAATTTCATGTTTGGAAGTTTAGAAGTCTTTTGCATTGTAAAAGCAACTGAGAAGACTTACTGTGACAATTTACTAAAGGCAACCTCTCACAAAAAGAAACTGTGCTTCCTGTACGTCCTGTATGTGGCTTCTACTCTGATGTTTGTGAAAAGAGGGAATTACTCCAGCAAAGAAAACAAAGCCAAACTCCACATATAGATAACACATCAATGGATACATTAAACACTCCTCTTCCCTAAGAGTTTTGTCAAGTCCACAGGTCTCATGGAAAGGCGGTAAAGAACAATTATAGCTACTAAACCATCTTCTGAGGTAGAAGGGGCTTGGTTAGATAAAAGAAAATTCTACAGAGGAATCCTTTAACATGCTCAGTTATACTGATATCACTCCTACCTGCTGAAGATTTAACAGAAAAATGTGATGTTGCAGAATTATCTATTACATAGAAAACATTTATGGAAAGAAATTCACAAATGCATCTTGAGGGAATGAATTCTAGCACAGCTTTCAGAATCACTGTTTTACTCTAATGCAAATCAGCTTGAAGTTTGCTAGCTTTACTTTTAACACAGCACATTGTTAATTTCTAAAGTATTTTAGTCTTTTTCCTATCTGCTTGTTCTTTAAATAGCATTTGGTGGCCTGGAAAGATAGGGAGTCAGATTTCCTGAAAAGGGACTGTGATTTTAATATTGGCAGCATCTGATCCTGTGTGTTTCCGGCAGATAGAGCAGAAACATCACCTGATTGCTGCAGTTCTGCTCTGGATGTTAAGAATCATCCACAAGCCTAAGAGAGCAGGAATTTGCTGCTTTGTGCCAGGTAAACCAAGCTCCAAGTGTCTGTAATAACTAACTCCTCTTTTGGCAAGGTTACTTTTTATTCAGGTGACTTCAGTGGCTCAGATCTGCCTGGTAGCTAAGAGCAGGCAGCTGTAGCTCTAAAAAGATGGACTGAATGGCCTGTCAAAGTGGAGAGATAAAGAAGCTTCTTCCAGCCAGCTGAACAGCATCTGCAAGAGCAACCCAAGCAATACCTCCAGGGTCCCACTGGGAAGACCTATCTGCATTAAAAGAATTGCTATTTCTGGAATACTTACTGAAGTCTTACACAACATCCCTTACCAGATGTGTTACCTACTTCAGAAACTGTAATACTGTGCACTACAGCATACTTGAAGAAACAGGGAAAATGCTTTTTATAGTGCAGCATAAACCTTAAGGGACCATGCTACAGCTGGGACTATGTTCATGAGTCAACACAGCACCTGGTGCCTAAAAAATAGTGACAGTGGCAACACATAAACGATGATGGATTTATCCAAACCCTTGTGTAAACAGGACTTAGAAGAACAATCTTAAACTGACTTATATGACTTGATACAATCAGCACTATGCAACACTGCAGCATTGAGCGGCATCCGTAAGCTCACACACAGGTTACTCACCTCTAGCTAAAATATCAATCCTTCTAAAGGTATCAATTTCCTTAGCTGTTTAAACATGGTGTTAGCAACAACTGAGTATCCAGCTCAAGTGGTCTTCCAAAACCCCAACTGTGAACCAGAATTACAACTGACTATTTTTGACAACTGAAGTTGCACGTAAGATTATCAAGATTTTGGATGTTAATGCGGTGGGGCAAGAGAAAGACAGACCCTTGTGAAAACTGTTTTGCTTCCCTTCTGCTCCTGTCTTCTCTCACATGCTTTCATCTGCATAACCTGCACTGACTCTGCAATCCTCCACCACTCAGCCTTGCTGAATTCCTCATGGCTCTTCTCTTTTATTCTAGATTTTCCTCTTCTCCTTATATGACATTACAGGGGAGGAGTGCTCCCATGTGCTGTTCCCAGCACATCATTTCAGGTGGGAAGCTGACTTTCCCACAGCAGAGACAGCAGTGCAGGGAGCCCACGCTCGCCCAGCAGAGGCTGCCAGGCAGCCCAGCCCCAGCCCAGCAGGCAGACGAGCCCATTTCGGATACCTGAGGGCAGGCAAGGCAACCTCCCACACCTCAAACCCACTCTTTGAGCAGGACTGAAATCATCTTGAACAAATAACACCTAAAAAAAGGAAATATCATTGAAATAGATATTTTTAAACTACTGTATAACCCTTCAAATGAAGGACTCACTTCTGCTGCCTAGAAGTGGAGAATGGCTGAACAAGCATTTGCTCTCCACATGACATGAGCTCTGCACACCAGTGAACACAGGGAGGGCATTTTGCCATTCTCCACTGGCTGCACTAAAGCCAATGTGAAAATCCTCCTGGTGCAACAGCAAGGAGAGCTGTGGGGCTAACAGAAGGAATGCTCAGAATGGAGCTGCAGGGGGCTGTACCGCTGGCAGGAACTACAACCAAGATGAGGGATTTGTATGTAGACATGAACACTGTGTGCTGAACATGCACCTGTTCCTTCCACAGGGCAAGGAGGCAGGATAAAGCATACACTACTGCTGAAAACCACAGCTAAAGAAAGCAGAAATTTACTGATCACAGTGAAAGGCACAGATAGGAATATTAACCCAAGTAAATAATTTATTTATTTTTTAGGAGGGGAAAAGAATTCTGATCAACTCATTGATCCTGCAAGACTCACCTGTCTGTATAGTAAGTGATCAGGGGAAAACTGATTCAGAACAAGTTGATTATAAAGCATTCACAAGAAAAATCAGTTCATACTCTTTCAAGTCTATAGCAAGACTGTCCAAACCATAAATAAAGCACACTGAACACTCTACCTGCACTCCTGGACTTTTAATGTAAAGGTAATTTTCTTTCCTACTCATGCTGAGCAAGCAGTGCAGCACCTCACACTTGGACCTTAGAATACATTTTCTGTAGAGTAGCATTTGCTCCACAGACTTAGCCAAAATCGTTAAAAATATATTACCTATTTTTCATTTTAAAATAATTATCATTTGCTCATTTGAATCAGGTCTGAACTGAAATCTTTTTAATGCTGGATTGTATTGACTTGCAACCAGGCTTTTATAGATTTCCTGATGTCAGCGGCTTTTGTAATGTTCCTGAAACTCAAAACCTGATGAACCAATTTCTGTTGGTTCTCACTTTGACATACTGTATTAAAAAAAACAAAATCACAGCTTTGCAGCTTGAAGCAGTTTCTCACAACTAAATTAATAGTTCCTGGACAGAGCTTAAAATGAAAAAAAAATCTGCCATGAGCTACATTACAAACATCAGTGTTAAGTTCTAACAGCATCTAAGCCTTTCAGCAAGTTTTTTGCTCACAAATGGTTTGACTATTTTTTCAATGTCCAGTGATTTCCAAAGCCTTTTTGGTACACATGTGCTAGTTCTTGACATTTATTTTCATATGAAAGTGGTTCTTAAACTAACATCACCATTCGTCTTACCACCACTAATATTTTTGAATACTTTTAAAGGCAAATATGCTTGGATTCAAAACCAGAAAGAAAAAGCACATTGTTTCACACAGCTATTTTCATCTTCATTGACAATCACAGAGAAGTTTTTTGTAAGAAAAACTGCAAGTTTTACACATCAAAACACATAGAAATAAAAACATATTTTCCTCCTGTACTGACATTTTACACCAGCTCCTCTCTTGTAGTAAAAAAAAAATTATTTGAGAGAAATCCTTCTCTGTCCACCCTCCCACAAAAAAGTGGTGAGATTTTACCTTGTGGTGAATATAATTATTTGTCTTGAGTACACAGGAGAATTTTAATTTAAGCAAGATGACATTACTTAAGTATTATTTAAGAATTAATACCTATTGAGTTTGCCCAAAGATACTTTCTCTCCATGCACTTCCATGTAAAATCCCTAAAGACACAACAGTCAGGTATTCATCATGGTTGAATTCCACAAACAGCAGTAAATATTCAGGCTTGAGTTTAATGCAGAGAATTCTATATGATCTATACAGACATTTTCCACCTGTTTTAAAGCATAAACTGCATGAAGTTCTCTACTAGCAGATCCATTTGCCCAAAGGATGCCATCACAAATTGTTCTTATTTAGGTTTCACTTAATGCTTCAATAAATCCATGTATCTATACACTTATCCTACAGTGCCTTCCAGGTATTTATGTATAATACACAACTATCTGTGTGCATGAGCATGCACATGCTTCCTATCCTTAATTTCTCAGTGCACTTCTTAAGTGTTCCAGCTAAGGTCTTAAATTAAAGAGAAAAAGTTCTATTGTTTCATGCAGTATTCTTTCAAATAACTTCAAAGAGTTATTTAGCACTTTTTACCACCTAAATATGTAAGAATTATTTCTTGAAATTACTTTTTCCCAGAATTCCTGGAAGTTTTCCAGCAACAAACTTCTCTTACCTCTCTTTAAGGACTGCATTATTACTTTCCTTAGATACAATTTTCTCTGCTACAGGCTCTTTGGCTTCATTTCTCCATCTCCAAGTAAAAAGCATCAGGAATAGAATAAATCTTCCTTCTCCTTGGAGGAGACATTTTGCCTGTAGCAGTTGGATCACGGGATAGCTCATGGCTGATCCCAGCACCATTCCCTGCTCATCAGCCTCACCACATCCACAGATTCCAAGGGGTCTCAACACCAATTCACAACACAAAAGATCTCCCTCAAGGTTTTCTTTGGCAGGAGAAGGTTTAGAAGAGCATTATATACTCTGCAGTGAAGCACGTGGAAAAGAAAAATGGTACTGTTATTTGGAAATTTCCAAATGTTATTTAGAAAAATGTCACAGAGCTTCTCCTGCTTCCCACTGTGCCATCCACAGCATTTGAAGCTTTTTTCCATTTCAAACAATTAAGGTATCAAGATCAAGGTAGTAGTACATCATTAGTGTCTACTAGAAGCTATTAAGAACCAGCCAAACAGCAAAAGCCAGAGAAATACATCTGATTCATAACAAGACTCACTCCTGTATTCTAAAATTGGCTGTGTGAACTTCTAAAGAAATTCAGAATTTTTCCTTCTTCTGATATACATTTTGAAGAACTCATAGAAATTATTTCCAGAGAAAGAGCAGAAGATGTGCCTTCATTTGACTTAAAAGAGCAACTTTTTACAAAAATAAACAGCCAGATCCATTTTTGCTTTTTCTGGAGCTTTTTTTTTGCTTTTTACTGGAGGGATAAATACTCTAAAAGAAAAGAATGCGTTTCTCAAATGTTTGAAGAATACTGAAGACCTCATTTAATTTATCTGAATTGTCACTTATTAAGCCAGCTGTAAAACCTGAAGAATGATGAATAGCTGCACTCTCTGGGATTAGTTTTTCATTTTACTTAGCATCTATGTCTTCTTTATCTCCCAAAAACCATGGTGACACCAAGCTAGACATATTTCTCATTGTTTGGTAGTGCCTTCTTTTTTTAAATGGAAGTTTGATTGAGAGCTACTTTATTTCTTTTAAGCCAATACATAGTAATATCTCTATAGCTACTAGAAAGCACTTTGGGAAGAAAAAGAAAATGAAAACAACTTTGTTTTGGTTTTGCTCTTTTTTTCAACAAAATCAATGAGGATCTTCTGACAGCAAATTCTTCTCTCCAAAATTGTCTTCCCTGTCAGAGAAATATTCTTTCTTGAGAACTTAAGACACAAACAACAAAGCAACAAAACACAACAAACTCCCCAAATTCCTTCTGCAGAGGAATGAGGCTGAGACCTGTGTGATGCTTCCAGAAAACCTTCATGAAAACCAGAAGGTTGCTGCCAATGAGATGCTGTTCTCTTTCCTAAAGCTTCTTTTTCTCAGTTCTTCCTTTGCATTCAGACTGGCAACCAAGCAATTGTGTGATCAGTTATCAACAATTCAGAAAGAACTATGACTTTAAAAGGGGAGAAATTACACTGCTTGACAAATAGCCAATTCTCTTTCAAGGTCCTGAGCTACTGCAGTTTAGGAAGCTGAGCTGATTTTAGCACCTCCAATTACTTTCCCCTGCTGAGCTGTAACTTTGGAGCTGGATACACTGAATATCTTACTTCTCTTAGTTATTCTTCCCATGTTTTCCAGAGAGTTCTCTCTTGGAGGCTTTCTTGCTTTAACACTTCTAGGGGATAAAAGAGCAGGTGCCAGTAGCTTGTCTACTGTCATTTCTGGCAAATGAGCACTGCACTGTTTAACATCAAGAGTTGTCACCAATCTGTCTTCAAACCTGCACTCTATCTCAACTCCAGGGAGGGTTCAAGATAGAAAACATGGCCTTACAGTTCTTACACAACTTTTATTGAGTCTGATACTAATGCAGTTCAAATAAACCAAAGAACTGACAAAGATGTTAGGCATACGTGGCATTTTAATATAAACCAGAAAGCAAGCTGCTGTCTAACAAAATATTTAAAAAATATTCCAAGGAATTAGCAAGTTGTCCTTGCAAGAAAGAATGAAATATCCCCAAAAACCCAGAAACTGAAATAAATTCATTGTATTAGAACACCCTGCATTGAAAATAAACCTGAGGGCATGCCAACAGATATGCTAACAGGAGTTTTAATGAAACATTTTAAATTCAGTTTCCACGATAAACTCAAGTATATTATGAAAAGTTTATTTCTATTCTGCTCTTTCTGGCAATATCTGGGAGTTGAATTCATGCAACTTGGCTAGACTATACTATAGTAGTAGTAGTGGGAGATGCACCCACTTTCTGCTAGCACAAATCCCTGGTATCAGCAAGTGGAAAAAAATGCAGTTTAGAGCTATGAGAGCAGCTCATAGTGTGTGATAGATGCTAAGTAATAATTACAGGCACATGCAACCTGAGGCTATATAGTTGCTTCTCACAGAATTTTTTCCCACTCCACGTGAGGTGAAATTCAGGGGTTTTGAGCAATCATGAATTTAATGAACTTTTCTCCTTGTCTCCTTCAAGACAAGGGTGAAATAGTAGCAAGATACAGTGACAGGCTCCACTCCTCAAAGTGTTTGCAGCACAGCAGTTGCTCTGAACTCCTTGAAGCAACCAAATCATGACAGAACATTTTATATCCAGCCTTTCATTTACATGTACTCATAATTCAAGAACTATATACTATTCCATGCAGACAGCTTGTGAGCATGTTGGCCCAATGAGACAAAGTGCCATTAAACTAGGTCTGCAGAAGCATGCAGATTGAGTAACCACCATCACAGACTCCTTATCTATTACACCTAAAAAACTTTATAACAGGTACAGTAAATATATTTATCTTGCACAAGCTTAAGGCATCCCCATCACCCTATGGTGACTAACAGAATAGTGAGCCTGAAGTTTAATAAAACAACTGAAGCTTTTTACATACACAGTCAAGAAGGGAGAATCTGAGCTAAAACACATGCAAACCCAAACCAGAACCAGCTGGATATTCCAAAGAAATAGGCCTTGATGGTTTTTTTAAAGTAATACTGTTTAAAAAAAAATACCCTCCCTCAAAATACTGGTTTAAGACATGACATTTAAGTACATATGGATTTTTCTAAATTGGATTCCTCTTGTTTTGCTTTACACTGAAAAAAATATCTTGAGCACTGTAGTCAATAAAGAGAGGGGAGTGAAAACAGTTTCTTTTGTGCCAATAGAATTACATGGATTTTGAACCACTGCCTCTTTTAGATCCCATTTATTATCAGTCATAAAAATGATTTTTCTCTACGTATATCAGCAAAGCTTCTACTTCTATACTGCTTCATCTGCAAATTTGGTACCTAGTGATTTTTACTTGAAAATACATCCACATTGTACATCCTGTTTTATTTGAATTTGCAAATATTCAAGAAATAACTGAGTAACAGATTACTAACATTTTTTTTCTTTTTATATGAAGGCCCAATACTGAGAATGTATCCCCCTCTGCTATTTGAGACCTTATACTGAGTAAATTCCTGCTTTCCTAAATTACATTTTCTCATGATTCAAGTACATAACTTCACTGTGTAGGCTGAAAATCTGGTGGGGGAAAAAAACATTTTATAAAAATGTCGAGTACTATCAGATTATTATTTTGTGGCAAGTTTTCCACCTACATTAAAACCCACAGATAGTAAAAGTCAAAAGGAGCTGTGTTACACACCGGATTGGCTCCAGAGAGAATGGAATGGAATGGTTTTGTACTGAATTCAGTGTGTTTTTTTAACCACTTCACATTTTCAAAATTGAACCTGGAAACAACTGTATTTTAAACTATCTGTGCTGTATTAGAGTAGATGCTTCACAGCAGCCAAATTTAAATGGCTTTAATTTTCCAAGTTACTCTGGATCTAATATTCCCAAATACTCTGCACATGTAATACTATTTTTGGTTGAAGATGAGTGCTTGAAGATATCTAAAGAACTCCCTTTTTTCCTTTTCTTTTCTTTTTTCTTTTTTTTTTTTTTAATATAACCTTCAAATACCATAGGTCCCTGAAATAAAATGTAGATGTTCGAAAATGCAGTTCCTCATCAGCAGTTCAAAGTATGCATGAACCTGCCCTAAAGGACTTTATTTTTAGGGGATCTGGGCTAAATTATCTCTGAGAGCAAGCTTCAGGGTAGTGTCTTATTTTGACTTCTATTATACAACATGTTCTCCTGCAAATAATAGCAGGTTTTTCTTCAAGGCAACTATACATGTTTTAAAAAGAAACCCTTATATAAGCCTTTCACAATTGAGGAAAGAGTAATTAACTTGCATAATTGTTAGTTGTGACCTGTAGTTTCAGTGATGCAGCACAGCAGGCCTTTAAAATGTTCAGGCACAGGCTGCTAAATAGGATATGTGAGGAAAGGAAAGGGTGCAATTAGAGAGTCTCACTCTCCTTTTCATCTATACATATCCCTGTCATGGCAGCAAACAGAGGGCACATGTAAAAGGAGATGACCTTCAAGAATAGATCTCAGATATCAATTTTATTTCATAAATTTTATTTCTTCCCTCAAGGCAGAATATTTCTCCAAGGTATTATGGTTGGCTGAGCAGAGCAGGAGGAAACACAAATTAAAAATCCCATCAGAGTGGCATACATATGACTCCAGACAAGTAATGAGAGAGTGGAATTTCCATACAATGGCTAAACAATTATCAAGAGAGGTTATAAATCCAAGTTAAAATGCATATATTAATTTTACGAACAAAATAGAAAGTTTGAATGAAAAACCCCAGAAACTTGAAGTAACTGAATCAAAGAATAACTATGTGAAACCTTTGTGGGAAAGAATTCCTTTCCCATCACTTCAAAATTGACAGGTGGCTAGCACTGCAGTTTACAACTCAGAAATGCTGTAAGCATGATGCTGTACTAGTCCTATTACCTCCTCTCCACCTTCAAGCAGGAAAGAAGGCTGCTACATCAAACCAACTCCTCTTGCTCACTAACCTTACATTTCTCAATTCTACATTCACTACTCTCCTTTTGTTACTTCTCTTTTCAGCAGTTAAAATATGCTTTATTTTAAATGACATCTAAATACATTATTTAAATGCCAAAGTAAAATTAGCAGATGCATGGTCTTGCCTAGAAGCTCTACTGTACAATTAATAATTGAAAATCTGGTAAGGAAAAGCAGGAAATCCTGGATATCAACTTCTCATCTTTCCTCTCCATTACTGAAATCCTCCTTTTGATAAGTACCTTAAATTATCATCTCATGTAGGCATGCTACAGACACCAGGCAGGATTCTAAAGAAATGCCATTCCCTTGCAACGTTACCAGACTCTGGTGCTCAATAAACATTGCACTGACAAGGTTTATCTGCCCAAGGAGCTCTATGTAAGAGCAGATCAGTCCTAACATACACAGGGGCTCTGATGGGTACAATCTGCCAAGAAAACCAAAGCAGCCTCTAATTTGAACCTGTATCACCATATTAAAATATGGCATTTTAAACAGTAATTTATTTTCATCTTTTCTGTATGTATAAGGGCTCTGCTGAACCCATCTGCAGTGGATCAGCCTGCACAGCCAGAGCCACAGGGCACAGCCAGGGCACTCAGTCACAGCAGGGACACCAGAGCAAGCAGTCATGGCCTGGGCACTCCTCTCCCATCCTCCATCCACATTCTCCTCTCCCTGGAGCATCCATGCCTGAAACCCACCCTGCATACCCACCCCACTTCTCTCAGTGAAACTGATTCAGAACCAAACTTAAAGGGAGCAAATTAGCACCGCAAAAAACCCCACTTCAAATATAGGACTGTGCTTCCAAAAGCAGCCTTCCATTTTTAGAGCAACAGCTTTTAAGTCCTCTGCTTGAGACATCTTGACTGCTATTTCCATGAAAGCTGAACATTTCCAGCTCCCATGGAAATTAGCAAGTGAGGTGGGTGCTCAACATCTCAACAAGCCATGGCAGTACTTTTGCAAAAGAAAAATGTTAAACCTGAATCACCTACAATTAGGAGATGCTATTCAATTTTAGAAATCACGTAAAAAAGTAATGTATTGGAAGTAGGAAAAAAAAAAAGAAAGAAAAATTAATTCAAAAGACATAGTGAAAAAAGCAGCATTTGAAAATGCATTTAATTCCTGCATCCCCAGACTGTGGATTTTTAATAGCCTTGGGGATGTGCCAGCATGCTGAAAAGATGGAAGTTAACATTCTTCCAAAGGGGTTACACAGATGACAGGCTTTAGCCCATCAACAAAACAGTAATTACAATGGCCTTATATTTATTTGAGAATATTTCTGACTAACAGAGTTCCTTAAAAGACTGTTAGATATTTTGTTGTGGTGACATTTTTACATTGTGTGCAATCTGTACTCCACACAAGGTCTACAATTTTAACACACCCAAAGGCTCCACTGGAACTGGGTATTTAGGTCATTTATATTACTGCAGTGAAGCGTCAATTATTTCGTCTGATACTCCTCGCCATTCTGTAATTTGCCAAGAGTAATGTTCTCTGTCAGGAAACTCTGGCAAGTCAACAAGCACAGGCTTGATTTGACTTGAACTGGCATCAAGGTTAGAAATGGAGAGGGCAATGTGAATCTTCACTACAAAACTAAATACTCTGGTTTGTGGGTGGTTAGCCACGCTTCCTGCTCCTTCTCCTCACTAGCACCATTCTCTTAAAAGATGCAAGAAACATAAATAAATAATTTTTTGCTAGTTAATGAAAATGTCAATTTAATAAATGCTACACCGTGAAAAATTAATACACATAAGAAAAATATGCAGGGCAGTTAGCAAAGGGTTTCAAGGAACAGAAATCACCACTGAGACAAATGCTGAATACAACAAGAATGGCAACATTTGGTTTACATACACAAGAGAATAAATCAGGATTTTTTGACTCACCCTTTTCTTGCCAGAGGAACACCTTGGTCCCTGTATGCTCCAGGGTATCCAGGGTCTTCCCCAGTTCTGCTCTTGGCAGCTGCTGAATGGTTGCCTAACACCTGTCAATTATTTTGTTCCTATGTACATAAGAGGAATAGAAACCCCTATCTGTCACTTCAGACCTTCCTCTTCCCTTTTCAGGGAAAACAAGGATGGAGAGGTCACTGACACCATCCTGTCCATGCTGACTTTGAGGCAAGCAGAATTCAGTCATTGCTGGATGAACCAAGAATAACTGATTTTTATTTACCCCTATGTATGAGGTACAAATAATTTTGGAAAAGACATGAAGGTTACAATATTCAGCTTTTTTAAAAAAACTGACGTCAGTAATAAATAGCAAATAAAACCAAACCCAGGAGTTCAAAAATCTAAACCCCTGAATGTTAACAGGTAGCTAGAACTACAATACTTACTCTAGAAGCTAGTGACTTGTGTATTGTATAATTTAAGCATCAGCAACTAAATTTGCTTCTGTCTGATTTTTGAGGTACAATTTAATGTGCCAAACCACAAACTGTATCTATGTGGGACACGAGTCTAAAACAATTTTAAAAACATAAAACAAATAATGGCATATATGTTTAAAACAGCTGGCCTACAAAGTCTTCGTTTTCATTACTCTCAAGACTTGACTGTGTGTAGATGGCTGCTATTTTTCTTCTGCATTTTGTTTCTTCTGTCAGTATCAAAAGAATGTCATCATCACAATCTGCCTGTGTTTTCTGTCACTCTCAGCTAGTGATCAGACCAATCTATACTGGCATTTCAGTTAGCAAAATTACTGAAAGCCTTTTCATTAATGGACAACCAAATAAAAATTTTTCTTAGGTAGTCATACTCCTTGTCAGTTCCCAAGAGCCCTGCATCCATGTAAGGAAAAGGGAAAGCAATGATACATCCAAAAAGGTAAGAACATTGACAGTAGATCAGTAATACTCTTAATAATTGTCTGCACACTGCTTTCTTTTGAGCAAGACAAAACAGAAGAAATTCCTTTGCTCAGACCTTTCACAAACTGCACATTTTGAAATTTCAAGTCAAAGTAAGGGACACAGATGCTGCGATCAAAGAGCAGCTGCTTCCTTAATCCATCAGGAAAATGATGCAAACAAAAGCTTAAATGAGTGAAATGACGAAAATTCAAATGTTGAGGCTATAATTCTTATTAACTGAAAAACAGAGTGTGCTTTTCGAATAACTGCAGAAAGGTAAAATACTATGCAGACATGAAAATGCTGATGGATTCCCAGCTTCAAAATATTTCATTGGCAAAGCCATTAAAATCTACCATATAGCAAATAGAGTGTCTTCCTGGTGATTGGAGCTACTATCACTTCACAGCTGCTACAGAAACTGTCAGATTGTTTGGGTTACAGAACATAGAGAGTGCAATTTTTTTATTAAATGGCTTATGCATCTAATCACTTATTTAATACAGCCAATGGTGCAAGCAGCCAAGTGGAACAGGTCTTATTTGCTAAATTTAATGAGGTAATTTGTTAGAAAAAGTTATTGTGAAATGCCTGAATGAAGAATGAAGTAAAATTACAGGGTGAGAAGAACAGGTTATGTTCAGCTCAGATATATAATATCAACCAGACGAACTGAAGACTTTCCCCAGGCTAGCACTCGAATTTGAGAGCTGGGTCCATTGCTAAAATTAAATAAAATAGATACTCATAGCAATAAAAAGTTAATATTTGAATTGCTGCAAGTGTAGTTACATCAGCAAAAACCTGACACACTCAATCTACAAAGCTGGGTCATTTCTGTCAGCTCTGTTGAGCCTTTCATGTTGTCAGTGCAATGTAAAGTACCTGCCAAAATACAGAAAGAATTCAACCTAAACTAATGGTTTAAAACCTCCTGAATTTTACGAAAATGGCACTGTAAGAGGAGAGAAACCTTTGCAGTGGGAGACACAAGTAATTTCATCCACAGGCATGTTAAGCATAGAGCAGGAGTCAGACAGATAACTTGAGAAATATATCCTTAAATTAAAAGTACTGAACACTGATAAATGGCTTGCTGAAGTATGCTGCACAGGGAGTTTTACAAATTACATGCAAAACTACAGGCAAGGTTGCACCACCAAAAAGGTCTCCAAAAAGAGATCTAAACTGGTGCTTGACATTTTGTCTGCCCAGTGTATATTCAGTGTCCACTCCTGACAGCAAAGTAGCATGTCCAGCACAAGCTGAGTTTAACTCCAATCAGAAACAGAGGTCAACAAACTATATTTTTAACTATAAGACAGTGTTTGCATATTGAGCACTGGAAAAAGGAATAAATATCAAAATTTCCCTAGAGAAGATCATGCAAAATACAGCCATAAAAAATTGTTTTCACCTAAACATAATAATTCATATGTAAAATTCAAAAACTCGACATGCAATTTAATATTCTTGGGCAGATCTCCTATGGTACTTTGGTCCTCCTACTTCGTGACTTGCTACAACAAACAAGGAATCACTTGGCAGCAGTGAAGTATTAATTATCCAGTCCAGCTGTGTAGCCTAAGCCATGATGGAGGAGAAAGACATGAACCATCTAACTAAAGCTGCCTTGGGACAAGAAAAAAGGCTGATTTAATCCTAAATTGATTCAAAACATTTTTAACTGGAACTAATACAACATTCTGCTATTTTACATCAAGACTAATGTTTCAGTATCTCCTGGACATTTCAGCTATACACTATTTTCACAAAAACAAACTGCAGATTACTTTTTTATGGGGAAGAGGCAATTACCACAGCAAAGAAAGGAAATACTAAATGTATCATTTAGTATAATTTAAAGTATCAATGTATAATTTAATATAAAAATAATTAGGCACAGCTAAGACAGCAAAGCTATGAAGTCTCTGATACACAGTGAATAGGTGAATAGTTGCTTTTATGTCATCATCTAAAAGTAGAGTAGCAAACTTACAAAACCAATCCAAAAACTATTCATCCTTCTAGGATTAATTCTCCATCAATTTAAAGCTAGCATTGAATAAGACTACCAATAAGCAAAGGTGGTCTTTGGCAGGAGAAATCTGTTGTCCACCAGAAGATACAGCTGAAGAAAGACTTTACAAACCAGCAATTCACAGACCATTCCAGACTCTAGGGTTGATGGTATTAATAGCTGGCATGAACAACCACACAATGGAAACTTTTAATGGTTCTTATTGCTCGCTATGCAGAATTTGTAGGTTTTTTGGGGCACACAAAACAAACAGATTTATACTGAATTTGCTTTATGTTTTCATGCATCTTTTATTCTTGCTTTTTCTTCCATTGCCAGTGCTACCTCTACTGAGAGCCACCTCTAACTAAAAAGCTCATTTTTCCACTCCACTCAGCATTTGTCAGCTCACACCTAGAACACTGTGCTCAGGTTTGATCCTTCTTATGCAAAAAAGATGTGAACAGGCTGGAAAGGATTCAGACAAGGATCACAAAGATTACCAAAGTACCAGGAAGCCTCCTGGTTGAGAGAGCTGGGTGTGTTCAGCCTGGAGAAAAGAGGGCTCAGTGGACACCTTATCACCAGTTCAGTATTTAAAGGGAGGCTACAAAGAAAATGCAGATTAGAGATTCTCTTTCTGCAAAGAGTCACATGGATAAGCCAAGGGCTAATTGGTACAAATTATTCCTAGGGAGATTTTTGACTGGACACAAGAGGAAAACTTTTCACAATAAAAAAAAAAAAAACAACCAGTCATTGCAATAATCTCTCTAGGGAAGTGGTGGATTACTCAATGCTGGACACCTTGAAGATCCAGCTGACCAGGGTGCTGGGCCATCTTGCCTAGACCGTGCTTTTGCCAAAAAAGGCTGGACCAGATAACCCTTGAGGTTCCTTCAAACCTGGTATTCTATGATTCTATGATAATTCAGCACTGAAAATCCATCATTTCAGTGTACAGAATGTTTTCTTCTGATTTCAGACATCCTGTTTTTTTCCCAAGCAACAGAAGAGTACAAGTCTTAAAATCCACACACACTTTCTCCCAGAGGTATGAGAAAAAGAAACTGATTCATCACAAAAGAATCCATGCACACTTGCCATCAAGATTCTAAGTTTTTGAGAGATTTTCTATGAACCCTAACAAAATTCCCTCCAAAATCCGGTCCCCAAATCTTTTGTCTCTAATTATTAGAATCTTAGCATGTAACCATAAGTAGACTAATTAGACAAGAAAAACTACATTTCTTTTCAGCTAAGTATATAAATCCTGTTCTCTCATGTTTTTCCTCCCAATTAAGCAGTTTGCAAACTTGATAAAGCTTTGGGGAAAAAAAACCCTATTAAAAATTCTAGAACTCATTGAGTCTACACAAATTTTCAGGATGAAAATTTGTAACCTGAACTCTGGAATAAACTTATGCACCAGTGTAAGAAAGCCCTCAGCACCCTCAGGAAATTCTTCAATGACCTGAATGTGTCAAAAAGAGGGAGAAGCAGATGACCATACTGACAAAAAGATACATGAATGAGAAATAGTAGATCAACTACTTACAGTATCATGCAAAGAGAGTATTTTTACCACAATTCAGTATATGCTTAAAAGTAAGGTACTTTCTAAAAAAATCATTCATGAAACACCATGTATGATTTTGCTACATAAGCTGTCAGAATCTGAAATACACCAGAAAACAAAAGCATTGAGTTCTGCTTAGAAAACATGACACCACAACAAACTGGTGTCAGATTGTGCTTTCTCTTATGAATAGTTAAATTTTCAGAAAAGATCCCCAGAAATATTCAATAAGTTTACACTGATAATAAAATATTGTTCTGTTTTTTCAGAATAAAATTATTCCATTTCCACATCCCAAATAAAATCTTAAAAAAAACCCCTTGATAATCATTACAATGAATTTTTAGAAGATAATGATAGAAATCTATGGCTTTATGTTGTGAGCACAAAACTGGATACAACTTCTACTGTTTGTTATAAAGGATAAAAATTGAAACTTTAATTGTGTGGAGATTAAAACAATTCCAGTAATTAATTACAACTGGAAAACTAAAGAAGGAGCTAAAGGCAACAAAGAATTATATTTTTGTTACGTTTTTTATCTCCTCTTTGTGATTTAACAGCAGCTATGCACAACTGTACAAGGACACATTTTTGAACCATCACCAAACAGTTAAATGCTGCTGCTGCTACACTGAACAGCTGCATAAATTAGCCTCACCCATTAGTAAACAGCTGTGTGCCTCTTCATATTTTTTTAATTTTTACTTGCAAGCAGTTAGTTTTAAGAGATACCTACTTCTTCAAAATACAGGATAAGGTTAATTCTCTTTGCCAGGTTTTCAAGGACTACAAATAAAAACAGGTACGACATTTTACTTGAAAAAAAAAATCTCTGAAATTCTGATACTTCTGTAACAAAGAGATTAACATTCTTCAATTAAGAAAGGAGAAACCTTTCTCCAAACTCATTTGCAAGCACTACACAATATTTCATCAGTTCAGAGATTAGATGTGCGGGTGAATCAGTTTCCAAGGTAACTGGGCTAACCATGGGCAAGTCATCAGGGTGATAAGGAACTCAAAACATTTAGGAGGCACCACACGGAAATAGAAGAGAACCTGATGAACTGTACCTATTTAGATAAGCCTAAAACACACTTATTTTACACAAGTGAAATGGGATAGATTAGAAGAGTGTTTCTAATGTTTAAACTGCAAATTCATTAACAGTGCCTGAACACCTGATGTGGGGAGGAGATGGCTTTTCTCCCTGAGCACCAAACTCTTCAGTGCCCATGCAACCCTCCCACATTTCTGCTGCATGGCTACTGGGAAACCAGGGACACGGATCCCAGCAGCAACAGGAAACCTGGACAGTGTCTAGAACAAATGACATGGCACAACTGTGGGGTTCTGGTCTCCACAGGCCCCTCAGACTAGTTCCACTACAAACGCCACTGAAAATAGGTAAGCTCAACAAGACTGAACTTAAGAAAACTGTTAAAGGTGTTTTTTCAGGCAATTCCATTTCTAGAAATACACTTAAAACAGAAAAAATTATTTATTTATGTTTATTATTGTTGTTATTTATTATCTATGTATTGCTTATATTTATTTCTGTTATTCAAATTATGCCTTTTGTTACTATATGCAAACCTTATTATCACTAAATACAGTATTTAAATACAGTACTTGACATTTGCAATTTTTTAATCTGGATGTCATGATTCAGCAAAACTGTGAAACTGGAAGGTGAGAGTGTTTCAGCCACAGAGAAACCCATAATTAAGAGTAAATTAAAACATAACATAGAGAAATAAAAGTATCTGGCCTTACATGCTGCCTTCTAGGTGTTGTTGACTTTTTCTTCCTGCACAAATTGAACAACATACATCCATTTATATTATCAATTCCCAACGAAATTTGAACTTAAGGCAAAACACAACCAATACATGTTCGTAGGTAAGGCTTTTATCTTAGGGCATTCACATATGCATGCAAGCAAACTGAGAAAAAATTATTTTGTATGCAAAACAGGCAAATTATGCCCAGTCTGCACAGGGAGGAGATGACAATTTTCTTCTGTGAATGTGGAAGAGAGGCTTTCTGGAAAATATGCTGAGTTGCTGCTAAACATCTGCTGTTCCCCAGATGGGGCAGAAACTCTTGATGAACAGCCAGAGCCCAAGGACACAACAGGGTGGACACACGAGAGACAGTTCGTGTCAAGACCTAGACTTTGTAATTTATATAATTTATGTTAAATACATCACTGTGATGTATTATATGTAATGGATTCACTTGGACTCACTTTTATTACTCTATATTATAGGAAACTGTTAGTTTTCTTTTTCAGTGCTCCAAATAGCATTTCTGAAGGCTTTTGAAAAAATCAAACAGGAAAGACCAGCTCATAATATCTGAAATACTTTTCAGAGCTCAACCCTATAAGCTGCTTCTCTGCTGGAAACACCATCACCTACTGCAAAAATCCAGGGGGTTTCTGTAAGAATACAGAAGATTTGCATGCAGTGCAGAGAGTCCTAGATCACACAAAGTTCTCATATGCTTCTTGTGCACGAATTTCTTGATTTGCAGTACCAGAATGGTTTGATAGAGCAGTAAGGTAACTCCTCATAATAGCAAAAATACCTTCTGCAGATTCAAAGACAAAATCCTCCACATTATATAATGAAAACTACTGAAAACTCAGAACACAACACAATACAGAACACAACACAATACAGAATACACTTAAGATATCCATAAAAAAGGTAACACCAACTCCAAACTTTCAGCTTGACTAAGGAGAATTCACTGCACTGGGGAAGAGTTGGTAATTAGTGCAGCTCACTAACAGCAGGATGCTACTGTCCTGTAACTGCCCACAATTTAGCAAAACAAAGAAAAAAAAAATCAAATCAAAGCCTGTGGGACACAGCAGCACAAAAAAAACCCCTCTAGGTCTTCTCATCCCATAAGGCACTTAAGAGACTGTCAGTCCAAAGAGCTTCATGATGGGATGGGGTAATTATGTCAGCTTAACACGTCTGCATCAAGGCTCCCAGCACCCTCAGTCTCAAGCTAACACAGGAAGAGTCACCACACAGGCTGTGTAAACATGCTGCAAACCACCACAGGAAAAAGAATAGACCACTATCTGTAAATGACATAAAACAACATATAGCTGCCTCTTCAGAAGGACAAAAAAGTGAACCAGCCTCCAAAATTTAAGAGAAAAGCCTCTGATTCTCCCAATACTGTATTGTGAAAAACAGCTTACAGAAACCTACACTTGCATCCAGTGATATATATAGAGAGCAGGCATTTATTTAGTTGCACGCAGAATCCTAGATACTCATCTAATCATGAAAGGAATTTTGTCTTCAAATTGGAAGCTTTCTAAACTACATCCTTGAACTACCATAAATAAAATTCTGGTAAAGCATCAAATAAGTTCACAATCTTTTGTTGTGAGCAGTATATAATTATAAACAAATTGTGTAACCACCCATCAGCAATTAGCATTTGGAGAGGCAGGCTCAGTAAAGAAAATTTACTTGGCTTATTTTATTTAACACATAAAATAAGAAAAAATACATTACTACATAAAGTAAATTAGCCTTTTATTTGGCACCAAACAACTACAACTAGACTGCTTTTGGTACCAACCTGTCTTATTTAATTTTAATCCAGGTACACCTAATTTATACTGTTGCCTGCAGCAGTATATACACATACTCCCCATGACAGCCTCTTAAATCTCTTGTTCCCAGATCATAACTTGATAGCGTTACAGCAATGAAAGGAGAACAGATTCTGGGAACTGTAATTTGTTGCCAAATTTTATTGGCCAAGCATATAATTACATCCATGAAAGACAGTCTTTTCTTCTTTTCAAGGAAGTATCGAGTCACATTGAACTGCTGCAGAGAAGAAAGCACTACCATAAAAACACTAGGAACTCAAAGCACGGGTTGAAGCCACTCTTTTGCTTCCTCTATATTAATTTCAGTTTCAGTTCTGCTGAAGATACCATTGACAACAAGCCCACTCTTGTCAGCCAGTTACATGTGAGGTAAAATTCTTTTCTTCCTTCTCATCATTTCTGAAACCCAGTTTTACAGGTGGCAAACAGCTACAATGAAGTGGGATGTGTGTTTTGGAGATGCTGAGGACTGCACAGAAGCTCTCTCAAATCACAGTGGTGCAGGAGAGAGTAGCAGTGCAGGCAGGAGGAAGGGCTCCAGTACAGGGGGCTGCAGGTCTGGGCTCTTTCCCAAGATTGCACTTGTACTTCATTTATTTGTAAGTATGTGAGCTCATGCTGTAAACAGTGAGTAGTATTTTCCTTCTAGAGTATTGTGACATTAATTCATCAGTTTCATAAGACACCCCAACAGTTGTTTAATTTTTTAATTTTTAATAGTTTTCTTTTTCCATTAAAACTTGAAGGTTTTAATTCTACTCCTCTCTCTTCCACTAAACCTTGTTGCATAACTGAGCACTATTTCATCTTGTTCTGACTGTTTCTCTCCCTTCTACCTGTTGTGCTCATTGATATTCATTATGCAGACAAAGGGACATTCTAGCCACGAAGTGAGTACCTCGATAAGGGCCTGACTGTGTCTTCAAGACACAAATAAGAAAGCCTATCCTGGTTAGCCTGGTTTTAGAACTATTCTAGCTTCTTTATTCATTGATGTTTTATTTATCTCTCCCCCAATCCTAGCCCTGGGGAATGCTCTACACTGAAAAGACTTTAGAGTAGTGGAGTTAAATGTTAGCCTTTCTCACCTCCCAGCCACCACTTTCAAAGAGCATAACAGGAGAGACAACCAAAAAAAAAAAAAAAAAAGATAGAGAGGCATCCAGATCCAGAAGAGGATTCTGGTTTGAGAAAAATAATATCACTAACTGGAGACTCCAATGCAGTAAAGTACTTATGTTCTAATCAGTTGGTCAAAGAAGAACATATTTCATGTACAGACTAAATCAAAAACCCCCCACAAAATCCAAAGGGAAATGAAGTTGCAATGGTGGTGCTACACAAAGTAAGCACAAACGTTGACCAAGGCCATGCCTAGGGTCAAGAATCAATCTATTGAGTACTACAGACTCTCTCACATCTTCCAGCTCAAAGCCCAAGTCAAAGCTGCAAACAGATGCCTCTCTTACTCAGGGCTCAAAGCCCACAACTGCCTACTGAAGGCAGGCGACTGTCGCATTTGATCAAAAACCCAAGGAAGATCTGACTCTTTGCAAAAGCCTATCCAGGGGATGAAGATGACAGTAGTGACTGCCATATAAAAGGGCAGGTGCCTGTAATGCTCATCCACTACATGGGAGTTAAAATTTAAATCCCCTTACAAAGAAGAATCTCTTCTTAAATCTAACAGCTCCTCAGCATTTCATTTTAACGAGTCTTTCAGCACATGTCAGATCCCAAAGTTGCCTCCTCAGTGCCTTAAGGAAACAGTCTAAATATTAAGCTATGCAGTCTTCTTTGCCCTTATGTTCTTTATAGTGCCAGGACCTACAAAATTATTCATTACAGACAGTTCTTTTGGTCCCAGATTGAAATGAAATTATGGAAGAACACAGTATAACCCACGGCGTAGCGCTTAGGTAGATGCTCTTCTAGAAAATTATGGAAGTCCAAGTCCCCTTCCTATGCACTTCTTCCAAAGATGGTTAGCCCTCTCCATGCTCTTTTATTAATTGTATGGACCAGCCAACGTTTTTACTAAGATGTTACTGCAGATTTCCAACACATCTGAGAAGTTGCTAGCCTTCATGAGATGATGTACACTGCACTCCAAGATCAGTAAGAAATCTCATTAAGTGCTAGCAAATAGCTAAACATAATATTGATCAGCTTAGAGGTGTGATGTGATCACACAGAGGAGACTCACTGGCTAGTAATTAAACTAAAAAACTGCTTCACCTGAAGGCACTACAGCCTCTTCCATGAATCTGTGCCACTTGCTATAACCTGTGAAGCAAAAACTACACGATTTTTTTCAGTTATATATGCAATGTACTGAGAATTATGAATTTTAAGTAATTTCCTTTTATTAATAAAACAGCTTTGCATCTCCTTGCTGAAACTACTTCCAGTAAAGCATCAGTTCATGGCTTCATTAGAGATCTACCTGAAGCAGACATTTTCTGACACAATTCTAGTAATTGGATGAAGAGACCATCCCACCAGTACTTAGCATAATTAGACAGCAGACTGCATGTTCAGTGCACTGTTTTAGGCTCCTTGCCTAACAGACTACAATTCCCAAGGCTGGTTGCTTTGGAAAAACTAAGTCAAAGCACAGAATAAAGGCCCACAATTGTTGTTATTACCTTAGCTAAAAAATATCCTACAGTCTCACTGCTAGACTTCTAGCACAGGTGGCAAGCCCACTGGCAACTAATGCAATGGTTCAGTCTCACCTTCTAGTAATCATAATCATACTTCCAGTTTTAAGAAAAACTCCCCTAAGCCATCCCAATTTGAGAAGCCTTTTACCATTGTCACCTGATTTTGCAGTATTACTCTACTCTCCGAAGTTCTGTTTATTCCAAACTTTCCCATTCTGTTAAGTTCACTTGCTGTCACACACCCAGGAGAAAAGGAAGTATTTTCTGTTTTGCAATTTCCCTAATGCCCACTCTGTTCAACACCACTGAATGCACCATAAGATCAAAAAAATTAGTAGCTGTGCATTTCTTTAGGTCACTGCCATCTTTCATCTATCCAGGTGCCCTGTTACAAATGCACACTGATCACCTATTTTTTACTCCAAACAGTGCAGAGAATGACACAGGACTCAGTGATGCTGTAATGAGGGTTTCCAGCACCACTGCCTGTTATTCTTATGCAGTATAGTTTGCATTCTGTAGTACAGGAGCACCCAGGAATTCCTGCATGCAAGCTCAATGTTCTGAATCAGCCAGTGGTGTAATCCCTGGAAATCCCTTACCAGTACTACTAAACTAATTTACTGATCAAGTTCCTGACAGCAGCATGACTGTCTAGCAATCTCTAGGAGTCCCAAAAATATCTTATTTCTGATGGTGACACTGATATCTACACCAAATACACAAATATAGATGTAAGCAGAAGCAGTTCATTCAAAGCAAGATGTTTCAAATGTGATTTATTGCACAATTGCATTTTTTTCACTTTGGAAACGTAATAAAATCTGAGGTCCAAAAGGAGTATGAGGGATAATCCTCCTTTTCATGTACTGCTAGTGGTTTTTTCAAGCAGTGAGACAAAAGATAAAATTTTGACCTTTATTTTCAAAGTAATCCTAGCCAGTCATTAAATGACAACTATTATTCATCAAATCACCAAGCAATGTAGTATCTTGGAATTCCAGTGTTAATAAAAGAAAAAGAATTTCATCTAGTATTTCACGATTATAGTACCACTTTTGTTTAAAAGAGAACAAAAAATATCTAATACCAGAGAGAAGTCATGACATGCTTACCTTTAACAGACTTTTGCTACGTTCTCCTGGCAGGTTTATGCTGCACTGCAAAAATTCTTGCAGTTACAGCAAGCCTCATGCCCTTGAGAGCATTATGTTTGTAAAGTAAGAATAAATTACAGAGTTTTTACGACAAAATTTATCTTCCAAAACATTTTGATGAATTACCACTACAATATTTTATTTGTCAAGTATCTGCATACACAAGTAAGTTCTTTTAATTCTTATTTTTCTAGGTGTACAAGTGTAGCCTCTAAAAAGTGGTGGCCTATAAGTTGGTCAGATGAAACAGATCCTCCACACAACACAGACCAGAGAAAACTTTCTCTCCTTCCCGGTGTCAGCCACAGTTTTAAGGAAAACTGTGATAGAACATATGGCACATGTAGTTTTTGTTGTCTCTCACACAATAAAGAAACAAGCTATCAAAACCAAAGCCTGAGATCAGAACAATCTGTGGAGAGACTGTATGGATATGAAGCTATATATTTTACACATTATTTACTCATTATCAATAATAAAATACAATAAACAGAATCTACATATAATGGTGCAACAAAAGCTCAGTGGAAAAGGTACCACAGTAAATTCTTGACTCTACTGATGAACATGATCTGCATATAACAATGAAAAAATTATAAACTAAATTATTAAAAAAGCTTCTTTGTTGTCTTTTCAATTTTTAATGCAACACAAAATGTCAAGTATGTAGTCCTAGAAAACAAGCAAACTGAGGATAGAAGGGGAAATTCTGTCCTAGGCCATCACAAAATTGCAGTCCTGGAAATGTCCAGAATCAGTGGGAGGGGGGGGAGGAAGGAGGAAGATGAGAAAAAACTACATTTTAAAACCAGAAAATCTCTTCAACGCTCAGGCAGCATCATGCAGTCAAGTGAGGCAAAATGGTGAAGGAAGAGTTCAACTGTGTATTTTGGATAACACTATTCTGAAGGACTACTGATCCAGCAGGGAGCATCTAGCTCTTAAAAAAGGCCCAAACCATGCCCTGTGGCTTCTCTGAGTCCTGAAGGCTGCAAGTGCAGCGCTGCCAAGCACCACAGGCTCCTGAAAGCTGGAGCAGGACCCTGCAGGGGCACAGTGCCAGGTACTGCCCTGACCCAGCACTGCTCCCAGCCCATCACCCAGCTGGGCACGAGACCCCCAGCACCCCAAGGAGCCCCAGCTTCCCACTGCTGGGCTCAGCTTCCAGCAGCACAGCATTCCCAAGATAAACCCAGCTTTCTCAAACCCAGAAATTTGGAGCTCTTAATGGATAGGATTAACTACAGTGGTTCTTCAGGGCTTAGAGACTCAAGTGACCCTTTGCACTAGGAAAATAAAATGAATAAAGTAAATCATATATGGGCACAAGAGGCTTGCTTTAATAGAACCTTTTAAGCCAAAGGAGAGAAAACAATTTATGTTATTCAGTATCTTTTATTACCTTTTTTCAAAGTAGTATTCAAAACCTCCTCACTAACCCCTCTCATGTTTCAGAAATGGCTGTGGGTCATCTCCAGACACACACACTGGTCTCTCTTCTGGGAGTTCTTAAGCTTTACAAGACCAGCAAAATGCCTCTCTCACTACAGGAGAGATAAACTAGATACACTAAACAAAATCAGCAACTTGGTACATTTCACAAAGTGAGTAATTCACAGATTTCACTTAAGGTATACAGCCCAGGGTGACATTATTTATCAGTTTAACCACAGTTTTTGTGTATTTGGACTCAACTGGGCACTCATATTCATTCCCATTCCAATCAAGGCTTACCCCAGCAACAGCATCTAGACTTCAGCTACTGCTATATGCAAAATGTTGGTGGGCTTTGCCTCTGCTGTAAATGAAATGAACACAGCTCCTCAACAGTTTTATTTTTGTATAGGCAGTTTTAAATTTTTCCTCTTCATCATAAATACTAAACTCATATTATTCTTTTAAATATTTCCCCAAAATCTTTCGCCTTATTAAATGTTACTTAAAAGGTAAGGTCAATCTGCTTATGTATACAATAAAGTGTGTCCTAAAAAGCTCCTTTAAAATACTTTCTTAGCTGTTTCAATTAGCAGTGGTGTGCCTAGCTTCTTATTAATAAGAAAAATTAAAAGTCTAGTATCAATCCTTAAACTTCACTATCTGTAATTACAAAGTAAGAACTCAAGCTTTATGCAATGAACTCTTACTAAAATATTCATACAGATTTAAACAACTTTAACTATTGCAATCAAACCTACTGAAGCTGCTGCACCACTTTTGGATTTGCAAAACATGCAGTCTTAAAATCTGATAAATAATACAAGAGGTCACTTAATAAAATTTTTCAAATAATGAAATTAAGATAATTTATCTTACATGCAATTTAGTTGCTTCCTTTACCAAAGTTCACTAGTCAGAAAATATTTTTTCCCTGATCTAAATGAAGCAACAGAATTGACATGACAGGTCAAACTGGAAAGGACCTACAAAGGTCATCTGGTCCAATCCCACAGCTCAAGCACAGCACTCCTTGCCCAGGACCATGTTCAGAGAGCTTTTGAGCATCTCCAAAGACAGACCACCCATAGCCTCTCTGGTAACCTGTGCTCAGCCATCCCAACAGTGAAGTTTCCTGATGCTCACAGGGAGCCTCCTGTGCTTCAGCTGGTGCCCACCCTGTCACTGGGCACAAGTGGAAAGAGCCTGGCTCTGTTTCCTTTGCACCCTCCCTTCAAGTATTTATATACATTAACAAGACCACCACTGAGCCTTCACTCCTCTGGGCCCAGCAGTCCCAAGTTCTCCCAGCCTTTCCTCACAGGAGAGATGCTCCAGACCTGCAATCATCTGCAAACCTCTCTGTTCAGCCCATTTTCAATCCACCTCACTGTCTGCTCACCTATACCATACTTCACAAGCTTCTCTACAAACAGTATGTCAAAAACCTTACTGAAGTGAATGTTGACAATAGCCACTGCTCTCCCCTCACCTATTCAGACAGTCATTTCTTTGTAGATGGTTATAAGGTTGATTAGGCACAACTTCCCCTTTTTAATGGTGAAGACTTATTGGTAATGACTGCCACATGCACTTGCAGTAAACCACAGTAAGTCTCAGCAGTTATTTTGGATCTACAGCTGTTAAGCTTGGCAAATTTTTCACTGGCCATATACAAAGAAAGAGAGAAAAGAAAAAGAAAAAAAAAAAAAAGAAGAAAATAAGGGTTTAATGTGTTTCCCCCAACTTAAATATGAACATGAAAGAAATGTGCAAATCATCAAGGAAGTATTTTTTAGACAACGCATTAAATTAAGAAAGATAAAACTGAGCAACTACTTCAGAGGGAAATGGCTGGGAAAAGGGTAATAAAGGGCTACATGGTCTGGTAGTCTCTTCCTATCAAATGTCATACAGAAACATTCTCATTTGTGTTAGTGCACTTTGCTACACTGCTAAATCACCAGCTTTTTTCATGAGTGCTCTAAACCTCTGGATTAATGAGCTCTCTCTCTGGTTTGCCCTTGCAAAAAAATATAACACTAACATATTTTGAGTATTCCATTTATGCAATCCATGCACAATGAAATCTACTGGGCAATCACTCAAGCCAATACTAATGAAAAAAGTATCTTTGGGCTTTTAAGAAGGCAGAGTCTTAGATTCTACATCTAAGAATCTAGAATATGTCAGTACCTAAATATATCACCATCCATCTTAAAGATGACTGCAAGCTTATAAAGATGTAAAGATAATCACGAGCTAGATTAAAAAAAAAAAATCCTAATACTTTATCATAAAGGCCATGATCTCGATGAATTAGAGAGGAGTTTGATAGCATGACTTTTAAAAGCCTCTACAGTTTATTGTTTCAAATAACTAATGTAAAATACAGTGATTTCATCAAATATAAGTCCCTGGGTGTACAGGCAGCATAGACTGAATACCAGAAGATGTCCTTTCAATGTGAACCAGCATCTTACACCCTTGAGATTATTCACTGAATATTAAGGCAGATGGAAACTGTAGAGTGGAACATCAGAAGTCACAGATGTGCACAGACTAACAAGTGCAGCTTTATGTATAATAGCACAAATGAGTCTTGGAGATAAATTCTGTATTCACACCTTCCACTAACTTTATCATATGGAATTATCTGAGTGATCTGATGGACATCCTGAACCAGCTCTCATAAGTAACTCGAGTAAAATCAGCTTCTCCCAATAGAACACTCTCTATATAAAAAACAACACCACGGAATAACATCCATTGCTTTGTACCATTTAACTACAGGAATGTCTGGTATTCTTTTAATAGATTATTTGTGGCCTTCAAATTCAACAGAGCTAAATGTAATTACAACACTTTAAAAAATTAACAGACACTACTAGACAACACTAGTCTATCAGGAATGTAGGAAGAGTGCCTGCTATTAACCTGAGTTGGAAAACATTTAATTTCATCTTAAAAGTGGAATGTTGCCCCTTAGCTTTCAGATGCCTTTTCTTTTGAATGCAGAAATGCAATAATCGTCCTTTTCAGGCGTTATGCATCACTCAAGAAGCAGATAAATTTCTTAAGGCCCCTATTTTATGATAGAATTAACCAAGAAAAAGACACGTAAGACCATCAAGTTGCTACAGCTTTTCCTGCAAACACACTTGCCTCAGGCAGAATCCATCACACAAGAGTCCAGATGAAGTCTTCTTGGTGCATTATTATAAAATGACACCCATAATTCCCTACTGCTTCCAAAATATTTTGCTTCATGTTATCTGGAATGCCATTTGCCTTCCTCACAGCCGCATCACATCATGGGCCATTCTGCAGTAGCAAGTCAGAGTGGCCTTCTCTTTAGCTGTCATCCCCTACAAATGAGTCACTAGTTTACTGTGAAAGTTCTTAGCTCATAAATTCATCCCCACTACTCAAGTCCTCCCAGTCACCCATATTTTACTGCAATCCTATGCAATGATAAGGCTTCCCCACTTTCTGTCAAAAGCAAGTGTCATTACTGTGCTCCAGCTTCCTGAGACAGAGCTACTGAAAATTTTAACAAGGTCTTTTATCTTATCAAAGGCAGATCCTAATTTAGTCTGGCATATACGACCTCTGATAAATCCATTTACATGTATTCCATTTGCGTCTCTGCTTTTGATTCTTTAAAAGGTGTTCTCTATTGCTTTGCTATGGGGAAAAAAAAATTAAAAATTTTCAGGCAGCCAGAATCACCTTGTTCTACTTTCTGAAAAGCAGCTATTAAATTTGCCCTTCTGCAGTTAAATACCATCTCTACTTTGATAGTGCTCTTTTAGTTTTGAAATATTTGCTACAAGATTTTCTAGAATACAGCTTCTTTTACCCAGTCCCATGCAAACTCAAACACTAGGAACCTGCAGATTTCTTCTTCATTTCACTATATGAATTTCCACAATAAACTGGGGGTGATAACTCTGACCATAATTTCATACTCAGTGCATAACACCCACATTCCTTTCTTGTTGAATTTTTAATGGATGAATAGCTTTTTACTACTTGGACTATTTTCCTTTATGAGGTCAAACTCAGCTTGCCTCCTGGCAGCTTTTTAGTCACATTTAAGACTTCTGAACTCTATGACATTCTTCATTTTTTCAACAACCACTTCTGCCACTCCTTCCAAGTTCTTGGCTAACTTATGATGTTCTCTTTGGCTGGCTTCTTTTCTGATTAGGTCTGCAATCATTCTGCTTGTGTAGTCTGCTTTTTCTTAGGATGAAAATCCTACGCACTTTTTCTAATTCTGAATCAAAGAGCTCCCTTTGCTCTTTGGTTCAGCTAATTTCAAACCATTTCCCTACAGTTTCTCAGTCTGCATTTTTGAAATTCAAAACCTTTAATTGGAAACCCCTTTCAATCTAAACCACATAAACCTCTGATACAAATTAATCTAAATTCTGTTTCTACACACAGTCCTTCTAGAATGACCTCAATACTTATGAAACCCTGTTTTTAAGCAACATTTGTTTTTAGTTCAAGAACTACATATGTGAACTCTGCACCCAGGAATTGCTGATCCCCAGAATCAGTAGTGAAATTATAACTTACATGAGAGTTAAAGATGCCACAGCATATTGTAACAGGGAAATAACTTTATTCCATTTACTGTTGTCCAATAATTCCATGTATACTTAATACAAGAAAATCTTTTTGCACCTGAAATTGTGTGCAAAAGACTCATCAGCAAAGGCATAAAATTCCACAGTGATGATGAGGTATCTTTGTTCACCACAGTGATTGAATCAAAACAGTAACTTCTGAAATGCTTTATCCTTCACTATTTGTTATCTCAGGGCTTCCAGGGCTTTGAATCCTTAATATTTACTCCTCACTCATTTCCTTGACATATAAAAGGTTCTGCCTTTCGTAAAAAGATGTTTCATAAGAGCATATTACCAGAGCAAAGAATCTGGTTTTTTACACTGTTACTTTTTTTTACAAATGATCAGACAATCCTTGCAGTACAACACATTCTATTACTAAATCAGTAGAATTCCCCATACTTGACAATACCTGGAATAAAGTAACTTCATTTTATGTGGCAGAATAGACATGTTCCAAGCTACCCAGCCAACAGCTCTGCATGCCAAACTACTTCCCACTTCGAGATGAACGAAATTAATTACCAGCTTGCTGCCCATTTTATGAAATTTGAATATGAGCATAAATGTTCAGTGATACATTCGAACTACAGCAGTCCGAGACTAAGCCTACCTAAAACCTAGTTTCATGCTTTAGCCAAAACTATAATCCACTCTGTAAACAAAGCATGGGCTATGGTATTCCACCCTTATGGGGAAGGGAACACCCAAGATTCAGGGATACTCGTGGTCAAAGGAACAACAAATGTCAGGGGGTCTGCAAGAGCTTACAAAATTTTATTAGTAAATTATGCCCATCCTGGAGATACGTTTCTCACTTTCTATGCCAATTAGCTATCATGGGCAGTCTGATCTTCTAGACCTTTCTGGAAATGGGTTGCAGGGCTTTACCAGTCTTTAGTGGTCTTTATGACCACCAAAAGATGACCAGTCTTGATGACTGGGCTGGCCTTTAATCAACATTTCAGGCCCAGTTCCCAGCCTCATTCCTGCATTTGTGCTGTACAGTGTTGTGCCTATCTCCAGGAGCCCAAACAAGAACATCAGTCTCAGCAAAGTGCTCTGTACGGCCCCTTCTCCAGAAGCATCCTTATCTTTCTCACATAATGCTATTACCAACAATCCTTGGTTGGCTCCACAGCTATCTGGCTATCAGTGTTTGAGGATACATATTAGTTCTCTTATCTCCTAGGCTTCTACATGGACACAGGAGCTGAAGTAGTAAACCAAATTAAGGGAAAAGAAAATATTCTTCCAGGGATTTCAGAAAGAGCTATGCATCTTTTTTTTTTTTCTTTTGAAGCTTTCATAATTAACCCATTCAAAAAGTGGATGAATTTCTCAGATTCCATAACCATTTTAAATCTCACAAAGCCTCAGGATCTTTCTGCAATTCCTGTCTTTCATACTGGCCTTAAATAACAAGTGTCCCAACAAGCACTGTGACTACTTTATTTATAGAATCACAGGCTCACTGGGGGTGGATAATGTGGAGATCATCAAAATCCAGCTCTGTATTCATTTAAGTAAAACACACATGGAAATTTGGACTGCACACTGTTTGTGGATGGGTAATATCCTCTTATGATTCCTATGATCCTAAGTAGCTCATCAACATTTTAACAAAAATACTGAGCATCGCATCAGGCAAAGAAGTACTCCTTTTTCACACTAAGACTTGAAAATATTTTCACCCTACTTTATTATGATGGCTATTATATAAAGAATAATGATATTTTAAATTAAGTATTTCCAACATAATTAGTGCCAGATTGTTTCAGATTATTTTGCTGCCACTATTTACATTACTAAATATATTTTGCTGGGGCAATCCCTAGTAACAATATAGGCTGGGGGACTGAAGAGATCAGGGGCAGCCCTGCCACGGACTTTGGGTGCTGGTGGATGAGAGGCTGGACATGACTGAGCCATGGGCACTCACAGCCCAGAGAGCCAAGCATGTCCTGGGCTGCACTGAAAGCAGCGTGGGCAGCAGGGCAGGGAGGGGATTCTGCCCCTCTGCTCTGTTCTGGTGAGAGAGACCCCACCTGGAACACAGCACCAGCTCTGGGCTACCAGCACAGGGACAACATGGAGCTGTTGGAGCAAATCCAGAGCAGCACCACTAAGTTGATTAGAGTGATGGAATACCTTTCCTATGAAAAAAGGCAGAGGTAATTAGGATTGTTTAGCCTGGAAAAGGGAAGGTTTTGGGGTGTCAAAATTGCAGCCTTTCAATAGCTGATGGAAGCCTACAAGAAAGGAGAGACATTTTACAAGGACTTGTAGTGACAGGACAAGGGGAAATAGCTTCAAACTGAAAGAGGGTAAGTTTAAATTACAGATGAGGAAAAGATTCTTTACTATGAGGGTGGTGAGACACTGGAACATGCTGCCCAGAGAAGCTGTGATAATCCATCCCTGAAAATGTTCAAGGGCAGATTGGATGGACTTGAGCAACCTGGTCTAGTGGAAGGAGTCCCTGCCTGTAGCTGGGGGGGTGGAACTAAATGATTTTTTAGGTCTCCTCAGAAATGAGGAATAATTGAAAGAAAGACTTATTCCTTGAAATGATTTTTAGAAGAAGTTTGTAACAAGACCTAGTTCATAAAAAAATTGAAAGCAACTACTAAATACAAATTTCATTTATGTTCTATGCTAAACTATAATCACAGCACTCGTAAATTTTCTTCAAAGGAGAGAGAGTACAAGTTCCAATTCCTGAAGACCATTTGAATAAGACATGATCTGGAAAACTGAATTGTTGTAGGGTATAAAATTCAGTCATGCTGCGTGACAAAAGAGAGAAAGCACAATAGGAGGCACAGGCACCAGTAATTACATTCTCTTCATAAGGAATTAGCTGAAGGATGGAAGAGCCATATGCTATATACCTTCCTTTCATGCTACTCTCTCTCCCACCTAGCCACAAAACTCAAGAGAGGTCTGCAGAGATATTCCTTCACCAACTGCCCCTAAGGAAGCATTACAGAATGCTAAAAACTGCAGCAGCAGCTTGGGCCAAACCCCCTCGCAGCACCACAAGTCCCCTGCTGTCTGCCATACGGTCTGACCACATAATACCCAACCCTTGGCTGGCAGGGCAGCCACTGGAGCAGAAGGTTGCAAAAGGAGGCTCAGCAGGAGACACAAATTGATGTAAACAGCTTTAAATGGTTTAACATGTACCTGGTGCCAGAAATCAGGCACTAACTGAAGATGGAGCTATGGGCTTGGAAAGGGAAAAGGTGAACATTATTCTTCATCCTAATTCTACCCAGCATGGAGGAAGCACAGCTCAGAAAGTGACTTATGATTCGGACAATCAAGACATTTCCATTTGCTGGGGTGTGGAAAGCCATGAGCTAATGAATTTTGTATTACAGGCAAATCTTGCCCAATTAGCCCACCAAGTCTGGGAAGCATACATAACCCAACCCTCAGGAAACCCTGCAAAACCAATGAAAGACCAATACAGTGAGTGAGTGGTGGGTTGGGGGGAGTGTTGTTTTGCCTCTTTGGTAGAAAAGTATCCCTGGAAAAACCAGGGTACATTTTTCCTTATCCCATTTACTTAATTTTTTCACCTTGTACACTTGCCCTGGAGAGCTTCAGTTCTATCCCTGAGCACAAACACAATACCTCAACACAAGAGCAGGCCAGTGCTGATAAAGGCCTCTATATCACTACATAAACAGTCATATGAACAGCTACAGAAATGCTCACATCCCTTATTTACCAACACACTCCTGTCCACTGCCACTCCTGGGCCCTTTTTGTGCTCCATTTTATTAACAGCACCAAGCTGATTTAAACTCCCACAGACGCACACAGCTGCTCACGTCAGCAATACCACACTCCAAATACCTAGAAACTCTCCAAGCCTGCAGTGGCCTCCAGGCAGTCACCTACTCCTAAAGAGACTTTCAACTGAGATGAAATCAGCAAATATATTCCATAATCCTAGAGCACAGCAAATGGCCCATGGAGCATGGAATCTGATGGCAAAATTACAGACTGTAACACAGTAGAATATCCTGTATGCATTGACTTGAGTCTTCCTCTTGATAGTGAGTTTTTCAATCACTGAATCTTTTTCCTGAGACAAGCAAAATTCAGACTTTATCATTTTGGTAAGATTTTATTTATTTATCCTTCTGCCTCTACTTCACTGCTTCTCATATTCCTCAGTATTTCCCTTAAAGCAACACAAAAATATCTTACACATCTGCCTGAAGAAATCAAACAGAAAAATAGTCCAAATATGTTTACCTAAACCTACTGAGATCTTCATGTAACAACTTTATGGCAGTAACTACCCACTGATTCCAGTTCACACATTCAAATGCCAACTGTTAGTTATTTCAGAGTTCTCCTGTAGGAGGAAAGTGAAGGTACAATACTGAAATCTATGCTAAACATGTAGAGTTTGGGTTGGACTTTGTCCACCATTATCTAGCAGAATAGTTAAGTACCAATTGTATCATTTTCATAAAGACAGATCAGTTTCCAACAGTTCAGAAATACTTCTATATTGCTTTGTATTTTCCTCTCGTGCAATCACACCACGCATGAGATGATGTTCAGCTAAGTACTAATGAAACCAGCCATGCTAACACACAAAATTGTGTAGAACAGAAAAATCCTTTTGCAGTTGCTGTCTGTTCAGTCAGAAGCAACATCCCCGTGGACCAGATGGGCACAGGCAGTGACTGGGTCAGTCCATCAGCTGGCACTAAGTGAGAGGACACAAATCCCCTTGCTGGCAGCAGTGCTCCCTGATGGCTGTGCTGCACAGAGCCCTCCCCAGAGCCATGCCCAGCCTCAGGACAGCCTGCCCCAGGGGCAGCACTGCCAGAGAAGAGAGCAGGAGCCCAGGGATCTGGACAAGGAGCCTGCAGGGGACTCCTCAGCTGCCCCTCTGGGGTCCCTGGCAGCATGGCTGGGATGCCTGATGCCTGCCCTGGCTTCCCACTGCCCAGGGAACTGCAGCCAGAAGGCAGCACTGCTCCAGAGGCAGCTTTCCATTTTCCACAACTTTTGCTGCAGTTCCTCCTGCTAAGGCCAGCCTTCCACATGGTCTCACTTCTGCTTTCCCACATGACTAACAGATTGCATGCACTGGAGGCACCCAGGACAAAAAGCAGGGGATCTCCCAAACCCTCCTACACACTGTTCTCTCCCAGCACAACTTCTATTCTTTTTTTTCCCTATCTACAATAACGACACTAGAATAATTAAAGCAATGATTCTTTTACTATGGATAAGCTTGTTAAGAGTGCTTTATGCTTAAACCCATGACAAATGTGCTCTTTTAATTATTTACAAAAATTACTTTTAGAGCATTTTCCTGATGGACTGTTATTATTACTGCACAATGTGTAATCTGAAATGAACATAGTATGAAAAACTTGAAAAGAAAAAAATATAAGTAATTGAAAAAATACTCTTGGAGCACTTGGCATGACAGCATGGTTCAGACAGACAACAGCTACACACTGAAGTAAAAATGTCACTATTAGCTCTTTCAGAAACAGCAGAGAAGCCTGACCATCTCAAGAATAAAACCAGTGGAGTCACTTTCTGGATTCTCATCTGTTGGAACCACCATAGTAACTCTTTCAGAAGAGAAAGCATCATCTTGTCTATTAGTGCATCTTGTCTATTAGCTTGAGCAGGAAAGCAGTGGAGGGAAAAACTTCCTTTGCAATCAAAGTCTTCCCCACTCCACCTTCCCTGGAGAATTCAAGAAATCCAGATACTTTAATCACGGGAACAGTCAAGAGGGAACAAAAATACTGAGAATTTTCAGTTCATTATGTAAGCCTGAATAGAACACTAACAAACTAAAATTACCAAAAAAAATGCATTATCTTGTCTTGGAATATTTTCTTTCAGTGTAAAAATGTTCTTTTCAAAGCATGAAGCAAGACAGTTCTTTTCTCTCCACCCCATGATAAACAGATATAAAAATCTGGTTGTTTTATTCAGATGAAAACTTCATAATACAATATACATCTCATCCTACTTTAAACCACAGGCAGTGGGAATGCAGATTTTGTAAATCACATTACTTGGAGTTTAACACTGGCACTTCTGTTCATTGACTTAGCAATTTTCACTGCTAAAATCACACAAGGAAAACAGGCAACTTCATTTCTGCAACAATTGCTATGGTTTTGAATTATCTATTAGAGACGTGGCATCTCCAGCCAGAGTCAAACCACCACACACGTGCACTAAAACCAACTTGGAAGAAAAATTCTTTCATATTCAACCCTGAGGCTCAGAAGTGAAAAACTGGTACAACAAAACTTAACAAGCCATTAACTAGTTATTACTTTCTGAACTGAAAAGGACTGGAAACAACATAATTAGTGGTAATTTCAAGGTACTTCAAACCAAACCATTAACAGCTCTGCAAAAAGCACACCTTCCACTAGGTATTTCAGTCAACTGACTTCACACTTGTGTAGCATTAAGATATACTCTATATATACATAAATGCTTTAAGAGTTTTAAATAAGTGACAGTGCTACTACAAAAGACACTCATTGAGATGTGGAATATGAACAGTCTTCTGCTACAGAATCACACTGTACTTCAGGACACAGTCTTTAAAGACAGGTACTTTAAGAATCTGCTGAGAGCTGAGGAAAAGCCTTTCAATCTCAAGAAGCTGTCATTTCAAACAAAATCAAACAAGGAGCACGAAAGTCACCAAATACCCACACTGACTTTGATAGTGTGGTTACAGTGCAGCCACAGAAGTCAAAACATGCACAGTAAAATTCCTGAACTTCACAAGCCCAGCTGTCATTCTCAAATTTTGCTGGTTTAGTCAGTCACCAAGAAATCTAGGAAATTACACGAGCTCATCAGAGCTTAGCTGCTTTACTTCATTTAAGATCATGTCCAATGACTGCAATAAAAACAAAAGATTCTCTGAAATCTTTCTGGAGACAAGATCAAATGTCAAAATCTCCTTCAAATAAAGCTGCATTTGAAAACAAACCAAACTGTAAAAAAAAAACCAAAAAAAAACCACACTTAAGAAATTTTACCTTAATTGGAGCCCGGCTAAACTGTATTTTTCTGTTGGCTGGGATTTCATCTTCATCTGGCAATCCATTAATTTCAGAATATTCCATATCAGGTTCATAACAGTTATTTTCATCACTGTCATCCAGATCATCCTGCTCTGTACCTGTCTCTCCCCAGTCAGAGTTATACCTGGACCGTACCCGATACACATTGTAGTCAGAGTGCATGTACACATGGGAGCTCTGAAAATTATTCACATCATCATGTCCATCTTTTTCACTTTCCTCATCGTAATGCGACTCAGTAGCATCTGAAATTGCATCCGTGGCAAAATCACCACCTGAAGCTACATTTCTTGTTAACTCTGCAGCTTCAGGCTGATTAAAGATACCTTCTGTATGCTCCTTCTGTTGCACCAACACTCCTGTCTCTGTTTTTGACTTACTCCTAGCACAGCTGTCCACAGATCTTTCGCTGTCAAGCACGCCCACCAAATCCCGCTGACCTGCTGCAGAACTCTCAAAAGAATCAGCACTCGCCTCTGTGCTCTTTTTTACTTCTTCAGTTGTTTTTGAACCTGCTGAAGTGCCTGTGGACACCTTCTGTCTCGGTGTTGAAGGCGTGTTAGTCTGCTGAGAGTTCTCAACAGCCATCACGCCTGTACTCTGTTTGGCTGGGGCAGACCACGTGCTGGCCTCTTTCAAAGGACTGAAACCCTCCAGGTTTGCAGCTGGGGAGGAGATATTTGTGACAGTAGAGGAGAGGTTTAGTGGATAGTGACCAGTTACAGAGTACTCTTCGTTGTTTTCCGACTTTTCTACTATTACATTGTGTGAGTCAGTGCTCTCAAAAACTGCGCTGAGCTGACTCACAGTTGGAGAGACAGTCTCTGTCCTTGGGCTAAGACTGTCCAGTGAATCAGTGCTGCCTCTGTGAGACTTCGAGCTGCACCACTCATCCGGAAGTTCATTAGAAATTATTTTCTCTTTCTTTGGGGAATAGCGATTTGAATGTCCCGTTTCATGAGCATTTCGCTCAAACATCTTCCGCGTTTCAGTGAACTTGGAATAGGAAGGACCATCATGGAGAGTGTCAAATCTACTAATCCTTTCAGAGACGGACGATTCCAACTTTACGATTGAACCGTCCGCTTTTTCTACAAATTCTTTGGGCCTAATTCGCCTTTGAGGTGATGGAGGGCCACCTTTCCCCCTGGTTTTAGGGGCAGCTCCAGCACTTTCAGTGGGCTCCATGCCCATCTGCATAAATAAGTTTTTGATCCTATTGACATTTGAGCCATATTTCCTTCCTCTGCTCTGTGAGGCCTCTCCTTCCTCTTTCGCTTTTTGGTCTCCATCTGATTTCGGTTTGTCAAAGGTGCTTTTCAGTGCCTGGAACTCAGTTCTGTAAGCATTTCTGTGAGGAGAGGCACTTCGGAGGGTGGATCTTTCTCCTGAGGACTCTGTTTTCATCATGTTTACTTCAGGAGTGTGAAACCTGCTTGCATAGTTTCTGTGGTACCACTCTCAGTAGTAGGTCACAGCAGAGATTCCACCTGAGGACTGGTTTTCCTCAGGAGCCACTGCCCTTCAGCAGGGCCATACTTGACAGATCTGGAGGCAAATGTCTAAATGCACACGGTCAATTTTGAGAAAGCAGCACGACTGAGGACTCTCGAGTAAAAGGGCTGATTTAACCTGCAATAGAAAGGAGGGTTTTCTGAAACCATGTCAAGTACTTCAAATCTGTCACAATTTCCATTTACCATTTTCTGATATGTTTACAAAAATATAGCAAAAAATAAACAGAACTAAAAAAAAGAAACAAAGCAACACTGCACATGTGAAAATTTGCCATTACAAACTTTTTCAAACTGACTTGTGAAATTTACAATCTGTAACATCACGGTGAAATAACAAATAATCGTATCTTTCCATTCACAAGTATAGTAACATGGCACAAATACGCATGCAAAGGAAAGGCAATGTGACATGAAATATGAGGCACTGCAAGACAGAGAAACATAATGGCAGAAATACGATCAAAGACATTATGCTCAGAAAGGCAAATTAAACATCAGCTCGAGGGAATACAAAAAAATGCACGCAAAGTTAGCATCTTCAGCTGACAGGGTAAAGGAAGTGAAATCCCGTTAGAGAAAGTTGCCCCTTGTCACGGGCATTGGTTTTATGGTCTGGGAGATGCTGGCGGCAGCACGAGGAGATGCAGACGCGGAGCCAGGGGCTGGTCCGCTCGCCCGCCGCGGCCCCAGGGGCTCATCCCCGCTGCCCGCAGCCCAGCCAGGGGCACCGGGGGCTCTCCCGAGCCCAGCCCCTCTCCCTTCCCCTCCGCTCCTGCTCCCCAGCCCTCGCCCCGCCGCCGCCGAGGCGCGGACGCCTCACTCCGGCCGCTGCACGCTCGGTGCCACTACCGGGAGCCCGTGGCCGCCGCGCCCGGCCCCGCTCCGCTCCCGCGGGCGACTGGCAAGGCCACACGGCAGAGACCCTCGGCGAGCCGTGCTGCTCTCCCAGAAGGCAATAAACTCAGCCCGAGAGGGCAGCGCTGGAGCCCCCGCGGCGGCTCCTCCTGGGGCGGCTGTGCCGTGCCGTGCCGTGCCGCCCGGCAGGCGGGAGCCGCGGGGCCCCGGGCGGCAGCACCCTGCGGCGGGGCACTGCTGCCAGGCGCCCGCCGCCCCCGCGAAACAAAAGCCCGGTGCCAGGCTGCTCCCCGCGGAGCCCGGCGCCTCTGCTCCGAGCGCGCACGCTGCCTTACCCAGCCGACAGCCGCGACGGACGCCCCCGGCCGCCCGGCTCAGCGCTGCCCCCGCGCCTCCTCTGCGCAGAGCGGCCGCTGCCGCCGCCCGCCTGACAGGAGGCAGCAGCCGCCGCGTCGCCTCAACGCCATTGCAGGCAGCGGCGGCGGGGGCACGGACGCGGCTCCGCGCGCACACCCGCGGCGGCGGCGGGGGAGGATGAGGCTCCCTGGCCGCCGCGGCCGCGCTCCCGCCCGCCGCCCGCCCCTCCGCCGCCGCGCGGCCGCCGCGCCCCCCGCCGCGGGACGCGCCCCGAGCCGCCGCCGCCGCCCGCCGCGGGGCCGCCCGCCGCCGCCGCCCGCGGCTGACAGGTGCCTCACCTCCTCGGCGAGCCGCAGTGGTTCGCTCCGCCGGCGGGGCGGGGGAGGCGGCCGGCCCGCTGCAGTCCGGCCCCGGGCGGTGACTGGCGAGAGGCGGAGGACGGGCCCGGCCGCGGCCACGCCGCCAGCACTGAGTCCCGCAGGCTGCCCCCGGCCCGGTTTGTCCCTTCTTCCCTCCTCTGCGACGCTCGTTCCCAGCCTGACCCCCGGTCCGGGCCCGCCCGGCAGCCGCCCGTGCCGGAGGAGGCAGCGTGCCCGCCCCCCGCGGGAGGGGCAGCGTCCCGGTCCCGGGGAAGCCCCCGCTCCTTCCCGCTGCAGGAAACCCGCGGGTGCCGGCGCCCCGAGAGCTCCCCGCAGAGCGGGAGCCAGCGTGCTCTTCCCTCGCCGCTGAGCCCGCAGCCGGGCTGCCCGAGCGAGCAGCGCGCTGGTGACAAACCCCCGCAAACCGCTCACGGCTCCGTGGGCATGGCTTGCTCTGGCAGCTGCTGACAGGGACGGAGCAGCACCCTTGGAGCACAACCGCAGCGCCTTTGTTGTTTGTTAACTGGTTCGCCACAGCTCACCACAAAAATGTTTTGGCTTTATAAAGGTAATAAGAAAACTTAATTCCAGAACGTGAAATCTCTAGGTGATTTGTGAAATGGGCAATCCGGGAAGGTGATGACTGTTAATCGCATAGCAACTCCTAAGCAAAGTTCGTTAAACTAACCGCCTAAATATCCAGAAAGTGGCCTGGGGACGTACACTTGCAAAGTCTGAAAACTAGTTTATTATGTATACAGAAGCAAGACAGTGGTGAACGGAAATTAAAAAAAAAAAAAAAAGAGATCTGTAGATCCACAAACTTAATTCATCACATTTAATGAATTTTATTTATTTTAATGAGACTGAAGCATGGGTACTGCATACCATTGACGTGTTCACAGGTGTCGTTGTCTACCTAATTTGTACCAAAGGGATGCAGTACAAAACTGTTTGCCTCAATAAAGTTTAAATAACAAGCATGAATATTGACAGGTGAACAACAAAACTCATAAGATAGATTGAAAACCAGCATTTTAATAAATATATGCACTAGAGGCCAGGAACAGAAGCAATGGCATTCAGAATTTTCCCCTGTCCTGGCGCTCTGCACAGCCCCTGCTCGGGCTCCTGGAGGCACTAAGCAGGACATCACCTATTAAATTCTAAATATCAGACATTACAACAAATCTGAGGCCCAGCCTCTCTATCAGCATCTTTCTATTGGTATGACTGTCGTATACGTGAAGCTCTAGGAACACCTAAAGAGCTGCTTGACTTTTGGAGATAAAAATATATTAACAGAACTTCAGGTGTTATTGAAGAAGGATAGAGACAAAGCAGAAATTTAAACATTTTATTTGCTTTGTGTTTTTTGGCTAAGGATGTGGGGTGGTTGAAGACCTGAGCATGTACCAGATATGTATCCGTAAGACTTTTGTAATTCCCACACACAACCTAAAAAAGGGACACAAACAAACTTTAAAAAAATCAATGAAGCAATTGAGACAATCTTAATGAGATGAGTTCACATCTAATTATAAAAAGATAATTAGAAAAATATCCACTACCTTATCTGTATAACTGAAGACACAAATGTAATGAATGTAGCAGGGCCAAGGCCTTTATTAAACAGCTCTTTATTAATGGGGGGTCACAGGGAGTAGGCCCTACGCCTGCTGCTGCTGCTGCCAGGCAACGCCGGGAGGAGGTCCTGCCGAGCCCGACGAACGTAGGGATGGGAGTCTCAGCCTCATGGACACGTCCGAGATCTCAATAGTGGCTCATTGGTCTGGGGGTGTCATTCTTCTTAACTGCCCTTAAGGTTGTGGTGATTAAACAGTTACAAAGGACATATTGCAGGTGACTTGGCTTGTTAGTTGAGATGATCTGTGAACTTGGGTTTGGTGTTGGTTGACTATTTTTGTGAATCTTTCTTCAACAACAACTTCCAGTAATGGTGGTACTGGGAAACTTCTGGAGATTTACATATAGGGTGTGGCTAACTTGATAGGCAGGCAGCAGCAGGCCGGAAATGAGGTAAGGGAAAGGGCGGAAATGGTAAGGCCGGAAATGAGGTAAGGGGAAGGGCGGAAGGAGGAAGTAACTGGGATAGGGGAAATACAATAAACCAGGGTTTGAATTACATAGGGACTACATTTAACTGGGGAAAAGAACATAACAACTTGATCAAAGAACCAACAAACGAATGAGTGGATAGAATGATAAGGTAAGCAACAATCTTTTTAACTCTTCTAGCAATGTTGTTTTATGGTTTTCAGCTAAGACTTTTTACCACAATCCCCCCTCTTTCTCTTTGATCGGGTCTTTGACCCGCATCAAATCACAATTTTCGGTTTCTTGGGGGTATAATTTTTGTAGTTCTAGAAATTGGTTTAAAATTTCTTTAGCTGAATCATGTTCTGGGTTTTGGGTTCCGATCATCAAAATTTTAGCTCTCGTTTGATCAGTCATATTTCTTATACTGGTTTGTATAGTGGTATTTATAAGCCTAATTAGGCATGGGAGTAGGCATGGTAAAAATAAAAAGCTTATGACTGCACTTGCAACTAAAAAGACTACTTTTTTCCACCATTTATTTTTTAGGGACCAGAAGTCATCCCACCAGCTAGTGTCCATTAGAGGGGTCCATTGTTGGTTTCCTACATATGCTATTTTTCGGATTTCTTTAGATATGTTTCGTATTACTTCGCTTTTATCATCAATTTCCAGGCAGCATTCGGATGTATTAAATTTTCCACAAATACCTCCTTCATCAGCCAATAAATAATCTACTGCAAGACGAATTTGATAGACCACTGCTCGGGTCTGAGTTAACTGTTCGGTAATGTGGTCTAATGCGAGGGCTGTTCGATTAGATATTATTTCTAATACTGCTTGGAGTCTGATGATTCGGTTCAGCATATAAATGGGAGTACGGTATCCCCACGACCCATCCTGTGCCCACGTAGCTGGCCCATATACTTCCATGATGCGTTCAGGTGTCCACACTTGTCCCTTCCATTTTTGAGTACTTCCTAAATTAATCATACTCTTTTTCTTTCGGTTAGCCTTTTTCAAATCATCGTACAAGGGAATTCCTAATTTAGACCCCGAATTTTTGGGAAGTAGGAAGAATGAAGGTTTTATAATCCCAATTGTACAGCTCCCGGCCCAATCTCCTGGAAGATTGGTATATGCAGTGTCTCCGCATATCCAGAATAGATACTCGGGTGCTGTCTAAAAGGTTTGGTTGGTTTCGGTGGGACATGACCAATACTTGGATAATTCCTCTAATCCCCAAAAGGGATTTATTTTCTTTCCAGCACATTCATGTAAATCATATCCTTCGTGATAAACACATCCTTTTTCCTTTTGGTGTATTGTCCAATATTTGTTTGGCTCCTTAGGTATCCACCTTATAATTGACTTTTTTATAGTTAGGTACCTTTTGCAGGGCATAGTTCCTACAAATGTTCTATATGGGTTTCCAACTCTTTTAATACATTCTTCTCCAATAGGTTTATATTTTAAATTCCATTGTTCTTTCTTTCATTTTTGCTTAGGTAATTGAGATGTTTGGTTAGTTTGCTTCCATTTTAGAATTTCCAATGGGCTTAAACTGATCCCTTCCCATGGCCAAATCTCAGACATTTGTGTATTACCGCATACCCAGCAATTGGTTATATTTAATTCTTTACTAATTCTTTCAACTAAATCTATGAATAAATTTTTCCCTAAAGGTATTTCCAATTCGTTTTCCTTTTTGGTATTTATTACTAATTGTTTTTCTTTGATCAAATCTATTAATTTTCCTTGATTATTCTCATGTTCAAAGCAAAACCAGGCTTCCCCTATAGGACATTCTCCGAGCAACCGCTGCCGAAAAGTGGCAGTATTCTTAGCAATCCAATACGTTTTTCCACTTCCTTGACAAGTGGAGATCTGGGAATGATTGAAACAGCTGGGATTCACGTTGGTGTGAATTCTTATTAGGGACTCTTGGGTCTCCCCATCATATATCCGATGGTAACACTTGCTGCATTTAACCTCTTCGCTGCTTATCAGGTTATTTGTTAGCAAGGCCAGCAACACTCCTCTCAAGAGTCCGGTATGAACTGCTTTCAGTCTCACCCGGGCTTGCCTCTTGGAGGTGGGGGTCCCCTTAGGTAAGATTTTACTTTCCCAGAGTTCTCTCATCCCCTTTTTATACTAATTTAGATGTTTTTAGAAAGTGTTCTGTAGGGGAATTGGTCTTTATGGTTTGGCAAACTTCTAATTTGAGGATTTTGACAGAGGATTGAATGATACTTACAATCGGAGAAGGATGTATGATACAGCAATTTTGTAACAACAAGAACTTTAGTGAACTACTGGGAACTTGAAAGACTACTGCAGGTGTGCAACAACAACGTTATAACAACAACTAGAGTTAACATAAACTGCGTACAGTAACACTTTGCTTTCAAATTGGAACTGTCTAAGTCTTTTCAGCTGTCTTTTTCTTTTCGCTTAAACTTAAGTTGGAGGTCTGTAGTTCCTTTTGTAATGGTCCATTCAGGTGCCTTTGGCTGAAATACTGTGGAGTCCGATTCACCAGGGGGAGGTGGAATGGTCCTTTAATTTGTGATATGTGAGTCCAACCTTTTTCTTTTGTTCTTACAGCAGTGTGTGTAGTTAGGAGGACTAGGAAGGGGCCTTCATACCTAGGAGATAGAGATGTGTGACTTAAGGATTTAACAAGAACCCAGTCCCCAGGGTTGATCTGATGAGCATTTGAATCTAAGGGAGAGGTTTGGGGCAGGTATCCTTTTTTCTTTAGTTGCTCTATTGTTCTTCCAATGATTCTTAAATACTCTTGGGTGGCAGCTTCTCCTTCTAGATAGTTTGCAGAGCTAAAAGGGGTAATTAAAAAGGGAAGCCCAAACATCATTCATAGGGTGAAACTCCTATGTCTGCACGCGGTCTGGTCCTAATGCGTAATAGGGCAAGAGGTAGGCATTTGAGCCAATTCATTTGGGTCTCTTCAATTAATTTTGTTAATACATTTTTCAAGGTTTTGTTCATTCTTTCTACTCGGCCGGAACTTTGGGGATGCCATGGAGTATGCAACCTCCATTTCATTCCCAGTGCTTCAATGACTCGATGTAATATATGTGACGTAAAATGTGGGCCTCTATCAGAATCGATGTGATTAATTAATCCATATCTAGGAATAATTTGTTCAAGGATTATTTTTATGACCACTTCTGAGGTTTCTTTAATAGTGGGGAAGGCCTCCACCCAATGGGTAAGATGGTCCACAATAACTAATAAATGTTTATATTTTTGAACTGGGGGCATTTCGGTGAAGTCAATTTGAACACTTTGAAATGGTCTTAATGCTAATTCCCTTCCCCCATATTCAATTTTTCGCATAACTTTTTGATTAGCTTTTTGGCAGATTAAACACCCTTTAGTTATTGATTTAGCCAGATTATATATCCCAATACAAAAATTTTCTCTGAGGAAGTGGTCACATAATCCTTGAACACCCCAGTGGGTCAGTTCATGGATTTCTGCCAATACCTTTTTGGCTAGACTTTTGTTTAAAAATTTGCGCCCATCTTTCATTACCCATTCTCCTTGATTTCCTGATGTATTTTTAACTTTTTATTATCTTTAACTCTTCTTCACTAAAAATGGGCTTTGTAATTTGTGATTTCTCTGGTGTCTCATTTAATTTAAAGACTTCTATAGGCCCTTCGGAACTTAATGAGACTTCTTTGGCTATTTTGTCAGCATACCGATTTCCTCTTTCTTCTAAGGTATTTCCCTTTTGGTGCCCTCTTATGTGCACAACTGCAATTTCTGTTGGTTTGAGCAAGGATTCTAATACGGATTTTATTAAGGTTTTATGTACCAAATCTTTCCCCTTTGAGTTTAAATACCCGCGTTCTGCCCAGATTTTTCCAAATGTGTGGACTATTCCAAATGCATATTTTGAATCAGTGTAAATGGTTCCTGGTTTTCCTTCTAATGAGTCTAGACCTCTTTTTAACGCATAGATCTCACAACATTGTGCAGACCAATTGGATGGTAGCTTCCCCTTTTCTATCACTTCTAGCTCTTTTCCTTCTGCTCTTTTTACTACTGCATACCCAGATACCCTTTTTCCATCTACTACTCTAGATGAACCATCGGTAAACAATACTTCTCCATATGGCAACGGTGTACTTTGTAGATCTTCCCTTACTTTGGTTTGGAAATTTATAAGCTCCAGGCAATTGTGCTCTAGCTCTGGCAAGGGTTCCCCTGAGAGAAATTGAGCCGGATTAATACTTTTAGAGGTGGCCAATTCTAAATTACTTGCATTCATTAATATAATTTCATATTTTAGTATTCTGGCTTCTGTTAGCCATTGCTGGGCCCCTTGGCTGAGGATAGTCTTAATATCATGTGGAGTATATACTTTAAGTTTTCCCTGAAATGTCAGTTTTTGTGCGTCCTCTATCAAAATTACTGCAGCCGCAATTGCTTGGAGACATAGTGGCCATCCTTTTGCTACTGGATCTAATAATTTAGAGAGGTAAGCTATTGGCTTTCGACAACCCCCCCATTCCTGAGTTAGTACACCGTAAGCTACTCCCCTTTCAGTGTTCGTGAATAGTTCAAACTCCTTTGTGAGATCTGGTAAACTTAGGACTGGGGCCGAAGATAATTTCTCTTTTAATTCTTCTAATTGTTTTTCGTCTTGTGCAGTCCAATTTATGGGTTCAGGGTTTACTAATTTTTCATAAAGAAATTTTACACTTTGAGTATATTTGTCTAACCATAATTTACAGTATCCAAACAAGCCTAAAAGTTTTCGAATGTCATGTTTAGTTTTTGGGGTCGAAATGGCTAGTATGCCCGAAATTCTTTCGGGGCTTAACTTTTTGTATCCATTTCCAATTATATGACCAAGGTATGTCACTTCTGGTTCAACGAACTGCAATTTGTTCCGGGATACTTTTAGACCCTTTTCTCCCAGAAAGTTAAGGAGTTTTATACTAGTTGTTCTAACTAGCTGTTGTTCTTTTCCAGATATTAACAAATCATCTACATATTGGAGGATTCGTGTCTTATTTTCAGGGGTGAACTGGTCTAATAGTTCTTCTAGAGCCTGTCCGAAAAGATTGGGGGACTCAGTAAATCCTTGAGGTAGACGGGTCCACCTTAATTGTTGTTTTCTCTTCCCTCCTGGGTACTCCCACTCGAATGCAAACCAGTCACGGCATTCTTCTGCTAGCGGACACGCCCAAAAGGCATCTTTTAAATCTATGGTGGTGAACCATGCATGTTCCCTGGGAATTTTACTCAACAGAGTGTAAGGGTTAGACACCACAGGATGTCTAGCGATGATTTTTTTATTAATTTCTCTCAAATCCTGGACTAATCTATATTTTCCCTCTGCCTTTTTGACTGCTAAAATTGGGGTGTTATGGGGGGACATGCATGGTTCTAACACACCTTCCGCCAGAAGGTGGTCTATAATTGGGGCTAGTCCTTCTCTACCCTTTTCTGATATTGGGTACTGTTTTACCTTGACTGGGGTAGTTCCTTCTTGCATTTGCACTTTTATTGGCGTGATGTCTAAAAAGCCAGTTTTCCCTTCTTCTGCCCATACTTGGGGATTGATTTCACTTATATCTTTTTCGGTCAATTTCATAATACGCACAACCATCCTCCCATTTTCTGGAATAACTGCTATTCCTAACTTAACTTGTAAATCTCTCCCTAACAAATTCTTTTCTAAATGTGGTAAATAAATCATCTCTGCCACACACTGTTTAAAGTTTCCTTTTAACTCTACTCCTTCAATTATTGGTGCTTTGAAGGGTGTTCCTTCAGCTCCTATTACTTCGCACGTTCGATTACTAATATGGACTCCTACTGGAAGATCTTTCAAACTGGACCGATCAGCTCCCGTGTCAACTAAGAACTCAAAACTTAAATTCTGGGGACCAACATTGAGGTTTATCAAGGGCTCATCTAGATGTTTCATTGGGTCCCCTAAAGGGAAGAGCCCCTGACATCCCTAATCTTCCCCTCTCAGAATCTTTTCTAAATTTTCCTGTTCTTTTTCAATTGCTTCATCGATGGCAATCTTTTTACAGTACCTTTTGAGATGACCCACTTCACCACAGTAATAACATCTGCCCTGAAATTTTCCGACCTTCTGCCAAGGGTTGGCATTAGAACCTCCTGCGCCTGGCGCAATCTTAGGTTCTCCTTCTCTAGATCCACATGGCTTCTCTAGCTTATTTCCAGTTGCATTTATACATTCTCTAGCTATCGCTACCATCACTCGGGCGTTCGATTTCGCTTTCTCCTCTTCCCTTCTCAGATACACCCTTAGAGCCTCTTTAAGTAGTTCATTTATCCCTTTTTCCTGCCAGTCTTCCATCTTTTCTAATTTCCTTCGGATGTCAGGCCAAGATTTGGTGACAAAATGTACTCTTAATACTGCTTGACCATCCGGACTATCAGGATCTATACTAGAGTACAGCTGAAAATTCTTCCTTAACCGATTTAACCACGCGGATGGGGTTTCATCTTTTTCTTGTACTGCTCCAAAGGCCAATTTGGTGTTACTTTGGCGAGGAACAGACTCTCTTATTCCCCTAACTATTAAAGCTCGATAGTCAATCATATTCCGCCTCCCCTCTTCTTGGTTTGGGTTCCATCCCGGGTCTGTGAGAGGTAGTTTATAGTCACCCGGTGGTCCTTGCCGGTTTTCCCTCTCCCATATGCGTAGGCCGGCTTCTCTAATCATCCTAACTTCCTCTGGGTTGAATAGTATATTTATAACTGAATTTATTTCTCTCTAAGTATAAATGCTAGGTCCTAAGAACTGATCTACCTGTTCTGCAATGCCTACGGGATCTTCCACTAAATTCCCAATTTCTTTTTTTAAATCCTCTCACTTCTGAGGCCGTCAACGGTGCGTCTACAAACCCAAGTCTGCCCTCTATTCCTCCCATAGGGACTTCCCTGAGTGGAAACATCCTTTCTGCTTTTGCTGCCCTTGACCTCGTATTATAATATGGTCCCTCTGCTTGTGCCGGTACAGGGTTCTGTTGATTACTGGAGGAAGAGCTACTGTTGGATGGAGATAGACTCAGTTCCCAATTGGAAGGAGGTGAAGGGACACCTATTGGTGGAGGGGCCTGAACCAAGGCAGGAGGAATTGGGGTTTGTGGAGATACTAGGGGTGAAGGCAGGTTGGGAAGTGGGCACATAGGTAAAAAAAGCTGATTTGGAATAGGGGTACTAAGGGAAGGTGGTGACAGGGGAGTTATGCTAGATGCTTGAGGAGGAGGAGGAGGAGAATTGACAAGTGGAACAGAAGAAGGAAAGTAAGTGGGGGTGTTGGTGGGTGGAGAGGAGGTAGGAGGAGAATTGACAGATGGAGCAGAAGGAAGGTTATTGGAAGCATTGGTGGGTAGAGAAACAGCAGGGGGTTCGAAGGAAGTAATGGACGGAAGAGGAGGAAGAGGAGGTTGAAGGGGAGTGACGGTCGGAGGAGGAGGAAGTGGGTAATCGGGGTTATTGACAGGCGGGGGAAGAGGGGGAAGATAATCAAGGGGGTCCCATTTACTTTTATTTTTCTCTTCCTCGTTCCTTTGTCCCTTTTTCTCTACTACTTTACATATCTTTATTGGTTCTTCTTTTGCTCTACTCCCTCTCCAACAAGCTGCGTATTCAAGTTGTTTCACATTTGATCCTCCCCAAGTCTTTAAATATTGATTCAGCATTGTACACATCCATGGATCTTGGGTACCGAACCATGGCCATGCTCCTGGTAAATCTAACTTTGGCCATACTTCAACACAATAATGGATCATTTTTATTTTATCTAACTTTTTAGTAGCTTCACAAGTATCCCACTTATTTAACATTATCGCCAAAGGGCTATCAGGAGGGATGTTCTTTACATTTTTGTTCTCTTTCGCTCTACTCTTTTGACTCATACAAGACCCCATAGTGATTTTTTCAAACGGGCCTAACAGAAACTTACTGTGCCTCTACTCGAAAGGAAACAACTGACAGGCAACTAAAGACACACTCAACAAAAAATTTGGCCCTTTCTAACTTAACGTATAATTTCTTTCTTTAAAAAAAAAAAAAAATATACGGTGCCCCTACTTCAAAGCAAATTTAATGACGGGCAACTAAAACAGGGCAAAGGAAAGAGCTGGTCACTACTGGGGTTTACCTATATCCCCCTCCCTATGCTCCTTCCTGGCCCACAGTTAAACTGAGATAGAGCCGGTCTCTAACGGGGCCCCGGTCGCCCCCTCCCTCTACTCTTCTCAGTTCCACCGGTGGGAGTCAGGTAAGGTCCCAGCGGGGCCCGGATACCCCTTCCTAAACCCTCGTCCCTGGGGGGCTCGGTCCCAGCGGGGCGCCGGCTGCCCCTTCCTGCACCCCCCCTTCTTTGAAAATAAACACAGTGGTGGGTCCTAGTGAGGTTCTCTCCTCTTTCCCAACCGACAGAAACCTGGGTCCTAGCGAAGGTTCTCCTTCTTCCCCAAGCAAGAGAAAGCTGGGTCCTAGTGAAGGTTCTCCTTCTTCCCCAAGCAAGAGAAAGCTGGGTCCTAGCGAAGGTTCCCCTCCTTCCCCAACCGACAGAAAGCTGGGTCCTAGCGAAGGTTCCCCTCCTTCCCCAACCGACAGAAAGCTGGGTCCTAGCGAAGGTTCTCCTTCTTCCCCAAGGAAGAGAAAGCTGGGTCCTAGCGAAGGTTCCCCTCCTTCCCCAACCGACAGAAAGCTGGGTCCTAGCGAAGGTTCTCCTTCTTCCCCAAGCTTGGGCCTAGGCCCCAAGGAGGCGCCTCTTTCACGCTGTAGGCCTTGGTAGGCCTCACTCGCTTCCCCCTTTTCCCGGCCGGCCCCCTCGCGGGAGTCCGGAACCGCGGTACTCAGGGGTCCACACTCGCTTCGGGGGTCTGAGCTGCCAGCCCCCGTCTCATCCACACCACACTCGCTCGCCTCCCGTGCCCGCCACCGGTCTACTTACCGGTGCTCCAGGCGTTGTCCTGGTTCCGCGCAGCTCCGGGTCCGGGGTGGCCAGCTGTCCCAGAGGGCCTCTTCGGGGTGGCGCCTCCCCCTCCGACGTCCTCTTCTGGGCGTGGCCTATCCCGGAGGAGCCCCCAAGTTGTAATGAATGTAGCAGGGCCAAGGCCTTTATTAAACAGCTCTTTATTAATGGGGGGTCACAGGGAGTAGGCCCTACGCCTGCTGCTGCTGCTGCCAGGCAACGCCGGGAGGAGGTCCTGCCGATCCCGACGAACGTAGGGATGGGAGTCTCAGCCTCATGGACACGTCCGAGATCTCAATAGTGGCTCATTGGTCTGGGGGTGTCATTCTTCTTAACTGCCCTTAAGGTTGTGGTGATTAAACAGTTACAAAGGACATATTGCAGGTGACTTGGCTTGTTAGTTGAGATGATCTGTGAACTTGGGTTTGGTGTTGGTTGACTATTTTTGTGAATCTTTTCTTCAACAACAACTTCCAGTAATGGTGGTACTGGGAAACTTCTGGAGATTTACATATAGGGTGTGGCTAACTTGATAGGCAGGCAGCAGCAGGCCGGAAATGAGGTAAGGGAAAGGGCGGAAATGGTAAGGCCGGAAATGAGGTAAGGGGAAGGGCGGAAGGAGGAAGTAACTGGGATAGGGGAAATACAATAAACCAGGGTTTGAATTACATAGGGACTACATTTAACTGGGGAAAAGAACATAACAACTTGATCAAAGAACCAACAAACGAATGAGTGGATAGAATGATAAGGTAAGCAACAATCTTTTTAACTCTTCTAGCAATGTTGTTTTATGGTTTTCAGCTAAGACTTTTTACCACAACAAATATCTTTAAATTAATTTCTAACAGAAATTGTGCAAATAAGATGGTCACTTCTTACCCATAATATCCACATGAAATAATGTACCCAAGACAATAGTTGTATTATTTCATGGCAGAATAGTGCAATCTACCTCTATATTATACTTTAGTAGAAAATAAGGAAATGAGACAACTCACTGGTGCTGATAGAAGCAATGCACATTAAATCTCAAGTTTTCCACAATGAGAGATAATATATTACATTTATGTTTTCCCTAAATGTGCTGTAAGTGGACAACATAAATGTTCAGCTTTGAAACAGAATCTAATGCCAAATTATTTTAAGTGATGTCATGTTCCTTCAATACCACCTCAGGTTCATTACAGCCAAGATGTACAGAAACTACTGGAAATTTTGGCTGCTTTATCAGAGACAACTGAGACCCTGTTTAAATGTCCAGCTTTGGTTGCTGACATCTAAGTTATTCAAACTTACATTATAGTCACAAAAAATTTTCAATCTTATTTACACATCCTTATTTACACAGTGTCAATGTGAAACAATATTATTATTATAACGTCTAGGATAATAAATTGCATTTTATTTCAATTATGTTGCTTTTTATGACAATCTCTACATATATGTACATGGCCATGCATCTAACCATAAAAATCGTAACTGTGTGTCCTCTCACATTTTCAATACTTTTGTGATACTCCATTTGACTGGAAAGTAGTTTCAGGCTCTGCTAAAGTATGATTGATATTTCTGTTAATTCCTGAGCAATATTAAAATGCTGCACAGCATATTTTAGAGAAGCTAAGAGACCAAGGGCCTCCTTACTATGTTAGTATAAAATCAGAGTAACTTCACTGGAGTTATATAATTACTCTATTTCCCAACCAATGGGACTTTAAAATCTGTTCAGTTTAGTATTTACATATGATAGAGTATGACTGTCATTTTATTTGCAATGCAGTAACAACTCCATTCAAATTATTCTGAATTCTCACATCTGGCAGGGAGAGACCCAAGTTGTTTAACTATACTGGAATGAGTTTAAATTATACCCAGTATCTTTTGCAACCAGTTTGGTGCAGTCCCACAACACTGAAAACAGTTGATTTTCTGTTTACTCTATATGTGTGAATTATATTTACTTGCAATATTTTACTTGCTATATTTACTTTGGATGTCACTGATGGGTTGTTTCAAGTCACTTCTCTGCTTTTAAGCCACTATTTTATTCTGATAGCAATTTATTTGAGCAGCAGAGCAGCAATGCAAGTTTTTCCATGTGGCTCAGGCAAAGGAAATGTCATTCCATCATTTGTCTCATGTCAGTGTCTTTCAAGTCTTACAAGATAATATCTGTCTGTTCACATAGAAATGGAAAGTATTTATTTAATCTGATCTTTGGCCAAGAAATCCTCTCTCTGCTATCCTGCCAAACCATTGGTGGGGAGGAGGTTTTTCTTTTTTGTATACATATCACAACAAACACAGAATTGAGTTCTATTTTTTCAAAGTTCCCATGAATTCTTATTATGCAATCCAGCTTGAAGAAAACGATCTGGTCTGAACAAAATACTTACATTTTGGCAGATAAGGTACATTCTCATCAGGGCTCCCCTGAACCAGAGTAGCAGAGACAAAAATATACAACAAACAGCTCTAATAATAGGTTGATAACCTGTAGTTTCAAACATGAGCAATCTGTGATTACTGTAAGTGTAATTCTTTTATATAGGAAGCGTTAATAGTTAAAAATAGGAGCTCATTAATACCACTAATTTGGCAACTTCTGAAGATTGTGCTGTTTTTACATAAAGCACATCAAATTACTTGAGAGATCAAGAATAGCATAAAAAAAAAGAACTTTCTCCTGAAAGATCTGAAGAAGATCTTCTAATGATAACAAAACTGCGTATTCTAGCAGTTTATCAGAAAGGCAAATATTAGCATATGAAGGCCTAAACTAAGACTAGCTAAGCCTTTTCTCAGTTACTCTGAGGAGACTTTCACATCCATTCTTAAACATTCTGCTTTTAAATTATTCAAGAAATGCACAGCTATGGCTAGAATAGAATCAAAATTTCAAGAGGGGAAAACATGAATTATACACTGCTTACAACTGCTTACTTTGAAATGACAGTTGTGCCTTCATTAAAAGCTAGAAATCTTAAGAATGGTCAAAAGAGCTGTATTTCACACAACTTTACCTCATGAGCCCTCAATATTGAACTCTGCCTTTATACCACAACACAGACAACTTATTAGTTACCAGCCTAACTAGAATGATGGCAGCTAGTTGCAGAAAACACATGATCTCATGGAAAAGAAAAAGACAAAATGTTTCACCTGCTAGGATTTACTAAGAATCAGTCCTGGCAAAACTCATTTCATGTTTTATGCAGGAAAATTGTTAGGAAGCATCCCATAGAACAGATCAGTTGACAAAGTGAGTAAGACCCTCCAAGGTGAGTGGTAGCTGTCACATACCTTGATTCATCAGGTCAGTATCAGATACATGGTATAGAAAACTCTCCAACATCATTGGAAAAGATTCAGACTTGGAAATGTTACTAATTCAACTATTTCTAACCAGAAGAGCAGAAATAAGAGATAATTGAGAGCCTCACCATAATTCAATAAGTATCTCTTCATGGAAATATTTTCTTATTTTAACACTAATTTTCTGTTGGAAATGCAGTTTTCTTTACAATCTGAATCTAGAATACAGAAAATAATGGGGTTTGCCAGTCTGTGCAAAAGCATTATCTTAGAGTATTTCTTGTTGCAGTAAATATCCATTGTTACTCTTAAAGCTCACTTAGTGAGCCAAAAGTGGGAGGAGAGAGAGAAGTATACTAGAAATGTACTTGGTAATCAGAGCTTATGAGTGTGCTTGGCACTGTCAGTAAATAACACACAAGCAAATCTGATTAGTGAATTCAGGAATCAGTGAATTAGTGAGTTCAGTGAGTTGGCAAATCAGATGGGCCATGAAAAACAGAAAACAACAAGTTCAGTTTTCCAACTCACTGTTCAAATTCAGATACCTTGGAGCCTATACTGATATTCTCAAAAGAGCAGAAGATGACTTCTTGGAGAGAGAAACAGAGTTCACAAATGCAGCACACCACTGCTGCCTTGCAGTGTGCAATTTATTGCCAAGTCAGAAAAATTTGCCTGGATTGCTCCACCCTGAAGCTGATGCTTATGCCTCTATTGAGTTCACACTTTTGTAGTCTGTGTTCCACACCCTCTTGGTAACATGAATGTAGGCTCATTATTATTGCCTTTGTGTAATTTGTTTCTCTTTTTTTCCTTTACAAAAATCTAGTGATTTGAATAAAGATAAAACAGCTATCTGTCACTTACAGAATGTAACCCCAAATTTTGTTTGCCATACTTTGGTTACCTGTCATGTACTTTGATTCTCTTTTCCCTTATCTTAGGTAGTGTCTTGCTAACACACCACCAAGTGAAGGTTCTCTCTTAAAGCTATATTTGGTAGTCAATTTAATTTAGTGCATAAAAACACTTAATTATTAAATTATTATTATTTATTATTAAATTATTTAATAATTAATTATTAAATACTTAATTATTGTGTTCTGTATAGCATCAGATAATGAACATAGTCCAGCCAAAAATATTTCATTATTTTGGAAAAGCTATGTTCTTTGCCAAAGCATAGAAACAATATCACAGTGCTGCAGTCACTGTAGAAATGCAGGTTACATTAGTTCTGTGCTAACACTAAAGCACTGGAGTAAGAGAAAGTGAAATCAAGAAGTGATCACTTCATGATTTAAAAGAAAAATGAGAGCACTGCCACCAGGTTGAAACACAAAATGAGAATTAACAAATCAAAATCTACAAATTTAACTATGCCATGTTTAAGAAAGGAAGGATCACTCCCGTTGATTAAGGTAACATGATGGAGGAAAAGGATTACATAAATATTTGCATTAAACACAGCAAGCAATTGCACGATTCAGAAGAGAAAATCTTTTGAAGGGTCTGGGCCATTGCCCAGGACAAGATCACCCAGCAACAGCTGTGTAAGGTAGCCAGTTTTGCACAGGCAGAACCACCAAGCCGAGAGGGTAGCAGAAAAGCAAGCCCAGGATCCCAGGTGCTGAGTCGCGGGTGTGACACTGAACTTTGGGGGTGTTTTACAACACCCGAAGGTTTTACACGAACCGGGGGCTCTACAGCCGAGCCCAAGCGCGGCGCTGGCCAGCGGCTCTTTGGCGCCTCCTGTCGGCTGCAAGGGGCGCTGCCACCCCCGGCGCGGCGCTGCCCGAGCTCCTGGAGACACCGTGGGGGGAAAAGGGGGGAAAAGTACTGGATGTCACTATTGTTCTGCGCGGTTATGTTCCCTTAGCTCTGCAAGTACATTATGCATCTTTAGACAAGCCAAACCTCTCGTCATTTCACTGTCAAGTCAATGGCTAAATCCACATAATATACCTGGATAATGAAAGCTTCCACTTTTTGGAAGCTCCACTTCCTGTCCTTCGAGAAAAGGGCTGCATTCTGGAAAGCTCAATTACGTTACAAATATTCCGGTGCAACGCATATTGCTGGTAAGAGCAAAGTAGATGCACACTCTCTCAGAAGGGAAGCAGCCCTAGAAGAATGTGAAAAGCTATAACCTGGATTGACCTGCACATTGAGTTTTGGTAATGGATCCTGGTCGCCAGGAGAAAGTTCTGTTGAAACCAGAAGCAAACAGCATTCTTGCTACCAAGGCAAGGTATATTTACATACAACCTGCCCATCCATTTTCACTTAACAAATAAACTCTGATTTGGTCATTTGTATCTTAACTCTGAAATGACAAAGAGACCAAAGAGCTCCAGGGTATATCTGTTGAATGGCACTTTGGCCTGAGAGATTATTCCAGTGCCCCCTGTTAAGGGTGAGTGTTTTCATTTATTCAGGCATAGAGTCATGCACACTTCAGCAGGATAACTTAGTAAATAAGCTGATAGTAGGGTTTTATATATATGACACTATGCCTATTTAGGATAGGAGCTAAATGTTTTTATGTGCTGGTGTTAGGGCAGCAAAAGCAAGTACTGCAAGCAGGCTGCCTCATAGCTCAGTAGAAGCATACACGCCAAAATCAAGGGAACAGGAGGGAATGCAGAATCAAGAAATAGAATGCAGAATTTTGACCAATAACTTTACATAAATTCAATTTATGGGAAAATTCTGTGTAATGAGATAATGTTACTCACTTTTCCTCTGTGTTGTGTGGCATCGCTTTAGGTAATACACCTTATACAAATGCCCAACCTCTCTCCTAAGAATTGTCTTGTCATCTAAGAAAAATGGCTGTAAAGAAAGGGGGGGAGAGGACTGAACTGAAGGATGAATGAAGGGAAATGTGATTACTAGTTTAGACCTACTACCCAGTAGTCTTCATTAGTTTCATATCATGCAGTGTGAAATAAAAATCACATTTGGAAATAGATGGTGAGGAGGGAGAGGCAGAAGGGAAATACAGGTGGGTACAAAGCTGCCAATAACCTGTCAGATCTGAGAGGGAAGTCATAAAGAGTGCATGAGGAGCAGAAGTACTTGACCCTTATTATTTATCTATTTTAGATGTAGTGAATCTTTCATATAGAGGGTAAAATGACAGAAACAAAAGAAAAGCTGCATGTGCCCATGCCTCTGTATAGGCACCTTTGAGAGTTCTACCAGTGCTTTGACTGTGATACTTATTAGGCATGAAATCACTGGCTTTGGTTCATGTAGGTTGTATGACAGAGACACCATCCAATCAGTCCCAGGTAATCCCAGTTGCAGGTAAACAGTTTTGCTGTATATTGCAGTAACTCCAGCTTGCCCTGTAATTGGAACAGGAAAAGAAGTTTTGGGGTTTTTTTTTTTTTTTTTTCTTTAAAAAAAAAAAAAAAAAAAAAGAAAAAAGCAGCTCAGGCAGAGCAACAAGGGAGTGATTAGCTTGCATGGCAGTGCTTCTCCCAGACTGCACAGAGAACTAAGAACCCAGAAGCAACAGGCAAGTAACTGGTCTGGGAGAGGGGGAGGACTAGAGAACATTTTCCTTGCATCCTACACTTGAGAGCTTACTCAATTAGCTTTGCACAACTGCTCTACAAAAGCATATACAGGCAGTGAAGAGACATCTCATTACACAGAGAAATTCTTTCATTATTTCACGGGAAGGGAAGGGAAGGGAAGGGAAGGGAAGGGAAGGGAAGGGAAGGGAAGGGAAGGGAAGGGAAGGGAAGGGAAGGGAAGGGAAGGGAAGGGAAGGAAGGGAAGGGAAGGGAAGGGAAGGGAAGGGAAGGGAAGGGAAGGGAAGGGAAGGGAAGGGAAGGGAAGGGAAGGGAAGGGAAGGGAAGGGAAGGGAAGGAGGGAAGGGAAGGGAAGGGAAGGGAAGGGAAGGGAAGGGAAGGGAAGGGAAGGGAAGGGAAGGGAAGGGAAGGGAAGGGAAGGGAAGGGAAGGGAAGGGAAGGGAAGGGAAGGGAAGGGAAGGGAAGGGAAGGGAAGGGAAGGGAAGGGAAGGGAAGGGAAGGGAAGGGAAGGGAAGGGAAGGGAAGGGAAGGGAAGGGAAGGGAAGGGAAGGGAGGGAAGGGAAGGAAGGAAGGAAGGAAGGAAGGAAGGAAGGAAGGAAGGAAGGAAGGGAAGGAAGGAAGGAAGGAAGGAAGGAAGGAAGGAAGGAAGGAAGGAAGGAAGGAAGGAAGGAAGAAAAATTTAATATAGTATGAGATAGTAGTAACTCATGGTGCTACTACTGGTTATGCTCAGTGCCATTTAGAGAAGGAAAAAGAACACAGTGCACCAAATTTTCCAAAACAGCTGAGAGAGTGGGAGTTTAATAAATCCCAAATTCACTAACACTCCAGCTCGCCCATGCATGGTGTTCTCAGCAGTTTAAGTGCTTTGGGGAGGCCATCTGAAGCTATACATAGATGCATGCCTGCAAATGGGTACCACATTACTATTTTACTATCTTTCTAAAAAATAAGAGAATGCTAGGCGTAAGTTTAACTACGATCATTTTTCACTTCCCACAATTACAAAGCTGCCAAGTCCGTGCCAGATGCCTGAAGATTTGTGGATTGCTGGAGGGAGTCTGCACCTAGTGAGTGAGTTTGAGATTTTGCTATTTTTTGTTTTCATTGCTCTCCATCCTCCCTGGAGGACAGCAGATGGTGGCATTATCATGAATGGATCATTTGTTAAGAAGAAATTTCTCATGATTTCTCAGTATAAAAATCATCTAAGTATCAGAACACAGGACACACTAGTGTATTACCTGTTTTTAGTTTAAAAGGACAACTTTTTCCGAGCTTATCAGAAAAAAAAATGTGGAAGAAATTATTTTCCACTGCAAAGAGAAAACACTGAAATTCTGCTGCCTTAACCACTACTAACTTACTACTAACTTAACTATTACTACTACTACTACTACTACTACTAAATTTATATTGTATCAAGACACCAAATCCTGGGTTTTTTAATCAGGATGAAAATTCTTAAACCATTAAATTATGCTACAGCTTTGTTGAATTCATTATGTTTAAAAATTAGGGGGCACTCAAGTAACTCTGTGATTCACTAAAAAGAATGGCAAATGTCCTTCTGACAATACTGAACTATCCTGACCACTAGAAAAGGAAATGTCTGCTAACTTCCCAAACTGCAGAAAGCACTGGCTTGTTTGAAAGGTACGTTCAGGATTCTGAACCTGTACTGTAAAGGTAGAAATATAGACAATACATGCATAAGGCTAAAATACTTTTTTTAGGTAGGCCTTCTGATTGTTTTCCAGAGCATTTCCTACCACGCTTAAATGCCCCAAACATTTCTTACTTACCTTTTTAATAGATTTGCTGAAGCTTGCTATAATACTGAACTCACTAAATAGTCAGCAGAACTATGTGTTGGAATAGAACAAAAATTGGGAAATGTATTGAATAGTTGGGGAAGTAAGGCAAAAGAAGTAAAAGATATTTTAGGGAAATATAAATGTATATATTACCACTTAGACCTTTCTTATAATATGCCAAATAAAACTGGGATGCAGTAGCAATACAAAAGCATAAGTATAAAAGCATCCTTCCAAGGACACCGTATCTAAAGGTACTAAAGAAAAAGAAAAAACTCTTATGATCAAAACACAGTCTGGAAAAGTCATTTTAGGATCTCAATGCAACTAATCAGCTCCCCTCACCCTCTTAATTTTATGGGCCTGTCCATAAAAAGTTTTATAAAAATTGCCTATACTATTTTCCCCATTTATACATAGCACTCTTTCTGCCATTGTGGTCTGAAGTCTAGCAACCAATGCTAGCAGGAAGTTCAAGGATTCAGAATATCAAAATTGAGGCCTTTACATTTTTTCTGCTTTCTTTCACTGAAGGTTTTGCTCTATCAAACCATCTAATTGCTCTTTGAGAAAATAAGCCTCCTGCCCACTTCTATTCCTTCTCCTTCTTTGTCAAACTGTCCATCTGATCCAGCACTGATGGAAATCACTGACCATGTAGCCTTGTATAAAATTTTGCCTTTTCCCTTTCATTTGTAGTGAGCTTGAAAAGCATAAACTTGAAATCAAATATCCAACCATCTGAAATTAATACCATTACTAAGATACACATTATTTCTCAGACTAAAACTCCCTGTAATACTTTGTACCACAGAATATTTGATTACCCATGATACTTACCAGCTGTGCTTGTACTCAGACTGCAGTGCCAGAAATCTTGAGTTTGGTCATGCCTTCCATTTCAGAAATAACTTAATACCAAGATCCTCGTGGATGCAATATCAAAAAGAAAGTTAAGAACTTCTTGCTGATTAAATGAGAAAGCTTGCTAGGACATAAATCAGAAGGGGTATGACCCTCAGGCCACATAGGTGGGGAATTTAAGTTTTTTTCTAGGAATGAATCATAAATTTTTCACTAACTGATTCATCTGTAACACAAGAAATTTTAAAGAGGAGGCATACAGAACAGTCTGTTTTTTCATGGAAGGCTCAAAATTGGAGAAGAAAAATAGATGCTCCAGAAGAGAATTCAATTTTTTTAATTAGCATGCTAATCTTGGGCATGATTATGACAATGTTTAATTTAACTTTTTGCCTTCTGAGAGCTGAACATAACTCATCACAAAACAGACTGTTTTTAAAGAGTAATTGTTGCAAGCTATATTAAAATGTTCTAATAGTAGCAATTCATGTTAATTAGAAAATTGTTAATGCCTCATGAAGAACCACTTGTTCTGCATTGCTTTTTGAGAAGGGAGTTGGTCTGTTTATTTATTTATTTTACATATATTATGTGGGTGTAACTGTTTCTGTAATTTCAAATTTTTGCAGAATTATGTGTGTAAAGTAACAAAGTAAAGTGAGGTAGTATTTTCTAAAAAAGCAAAAAAGCAGAAGTCTTAAAAATTGGTCTATGCCATAGTTACTTCTATGTACACTTTGAAAGCTGATTGTGTATATTTAACCAATGGCAGGTAGTAGGAAATTATTCTGATGATGCTGATTTTTATGTTCTTATTGTTTAGCCAAGCCTGTACAAACAAATTCAATGAAGTCCAGATCAAAATTCTACATATTTTTTAACTCTTTTCAAACTTATTGATTGAAAAGGTTTTAGAGCAAAATCAGGAGCTCTGCTGGGGAGTTGTGGCCTTGTAGATTGCTACAGTATCTGAAATGCCCCCCATCAATAAAAAAACAGAAAACATAAATTTCTTCACAGTAGGTAGATGTAGAAACCCTCCTTTTCCCCTGCTTCTTAGTTGAGTCAATCACAGTTCATAATAAAAACACAGAGAAAGTCAACTACTAAGCCCTTCCATAATCTTATCCTACCACACAAGCTGTGGTCTTTTCTCTACATGGTGACAGAGAACAACATGCAAAAGGTTTCTGCACCTCCCACATTAGAATGCCATGTTTAGATACAGAAAACAAGGAGAAGGCCATCTCCATCCCCCTTGACTACAGTCTCTAGCTTTGCTTGCCTAAACAAGGCAGAGCAGAGCTCCCAGTTTTGTTCTCTTTACTCATGCACCTAACAGGCAAGTAAGTTAGTTAAGTACCTAGGTGCACAGGGCCACTGAGGGAGGGTAAGCAAGCAGAGCATTGTTCCCTGGAGCCATTGTTCTGAGACATCAGGAAGGCCTGAAACATAGTGGTTCAACTCTCCCAAAATACTGCCCCAAATTCAGTCTTTCAAGAGTTTGCGTGGGAGTGCTGGTGATTGACCCTGGCTGGACACCAGCTGCTCCTCAAAGCCAGTCTATCACTCCCCTCAGCTGGACAGAGGAGAGACAATGCAACAAAAGGCTTGTGGGTCAAAATAAGGGCAGGGAGAGATCACTCAGCAGTTATGGTCATGAGCAAAACAGACTCGACTGAAATCTGTTTGATTTATTACCAATCTAATCAGAGCTGGATAATGAAAAAATAATAATAACAAAAAAAAAATCTTAAAACACCTACTCCCATCCCTCCCTTCCTCATGGGTTCAGCTTGACTCCTGAATTATCTGCGTCCTTCCCCCTCAGCACAGTGGGACTGGGAACAGGGGTTGTAGTCAGTTAATCACACATGGTTTCTGACACTCCTTGCTCCTCTGGGGAAGGACTCCTCACACCCTTTCCAGCTCCAGTGTGCACGCCTTCCACAGGGTGCAGCTGCTCAGAACAGCCTGCCCCACTGTTTCCCTCCCCAGCAAAACTGCTCCTTTGTGGGGGCCACAGGTCCTGCCAGGAGTCTGCACCAGCATGGGCTTCCCACAAGGTCACTGCCTCCTTTGGCCACCCACCTGCTCTGGCATGGGGTCCTTCACAGTCTGCAGGTGGGTCTCAGCTCCACCGTGGATCTCCATGGGCTGCAGGAGCACAGCTGCCTTGCCATGGTCTGCACCAAGGGCTGAAGGGGAATGAATCTCTGCTCCAGTGCCTGATGCACCCCCTCCCCCTCCTCCTCTGGCAGGGATTTTTCTCTCATACATTCTCACTCCTGTCTTATCTGGCTGCAATTGCTTCCACCAATAATTTCCCTCCCTTTCTTAATTATGTTATCCTAGAGGCTCTACCACCACAAGTGATGGGCTCAGCCTTGGCCAGCAGCGAGTCCATCCTGGATCCAGCTGGCTCTGTCAGATGTAGGAGAAGCTTCTATTAGCTCCACATTGAAGTCACAACTGTAGCCCTCTGCTACCAAAACCTTGCCATGCAAACCAACTACATTGTGGGAGCACAGTGTTAATCCCTGTCAAACTGCTGTGTAAGTCACAGTCATGTTTCCAAGGACTAAAACATAACCCTGCTTATTAGAGTAGATCCTCTTTTAGCCTAAGTCAGCATTGCTTGAGTCACGCTGCAACAGCCTAACTCGTGTATCACCAGGGCATCTCCCGAGCTCTTGTGAGCCTAACTCCTCTGCTACAAAAACTGAGCAGAAGACAGCCTTTAATTTCAGTGAAATCAGGAACAGATCAGTCCTGGGGAAGGTTATGCTTCCAACATACTGAATTATAGCTGTTTCTTGGGTGCTGCTTTTACTCAGTCCTGAACAAATTCCTTGCCAGTTGCTCTAGGATCTTCTGATCTAGTAGCCCATATGTTTTTATGACTTCAGTAAGTTTAACTCAAGAAGTGGTATGGCAAATGGAATACCTGATATTATTTCAGACACAAACAGTAAAAAAGTAAAAGTAAAAGTAAAAGTAATCCTAGGCTATGTCATACACATTGTAAAATCTGACTAAGAAATGAAAAAGGAATGTAGCAGTTCAAGCAGTAGCTGGAAATAATGATAAATGGACTGTAATTCTTGAGCTGCTCCCCACCATTGTAAAAGTAGAAGGGGAAGCTGTTTTGACACTTACCACACTCTTTTAGTCTCTTACTTAACCATACTTACACTCTTAGGCTTACTTTCTATAAATGTGACAACTTGCAGAAAAAGAGTCATCTTGTTTGGAGGACTACTTAGTGGTCATGAAGTTACTTCTTGCTGAATTATTGAATAATAGCCTCAAAGTTTTCTGTAAGTAAAATATATTCGACAATCATAATTGGAAGAGACAACATAAAACATATATTGTATCTTTTAAATAAACAATCAAAATACTTTTGATTTGCACAAGACTACATAAACAAGTAACAAAGACTTTGCTGGCAGAATTTTCTCACTGGGTGGGTCATTAAAAATAATTCTGCTTTCATGCTTCTGCCCTTCTATAGGAATCAGATTTTTCTTTCTTTTTTTAATTTAAAATTACTACCGTTATCCTTGCAGATAAAAACTTACCCCAGCATATTGTGTTAGACATGAATATCGTAGTAACAAGGTTCTTTTAAATGACTCTTGTGATATTGTGAACAGTGCTTTTTCTAACCTAAGCTACATTTTAAAAGTGCCTTCAAGCTTTTCATCTCACAATGCAGTTCAAATAGTAAAACACAATAAAACATAGATTGCTGAAGATCAAGCACACAGAGAATAAGCACACAGTGGATAGATTTTTTTAGTGATTCTAAAGTATTTGATGCTTGTATCTCTTCAATGAAAAGCATACTTACCAAGAAAACATTCATTCTTTCCTTGGATGTGTAAGAAAAAAAATGTAGATCTGATAGTTCTGCCTTCTGCAGGAATTCTACACTTTACAAGAGAGTGAATTATCCATTAGCATTGTTCTACCAAGGTTCTTACAACAGGAAGAGCTATATCATGAACTCTGGCTTGTACCATATCAAACTTGGATTAATCCCAGCAGTGAAGCCTATCTCCTGCAGTTTGAGGAGAGGATGGCTGTACATTCACCAGTCAGGACTATACAAGTCCTTCTCTAATCTCTAGAAATATAGGCTCTCCTGGGAGGGGAGAAGATGCCTGTTGCTTCACTGAAAGCTTTCCTAAAACACCTACATTTTTATAATAACAGAGGGAGCTGAATGGGTTCAATATAAAGAAGACCACAGCATATAACCATAGCTACAGTAGAAAGTCACAGTAAATTTGATGAGATTTCAAAGCAATTTAGTTAGCAGCACACTAATCTGTACAAAACATTCATTTCAGTGAGTGTGACAGTAATATTTACAGAAAAAAAGTATGTCTCATGCAAGTCTGTAGATTAGGCTGATCACAATGAATTAACTTAAAATTTCATTTTAAGTACAATTTTTTCATGAAGACAAGCCCACTTCCTTGGAACATTGCCTGCATTTATCACACTTGGACATTTTGTTCAGAGCAGACATAACATTTTTGATAATATTCAGCATGTAGAATAAAGCTGCAGTAGTTTGTCATGGGTGGGCTGATCCTCGCCCACTCGAGTTAGACAGGTTTTGGAGGACTTGTGAGAACAGCAGAGAGCTTCTCTCGTGATTAATAGGCACGCAGTGCTGCTCCATCTCCCAGGAAACCGTGCTGCTGGATTGGGGCATGCTATGATGGAACAGCACTCGTGTCAGCCCTGTCCTTTGTTCCACTGTCTCCTATCAGATGTTTGGGAACCACCACCATTTCTGCTGCTCCCATATGAAAATCATCACATTCTTCCTCACCACATCACCCAGACCTTCAGAAAAAGCAACAGCCAGCCCTGATGCCTTTTTTACCAGAAGAATAATTGACAGAAATTTATGATTCATCAGTAGTAACAGTCTTCAGTTTCTCCTCTAGCAATCATCTTGCCTGCTCTCTTTGGTCAGCAGTTGGGGATCCAACTCAGAGAACAGTAGGGAACAGTGTTAAGCAGCCTACAAATACTAGCATTTCATGGCCTGTTACACACCTCATCCACAGCACACCTGTTTCACAGACTGGAGGAAAGAGGAGGGTCTCTTTCCCAGAATAACTTCAATTAGGTCACCTAGTCACAGGAATGAAGAATTCTAGTGATGCTCTCTCCTCAAAGTTGAGGAAGGCATAGAACTGGGTAAACACAAGCATTAAGAAGTGAGTAAACTCTTCTAGGCATTAAAAACAAGAAATAGTCTTTATTTGTGTTTATCTTTGATCACCAGAGCTGCACAGGGCAGTAATTTAACACAAAAACATTATAAAACATACAGTAGAAAATCTGATATTAGAATTCAAGAACAAAATCACTACTTCACACACTTAAACTGCACAGCTCTGGCTTGCAGGGTCTCTTTGTGCCTGGCTAAGAGGGCCAAAATAAAGTGACCCAAGGACACAGCATAACTGTGTTTCATCTGCCAACCCATCCTCTTCTTGTATTCTTCAGTACTACCAATAATATATTTGGGGTTGTTTTTCTCAGAAGCCGACCAAAATACATCTTTAATGTAGAAAAATTATTTTCATGGGTTTTTTTTTAATGCAAGAATCTTGTTTTATCTTAGCTTCATCTTAGCTTAGCACAAGCTAAGAAAAATATTTTAGAATTTGAGTCCTCATTTTTCAATACAGTAACTACCATCAGTGTTTAAAACACAGTAATTACTAGTAAGAGACAGAAATGGGATTTCTTAATTTAATCGCTGGATTAGATCATTAATCACTTCTATATCTGATATATAGACAATACCAAAATAACAATATTCCCTCAGGTTCTATTATTTCAACTAATTGCAAAAAAGAAAAAAAAAATCCAAACACTGTCATAATAATCTATGTGCACTTTTCTTTTTCTCTCTTTATGTTTGTGAAATGAAGGTCAAAATAATTACACAAAGGCATATATTAAATACTCAAAACCAAAACCACTGAAAAAACAAATTATGCTAAAGAATATAAAAATTAGTTTAAGATAAAATACATGTTTAAAAAACATACCTTGATATTTATCCTCCTATAATTCAAGATTAAACTGTGCTATATTAAAGCTCAGCTTATTGGCCAAATTTAATTCTCTGTCAGGAAACACTTCTGGTCTTTTCTGTGTATCAGCAACTTTAGAGAACTGCAACCTGGCTGCAAGATTTGTGGAACTTGCTTTCTTCTCCTTTTGGAGGTCATCTTTCATAGCAGTATCACAGATCTAAAAGAGGGCAGACAATTCTCAATAATTTCCATATTTTTTTTTCTCATAGGAATGAAATGAAGTGTTCTCTTCTCACTATTTCGGAAAATAATCCCAATTACTATGACTATGGCAACCAAATAATGGCCAGGGATTCTTCTCCCTCCCACAAAATTGCAATAAACAGCTCCCATTGTAGCTAATACTTGGGCATGGTAAGAGGGCACTCAACACTGTGCAAAACCAGCACGGTTCAGTTCTGGAGACAGGTCAGTGCCAGCACCTGGAAAGCCTTCCCCAGGGATGCCTTCTGCAGGATCATTCAATAGCCTCTAAAACGTTGCATTCGTGACTGTATCTCTGCCACACATATAATTAACTATCTCTGCTATACATATAATTAACTCACCTTCTCATGGCCACTACTCCCTCCTCACCTTCCCTGGACTATGAACACTTAGATTTAACAGGGAGTTTTCCTTTCTATCATTCAGGAGTCTACAAGCAGAACACAAGGAATTCAATGCTGCAAGGAGAACATAGTGGTTTTCCCTTTTAATACAGCAAGAATGAATCCTTCAGGTATACAAAGCAGACTTGGTGTCCTTCCGGATGTCTTGTTTCTCCCCCTCATTCAAAACATAAGCTCTAGTGCCTTCCATTAAATAGTGGAGAAGTACATCTTTGCCCACTGTTAGAAAGGAAGATTATTATTTGACTGTTTCAAGACTCATCAGTTCTCACTCTCTCGTTCCCATGGAAACTATCCCCAGTGAAGTTTGAGAGGGGCTTTGTGTGCAGCAGAAATGACAATAATTATGTAGAGAATTAGGTTTCTGCAGGGGAAAATCTTAAATAATTTTCAAAATTTGTCCAGACCTTAGACAGTAAATCATCCACTAGTTTCACTTTTGCCAAATAATAAAGTTTTAATGAGTATTTTGCCACATTGATTTTTAGTTCATTATGTTTCCTAGGGAAAAAATTGTACTGAAATAAAGAAGCATATTTTATCTGAACAGAGACCAATGTTGATCAACATAAAATAAAGAGTATATTGTTAGGCTGAAATTAGTCCAACAATGTTTTCTGAGAGAAGCTGTATCTAAATTTATGGATAAATTTATGTTGTGAAAGGTATATCTACCATCTCCCTTGAAACAGAGATTGTTTCACTGTATCTCTACTATAAATTAATTTGATGGAGCGAGAAGTAAACTGGCCCTGCATCTTCAACAGAAAAATAGAGGAGAAAAAATGGGAGAAAAAAAGGATTGACTTAAATACAAAATTTTATAAGATGCATGAGCGTGTTTTAAATTCTGGTGCTTGATGAATGAAAAGCAATAGATTTAATAATGACAATATTTCATTAAAAACCCTATGCTTATAATTGAATCTAATTATGTTCTGTAGAAAGAAGGTATACAGATTTAAAACAAGATAGATGTTAGAAAGAAGTAATTGTAATGATGAGCAAACTTACAGAGACATAACTATCAGGTAAAGTATTACAGAAATTATGATTAGTTACTATTCTATACCTTTTTTAAAAATATTTGGAAATAGAATAGGTAAAGAGACAGGAAAAGGAGTGTGGACACGAACATGGGGCCCTATTCAGTTAAGACCACATTCAACAGAGGGTTTAAGCACCTATATAATTGGATAGCAATTCCAAAACCATAAACCAGGCATCTACAAGTGCCTACTCTAAAGGGCACCTCTCACTTGAACCTGAAAGTTTTCTAAAAAAATTGCTTCTGGACAAGCCAAAAATGAAACATCTTGGCAGTTTGTGTCTATTAGGCAGTTTGCCTATTCTAACTGAAGACCCCAAAATCCCAGGTGACACTGGCCCCTAAGGAGTCAATGTCTGTACTCAAAACACACCAAGCCTACAGCTGGAGCTCACAGTAGTTCACAAAATGAACAGGTAAACATTTTCTTTTAAAACACAGTCAGAGAGGACAAAATTGTTGCAAGCTTTTATTTTCATACAGTATCCTGCTGGTTACAGCACACATTGGAAAAAAACAGGAGACACCTGGGTTTAAGATCTCTTCAGCATGAGGAGGCTCCTCTCACCTCCTCTCTTTCTGCTGCCTTAAAAACATGCTTAAATACAGGGTAGACAGCAGAGAGGGAGGGGAGCAGAAGACATGAAAAAGTATGTGTTTAGCACTGAGCAGTTTGGGCTGTCATCTGAATAACAAAAATACAGATTGGACCCCTTGGAGTTGTTTTGGAGTTGTGTTTAAAATGCACGAACGAGTCTGGAAGATGGAACTCTGCTGCCCTCCCTGCCAGAAGAGCCAAGTCACCAGTCATCCTCCTCCAGGCCCCAGGACTCCCAGCTTACCTCACACAGACTTGCAGCACAGCTCCCTCCCTAGCTCCAGCCTCCCAGGCATTCCCCCAGGATCTGGGAGATGCAACTTCAACCTGCCCAAATGAGCAGTAAGCCTTCTCAGTCAATGCTTATGCTACTGATTTGCATATAGGAGATATGAGGAAGAGGAGAACCACCATGGGTTTGATGGGGGTTTGTGTGTTGGGTTTTGTTTTTTTTTTTTTTTTTTTCTTTTAAATAAAGACATAGAAGGATAAGAACATGTACCAAAGCTCAGAGCTTGCATGCACTGGCAGGAGAGGCAGTGTGCCAAAGGAAGGAGGTGCTCCAGCCCACAGAGAGCTAAATGCCAAAGCTGCAGAAGGAGGCAGAGGTCCTGAAACATCCCTGCTCCTGCTAATTGACTCTCACAGCTTCCTGCTGAGAATGCCAATGCTTTCTGATCACTCCTCCCCATATGTAATGTTCATCACCCCAACTATTTAACAGAGGTAATTAGGGTGCCAAACACCTGGAAATCATGCACAGGAGCTTGCTATTTCTTCCCTCTGAAGGCTAGATGAAATTCTAGTCTCTATGAACCACAGTTTTTCCTTTGTTAAAAATAGATTAAAAATAAGCTTTATATTCCACTGGGTTAGCAAGAATAAATGTACTGAACATTGAGGAGCTCAGTAATGAGAGTTGTAGCACAAGATAAACCTTGTAGAAATAAGATCCCTGTCTGAAATCTTACCTATGCAAGCAATAAACATAACCAAGAAGAGTAATATGAATGTGATACAAAACTATTGGAATATTGAGTTGGTTAACACAGAATGATCCTCTCAACATTGTGGGAGGAAAATAACCCTGGGGGCAATGCTAAAATCACAAGCTTTCTGAACATAAGCAGCAAAATTCCCTTCAAAATTCTCTCCCAGTTCTGCTACAGATAGGAAGGAACCACAGTAATAGCTTAGGCCAATATTTACCCCTTCACAGCAGCACAGTATAAGCAAGGAACTGGCACAACCAGAGAAAAAGATAGAATTTTCTATCTCTGGATTGAGGAGGGATGAATGATTGCAGAAGTGAAAAGCTTTGCATAAAAAGGAGTGGGGCTCAGATTTTGACCCTGCTTCTAGGGCTGCTTGAAGAAAGACATTTCTGCTTCATGAAAGACGAAATTTCAAAATCTGGCTTTAAGCCAAACCAAGATAGATTTTTCCAAGCTGATGGTTTCCAAACATGACTTTTGGAAAATAAGCAAGATGCTTGATTTTCCATACAGCAATGATCCTGTAATGCAAAAGCAGCATTTTTCATAAAACCACAGAATTCAGACTTCACCATCAGAATTTTTTAGTTTTGTCAGTGAGATTCAGTTGTAACTACATAATTTAATAAAAATTTTTAAAATAACTGCATTACTTGATGAATTTCTCTGTGAAGTTTCTGTCATTAACTACTCACAAGTAAGATTCATGGTGAACACAAAAACACAAAAAAGGCAGGAACTGGACACAAAGATCAAGTCAGAAAACAAGTACTAACCAAGAGAAAAGATGGATCTTTTAAGGCATAAGAAAAAAGGCAGCATGAAGGCTATTTACCTTATCTTGTCTCAAGAGTGTATCTATCCAGAGTTGTGCAGAGTTTCACAATGGTAGTGATTGCCATTAAAGGTAAACTGATTCAGGCAAGACTAGTGGACTGTGTGAAAAAAGCCTTAATAATTCCATAAAACAAGAGCAAGTTGACTAAAATCCATCAAATTAAATAGTTCCTTCTTAATTTTTTTCACCAATTTGTTTCTGCTTTATCATTGTGCCACAGAAGCTTCAGCATAGATTTATAGCAGAGTTTCACTCCTGTATATAATTGAAGTCAAAGTCTGAAACAGATTGTAGATCTAAGGTTTCCTAACTTACCCTTCCCTCAGGCACAAAAATTCATTTGAGAAGTTGCCCATTTTTCAAGTGAATTACATATATTCTGTCTTAATGTAGAAATATATGAAAAATAGAATAGATGGATAAAAATAAGCTCAGTCTGGAGCAGCACAGAATTTTCAAACATTCACCACTGTGAACTGTTAGGAGCTGTAGAGCTTTTTAGCAGGGGCCCCAGTTTGGAAGCCTAAGGTTGCCATCTTTTGGAATTGCATGTGAATTGTGTAGCTCCCACATAGTGCCATTTCATGAGGTCAGGAAACAACAGCAGCTTAGTGAACAAAATTTTGGATCAGACAAATTGCCTATACTGCTAAAAAGTCTTTACCTCAAGGTGTTTTAATCACTAGTAGCATCCAAGGTCAGAAGAAATTTCCGTGCTTGTTACCAGTTCCCACCTCACCCAGGTAAGTTTAACAATGATTCTACACAGGTCAGTGTGAAGGACCCTAAATCCACCTCCAACTTCTGTGGAAATGACACTGAATCTACATTTGAAGAGAGCATATAGAAAGGCTTTCTATTTTAGCCTCCACCCAGTTCCCCTGCCTCCTCCCTATGCTCCTTTAAAGTGTCTTCCTCCTCATTCTGGCTGAGAGCTGGCCCAGGGCTTACACAGCAGCTTTCCCATCTCCCTTCTGGTATGGAGTTACACCTTCCCTTCCATGTCCCACTCTGCACTCCAGCCTCCCCAAATCATGCAACTTGCTTTGTTCTCCCAGAAGATGCCGTCTTTGCTCTCCATCCAGTCCCATCCAGGAGATGGGACAAGATTCTGTATTCTCCTCCTGGCCAAGATGCCTCCTCCTTTCCAGCTCAAGATCTGGAAAATTAGCAGTCAGCAGATTAAGCTGTTTTCCAGAATCATGAGATTCAGTATCCTCAGCTTCAACAGGAGTTCTCCTGAGCCTAATGAAATTTTCACTTAAAGAAACTATACCAAAGTCATACACACCACTCTAGTGATGGAAATAGCATCTGTATTAAGCAATCTTCTTTCCAACTCCTCATGGTGGATATGCTGGTACAGCTGGTGACTGAGAAAACAGGATTATGAATGACATAGGGACCATACCATCAAAAATTCACTATATTCTTACTTCAACCCTCTGGCTTCTGTCAAGCCAAACATTGTAGGGTGTTGGCAAAGATGGCCAGCATCCTTCTGGGCTATATTAAGCAAAATGTTGCCAGCAGGTTGACAGGTTCCTCTCTCTCCACTCAGCACTGGTAAAACACTCCAGGAGTAGGGAGTCAAGGTCTGGCCCCCACAGACATAAACATCAAACTGGAACAATTCCAGTGAAGCGTCATGAAGGTGACCAAGTGACTCAAACAACCCTCCCAAGAGGCTGGGAGAGCTGGGGCTGTTCTTGGAGAACAGACTGGAGAACAGAAAGCTCAGGGGTATCTTGTCAGTGCATACAAATATTGGATGGGAGTGTGTAAAGAAGGTGGAGACAGGCTCTCTTCAGTAGTTCCCAGTAACAGGAAAAAAGCAATGGACACATATGAAAATATAAGAATTTCCACTTAAACGTAAGAAAATACTTTTTGACAGTGAGGGTGACCAAACACGGGAACCCTGCTCTAAACTAGGGTCTGAGATTCCATCAGTTCCCAGTGACCATGTATATACTTCCCATAAATATGTCTCCATGATCCTTTTCCCTCAAAGGCTCTCCTCTGAAACATCCCCACAGTTACAATCCTATCAACCTCCAAGTCACATGGTAAAGCTCTTGTTTACAAAGTCTGCTAAACTCTCAGTTATTATGTGGTTGATGATTGTGATTACTATTGACCTAGGCACTCTCACTATCCTTTTAACTCCTGTTTTCTGCTTTCTTCTATCATGTTGTTTTACAGTGTGCAAACTCTGAGAGTTAGGACTGGCTTTTTAGTCTGTGATTATACAGCCTCAAGCACCTTATGCATACCTAGTTTTCCTAGATACTATTGTAAAAATAAGTAGTAAAAAATTGATCTGTTGATGTAAGTTTAAAAGAGTACATTATCTATCACTTCCATTTTCAGATATGTATTCAAGAAGATTTTCTTCATGGAAGATGTTAATTTCACTTGAGTTTAGCAATTTAACTGAGACCTCATGGAAAGACAGAGAAACACCATCAGAAAGGCATTCATCTCACCTCAGAAGACTTCTCAGCCTGGTGTCATCCTGCCTCTCTCATTATTTATTAGAAAGTGACCATAGAAACATAAAATTCAGCCAGCTGAGTTGATGTAAAAAGGCATCTTTTTGACTAGACACAAACCTACACACTCATCAGTAAAAATCTAGCTTTGAAAATGTTTATCTACATGGCCTGAACAAAATCTCATCTTTTGTTTTTCCCCCAAAATGTTAGAAAGTAATACAAGATCGCTTATAACACATCATTCATATAATTCAGTTACAGTACTATGCTTTACTAGTTGCTATCTTTCTTCATAGAAGCTGAGAGGATATTCCAGTGTGCATCTACTTCTTTGTGCACTGACACTGTTTTTTGAGAAAAAAACCCATTTTTCTTGTCACAGTCTGTAAAGCAGCTATGGAACACAAAAAGCCACTCAACTGAGTTGCTCCAGTTTCAGTTAAACCTGCTAAAGATCTGGATTAGGCATTTCTAAAATGTCCTTCAATGCTTTGCAACTTAGATAAAGCTTAAGTAGCACCAATAACCTAAGATTGTGTTGAGGAATCTGAAAGTAGTGCTAGACTAACTGCAACAGTTTTGGTAATTAAGTGCTCCTGCAAAAGGCATTCAGTATTCTGACACTTCTGTTAGGGTGAGGAAAAGACTTGTTAGAAGTAACAACGGATGACTGTTGTGACACAAAAACTGCTGAACTCCAGCAGTCTCTGATTAACAACTTACAAAGCCAAACAATTAATTCCTGCCTTTGCAATATAACTTAAGTTACAAAATGCCAGTGAGGAAAATTAATTTTATTCCCCCAACAAGCTGACCAAGGCTATACAGTCTCCTACACAATCTGAATCTAATTTTGAGTAAAAGAGATTCAGAGCGAGAACTTTTTTTCCTTTGTTGTGAAATTCAGTCATGTGAAGAGAGAACAAGTGTTTACTATTCTTTCAGAAAAAAGAAGTATCTGTGATGATTGCCAAGAAGAACTCAATCATTTAATAATGTGCAAAATCTTGGTCATGGGCTGGAAATATTTTAAGTTGCACTGGAGTTTCAGAAGGAACAGTGCAAAAACTACTTTGTGCATATATGGCAGTCATCTTCAGGGCTACTTAAAGGAGACAGAATTAATTCTGGACCTTGCTGTGCTTTGTAAGTTTATAATAATACAACTGAAGGATTGGCAAGCATTAGATTTTATCATTTTTGGAAGGGTGTGGGAGGCAAAAAAAGACAGGCAGAATTTAGGTTTGCTTTCAGCCACTTTAACTCATATCTAACCATGATTTCACTTATTAAATAGTTTTAGTTATCTTTACATTTAAGTAGTTACAATAGAGTCTCATTTCTCATAAAAATGTATAAGGGAGAAAAAACAGATCAAACAGACTTTTGAACCTAGATATCAATTCGAGATTTAATGACATTTTAAAATCAAACAACTTAGCTGGCTTCTCAGGATTATTCTACAGAATCTAATTTTGAATATAATTTATGTTGCTTTTCTTGATATGAACTCAGAAAGCCAAAGCTTTGCTAAAATGTGTAAGACAGAGTTCAAGTTCCAGACATTAAAAAGGAGGCTGTGATACAAAATCTTTCATCTCTGGTAAAATTGTAGAATCATAGAATTATTTAGGCTTGAAGAGACCTTCATCAAGTCTAACCCTTAACCCAGCACTGCCAGTTTCAGCACTAAACTATGCCCTCAAGCACCATATTTACATATTTTTAAATACCCCCAGGGATGTTGACTCAGCCACTTTCCCAGGCAACCTCTTCCAATGCTTGGCAACTTTTTTAGTGAAGAAAATTTTCCCATATCCAGTCTAAACCTCTCCTGGCACAACCTGAGGCCATTTCCTCTTGTCCAATTCCTTGTACTCAGGATAGGAGGTCAGCCCTGAACTGCCTAAAGCTCCTTCCAGGTAGTTGTAGAGAGCAGTAAGTTCTCCCCTGGGTCTTCTCCAGGCTAAACACACCCTCAGTTCCCTCAGCTGCTCCTTGTTGAATTTGTGCTCTGTATAATACTAAATATTCTCATTAATAATGGCTAGTTGAACTCAAAGTAAGCAGTTGAAATAAAACTAAACTTCTTTGTCTTTACTTCTTTAGCAGTTACAGTAGTCTGTAAATCAGTGAGATCTTTGGAGAGAGAATCTGCTATGTTCCATGAATATTCCTGTCCCAATATTTAAGGCTTTAAGACAAAGCTCAGCTATACTGTGACAGTTGCATTACCAACATCTGAAGTCAGTCAAACAGCAATTTGATCATGTCAGCTCTTATTGTAAGCCAGGGTCTGTCTTGTCACACTTAAGCATATCTGCTATACTTCCTGCACACACAAAAAAATAGGTTTTTTTTTTTTTTTTTGTACAAGCCAACTTTTGTTACATGATTGTCAAAGGTTGGTTGTACCTTTTCAAAAGCATAAACAGGAAAAGCACAAAAATGCCAATTAAAAGCCATAATTTGCTGTCACACCTACATAAATATTAGTGTCTTCAGTCTGTAAATTTCAATGGGAATATTCAGCTCTGTTCAACTATGCTTAATATCTGACTGTGTTTATAATCTTACAGCAGTTGCCCCATTCAAAACCACTTTTCTGTGCTTTCACAGCTCCAGCATCCTCCTGTTTGTCAGAACAACATAACTATCATTTTGTAGTCATTATTCTCTCCCACTTTTCTGAGTATTTTGCCAAGCCCAGTTGATTCCCCCTTAATAATATGTCCTTGAAAAACAAGCAAGTCCTTTCTCTCACTTCCTGTGGGGGAAACCTTGGCCTGAGTTCTGATTGCCTGTCTTCTGAAGTTCCTAAACTACTGCTACCTCCTCTGTTGCCTTTTCTAACTCCTACTTGGTACTCCCACAATTGCTACAATTCCTTTCATAAAAGCATCCCCTCTTACAAACCATGAATTACCTTACTAGTTTTCTTCATTCTAGCAAGAAAATATTTCCAGTTATGCTTATCCTGTTCTTTCTGATCTTTCATCTTTTTCTTTCAGTCTTACATTCAATTCCAGAATATATCCCTACCATATAGATCATTATTCTACATACATCCTTTGAGCATTTTCCTCCCCAAGGACAGTTGAGTTTGAGTATTCCTGAGTCAAACAAGAACTTTTGCACACAGCTTTCTACACTGCCCATGTGACAGGCTCACATTAGAACTTCACAGGGAATTAAATACTGTAATTTCTATCTTAATGCAGCTGATCTGCTACTTGAAGATCCTCCTACACAGTAAGTTCTCTCATGCAGAGATTTTGTCTTTGTTCTGACACTTTGCTGAGAACACACGTCTTTAGCTCACATAATACAGGATATCTGGTCCTTGTAAAAGCAAAATAAATCCTTGCCTTTCCCTTCCTGCCAAAAATGCAAACTACCCTCCCTTTCTCTCCCTTAAAAAAAGTCAATCAACAAACCTCTAATTAAACTAAAGGACTTGTACCATTACCTTGTCTGGTTGCATCAATTTTACAATTCAAGGGATGGCACATGCTGGAAATGGAATGTTACTTTTTCAGGGAAAATACTCAAATTTTATTCCAGATAGATAATTTGGAGTGGTTTAACCTTTATAAAATTGTGTATTCACAATAAAAAATATGCATTTATCTTGTATTTTAACTAAGTTCGTAGCTTCACATTCAGCTACTTCTGCCTCACTGAAATAAACTGAAATAAACCAACCACCAAAAATCTCCTGTATATGACACTGCCCTAAACTACCCATGTTTGGGAAGGCTGTCAAGGATGCAAGAACTTTAGAAAAAAAGGAGGGAAGAGGGCTCCTCTGTCCTATGGCAAAAATGTATCTTCTGTGTACAAAGTCACTTTTTTGTAACTTGTCTGGAGTGCAAACACTTCAGTTCTATTCTCAGTCTGGACCCTCACAGTGTAGTACAACTTCCTGCAAGTAAAATGACTGAATACCTCTCTGCTCTACCTTCATATACACTGTGGGATCTCTTCCCTGTAGTTTTTAACACACGTGGTTGCTACAATAGGTAGCAAAATCCTGGGCTTTGCAGAACTGACTGATCTGCTTCAGAGTATCTATTCTCTGTACACTTACTTTTAGGATTCCATTTACTAACTTCTAAAACAGAGCTGAAGGAAACCATTTTGCAATCCCTGCTTTCCTTGAGTTCTAGAATATTTCACTGGTTGTGTACAGCTCATTATTTCATTGACAAAGCTATTACAAGTCTGTTGGTCAAAATCTTTTCTCCTAAAGATAAACAGAACTGTCACCTTCAGTAGGGTAAATAAACACTTTTGCCTTGGCATATACAAGGTGCCCAAGATTTTTCTTCACTTAGTTCCCCCCCTTTAGGCCTAACTAACCAGAGTGACAGCATATTCACAAGAAGATACAGAACAGGAATATATCATAGAAAGGATGAAAGTTACAAACAAGTCAGGCTAACCCCCAAAACCTGGACACTAATCCCTCCTGCCATCATTCTGGGTATACAACTCACTCCTCCCAGTAAGAGATTGAAAAAGGACCCACAATTAAAAATTGGAAAATTATTTTAAACCTGTAAAATTGTCTGCAGTAAAATTATATTCAAATATTAAGATTTGAAGAAAAGCAACTGAGAGATTTAAAGATAAAAGTTCTAATCAGATTAAATAGGAAAATACAGGCTAAACAAAAACTTGAAACAAATCTTCAAAATATTTCAGAGTTGCTGGGGGAAATGGAAGTCTGGTTTAAATATGAAAATTTTCAGAATGTTAGCAGATACATCTATAATATTAAATCAAGGAGTTTTATATCTATGGTCTGTATTTGGCATAGAATTTGCTTCGCAGGAGAAAATGGCACAAAGATTTTCATTCTGCAGAAAAACACGCCAGAGTAATGAAACTCAATTAAATTTAAAATGTAGATTTGCCAACAATGCAAAAACCATGGAAATGATAGATCACAACGACAATTTGACTTAAACATCTGTAATAATGCTGCACTTAAATTCCATCTCTTTCCAACTACTTCAAATCAAAAGACAGCTAGGATTTATTGGAAGTTAATATGTGAACACTTTAAAAAAATCTTATAAAAACCTGAGGAAACATTATGGGGCTTAATTTTGGCAGGACTTGTGAAACCAGAACTGTCAGGTACTAATGATTTTTTATGGTCAGATTTATTAGCCTGATGTGTTTGTAAGAATTTACAATACTCAGCTTTTTGCATTAAAAAAATCCAGAAGAATGGTGCATAATAATATAGGTTCATATAATACAAACACTTTGCATGAAGGCAAAACCAGTGGGCTGTCAGAAAGCTGTAGTTTATTTCCACATGACAAACAGAGGAGTAAACCTAGAAGAAGTAAGAAATCACCTTCCTTCTCCTACTGCAGAGGAAGCTGAAAAGAAGAATTTTGAATCCTACTGATCTGAAGCAGAACATGCCAGCAGCATGTATGGAAAGGACTAGGCTCAGAAATCTGACAGATAAGGAAAGCTTTGCCAAATTTTCAGTCCTGCACAAACCCCTTTTGAAGGTGAGGCTCACAGGACTTCTGAGTTCTACATTATCCCTTCCTTCTCCACCTCCCTATGATTACATTTTACAGCATTCCCAGTTCACAGTGGTACTGCCCACCTTCATTCATAAAAAGATAAAAGCACTATTTACAGTCTACTGTAATAACTATACTCTTCATCTATCTTGGATATTTTAGCATTTGCATGATTTACTACCATCAGATAGAGAAACCTTACCCAGAGAAAACTAAAAACCTGTCCAAGACTGCTAAGTGAAAATCTTGAAACATGAATACTCAAAAAAAGACGAATGAATTATCTTTTTGGGCACCCAGATTTAAAATTATCTAATTTTCCAGAGTGCTAAATTCCTTCTGAAGTCAATGAGAGTCAGAAAGGGCAAGACCCTGTCTAGGCTGTTCTTTCCCAGATTAGTTTCTCTGATCATGTTCCTTTAGCTGACTGGTCCTCCACCTCTCCAGATGAAACACTGCAATTCAGTAACTCTCTGTTACATTTTTCCCCTCAGGATCTGTAATATTTCATAAACTTAGACATCTGGCAAGTACTACTTACTTAATTTGAAAGCCAAACAACACCACAACACAGTGATACAGGATTAGCTTCTCCTAAACAAAACATGTCTTACTTGCCAAAAGATGTAAGCAGTCCATGTGTGAAGACGTGGCAGCAACAGCCACCTGAGCACAGCCTTGCTTATATGTGGCATGTTTTCTGAAAACTGAAAACATCTGTCTCCTTTGGTACTTATTATCTGAGGGAAAAGTGTTAATGTTTGCTTCTCTCAGTCAATACACATCTCACAAAACCACATCTATACAAGACACAAAACTAGGCTAAGATCCTCTGTATGAACTCCACACTACTCAAGACTAGTTCTGATGTGTTTAGATAAGGCACGCCTTCAGATCCCAGTTAGACAGAACCACATTCAACAATCCTGAAGCTATAGCTGCATTCCAGCCTTTCAGCCTCCATGTTCTCCTGGTTGTAAATCTGATTATTGTACTCTGTGGCATGCTCTTTATTTTCTCAGTCTTTCTTAACTGCTACCCTCAAAGAGCCACTTTCAGCCTGCATTTCTCCATATAAGGTAACATCTCACACAAAAACATTGGAGAGTACGTGATACTTATTTAAAAAAAAAAACATATAAGTATTTCAGTGTTTCTCCAAGCTTTGCTTGTTCTGGAACAGAGAGAAAACTTGTTCTTTGTTCTGTGTGAGCCTTGGCCCTTCCTCCTAACATCACTTTCAAATTTCATGTCTTCAGGAAGAAAATCTTCTATTTTTCATTAAACTGTTTTCTTAAATCTGTGCGTAACACACTTGTCACAAACTTTTGCTCTGCTTCTTTGAGGTGTTTCTGCAACTCCTACACTCTTGGCAAGAGCTTATTCTAAGTAAAAATCCAACACCCTCCACTATTCATCATCTAGGATGTATGATTAGCTTGTTTTTTTCAAAGATGTTGCCTTAAGCTCTGGGTGTTGCCTACTCCCATAGAAAGAACTACACCTTGTTCAGTGTTGGCCCATGTTTCCCCTTCTTTGGGCTGAGAATCCCTAATGAAGTTGGATCTGTGTTATGTAACTTGGCCAACATGATACTGACATCCAATGTCTGGCATTTGCAAGAGTTCCTGCTAGGTGTGTTCCATTCTCCAAATTATTCATAGATTCCATCTTGACATGGGAACTATTTCTCCCAAACACCACTGATTTATTGCGCCAAACATAATAGAAGACTTCAGTTACAGATACACACAGTCTCACCTGTGACAATGCACAAGAAACCCCTAACGAGAGCATGCAGCTTTCAGTCTAGTTTCACTGACTAGTTTCACTTTTGGTTTCACATTTCACAGACAGTTGTTTTTGCTACAAAAACTGGTTCTAGGATAATGCCAGCCCTTTCCAGTAAATTTTGTAAAAAATTATTTGGTCGAGGGAGAAGAGATGGACATTTTTGCCAGAGATTAGGATTTACTCACTCTGCATTTGCCAACGTGCTCATCTAGCCCATTGTTTTCTCTAATAATTCTTTCTGAGCTATTTCTGTGTAGCAAGGGAGTGTATCATCATGCAGCTGCATTCCAGGGCCTATGCTCTGTTAGAAAGAAAACAACAACAAAAAAAAGTTAATTCAACCTATAAATAGTATCCTGTTTCCACACAGAGGATCTCTGAAGTATAGAGGATCTTAGTTACATTATCCACAAAAGGTGAACAGCTTTGGTAAACCACATGCTACCAGAATTTAGAAGCTCTAATTTTTCAACCATTAACTCCAATAATTGTATTTTGAAAATGCTTTTGAACAGACACTCACCTTCCCAGGTGGGGGAGATTCATCTGGCTGAGGATTACAAAAAAGGCTGAAACAAGGAATTTTTGTAAGAATTGCTAAACAATGAAGAAGCAAAAATTAGTTCAGAATTTTAAACTAATTTTAACTAATCAAACTAACTTTTCTATGGAGAATTTACAAGAAATTAAGCCAATTTAAAACCTAGCAGTTTAGGAATGGCAGAGCTTACAGAAAGGATGAAGAAAATATTAATTTTGTCCTACTTATACCGGACTAAGAAGCCTGCTAGTCTGAGTACTACAGACAGACATTTGAAGAGATTCAGATGATGCTTCTGGTACTATTTTTCTCCCCATGGTAAATCATTATATGTACAGTATTTATTCTCTGTGCAATTTTACAGGATGCAGCTTTCCCCAATACAGAGCAAGGAAAGAAAAAATAAACTTATCACTGTCTATCCATTTTTGTATTTTTCTAGAATAGCAGTTTGAATCCCAGATAGCAATATTAATTCTTTAAACCAACATGTTCCCTAAAAGCTTTGACCACAGGAAAAATTGGGATAGAAACCACAGTCAACACTTTTTTTTTTAACTACAGTATGAGCCATCAGTGAGAATCCAGCAGCAAATATGCTTGAAATTGAAGCTTTTAATAAAAGAAATGCACACCTCAATATTATTTTACTCATTGCTACCTGGCAGTGCCCTGAAGAATGAGAGAGAGGCAAATATGGGTTATGTATTTGTACATATAAAGATGTAAAGCTTGCTATAATGTTGACAAGAGCCAGTATTTCAGATGCAGCAGAGCATGTCTTAAAAGCCACATGAATTAGGCAGGCATGTGAAACTATAACCTTTAAAATAAAGCCACAGTTACTGTCACACAGGGCTGCTGGCTATACAAGTGCTGCTTCAGCAAACTGAGGTCACTTGTGGGCTGTTTTAACTTACAGTGCACTTCTTGTTTCTTCCAAGTTATTTTTTTTTAAATTTGTTCCTCTTTATCACTCCCATATTTGGAGATTTATAATGTTCTTTTTCTAAACACATACTGTTTTCCAAACTATATGCCAGATTCTAGAGGTAACTACTACATTATATAATTTGATAATTTGAGCTCCTCTTTACACTTTAAAATTCTAGTAAAAGATGAAACACATGGGCTAAATCACATAAAACAGTTCATAGGTTAACTTCTGTTAAACTCTGGAGTTTTTGAATAATGTGCTTTGCTTCATTCAATAAGCATCTGTTGGATGCAGTAGACATAATACCAAAATCCTTAACCCCCTAATTTTTTAAGAACTCTTTGTTGTATACAGTATCCTGTAGCATTGCTGCATATAAAACATTTAGTTAAAATAAAACAAATAATAAATATTATAATAAATATAATAAATAAAAACTAATATAATAAAAACAAATAGTGTAGTCACAAATTACTACATTAACATGACAAAAGGCTTTCAGTAAACATTAGAAAGACAGAAGTACAAAAGAAGTAAGAATCCTTGGAATGCAATGAAAGGTGGTATTATAAACTCCTCAGGACTTGCAAACTGGAACCAGAATTGCAGTTGTGTTTATATCTTACATAATGACTTAGTATACTAATTGCTAACCTTACTGAAAACTATACACCAATAACAAAGTATTTTTCTCACAAGAGTGCCTGAAAAAACAGAAGTAAAAAATAAAGACTGCCCTTTCTTCTTCTGCTTAGGTGGGCTGATCTCCAGAAACACCAAACACTTTCAAGCATTCAGTACCTATAAATATCAAGCTGGAAGAACCGGAGCTCTATAAGAAAGAGGCAAATGGATTAGGTTATATTCCTTCTGCATGAAATCAGACTCCTAATGTGTCTGAACATCAAAAAAAACCCTTCAAAGTCACAGAATGCATGGGGAAACAGTAATTGCCACTTTTGCATCACTGAAAAATGAGGGGTTTATACTCAGGAATTAAAAAGTTCTAGCTAAAAACTATTGTAGTGTTAGAAGCCAGCTCTTCTTCTTGCCAAAATAAATGCAGTAAATATGGAATACAGAACAATTCCTGTAAAAATGTCTCATCACTGTTCCCTTTTAGTTAGTTTCAATATAGGCAGCCTATTAAATTACAGAAGAAATACTTACAGAGGGAGTATTTCTAATCAATATCAAATCCCTGGTGGCTGATTTAAATGAGCTGTTTTGTCCATATCACTTTATTTTAGGAACCTAAGGGTAGGATTATTAAATGCACTGCATTAGCCAAAGTTTCTCAGGTGAGTCAGTCTGTCTTGCAGGGCTGGGTCAGTGATGTGTGCTTTGGAATGCCAGCCTCAAGATAACACTCAACAGAAAAAGACAGAGATACCCACCCACACACAAGTGCTGCCAGGAAGGAAGCAGTGGGACAAGGCAGGCTTTTGTGGCACTTCTTTCCATGTCCATGACACATAACCTTTTTTTCTCAGGCAGAACATCTCACAAACATGTTTTAGATAAACAGAGCCTCCATTCTGTGCAAAGGTGGCAAAGCACTGAACATTGTTACAGTTCTGCTACTACATTAAAATAATGCTGACTGTTATAGAGTACAATATTTCAATATGCAGTACTTGGAAAGAAAATGGTGATTAATAAGCTGATGAGAGTACAGATGTTTACAAAAATCAGACACTTCTCTAACATAAAAATTATTGTTGGAAAGCTACCAGTATATTATATAGACTTGTTAGTCTAAACATTTCCACCACAGGGTGAGCTGGCTATCCCAGATTCTTATGGCACAGCTGCCTCTGCGTGGCTTTCTATACTTACATAAGGGAATGAGCAAAAAAAATCACATTATTTTCACACAGGAAATAGGCCTACTCAGACTCATAAAGTGCCATGAAACAGAAGAGCACTTCTAGGCACAGGTAAGGGAAGGAATGTAAATTCTGCTCTTAAATATCTTTTTAGTCAAATTAAAATTTAAATACATTCTGAAAGTCTCTGTGGAGTGAGAAGAAAAAAGTCCTTTAAACAGGAGAACGAGCTCACTGACTAAAACACCAGAGTATTTTGCATCTTAATGTCACGCAGAATATTTATATTGAAGAGCCATTTGCTATGTAAAGTTCCCCTTCCTGAGATGGATTAATGGAAATTTAGAGCTGCAACAAGAATAAGGCCAGATAGGGCAAAGTCTTCTACAGTTGTCTTTTTTTCCCCAGCTTATAAAGAGTTCAATGAGGTCAATACAATTTGAGTAAGGAAGATTATATTTCTTTCTTCCAAATCTCAAAAGCATACAATTACTATTACTTTTTTGCAAATATATTTGGCTTGCTAGAGTGGAAATGCTTATGAAATTTCATGAGAAATCAAAATTCTCTATGAAAAATGAAGAAAGGTTATTTCCATGGATAATGGAAGACACTGCAATTTTCAAATAGCAAGCATGACAGTCCACTAGAACGAGAAAATAAAAGTAAACACTGATTTACTTGTTGAGACGGGGCTTTTGTTGTGTATAATATGTATAGCAATATGTAGTTCTAGTGCAGGGACTACTCTTAACCATTCAGAAAGCTGAGAGAGAGAGTAGGTCCCTGAAAGAAAATGCAGTATTTACATAGCACTGTGTCTTTAGCAGTTATATATGACATATACAGACACCTACTCTCAAAATACATCACCATTGCCAAGAAGTGCATTTGACAATATTCTTCCATCCTCCTCAGGCAGATTTGCTTTCACAGCTCAGCAAAGACTGCCATAACTTTTGGGCTATGCCACTGACATTAAATGACAGTCAAAAATCAGTAATAAATCCAAAAAGTATAATGCAGATAGTGGAAGTGAGACAGCATGGAATGGATGGTCAGACCTGGAAACACAGGAAATTGGATGCAAGCCTCCATGCACAGGTGAGCCTGGAGCTGGGACCTTCACCAACTCCTCCAGACACCCCACTCAAAACTCCAGCTGCAGGAACAGCTGCTAAACACTGGAAAAAAAAACCAGCTTGGTGTGGAGTAAGGATACAGGCTTAAAATAGGGTAAGTTGTTCAGAAAACTGCAGTTGCAAGAGCTTTTGCTGTGATGACTTCCAAGAGCACACATCTGTGTGCACCAGGCAAGCCTGCAAGGTGTCCTGTCCTGCCCTACTGCTGGTGTCACAGAATCACAGAACTGTTAATGTTGGAAGATCCGGAGATCACCCAGTCCACCCCCTTGCCAAGGCAAAGTCACCTAAAGGAGGTCTGCACTGACAGGAATTGGACACAGGAATGTGTACAGGTGGGTTTTCAACATCTCCAGAGAGGGAAAGTCCATAATCTCCCTGTTCCAGTGCTCTGCTGCCCTCCGTGTAAAGCCCTTGCGAGGTATAACTTCTCGTGTTTTAATTTTTGGCCATTGCTCCTCATCCTGTCACCGGGCACCACTGAAAAGAGCCTCTTGGCACCTGCCTTTGAGATATTTATATGCATTGATGAGATCTCCTCACAGTTTTCTCCAGACCGAAGAGGCCCAGTTCCTGCAATCCCCCCATACGAGAGATGCTCCAGACACGAAATCATCTTTTTGACCCTCTGCTGATTCCCCCCACTTGTGGACACAAGCAGGAACTGCAGCTCGCTCCTCCAGTCTGATGGGGTAAGATGTTCAACATGTGTTATTGCGAGGGCTTTCGCCACGATGTTTTCCGGGAGCACAGCACGCTAGTGTGCCCCAGGCCTGTGAGGTGTGGGATGCCGCCCTCCCCTGCCGGTCTCCAAAGGAGAGCGCGGGACTAAGCTGGGCTGGGCGAGGCACCTCAGCCACTGCCTTGCCCCCTCCACCCGGGGCACCGCGGCTTCGTCCCGCCACACCTGCACCGCGGGGCCGGGCCGGGCAGCCCCCGCCCTGAGGGGAGCCGTGTCCCGCGGAGCCCGCTCCCTGCGGAGCTCACTCTCCCCGCCATGGCGGCGGCAGGCCCCTCCCGGCATGCCCGGCATTTCCCGGCCGCGCTGCCTGGAGACGGCCGCCGGGGCGGGGCGGGGAGGAGCGGGGCGGGAAGGGGAGGATGCTGCGGCCGCCGCGGGGCGAGGCGGCGGCAGGAGTAGCGGTGCTTGGCGGCATAGAGGATGCGGCGGCGGTGGTGTCGGCAGCAGCAGGCGGAGGAGCGGGGAGCGATGCGGTGCTGCGCGGCGGGGCCGTGGCCGCACAGCGCCCTCACCACGCTCCTGCTGACAGGTCGGTCACGGCGCGTCTCCCCGCGGCGAGCGGTGCCGGGCCCCGCTGCTCCGCGGTGCCCCCTCTGCTCGGGCTCCGCGTCCCCTCCCGGCGGAGCCGACCCCCGCCTCGCCCTCCGGCTGCGGCTCGCTGCGCGCCCCGTTCCCGCCGCTCCGTGCCCCGCCGGGCGGGGCCGGGCTGTCCCAGCATCCCGGCACGGCGGGCGCTCCGCGGGCGGCGCGGGGGCGGCGGCCTGCGCTCCCCGCCCCGGGCCCGCCACAGCCCCTCCCGGCACGGCGGGGCCGCGCTGAGGGCCCGGGGCCGGCGGGTGAGGCCGGGGCGGGAATACCGGGGGGCCCGGAGCCAGGCCTGGCCCAGAGCCGCTGGATGGCGCGGGAGGCTCCGCTCCCGGGGCCTGGGCCGGGCCCGCTGCGCTCCTCAGCTCCCTGACCTGGCGCCTGGTGCGAGGGACGGGCTGTTGTGACTACGGGGGTGTCTTTTGTGTTGCCTCTCTTCTCCCTTATTTCCAATCTTGACCACTAAGTCGAACCGGGCCAGAATTAGGCATTCAGAAAAAGTCTTGATCCTGGTCCCTAAAAGCGAAATAATAGCTTTCATGCGCTGGGCAGGTTTTTGCCTACAAGATTCTTCAGAGTGAAATACATCAAACAGCTAACGCTTAATGACAGCCAAGCCACAGGACTGCCTTTGTGAGACTTGTTACACCAAGAGTAAGGTAACAGCAAGAAATCTATTCGGGTTCTTTTGAGTTCTGAGAGGTCAGTGCTGTGTTATCTGCAAGCACTCTGCTCTATATCCTCTTGAATAGTATCTAGGTGCCCTCCTAGTACTTTTACTTGTGACCATACTTGTCATAGGTCATTGGCAGAATTGACGGGAGGCACTGGATTTGTTAAAGATGTGGTAAGAACTTAAGTGTGAAGTTGTTCAATGAGAGGATGGAACTTCATTTGTTAGATGCAAGACACTGCTTTCCCCTTACATGGAAATTTTTCCTGCCTCTTTCACCTTCCCCTCCATGACTGATCATGGGATAGCAACCAAGCAAGAACTAGGACAGTTTAGAATAAACTTTCAGTATCAACTGAAATAATGTGTTTTAAAAATGTCAGCCAAATGATCTTCTAGAAAATGAGTTGTGAGCTTAATCCACAAGTCCTTTCCAGGCTGCATGGTAAGGGAAGAGGTCTTAAGGTTTTTTCATGAGAACTTTTCCACTTAGACCTTTCTAGGGTTGGCTCAGTAAGATTTCAGTAGTTAAAATTGAAGAATACATGGTTTGAAACTTAGGTAAAAAAGAAGGCATGAAGTTTAGTTCAGTTACATTATTTTAAGAGATATCTATATAAAATTTATTCTTTGGCAAGGTGGAGATTTGTAGTATGTTCCTGATCTGAATGAAGCTGTCCCAGGAGCTCACCTGAGCTCTGCTCTATTCTCCCTAAGTAGAGAACTTCCAGCCTCATCTGCTGGCTCCAAGATGAGCCCAGCATGAAAATCCTTTCTTTTGAATCCTGATCTTAAGTAAACTCTCCAGTACTGTAGCATTACTTAACAAGGCAAGAGACACCTTACAGACAAAATGGAACATGAGTAGTAGCACAGGACTTGTAAATAGATTTCTTTTAGTTCTCCTCAACTGATATGGATTCCTTTTTCCCATTTGTGTTGTAGCACTTGATCTACAAAAGAAAGTTGACTTATGCTTTTTGCATTTCTTAAAAATTTATAAAAAGGCTTTCTGGAGGAGGATACCTGCTGGTAGAAGTCAGAAGGGTTGTCTGCCCTATCCTCCTTGAGGAAAAGCATTATTTCAACATCCAGGGATTTCATGAGAATTAAGAATTTGGAGGTTGAATGAGTGATTTCAGTTGCTCCTGGGGGTCTAGTATGGGGCTCAGATTGAAGGTATTGACTCTCAAATGCAAGCTGATGCTGCTCCACTGCTAGAAAACATGGGACTTTGCTGTGAGAGTGACATGTAGGATTAAGCATTTCTACTAGAAACTAGTTACTTCTTTGATTCTAGCTTTATAATAGCAGACTTCCTAGAAGTTTGCTGAATTATGCTGGTAGAGCTGTCTGTCATATTAGGTTGGTAGTGCAGTGATTTGCCCCCATATTGTGTCTCTGCAGAGAAAGTGGTTATCAAAATGTTGAGTGACTGTGGCCAGTGGTTTTGCCCTATATTTCTGCACTTAGAGTTCATTGTCAGTGCCCATGTTGTCTTTGGAATCTCTGTTTCATCCCAGGAATAGGGAGTTGTAGAGCAATGGAGCTGTTGTCTCCTTTCCCTATAAAGGGGTTAAAATAGGGAAGAAGCTCATTAGTTCTCACTTTGCAAGCTGTGGTTATGTGGTCACATTAATTTGTCATAAAGCTGCACTGATGCCAAAAAGCATTCTCCAGTCCTTGCACAGCTAGGGATTATTTGCTGCTTCCATTGGTGATGAGCAGCTTGTACACTGATACTGGGGATTGGGTCATCTGGCTCAAAACCAGTCGACCCACAAAAATAGTTCACTGAAATATGTGTACTGGCCAGGACTGGTATGGGATTGTTTGTGCTGGTGTGTGCTAGGTGATGAAGAATGTGCTGGAAATGCCCCCTTTGAGCAGGGCTGCAGACATGCCCTTTTAAAACAGCTGTGAAATCACTGGCTGGGGCAGGGATCCAGGAGGCTGAAGCACATCCCTGCGCTTGTCCTGCTGTTGACAGCAGAAGTGCTGTTGGCAACACTCCTCTGCTCAGCCACACCCTGTGCAAGGAGGCAGAACATTTCACAGATGGTCTGGTGTTTTCAGACTAACACCACAGCACACCTGCCCTTTTTCCTGTTGTGGGTGCAATCATAAGGGCAGAGAAGCAGGTTTCCTTCAGGGAGCCTCTGGATATCTGTCTGCCTATGAAGATGCTGCCTGTACTACTAATCTGAGCCAGGTCAATACATGCAATCTACTGTCAATAGGTACTTACTTGAATAAGTAATTACAGGAGGGGGAAAGTAGCCATTCCATTAATATGCTTTTCATTACAGAAACACATTATTTATAGGCAGTACATGGAGACACATAGAGAGGTCCTAAAGCCAGACAATAGGAAGTCAGCTTTATAATAGAAGATGTAACTGTTCAGTGTGTCATTTTTGCTCCTTAATGTTTTTAGGTTGGTTAGAACTTCATTAAGGTACTTCAGGAGTTGCAGTGACTGAAGTGAAACCCTTTTTATAGAAAAAAAATTATTTCCAATCAAACTAAGAAAAAAATATTTAAAACCTAGACAAGAGGTTTTTTTCAGTATCTGAAGAGCTTTTGGATTCTTCCTGAATAGGTGATAAATTTACAGCAGTCATTATCAGTGTACTTTCCTTGGCAGGCTTTTAGAGGAAAGGAGAGAGAGTTTCTAGTTTTGATTCCTTAGGAATTTTGTATCTAAATGTTGTTACAGTTGCAACACAAACAGCCAAAATGTCTTTCAAATCTAGGTTATTTTAGTGACAGTCCAAGCTATGAAAATGAGGAGTTAGAAAGAACAGACTACTGAGCAGACAGAAATCTTAGCTTATTGAAATCAATGACTTTTCTGAATTCCTTAGTCTTTGAGAACAATTGCCACCTCAAAAATTTGGAATGTAATTTCAGGGATACCCTGATAGTTCATATGAAAAGGTGATAGAAATGTAGGAGACATCTTGGAATAGCAGGCCACCACGTGGTCTGGTCATACCTCTTGGTAACACCATGGGCCTACTGAACAAAGGTGAATAAAAATAGAGCCAAGAAACATTTCTAGGGTTGATTTGGGCTTTTAAAGAGTAATAAATGGAATGTAGAGGGACCTGAGCGATCTGCAATGGAGAACTAACACAGATTAATTCCTGTTTCTTACATTGTAGCTATTTTTGAAGAGGGTTAGAAAATATCCAGTCTCAATGTGAATTTCCACTGGGAGAATCCCCTTTAATTCATAGTGAATTTCTGCTGTGTTCTACAAAGTAGGCAAGAGGACAATGCATGGAAGTTGGAAGAGGAGGGAGAGTAGGAGTGTAGGTGGGTGCTGCAACTTCTGCCTCCTTTATTGGATGATGTGACCAACTGGGCAAGTGTGCATTGTGGACACCAGTGGATCCTCAGTATCTGCCTGGCTACAAGCTCTGATTTCAGCTGTGGCAGAAAGCACCTTGCAGATGTTTCTCTCTTTACAGATGTTTCACTTCAACTTGTATTGTCAGTTCCCAACTGTTCTGCTGTGTGGTTCTCAGTAGTCCTTCAGAAAAATGTGGTGTGTGTGGATCTGCAGTTCCAGCTCAGAATGCAGGAGGGAGGGCTGGCCAGATGGGATTTGTGATAGAGGAATGCAAAGGTAGCGTTTTGGAGCAGGGTTGTGCTGAAAGAGAGAAGGGGCAGTGTAAGCGTGGCTGAGGCTCTGGTCTGTGGCATCAAAGTAACAAGCATGTGTTTATGTCAGGACCCAGGGGGAGGTATAGGAGAGAGGGGTAGTGGCAGAGTTTGAGAACTGGGGCTGTGTGCTGCTTTAATAGTGGGGGAGATGGGCTTGAGATCCTACTTCAAAGAAGGAATAAGAGGATAGGTAGAAGTGAAGGATACTATGTAGAGGTCAGAGGGCAGTGAAGGAATGGGGAAGGTAAACTTGGTCCATGATACTTGGGCCCTTTTCTGATTGTTATGTGGTCAGAAACTGCTGTGGGTCTACTCTCTGTTAAATATTCAGTTGTTAAATATTATGCAAATACACTTTAAAAAGGGGGAAAAGTCTAAATTAATATGTGTGATTTTTATAACCAACACAATTATAATTAAAGAATAGTTAAAAGAAAAGATAATGGGAGAAAGAAGAAAAAACTGATATGCTTCACCTGGGCATGTTCAAGTCCCAGGCACAGAGCTATGAATTGCTCCTGCTGTTGAAGGCAGTGGTGGATTCTCCAGCAAATGTGGCAACATGTGTAACAGACTGAAGAGCCTGACACTATTAATATTTTTTTCATTGTGAGTACAAGGTTGATTAAATTAATTCTAAACTGTCTCTTTGATAAAATGCATAGTTTGAATGCCTGCATTCTGTAGTATAAGGTCTCTTTTGTCATCCTTTAATCATATTCAGATGCTCCCAGAGCCTTCCTTGTGTTGTCAGTTGCTTCTTGAAGCTCTGCTAGACAGAGCATTTGAACAGTGATCGTTTCTGTGTCAAGTACAAAAATAAAGTCTGCCTGTTCCTCCTTGATGTTGCTGTTTGTGTCAGCTGTTCTAGTCAGTGTTCTGGTGAAAACTCTGTTCAACCTGACTTACATGTCTAGGTTGTTACCCAAGCTGAGCATCCCTGAATTGTGTGCTCACTGTGTATGTTTGACATGCTGCTGCCTTTGTTCCTGGTGTGCAGTTTACATTTTATTCTATTGAACTGCACATAGGTATAATAATTTTGACAAGAACTGTGGTAACTCTAATGCTATTCTCCATTTAATAATTCAGTAATCTAATCTTGTATTAATTGTTTTGTCTGGTACTGGTGCTAGTTTGTAGCTGATAAGCTTCTGATTGCCCATCTCATCCTTTTGGAATAATGGAACAACTTTATTTGAGCTTTTTAGGAATTTCTTGGGTTTTCAAGAATTACTAAAATTTACACAAAGTCCTATGCAGTACTAAATTTCATAGACCCTGAGATGTTATTGAATTAAGACTTGCAATATATGCAGATCAGTTCAGCAGGGAAAAAGTTGTTAGAAACGTTATTGTGTTGGTATGGTAATTATTGCATTAATCAAATTATTACTTTTAATAAATAAAATTAAAAACACGTTAAAAATGCTATTTTTAATTATACTTCATCCTCAATTCAGTTTTAGATGTTTTATGTAAATTATCAATAATAAATATCTGTCTTACATGTATGATTGAGTGTGGTGTATCTTTATTAATTACTGGCTAAGCCAGATCTGTTTGATCTCCTGAATTCTGTTTGGAGAATGTCTTGTTGCTAATTTAATAGCTACCTAGTGTAACAGGTCAGAAGCCTTCACAGATGTTTAGGCTCCTTTCATGTACTGTTCATGTTTTCCAATAAGTGTTCTTTTCTTCATGCAAACCAGTGCATCTGTACACAAGTACTGCTCCTTGATGTTTCAGGTATTGCCACTTTTGCAAGGACATTAAGATGCTAATCCAAAAACATCTTTGATCCAGGATTTGACATGACTTCTCACTCCCAAACTATTTCAAAATTAAAAAAACTACTCATCATTATAGCCACTTCCCCTTTCCTAGCATCTGACTGCAGTGCCTTCCCTCTCCACTTTCAGCTGGCATGTAACTGTACAGCTGGTATACCTCTTATTCATCACAGAAGAACTGGAACAAAAAGTGGGAAGTGAGGAGGGAGCTTTCTCAGGCACCTCTGCTGCTGGTGAGATGGAGGCTTTCTGCCAGCTCCACAGCTGATTTCTGTCTCCAGCAATCATTTGCTCCTTCTTGCATTTAAAGCTTCCACCTTCAGCTGCATGTATCCAGCTGATTCCTGGCTGTTTCTAGTTGTGTGGGAGGCAGGCAGCCATTTTTAATGGGTTCTTCTTTCAAAATTGATTGTTGGTTATGTCTGCAAGGTAATCAGCCTCATGTGTCTTTATATAAGCCTCATTATAAAAGCAGAGCTTGCTTATATTACTTTTCCTACTTTAACCAAAATAGACTACTTCAGTGAAAGCTACTTTATATATTTCTGCCTGTATGTGACGTTTTGCCAGTGCAAATATATTTATTAGAGAATGTTCTTCTTCATCTTTGGCATCAGTACAATTATGTGAACAGAAGTGTCTGCAGAGGTTTAAGAATTTAGTGTGAACTTAGCATATTTGGAAAAATGGGTGTCAAAAAGATTATTATATATTTATAGATTCATACCAAGGATCTCTGTTTTTTTGACCTCTTCCTAAATTCTAAAACCAAAACATAGTGTAGAAGATGTCTGATCCCATCTGATCAGATTGTTTGTGGAAGTCTGTTGATCTGACTAATTTTTTTGCATTTGTTTTATTCTGAAAAGCTTTTTTGCTAAGCTCTGCTGATGGCAATAATGGAACAGTTAACTGGACGACTAAGCGAGCCCACAGTTATGTTATCAGCAGAATAAAGGCTGTTCAGAAGAATGGTGAGTTTAGGTTGTAAATTTAAGTACCCTGTTGGTTCAAGCAAACCTGCTTTTAATATTACTCTTGCTTTTCCAGTCATGTCCTTGTTTTAGGAGTAGGGTGCTATTTTACGGTAAGTAATTTGGAAAACTTTACATTTCTTCAATCTTCAGGTATTCACAGACCTGTGTGTTCTTGTTAGTCTTCCCTGACTTTTCCTGTTCCTGTAGCTTTGCTTGAAATAATGGCTATTTGTACCTAATACTGCACATTTTCTTATTGTGGCTGATTGCTTGAAGGTACTTCTGCAGGTTGCTTAATACAATAACTTCTCTGTAACAATTTTTAAAAGTCTTCTCACACATGAATGTAAAAAGACTGTTTTACTGTCATTTATGCAAGTACACGTCAAATACCGTGAAGAAGCTTTGCACTGATTGCTCATCTAGGCAGACAAGCTGGACTGGCCTCCAGATCAAGTTATTTCTGGGATTGTGCTCCATCTGCTGAATATCAGTGGGGAGAGGACTAATTGAAATTTCTAGAAGAAAAAACAACCTCCAGATGAATTATTTCCTGAGGATCATCAACATACAGGTTGCAATCAACATGGAGGTTGATGAAATGAACCTGGAAACTGGAGATGGGGGTTTTCTGTTTCTGGTGACAGGCTTTGGGATGCAGGCTGATAAAATCCTGTCTGAATTCCTGCTTGTGCCTGTGTTCAATACCTATAAGGAGATCTTGGGATCTACAGAAAGTCCTCCAAGCAATCTGGAAACAAGAAAGAGGAAAGCAGTGCTGTCAAGGTAGCTGATTCTAGCAGGGATCTGATGTGATCCTAAATAATGAAGATTCTTAATTTCCTGTTATTAGTTTTACAGAAGCTTTTCACAGTCCCTGAGACTTCTATCTACCACAGGGAATTTGCCCAGACAATTCACAGCTGGCAGTCTGCTGTATTAGTTTAGTATCCATTTGTTAAGTATATTCAGTTTCATCCCTAGATCACCCAAGGTGATAATTACACATTCATCTCCACTCTTGGGAAAATAATCATGGGTTTAAAAGCTTGTGAAGAAAGTAGCATTTCACTTGTTTCATTATTTCACTTGTATAATTATTTCACTTGTTTCTTTATCACAGTAGGGGTAGCTGTAGTGGACTGAAGACTCATCATTTTCCTTCTGATTTTGAAGAAACTTCTTGGGGGAAAAGGAAGGCATATCTGACAAGGAGGGCAAGAATTTCTGAGTTCTTAATCACCATACTTTTGTCATTATGTGTTGGTCATTACCAAATAAAGCAGGTTTCTGGGTTTTTTCTTGTTTCTTCTGAGATGTTTCTAGACTACCACCGAGATCAGTGTTTTATATCTTCATCAAGTCCTTACTGGCATACTTGTTTCAGTAGCAGGGAATGTCTCATTGCTAGGAGTGAGCAGGCTTTTAGTGGTGGGAATAGGTTTCCTAAAGCAGATAAAATAAGTGTTCTATGGGGTTTTTCAGTAACAGTACTATGCTTGTTTCTTTCTGAAATAGTTGCTTATGGGAAAAAATTACACATTTTTTCACTGTTCTTCCTGTTTGAAATGGATTTTCATTGTAGAGGAAAAGCATGAGAAATGGAAAAATGAACTTTTCTAGGTATTTGATGCATTTTCAGCCAGTCACCATATTTTTGTCAGCTCTTCTGTTCTATTAATGTTGCTTTTTAGCTTTTCTTGAAAATATTTTGGAGGAAATTAGTTAACTTCTTTGTGCTGTTTACAGCTCATTCACAGAATTGAGTGCAGAGGTTTTTTGAATAATAATTTGATAATTTTAAGTAAATAAATCAATGATCTTACTGTACACAAGTCTACATAATGATAATTACAGTAACTGTAATTAACTACACAGAATTATAACAATTCAAATTTCAGGATCATTTTAATTTTGTCATTAAGATGAAATTATTAGAAAGGTTCAGTATTGTGTTAAAAGTGGTTTTCAAACATGGGAAAAACCAAGTACTGTGGAATATGATCAGTATTATATCCAGACCTATACATTCTGCAACATTAAGCTTGAAGAGTATGTAATTAAATGTGGATATCCACATTGCAGATGTCTGCATCTCCTCTCAGATGTAGCCTGGAATCTAGGACATGATTCAACTCATTTTACAGGAGAAATCAAAACAATCAACCCCTAGAAGCGTCTGTTTCTTCTCCACTGACTATAAAAGGAGCCTGACTAACTTAGGGGTGGATGTTGTTTCTGTAGGCATCTAAAATTAGGTGAGAGAGATTCCACTCAGAGTACGTGGTGCAAGGGCTGGAATGCCTGTGATTAATGCCTAATTAGTGGTGCCTTTTTAAGCAGCTCTCAAGTAAGAAAGTTGGTATAATAAGGCTGGAGAAATTATACCAAGATTTAAAAATTACACCAGCATTAAAAAATTATGAGCGTTTTCTCCACATTTCAAATGTGTCCTGCTTATTGATCCAAGTGTTGAAATTAGCTCCTCTGGGACCTGCAAGTGTGTTCCTATGAGTTTGCTACAATGACTCTGAAGCTTTTGGAGTCTGTTTTCCCAGCACCTCTGTGTGGCCTATAATTTGTTTTTGGAGATGTAGTTTCTCATGAATTTTTTTCCAGTTTGGCAAGCAAGGCTGGTAGCTGTGTGTGGTATCTGTGGCTTACCATCTTTATCTGCTACTTTTGTAATCTTCATCTCACTGATAAAATCTATTAGTAATGATCAGTTCTTTCAGGCCGCTAAATTAAAATTCTGTTGTAATGAAATTAGTAATACAAGCTACAGTCAATCTTATTAAGACACCATGAGAAACACCTATTAAATCAGTATTCTTACAGTTTGAAAATGGTTGGCTTCTTATCCATCTAATTTTTTGTAATGATTTCTTCATTCGTCTAATTCATTAAAATATGTATGTAGTTCTGCATCAAATATGTTATATCTAAAAAAACTATGCCCTTGTCAATCAATTTTGTACTAAATAAAAACACCTATTGTTTTTACATATGCTGATTGTTCTGAATTAAGGTTTCTTTAGGTTTTTGATCTTCAGTCCTGTTAAACATGGCTTTACTATTTTTTTGTTTGGTAGAAGTTTTACCTGACTGGCCTATAAATAGGAACAAACTTATCCTTTTATTTTATCCTTCTACAAGCCCAAGATCTTCAGTAAAGAGCTCTCTCACCAAAGTTTGAGGTGTTTTTACCCAGGTGGTCTGAGAAAGTCTAGCTTTAAGAACTCATAAAAATCAGCTGAAATAATTTTGTTGTGTCCTTTTCTGCACAAGAAGTGAAAAATCTGCCATTTCTGTTCAGTGGGGAATGAGAACTGTCAATTGGTAAGGTTCCTCTGTATTCTCTGTTGCTGTCTTTATGTAAAATATCAGGAAAACATGATTGTATAATTCATTTAGTGTACTTTTATTAATGTAATATTACAAATAAAGCAACTATAAAATTACAGTAGCCTTCCTCATTTTTTAAAATTACAATAAAAATAAAGAGCTTATAACATAGGCAGTTTTGTTTATTGCAGTCTTGGAAAGGATCTTGTTGGGCTAAGAGGATTTGCTCTGTGTTCTGTTCTTAAATCTATGTAACCTTTTAAAAACCTTATTAACAGGTGTCTAATATTTGTTGCTTTCCTTCTCCCAGATGCCTGCATTCCTGTTGAAATGCATGAAGTTATCTAGAGCATGTCTCATTTTTGCCTTTTTTCTGTCTCTTATCTCTCCTTCTGCTTTTCAGTGTACACAATTCTGTCTAAGGTGCACTCTGATCGGAATGTATACCCTTCTGCTGGAGTTCTGTTTGTTCATGTTTTGGAGAGAGAGTACTTTAAGGGGGAATTTCCTCCTTACCCAAAGCCTGGTATGAGATGCTAAGATCTTCCATACTATATGCAAATACAGAGAAAATGTTGTTATTAAAATTGAAGTCTATTTAACATACCTTGTGGTTCAACATGTAAGATAAACAAGACAGGTTTTAGTTTCTATTGAAATATCTTCAAATGAAATAAAATGTGTAGTCTTACACTTCTAAATTATTCCAGTTTGTGATTGTTTGTGAAAAGATGAATATAATAGTATATTGTGAAGAAAGGTACTTAATTTGGAAAGGTGTATATATACATTATAGATATCTGATGTTAACTGTTTCTTCACTTTTGCATTAACTATGAAATTGGCATTGTAGAAATGCATTAATTATGTCTGTTAAAAATGCTATTTATCTGGTCACTGTTACAGACATAGTATGCAGGCTATATGAAGGAGCAATTTGAAAGCATGTAGTAAATATAAGGCAAAATAGAAGATTAAATCAAATATGAGACTTCATAATACTGTTTTCTTTCATTTTAAAAAATAGTCCTTTTCCCTCACCTTTCTTTGTGTATTTAGGAATAGTTTAATGTTAGTAAGCAGATCGGTTTTAGAGAAGGAGCTGTGATTTCCTATGTATGGTTGTGCCATACACTTAAGCTAAAACCTGGTCACTACAGGTTGGAATGTGTGTAAGCAATCTGGTAGGGGTGGAAGAACATTCAGCCACACATGCTTATCAACAATGAAAAGGAATAAATGTATTCAATTTATATAAATTACTATTTTTGTATAAGAAAAACCTATGTACAGTGCATGCATAATCAAAGCCTATTTCATTAATAAACTTTTAAATTGATTTGAGGGTGTTATTAGTAAGACTCACTTTAAGGAAAAAATAAGCTTCTGTTAGCATTGGTTAAATTCTGAGTAAATGTGAGTAAACTCAAATGTTTTTAAAATTTCTTCTCATTGTAAAATATGTATTTTTCTTGACATGGATACTTGAGTGTCTCACAGGTGGCTTTCAGAATTTTCCCTAAATAATTTGTGGTGCTGGGAATTTGTCTAGAGCAGGATACTAGTAATGCCAGGCTGTGGGTTTAAGCTCTGTATGCACCATTTACTTAAGAGCTGGGCTCCATGATCCCTGTGAGTCCCTTCCAACTCAGAATATTCTGTGATTCTGACTGCAATGGATTAGATTACTGGGACATCCTGAGAGAATTATGAGGGAAGTTGTGTTACACCCAAGTAGTGGTTTGGTCTGGTTCTGGTTCATTTTACTCAACCAGATGTGTACCTGTATAGTTGTTACCCTTGAGCAACACATCTCAGTCTCTTTGTCCCTCTCTGGAGGAGATGAGAGCTGTTCATTCTTGTCTGGGCTTGCTTTCTGCTTTCTGTGCCAGTCTGGCTGTTATCTTCTTTCATCACTTGTCCTACAGTGCTGCTGCCCTCTCAAAGCCAAGATGGTGTGCAGGGTAGAGGTGTCTGTGAAGGTTCAGAATGGATTTGACTTGAGTTTTGTGCCTCAGCTGGACACTGCCTTGGTGGGGGATTTGGTAGTGTACAGTCCTGATTTCATTTACAAAAGCTAAAATAAACTGAAATAAAATCCAGACTTTTATAAGAGTATCAATAAGAGCCACAAGAACTGATGTACTGGTTTTACTTGAGGGGCTTTTACAGATTTCAGCTGGACCACTGAATTTAGTAGCCATCTGTGGTTCCAGTTCACAGGAATGTCTGACCCTTTTGTGAATTAATTTATCCTCTAAATTAAAATGACTGCCAGACTATTGATGCCGAAGACCTGTACGTGTATCCTAATGCTAACAGAAGCTTTCAGGCATTATTGATTACATAGCCACTTTTTAAAGTGCATTGAGGACTTGGATCCATCATTAAAAACATAAATAAAAGTAAGTTGGGAGGGGGAATTAAAAGGACTGAAACCTTTGTGTTTTTGTAAGGAGGTTAGATTCAATTTGAGGTGGAACTGAACTCTAAAAATCACATGTGCTAGTTAGTGAACGTGAGTACTCAGCCAAGACTCTAGGAAGTACCTGCACATTGTGTCTGCAGTTGATTACACCTTCCAGGTACAAATTTCTTAATAACTGTAAGTGCTAAGTGATAGTTCACTTATTTCTGATATGGTAAAGGTTAGCAAATTTTAATTTTTTTTCTTCTTAGAAAGGTTCAGAAAACAAGTGCAAACATAATACGACTTCCTAGTTGAAAAATTAAAATCAAAGCATTTAGCATTTTCTTGTAAATATTCTAACATGATTTCTTTTATCTAGGTGAAATAAGTAATGATCCTATAACGTTTAATACCAATTTAATGGGTTACCCTGACAGACCTGGATGGCTGCGCTATATCCAGAGGACACCATACAGTGATGGAGTGCTATATGGCTCACCAACCCTAGAAAATGTGGGCAAGCCAACCATCATTGAGGTATTTGCTTTCAAAAGTTCAAGAGTCCCTCCTTGTTTTTGAGTAGTTAATTTCTATTCATATTAAAGTTTTATTCAAAATACAGAGCAAAAAACCTTTGTAAACATCTGTACTTGAAGAAGAACTGAATTGTAACATTCAACCTAGATATGAGTCAGACTTTTCCCCACTAGAGGAAAGTGTTCAGTCAATAAGCAGTTGTGAGAGGGGTTTTTTTGTTTGGTTTTGGTTGGTTGGTTGGGTTTTTTTATTTGATTGGTTTGGGGTTTTTTTCAATTATTTTCCATTAAATATCCCCTTGTGACTTGCTCATGATTATTGATAGGTTTTATTTTAGCAGTTTTTTGAATTTAATTCTTACAAGTGTGACAATGACAAAACTGTATTTTTGAGAGTTAGCTATTCAAATGTTTAAAATCACTAGTTATTCATGGAGCAGCAATTCAGAAGGGAAAAGGGACAGTATTTTCCACCATGTATTTCACAGACAGCAGACTGAATCAGATACTGTGCAGTTCAGTGCTGAGAAATCTGCACATTAACTTGCTCCAACCATTTTGCTGCTTCAGCAGTATATTTTTCTTAAACCTTTGAGTATTTTTTTTTCTAAATTGCATTTGATGTAGTTTTTCTTTCTCAAGAATGACAGCTCTGAATGTTAAATTATACTGCAGATAGTTTCACCCATGCTTAATTTTGTATACATGATTCTGTTCTGATTTCAGTAGGACTAATAACATCTGAGAATTGATCATGTGCAGAAGTTCTTGCAGACTTTGCTTATTTTTATTTTTATGTAGAGGAAACAATTATTTGAAATTGCCAGTTTTTAAATGGCTTGTGCTTTTAGATTCTAGGATCAATATCAAGACCTCCACTCTAAGCATGACCCCAAGCCACATTTGAAATACAGCTTGCCTGGCATACAAATTAATTCCTTGCAGTTCCAGTCTTAGATGTGGGTTTTGAATTAATTTTCTGGTATGTGAGGAGGGCAGATGGCATTTGATCTTCTTCCTAGAGCCCTCTAAGAGGAGTGATTACATATTCCTGGCTTGAATATAACTTCCATTGTGTTGTAATTCCTGAGGGGATGTCATGGGGAGGTCACTTAACTGGAGGAGACCTCATGATTAGGAGAGCCTAGCATTATGCATAGCACTGCAGTAGAGCAGGTAACATTCTTGAGCTCAAGCTCCTTTGAAAGCAGTGCAAAGACAGTTTGTGTTTGGATGATTGCTTCTGTCCTGAACAATCTCTGCCATTCCATGGTGTGGTTCTTGGGCTATGCTGGCAGCTCCTGCTGAAATGCAGACTCACAGCAGCCCTGCTGGGTACTGCCCTGCTTCTGTACAGAGCTTGTACAACCAAGGGGTTTGATTTTCTGGGTGCTAGTGGTTCAACTGCTGTTGAAGCAACCCTTTGAAAAATTAACAGAATTAGGACTAGAGAAATCTCAAATTTATTTTTAATTTAATTTATTAATTTTATAATGAAATTCTAACATTAAACAAGATCTGATTTTCCCCTCCCCACTTAAACAAACCTGCAGTGGATACTCCACAGCATTTTACCTTTTCATTCAAATCCTTTAAAACATGTGCAATATCTATTACTTTTATTTAATAGTCAGTGTCACAGTGGTTTGTGGCTCTGTTTGCTGAGAAGCAACATAGTTCTGTCACTATTGTCACTCTTGTGCCTCTCCTTTGCTTTCAAAATGAGTCTAAAATTAGAAAGAAAATTAATCTTTTCCAGTTTGTTTCATGAAAGATCTGTCACCTTGCAGGGATAAAAAATGTAGAGAAGATCATACATAATTATACTAATATCCAGGCTTGTTCTGTATTTCTTACAAATGAACACTTAATCATAGTAAAACCTTGGAGTACAGTAACCACTGAGAAGAACCCACTTGCAGGCAGTTCAGTTATCCTAGATATTTTAACTTTTAGATTAATATCCTTGTATCCTTGCATATTTTATTCATGAAGGTGTATGTTTCAAAAAATAATGTCACAAATGTTGCATCTAGCTCCCAGTTTTCACTTCCCCTACTTTTACAGATTCCAAGATATTCTTGAAAACTACTTGTGTTGTAGCATTTTTTAAATTCATTCATGGATTGAGACTTCAATGGGGCCAGAGCTTAAACTAAATAGTAGTCTCAAAGATGAGAATTCCTGGCATCCCAACACTTTTTCCTTCAAAAAAATGTAGATTACCATGTAGATTTTTTTCCTGTAGATGAATTTAGATCTTACAGTATTGATGGAGTGTGGTTAGAGCCAGCATGGGGAAATGGACAAACTAATCTGTCCTTATGGTGGTTCTTAGAGATAACAGAAGAGAAAGAATACACATGTATGGCAGAACACTTCTGTCAGAACCAAAATATATTATTTTCACATATATCCCTTTTTTAATTGTATTCAGCTATAGACTGGTCAAGAAAACTCTAATATCCTGACTTGAAGGTAGTACTGCATTAATTAAATTGACCTTACTTTTGAAATTTTACATTAGTGACTTTACCTTTCAAATTTTATATTAGTGATTGAATGTTCATCAGTTTCAAAATAAGGAGGCAAGGTGCTTAAAATGGATAAGTATTCCTAAGTTGCTAATTTAACTTTCACTGATGTTTTGTTTATATAATTTTCATTTTTGCGTTGTTTTGTAATTTTATCTTTTTTACTCCAGATCACTGCATATAACAGGCGTACCTTTGAAACAGCAAGACACAATTTGATCATTAATATAATGTCAGCAGAAGGTATGTACAGAATATAACTGGTTGTATTTTTAACTGAATCAGCAAATCCTTCTTACAGGCTCCTGCTTTTGAAGATAATGCTGTAAAATAGTTGTCTGGTGTTCAAATCAAATGCAGGGGCACAGGGGAGAAGTAAGAGAATTTTTCCTGCTTTAATTAATTTTGGTTTTATAATCCAGATTATTTCTGTCATTCAGGACTGCTTTTCTTCACTCACAGTAAAATGTTTGTTTTTCATTAAACTGCTTGTAATTCAATATTCCCCTTGTCTTTTTGAAAAGATCTTACATGAAGGATTTCACTGTCTTTCTGCATGTTGTTTAGTTTTCTCAGATCTGTGTGTGCCTTATGCAATGAACAATTGTGTAGGCAGAATCAGAAAACAGCAGACATATTGGACATTTTGGCCTTAAAATTAGTTCTCTTTATTACATTTACATTCAGCATTGTCGTGAGCTGGAATCCATTGCTGTAGATTGGTTTTGACCCCCAAATTAGCATAAATGTAATTATATATCTTTAATGAAGTTTTACCAGCGGAGACTCTAGTCTGCTTTTTCATCTCCCTGTTGTTTTGTAAATGACTAAAGGTTTTCAGCTCAAGTAGCAGCTAGTGGTACTCTCTATTGAATTAAACATAATCACAGTATTAGGTTCAAATCACTAGTAGTAGGTTCAAAATGAGCTAATTGAAACACAAGATTTTTGGAAAGGTAAATCAATCTTGAAGTAATATTATATTAATTCATTAATTACTCCAGATATTGTGAAGATTTATTTTTGGACTTCTGGAGCCTTATTTAATGGAACACTCTTTTTCATCAAAAATAGATTTTCCTTTACCATATCAAGCTGAATTCTTCATAAGGAATATGAATGTAGAAGAAATGTTAGCAAGTGAAGTTCTTGGTGACTTCCTCGGAGCAGTGAAAAACGTATGGCAGCCAGAACGCCTGAATGCTATAAACATTACTTCAGCCCTTGACAGGGGAGGGAGAGTTCCACTTCCAATTAATGACATGAAAGAGGGGTAAGCATGTGTCAGATGATGTTTTTTAATCACTTATTTTTTTTTTTTTGTTACTGAGAAGCCTAATATTTTTTCAAGTATTCTAGAAACTTTACAATTGCTATTTTATGTTTTGGAATTAAATATGTAAATAATGTTCTGAACAGTATTTAACTGGAAAGTAATAAGGATTCAGCTCTTTCAAATATAGTTCTCACAGTGCTTTTCCCTGGTGAAAGGAAAGATGCCTAGTTTTTTTAGATAATTTTAGATATTTTGGGGTCAAATATATAAGTATAGAAGAAAGGGATGAAGGTTCAAAATATGGGATGTGTGCTGAAAATACTGTTTTTTTCAGGATCCTTTTGTGTCTCTGGAGTTTTCAAACACATTTAAAGAAGGAAACTGAATCCTGTACTAGACAAAGCAATAGCAGTGTCACATAATATGAATAGCTAGACTTCAAATATTTAGTTAGATAATGCCTACTGTAGCAAGTGGCAACTGGGGCCTAATTTCTGTTTCAGAATCCATTGGTACATTATTACCTGGTGCAGCAGATGTATTTTACAGCAGTGTTCCATATACCTAAATATGTCAATGAATAATACAATCAATGTAGTAGTGCTTATTTTATGTATGGTAATGCTAAATCAAGTATTAGGTTTACCTTCAGCTTTCAGTGTTCTGAAGCAAATTTTGTTGGCCAGACATAGCTACAGTATGGAATCCTTCAGAAGAAGCTGAGGATTAGCATGTTCTATCTGTATTAGGTTTAGCAACAACCAGTCATTGTAAATTTATTTTGAAAACATGGGAAGAAATTCTAAAAAATCTATGATGAGTAAGATTGCAGGTTTCCTTAAAATAAAATGATGCTATTTTAATACATTTTTCAAAAATAGTACTGATTACTTACATGAGGAAGCCACACTTGGAGCTCTTTGACTTCATAGAAATTGGCTCCACTGATGGTAATGAAACATTTACATTAGCAAGCAAACCAGAATATGTTGTAATAAGCAGCTAAGAAAGTCCTTTTGATTTCAGTCTGTTACTTGTATGCTTAAAGAGATGAAAGTATGCTACGAAGGAAAATTATTTTAAAAAGTAATTTCAATCTTTAAGTAACAGCTGAATGTTACTGTGCACAATTTGGATGATGTTTGGAGGAGTACATCATTGTCCTTTGGGGATTTGTGAGACATCCTGCTGGTCTGTCACTGATCTCTTTCTGCAGTGTGTATGTGATGGTTGGGGCAGATGTTCCTTTCTCTTCATGTTTACGAGAAGTGGAGAACCCACAAAATCAGCTGAGATGCAGTCAAGAAATGGAGCCTGTAATAACCTGTGATAAAAAATTTCGTACTCAATTCCATATTGACTGGTGTAAAATCTCTTTGGTAAGTTACTTTACTATTGCATAAAAGTGATGTTTGTAGAAGTACAGGTAAGAGTTTTGCCAGTCTGATCAGACAGCATTGCCAATTTCACTTTACTGTGACTGATACTTTTTTCCACCTAGCAGACACTCTTAAGATTGTGAAAGGATTTTACCATGTAGGCTAAATTCTGTTAGAGTTGAGCCCCAGTGAAACTACTGTATTTGTTTTCACTAGCAGTGAATTCTATAAATGGCCAGAGAACTCCAGGGCTTAAAAAATTCAAAGTAATGAGAAGTGTAGTTCATTAATTCAGAATGCTGATACTGCTGGTTAGACTCCCTAAAAAGTGTGTGCACATATATATATGTGTTTTTTCAGATACTGATTCTACAATGACCAGATAATACTTTGCTGTCAAAAAACTGTTTCTGAAAATTGTCCAGAACATATTTTAGAAATAGAAACATAAATAGAAAAATGAATTAAAATAATATTGACTAATTAAATAATAAATAGGAACATTCTTCTCAGCCAAATTTAAAAAAAAAATGATAACCACACACTGGAGTATTTGCCATGAAAGGAGAATAATTCCCAGAGAGGCATTTTAAGGTTGTTTTTTTTATTTTAGTTCCTGTAAGGAAAATCAAGAAATAATACAGTATAGGAAGAGAATGTTGCAGGTAAATCTAAACAATGATGGTGAAGGTATATAAAATAAACTTAGGCAGTTATTGAGCTGCTTCAGACATTACCCAAGAGAAAGCTGAAAGGGAGATATACACTGGATGGAAAAAATTTATTGATTATAAAAAACTCTATTCATACACAAAATTGATTGGATAACTTCCAGTCCTTTCTACTTATACACTATAAATTAGGAAAGGTTCTAGAAAGTTGGAGAAAACTTGTTTCTAAAGAATACCTAGATTATTTGCTTTTTATTGGCTTTCTGTTGAGAAATTGTAAAAGGCCCAAGTGTACACAGCAATACTTACCAGCACCTGAAAAGTAGCAGAAGGCAGCTGGTCTTTGGCAAGAACAAATTATGTCAAATCTTCCATTTCCTTCTACAAGGAAGAAGTAGAACCAAAGTAGATCAGCAAATGTCATTCCTTCTTGGTAAGGTTTTTTGATGCTGTCTCACAAACAAGCTCAGGAATATGATCTATTTGAAGCTAGGAACTAGTGGAGAGCTGGTTGGTAGCCATAGTCATAGCAGAATGAATAATAATTCCTGTCTGTTCCTCATTAATAGCTGGATTACAGAATATGCTTATTGAATGACATTTGTAGTTCCCCATGAAAGTGAAAGGATCTGTGGGTGCGTTGAAGACATGATGGAATTCAGAAAGGTCTTGAGAAATTGGAGAAACAGTCTTGGAAAACAGGATGAATTTTAAAAGATGCAGGAGAGGGATAGTGCACTAATGCAAGAACAGTCATCAGTGCCCATGCAGAAGGAAAAGAAGCTGGTTAGGAGTACTTCCTCAGAGAAAAACGCCTGATAGTGGCAGTGGCTCATAAACTAATCATGAAACAGCATTGTCATGCTGGTTTGAGAAAAGCAGAGATCACCCTGGCATGTGTGACAGGAACAGGCTTTCAGAGAAGTGTTATTTTCTGCAGCAGCTATAACACAACCTTCTGGAATTCAGCACTTCTTTTGGCGGTGTGCCACAGTAACTGAATTTAAACTGTCTTAAGGGTGTTTACTGTTGCCAGCAGCATTTCTGCTGTAACCTGCAGCATCAAAGGGAAAAGGGAGCCAAGCCTCTCTCTATCTAATCAGTCTGCTTTTCACAAGGCAAGTTGAGAGACAGGATCTATGGGCTGGGAGGGAGTTGAGCTCTGTTTCCCATATCCACAGTTTAAACAAGTGATAGAAAATAAAACCAACATATCCTCATCCTCATACTGTTTATGAGGTGGTGTTGGCAGTTAGCTGCCAATCAAAGAGTGGATTTAGTTTGGGGGGTCCCACATTCTGCAAGGATGGGCAGTGTAATAAATGCTCCATTTGAAGCTGCTGTCTGACAGCTTGGTCTCATATGGACCACCGTCAGTCACATCAATAAGTGCATATTTTTTGTGTGTTGTTAGGGTTTGAGATTCAGCTAAGCAGCCAGGTGGAACTCAGTGTCCCTAACATAAAAGATACTTGGGAATTAATGAGCAGAGAATATATAAATTAATTTTTGTTTAACAAACACTTACATATATATGTGTTTGTGTATGTGCACATTTGAGGCTCAGCAAGATTTCTGGAATTTCATAAAAATCTCTTCACCCATTGCCTAAGCTCTAATACAGCATTTTATGACTTGAAGTGTGAATTTATGAAGAAGTGACAATCATTTGCAAGATTTCTCAATGAGAAGTCAGATGAAAGGTCAAGCATGTAAGCAAATATATTTTATTTGTATTAATGATCTGGAGATTAATGGTCTTAAAGCTTGCACTGATAAAATTTGACTGTAATATCTAACTGAAGATAACAAAACAAATGGATGCAGAAAATTAAGTCATCTGGGAATGGCATGTAAAAGCAATAGGAAATCTAGTAGCAAAACGGGTTTGTATTTCTAGGATCATTGGGTACACACACACACACACACACAAATCATTACCAGGAATGCAGCTTTTGGAGGCTAATTGAATTTGTGTGAGGGAGACAATGAGCTGTTTTCGGCAGCTCAATTGATGGCTCTTGATTTTTTGAGCACTGGATGTAAAGTGTGATATGAAGGAGCAGGAGGAACAACATCGTAGGTATGTGAGTCTTAATTTTTGCCACCTTTATACAAGAGAGGACAGTCTTGTTATTTAGGAAGATTAGTAAGAAATGGATTAATTAATCAGAAAGAAATCAGAATCAGTTAATTAGTTTGCACTAAAGATGTTTCTGAATTTGTAATCAAATACTGTTTGTGTGAAATGTGCTTAAAATTAATCTGTAAAAGACATGGTATTTCTAGTAGGCACAAAAGAGAGTAGTAATATTATAACATTACTTATCACACTGGTCAGAAGCTTAATAAAATGTAAGCTTCTATTATATTTTAAAAAGTGGTTGGATTAAATTGTATAGAATTTGTAAAATGTGTAATATGGATCTTTTTATGTGTTCTAGTTAGTTAAATAACTGCCTGCTTTTACATTCTGTTACTTTGTTATTTAATTGTCTTTTTTTCTTCTTTTTTTTTTCCTGGGTATCAGGTTGACAATACCAAACAAGTTTCCACCTTTCAGGAAGTGATTCGTGGAGAGGGAATATTACCTGATGGTGGAGAATACAAGCCACCTTCTGATACACTGAAAAGCAGAGACTATTACTCGGATTTCCTAATTACACTGGCAGTGCCCTCGGCAATAGCACTGGTGCTTTTTCTAATTCTTGCCTATATCATGTGCTGCCGACGGGAAGGAGTGTGAGTACTTTAACATGCTAATAAGTAACTCTTGACTTTTCTAAGATTATAATGCATAGAAAGTTATTTGTTAGAATATCTCCATTCAGTTCATTATAAACATTTGAAACAGGCCAAAAGGTACCTGCTTGTAATACTGCAGTATTGTACACTTAAGCACGTGCACTAATTTCTAAGCAAGTGGATGTAGGGCCTTTAGTTGTTCTAGAAAGGGTTAAAATACCCACCATATGCACAAAACTCCCCAAAATCTCCACATGTGCACAGGTCTCCAAAATGCCCCCTGGAAATAAAATAGTAATAAAGGATCATTGATTCAGGAGAATATTAAGTAATTTCTAAAATGCTAACTTTCATAACATAAACCTGGTTGAGGAGATTAGCTGAATTTAGACATATTATCAAAGAAAAACACCTAAAAAGAAAGCAGCAAGTAACGTGATTTCTGCCATTTCTTACACAAACTACAATTTCATTTTGTCACAGAATTTATTTTAGCCAGAAGCTTGTTCTTTAACCTGCATTTTTCATTTCCCTGTGTGTCTGTGTGTCTGTCACCACTATCACCTCTCTACGTGCGCTCATCAAGGCCTCACCATAAACCCCGTTGCAAATGCTGCCAAGTTGCATTTAGCAATAACCCTGTCAGCATTTCTACATCATGTACTGTTTCCATCATCAGATAGATTAATGTTCCAACTATCAATGCTATTATTTAATTCATAAATTTTGTTTTGTTTTTAGGGAAAAGAGAAACATGCAAACACCAGAGTAAGTGTCTTCTTTCCTGTTATTTTTCTTTTACCATTTAATTTTCATTCTCAGTAGCTCGTCATGCTTCATACATATGTGTCATAATCTTCTTTCATTCTCTCTAATTCATGGTTTTAATTCATAAATGTGAAAGCTGCTTTTAAATCAGAGTCTTGGCAAAGATAGAAGACCACAATAAAAAGGGTTTGAAATTAGAGACTGTCAATTCAAAATAAAATAGTGCTGTTAGAATAAATACTTTAATATGCAATTAATACTCCTGGTTATTGGACTCTTGAACCTGTCTCTTAAAGGCAGTGAACAGGAAAAGAAACATCCTGGAAGGTATCCAGTGCCTATAACATGGAGTGTTTTAAAATTGATTTACAAGCTTTAATGAATCTACCACAAGAATCAGGAGTTAACCAAAACTTTAGCTGCAGCAAATAAATGGAACATCAGTCACAAACTGCACAGTCTTGAATCCCATGTAAAATATCTATTCAGAGAGAAAAATCTAATAGAATAATTACTGCCTTAAAATTAAATAAATTAAAATTTATTAATTTAACTATGTGAAAGTTGTAATTGTTGCACTGTAGTCCGTAGCATGCATCAAAGTCCTTGTTCTTTAATAATAATGATAATTGAAAAATTCGTTCTGTTTTGATAGAGCACTTAAAGTATGTATTCACTCTTTTATTTCCTTCTGACACAGCATCCAGCTGGTGCACCACAGTGCTATCCAGAAATCAACCAAAGAGCTGCGTGACATGTCCAAGAACAGGGAGATCGCGTGGCCGCTTTCCACGCTGCCCGTGTTCCACCCGGTGACGGGCGAGATCGTCCCGGCCCTGCGCGCCGACAGCTACGACAACACCAGCATGCCTCTGATGCAGACACAGCAGTAAGTGTGCAGCTCCCACAGGCCCTCCGTGCTCTCTGCTGCAGCACCTCACTCTGGGCTCAGTGCTTGTCCTCCGAAATGTGCTCCTTAGGGGAGGATTCAGTAGTTCTGACTCTCTAGTTCAAGGTTGCTCTGCTCTATTTTAGACTGTCTCTTGACCCGTATCTTTGGAGTTTGGACCACCAGGTTGTTGGTAGTTTTATACCAGAAAGTCTAGACTTTGTAGGTGGTTAGTCATGTACCTGTCACACAAGGTTGGTGTTTGAAAAGTTGACATTGAACAGAAGAGCATACTCCATTACATAGATAATAAATTCAGATTTGCCAAGAAAAATAACTCATAGCTCTCTGCTGCTTCCATTGTTACCACTCTTTCCAAGACAGAAACCAGAAAAATAATTAATTGCTGTTCCTTGGAGTTCATTTGTTGTAACTTAGTGCAACTAGTGAGGCAGACCCAACGCTTTGCACGTGTTCTAATTCAGACAGATCCATAGAGCTGTTGCAGAGAGGCATTTCTGGAAAGGTTTGGTTGAGGTGCCTGGGGCTGGGCAGATCTGAGGCAGTGGTCTCAGAAGTGGCTGGCATTTTTCAGTGCTGTGCTGTAACACCAGCTCCATCTGGTACCTCCTCTGCTGGCAGGCCTGCATGGCCCTGATGGTACTAGTCCTTTGCCAGCTCTAGCTCAGCCCTAATTTACACATGCTTGTCCTAAATTCCCTCCACAATGTAGACCTGTGCTGAAGGAATGTTTTCTGCTCCCTGTCCCAAAAGCTCAATTCTCCATAAAGGACAGCTGTATAAATTATTCCTTGTACAAGTGCTGCAAAGTGCTCTGCCCCCATCTTTTACTGCTTCTTCTCTATTCAGAATAGCAGTATTTATGACTGAGGTGCCAAATCCTGTACCAAAGGCTTTCTTGAGTTGTACATAGGGTATTTATCTGCTTCACCAACATTGTAACCCTTAATTCCTTTTTGTAAAAACACCTCTATCTGGTAGCTGCTAAAATAGACACTTAAGCAGGGCACAAAAATGCAACTTTGCCTTTATAAGTGAACTGGTCTGACACGTGGGAGAGGCTGACCATACATTCATTCCACAGCCAATTACTACATTGCAAATGCTGTCACCCTTGCTGTAATCATGGACAATGGAATGTTCACTTACAGAAACCAAACTTTACTTAACTTCAGAAACCCACAGTGACTCTTGTTGCCTCTGGCATTTCACCAAGTCTGAGTCTTTGAATGTAGCTGACAAGTGGAATAATAAGAACTACTTTCACACTAATTGTCTTTATTTCATGGTCTTGGTTAACCTTTGGACATCTGTATTTGCATAGTGAAAATAGATTATTGCTTCATTAGCAAAAAAAATGAAGTGTAAATACTGATCTTTCATCATAATACACTTCAGACTTTGTATGGAAGCATTAAAGATATTAAATGGTTTTTTATAGGAACCTGCCACATCAGACTCAGATTCCACAGCAGCAGAGTGCAGGTCAGTACTCAGAAACTACTGTAATTATTAAGTGACCAACATGGAGAAAACACTAGCCAAAATGTATACAGTCTGTGGACAGTGGAAATAACTTTCAAACAGAGTAAAATATTACAGAATTGTCATTCCAGATTTTTTTTTTTTTGACATCTCAGTAAAAATTTTGGCATGGGATTGATTAAACAAGGAAGAAATGCTGTGTTAGGACTCTGCATGAGAGGCTGGAATTTGGTTCAGCTTACTTAGAAACCTCAAATGATTTCTGTTACAGGAAGCTACAGCCAGATTCCCAAATGCAGTTACATGGATTGGATTCTGACACTTGATAGGAAATCTAAATTCATAATTCCCACCAATATTAACTAGCTTTGAAGAAGAAACTCTTGATTGCAGTTATTAGGCATAAAGTGTTGATACTGGGGAATCTGTGGTGAGGCACATCAGGGTTCAGGTTTCCTGTGTCCTAATCATCACTTTTATATCACTCACAAATATTCATGCACTGATTGAGGTCAGGAATGACCCATCAGACAGACTGTGGACTAAGACTGACTGTCCTCTCTACTTAGCATCTCAGGTTTGAGAAAAACCTACAGCCATAGTCATGTGAGGGGGCTTAAGGACTACACAGGGAAAAAGGAGAGGCCAAGTATAATTTTTAAATATTCAAAGAGATATTTAATCAAAACTCTAGAGAGATACATATGCTTTGAACATAATGTGAGAACTACAACTCCAAGTAGAAGATTTGTTTTAACTTAGGAGTTACATAAGCAACTCTTCCTTTTCACTGAAAATCCTTCTTCTTCATTACTGCTTTCGGGGATTAAAGGAGAATTTCGTATGACAACATTTCAAAGATTTGAGGCAAGTATATCAAAAATGTTTCTCTCCATGTAGGTTTTGTTATGTGGAAATTAAAAACACAGGTATAAAAAGTCTGACAGCAGGTAGCTTTGCCATTTGTGTTCTTCACTGTACATGACCCTGGCAGTCAAAGCTGTGATCCAGAGCCTCCAGCATTGGTTTGGGTTGACATTTAGCACAGCTCTTCTCACTCACTGCTTAGAAGGCAGAATAAAAGTATTACACAGGTGCTGCTTTTCTGATATGACTGTTTCATTTCAAGAATTCCAGTCTATCTTGCAGCAAATAGGATGCAAAATCACCAGCTAATACTGTACAGTGACAGAATGAGGCATTTTTGCAAAGGTGTGAAATACAAGCTAGCATGGGTCTATCACTTTTGAGTTGCACAGAAAAACTGTCCTAAAATTAGATCTTCTCCTGTGTCTGTATTTTCTGTAGTACATTTTTGTTTTGTACAGTACAACTGTTCTTTCATATTCATCACAGATCCTGCCTGTGGCAAGATCTCAGAAATCCAGGGGGGCAGAATGTATTTGGGACAGAGGGTGTCTCCTTCCCTTGGTTTATAATGACACCTTGCTTTGTAGCTCAGACGTACAGGTGACCCTGCAAGCACTTCCATGAAATGATGGCATGTGCCTTTTGCAGCTTTTCTGAAAGGATATCCAGACTCCCTTGCCAGAATGTTAGATTTTTAGAAAGTTATGATTTAAAACAAAATTCAGGCACTACTAAGAATTTTTTACTAGCGTAAGTACAAACTTAGCAATTGATTTTATTGATCTGTTAAAGTAAGAAATTCACAGAAATAGAACACTAAGCCAAAAAACCTATAGAATGAGACATTGTTAAATTTTCTTATTTTCCTATAGAAAACTCGCAGTAATATGCTCAGGGAATTTAACATACTATCAGTAACAGCTGTGAATAGGAAATTTCTATTTTAAATCTTCAGTAGACCATATTTAGTAATTTGAAGAGCAGACCATGGATAATAACTGTTGTCCATTTTGGGATCTGTCTGAATCCCCAGTAAGGAATAGTTTTATTTTAACCTTATATTAAAAGGCAGACTTAGTAGCTGACATAATACTTGACTATTTCACAAAGTTAAAAGTTAATTGGTTAAGAATTGTGTGAGAGGTGACCACTCACATCTAATGTTTATTACACTGATGAAAATTGCTACTGGTCTGCAATATGAACAGATTAATTAGGTTTCATAATTGTCTGTCAGTAGGCAGAATTCATGAGGACTGTTTAAGGTGCTTAGATGAAAAAGCTTATAGGGTATTCCTCTAATGTAAGAGACTAAATATTGCATGTACACCATGTGCCACCTTTTCTGTTTTGTGCCTCAGCCTCCCTATGAAGTCTCTTACATCCCAAATAGAAAGATAAATTCCCAGTTAAACAATCTTTTCTCAGACCTCCCCCTTCCCAGAAGAATGCTTTGTCATGTATATGTCATCTTTTAATCCAGGTTGTACTTGTAGCATTTCTTCAATGTGGTTGTTGATAAAGGAATAATAAATACTATTTATGTGCTGTGCTCATACTTTACAGTTGAGTACTGTTGAAGCATCATGTGCCACTGATGGATTATATAAATTCTCATCTATTTGCAGGTAAATGGTATTCCTGAGGAAAGAAAACTAACAGAAGCAATGAATTTGTAATCAAAGGCGGCAGCAAATTGTCTCACTTCCTTATTTGTTCTGGTTGATGCATGAGTTTTTCTGGTGTATATTGTGCATGCCCACAGTATTATGATGCTTTCAGTGCCAGGAGTACAATCACTTCCATATAACTGATGTACTGTATCCTTTTGTACTTTGGACATTTTTGACAATTTGTAAACACTGATAACTTTTTATATTTGTTACATTCAGAAAGTAATCTTTAATGTATATATATACATATATGTATGTATGTGCATATATATATGTATTAATAAATATCAAGCTTTATTCTGTCTTGTGATCTCTCCTGAAAGTTTTAACAGGGAAATCAAAACTTCAGAGATTCAAAGGATTTCAGACTGTTAATGGGATGACATAATTGCCTAACATTTGCACAGGAAAAGGAGTAGTGTACAAGTATGAAAACTTGTGCAACATGATGAGGCTCAGAAATAGTATTGCACATATATTAGGTATTAATTTTTTAGAGATTACCAAATATAATGAGAAAAGTTATTTTTGAAAAATAAATAACCCTCCAGAGAAAATAGCTAAAACTACTCACGATAAAAATTGGATTTCTGTTCTTTTACCACATATTTATGCTATTTCAAAACTTGCAAGCAATAAATCATTTAAAATCTGTCCATTCATTCATCTGGTTATGTTAGAAGAAACTATTACAAACTACTGTAGGGAAAAATTAATGTCTGCAAATAAGCAAGGGTTTGATACAGTATACCTGAACTAACTCCTTAAAAACACTCTTTGAATTTTTTTTTTTTATATTCCTAATAAACAGCCCCAATGTTGTTTATTTTTTATATCCTCCACTTTTTTTTTTTTTTTTTTAAGTGAAACTGTTGTGGGAGAATTATGTACCCAGTAAATCAAGGATTATATTTTTACATCTTAAAAAAAAAGGCCTTAATTAAAGGCATGCTTTGCTGGGAGGTGGTTTCTTGGAGAGGCATTTGTCCATGCAGCTGAAACTTTAAAAATATATGGACTTTGCTAAAAGGATCTGTACTGGGGTTTCCATGTTTGTCAACAGACAACAGTAATTCATCTACTGACACTTCTCACCAGATTTTAAATGAATTTCTGATGCTTCTTTAAATCTTCAAATTTAGGGACATCACACAAGACTTCAGGGTCTGCAGCTGTAACAGCTGACTCCAAGAGTTCTTGGGGTTTTACCTCAAAGCATGGTACTGTTTTAAGCTGACACTTACCCTTTGTCTTTTTTTCTGTAATATTTTCTCTTTCAGAAGCTGTATGTTCATCAGGACATTGCATTGTAAGCAGAAAACTGCGTCTGCTTTAAAATTGCTAAATGATGGCTACATTTCCTTAGCTGAGGTTCCTGAAGTCTCTGCTAAGAGAAATTTGAGTAATTTTGGAATTTAAGACTGAGGATAAAAGGAATCTGTAAAATTAGGTCATTTTGTAAGAAGACCAAAGTAGTTGATCTTGGTTTTGTGGTTTTTGGTTTGTTTGTCTTTTTCTCTTTTTACAGTTATGACCCAGTTCTGTCAAAGCACAGAACCTTAATTGATGTTAATTTTTAAGCATCAATGGTGGGTTTGTAGGCTTGGACCTGAATGCAGGATCTCAGCAGATAGAACAAGTCCTGATCTGATTTTTAGACTAATTTTGAGCACCAACTATGATAATTATGACAGCAAAGTAAATAAGAAGTGCTCAGTTCATGGTACTTACTTGTATCTTGTCAAACCTTCAGTATCAGTTTACAAAGCTGCTCTGCATGCTCAGCACAGCCCACAGGATGTGACAGCAAATCCTGCAGGTGGTTGTTAGGCCAGGAGAGGTAGCTCAAGCTACAGGCATTCAAGTTGAGAAATTGAAGGCAGTTCCTGAAACAGGTGGAATACAGAGCCATTCCTACTCACTTTCCAAGTGGCATCCATCATGCCTTCCTACCTCATCCAAAAGCTACCAGGGAAGAGACTTCACCAGTCAATCAGCTTCCTCAGAGACACCCCCTTCTTTCCAGCAGTTTGGATGCTTAGCAGTGAAAAGCGAAACACAAAACTGCACACTGAGGTTTATAGTAAATTAAGCATTTTTATCTCTTACCCGAGGTGTAAAAAAATTGAAGTACAATCAGCATTTGGGTTCAATTAGTTTATACACTATTTTCAAATGTATCAGCTGTCAGTGTTTTGAAACCAAAATGAATGGAATGGATTTTAAATAATGATTTTTAATGCAACCTAAGATTAAACTTTGTAAATAGTTCTGGGTGTGGATCATAGTAATTTCTGATAATTCCAGGATGATATGACAATCAATGGATCTACCAGTTGAGCTGCTCCCACCTTATTTGTATTAATGTAACAGTGCCAATATACATAAGGAAATAAACTGTTACATACATGCATAAAGAATCTGTTTGTAGCAGAGGAGGCTCCACCTATTTTGGAAAGAATCTAATGATGTAGGTCACATGGGTATTAAGAATACCTGAACTATTTTATGATTGAAATCATCATTTATCTGAGGTAAGTTTAATAACAAATTATTTATTTTTACTTATTAAAACAATTACTCTGAAAGCATAGATTTATAAAGCTGGTTTAAGATGCCTAATGGCTAAAGAATTAGTAATAATTAAGACAGTAAATTCACAGTCTCTTTTAACATTATATGGTGGCAATATTAATTGATATTGTACTAAGTTGCAACCAAATTAAATAGAAAGCTCTACAGGTCTCTTTGTACATACATGAAATGTATCATCTAATAAAATGGAAAATACAGACTAGTGAAGTTTTTGTCTAATTATTTTACAAAAGTGCCTGAACAACATTGTTACAGCTTTTAATGTTCCAGCCCCAATACTGTATGGTTGGGTCTGAGACCTGGGGTGGAGTTAATGGTGCAGGTTTCTTTAACTGGGGATGATGCCTAAGCAGATGTTCTAACTGGAGAGGAGGGAGAGGATTTGCCACACCTCATGTGAGCACCTGAACAATGTATCTCCCTGGTTATAAAATCAGGAGCTTTGTGGATCACAGAATATGCCTAGGTGGGAAGGGACTCATCAACATCATGGAGTCCAACTCCCAGCCCTGCACAGGACCATCCCCAGGGGTCACACCAAATGCCTGAGAGCATTGTCTAAACGCTTGTTGGACTCTGGCAGCCTTGGTGCTGTGACCACTTCCCTGGGGAGCCTGTTCAACTACTCTGGGTGAAGAACCTTTTCCTGATATCCAGCCTGAATCTCCTGACACAGCTTTATGCTGTTTCCTTGTGTCTTGTCATTGGTCACAAGATTAAAGAGACTGGTACTTCCATTGCTGAGGAGTCCCTTCTATTGAGAGTGGGATTTAAGTAGCTCAAGTAGAACCTAAATTCCTTAACTGAAGGAAGTCTTAAAGATGGGTTTGCTTTCTTGATGTTGCCAGACCAAAGAAAAGCCGTGTCAGTTGCTCTGCTTGCCTGCAGAGCTCTGCTGCAGAGTTCCTGGCAGGGAACAGCATCTGGCACCTCTGCTGCAGAGTTCTGCTGAGGGCCCCTGAGCTCCAGGCTGGCTTTGGCTACTGGAGCTGTAATTCCATCAGAGCAGGGACAGTGCAATTTACTGCAGAGCCATCTTCCTGCATTGCACCTGCCTTAGTTTGTGACACAGTGAACTGCAGCACAGCTACAACAAGCAGTAGAGAGTTTTAACTTAAATGACACTGCTCCCATTACAAAAATAAGCATCCACAGCACATTTATTTAATGTTTAAATTACTTCATATTTTTACATAACCTGAAAAGAAAATATATTTATCCCACATACAGTAATAGTAAACAAGTGCAGTATTTCAAACATTAAAAATAAATCTTTTAACCAAGTCTGTACAACAGATAAATAGAGTTATATCTACAATAGTTATGTAGTGAAGAACAAAACAAAAATTATCCCTCAAGCTCACAGTTCCCTGTTGCTGATAATACTGGCATAGATGAAGGTTATGCTTGCTATCCCCCCCTGGTGTCCTACACCCTTTCCTTCAATCACTCAGGTGTATTGATCAACGAGGTTCAATTCCCAAGCATTGGAAGCAAGATGCACACAGAACAGTGGAGAATCTTTCCAGTATCTTGAAAACAGCTGGCAGGTTTAGTAAGATTGCTGAATTTGGGGGAAGTGAATGATTAATTTTTTGGTTTTTATGATGAATGACTGGTTATTCTTTAAAAGAAACTGTCCTCTGCCACACACACACACACAAAATTTGAAGTAATTATTTTCATAAATTTGTTTTGCATTCATTCACGGCTGCAAGATTGAATTCAATGTTTTACCTGGGATAAGAACAAAAACATGCATGTGATAGTATATATGGTAAAAAGTAGGGTTCATGTTGTTTATAACTATACATAATTGCACATATGCTTGGAAAATAATATTGTGCTCATGTTTTTGCCTGCTAACAAATAAGCAGAAGAAGAGTAGAATGAAAAAGCAACCAGAGGTCAAACTGTTACTTGAAACAAACCCACAACCAACCAAGAAATGTCTATAACTTCACTGATAAGTAGAATGTAAACAGCTTGTCACTGCCACACTGAAGGACTATTTCTTTCAATTATAGTTTTTGCTAAAGGAAAAAATTAGTAAGAAAATTGGACACTGCTAGAAAGGATGAAAAGAAGTGTTTTTTTAAACAGCCCCAATCTCATTTCACTTGTAATTCTGAGACAACCACCTGCATGCGACAAAGTTGACCATTCAATCCCTCCTCATGAAACCATCAGATTAACTTGCATCCTCTTAAATGAAAATGCTATTACAGCATAGAATATGGCACCAGTTCCCTAATGGGAACTAATTTAAGGTCACCTACAAACAGGGAGATGGTCAAAGATCGTCATTCCTTAAGATTTCATGGAGTGGATATGATGGGATTCCATCTGACTGAAAAATGTTGGAGGGTCTTCCAAAAATTTCCCATCTTGAACTGAGTCTCTGAAAATTATTCATTAGTTTGTTCACTGGGATTGTACACAGAACTACACACAGTTAAATGAATTAGTGAAAAATTTATGAAAAAGCAAACAATTTCAGGAAGAAAACCCAAATCCTCTTTGTAAAAAAAATTCATCTCGGAATTCTCCATATTTGCTGAACACATCTTATATATCTTAAAAATCCCTCATAAACATTATGTAAACTTATATATAGCCAATCACTGAATTGATGATTACTCGTAGCTTCCACACATGAAGGGTTTCACGTGACATGTATTACTATTTCCACCCCAAACACTAATTTCTAACCAGCAGGTTACCGCTTTGCTCAGAGCTGTGCCCAGTGTCGATGTCTCAGCTCCCGGCTGTGCTGGGCGGGCGCGCTCCTTGCCGGGGACGGCAGCGCTCCGATCTCCGTGCTCCGAGCTCCGTGCGCTCCGAGCTCCCTGCGCTCCGAGCTCCGAGTTCCCTGCTCCGTGCTCCGAGTTCCCTGCTCCGTGCTCCGAGCTCCATGCGCTCCGAGCTCCGTGCGCTCCGGAGCAGCCCCTGGCCGTGCACTCGCCCAGTGCTGGCTGAATCCCGTGATGTGCCCGTGGTGCTGCTCCACCACCGCACTGCTTCGTGTCTCGTTTCAACAGATATGTAAACAGAAACAAACATCCAGTAGAAAAGACTCATTTTCACATGCAATTCTGTACAGTGCACTCTTGTTTCTCAGATTATTTGAGAAGGCTATTTCCACACAAAATATGTACATTTCCACAATATACATTTTCCATACGCTTAATTTAAATGTCTTCTTGTACCTCCAGTTGAGAATTTTTGTTCAGGCAGACACAAAGTAAACCTGAAGAAAGTTTCTAAGCTAATGCCTTGACTGATCTTGCATTGCTGAGAAGAAGTGTAGTCCAGAAAAAAATCCAGCTATGCATAGCAACCTCTTCAGCAGAGTTGAGTTATCTTTAGGAACCACAATCTGTGCTAGATCGTTGGTGATCTGAGAAATCTCATGTGCCACGCACACAAATATGAAAGTGCTGACAAGAACATTAAACATTGGATATCCAGGAATGAGCACCAAGATCCCCTTCGTGTCTGCTGCCAGCCAAATATGGTATTGGCAAATGAAAAGCTAAAAGAAAAATTTAAAAAGTGTTTAACAGTACTTACACATGTAAATATTTTTACTTACCAAAAACAATATAATTATTACTATTACATCAACTGACACACTTCTGCTTAAGTTAGAAGCTGTTTTCCACATCTTTGCTACAGAACAAGACCATGAGCTTGTTAAACCACACAGTGAAATGGGTTTGCTTGGCCCTTAACCAAATACAGCTCAGGGGAGCGTTGGATACATTCCATCAGAGCAGGGAAGAATCTGCCTCCCTCAGTACTGTCTCTCTGGTGAGGGTCTGAGCTGACATGCCTGCAAATAAGAGATAATGCTTCACCTGCTGATGAATGCACAGCTCCCTGGAGCTGATCAGCAGCTAAAGACCACTAGGAACGGGAAGAGTGAAATGTGATCCTTTAAAAAACCCACAAAATCCTGTACTCCATATACCCTATATTGCAATGAGTTCATCCTAGAAATGTATTTTAGTAATACGATAAGATGTTACATTTAATATCAGTAAACAGCAAATAAAATGGGAAGCAAGATAATTCCTACTGCTTCAAAATACACAATGTCACAAGGTAACACTTGCATTAAGAAGGGATTTACTTGCAATGGTACATATTTCTTAATTAGTCACAAAAAGCTTTCTTGGGCAAACACATTATTCATGTACTTACACTGGTAAGTAAAATTAATGCAAATTCTTCAACTGACCTAAATTTTTATCTTCCAGCTGCATACACCTCACAGCATACCCCAACATTTAATCCCCACTCTCACAACCTTAAATCACCCCATCCCCTAAAATAGCACAAGAATTAAGCTTGGTACTGTGAGACTGCTATTTCAGCCATGATTTTTATGTGCAACAAAAGCTATAATACTAAGAGAGATCAAACATGACAGCCAGGTATTTAGTAAGCCAATAAATGTTTTCTGTGTGTGTCACAGTCCAATCTAGACAATACCACCACCTGACATTTTTAATTCACTGTCCTTCTGGTCATGCTTACTTACCTCTAAAGAAATTTTGCCGAACCAGGCGAAGAATGAGCTATACACAGATCGAACATATCCAGGAATGTTCCTGATGAGGATGAAAGCTAAAATCTTTGTTTTTAAAAGAAAAAAATAAATAAATAAAAACAAAGAAAGTGACTGTGGATGACAAGCCAAACAAACACATAAAAGTTGTATCCATTTTCACTGCACTAAGTGAAGTGGATCACACATTAAAATTTCTTTAACAGCTCATAAAAACATTAACCAAACAAAAATAAAAATCCATGCAGTTTATACTTTACAAAGTGGGTATTGAAACAAAAAATATTGTACACACATTCTTCCAGCATAACAGGTCACATTTGCATCTCCAGTAGAATCTTGGCCTTGATGCTGACAGGTTTTACTACGTGCTTCCTAGGCATGGTCACAAAACATGTTACACCATGCCAACCTAAAATTATGTTGGCCACAAATCTCAGTTAACCCTCTATTTTTAAAGACAGGGTGTCAAGATGAACAAAATAATATGAAAATATTAAGTTCCTCTTTCTGCCCCTCAAGAGAGCAGGAAAATTAACGAGAAAAGAAACAGGGCACAAAATGGAACAGCTGGGGTACAGTGGGGCAGGGAACCCAGCAAGAACATCTAAATTGAAGAAAACCACGTGCATGGCTCTGTGGCCCACCTCTTCTCTGCCTGGAAGTGACTACAGGGTCCCACACATTGCTTCCTACACTAATACCTCCCAAACACTCCTGCTTTTCTACACCTTTCTTCTCTTCCACAGCTTTTTTCTTTTCCACTGCTATGCAGTGTCAAAAGTTGAGTTTGGCTTTAAATGGTGCATATGAAACCTACACATAGGACACCCAGATAAATCAAAACCACAATCACAGTGTTCAATTTCAGGGCTTAAAGGCAATTAAGAACAGACTAATGTAGTTAAACTCTTTTTCACTTTCAGACACAGGAATGAAGCTCAATATCTGGCATTCCATGCACAAGCACAAATATTTTAAAAAACTTTTTTAAAAAAGCTGAAATAAGAACAGACCAAATTCTATCACTGTACTCAAAAGAACTAATAATTACCTGCACAACAGAAACAGAAGGATGTAGCTCATTGCACTCTGTCTTGTTTTTACAGCTACTAGCCCAAATAGAGTAGGTCTAAAAGATATTAAAAAATTAGTCTGTGTAGTAATTATATGTAACATTTAAAAATTAAACAAGAGCATGATATTTTGAATTGCTTAAGTATTAGTTGATTCATTAAGATGTGGGACACTAAAAGAAAAAAACTACATGACTTAAGTTTTGTGGTTTTTTCAAATTCTTTGCAATTGATGAAAACTTATCTATGAATAATTATTAATACAACATTTTTTCATCAAAAATAGACATTGTGGAGATAAGAGCTAAGAGCTAATAAGATGTTATTTTTATGATCCAATTTTCTTTTAAGCTTTGCAATGAACTGAAAGAGTAATAATGTTTTCATCTACATCTGACAGAACAGAAAAATATTTTAGTGAGTAGATAGACCTGTACAGAAAAACCCAGCTGAAATATCTCCAGATAAAGATTTTTTTTTGAGGTTTGTATTAGATAATATTGACTAAGCAAGAACTTCAGAGAACTTATTTTTCAGATAATTACAAACCTGATTATACTAGGCTGTAAAAGATACTTACCAAAAAGGACACAATTGAAATAAATAATAAAACATTTGAAACTCTGTTGGAGAAAAGTGGATCTCCTTTTCCTTCTGATATTATCTGATGTTTCTGCAATGCCAGATAAATAAAAGCAAACAGCATCCCATGAAAAACCACCTGTAAAAGACGAACAGAATGCAATTAGTATTTCATGACTTTTACAAGTACTTCAGGTATAAACACTTAATAGAAATGCTACCAGATAAAGTAGTTCTAAAGCTATGTTTCACAAGGTCCTTTCTCAGATTTACTGAAGCAAACAAAACTAGACTTCCTACAGAGGATATCCATAAACTGCATTTTAACTCAACTCAAAACCTACAAATAAAGAACCTTTACTAAATGCTTCAGAGAGCATTAAAGTGAAATTTCAAGAAACTTTCAAGTACCTACTATCCCCTCTTCTATCTATGTGACCACTTCAAAAGGCTTTCTCTGGGGAAAAACCACAAGTCTCTGGCTTTCTCCAAAACTGCCAGGTGAAAGCACCCAAGAAGCAGGACAAGTGCATCCCTCTTTCCCAGACACAACTCTTCAACAATGTTTTACAATCTTATTCCCAGCTCTCACCAGCTGGCAACATGAGGCTGTTTCAGCCCTTGTCCTCTGCATTTATTTTGAGCTCAGCTCTTCAGCAGCACCACGCAGCCCACAGTGCTCACAGCAGCTGCCAGGCAGGGTGTGCAGCTGCTGGGCAGCCCCAGGAGTGACAAGACTCTGTGACCCAGAGTTCACCTCCCAGAGGGACACACCAGTGTGAGACTGATCCCATTAAGGGTAAGTTCAGCACACAAAGGCTTCCACCTTAAAAACTCCACTTACCTTTGCCCAGAAGGAAAGGAAAAAAGACCAATGTCTCCCTGTTCTATTCCCCCACACTGCAGGGTTAATAACTGGAAGGAAAGCACTTTCCCAGTGGAAGCAATTTAAAAATATGTACAAGAGTAGTCTGGTCTGGGCACCAAATCCCTGATTTTAATGTTTTAAATGCTACCTTAAAAGAAATACAACCTTAATTGATGCAACTTCCAAAACACATTATTAAGAAAGCTACCACCGTAATTTGCCTGAAGTGCTACAGGTGTTAAATTTTCACAGTAAAATTTTTAAAAAAAGAAAGATCCAGGATACTTCATACTTTATACCAGAAGCAAATAAATCAACCTTAATCTTTTAAGCAAGGCTTCAGTAGACACTTTCAGAACTAAAGTAGGTGCAGCTTAGTCTTTTATTAAACACTGGGGAAAACTCCTGTCTTCTCTGGAGGGAAGGAAAACAACCTCTCTCTACCCAGAAATTTAAATATACATTTAAAAGACAAGTAAAAATTTATGCAAATGTTACATACATAGCGATCCAGCTTCCACCTAAACCACCATTCATAGACATTTCCATTCAGTTCAAAACACTTGGACAATGGCCAAAATGAAAATATCTTCTCAAATGCACCCTGTAAAAGACAAACATGGAAAAAGCATTAACACTGATGTCAACTATTTACTAAATTTAAATCCATAACGTTCTTAATATTATGCTACCCTTATTTCATTAGCTACATGGCACTAGAAAAGTAACAGGATTCTTTGAAAGCCTTTCCCCCACCAAAAAAAAAAAAAAAAAATCTTCACATGAGAGATTTTGAGTTTTGCCTCCCCTTAAGTTATTTGCATGCCTTCCATTTTGTACTCCTCAAAGGGAGATCCAGTGACAGGCTGTGATAAGGAACATGCATGCCACAGGCTGTGATAAGGAATATGCAGTCCTAGACTACAGCTCAACAGCCTGAAAAACAGTGAGGGATTAAAACCACACAACCCCTGTGTTGATCCTGGAGTGACAAACTCTGCTCTGACTTGTGCCAGCTGTTCTTACAGCATGCAGGGAGTCACTAATTTAGCCTGAGAACCAATCTTTTGATGTGGTATCAAAGCCAAAGCCAGGTCTCTAAGAGACACAGAACTTCACTATCACCCTATCACCATATGTGTCCCCATTTGCTGGCAAAATCCAGTAACTAAGCACATAAAAAACCCACCCCAAAGACAAAGCATTCACAGTATATTGAAAATACATCAGACATAATAAACCAATGAGTAAAACACACAGCTGTGGGTTTTTCCAGCACCCACACCAATTCAAATATGAGAAGAAATCAAAATGTTCCCTTTTTTTTTTTCCTTCTGTACTTATGATACTGGAGCAAATACACAAGTTATGAGCACATCAAAAAGTAGACACAGGTAATAATATACTCTTAGGTCATTAAGGATAAATATAGTCAGGATTTACAAACCTGAGAATATGACAGAAAATATATACATGTCAGTAAGCAAATCAGTTTCAGCAGTAAACCAAAGTGCCACAGGCAGTTCCCTGAGGAAGAAATAAATTAATCATTACACTGTCATTAATTTTTCAATAGTAAACCCCAGGACACATTAAATAATAACTGACATTTATTTAGTGTAGCTATACTTTGTAATAGATCCATTCATAAATAAATATTCAAATATTACCAGCAATATTTTATAACTTAATTTTATAATTTAAATATTACTTTATGCCATTATAATAAACATTCACAGCAATTAAAAAGCTATTAAGCCTAAACTAAGCCTCATGTCTAGGACAGGAAGAAAATACATAAAGAAGGGAATTTAGGTGTTCAAACAGAAACAGTTTTAAAACCTCTGCTTTACCAAACACTCTGCACAGACAGTCCTTATTCTAGGTGAATGTAAACAAATATATACATTAAAAATGCCTTTTGTCATGTAAAACAAGTAGATTAAATACTACTAAACTTTGAAATTGCAGTTTTACTCCAAAGTTCAACTGCAGGTCATTAAGGACAAGTATCTAGCTGAAGCAAACCTGAGAGACTACTCTCAAAGCTGTCGACTGATATTAAGCTCTGCCCAAGCCTCAACATTGCAACAGAGATCATCTCCCCCTCCTGCCACTTAAACTGCCATTTACAGCTGCCTAGCAGCTGCAAACAGGGTCACAGACACTGAAAGTTATCATTGATTTTCTAGTTTCACAGTGCACTATTGCTCTAAAGTACAGAAAAAAAAAATTGAAGATATTTGCCTTTGAGATAGCTTACAAAACTACTCTTTAAGTGCATTTTTGCAGCATCTGTTCTTGGTATATATTTGGCAAATTTCATTGTCATATCTTCAGGCAATGAGGATTTAAGACTCTTAGGGTTTTAGTTCCAATTTAGGCAAATTAAACAATAAGCATTTACCACATACTTTACAGCTTTTTAATGAACAGCAACCCATAAACTGGGATTTCACTTCAATTTTTATTTAAAATATTTGTACCACAAGACATACTTCTGATAGTTCACTTAATCCAAGGTATTAGGATAGCAAGCTCCACATTCTTATTTGGCCAGCTAAGGCAGAATTGATGCTCAACATGGACAGACACCTTGGCAACACAGAACAGGAAAGTGCAAACACTCCCTGCTCACACTGCACCCCAAGCACACAACAGACACAGCCTCACCAAGAACAGACAGTGCAACCTATGGTTTTCATTTCCATTCAGTAAAATTACAATTCATAAACACATTTATGATGATCAAAACCTATTCAAAAGTATTCTAATCTGACTGTAACCAGAGGCAGAGTTTAGTTACATTTTCCAACTGACCTAACTCACCTATGACAAACTGTATTTCTGTGAGAAGCTGTTTGGCATATTTTGACTAACAAAGAGACTGAGATCTACAAACAGTGCAATTTCTGTATGATTATCATTGTAGTTACATGCAAATGTTTTGTAGCAGAAAGAAAAAAAGAAATCTTACCATTTGCTTTCTTCTGGACGACCTGAGGCCATACAGCTAAGGTGGCATAAATGATCATAAACCAGACAGTGACTAATGGCACAAAATAGTAGAACTGGTAAGGTCGATCCATCACTATGCACAAAACCACAACCAAGAAATTGAGACGGAACAAAACCTGGGGGTGTCAGAGGAGAGAAGACAGAGGATATGTAAACTGGGAGGCAAAGCTGAGAAAGATGTTCCTTTAACACTATACAAAAATATCAATGTATTTTACATCTCACATGCTGATTGTATTCCAACTGAAACACAGATAAAGTGACACAAGGAACAGCAGCAGGGCAATGTAAGACTGCAGGCTGGTTATGTGGTTCTGGACCTGCTCTACCCAGGTGGAGACTGCAATGAAAATAAAGTTAACCTGATCTGACTATTTCCCAGGCTGGGACCAAGCACTGCAGTTGGATGCTGTTAATGTGTCTCTTTCACCCCCACAGCTACCTGGGCTAGCTCAGTTAAAACCAGGGTAATGCCATTACCAGGCTGTAAACATATGTTTAATAAACACAGTGACCTGAGTCACAGGACAATGTCAGACTTAACAGCAATAAAAGATATGCATAATAAAAAAAACAAAAAAAAACCCTCCCAACAATTAAAGTACTACTGCATATACTGCAAAACCCAGGAGGGAAGCCACAAAACCAGGTATGTTCTCCAGTATTGTTATGGTGTGAAAATTAATTTTTTTTATTAATAAACATAGGCTCCAATACATTGTCTTTGGAAGCCCACCTGGCTCATTACTTACACATTGCTATATACTGCAATATAATAAAACTGTAATGGATTCTCCATTGTTTTTTATTAGAAAATATTTGTCTTGATATTCAGAGTGTACATACTTGCATTTTTTTATCTTGTAAGAATCATTTATATGGTTTCAGTTTGTATCAGATAAACACTACCAACTAAACAGATCAGATTACATAGACACAACAGCCATTTTTATTGTTTAAACCTTGGTAAAGTGATCTGATATCACATTATTTAGAGAGTATGGATATATTATGGATACTTTGCCATCTGACAAATTTATTTACAAAAATAGTAGGCAAATATTCTTACCTGACACACTCTGTATACACCAAAGTCCCCTTTTATCCAAAAATATGAGAAGTGCCCATAACCTGTTTGAAACAGATATGCAGCAACCAGAACTCGAATGTGCATGTACACAGGCAAAAACTGTTGAGAAAAATAAAATAAATGCCCGGTAAATGTTTTTGGCTTTCCTTTTCCCCCTCAATTTTATGCTATTTCTGCATTACAGTAAATCAGATTTAATTAACAAACACTGTGGTATATTGCCCCGTTTCTTACTAAGCTCTTTTGGTGTCCTAACCTCTGATATTATAATTTTTATTTTTTTTTATTTATTGCTCTACACTTGCCATATTCTATTACTAGTTACAAGAGACTTAAGAAGGGCTCTTTCAAACCTCACCTTCAGCAGTTTCTAGCTGCTAGCAATTAAAAATTAAATTCATGTAATATTCTACACAAAGAAACACTTTTTTCACTGGTCAGGTAACATATATAATGTTTTTATGAACCAAACCTATACTTAGAAAAACTAACTCTACTACCATCATGTTTAAAACTTCAGAAACAATAGCATTTTTATTCATTTTATTCAGTTCTAATGCCCATGTACACTATCTTCCTTTTGAAATAACATACACATATTGCATTCCCCCTAAAAGTAAAAGAAAATCAAATCACTTACAGTGCTTGCACCAGAGATATGATAAATCAAAATAACAAGTTGCATCCAGCCCTTCCATTCATCAGTCTGTTCTCTATTTAACACTTTAGTCTAATGCAAAACAAAACAAGAGTGTTGCTATTCCAAAAAGAACAAGGAACATCTACAAAATGAGGAGAAAAAGTTCAAAACAATAAACCACTTTATGGGTAAATGGGTCTCAACTGTAAAAGTCTTGTCTAGTGGGCACAGATTTAACATGATTTAAATTCTCTTATAGCTGAGCTCTGATCAATTCCAGTTTGAAAGAGTGAGAATGGCTAAAGTGGTGACATTCATATAGCTTCAAAAAGCCTTTGTATCTAATTCAATGCAAACATTATACTGCTTGAGAAGGCATTTTTTATAGGTGAGTTATGCTGACTTTGAAAAATTACCCTTGAATACTTAGAAATCAGTTATTTTACATGCAAATTGGAAAAACAACATTTTGAACAAGATGTCAAAGTGATCATTACCTCTTTGGTGTTTTCAGTATAAAATACCCCCAAAACCAAGATATAGATGATTGGTATGAAGAAAGATGAATGTGTGTAAAATTTATTTTCCTTCATGAAAAGATTTGCTCTGTCACACAGATAAAAATAGGTCATGATTAGACCAAGTTTGCAAAAGCAGTGTAAGAGCATCTCTAAAGTAGAAACATTAGGTGTGCTGATGACAGGCTTCTTCTCCTCTCCACTTTCCAAATCAGTGCATGATTTGTTCTTCCGATAATTATTCCGATGAATTAAGCTGATAATTAAATATCCAATGATGGACAAAGTAAAAAAACAGAAAGCTATCTTCTGTATCAGAGTGAGTGGAGGCTGAGGCTGGCAGCAGGAGCCATCAATGGGCTTCACTATTTTATTGCAGTAGACATTCATAAGAATCATTGCATTCTGTAAAAAAAAAAAAAAACAGTTTTGGTAATTAATTTCTAATGAAAAAGTTAACATTTCCATCAAAAGAAATTTTCTTCTGCATCATGTGCTGACATAAGACATGCAATTCTCCCTTATCATTACAAAAGTAAAACCTTCCAGCTCCACCATATACCCAGTTGCATCCAATAGTTCAGTCAAAACACTTCTTTCAAACAAAAAAATACTCGAGCTTCTAGAGGTAAGCAGAAATGGCTAATCTTGGAACAGAAGGGTTCTCTCTACTGGCTGTAGGTCTATAAACAAAAAACAGCTTACAAACATGGGTTCTAAAGGGGCACAACAATGCATGTCTCTAAAACATGACAGTGAGACTGAAACATGTGGTAAGATGACATTTAGTTCATCCAGCACTTAAAAGCAATTTAACCTGCAAAACTATGTAACCAAAAGTGACATGAGAGCACGTTCACAAAAAGGGCAGAAAAGCTCAGAGAGGCTCACTGTATGCATATACATATTGGTTAGTAAAAAAGAAGAAATAAAGTCAGAGGCACTCCATGCAACCAGGGAGGTCTATACTGTGTGTTTATCTTCTTCATGCTCCTTAAAAAAAACAAATTTTCTGGACACATAGGGAAAAATTTAGGACATACTTCTTAGCACTGCTTACAAGTCACTGCCACCTTAACTCATTCATACACATGAAAGCACAAAGTTTGCACTCGGGATCTAAAGATCTAGTGCATTAACAGCTATTTTAAAATAGTTATGCTCTAATGTGCTTGCTATTATGTTTTATAAAATGCCTATAAAACACTGCACTCCCACACACTGGAATTTTTGGAACAAAATTCCCTGATAAATGCAGTCCTCATTACATCCATACTGTTTGCAGTTCCACAACATTCACTTCAGATCTTGTTTTACTATTAATACTTTTAATGCTGACCAGTGATAAAAATACTTACTGTATCTCTGCTTGATTCAGGGAGATGCAGTCCATCCACAGACTTCATGATAGTTTCTTGTGCTATCAGTTTGGATACACTGAAGACTTTAACTTTAGCTTTGGAATTTCGGGAGCTGCTGTTCAGAATACGAACAGCTGCTTCATTATAAGCATCTATTTTCTCATTAGTGATCATTTTCCGACTTTCACTCAGCATATCTTCATAAACAGGATCTGAATTTGAAAGGACAAAGAATGAACACATTAATCTTCTACATATCAAAGAGTTTCCTTAGCTTAAGTTGCATGGGCTACTTTCATTTAAGAGGTCACAATTGCTTAATTGTACAGAAAAAAGGTACAGCATGGAATAAATGTTATAGTTACCAGAGCTGTTTATCGTGAAATTTCCTACCACAATTCCCTATTAATATATATGTAGTTATAGGTTAGAAAGCTCTAGTCAGACATCAATGTTTGTTTAATTTCCCTGAATCCAGGAAAAGCACATAATGCTAGAGTGCTTATGCTTTCTCTCAGTAATGGAATCTAAATGGAAGAAAAGACTCCAAAGCAAAAAGGGCAGAAGACAGGCAGCAGAATAGACATATGAAAAAAAATTAATTCTCAAACCCTCTTTTTTCCCGTGGAAAAAAAACCAGCTCCTCATTTCTCATAAGTCATAGGCCATAAACATATTCCACTTGCTCCTGTTCATTTCAGTTTAACTTATGATAGAATCTCAGTTTTACAGATAAAAAGGTCAACTTAATTGCCTACAGACTTCAGAAATTATGTAAAGCTTTAAAGAAAGTGATAGGGAGTTCTAGATCAAAAGGTCAGCCAGAGGCCTTTAAATTCCTGTGAAAAGCTCCTGCTGTGACACACCTGTGAGATGCAGATTGATTTACTTTGGGTACCTCATGCCTATGTTTGCATAATCAATGTCTTGACAACTCTGTACACACTGCTTCTCCTCCCACTTGGGCCATTAAAGAGCTCAGGGATTACATAAATGGACTAGGTCCTTAGCAATACCATGGCAGGACAAGTCTGTCAGCTAACTGCTTCTGGTATAAATAAACATGGTTTGAAAGGAATGGAAGATTGATTTGTTGATTCAGATTTATCTCTAGAGCCATCTTTGATAGGAACTTTGATGTGACTGCAAGGGTACAGCTGGGTATATTGCTAACAGAGCTCAAAATCTGCCTCTGTTTCTACCTAAGGTGATGACAATTTAAAATTCTGTGTCCTGTGGCAGAAACCAGAAGAACATTCTATCTCATGAGCTCATTGTTCAGTTTCAAGGAAATACTTTAGTTTTATTGAAGAAAAGCAAAACAATGTAAGCTTGGTGCCATAATAAAAAAAACTCATTAACTCATTGTGAGTTATCATTTCTCGTCACAGCGTAGAGAAACAAGTTTCACTCTAGAGACTTAAATTCTACATATTCTCAAGAGTGTGTCTATTAGTTCTAGATATACACAGAGGATGCACTTGTTCAAACTCTTCTGTTATTAATATAACCTGAAAATTCAACTGAATGAAACCACAGGAATACTGCTGTTGCATGCACCTGTGCCCTTGACTCCCAGGAGGTATGCATGCAGCACAGCACAGGGAGAATAGACCTGCCATGTTGAGTCTGAGAGTAAGCTAACAAAGAATTGGGAGTTCATAAGGCAAAAGTTTTTCCTGGCAAAGCTTTGAAATCTCTATCAGTTGCAGCTACTTAGGTATCATCTTAGTTAAGACTGCAAGAAAGGAGAGACTGAAGTTCAACCAACGCATTTCTCAAATCTGCAAGTAAGCAGTATGAATTACGTTTTCCTTATCATACAACATATTCAGCAGACAGTGAGGGTAAAAATTGTTACCTACTGTTCATTACTTTACCTTGTAAGACCCAGTAAACATCACTACTTATTGCTAATTTTTCCAAAAGAGGTGCAATTGAAGTGATATTGATTTTATATTGTGCAAGAGCTTCGTTGCTGCCATTGTGAATCTTGATAGACCACTGGAGAAATAAAGAAATAAATTCAGAACCTGTATGTCTGAGGAACCTTAATTAATTGACTACCTTGCTTCTTTTGTAGCATTTTTCATTATTTCTATACAGATAGATTTCTTCAGTTTTCTATTCAAAAGTGCTAAAAAATTCCAAGCAGCTGTCCAGACAGATAATAACATTCAATCACATCATCTAAATACAGAGTATTTAACATTCAACTTGCATGTCTATTTCACTTTTCATAAATTAAATAACTCAAGATGCTTTCCTTCAAAGTCTCCTGGCTTTTTCCAACAATGAAGTAGAAAAGCCAGTCTTACCATTGAAAAATCTTGGCCAGTTCAGTCAATTCCACTCTAGAAAAACTGACCACAGCAAGAGATGGAAACAAACGAACTTTATAGTGGTATAAAGTTCCATTATTTCCATCTGTTTTGCAGATATCCACAAGGGGAAAAAAAAAAACCCAAAAAAAACCAAACAAGAGCCATTTTAATTTCTGGTTTCATCTTCTATACTAAATCCCTGGGAGAATGCCATAGGTGTACAAGAATTCCTCCTAACTTTTGAAAATTATTTCCCACACTGTATGAAAAATTGGTGCAGCATTTTTTAGTGTTATTGTATCTACTGACTTAGTAAAAACTAAAAAAAGCAAAACCAAAACAATTATCCTAAAAGTAGCAAACTCTATTTATCTCTAAATAGCTACATAAAAAATTCATCATAAGACAAGTACACTGATTAATGCACTTCCTGAAAATATTATTCAATACACAGTAATACTTCATGAAATCAAATAACATACAGCTGCTCTGAGAACTCACACTGGGAAAAAAGTAGCAATTTCTCCCAGCAGCTAAATACTTACTTTGAAACACCAACAGTATTTAACAGACAGTTAAAGTAGCATACAACATGTTCCATACAACAGGAAGTCAGGAACTAAGAAGCAGAGCATGGTAGTGACATTCTCAGAGAAGCTCCTTTTCCCAAAATAAGCAAGCCTGACTTTTGTATGTGCTGTAGTTCCTCCAGCTTATAAGGCTTTACTTCTATTAATAAGCTGTTAAGCCACTGTCACTTTAAGACAGGTATGTCCAGGCCAAAGTAGCATGACCAGCTAAGTTAAATATATAGGTAAATTTCAAAGTGCAGCAAAGTCCAAGAGCACATAACAGTTTAATCTAGTGGCAGGTTACTACACCAGGGTCAGCTATGGTGAGATTGCTGATGTCTCAGCTTTTTGAAGCTTTTATTTTTTTTGAAGTCCCTTAAAACAGGGAATGTTTATTTTTGTCCCACTCTAGATATAATATTAAATGTTTTGTACAAATATACAAGTGTTAAAAGAGCAGAGCCTCCCCTGTATATTGTTAGCTTCTATCTCCTGCAGTCCATGAAAGGCAACAAGATATGGCTAATGCACATATATGAGTAAAGGGAATTATTTAGCCAAGTGTCCTGTAGTTTTGCAACCTGGCCTTCTGCATGCCAGAATATTATCCATATATAATGGCATTTTCTGTATCAGATACAATGACTCATCCTAGTAATAAATGCTACAGTCTCAGACTGAGAAACAATATTTTAAGCTTACTGCAATTCCTAAAGCTCAAATATTTATGTAGATCCTACAGAGGAAGGGAAATGAAAAGTTTACCAAAAGGAAAAGGAGAATTTTTGATGCCTCAGGAAATGTGTGGAGGTCTACATACACACGACCTCACCTTAAAATTGAGGGAATTCACACTTAGATGAGCATGCCCAGAAGTTTCCAGATTGGTAGAGTGCCTCAACTGTCTCTAAACCAAACTGCTTTTGAAGGATTTTGTTTTAAATGCAACATATTTTCCCCTCTTTACATTTTAGCTGGTATGGAAATATATTAGCTAAATCTTTCCAAATTCCAACTCCCAAATATTTGGAAGTAATGGACATTAAATGTGGAAATAATGAGATGAGCACTTGTTTAACCTGACTGTGTAATTAAGGAGGGGGGCTGTTGAATTCCATTCTTGGAAGTTTTAAAGAATTAGTGGACTTTTGCCAAGTGCAACAGATAGAAATGTCCTGCCTGGTGGCAAACTGATAGGTTAAGGACACCGTTCCTTGTCAGCCCTGTTTTCTGTGATGCTGCAACACATAGTGGTGGAGTCTTCCAGTGCAACAAGATTCCAGAACTCCAATCTCTTTAGTTGTTGAGTTACTATTTTTACCCAAATATATATATATATATATATATAAAAGAAATATGTGTGGTGAAACTGACCATCCCAGATTGGGCCTTGCTCAAAAGTAGAATTTTGTGGCTGAAAAATGTGTATTAAAAATACATCTCAGTTAGTATGTAATTACTTTATTTAACTTAATACTTTGCTTTCAACTATATCCACTTTATTAGCTGGGTCAAAGAAAATTAATGCTTATTAACCAGCATTGCTGACAAAAAACAAGTACTGTATATCACATAGCTGTAATAAAGTATACTTAGTATTTTAAAACTACTTTTTGTAACAGCAAATTTGCTGAGAATAGATATTTTACTATAAACTGTGTTTAATAACTTGATCATGTAGCCAACTTGAGAACATTAAAGTCATCCTACAAGAACTTCCTTCATTACTAAAATCCCCTATATATGCATAACTTACCGTGGCAGCTCCTACTACAATTATATGAGGTTTTGCCACAGAACCCTAAGAAACAACAAAAAAAAATTAGTTTTAAAATATTCTTAAATTATATTTATTGTTAAGAATGAGATCTTAATTAACTGTGACTCATATGCCCATCATCTAATGGCTACAAAAGGGTAGATTGCAGATATATTACAGAGAACATACACCTGATATATGCAATATACCTGAATTTTCATGTAATACAATCTACAAAAGCCTGAAGTATCAATAAGCACCTACAATCCTGATTAATTTAGCAGCAGTTCTCTTTAAAAACTATTTGAATATCTTCTCCTAAGGTCAAGTAGATTGTAGATCACACTACTGCATTTTTATCTCAGTATCAGCATTGTCTAACATCTGTTAGAGCTGCTGCACTGACCATTGTCACTCCAGAGATCTGACAGTTCTGTGTAGGACAAGGACAAGAGCACAAGGAAACAAAAAGCCCTGAGCACCTCAGTACCAATTTTGTCCTGGCACAGCAAGAAAAACCAGCAGCTCTCAATTTTTGTAGAAACCACAGAAAAATAAAACCAAATTATAATTTCAGCTATCCTGATGAAAAGTGTTGTGCAAGTGTGATCAACAAGACAGCAAAATTATCACTGTGAGCTACTACTAAATAACTCCAGGCTATTGAAAGGTCAACAAAGGAAGAAACAAGAAAAAATTAGTTGCCAATCTGTAAATGTATTACTTGTTGTCAGAGTTACATATAGAATAATATGACAACCTGCATCATAACTGAAACACATAAAATAATTATTATGCAATTGCAGGAGGTAGTGAAAACAAAATCAAAGAATTCTTGACTTTGCAAATTACCTTTGCCCTACACTCTGAAACACTCAAATTAACATATATACAAAATCACAGAATCATAGTACATCTCAAGCTGGAATGGACCCATAAGGATCAAAATATTTGGTCACATTAAAGTGAAGTCATTGCAGCCACAGAGGAAGCAAAATGCCAAACCAGACTGTAATTCTTTTAGCTCTTAATAGGATTAATTAACCTTGGAAAAAGGGTTTTTCTAGTTTGCTTAGGAGTTTTTAAGGTCCAAGTGATACCATCTTTGGAAGACCAGGAGATACCAGAAACATATATACCAGTAAACAACCCCTTTTTACTACACTGAAGTCAAATCTTATATCTCTTAAAACAAACCTCAGTCCAAGATTTGATACGTTGCCTCATAGAGCCATTAACTTCTGGATACCACAGAAAATCCTGTAAAATAAAGGCAGAGTTACTCTGCAAGCTTAAAAAACAATCAGTAGACTAAACAAAAAAAAAATGCAAAAAACTAAACTAATTGCCATCAATTCAACCATAAATAAAAAATATTTGGCTCAGAGTAATTTCCATATAGTTAGCATGAAAAGCCTGACATCTTACTCCAGCACGGAAATCAGAAAGCAAAGAAAAAAAAGGGGACAAGAAACCCACAAAATTTTCCCTCATGAGGAACACATTTTTATTTGTAGTTCAGGTGTTGGAATTTCACCAAGAAGGTATTGCCAAATGAGATGTCCTTGGGTTTCTAATGCAAGCAGAGATAAATCCAAGGTCACATCTATAACTTATCAGAACTTGCTTTTGGCTCAGATTTCCACATTTTCACCAGCAGGTTTTCTTTGTTCCAAAGCTTAAAATAATTGACAGTATGAAATCATAATTTTCAAACAAAACAAAAACCTAACAATTTACCTTACAACTTAATAAATAATCAGCTTTTTAAATCTAGTGTCATGGCTATGAAACACATTACCTACCAGCATTCTTTTAGATGCCAGGAGCAGTGCTCAACTTTCACCTAGAAGGACAGTCTAGACTAGTGCTTTTATGTCTCCCAGGGAAAGCCATGACTTCCTAGCATTTAATTACTCCTTAGGACAGCACTATTGAATAGTCTAAAAATACACGCTGAAGGGAAATGGCAGGCACTACACACGCAGAAACTATTGTGAGGAAACTTTGTAACAGAATGCTGAAACACTATCAGCAGAGAGGAAATCTCTATCTTTCACTCCCCTGGGTTGTTATATTTTCGTAGTTCATTTGAGTACTGTCAATTCATTATTTGGCTGTGGAACTTGTGAGCAGTCATGCAGTCCTCTGCAGTGCCTGAAGGACAGAAGAATTACTGTGATGACTAGAAAGGGAAAAACTAAACTCTCCACTTGTTCCCAGTAATTATCTATTTTGATGGTCAAATATTTTCCACATTTGGATTATATTTCCCAGCCAGTCTGAATATAGAAATTCAGCTACCATGCCAATAATGTCAAAGAGGAACATTGCATCAAAACAAGGAAGCAACAAACTGGGAATATATTAACTATCAGACATCTCCCAAAAGCCCAGATCTGCCATCTCAAATGTTGATGGTGAAGGAGTTTTGAAGATGTGATCCTGTCAGGCTAGCCCAGTACAAATCACAGCCCCTTTGTCCTGCCTTGTGCTCTGTCTCATCTTTTCCAGCATTCAGTTAACCACATGATGAGCCACATCAGACCTGATTGAAAAGGAATCCTACAAGGCAATTTTTGAGATAATTGACTCCTGAAAAAAACCCACTCTACAGCTTACCAGTGCTAGTTACAGCACAAACACAGGAACATACTGTGAAGGCCAACAGAGTAGGTCAGCATATGCCTAAATTGCCATGGCCTTACATCCTAAAATGTTATTCTGTACCCTAAATCTTAACCATGTACACAAACAAGTACTGAAAACCCACATTCAGACAACTCAAACACACTGGTTCTTTGGTTTTGATGAATAGAGAAAGATGTCTTCAGGGCATAAATAAATACATGACTAGCACAATCCCAGCACTGCTGATAGCTGTCATGGGAAGCAAAGAAAGCTATTGAGGACAGCATTTCCATTGCCAGGGCAGAGAAGAACAGAGTCCTTCAGAAAAACTAGTCGTTTGTTTTTTTCTTTTCAATGTCCACATTATAATCTACGTTGTGTTTATTTCTCCATGCAAAAACAGGGAAAGGAATACTTGTTGGGATAACAGAAAATTCAATGGAAATTACAACTGCCAATCCAAGGAAGACCCAGATACATATTTTTACAACATGAAAAGAGTAAACTTCCTGGCAAAAGGTATGATTGGAAAGACCAAATTGTAAGATTTGACAAAAAATTATACACAGTTTCAGGGCTTATGGCTAAAACTAAGCCACAATACAAGTACTCCATGCCAAATTCTCTTGAAATACAGAATGTTAAGAAACACTCTGAAATGCCTGTAAAACATTTATAAAGAATGTTAATGGTCTTAATCTTATTTTAACTTTTCAGCTCTGACAGCATTTTCAATTACATTGTATGAAATAGTATCAGGATTATGGTCTCCAATTTTACACTAGATAAAAACTTACCACTTTAATTGAAGCAGATTTATCTTCGAACGGGATATTTCCATGCTGTCAAAAAAAACCCCAAAACAATAAAAACAAAGTAAGAAAAACTTTCAGAACAAAACCAAAATATTTACATACCTATGCTAACGTGCTCTCACTCAATAATTATCTAAGTGGAAAGGATTTTTCTTGTATAAACTTGTCAGTGTACTCACACCAAATATTTATGTTGCTTTCTTGATAAAATAAGCTACCAAAATAAACAGTTATTTTTCCTGAAAGCAATCTAGCCAACAAAGTCTGAAATGCTTTCTGTTCACTCAGTTACAAAGGTATCAAATATTTTCCTAAATTTAGCCTCACAACATAAGAAAAACTTAGGACTTTTCCTGTTTATTTTCTTACACTGCCATTATCTAGCCATCCTTTACATCTGTCCATCTCCTTTACACAAAACAACCAACATCATTTTAATTAGGAATAAAAGAAAATCATCTCAGGCATAAAAAAAATCCTAGATGCGTTATTAAATCTTCTGAGTGAAAACTGTAAGAAACCAGAAAGGAAGGAGTCAGATATGCATATACAATACTCCTTTAAAATTATTAAATACAGTATAATAATTTTGGTTCTGGTCCATAAGAACAAAAACACTTATCTTCTTCAAACTGAGATCTTGATTTCAATAACACTTGACAAAAAAACCTCTCAACTCAAAATCCATTACAGCATTTTATCATCTCACCATTACTTTTGGCAGAGAGAGTGACCTAACCAATAGACTAGGAAAACTAGACTTCTAGGGCTTATCAAACATCTTGTTTTGACAGATGGAAGTGACTGCATGCTGCATGCTGGATGAGCTGCCAGCTTGCACTTCTAAGTGACAGAATTGCTAAATAATTGACAAATCTAATGTACTGTTGAAAGTGAAAGTGTCTTTTCCATCACATATGTACATACATCTATGAAGACACATGCCCAAGAAGTACCACACAGCAAGAGAAATCAGCATTCTGTTCAACAAATTATACAACTAAATCCTTTCTTCCTCCTTCTACCTGGCTGCAGTTTACATACTTCACCTTATAAAATTCAGACAGCTCTTCAGTGATTGAAAAGAAGGTAAGACCTGAAGGTATTTTTAGTTTCAGCTTCAAGTTAGACCTGGAAATCTGTCATTGCCCCAAGGATTTTTATGAACAGATTAGATCAGCAATTTAACTGACATTTTAAATGACAAATTAGAAGGCATGAATTACTACTATTTAAAAACACACAAAGGAGCAATCATTTTCTCATCAAGAAACCAAATACAAGTCATAAATTGCTATGGGACAAGTCAGCTTCATTAATTTATTCCCTGGCTGCCACAAGCTTCCTCTTGAGCTTCCAGTTCTCTTCTCAGATTTGCAATTATCTCATCTGTACCCAAACAATTATTTTGGTCTAATCTTGTTCTTCTTCAAAATACTTTTCTGTGCTGCTCCTTTCATATGGCTAGGCCAGCAAAAAGTATTTGCTTTCCTGAACCTCAGACAAGAATTATGAGGTAAATTTGGAACAAAGAAAAAAAAAAACCAAACCAACAATCTCACCTTAATTCCCTCTTCTTTGACTTGAGGATTTATCAGTTTTATGAATGAGTAGAACAGCTGTCGAATTCTAGAATCTCCTATAAACACAACATGTTTGTCTATGAGGCAATTTTTTGCTTCACTGTAAAACAAAACAGCAATGTTACAGAAAATATGTATCTTAGAAAAAGGTATTCTGAAAATCTGCAGAGCTATATAGATAATTCTGAGCATTATATCCAGCTCTAAGGCATGATAATTTTTTTAAACATGCTGAATTAATAACGAGTTTATTGCAATTTGCATAGAATTGAGAATGAACCCTACTGCTAATGGGATTAGGCAAACTATTAAGTAGGTTTTCCCATTAAGTGTGCTACAAATACAGTAATTTCAAAATGGTAATATACAGCATAACTCTTAAAAAAAAAAATTCTCTTACCAGTGAAGTGAAATGAAAAAAGTGTTTGGTAATTTTATATTTTTACTTGCAATTTGACACTTAAGGTCAGTAATCTGAGAATGACATATGCAGCCTCATGAGGTTCTCCATAACTTGTGCCAGTACCTTCACCACCAACATTTACTTGTATTTTTATACAGAAATATAACTATGGTAAACAATGTAGACAGATAGATAAAGTACTTGGATAAACTTCTTTCTGATAAATGCTGTATATTGTTGAAAGCCTAGAGAATCAGATATAAAGTAAACAATAGATGACACTACAATTAATTCAGCTGCAGTCAAACAACAACTATTCTTTCCAAATGAACAGAAGAAATTAGTTTCCTTACCTGTTTTTATACTTATGCATCATACAACTGTGAGGTTGCCATACTTTTTCTCCAAGAAATCTCCCACTGGACAGAAGGTACTCACATGTATCACCACCTTTAAAATGTTGTATTAAGATTAGAATTTAGACACATGAAATGTAAAACAGAACCCTGTTGCTATTATAAAAAATAATTTGACAACATCTGGAAGCCAGAAATTGAAATAATCAACAGCACTAAAAAAATTTGATGGTAAATACATCTTGCATAAGTTTCTGCAAGTTGCCTTCTCACTTACTATATACTACTGTTCAGAAAATCCGACCCCATCCACAAAATGTTAGTGATCCCACTTCTGCTGTCAGAAAGATGTTGTGATTTAGAATGGCATTTCCTTTAAGAGACACCAATCCACTCTGCTATCTACTGTCCAGAATACACTAATGTAAATTAAACAAATCAACTGTTGAATAATATAATCTTCTACACAGAATCACCATGCAGAGCATCTTGTATAGAACACAAAACTGATCACAAGGTTTGCAAGCCAGTCTGCTGCATCTCCGTGCTTAAGACATACAGTCATGTGGTCACCTTAGAACAGGAGATACAGGTTAATACATCAAAAAAAAAAAAATCAACCCAAACATTTACACATAAATTTGCTGATCATTCTGAACCACACTTATCTTTTCCAGTCAATAAGTTTTATGCTAATTAAGATTCATCACTTTACAGGTGCTGATGTTTCAGGTCATGTTAAATTTCAAATATCTCACTTATTAAATCAGAGACTGTTATCTTCCCAACTCCATGTTAGTTCTGCTGCTTTATAACTGAACACAACTGAACTCCATTCACTGCAAGAGAAGTTGCTCTCCAACATTTTTGTCATACTTGGCATTTCGGAGCACGGACAAACAGGGAAATGGTTGTGAATGAAATGGTAGGGACTTGTTCTAGCTTGTGCAGAAACAATGTACCACTGCCCATACCCAACACTTTCTGTGAAACCTTCACTTCATTAAACTCAACTCATACTCTGGTTTTCAGGCAACACAATTTCCCTGATCCTCAAACTTTCAAACTCATGTAAACTGTCATTTCAAGTGAGTTACATAAACAATGAAACTGTTAGGAATAATAAAAAACCTATCTAACCAAAAGCAATGTGAGTTGGACAATGAGGTGGCTTAGAGTTATTACTGGTAAGAAGTCCTCCACTTTGCAGATGAGAACAACTAGATGTATCAAAGTGATGTAAAAGTGAGCTTTGTAAAAGAATATCCACTACTATCTCCCTCTGACATTCATTAACTTACTGAAAAAATCTGTAAGAAAATCAGGACAGTTATTCATGGTCAGATCAATGGTCAGTCTAGCCTGGTATTTCACCTTCAACAGGGGCCAAAAGCAGATGCTCAGAGATGAAAAAGAAGAGGCCAAAAAAACATTATGTTCTTGCCTAATATTCATCCCAAGGACTTACTGAAATGGACATGCAATCTTCAAACTCTTAGCACCACATAATCCTTCCTATCTAGAAGATGACATTTTGGATATCAGCTATATCCAAGGCTGATGCTTGAAGAATCATCTGCCTTTATTTGAAATATGGTTTCTACTATATTTACTTGGGGCACTCTCTGGTTCTTCCATGGGACAATGCAGTTTGGACTTATGTCCATCATGACTTTAGACCACTATCACTTCTCTCTCAATCAAGAGAACACTGGAGTATATCCTTCTATTAAGTCATGACCCAAGCTGGGTACTCTCTACTCCACGGCACTCCCATCACAATAATTGCCCATAAATAGATCAATCCTTCATCCTACAATATATTCACTGAAGCAACATTCCAAACATCACACACTGGATAAATTTCAAACAGAGACAATATTTCATGTCAACAGGTTATGCCTTCTTTCCCAGCTTTACGTACTGATTATCTTATTATTGCCCTGAGCAATATTACAAAGCTTCTAAAACTCATTCAGGCCATTACTGATGTTTGATATCTCCCTTTAAACATAATAGTAGAAAATAAGGGGAGAAGATGAGGCAGGGGAACAAAACAAAAGTTAAACAGCAGCCAAGAAAGTAAAGTGGAGGTTACATCCCAGACAGTGCCTCCAGAAATGCTCAACTCTGGCTTTAGCAGATGAAACAGCAGCCAAAGAACTACATCCATTTAAATACACCACAACAACTTCTTAAACATCAATGAGATCTTAAAAGAAAAAGCCAAACATACAACAAAAAAACCAACCAAAAAAACCCAATCCAAAACCTAAGAAAAAGAACTGCAAGTGCCACTGTATACACAAAACACAGATGATTCTTTTTAAACTTTATTTGTGTAAATTATCCTTCCAACACATAAACTTTTATGTTCACTTAGATACACAACACTGTATTTATACAAAATGTATAGTTTTTCTGGATTTTATTATGCTCGTTATTCTACATTATAATTCCTCAAAATTGTGGTTATTCCATTGAAATTAAGAAATCTCTAAGTCTTCATTCAGCACCAGAGCAGACTAAGTTCCACAAAGCTTTCTCTAAAATGCATACTCTCAAAGAGCTGGAAATTCAATTGTTCTCTATTATTCAAAGTAAAAAAATGTAGTTTTAAACAGAGTCTACTACTGATTTTAAGAATGCAAAATTTAAAAAAAACCCTTATTTCCAAAAAGATTTAGGACTACACCTTTGAAATACAACAATTGAAAAACATAAAGCACTAACTTCACTGAAGAGTATGTAAAGATTCAATGTGCATAACTCTTCAAAAATTAAAGGCAGTCTGTACCTACTCTTTATTCACATTGTTTTGCAAAACATTGTAGGTGACTCTTAAGTACAACAGTCTTCTTGAACATAAATCTGACCTTCCACAACCCCAATTCAGCATTTTTTCACACCAGTAAATTTTATACAGGCATGTTTGACTGGGAAGTGCACTGGGCTGCTCCTATCTGTAATATGCACTTGCATGGCTGTAGCCAAAATTAGCTAAAACCTTCACATGTAATGACAATCAGACAATAGGAAAAGTACAAAAGCACAACAAGCACAGCAATCCCTTACGTGACATGGCCTGGCTTTCACAGCCTGGCAACTTTGAACCTATTTGCAGCCCTGCCTCACACATCCCCTGGAAATCAGGATGACCCTTTTTGGGATATTTTTGATCTAAAAATCTTGCTGTAAAATGTCTTATGTGTAAAACACAGTTCTTTCTTGTGATCATTTAAAATGTATTATCTAATTTCATTTGGTACTTTATGTGTTATGGCACGGTAACAATCAATTTATCTTCCCCCAATAATTCTTAACATTTCAGATCATTAAGAAGTTACTAGGTTTCTGTCCAGGCTATGGAATTTTAATCTAGTTCAATATTTCTCATAGAGAAGCTGTTTTATTCTTCTGCCATGTGTGTTGCTCTTCTGTACATACTTTCCAAGTTCTATTATACCACTAGGAGTGGGTGACCAACACCCCTGAGAATAAGTGAGGTGCCAGTGAGCTTTAGCTGTGCACTATCAGTCAAAACCTCTGTTTTTTCATTGCTTGTCAAAGTATTGTGGCATTTCCTGAGTTTCAACTGTTGGATATCACTGCAGGTTTGCAGAATGGTATCTTTGATAAAAGCACCTCTGCTTCTACCTATCCTAAAAATTCTTCTGCTGTAGTTTTTCCACCTTCCTTTTCTAAACTACTTTTTTGAACATTATATGTTCAAAGAAGCCCAAAATAGAAAGTCTATTTTCACCATGACTCCATACCTTTTAAACCTCCTACCTTTTAAACCTTACCCTTTAATTGCTTCAAGAAACTAAAAGCCTTAGGTGAAAAAACCTGAAAGGTTTGTAACAATTCATACTCACTGTATCAATTTGCATAAAGGCCAGCAGATTGTCACCATTTTACAATCTAAGACCCACCCCCCTCATTAACTCTCCCAGAATATACTGAAATTATGCATATTTTATTTTCCTTGTAACCTGCTTTATATGTCAGTCCTCATTTTGTTAGTCTTGCAATCCCTCTTTAAAAATTTGCCACCCTCCTCCTATCTAGTTTTGTGACTCTCTTGTGTCTCAAGGAACACTGCACAACAGGCAAGTTCAATTACCTCATGCTTGAGCTACGCTAGAATTCAGTAAATGCTTCCAAGTCTTCCAGTTTAATACTAGTCAGTTTCACTGACATGCCAGCTAGAGGGTGAATCTAGGGAACTGTAAACATAAAGATCCCTTCCCCTTTTCCCATTTCCACAATGAACGGCCTCAGCCTTGTCTCCCACGAACGCTGGCAGCCAAGTGTTAGAACACGACACCAGCTGTGCTACACCAGAGCCGCGCTCATCTCCCTTCGTTCACCCACAAAAACATGCCACATTTTTTAGCGCGACACAAAAACAAGTAACTATTTCCTTCAGCGGCTCCGTTTGCATTTACGGATCACGCCAAGGTTCTGTGCTTCAGGGCCAAAAGAGCCGCAGCGAGGAGCGAGCAGAGCCCCAGCAGCCGGGCACGGCCTCGGCTACGCCCGCTCGCTCCCCAGAGCTTGTCCAGGGCCACCACGTGAAACCAAACAGCTCCAGACCGCGCCTCATCCGCCACAGCGGCTGCTCTCGCTGTTTGAGGCGGTGGTTCCAGGAGTGAAACAATGTGTACCAAATCTCGTAGCAATTAAGACTATAACCACTAATTGCCAGGTAATTACCCATAAATCATGCCTTACGGAAACAAGTGACAGGGAAGAAGTCACCCTCTACCCCTGCAGCTTCACCTGCCGCAGGCCGGGCCCCCCGAGCTGCGGAGCGCCCTCAGCGCAAACGCCGCAGCCCCGCGGGCCTCGCTCGCTGCCCTCACTCCGCGGGGCCTCGCCCGACCGGCGGGGCCTGCGGCGACCCCCGGGCCGGTCCCCGCCGCCGCTGTCCCCCAGGGTCGCATCCCCCGGCAGCCAGCGACCCGCCGCGCCACGTTGCCCAGACCGCCCCGGGCGGAGGGACCCGCCGCTCTCCCTGCGCGGCCGCGGCTCCCGAGCTCCGCCGGGGCTGCACCGGGGCTCCGCCTCCCCTGCCCGGCAGCCGCGGCCCCCCGCGGAGCGCCCGCGGCCGCCCCCTCACCTCGGTAGCGGCGGGAGGCGGCGTGGCAGGCGGTGAGGAGCAGGACGGCGCCCAGCGCCAGCGCCTTGGCGCTCCTCACGCTGAAGTAGTAGTTGATCTCCCGCTTGCCCCCGGTGTAGGCCAGCGCCGCCATCTTGGCTCCTCCATGACAACAGCGTGCGATGGGGCGGGCGGGCGCGGCGGGGCAGCACTGGGTCCCCGCCGGCGGCCAACGCGGACCCCGCCGCTGCCGCCGTCCCCGCCGCCGCGGCCGAGAGCTGCCTCACACCCCGCGGCACACGGGGCGGAGCCGCCGCCCCTCTGGAGGCGCCGCCGCTTCCCCCCTGCCGCCAGCGGGCGGCCCCAGCGTTCGCCTCCCCGCGTTCGCCTCCCCGCCCCGCCGCGCCGCGGGGCTGCGGTGGCTCCCGGTGGATTCAGCGGGATCTCTCCGCGCTCGGCCCGAGCCCCGCAGCTGAGGGAGCGGCGGAAACTCCCCGGGGACTGCGCTCCGTGAATGAGGAGCCGGGCGAGGGTCTGTGCCGCGTTCGATCCCTATCGGGCACGGGACGGGGAGCGCTTCGTCCCAAGTAATGCGGGTTTTAAACACCTGTCACTCATCTATTGACAAGGAAATGGTCATTCCAGGCTGGGAACGCGCTCACTCCCTGTGAACGCGTGTATCTACAAGCAAGCTGACACTCTCACAGTATCAGTCAGGTTGGAAAAGACCCCTGGGGTCGTCGAGTCCAACCTGTGACTGAACACCACCATGCCAAATGGATCGGGTCACTGAGTTTAAGGAAAGACATTCAGTCTTTCCTTAAACACCTTCCGGGATGGTGACTCCACCACCTCCCGGACAGCCCTTAATCACTTTTTCTCTGAATAAATTCTCTCCAGTGTTCAACCCAAATCTACTGTGGTGCATCTTAAGACTGTGTCCTCTCATCCTATGGCTGAGCCGACCCCCACAGATTTAACTGGATTTGGGGGATGCATTAAACGATTGCTGAAATCAAACTTTGCTAAGATTTTCAAAGGGAAATTGTGCTCCTCCACAAGCAGCTACCTGAGCTGGGCAGGAAATCTGGGCTCAGAATCCAGTCCTTCCTCAGTGGTGGGGCTGGGAAGCTGCCACCAAACCCGGCAGGGCAGGCTATCATGGGAAAGACATTTCCACAAAATAAAGTCACCATACATAAACCGTTTAAACAAATTTTAAACTGTTATAAATACGTATTATAGTATTGGCTATTTGCAAACATTAGGGTGGATACTATGTGTGTGGTGTTGATACGGTTTTTAAGATATAATTTTCTTTAGGAGTGATATAAGCTGATAAAGTGTCTTTGTAGTAAGTGAACTACCTGCTTGGTTGGATAATACCCAGTGAAGACACCTGCTTCTGATATATCAGTTACCAGCATCAGCCATCTGCAGAAATTGAAGACCACAGCCCAAATTAAAACTGATAAAAAAATAAATTAAAACCACAGCCAAGAAACACACATGCTCTAAAAAGGTGGACTGAAAGAGTGGCCATGTAAAATGGTTCTTGGAATATAAAAAAATAGTTTGTAGAAAAGTTTGAATATGCATTACAGGTCTATGACTATGCAACAGGCTGAGGAATTTAAGGGGTGTTTCCAAAGCAGCCAGTGTGATCTTGGCTGAATGCCAAGCACCCAGCAGTTATAACCTTTTGCTTTATTGTTTGTCTCTTATTGTTTTTATTAAACTTTTTAAATGTTACCAGGAAAGTGAACATCGTTTTTCACAAAACTTAGGAAATGTGTGCAGTATGTACTCGCATAATGTAATGTAAGTACAAAATTTGAGTCCTAAGTATTATTCTGATGTGTGCTGTTACTATATATTAAATGCATATTCCATTTCTATGCAACCAATCTCTTTAATCTCTGCCAGCATATAGGCTATACTTCTTTTCTATTCAAGTCTGTTGATTCATTCACTTTTTCAGTATTCTTTTTAAATAATAAAAACACTTCACTTTTTAAAAGTGCTCTGGTTTATTCTCTGAGGGAAAGAGAGGGAAAAATGGTACCAAGTATACGGATGGGTGGGTAGGTACTTAGCTATGTTTTTTCCAGAAAAACCCTGACAAAACCAAACTAAAAGTGACAACACAAATCCAAACAAACCAACCCCCCCAGTTCTGGTTGGAATAGGGATTCTTTTAATCCATAAATGAAAAATTCTCATTGATGCATTATTTTTTTCTCATGCCTCATTCAAAAAGCTAAGAATTTTCAAAACCTTCTTGCTGTGAACAAACCTTATTGTTTGTTAAAATGTTCCTGTTAATGCTTCCGTTTCATTGTCTTTATTTCATATGCATTATGAGTTTTAAGAAGCAACTTAAACACTTTTAGCACTTTATCTAGAATATTTTGTAGCTTTTTGCATTGTTGCTCATTAATGTTTCTTTACAATCTTGTGAAATATATCTTTCCTGCAGTCGCTGAGGATCACAAATACTCTTTTTCGTCTGTTTATATAACATCTGTTTATGAACAAGTGTTTTGCGAGATTTTTCATCCAGCTAAAACATGTTTACTTCAGCCTGTCTCATCCTGCAATGTAATTAAGTTTGAGGGCTGTGTGGAAAGTCTGCAAGGTGCATTTATGACCATGATTGAAGCTCCTCAAAACTTACCCAAATTACTGCTGTTATAGTAAGCAGTGTAGATGCAGAAAGCATGGGGTTATGCCAGAGCTCCTGGGGTCTTGACTAAGTTTCTCACTTAGGGTGGTTACAATTCTTAAGTGGGGAAATTTAATTTATTATTTTATTCTCAAAATAAAAAAATTAATTCAAGTCTTCACAACAAGGTTGTTTCTTTGGAGAATTTCAGGGCTCTTCAACTAAATCATCTTCTCTTTCTAAAAGAGCAGCAGGAACTAAAATGCTATCAAAACAACCATACTTCTGTTTATAGTCATCTCAGAAAATTACAACCCTTAGAAATAGTAATTCTGTCCTGCAGCCTTTGGAGGGCTCTTTCAGATCTGCTGCCTGCTGCTGGAAGTCCCTGGGCATCCTTCACTTGCTGTTAAGACTAACAGTGATCTACAGTAATGCCTGAAAACTCCATGTGTGGATTTCCACTGTGTTATTTTAAGACTGTGCAAATACATGCTAATACTGTTGCAGGTTGAGAATCTTAATTAAGACAATCCCCCTGTGTATATTAAATATTTATATGGATGTGAGTAAGACATCTGCTTTTGCTTCCTTGCTTCTTTGCAGACGTGGCTTAGGTGTTTGATAATTCAGATCCCCTTCATTCAGTCAAAAGCTTTTGGCTGAAGTGCTGGGAGTTAGGAAGTGGTTTGCATGCATGTGGTCTAGTTTCTAACAGGCTCCTCCTTGTTTTCCCAAAGGTAATTGAATTTGGCATCATGACATATACTAAGAAATTCACACCAAAACCACTATATAAAAAAGGCCTGATAGAAAAGGCTAATTAGGGATTGCTAAGTACTGTATAAAACCAGCTCCAGACATGAACTATTACTACCTAGACGCAGCTTTGTAAATCATGAAACTTCTTTATTTTCCTGTCTGCTGATCAACTTAGTGTGCTGGAAGTAAACCAAAGGTCTGCTAGCCCTTCTGATCAGCTTTTGGTTTGCAAATGCTACAGCTTCCTGTTGGCTTTCTGCTTGCTATGCTGGAAGCATCAAGGGCTGTCAGTGGGAAGGGAACACTTAGAGCAGCCACAGAGAGAAGACCCAGAGAACTGAAAAGTGTTTCCTTTGACAGGCAGAGATGTGGCACTGCTGTGCACATGGGGTAATGTCTATGAATATTGAAAGTAAAATGCCTCTGGAAGAATTTCACATTTGTTTTTTTCTACAGTATAGCCTTGGGTCAACTGGGTTAATTATTTTCATAAGAGGCTGTGGTTTATATGGTCACTAATGACTGATACTCTCATTACTGTGGGTTTTGGTTTCTCTATTTCCTCTATGAGTCAATCTAATTGTCAGGAATTAAGGGGTTCATGCCACCTAATTCCACTCACTCACAGAGAACCAATGTATTTTAAACTAATCACCCTCCCTCTGTAGAACTGAGGGAGCAAGTAAGGTGGTAATTTATGTGTAAGTTAGAATAAGGTGAATGACTTGCCATGATTGGTGACTTTTCTGTTCAGTTTAGAAAATAAATTTTAATTGGACAGATGTCATTTACACAGGTATAATTTAGGTGAGGTAATTCTTCTTTGAATGCTCCTTGACTTTGCTTGGCAGGCTCAGCATAAATGGAAGGAGAACTTTGTGCCATGGGCCAATCCATGCACATACAAGTTTTCTGATAAACTGAGTTCACAGGAGAGGTCCTTCCTCCTGTTTTCAGCAGGACAGCCATGTGTAGCTTCTCGAGTTGGAGCTACTGTCCTCAGGCAAAGGCAGAATGTAATCACAAGGACTGGGAGTATGTCAGAAGACAAAAGGTCTACTGTAGTATGAAGTCAGATGTAACACAGAACTGATACTTAAATATTCTCAGTCAGAGGAATAGTAGGGCATTCTCATTAGATATTTTCCCCTTTGTGTATGTTTGTAAGAGTGCAAATAATTTTTCACAAGTATATATAGCAAGGAATATAAGAAAGGAAAAAATTATCACTTACTTCTAACATTGAAATTTCATAAGAAAAATGATCATATATTCATAAGGAACACACTGATTTTTATATAATAAGTAGAATATTCCCTACATTATCTTACATATTTAGTGTGGACTAATTAATTAGTAGGATCTGCCATACCCCAAACCATATCACTTGTTACTTTAAGTGTTGCAGCACTGCCAGATTGCTCTGGTCAAATTGTAATTCCAGAAATAAAGCTATATTTCCAATGGATTCATGGGCGGTGTAGTATTTTCAGTTACACAGCTTTTGGCTGGGCAGCTTTTAGGTACCTGCCAAATGATGGCATCAGACATTTCAATTGCTGGGTTTTCAGCCTTAGAATGATAATCAATTTTCCCCTAAAAATCAAGTTTTTATGTGGCATGTGTATGCATGGTAGCCACCTATTGCAAATATTTGATTGCATTAATGAAGAGGGAGTACAATTTATAAGAAGTCTTTTCCTCAGTGGAATTGTTCAATCAAGCAATGTAGCCTGAATACTGAATTTGTAGCCAAATGCTGAAACAAATATACTTTCAAGTCTGTAAGATCCTGGAAAATCTATCAGAAATTACTGCTTTTACAGGTTTCTAATTTTGTAACTGCTATAAAAACGGTTTCTCAATAATCTGTACTAAAATTAGACTGATATTAAGTGAAGTAATTATGAAATCACCTGTTCAAAGGCCATATTTAGCTTTATCACTAAGAGATAAATACTTCTGCTGTTCCATAACGTGAGTGGAAACACATAATAGTGCTTTCATTTCAGACTTCTGTGAGTCTGAAACAAAGATTGATCAGATGAAGACAGGGAAGAGAAATGGGCAGATAGCAAATATTTAAGTCATCTGTCATTAAGTCATTTAATTAAGGGCAGTTAAAGGGCTGCACATTTCTGCATCATGGGATGTGACATTGCTTTGCAGCTACACAGTCCTGAGAAAGGGGCTGTGACCCAGCTAAACTCACTAATACAAATTTTCTTTCAGCTGTTTGCATTTTTATCCTCAAAGCTTTGTATCCATCAAAGTAATGGGTTAAGAATGGTTGATTTAGATGAGTGTTTTGGTATGCAGGTGTAAGTTTTTTCTATTTTCCCCCTTTCTTTTCTTGACTCCTGGTTGAGGGAAAATGGCACTCACTGTTAGTAAATTGAGTTATTCTTTTTTATCACGAACACTTTGTTTCATATTTTCTTTTTCTGGTTCTCCTTTGTGCTCCCTGTTGTGCCTCCTTAAAATTCAGAATTCTTTGTATTTATAGGGCAGCCTTTGGAAGCCTACACAGCCACAATGCAGGCTTTGCTGTGTTTGTGCAGCATTATGATATTGTGCATCATACATTCCTTCTGCTGCCAGCAATACAGATGCCATGTGAGGACCGTGTTCTCTTTTAGCATCTCTGCACTATATCCCTGCTACTTGAAATCAATGTTTTTGGAAACATAAATATATTTTGGGTAGAAAAATTATTTTTTCTTGTGCAGATTCCAACACCAAGAGAGTCTCTGTGGCGCAATCGGTAAGCGCGTTCGGCTGTTAACTGAAAGGTTGGTGGTTCGAGCCCACCCAGGGACGTGCTCTGCCTTTTTCTCTGCCATGGCAGGGGCTTTGAACCAAATGACCTCCTAAACCTAATCATTCTATTAAATTTTAGAAATTAAAATTCTCTGTTTAGCCTCAGATTCACTGAAACCCGAGTTTGCTGAAGTATCAGTAATGTATTAACATATTAAAATATTTCCATGCATACTTATTTAAAAATGAAATTGCATAGGAACAGTTTTATTTTAGCCAAATATTGCAAAATTCCCTTTCTGTTATATTTGTTTGTCTGTATGGTGCTCTGTTGTGTTGCTTGTGAGCTCTAAAGGAGCTGTGTTATTTTATGATATTCAAATGTAAACACATATATGCAAAATGTCAACATGGGCTTCTGTGCACTCAGCCTACTCAGGCTTAGCAAAGATTTATCTTTTAGGAATTAGCAGGTAACTGAACAGTTGTGCCATTTCCATCAATTTTGTGTAACTGGTGAGTTGGAATCTAGAGGAGAACTATTGTTTTTTGCTTCTACCTTTAAATCTCCTGTGCATATCACACTTTAATAATTGCTCAGATGACTGGCAGGTAGATCTAATTCTTTGCTGTGTCATTTTTTCTTATGCTTTAAAAATAATTGAACTGAAAGATTTAACTAACAGTGTATGGCTTTCTCTAAAGTCCCAAACCAGAACAAATCCACATGCAGTGAAACCACTGGAGCCCATTATCCTTCAGCAGCATTCTTGTGGACTTGTTTTTGGGAGCTATAGTGATAGGACAAGGAGTAATGGGTATAAATTGAAAGAGGAAGATTTTAGGTTAGATATGAGGAAGAAATTTTTTACTGTGAGGGTAGTTAGACACTGGAGCACATTGCTCAGGAAGACTGTGGATACCCCAACTCTGGCCTTGCTCAAAGCCAAGCTGGATAAAGCCTTGAGCAATCTGGTGTAGTGGGAGGAGCCCTGCCAGAGGTGGTCAAGACTAGATTATAAGGTCCATTCCCACCCTTTAAAATGCAATGATTCTATGATTCTGTTTTTGAGCCTGCCCTTCTCTCACTGAGCTCTATTTCCACAGACCTGTTTTCATGGTACATGCAAAGCAATTTGGAAATGGAATACAGATCCCAGCTGGTTTTCAACACGCTAGGTCTAGATCATATCAGATAATGAATTAAAAATGTATATATTTTTAAGAGGCACACTGTCCTAAAATTCAGAGTTTCAAGTTGTAAAAGGCTGCGAGTTTGACAAAAAAAAAAAATACCTATTAAACTTTGTAACCATACTAAGAAACAGATGAGGGAGTCAGTAGAAATCAATGCAAGTAGTCTCCATAGTGTTTCTGGGCAGTGCATTTTCATCTGAGTGGAAAAGAGGTAAAGGAGTTGTTCAGACAGAGCCCACAGAAAACAGCTACTGAGTTGCTGCATATGGAATTTCCACTGTATTTATGTAGAGTCAACATAGAGAATGGATATTTAGACCAAGCTTCTGCAGCAGAGAATAGGTAGAATGTAAGAACATTGCTATGGACCAAGAAAGAAGGTGTCAGAGAAGCTCAGTTAATCCATAGATCAGTCCTTGGCCTATAATTGTATTAGCAAGGTGTCACACCTGGAATGGATACCCAAGTTTTATTACAATGAAGAGATCTATAAGATCCTGATGTACAGACAACAGTAAAAGCTATGGAGATGGTAATGTCATTGTATGTAGGGCCAGAGAAACACTGCCTTAAACATGAGCAAGGTGTTAGGATCAGTATCGTTTACTGTTGGATGTGCATGTCAAAATACATATTTAATGGTTAATTTGCTAGAGGGATGTGAGTGGGGGATAAGAATGTAGTTCTTGAATCTCCAGGAGAGTGGAAGTGCTCATACTCCCAAAGCAGCTGAGGGCATCCCAGCACTGGAGGAGGGAGATGAAATGCTGGTTACTCCCACCTGGAGTCAGACAAGCACACTGTCATCTGTAGGCACAAACCACCAGCTCATCTTGCACTGGGTTAATTCTTTAACTCTTAATCTCTCCAGAAAATTGGAGACTACTAACAAAAACAATAGTTTCAAAAGCTACAGGAACAATATTAAATAAAATTGAAACTGTACTCCAGAATCACATATGGAACTGAAAAATTTCAAAGAACCTCTTGTATCTGTCTGTATCTTTTGTAACTCTCTTGCATCTATACGAGAATTAAAGTAGATGAGAGAAATGAAGTAAAACTGTAATTCTACTCTTTGTCTACTGTAAGGAAGGTGCTCTTCATGGGTGTGGTTTTTCTCTCTTTGCTGTTCCTGAGAAGAATAAGCAGAGGTCCCTTGGATCTCAGAATCTGGAAAGCAATAACTTTGGCTATGGGCAGCTTCTGTAGGAATTGAGATTTTAGATTACTGTGGTAAAGCAGATGTGGTACAGAGGCAGGTACAGACAGCCATAATAGCAATGGATGTTCTTTCAAACTGAGGAATTAGAGCTAGTCTTACTCCCTGTTAAATGCTGAAAGATGAAAATAAATGAGAAGGTAGCTCTAGAACTAGAAACCGTAATGAAAAACATTTTTCACAAATTAAATCAGGCTGTGTGAGCAGAGATTTACACCTTGAGACGTTAAGTATCTTAACCAAAAAGTAGTGGTAAATCCCTTTGGATAAAATTGCCCAGAAAAACAGTCGTAATGGAGTAGGGATTTTATGAAGAAAAAAATTCCTGTACTTTACACTACTACATCCAGAAGATAATTTCAGATTGACAGAATCTGGCAGCTAAAACAGTAACTTTAATTATTGTCTTTTTTTGTGACCCAAGTGAGCCTGCAGTTTGCTGCCAAGAGCTTTCCTGTTTAGATGAGTGTTCTTTTCATATGTTAGTGCATATTTAGGGTAGGTTCTGATGCTGATGTTTTGAAGGAATAGCCTATAGGTTAGTCTTGGCACAGAAGATTTTGACAGCAACAGCCCTGAAATTAGCTCAATTGCTTAGAGCATGGTGTCAATAACACCGAGGCTGTGGGTTTGAAACCTCTATGAGCCATTTACTTAAGAGTTGGACTAGGATCCTTGCAGATCCCTTCCAACTTGTAATATTTTGTAATTCTGTGAATGACCGTGAATTCGGGAGTAAAAGCCCTAGAAAAACAGTCTTCAGGGGCTGGTAATTAGTGTGTGAGTCAGTAGGTGGTGCACAAAGCCTGTGAAAATGCTGGAGAACTGCTCTGCTGTTTCATTGTGTCTTCCGATTTGGCATTTGGGAAAAGTTTCATTTCACCTGAAGGTCCAACTTTCAAACTTGAATGCAGTAAGATACTGATAACAATTTTTGGAATTTATTATATGTACTTCAAATGCTTGTGTTCAAAAGAATAGTTCAAATGATGTATTTGTTTGTTTTGATAGTTATATTTGCCTTAATGAGAATCTTCATTTCCTGAGTAGTTGGAGTGCATACATAAGCGTGGATTCATGTGTAGGAAATTTTGCTTGTGTAGTATCCAAGCACAGGTTTTACATGAAAAGACAATTGTATTCCAGTCTTAGAATACAAACATACAGTGATTTCTTTCTTTATGCACTGTAGATTGCATTCATTATCCGAGATTCATGGGAGAGACCTATGGAAAATAGTGGACTTTTAATGAGCTCAGGATGAGGCACAAATAAAGCTAAATTAATTACTTCTGTTTGCATGTCTAATAGCTTTATTTAAGCTTGCTGGTATCTCATTGGAATTGGATATATTATTCTAATACTGCAAAACACTGCAGTATCAAGAGGGTGATAGGAAGGCAGATTCTAGGAGATCCTGTCTGAAACCACTGCAAGAAAAGTAATCAAAAGCCACGTAAAAAGCTTTGACTTAAACCTGAGTGGTGGAAGTGTAGATACATTGTCTGTTAATGTTCTTTTTCATTCACCTGGATTGAAGGGTATTTGTCTGTAGCACAGTATTCTTATTTTAGACTGACAAACTCAGATCCTGAAGATAATTGGCGGTAGTTCTGTTTCTCCCTATGGGGCTGTGTGGTTACAACTGCCCCTTCTAGAAGCGTACTACGTGGTTTGAGTTTCCTTTTGCTCCATGTTGGTCCCATTGATGGGGTTCTTGCCTCTTCTTTTTACTTGCTTAGGCCATATTAATGCAAAACCACATGCTACAGAGAGCCCAATGTGCAGCCAGCTGAGCCTCCTGCAACAGGAAACTCTGCATGGATACAAAAAGGAGTATTTGTGCTGGAGACATCAGAAGTCAGCTTAGATACAATTTGAAGCACATAATGACAGGAGCCTTTTAATCTCTGTCCATCTCCTGGGGGGATGGTGTAAGAGAAGCTGATAGACAGAACATATTTATTGACCACACAGGTGAGGGTCATCAGTCCCACAGACTCCAGGGAGGAAAGTGGTCTGAATGCTGCAGTACTTTGGTTTGCACAATTGTGCAACCAAGCACTACACAGTTGTCTCTCTACCCAGCTTTACAGAACTTCTCCTGCAATGCTGTTCTGGTGCAGTACAGCCAGGGCCAGCTGCAAACTTTGCCTTTCACTTAGTTACTCCAGCTGTTTTCTTTTCCTTCCAAGATTTTTTCTTGTTACAAATATAAATTTTTTAGCCAATTTATGCTGATGCTCTGGACGTATTGCTGCTGATAATGAAATTCACCAAAGATAATGCTTATAGGGAGGCAGAGCACTCCCAAAAATAATTAAGATCACTTTACCAGAAGTTTATTCAACATCTTATATTCCCAAAACTAGACAATATTAAGGCTCTCTGCCCTGTCTGCCATTTATGTCTTATTTTCACCTATGATCTTTTAAAGACAGTTTCTTCAATATTGTACTGAGCATAAGCAGAACACTTGATCATGCAGTAAGTTCTGATAAACTGAAAACCTGCAAGGCAGAGTGAATATCTTTCCAGTGTTAATGAGGCTGGAAACTGTGAGGTAAAACAACACTGTGTATTTTTCCAGGTTCACTTTCCAAATGAAGCTGCTTTTGGGGCAAAGATGTGAAAACATATAATTTAGATGTTATCAGTGAGATGACAGAAGGAAAATGTTCTCTGCCTAGCAGGACATGCCATGGAATAGATCACAGAGAGCAAATGAGAAATCAGAGAGGACAAAAGGAGACAGTGTTTGCTAGGTGTAGTTTCCTTTCTAAACTCAAGTGTTCCTTTAACTGTGGTTTGGAGTTTTTTTTCCTCTCCAGGCAACAAAGGTCCACCTCCCTATCCTAGCAATAACCTTTGCATTCCTCCTAGTGAATTGCATAACCTGAGGGATGATATTTTATCTTTTCAGTCCTTGTAGGAACTTACTGTCTTGTCGTAAATCTATAAAAAGTCTTTACTGTTTTCAAATATTGAATTACTGTTTTTACAGCAACAAACTTATTTTGAAATGGTAAAACAATGCTTAAAATAATATTTTAAGAATCATCATAGTCTAATGAGTAAATGCAGGTATTTACCTACTGTATGTTTTACTCAGTGGAGAAAAAATGGGCTATGTTTCATCATGGAAATTCCCATTTTACTAATTCAGCACACAGCTGCATGCACATAGCAGCTGCACTTAAGATCATGTTTTAATATTTTCCCTATTTTCCTTAATCAGTTCATAGCAAGCAAGAACAAAAAAAAAGTATTTAGAAGCAGATTATAGTGCTTATTCCCCCTTGCACCATTTGGAGCTGCCTTCAGACTCTTAGCTGCTAATCTTTGGAATGGTGCTTTCCTCAGGTTACAGGGACTTTATGCTGGAAATTTTCTTCATGCCTCTCTTTGGGGTTCTGGCTGACCATCTCACCTCTTGCCTTATGTGCTTTTCTGCTGTCTTCATGGTCCTCTGTGGGTTCTCTCAAGCACCTTCCCAATCACAAAACCATAGCTGTTGGGATTGCAGTTCATTTAGGGTTTTCAGCAGTCTTCTCAAAGGTCTCAGAGAAGAAGTCTTTGCTTCTCATGGTGGTTTGTGTGACAGTAAATTATTAAGATTAGCAAAAGTAAATGGTTCTGTGTCCCATACACAACTGAAAAAACTGTAAGGGCCTAACAAACACTGACCTTCCTGACAAAACAACTAAATTTGAGATTCTTGGCATAGACTCCTGCACATCCTTTCTGAAGTGCACAGGCACAGTTCTGCTGATTACAGCACAGCATCATCCAGCAGAGCTCTATCAACAGCTAGGAGCTTCCTGTCCTCAAGTGAAAGACAGAACTTCATTTTCCTTCCACATTTAAGTGAGATGATGATTCTTCTTGCAGCCATTAATCCTGCTTAGTATTTGGAAAAAGGAAGGAATTATTTCTGCTTCTGAACTTCTCGATGAGGCATAGAGTTACTGAGTGATTTTCTTGAGAACTTCTCAAACGTTAGTGTTGAAATGAAGAGTCAAATAGACAATCACACCCTAAGAGAGTTGTAGAAAACCTTTTAAGGCATTAACAAAATGTTTTATAGCAATGTGCTAACAGTATTGTAAAATCTGGGTGTGAGAAGCTCCAAGTAATTAATTAAATAGTTTCTTTTGGAACACTGGACATGCTTTATTTCATTTTTTTTCACAATTTATTTAAACATCTCACATATACAAAATACATTTTCTTCTTTTTTAGAGAAATGATGATTTTCTTTTTTTTTTTTTACCCATAGTAGGAGATGGAAATGAAATTTGAAAGCAGGAAGACCTGATTTTGGAAGAAGAAGACAAAGAGGAAGAAAACTTATCCACATGCTTAAGCTGTGGGTGAGACAGGACATCCTAAGTTTTAAGATAGACTTCAAAGAAACAGAGAAGCAATACTTTAAATGCTACTAGCACCATCAAAGTTCAAGTATTGGAAAGATACTCTGTAATTATACAATTAGCACCACTGTATTTTGAGTGGAACTGGAAGTACCTCAGATTATATGGAGAAGTTCCTACACAAGATGTGGATCACTCTTGATTTAGTGTATGAGGTAGTTTAAACCTTTGGAAGTCATGGATTTAAACTTCCTCTGTGGAAGATATTCAAAGGCCACAAGTGGTGCAAACTTTCATGACTTTTTATTTTGTTTTTTTTTTCTTTACAAAGGTTGACATTTCCCAAAACAAGGTGTTAAATCTTGAAAGACTTCCAAGTCCATTTGGGGCTGTATTAAATTTCATTGCACAATGCTCCAATCAATTCTTCTCCTTCTCTTTCGCCCAGAGTTTAAGCAAGTAGATGAACAGAAGAAATGGAAGGAGTCAGCTTTCATTATAAAAAGAAATGACAAGAGAATAATTTGGGAGAGGCTTTAAGTTAATTTTAGTTCATTCATTTAAAACAGACTGGGCCAATGTCCAAACCGAATTCTTGGTCAGCACCACCAATATCCAAAGGTGCAATGTCAAGGATGGGCAAGCGGGATGGTTTATTTGTTCTGTATTCAATGATTGTTTTGCCCCATTCGTTGTTCTTTCTCTGTAAGAGAAGATTGATTGCAATTGTTATTGCATTGTTCACAGTAATAAGAATTGTTTGACCTAAATTGATAGTTTCTGGAATAATTTGCTTCTATTGTTTGCAAATCAGATATGCACATACAACTATTTAGATTTCTAATACAGAAATCTATTTGCTTGAATCTTCTGTATTCCTTTATGATGCTATATGCAAGCTACCATATTATTCACACTGATGTTAGATCCTAAGACAACCCTGCCTGATTGTTTCAGGACTTAAAGACCCTGCCCCTCCTATAGCTTGTGTACTGTTTTCTTATGAATCTTCTGCTTACATAGAATTTGGATCTGGTCCCCGTGAAAACTTTTTTTTTGGCCACACGTGCAGTCCAAGGTAGGATTTGTTTGTAACCTCTTCCTCCCACTTGTTAAGGATCTGCCATGGTTGGGTTTGTAGGCTATGAATCTTCACCAGGCAAATTTTTTCTGGTTTGACCAAAAATCTAATTCTGAATTAAAGCAGAACTCTATCCCTAATCACATCTCAGGCCTGGGCAGTCACCTCACTGTGGTTTCTGCATTACTTACAGAGCAGCCATCCTCGAGAACACTGAAAGTGAATCTGCTGTTGCCTTCAGCTCGTAGCTCAACGTCGTTGGATCCCTGCAGCACAACAGCCTTTTTCAGGTTTCCAGTTTCTGCATCCATGTAGGCAATGCTGTTCTTGCAGTGGTAGGTGATGTTCTGGGAGGCGTGGTTGGCCAGCAGACGCATGAAGGCGAGTTGGGTGGCCATGTCCTTCGAGGTCACTCCTTCACTGTTGTATTCAAACTGAAAAACACAGAGGAACCCACTCAGTGGGATTGCTGGGGAAAGGAGCATATTTATAATGAAAATGTGTGCTAGCTGCTCTAGTGTCCTGGTTTCAGCTAGGGTAATTTCTTCTCAGTTGCTGATAACAGTGCTGATTTTTGGATTTGGAATGAGAATGGTGTTGGTAACACTGACGTTTTGGATTTTTGCTAAGTCATGATTATCCTAAGTCAAGGACACATTTTTTGTCTTGGGTTTTTTTTGTTTTGTTTTGTATTTTGGTTTTTTTGTTTTGTTTTGTTTGGTTTGGTTTTTGTTGTTTGGGTTTTGGGGTGGTTGTTTTTGTTTGTTTGTTGGGGTTTTTTTTGTGTCTCATGCTTTACCAGTGAGGAAGTAGGCAAAAGAAACTGGGAGAGAGAGAGCATAGCTGGGACAGGTGACCTGAGCTGATCGAAAAGATATTCAACACTATAAAAAATCATGCCTGGTGCATAAACTGGGATGAAGTAACCCCAAAGGGCAACCAATCTGTATTCAAGAAGCAGGAGCTTCTGGCACCAGTCAGCAGGTGGCTAGCAATGACATTGTGCATTACCTGTTATTTTCCATCTTATTATCATTATTATTTATCATTGTTATTCTATTTTTTTTAATTGTTAAAATGTTTTTATCTCAAAATGCCAGTTTTATTTTGATTCTCCTCCTCCTTCTCATAGGGTGGACTGGGGGGAGGAGAGAGGGAGTTGAGCAAGTGGCAGTGGTACCTAATTTCTATCTGAGCTTAAATCTTTAAACAAAATAATTGCACTTTTCTACTGCCACTCCAGAACTAAAGTGGGAGGAGATAGACTAACAACCAGACATGAATGGATGTATTTAAACTGTAGAGCTCTATTCCAAGATAGGGTGTTAACAGTGTTTATGGATTCAGAGACAAGATCAGATAAATTCAAGGAAGACAATCTACTATTTCCACAGCTATGCACAAATAATGCCTGTCTCAATAAAATCATTAAACTTCTTTGAGAGAATTTTGAAACTTTTAAAAATATAATAGTATCCGTGAATTCTACAAATGTTTTCTTCACTCATATTCTTTTTACAGCATCTGCTTTTAGACCCTCTAAGAAACAGAACCCTCGACTGTTCTGTTCCAATGTGATTAAATCTCATCTTAGATACTTCATCACAATATCAACTCATTTTCATTTAAAAATTATGTAATTAAATCTCCTTAGCTGTACAAAAGTGATGTATTTGCAATTTGCTGGGACAGTTTCTGACATGCAAGCAGTAGTTCTTGTTTTTACTTACACCAACAATTCTGAATGTTACAGTGGCATGCACTCAGAATGTGTGATGTGTAATGTAAGTCTCTTTCCAGGAATAGTGTTGTATATATATTATGTAACAAACATCAATTAAAAAGATTAATGTTTTTCTTATTTTTTCAGACATTTTCTGGATTGTCTTTATATGTACCATATTCCAGGTCCAGGTTTCCCTTAGCAATAACCACTAATCAGGCTGAATTGATCATTTGCAGACACCAAGAAATGTTCAAACAATACTGAGAAGTGCTCTTAACAAACTGATTTAAAACAGAATCAGAGCTCTATGTCCTTGAGATAAAAAATAGTTGGGTTTTTCATATTTCTCCCCTAAGAACTTAATTTATCTGCTTGCTTCCTGAGAGTCAGTGAATTGGTAACTCTTCAGACAGCACCATAGGAAACAATCACCCTGCCACACATCACTTACCTGGCTGCCACCATTGATAGTTTCACCAAACCATATGTGCTGCTTCTTGTCCCGGGGATTCTTGTTGATATACCAGTTCTTAGCAGGAATATTGTCTGGGTTGGCATAGATGCAAGTCTCACCATTGGAAAAATCACAGTATGCTCTAATGGCATCTGCAGTGCAGCCTTGGTTGGGATCAATCCAGTAGAAGCCTGCCATTGGGGAAAGAAATGTGAACAGTGGTTCACTCAGCATAAACTGTGCATGCAGTTCACATTCAATTGTTTGATACAGAAACTCAGGCCATAAATAGCTCAGTGCAATATTAAGGTGATGAGTGGGACACAGATATTTTTGATTTTTAATGTAAAGGAAACTGTATTTGAAAGCAAGGGTTAAATCTTTTTGTATTAGTTTGGAAAATTATTGCAATAATGAGCAAAAGTATCTACAAAGAGCTTTTCAGGATATAAGTGTATCTCTTTTCAGCAAAGACAGAAAGAACTTCTTCATTGGTCATTTAGTATTTTTGCCAAGTGGCCAAGGATACCTTTCACTGAACAAAGGCAATGCCCTGGGAGTGCTCCCTGAGCCAGAAAGGGCAAACATCTGGCACTAACATACCGCTGCTCCATTCTGGGTGGCTAAGTCTGAGGTCACGACAGGTGCGAGCTGGGTTCTTTCTGGAGCCTTCTGGGGTCAGCAGGGTCTCAATTTGGTTGTTCAGTGTTTTCAGAGTGGCATCAACTTCATAATCCTTAGGTCTGAGGGAAGGCTGATCAGCCCGGTAGTATTCTGCATCAAAGCCAACTTCATATCCACCACCATTGGGACCAGGGGGGCCAGGGGGACCAGGGGGACCAGGAGGACCCTGAAGTTTTCCAAAAGCAGAAGACAAAAAGAATTCTGTTAGAGATATGATGCTTTTAATGAAATGCTTCCACACATGCATAGTCCTGGTTAGCTCCTGGCACTCTCAGCTCTAATTGGAGGCAGCACACCTGGACTCGCCCTGTGGTGACTGCTATGGTTGAATCAGTGGAAGATGCACAGATGCACCACATCTCCTTTGTGCATTTGCTCCCTGGCCATAAGGAGTGAACAAAACATTTTAGCTCAGGTCTGTTAAACATTTGCCTAATATTAAATATATTTTTTAAGAAATAAAACCATGTGCATTACTAAACTGCTAGGTTTCTGAAGTGATGTATTTTTTAAGAAATAAAACCATGTGCATTATTAAACTGCTAGGTTTCTGAAGTGATATAATTGCTTGGTTTATAGTGTAACAACAAAAATGTGTTAAATCCACAACAAAGAAAGGTTATACTCACAGCAGGACCTTGGCTACCATGAGAGCCACGCACACCAGCAGGGCCAATAGGTCCAGGGAGACCATTGCGACCATCTTTACCAGGAGGACCAGAAGGACCAGGTGGACCCTAAAAGGAAATGTGAACAGTTTAAATGACAGTAAAAATGCCACAAGTAGGGATTCATATGGATGGGAGCATACATATATACTGCACAAAGAGACTGGGAGTTATTTGAATATATTCTGAAATTCACATACCCTTGGGCCGGCAGGGCCGGTGTTACCAGGAGGACCTTGATCACCATGTTGGCCCTATTGGGAAAGATACACAGTCATCACAAAAAGAGCAGTGGAACATGTTTGTGTTTGCTTGATTCAAGAGGGAGCTGTATGTAATGTGTATCTGGGCTCAGAGAATGGGAATCTAGGGCTAATGACATTTATTAGTGGAGTTAGGGTATGAAGTGCTTGTTTTGGGAAGAGAGAAGAGAGAGCATCAAGATATACTTAAGAGGATGACCTATAAAATTCTTTACATTATTTTGCCTGATCTTTAGAGAAGGTTTCAAAATGAAAGTCTGAGTTCTTAAAATTGATACACAAATTTAAAGGGAAGAACATCTAAAAATTACTTCAGCTTTTCTGACATAAAAGTTGTACAATTTCTGGCCAAAATAAAAAATAATATTAAAACAAAGGAAGAAGACTTTTAAATTCTTTGTTAGCCAAATGCAATTGAGCTTTAAGGAAACTAATGGTAGTCACAGTTCTAATGTCAATATCAGAATTTGCCATTTTGTACAAAAAAAAATTAATGTTATAGAGACTACTTATGATTTTTCATTTGAAAGATGCTGCAGAGTGGAGTAAGTGCTATCAACATGCTGTATTGCACATATGTAATTCCTTTCTAATGTGACCTTATTTTGGTTTTTTTGCTCTTTATGTTCAAAACCCAGAAAATCATTTACTTACAGCAAGACCAGGAAGACCCTGCAGTCCATTGTGTCCCTTCAAGCCAGGCAGACCTCTAGGCCCCTTATCACCAGGCTGACCTTTCTCACCACGTGGACCTTGTGGGCCCTGGGAAGGGATACAGGTGTCAAAGGAAAAAATTAGAAGGCTTCAAGAACATACTCCTGCCAAAGCAAGAATGAAGTGTAAATATTCCACATTAAGACATATCCCAATGTATATTATGGACATCCCCTTAGCACACCCTGGAAGAGTGCCAATCCCAAAAGCTTCAGGATAAAAAAGAATGCTAACCGAGATTCTAAGTTCCTAAATATTTTTGGGCCTTAAGTATTGCTTTTTGGGCCCCTAGATCACAGTTGTGAAAAGTCAGACTTACAGCAAGACCTCTTGGACCAAAAGCACCAGCAGGACCAACAGCACCAGCAGGGCCCTGAAACAAGAACAGAGAATACATGTCACTGCTGTATATTGTTCTGATGAAAGTTCCATGCTCAACACATCTCTGGAGAAAGTGTAGTAATTATCTATACAGTGTAGAGGTGGGATGTACTTTGTATATATGATAGACAAGTCTTAGTCCTTGTAGACCTTAATGCAAAAGGTTAAGGCACATCATCATCTCAGTGACTTACGGGTTCACCACGGTTTCCAGGCTTTCCAGAAGGACCAACTTGGCCATGAGGACCAGGAGCACCCAGAGCACCACTGGGACCAGGATTACCAGGAGCACCACGCTCACCCTGGGAACAAAGGAATGCAACAGAAGACATGTTGTGTTATTCCTGACTTACACATATTGGAATATTTCTTCCATGACAATGAAATAAAACAAAAAGAAACAAGTTACCTTGAAACCAGGAGCACCATCACGGCCTGGAGGACCATCATTTCCAGGATTGCCCTATTAAAATACCATGGAAAAAAATTGCTAAATTCCATCACCTCACACAGAGCTGTGTCTCAGTCTAATTGCTTACACTGAGAGTAAGAAGATATTGAGATAGGATATTTAAGATTTAAGATTTAAAAAAAATCTTAAAGAGAAAAAAATTTCTTCCTTATACATGCCATTCTCAAATGCCTTACATATACTAATGTTCTCAGAAAGCTAAAATGGTCTTCAAATATTTTAGGTTTTAGAAGTTCAGTAAAGAAAAACCTTACTGGGTTTTGCAACATTTCTCTAAATGAAAAGACTAAGACAATAGTGGTCTTCACTTGCTTACACTCTTAAAAAGGAGACTTTCTTTTTAGATGAAAAATGCCAGTCTAGGGAAAAGAACCTAAACAATAGCCACAGCTAAAATATTTTGTTGTGGTACTTTACAAGGTTAAATGGTTTCCTTTGTGATTCTTAATTTCACTTCAGCATTTAGGTTGTGTCCAAAAAACCCCCTTTTCCTTCAGAAAGTTTCAATGAAATGAAGTTTAGGATTTTTAAATTACTATTCTCTGTTCTCTTTGAAATCCTGGAAAGTCTCTGCAAGATTTTTATCAGCAATGTATTAACTATCCTTCAGGTTATCCAATAAGATTCTCTGATAAGGCTGTCACCTAGCTGGGCGTTGGAATCCATGTCTATAAAAATCCTGATAAAATTTTCTCTGAAGATATTGCACAAGTTGGCTAGAAGAACAGCCTCTGGTTCCATCCACTTTTTGTGAGTGTTTGTATTTGGAACAAAATAAAGGAAAAGCAACCTGAAGAGGATAAAAGACAGCTTACATCACGTCCAGCTTCACCAGGAGCACCATTTGGACCAGGAGAACCCACAGGACCAGAGGGACCACGGGCACCAGGAGGACCAGAAACACCCAGGGGACCAGGTTCACCCTAATACAGGAACAGTTGTGACAAAATGTGACATTATAATACAACACAAACCAATCTTACAGAACTTTTAGCCTTTATCTAAGAGCAACATTTCTCTGCAATAAGTGCAGGAAGGAAAAAAGAATCAGGACACAAGAAACATACCTATTATATCACATGTTAATTTTATTCTAAATGTTACTATTAGAAACCTCTTAACACTTCTGACATTTCTGACATTCAGAAATTTGCTAGCAGATAATTCTGGTTTGCAACAAGCCTTAATTTTTTCCATTGGCCTAGGTCTGGTAGGTCCATATTCTGTTTCCAACAGCAATGGAAGCAGCGTCATCTGCATCTCCCTGGCTTCCCATAAGACAGGACCTCAAGTGTGTGTGGGTTTTTTCTTTTTTATTACATGTTATCTGTTTAAAGCAGTTAACTGATCATATACTCACTGTTGCTCCAGAGATGCCTGGAAGACCACGCTCTCCCCGAGAGCCAGGCAGACCAAGGATACCAGGAGCACCAAGGATACCCTGGGGACCTGGGATACCAGGAGGACCCTATGACATGAAGGGAATAATATTTATATTAATAGACAAAAATAAATGTAATGTACACATCAGACAATGATAGTGAAAATTTCATTCTGGGTTGCAATTTCTGCAGATCACAGAAAAAATTTCTATAGTTTTTTTGTTGAGTAACAGTTGTGGTATTTCACACAAGTGCTTACTGCAGTAAGATGGAAATGTGACTTTTTTAAAGAGTCAGTAATTCTGAGTGTGAAAGCTTAAAGATACTCAAAAGTAATTTATTTATTTGCATAATTCTAAGTCAACCTGTTGGCAGACAACTTTAACCTTGTGATCCCCAAATCAGAGTTTCTGATGCAGCTATGAATTGAGGTTGTTCTAAATGGACATTCACAGGTTCCTTCTTTTGCTGTCCATGAGGATCAATTTCAGAGCAGAAGATGTGCTTTCTTTTCTCAGACTAAATGTCAATTTCTTCTGTACTTAGAGAAATATGCAACTCACCACAAGAGAAAAAGAGGAAGAAAACCCTGACCCAGGGATCAGGTTCACTGGTGTGTTTATCAAGAATGCCTGTCAGTGGAACTTCTACTTAAAGTCTTTGCTAAATTTGTGGATAAAGTAAAAAAACCCTTCCCAAACACCAAAAGTACATCAGAAGATGTAACATTTACATGAAGAGGAACATATTTAATGAGATGTGATACTCAGTAACTTACAGCAGCACCAGCCTCTCCAGATGGACCCTTCTCACCAGCAAAACCAGGTGGGCCAGCAATACCCTGCTCACCAGTGCGGCCGACTGGTCCAACGTCACCACGCAGACCTCGAGGACCATCTTTGCCAGCTGGGCCAGGAGGACCAGGGGGACCAGTGATGCCCTAGGATTGAGCATGAACATGATGCCATTATCATATAGATCTGGGGATAACATAGATAAATTTCATTTTAAGTCCATGTGAAAAAATAGTGCCTTGCAATAAACAGATCATAGGCTGCTCCAAAGCAGCAACTTCTATTGCTTTGTTAGCAGTGGAGAGCTGGAAGCAGTAGAATTATTTGACTGATTATTACAACTATAAAATCCATGATGAAAAAAACCCAGTATCTTTCAATTTAAGAGGATTAATTGCTTTGGATACTGGGTTTTAAAGTTTATTTAAATCTAGAGTATCTAAGAAAAAAAGTGCCCTTTGGTAAAGGCTGGAAACACTTTCAAAAAGGAAAAAACTATAAATGTCAATCTAGAATGAGAGTTTCTTCCTGAAAAATAAAAAAGATTCACATTCCAAAACACAGTGAATTTGTCCTGCTCAAGACAGGGGCTAGAAGTGCAGGTACATTAGAAAATGTAGATATATGATAACCTTAACACTCTTCTGCAGATTGGATATGACCTTCTTATTCCACCATGAGTAATTGCAATGCCATTGATTTGAACAAAGGCAAATGAACACAAATTTTTGGAAAAGAGGCATAGGGATGCTTGATGGATTATAAAACTCACAAATTAAATGCATAGGTTGTACTCCGGGAGTTTGAATAATTAGATTTTTTTCTCATCCAATTCTATAAGGATCTGAGGTTATTCCAGTGCAGTTACGATTCACATCAGTGAAACAAAGTTAGGATTATCCCTAAGCAGAGCAACTTCTGACTTATCTCCCATTAGAATTCTTCATTAATTACTTACAGCAGGGCCAGGAGGACCAACTCTTCCAGCAGCACCAGGGAAACCAGTCATGCCCTAAAAACAAATTTGAAAATGAAGATTAGGTTTAAAGGAAACAAAAACTTCATGAAAAGCAACAATGTCAGTACTAAAAGCCTGAAGACTTACAGGAGGACCAGCATCACCACGAGGGCCAGCAGGACCAGCAGCACCAGCAGGACCCTAAGTGGGAAAGATTGAAAAAGGGATGGATCAAGCAAAGACAATTAATGCTCCCTGTTTAGAATAAGGGCTCAGTCTCACTATTGTGAAAGCTAAGGGTGATTTTTGCACCAGCAGGAGGAGGACTGGGCCCAAAACCATGCTGCCTATCCTGATAATAGGGTATTGAATTCTCACAGACATTTTGAATTGGTGTCATAAGGCCTGAGAAAAGTTGCATAAGGCATTTATGATTCAGATTAATTTTCTTGCAAATGTTACAAACATCTAAACAAATCTGGAAATCAAAATGTGAAAGTAGGGCAAAATCATCAAGTCCTCTGTTTGCACTGTGTAACTAATACAGCCACATAGTGCAAGAGTCTGGTATTGTCTATTAAAATCATACAATAAGTAACCCAAGCCACATTATCCTGCAACACCATGGTATTTGAAGTATGTGAGTCTGACTTTCTGCATCATTTCAACCAGTTCCCCAATAATGTGCATGTGAAGTAGTATACAACTTTGGGCTATAAAATGTGTCAGCCCATGAAAAGCATATGTGCAAATGGGTGCATGGAAAAATTTGCTTCTGGAAGAGTGAGTCTGAAAATCAGACTGTGATAGCACATCCCATCTTTGAGAGAAAAGTGTCAAAGCCCTCAGCTCAGAACTTACCCATAATCACCCCCTGAATGCTCCAAGACAGAGTGATTTTGCTGGTCTTCAGAGCAAGTTGAAAATTAGTTATTATTTTCTCTTCATTCAGTTCCAGACTCACGATCTGAGCCCACATTAATAGATTGATAAGATTTACATAATGTGTGAAAATCAGCATGGTAACTTTTCTCACTGCCTAGCGTGAATTTTTGTTTTTTTCTTTCATTACCTTTTCAGAATTTAATACTTTCAGGCTAATATATTGCTTGCATGGCACAGTTGAGAGCTATGCATTTCACAAAGACACAATTCACTTACTGGTGGTCCAGAAGCACCAACTGGGCCAATGGCACCTGTTGGTCCAGTTTCACCCTTGGGTCCTTTGGGTCCACGCTCACCCTTAGCACCAGGCTGACCAGCTGCACCCTGTGGGCAGAAAAACAAACAAAATGAGGAGCTGAAACCTTGCAGAGGAAAGAGATGAAGGTCATGGCAATATGAGGAAAGTGCAAACAGTACTCACAGGGGGTCCAGCAAATCCACTGGGACCTACAGGACCAGGCTCACCACGTTCACCCTAGAGAGAGGATAAAGAAGAGACAGCTGGTTGGAATGGTCTTTAAAGGGGCAATTTTCTGAACATCATGCCTTTGACACAGGAATAGTTGTAGAAATTTCTACTTACAGGGATACCACGGGCACCAGCAGGACCAGCAGGACCAGCAGGACCTCCTTCTCCCTGAAAGAGAGCCCAAAACAGATTGACACTGGGAAATGGTCCTACTGCAGCCAGAACAGCAATGCTCCTGTGATACAGATACATAGAGTAAGCCTCCTTGGGTCTCCAGTGCAGAGGATGCTACTGAAAATGCTTCTAGTTTTGATCTACCCTGCATTAATAATTTCTAATGATTCTCAGACAGCATAAAGTATCATTTTGAGCTACAATTCATCATTGTATCAAAACCTCTCACAGTGCAAGTAGGATTGTGGAGTTTAACCTCAGCTGGGAAAAATTCAGCCCAAGGCTGAATCAGAATCCTCTCTAGATATAACCCACTGCCATACAGATGTGCATCCTCTTTCCTGCCCTTTTAGAAAAAGGTTTGGGGTCCTATGGCAAGCTTCACTGGATAGTCCCAACAGCCCTTGCTTCCTGAATCTGAAAAACTTAAAGAATTGGTGCAAACTAGAAAGATGGAGTTGATTTTTATGGAACTCATCTTTAATATTAATGTGTGAATAAAAGGCATTTTTTCATGCAAAGAGTAAACTCACCCGATCACCAGCACCACCAGCAGGGCCAGGAGCACCAATAGCACCAGGGAGACCCTACAGGCCAAGAGAAAGGACACTGTTTCAAACAAAATGAAAATAGGACCAACTACTTTAAATAAGCTTCCTCTTTCCTCCTGGAGAAAGGTGTGTAACTAACTTTCTTCCAGGTGTTCTCAGTATAAAGGATACATGATTTTATAAAACAAAATTTATTCTGTTATTCTCCTTCCCAAAGTATGAATTCTATGAAAAGCACCTGAAATATCAAATTAAGGATAGTTTTGTGTAACTTTGCAGGCTGCCTTTAAAATTAGCTCTCTGGGCTGAGCCCATTAAATTAAAAGAGAACACTGTCACACTGAACAGCTGTGAAATGTCTGTGCAATACTCTGCTCATGTAATTTCTCTACTTGGATGCATGAGAAGTGATTGCTTTTCTTTCTCTCTACTCCTGAATTCAATCATCCTTGGACAAGGGGCAGCAAAATTACATTGACTTGTATCAAAAATGAGCAGATAGAAGCAGTAATGCAATACAGTGTTCATAAGCAAGTTCTGAACATTGTTCTCAGTTATTTAAGTTCTGAGGGGTAGCTAGGTAAAGTCAAATAGAACCAAAAGATACTCACACGAGCACCATCTCTTCCTGTTGCACCTGTATCACCTCTCAGGCCTGGGGCACCCTGGAACACACAGAGGGAAAAACTATATTGGTAATGAATACAACAGTCTGTATGAAATAAGTCTTGAGCTGTTTGTTGAGTATCTCTGCATTACTTAGACATCATACAAAAAGCTCATCATGCTAGGTTTTCTGGAGAAATGAGCGTTGATTATTATTTTGTTCTTATTGCTGAGTAGGCACTGACTTGCAAAGTGAATGTCTGAAAAAGGGACTAGCATGCTTTTCAGAATAAACCTGATTTTGTCATGGGAAACCTTGGCTTTTCCCAGGTCCCAAAAATTTTGAATGGAATTAGAAATTGAAAATCATGTCCATGTGTATTACAAATGATAAATATCAATCTCCCTCAAAATATTTTTCTTTTGGTCAAGAGACATCCACCCATAAAAATTATTCTGGATATTCATGTCATACTTTCTACATGAAGCAAGAAAACAGCTATTCAAAACAATTATGTGATATGGGAGGACACATAAAATGCCACGTTTCATATAACAAAAAGATATTTTCAGGCCATCACTAGAATCAAGAAATCAGATCAGCACCCTGTTCTCACTTTTTTCCTAATACAGCCTAGTGTTCTGCATTAATCTGTAAGTCAATACATAGAGTTTTTAAAAAAGTTTTAGGATAGCACCTTAGAAAAGACAGTCAGTCTGTTAGACTAACAAAACCTCTGCTTGCTGACTACTGAGCAATACAGTTTCACAGTAAACAAAAGTCACATTGGGGTAACCTGCAGGTCTTTACAAATTAATGACATTTAGGCATCTCAAACCTGCGCATGCCAGTTGTCCACCTTACCTTTTCACCCTTGCCTCCTGGAACTCCAGCAACACCTCTCTCTCCTGGGATTCCACCAGGGCCAGCAGGACCAGGAGCACCAGCAGCACCAACATTGCCAGGCTCACCCTAGCAGCAACAGCACATCATGTAAGTCAGGGTCACATCACTCACACAATTTGGAACAAAATCATCATTACTATTCTGCCCACCATTCTACTTGGTTGCAAACAGTGTGAGTAGCAACATTTTTGTCTCGAGCTGTTTTTACTTTTCCAGCTAGTGAAGATGCTAGATGTGAACACTCTGATCCTGTGGGCTCCTGAGGTGTTAGGTCTGTTTTCCAAACTAAACTTGTGTAGAATAGCCAAGGAAATCCAGAAAACTAAGACCCAGATTCACTTAGCATCAAGTTGACACCATCATTTGCTAGATAATCACTTACTACTGCCCTAATATTTGGGGGAAAATATTGCTTACTAGACACAAGAGCTTCCTGTGTGCAAGTAGGTGTGGGTATAAAGAGAAATCAGCATGAATTTTGGTAAGAATCTCAGATGCTGTCTCCAAACAGAATAACAGCATACCCAGCTGACAATCTGTATTCAAACTGACTTTCCCTCCCATCATCTATAGTACTGCATATAAACCCATTTAATATTAGTGTGGACTAGCTGGGATGGAACTTTACCACTTGGAGGAAGGGTTTGGATTGAGTTCATCAGGAGTTCAGCAAGGCAATGGCAGCTGGAAAAGGCATACCTTGTTGCCATCAGGGCCTGGTGGGCCAGAGGGACCACGGCTTCCAATGGGGCCAGCAGGACCAACAGCACCGCTCTCGCCGGGGGGACCCCGCTCACCCTGCAGGAGACAGCCTGACCTGAGTGCCCCCTCAACTGCTCAACCTGAGACCTCTGGCTGGGAGCAAGGACACATTTTCTTCTGAGCAATCTTTAATTAGAATTGTGTAGATGTTAACTAAATTGGTCATAAGAACTGGCTCTAGCCTTTGACACAAACATATCAAAATGAAGCAATAATGTCTTGCATCATGACAACAGCTGACAAATAAATAATACTTCTTGAACAGGGATTTTGGCTACTGTGCTTGTTCTGTTAACAGTGTCTGGCATTCTACTGTCAAAAGGAGATTCTGTTTTAGGATAAATAATGGATTCTAGTGAAATTAAGGGGATAGTAATTGGCAAATAAATATTTTTACAGTGGCAAATGCCTGGTGACAGAAGAATAAACACCTAATGCCTACTAATGTGACCTGTACATTATAACAGGTATAAGGATGAATTCTGAATCATAGATCTGGAAACAAGGAAGTAGTCAGAAACTTAATTTAAATGCACAATAGATCTACCAAAGGTAGAAACACTAGTTTTACTAAAGATATCTCAAATTACCTCAGTGTGATGAAGATGGACATCAGTGAATAATCTGATAAAGTATAATGGAGCTTCTAGTTACGCTGGAAAATTTGGAATTTGTCTAAGAACTATAAGGTGGTCAGAGAACAGACTTAAGGGGAGATTGCACACCAGTAGAAAGCACCAATGATGCAACAGATTAATTTACATTGTAGAGAGATTCCTAAATTAATTTTTTATACATTTTGTTTATTACAGAGAGGCAGAAAAAGAAGAAATATGCAGATATCACAAAGGTTTTGTCAACAGGAAGAGGATTGGCAGACTACACAGGAAGAAGTGAATAACCTGCTAGGTGGCTGTCAGAGCAGTGACAAAATTCTAGAGTGCAAGTACCAGGCCATTTATTTAGGCACCAAAACTGAGTTCTACTGTAAATGGGGGTTTCAAATGTGAAAATTACTGAAAGGAAAAGGTGATAGCCAACAATATGACACAGACATGTAAAAGGAAAATGTGATCTGGCACAGACAGTGGGGTATTTTTAGGAAGTGTTAGTTTTTTGTATAAAACGTCAGTAAGATCTAATTTGGAGTACTGGATGAAATACACTGAGGGCTGGATATGTGATGCTTAGGGCAAAGTAGAGCAGAGACAAATAACTGCTACTACCATGACAAAGGGAACTTGGCTTGGATGCATTGGCAAAATGGGAGTTTACAGCAGACATGGTTTTTATACAGATTCAGGGCACTAAAACATAGGGAGCAAAAGTGCTATTTAAACTGATTGAAATAACTTATAATAGTGAATGGGAATATTTGTCACTGGGTACATTTGATATGGAAGTCAGAAGAAAAGAAGAATCAAGAGAAGTAGGTTAAATATCAATCTCTATGGAGATGGATTTGGAAAGCAAATAATTAATTGAGACCTTTATAAATTACTCCTTGCTCTGCATAAATGGGGTCTTCCTGCCAGGCAGGAAGGCATCCACACAAATCTCTTTGAGGATGTTTATTGACAATTTAGAATTAAAGGGAAGTGGGAGGCAATACCTTCTAATGACTATTCCAATTTCTGAATTCAGCCCACTATTTATTCAGAGACAGTACTGGGGAGATAGGAGCTGCCTAGTAAGGCATAGTAAAACTGAATGATCAGGTTAAAAAGGCTTGTGCACAGGCACTGAAGATGAAAACTCTCATATTCATCAGGCCTCAGTGTAACACTGCAGGATCAGCCCTTTATCACCCACAGTCTTATGGTAAGTTTAATGCAGGACATCATTCTTTGGGTAATAGTCATACTTCTTATACAGAAGTTTACTAACACTGGCAACTGTGTTCACCCTAACTTAAATACCCTGACACCTGCAAAGAGCAGAGAATATTAACCTTCATTCCTGGGAGACTGCTGCAATAAACTATTCTGTGACAGAGAAGAGGTTTTTGCCTTGAGGAACATGGAAATGTGTACAGTTACTATTATCATTGAACACATCATTAAGACAGTCTGTGTCAGATTTCAAATGAGTTACTCACTCTTGGGCCAGCAGGACCAGGGACACCAAATTCACCATGAAGACCCTAGAGGAGAGTAGATATAGTGGTAAGGTTAAATTGTACTTTGTTACTTAGCAACAAATGGAAATTCTCAAATTGCAGCAGCATATTGAAAAGTTTTGGACAAATTTTCAGACAATCTATTACATACAAGGAAATAAGCCCTTTTCTTCCAGCTGCACAGTATCACAAGGTATACATTAGATAATATTTTTTCACCTTAAGTATTAGTTATTAAATTACAAGCTCTTTTTTCAAGTGTATGCAATTTAAACCCTTTTACAGGGACAGAGATATAACTATAAATGTTAAATGTGATTATGGCACAAAGGATGCACAATTTGCAGACTACATCTCACACTAACTGTGCAGCAGCTAGAGCATGAATTACAACTGAACCACCTCAGTTAGATGCCATTGTACATTCCCTGAAATCAGTTCAGATGCAAAAACAAAACTGGAGTAGTGCAGGTTAGATTGAGCCTTAAAAATTTTTAAAGAAATGTGAAGTAAAATATTTTTCATGCACTGTCTCTTCTGGGGGAAGAAGCATATTTTATTGCTACCTAAGGCCCAGAAAACAAAGGACTACCTTTGCTCTGTGTCATACCAAAACTTTGAAAATGTTGATGCAAAAGGGGCTATTAAAGTTTGCATGTTACCCTGATGGCTTTGTTTTGGCAAATAGATTCAACAGGCTCTTGCTCCACCTCGTGTGCCACTGCAAGCACAGCCATGCAATGCCTGCCCCATCCATGGGATGCTGTGTCTGCCACTCACCCTCTCGCCTGGTTTACCAGCCTCTCCAGCAGGACCTGAGGGACCTGGCAGACCCTGAGTGCAAAGAAACAAGAACACAAACACAGTTAAGGCAGAAGCTCTTCACTCTTTGAAAACCATAGATAAGATTGAACAGAGCACACAGCTGCTCACCTGGAAGCCAGGAGGGCCAGCAGGACCTGTTTCACCCTTTCCACCTTGGTTGCCCTGGATGGAATGAAAAACAAGTGATTAACTTGGAAGAAGAAATACAGAGAAGTAGATTTTGAGATGGGAAGTCCCATTAATGAAAAGTAAATCACGGATTTGATTTGTGTGGAGGTTGTTACTTACAGTGACTCCAGGAGGACCTTGAGCACCGTTGTTTCCCTCTGGACCAGGAGCACCCTATAAAGGTTGAAATAGAAAGCTATTATCAAAGTTTTGATTTTATATGAGTAATATCTCTAAATGATGAAACCAAAAGTCTCTGACTATATACTTTGAACTTAACCATTTATTTGCAAGTACTTCACAGCAAGAGGTATTAAAAATGTTAAAATCTTATTTTTTCATTATTGTTTTAGTTATTTACATACTAAAGAAAACTTATTTTTTAATTACAGAATATAGAAACCTTGGTGATAGCATTTTTCCCACAGCAGACTGCTTTTTGGGTCCCTTAAAGAGAAGAATTAGTAAGTTTCAACTGTTAGTAAAAAGTTGGAAATTTACAGGATGAACAAGAAACCATACACTGTGCTCTAAAAAGGAGGACAGGGAGTGCTATTTTTTCCTCTTTGTAGGATAATACCCTATGATTAATTACCCAGCTACTACCCAAGAAGGGGAGTTTTAATTTATCCATGAAGTAATAGGCCCCACTGACATGAGGCTAAAAAGAATGCATTCCCAAGGGCTTTTCTAATTTCATCATCTATTCAGACTTGCACAAGCCAGTGGAATCTTATTACAGAGGTCTGGAAAATCTACTTTTTTTCTCTCTCTGGAAGGTGATAAATAAAATATATCCACATACCCGGGGGCCAGCAAGACCAACATTGCCTTTTTCACCAGGTTTGCCAGGTTCACCCTGAAGTTGAAAACAAAGATAAAAAAGTTAACCAACACTTCATATTAGATTCAGTTTAAACTACTAAGCAGAGACTTATACTCTCACTGCCAGAAGATTTACTGTAATATTTCTTTAACCTCTAAACATACTAAAACACACACAAGCTCCATCTGTCTTTTTGGATCACTTAGATTAAAATATGTGCTTTTCTTTTCTAAACTCAATGCCTTTATGTTTTGAGATTTTAATTCATGGCACTCCACATAGTGTGCTATGCAATACACTGCATGTTTGCATGTGTGTGTATGTACAGAAACACCAAGTCCAGGACATGATTGGTATCTGCTATCTGTGACCTCTGTGAGAGATGTAAAGAACTCCACTGAAGCCACTGGTAGCTTTTCTTCTAAGCTGAGTGAGCTTTGGATTGTGTTCCATAAATAACAGTACTCTGGAACAGGCTGAATGGCCAAACTTGACAGAACTTTTGCAGATGTGAATATACAGAAATCATAAAATGGACATGCTGAAATCATAAAATCTACATATATTATTTTAATCACTTCAATGTCAAAATATCCATGAGCTAATTAATTTTTCATTTCTTTAATCATATTTTAGATAACTAGAAAATAATCTGAAACAGAACTCCTGAATGTTAGCAGATGCAATCTGATGAGCATCAGAGGAAGATACAGGGAGATGTGTTGAATTAATGATATAGTTGGGACCCTACTGATTGGTCTGGAAATACTTTCATAATAATAGAAAGTTTCTGTACTGTACTTACAGTGGGACCTTTTGGTCCAGGGAATCCAATGTTGCCAGGCTCACCTCTATTACCAGCTGGACCAATTGGCCCAACTCTTCCATCTGCTCCAGGGAAACCCTAGAAAAAGAAATCATACTATTAAATGGCTGAGGTAATTTAATTAGAGGTCAGCTTTAGGAGAAATATGTACTGACAGGAAACAAATGACATTTAACATTTCACCATTGTTGATACATAGCATGCTCATGCATCCCTCCCTTTTTCTCCTTTTTGTACAACCCTATTCTTCCCCTTCCAGGACACAGGACTGATCTGAGACCCACAAAAATGAATGGAAAGCTTCACACTGATCTTCTGAGCAATAAAATAGAAAATCTTGCTGGTTTTACACAGCTATGTTAGAGCTCAGCACTGAGATGTCTGCTTTATGCAATTGTATTTCATTCTTTCCCATGCAATGGGGGAACAGAAGAAAAAAAAAGACACTTACAACAGGACCTTCCTTGCCAGCAGGGCCTGGGCTTCCAGGCTGACCTGGGAGACCCTGAGAAAGGAAAAGTTTCATGTTTTTAGAACACATAAATACCATTTTTTCTACATGCATGCATGTACACACACAGAGGTGCCAAGTTATCAATGTGCACTGTTTAAACAGGACTGTAGGTGCTATCACATTTCCACCTGAAGCACACAGACTGTTAATTTGGTGGTATGTGCTCCCATGCCAGTTAAAAATCAGTATAGGGAAGAACCTCTTTTATCAGAGAAACTAATTTAGGCTCTGCTTTGGATGATAGTGTGTTTCAATGTTTGCAGATGCCTAATACTCATGTGCATTGCAGATTTTCAGTTCACAGGGTAGGGTAGGAAGAGAAAGAAAAAGGAGTTTAAATGTAATGAGATTAACATAATCTGGCTGCAGCCAACACCATTAATAGTGTATGGCTGTTTTCAGTGAAATAATTTGCAAAATTAAAATTCAGATCTGCCATTTCACACCATTTTAGTAGAGGCTACTTTTCTTTGAGTTCATTAAAGAGAACACACAGCTTAATTGTGATCATAATGATCACATTCTGTAAATAATCACAAGAGGAAACCCCTTACAGAAGTCAGTGCAGTGTCCTGTACAAGAGGAGAGTGCTCCCTCCTAAAACAATCAAATGCTACCCTAACAAAAATAACTAATTTCAATAAACATTTTGATGCTTCTTAATCATTCCTAATGTTTTGGTTTTTTTTCAGTTGACTGGTGGAAATGCTCTAACTGTGGTTAACACATGCTAAAGTTTTGCATTTGGATTTCTGAATAATTTTGTCCATTAGTTGTAAGTAATTTTCTTTCTATGGTCTAGTTCAAACTTAATCCACAGAGCTCGAACTTACTCTTGGACCCATAAGACCAGGCTCACCAGGACGGCCAGCATCCCCATTGGGACCCTTGGCACCAACAGGACCACTAGCACCACGGTTACCAGCAGGTCCCTACCAAAGGAAACAAATAAAATCAGGCAGAGGTAGCAAAAAGCATCACACAGCTGTGTGTAAAAGGTGGTTCAGAAATAGTGACCCAGACAAAGGTCTTACCATGACACCAGCTCTGCCATCAGCTCCAGGGAGACCACGGGATCCAGGCACACCCTGCAAGTCAACACAAAACAAATCCAGAATGGGAAAGAAAGAAATCTGTTCCTGTGAGGTGTATAGTGCCTACTGGATTTCAGCCTTCCAGGCAGGTCTGCTGAATTTGAGGTAAGTGCAGCTTTAAGCACATCCCTCAGTGCAAACAGGTATTGTGAAAGAAATCTCTCTCACTTCCTGTAGATTTCTTTAAATTCTGATCTGTTTGTATAATTTTCAGTGTTCACTGTAACTGATAGTGGCTCTAGCCAGCAGCTAGGATCCCACAACCTGCCCCACACAATTCCACATTCCCTGTAGAGAGTTACTAACTCTGAGTTTATTATCTCTGTCCAAAAAAAAAAAAAAAGCACCACTGCTTTTTTTCTTATTATTTTCCTGTGAATTCTTTTTCTTCATGAAGCTACATGCCCCCTGAAGTCCATGGAGTGGTTTTCTCACCCAGTGAAAAGTTTACTAGGCATCCTTGAAGACAATGAATTGAAAGCTTTCCCCCCCATTATGTGTGAGCCCATTATCTGTTTTAAGCAGTTAAATCCCATCATGAACTTTTAAGAGTAATCTAAAGATAATTCACTAAATATTACACAGTGGATAAATCAAAGCAATCTCTAAATACTTGAGGGATAAGACAGTACATAAGCATTAATGCAAAACAAAATATGGGTTGGGTCCCAACTGATTAAAAGGCTCTGAATTTAAAATTATCAGTTTAGCAGCATTAATGCAAATTTAATTACTTATAATTTTTAAATTTGCCTGTGGGACTCTAGATTGATTTCCACTTTCCTTTTTGCTTCTATGTCTGGAACATGAAAAGAAAACCTACTCTGAGTCCAGCAGGGCCTGGGGGACCAGCAGAGCCAGGTTCACCAGGGCTGCCTCTCTTGCCTTCCTCACCACTAGGGCCAGGAGGGCCAGCAGGTCCAGCAGCACCCTATTTTGGACAAACAGGAAAAAGAAGACATCAGAAGCCTTGTTGTAGATATTATCAGGCTTTTGATGGAAAATGCCTTCACAGTTTGCCATACTTACAGGCTCACCCTTCATACCACTTTCTCCCTTGGCACCAGCAGGGCCTGGTTCACCCTAGAGCCCAAAACAAAAAGAGATGACAGAATTAGGCATCATTCCAAAAACCTCTCTTCTATCTGGAGAGCTTACTCATGAATCAAAAAATTCTTTCAGCATCTAATGGCATGCCTCCCTCTCTTGTGGAAATGGTCAATGAGCACAACTGTATTTTTGACTTAAAAGGCACAAACCCAAAGATATTAAAGATGCCTAGAAATGACAGTATTGAATGACACATTTAGGGCTGGTTCCTCTACTGAGGATACCCACTGAGGGCCTAGATGTGAGATATCAATATGGGCAGAGCTTCACAGTCACATAACATTCTGCATTGGAAGGGACACACAAGGATCACTGAGTCCAACTGCTCCTTGCACTCATAGGGAGTGCAAAGTGAACCTTCTCAGTCTCAGCATCTAAAATTAACAAATTAACTACAATGTTCAATTGCAGTGCATCAAGAAAAAATGTCTGCACCATAACAAAAACATATCCAGAGGAAATCTTTTACAACTGTGGACACTGTTCTGATTTTCAAAAACATGCAATATAGGAGGTCACTTACAACAAGTCCTCTAGCACCACTAGGACCAGCAGGGCCAGGAGGACCAAGAATACCACGGGGACCAGGCAGACCAGGAGCACCAGCAACACCAGGAAGACCCTGTCCAACAGAGGGGGAAAAGGGTGCTGTGAACCCATTCTTCATTAACTGAATGGGGTTTTTTTGGAGCAAGCATGTGTCAGTGTAGTTGTACTTACAGCTGCACCTTTAGCCCCAGGAAGGCCATTAGCACCGGGGTTGCCCTGTTAAGAAGATAACAATACAGGTTAATTCAGAATCAAAAGTGCACCCATCTGACAATAGATAAAGTCTGGCAAGTTACTCACTGGAGGGCCAACAGGACCACTAGAACCAGGAAGGCCAATCTCTCCTCTTGGGCCAGCAGGACCACTTGGACCAACATTACCAGCAGGTCCAATTTCACCCTGTTGGAGAGGACAGAACCCTCCATCAGTGTACACAGTCTTATGGCAATCCTGTATCAGCCTGGCACTAAGGTAATCATTGTGTATTCCCATCTCAGAGGCCAGGAAACAAAACAGCTGAGAGATTTTAATGGATTTTAAAGGCATTCAAGTTGGGATGTCTAGTTAGGTTCAATTTAAGGTAATGGGTAAGACAGGAAAAACAGATGCTTACCCAGAAGGTTGACCAAAAAAAAAATCAGAATTACAATTCCAGTCTCATTTGCATCCATGTACCTCCAGAACTGGCCTGAGGTACATGAGACCTAATTGACCATTATCTTGTACTTTCAGATGCCATTTGCATAGATGCAAAATGCAAAATTATGCCTGATCAGAGTGCCATGTGACAGTGTTCACAATGGAGTAAATGACAAAAAAAATTCTTGCTTTTATTTTCAGAAGGTTGTATTCCCAAAGTTGACTACAAGAACCTGAATATAATGACAAGTTCTCTTCAGCAGTTCAGAGTTCACCCTGGATATGCAGACAGTCTTCTCTTGAAACTACATGCTTAACCACACTTACATCTGCATTAAAGAAGACTTAATGGTTTTCAAAAGTCTTTCTTTTTGAAAAGAATAACCAGAATGGAATCTCAATTTTTTCACATCTTCCCTGCAGATAAAATTATAAGGTATAGAAAGCAATACTTTTTTTTCTTTTAAAAGTGGATTAAGTTTTGTCTGACACACATAGATTTTGTGCTGAATGGTGAGCAAAATTTGCAAATTAAATCTATGCAATACTCTTTCCGGCTCTTACCCAGGTAAAAAATGCTAAGATTTGAGCAATAAAGTGAATAATTTAAATTACAGTTTGCAAGAGCAAAATGGTACTGCCCTAAACCTGAAAAGTTTTAATGCAATTTCTGCATTACAATTTCAGGGACTTGGACTGGAAGTAGCCCAATACTCAAATGCAGCTTCTTTGTCCTCCACTATTTCTGTAAAGTGATGTTATTTATCATGATTCATGTCAACCTTGGAAAGGGTATATAAGTGCACCTCATGGGAAGCAGCAAAAGGGTTGTGTGTCTTCCTGAACCTGCCCAGCTTCAATTGTCAGCTGTGAAGTCAGTGCTGTGTTTGAAATTAGCATTCATATCTGATGTTCTCCAAATACAGGATGAGGATGAATTTCTAGAGTAACTAACAAGAAAGCACTCTTAATTCATAGAGGGTGGGGTTTTTGTTGGTTAGAAACTCTGGTTAGTACATTTCATATTCTCTGTCAAGTGTACCAGTTGAAGCAGAAGTTCATACCTTAGCACCAGGAGCACCTGGGAAGCCTGGAGGACCAGCAGCACCAATAGGGCCCTGGGAAGGGAAAGGGAAACAGCTGTGTAGAGGAATTCAGTGACAACAGAAACAGCATGCTTGTTGAAGTTAACAGAATAAAAAAATGCACATTTACTTATTCCACATTACCACCTCAGCACATTAGCTGCCTTTTGCAAACTGAGAGATTTGGTTCACTACAAACAGTTAAGAGCCAGGTCAATGCTTAAACAACACTTGCAGTTCAAATTAAGCCAAGAATTGGCAAAACCTTGCCTTGAGGCCAAGCACCTGAGAAAGAACAGAGGATGAGCAGAGGCAGGCATCTGCAAGGCAAGATGATTGATTCTGCTATTTACCTATTGCTGTGAGATTTATAGTCACATTGGGAGAAAGTTCCAACATACCAGACATTACAAGAGAAGATACATTGATGGATTCATAGCCTTAATTTTTTAATGCATACAAATAAAAGGGGATAGTTTTTCTTCAATTAGTAATTTAAAACTCAACTATTTTTTGTGAGCTAACATCTTTCAATTAGAAATATTTATAACAAAACTGCCTCACAAATTCAAGGTAATAAAACATGTCAGCTGGTATGACAAAGAGGAATTGGCTTCAGACATTCTATAACCTACTATGTTATAAAGGGGGTACCTGGAATTGTCACTAGTTTTGCATAAGCAAAAAAAACCCAAACAAACAAACAAACTGAATTCCCTTTAGGATATGTTTGAAAGAATAACCTCCCAGATTTTTCGTTGCAATGCCTTTTTTACCTTTTAAATTTCTAGTGGAAAGAAGGATTAAGCATTATTTCTGTTTTAGTTTTAAAAAATGAATGTTAATAACTGCTTTGCAGAATATTTAAGGTATCATAACCTAAGTATGTGAAAAATAGCTTCAGCCTGGGACAGACACTGGGACATAATGCAGCACTGTGCCCATTTTGAATACCAACCTATGCAATCAGCAGCTTCAGAACATTTTTCCTATAGCGACTCAACTGACTTAATTCAAAATGTCTTCAGCTAAAATGCTTTGGTTCTACTACATCAGATGTTAGCTGTAAGATTTTTATTTGCAATTTAACTGCCTGCCCAATCATGTATTTTTTAAATACTCCCCATGGGAGAACTTAGGGGAAAATCACAGCCATGCTCACATTCTACTCTGTTAAAACAGGTGTTTGAAGTGACAAGGGGTATTAAAATCAACTTTGGCAAAACAGAACAAAGTACAGCTTCGTCACAGACTCAGTTTTTGAAGGTGAGAAAAAAAAACCTATTAACTGTTATTATTACTGTTCTGGTGCATTCCAGATTTGTTTTACAGTTTCAAAACTATATCCTTGTATGCATATTTATGTGGCTGAGATAAATGAGGTTTGCTGAAGTCAAGGGTAAATTATGGCAATGCCAACTCCTTTTATCAGACAAATCTGCATTGGATTAGCTCCTATTAGAATAGTTACTGTTTACCAGTCAGATCAGGAGAGCTGGATCTTGCTGGCCTTTCATACAGGCTCACAACTCAGTGATGAATTGTATCAGTGGTAAATTAAAAAGATCAGGCCTGTTAGGCTGATAGGACAATGTTGCAGGTGCAAAGTTATGTCCTGTTGTGCATATATAGTTTACAGGATGTATATCATTATAACCATCTGTAAAATGTGCATGGTATGTACCTGTTACAAAGCAGAAAGTCTCTTTAGCTTTTGGATGAGAATTATTCTGTTAGACTGTTGGAAATGAGAACTCTATGCACTGGGTATTTCCCAGTGAGACATGCTGGAAAACCTTCTCATGAAATCACCAGTGCAAAAAAGAGAATATTTGGTTCCTTTGATATGGATGTGTTTAATATGCATCCTGAGGCTCTCATGGTGCTGTCTGCAAAGGATTTATGTTTCACTAATTCTCTCTGTGATGGCCTGATAAGCAACAAAGAACTATATTTAAAAAATCAACACAGTCAACTTCTTAAAAGCCCAAGAAATCCTCTGAAAACAAGAAGAGAAGCACAAAGCCTTATGGAACCAGGCTGTCAAAAAGCAAGACTGAAACTTACAGCAGGTCCAGTGGGGCCAGCGCTGCCATCACTTCCACGAGCACCCTGTGAGGAAAGAAAATGGCAAACAGTTTGAAAAAAGAACTAAATATCAGAGGAAGCCACAGTAAGTGGCTGGTTCATGATGACAGACAGATGGGAAGCCACTTACAGCTGGTCCAGGGGCACCTACTCTTCCTCTCTCACCAGGGAGACCACGAGCACCCTTGAAAGAAAAATTAAATTAACTCATTTATATGTATTCATTGAACACAGATATACAGATAATTTTTCCTCTGCTAAGTCATATTACTATTATATTAGAGTATCTGGGTATCTGGAGTGTCAATAATGACAAATATTAAAGAAAATGCTGGCTGAACTAAATCTGTCAGATTATAATTTCCCACAGCAGCAGTGAATACTTACAGGTTGTCCTGGGGTACCATTTTCACCAGGGGCACCAGGCTCTCCCTATGAAGAAAAAATTTTGGAGGCTTAAGTTACTTAAAGGCTGCTTTGAACAGACAGCCTAAGACTATCAGAGAGATTTTCAGCTACTGGATCCCACTGTCTGTGTCTCCTGTAGCATTTTATAACACAGCACTGTCCATGTTTCTGCATCACACTGCACAATAATAGCACATCAAGGGTGCAGAGACTGCAATTGTCCCTGCATATACTGGAACACAGAGGGGAGGGACAGAGAAAGTTGTGTCATTTGCATTTTCTTTGCCCCCTTTCTTTATGCTGACATTTACTGTGTAGTGCACATTAGGAGATTGAATCTGGATAGTCAAGTACAAATCCAGGTAAATCAGCAGCTGTTTTTTTATGTAGAGTAGAAGCAAAACAATGCTTTCTTTTGCATTAATAGAAGTTGTCAAAGTCTTCTCAAATGGCTTCAAATAAGGATCTGCCTCAGATATTTTTAACTTAAGACCTGTAATACTGAGTATTTGAGTAACAACCATTAATTCATGGCTCTTGTCCCTTCAGTACTGTATTTTCAACAGCCTCTCAACTGGTCTAGACGGATCTACAATGACAAGATTTCTTAAAGCACTTGTATCCTGAATATACCTGAATGCACCTAGTCTTAAATGCTTCAAAGAGAGCAAGTTTTTGCCTTCATTGCTGCTTTCAGCACTATTACATCATGAACAACCTTGATTTAATATGGTGGTGTTTTCTAGCACTCCTACTAGTAACTTTTCTATCCTTTACTTATGTGCTTTATCCGCTTTAAATCTCCAAAGACTGGACAGACTTTGCCATTTAAACTTTTTCTGAAGGTTAACAACTTGCAGTGATATTGAAGAATGCTATGTTACAACTAAAAACCCTATAACCAAGTAGTGCTAAGCTCTTAGAAACAAGCAAGATGGAGAATTAATATTTAAGGTTTTCATTGTTATATTAGAAGTCTATGAATACAAATCTTCTGTAAATCAGCCAGGATTCCCTATAACACAATGATGCAATAGTGAATTTTTCAAGAACACTGATATTAGGCAGTGAGGTGGAATGGGAGAAAAAAAACCAACTGAAAGACAGAGTTTACCATAGATGTTTTTAGACTCTATTTCAGGATCTTTTTTAAGGTGTTTTTTCTAAGGCTAGTGATCAAATCTGCACTAATATGAAGATGATAACAAAGCCTGTGAGGATCAAACAGCCTTAACTCAGAGAAGCACTGCATGTTTTCAAATTTTTAGCAAGACACACTGACCATGTATCTCACAAAATAGAGTTTTGTAGAAAAATGAGATGTTTTCATTTTAGCATGTTTTATAAAAACCTACCTACCCAGATGTAGAATACAATCCAGAGAAGAGCAGAGATAGCAAAATCAGTCTGAAGTGCTGCTGAATAGACAATCATTAAGAGCCCAATTCTGCACCTTTATTCACTGAAAGCACTAACTTGCTTACAGCTTGATTGAGGGCTCAAGCCCCAGGAATGTTTTCTCATGACAAGGTGCATGTATTTGCTCTACATGGATCCACTGACGTCTAGGTTACTGCAGTTGGGCAATGTTTAATGGCAATGTGGAAGACTGACTGGATGGGCCTTCACATGTCTTTTGCTAGGAAGAGCTATAAATGCATCCTACATTTCAGGTTTTGTCTTTACCTTGTTGCCAGGAGTACCAGGTTGTCCCTTTTGACCATCCAGACCATTGTGTCCCTATATTGAGTAGAAAAATAAATCTTGATACATATTTTCTCTCAAATGACTATATGCAAATTCTTAGTCTTATAACATAAAAGCTTCCTCCTACACAAAATTACTTCCTAATACAATCTTCTGATTTTTCAGAAATTATTAGTCTTTCATTCAGGAAATATTAAAAACTTTGAAGAGGTTCATGCACTCTTCACTTTCAGAGGATTTCAAGGGGTTTTCAGTATGCTGCAGTGATGTTAGTCTTAAACATTCAGGGAAAAGTGTATATGTACTCACCCTAATTCCCTTAAAGCCAGGCAGACCAGGAGTTCCAGGGAAACCACGAGCACCCTAAAAACACACAGAGCATGAATGATTGTCTCTCATATTGTACAGTGCAGTTAAAAGGAAAGATGATGAATAAGTCATTCAATGGAATTAATAAGTAGATTTGGGTCATTATCATTCAAGTAAGGAATAGAATCTAGATCCTAACCTCTCAGGACCTGACTTGTTTCAAGACTAACAGTAATCAACCTGATTTTTTCCAGTTCTGAATCTCAGAAATTTCATGCATTGCCATGTTTTTTTGCCAAGGTGCCTGCTTACCTTCTCCTGTGCAACAATGCCACTTCTGTTACTCATCACTAGCTTTAATGGCAATGGGGTAGGGAAACAAATTAAAAATATAACTATATATAAGTACAGGTAAGGGCTGAGATTGTATTAATCCATATAAGGAATATTACTAGACTGTTAATGTGGTGATTTCAGAAAGGTTGTTAGGTTTCATTGACTGGTTTGTATTGTATCCAGTGGATCACTACACACCTGAGGGCCAGCAACACCCCTCTCACCAGGTCTTCCAGGTTTGCCAGGGTGACCCTAAAAAATCCAACAAAGATGCACTAAGAAGGAAAGCTTCTTTTATAAAACAGCAACACAAACCATTAACAAAAAAAGAAAAGACATTGGCAAGGCTTCTCTTTTCCCATAAATACAGGGCGATTCTTAACTTTCAGTTTTCTTCTCCCTGTATTCAGGAAGTCAAATAATGTATTTGGAGTTGTTTGAATGTTATCTGATTTTCTGTGCATTTCCAGCATGATACATCTCCTGTGCCATAAAATAATTAGTTCAGAGGTTTATTTATTTATTTAATGTAAAATTCATTTATTTAATGCAAAAAGTTTATTTAATGTATAAAAATATGGCAAATAGAATGCTTAGATTAAGAATAATCTAGTTGTTAAAGTTGAATCACCACCCCAAAAGAGATGAGAAACATTTAATAACCACTTACATCTTCACCAGCCTTTCCTGGAGGACCAGGGGGACCACGAGGACCCTGGGGACCCTGTTAAAAACAGATTGAGAATTACTTAAAGCATCAGTCCTCATATACATCTTTCCACTCTTTTCTGACTTGAATTGGGGCAGAGGTAGAGCTTAATTGATTTTGCACTTTATGATTCCAATTGGAGAGAGCTGGAACCTGAGAGTTCAGCTCTGTTTCTGTAACAGGATCAAGCAGGAGCATCCTAAAATTCAGAGAAGTGCACATGGATAAGAGAAAAAGCCCTAAGCATTCCAAGCCTACTTTTGTGAGCTATTCCTAATGCTAGCAGTGTCTGTATGTGATCTGTACTTACTGTTTGACCAGGTTCACCAGGCTCACCAGGAAGACCTTGGAAACCAGGAGGACCCTAGAAAATGAGGGAGATACTATTAGTTTCCAAACAAGATAACTTGTAATTTCACAGGATGTCAATGTTGTAGGAGAGAGAAGACTGTACTCACAGGGGGTCCAGATGCTCCAGGTGGGCCTCTGGGTCCCATTAAACCCTAGGGAAGAAAAATCACAATTTTACAAACTCATCTATAGCACCAATCCCCAGCATTCCTAAAATATTAGTTGGCATCACAGTTTTCATTGTGCAATGTTCAAATGAAATTAGAGGAAGTTAAAAAAACTGCATGAATTTGCACAGGCAGTCCAAGTGCAAACATCTTCTAATGGCCAAGAATAAGCACAGAATCCAAGGAGATTATTAGAAATGTACCCACATGTCTGTGAACTTTATGATTCATCTTCTTAATCTATTCTGTCTTGTTAGCAAGTAAACTGGTTCATCTCTTTTTTAAATTCCTCCCTCACCATTCCTGTGCAAAAATGTCCAGAGTTTAAAGATGAGGATCATAATGCATCATGAAAGACTCTTACACATATTGTGTATACATCTATTTCCATTAATTATCTACTTCTATTTAAATATTTCATTGTTTTCTGTTTTCTTCATATCACTTGCAAAAGAAATCACTAATATAGTCTCCTTGACATTATCTACAATTTATATACATCTTGAAAACACAGGGTGAGAAAACCACTTCTAAAAAGGAAATTTCCATAGACTGGTGCTCTTTCTTAACAGTTACCTTAAGGTTTACTAAAGAGGCAAACAATTGCAAACTGAAATTTTAACTTGGACTTCTGTAGACCAAACAAATGGTTTAGGAGATGTTACAACAGAAATTATTATGTCTTAAGTAGGTTTTAAAGCTTTCTCAGAAAGTATTTTAGATTTTCTCACTACAAGATTAAAATTATATGCCAAATTTTAAGCAGTTTATGTAGCTTTCCCATAAGACTGAAAACCTTTTATTAAGAGGAATAATTGCCCATTAATTACAGGCATATCCTCATGAAGCTAGAGCAATGTTGTGGATATGAAAATGTGCAGTAATTCAAGGAAAATAACATTTCTAGACAGTCTGAATCATATGTGCTGCATAAACCCTGTGAATTTCTTCACAAATTATATTCTACAATTACTTTTCTGTCCTGATATTTTACATACTATTTGTGAAACTTAAAACTTCCTCACAATACTACTGCTACTTCTGTCAAATGAACCTAATGAACAAAAATTGGAACATAGAAATGGTGACATCTCAGATAAATCCTCATCTGTGTTTTTTGATTAATCATCAGACACTGAGGGCAGAACTTTCAATCAAGTAACTAAATGGATGTCAAAGTATTTTCCAAAATCCATTTAGAGTGTTTTTGGAAGTGGTGACAAGAGTGTCACCCAGAACAGTCCTGGTCCTCCTTCATCCTTGCTGCTCACCCATCAGCTGCACTGTGATGTCAGTGTGTGTGGTGAATTTAACCCATATTCTGCTATCTGTGGACACTGAAAAGATTTGCTAACATAAGGAAGGGTTAGAAATTCATGTGGAATGGCAGTAGACCCCTTAAATTTCATTTGTACACAATATACAGTGTGCTATAAAGATTCTTCCTCAGAACAGCCTTACAGTACCAAGTACTGACATTCAGATGTTGAGAACCAAATGCAGCAACCAAATTCCTAAAAACCTGTGCAATCCCAGGATATCAAAAGAGCTGTACAGCCATAGAGGAAAAATCATAACCAACTGGAGCCAAGATGCTGAGTTGCTTTCTAGGCCTGTGTCTGCTTTAGAGAGCAGCTTTACAGTTAATCTCATTCCTAAAACACAATTTCCTGTCTCAATATGGGTCAAGTAGCACTGTATCAAAGTACATGTGTTATCCAACATCAGATTATGATATTCATTGACTTATAAAAGTGTGGTCAACAGAGTTAAAGCACAAGTCTCAGCAGTGCTATATTGAGGATAAATAAATAGATCCAAGACCATATTTCAAGTCCTATTCAAAACACTTATCATCATCCTATATTAAAGGATCAGTTTACAGTCTGAGCCAATATATGGTCAAGCCACTAATTTTAATGCTATTTTTTTTTTCATCAAAGCAGCTGAATTAAAGGAAAATCCTAAACACATTATTCATGTGAGTTACCAAGTGCTATGTCATATACCCACCATAGGTCCTGGGCCAAAATCTGCTGCTTTAGATGGATCATATTGAGCAGCGAAGACCTGCAGATAATAAAAATGTTGACATCAAAATATGAAAAACTTGACTTTAAAAACTATTTTTAATCAACATTCTGTATCTAAATATCATCTGATTTTTTATACTTGCTACAAGGTTTGTTAAAGCACCATACATATAACTCAGTAAATACAACCCTATTATAAATATATTTATATTCACTAGTTTCCAGAAAGGCTTGATTTTACTGGGAAGGCCCTTTCAAACCAAAATATCTCTGCAGAAGTGACTCAATAGTGTGAACTGAAAATTAGGAATGTAAATTCAGTGCTCACTTAAAATTGAAAACTTTTTTGAAACTCTCAAAATATTCTGCCTAATTTTCAATGAGGGAAATTAAGCAATGCAGTAAAAAAGGATGCATAAGGAAAATTAATGTACCAGCCCTGAGTGGCTATGGCATGAGGTGAGCCCTTCAGTTTCAGAAACATCTGAGGAGTATGCAGCCTCCGAAACACTGCAATCGTTTTTTGATATTTTATCAAAATAGAAAAAGATTCTCCACAACACAATTAAATTCCACTTTCTTTCTTGTTTCATTAACATATTAAAAAAAAAAAAAAAAGAAAGCAGTTTGATATTTGCAAGAAGCAAAACAAAATATTACTATTCACACTGAAGCCAAGAGTATTTTTCCATGCAGAAGGATTTAATAAACTTGATCAGTACAACACTGTCTGTGTCTTCATGCTCCCTGTGCAAGCTTATGTCAAGCAAAGAGTTAAATTCTGCAGAGAATACATGATGGGCACTGGTGCACAGTGTGTACTGAACAGCCCATTTACAGTTCTGAGTATGAATAGAGATAAAAAGAAAAATTTCTAAAGGACAATACTCTAAAATTCTATAGCACTTTTAATTGATTTTTAGCTTAAGGAGTCGTTTTCTTCACCTATTCCAATACAGCTGCTGTCTCTTTAATGCAACCACAAAAATTTCCTTTTCTCATCTACTTAACAGCCCTGGTTTCATTTAGTTGATGCCTAACACATTATCACTGTGTAAGTTTAATGCTAAATAACAGGGTTGATTTGCTCTTCTTCCTAAATCCCTGTTGAATACAGAATCCAAATTTTCCATGGAATATGTACACCCCAAGGAGGGTTTCACTGGAACTGGGACCATTGATTTCTTATGGCTCTCAAGAGAATGTTTCTTCCACTCTTCAATTCAACAACAGTGTTTTCCAGCAAGTATAAATTTCATCCTGGTCCCAAAGCACAGCTTATGAGTTCTGGAAATAGAAAGTTTGGATGCCTTACTCCGCCAAGACCTGGAGGACCAGGGGGCCCTGGAGGACCTGGTAGACCATCTTCACCATCTCTGCCTGGTGGACCTGGTGGACCCTAGAGTTAAAAAGAGAATTATTTGGTGAAAATTAGAAGTGGCTGAAGAAATCTCTGATGTGGTAACTTCACTAACAACCAGGCACCCACAGCACACCCTACAGCAGTGTTATATATTCCAATAAATAGTTTCAATAAATGCTTAAGTTGAGAAAATAAACAGTCTGATTTAATGTTACCCTGCTTGTATCGGATAGATACTGGAGGCTCATATTTGAGAAGATTTATGGGAGCAATACTGGATTTATGCTACCAAAGCATAACATTCAAATTGGGAAGTTTCATCTTAAGTGACAAACTTTGTGAACCCCAAGTGACCCATGTGGACCCACACAGCCTGGCAGATCCTGTCAGTGAGAGCCTAAAATTTGACCAGCTGAGGATTAGAAAAGTTCAGCCCTACTGATATGAGTTAACATGGATCCAGAGTAAGCCCAACACCAGTTTTTCATCACTATAGACAGTTTGCCAGTATAATTACAAATCGAATTAAAATTTAGCAGTTCTCTTCTACAGATTTTTGATACTGTCTGTCTGCTAACACTGTCAGAACTTCTTACAACAGGTTGAAATTACTTGTGTTCAGTCCAGCAACAATTGCCCCTTACATTCTTTCATCCTCTGTACTCAAAGCTGGTCAAGTTTTAGCATCATGGCAATTGATGTGAGGTATTTAATTTGTTGAGTTTTTTGAACCCAGTTCAGTACTTAATGAAATCCATAATAAATGGATTTCTAAAGGAGCAGAATTAGGCTTGTTGCCTTCAGAACAAAGGAAGATCTCATTTCATTAAACAAATTTAGTTAGTGGCAGCCTAAAGCAAATATCCATCTGACCACATGGATATAGTCTTCCTAATAGTTTCCATTACATTTGTTAGCACACTATGATCTTGGTAATCTTCAAGAGCTCTCTCATCTGCACTATGGAATTTTCATTTTCAGATTATAGAAAAAGTACACATAACTACACAACCAGCAAAGTACATGAAGTTCAGAATACCACTTTACAAAAAACAGCAGTTATGCAGAAGCAAAATAAAACAGCAGATATCAGCAATATTAATTAATATTACAATTAAATTATTCATTTGTCCTTATTTGTGGTTACTTTTATGGTAGAGCCTCCTGCTCCACTTTGACTAGCAGAAGTTTGATAGGAAATGCCCAGCTACTCAGAAAAGAGCTTTTCCAAAATATTTTTGGAGGCACAGAAAATAAATTATCTTCAAAGCAGGCTTAGTCTATTCAGATTGTATCTAGAGAGCTTACCCACACACCATAATATCCAAAGATTACATCTTTACATATCAACTTTTCCCTCTGCATTTCAATGTGTTATTTCCACTGTGAGCAGCTGGAAAAACATTTTTCAAATCATCACTTGAAGAGCTAGGCTGCCTATGATCTCAACCACATCTGCTCAGGCACAATGACCATAATTAGGCTGAATTTGGTACATAGGTAATTTAGTTTCTTTTTAAAATGAAATTGTACATGCAAGCTTCTATGGGTACAATCATTTAATCTCACAGCAATGCTTAAACTTAGTTTTTTCCTAATGGTCTTCCAACAACTACTGTTCAAAGATCACGAGCAAACGTCAGTCTAATTCCTCACCCTTTCTCCCTGTGGCCCTTTGTCTCCTCTGGGGCCCTGCCGGAAGAAAATAACACTCAATGAGTTACTGTGGAAATTTTCCAGGAAAATACATGGAAACAGATACATTAAGAGTAACTAGTGTACATTGAAAAGGAAAAGAAGGTTGCACATACAGGTCTAACAGCTATTTTTTTCAGCCAGTATATTTTTGTCCACAACAATCTACTGGAAATAGATTAGCCACTGCCACTGCTGGGTAAATTAAATGTGTCACTGCACAGACTACAGAAGTACTTGCAAAACTGGGGTTTGTTTCTACTAAATAACTAGTTCTAATTTAACAGTAGTGACTTTCAGAAATAATGTAGAATCAATTTAGCCTTTTAGACCTGTGTGGATATTGCTGTAGTATTCAATCTGTACAAAAGATCTCTGTTTAAGCAAGAATGATACCTTGATGCCATGTAGGTCTTGGTAGGCTTAGTTCTGCTCACAGGAAAAGCACCTTTAATTCAGTATTTTAATTTATCCTGGAGTTAAACTGCTGCATTGATCATTCCCCCTTTTTTTCCCCCTACCTATTCATTTCAGTGCTACTGCTATCTTCAGAGAACACTGAAAATAAGCAGTGTAGTCAATTTTCCTTTCATCCAATATTCAACAAAATATTAATCTGCTGAAGACTACCTGACATCATCTTCATTTCCACACAACAAAAATAAAAATGCTTACCTTGCGCCCTGCAGGTGCCTGGAAGAAAATAGGGAAGAGAATTTAAAAAAAAGAGTTACAACTTTTGCCAGTATTTTAAACTAAAACAATGCATAAACCTAGACTCATTTTCTTATATAACTATACCTTTTCTCAGCCCAATATATTTAACTATGCCCTATTAAAATTGCTTTGAAGGCTAAGAGATTATATATAGCAAAGATGCTATATATATATATTAAAATGTTGTGTTGAAGACTGAAAATCTTATAGCTATTACAGGCTAAAATATTATAATTTAAAAAAAAAAGTCACACCTGAGCTCGTTCATAATCCTACTGTGCAATGAAATTTAGAACTGGCTTTAAAGAAAAATCATTTCCAATCCAAACTGCCAGGTAGAATGTCCAAAGAGCACTGTGCTGTGAATTTCTCCTCATGGTCTCTACACCTATGAAGGCAGGCTCTTAACAAGGCCATCCCACTTGTGAAATTGGGGTGGGTACCTTCCCAGGCAGTGCCTTCAACATTCAATCGCTTCTTGGGAATAAATGTTAGAAAATAATACTGCCACAAGAAGAGAAGCCTAGCCTGTTAATTGGAGTGTTAAATATTAGATAAAAAAATTATACTGACCTCACTCACATCTGCAAAGAGAGAGAAAGAAAAAAAAAAAAAGAGATCATTAGAGCAGGGATTCAAATGTTTTACAAGTTCTAAATTTTAAACTTGATTTCAATTTAAGATTAAATTTGCTGCTTTTAATTTGAAATGTAATTTTGTTGGTTTCCTTAATGCAATAAACATTTTCCTAATGTAATCTCTTACTGTTAAGATGATTCTCTTAGATTGGAAAGACCCACGGGTGAAATTGCCATGTATTTAAAATTCAAAATGGACTTACTAATTAAATGTAGACAAGTAATATGGCTCATATAGCAAAAAGGCAGATATCAACTACAAACCTACTCTAAATATGTTGCAACATACTGAACTGAACACCCCCCATACCTATGTATTTCAACATATGTGTTCATTGAAGAGATTAATAAATCCAGGCAAAATGACACGTATGAAGCTACTAAATTGTAGGAGTAATTTGAAATTTTCAGATAAATGGCCCTAAATGGCCCAATCCCACATTTTAGGGGGAAAGGTTCTAGCCAAATATTCCTAGTTCCACATTTTCCTGCAAAACTGTGTAACAGGGAACAGTTTGAAGCTTTTAAACACCACATTGCAAATAACTATCTGTATGTTATGCACTGCTAAATGTGAGTATGTGTTTTTTTCATTAGTTGGAGAAACAAATTTTCCGAGTTTCTTAATTCTAATGAATTTTATAAAATCTATTTTTACTTAAACTCACCACAATAAAAGAGTCACATCACACTTGAATGCCATCAATTTGACATTAGCACTAACTAACAGGTTGTTGGATGTTTTTCCACAACGTGTCACTTTGGCAGTGTATGATCACACTAAACTTGGATAATTCGTGCAGTCCAGAAAAAGGGCTGGAACGCTGAATTCGCGGCAGTACACACAGCCAGCCTGTGCCAACCCGACACCAAACTAAAGCCATTGCTGCCCGCAGCTGACGGTGACAGCGACCCCAACTCCCTGCGGGAAGCGCGGGGTGCTCGGCTCGTGGACCCACACGAACCGCTCCGTGTCCTTTGCTCCCGTCACCGGGGCTGGGGGGATTTCCCCAGGATGCCCGTCCAGAACGGCCCCGACGCTGATCCCCGCCCCGGCGACACCGAGCATCATCCCGGGAGGCATCATCCCGGGGGACATGCACCATCCCGGGGGGACATGCACCATCCCGGGGGGACATGCACCATCCCAGGGGCTCCCAGTGCCAGGAGCGGCAGCGCACGGCTGCTCCCTCCTGCCCCCTGGAACACGGCCAAACCCTGGGTCAAAGCCACGGTGGCCAGGGGCTCGGGGGGCCCTTCACGAGGCGCTGCCCTGCAGGAAAGCTCCGCTTCGCCCTCAGCCGGGTGGCGAGGCGCGTTTCCCTCACATCTCAGTGTGCGGGGTTTGTGTGTGGGCGCGCTTCGCTGACCGCGATGAGGGGCACTACATCCTCATCCAACGGGAGGCGGAGAGCTGCACTGCGCTCCCTTTCGGCACTAGAGCGGAGCGCTGCTCCTTCCCTGCCTCCCCCAGCCCCACACCTCCCCCTCCTCCCCTCCGCGGGCTCCCGGGGCCGCGGCAGCTCCGCCCGCCGCCGGCACCGAGCGGCCCGCAGGGGGCGCCCCGCGCGCGGAGCCCCGGAGCGAGGACGGACGGGCGGACGGACGGGCGGACGGAGGGATGGAGGAGCCGCCGCTCTCCCGCTGCCCCGGTTCCCTGTTTCGGAAAGCACGCCTCACGCCTCACAAAAGTACAGCCCGGGTTCCTCTGCTCGCCGCAAACAATGTTCTCCCAGCCTGTATCTGTATCTGCTCCCATCATATGCGCCGGAGCTGAGGCTTTGTGTCCTCCCCTAGGTACCAGCCCGTCTGGGGGGAATCTGGTCCATTTTTAATTTTTTTTTTTTTTCTCGTAAAGGGGGATCTCGTTGGCCATTTGCCATCTTTTTCTGAGGGAAAGAAAGAAAGAATCTAGTCTGATCTGGGACGGAGGTGGCAGTTTATAAACTGGTCTCTATTGCTTGGGAAGCGGCAACTCCCCTCAGACCGCCGTGCGTGGGGCGGGCGCCGGGACAAAGCACAGAGCGCAGAGCCGGACAGCCACCCCGGCCACCACCCCTGCCACAAACAAGCGGAAAACACTTACGTTGGCCTGTTGCTAGGTATGAAGTTACTGCGAGCAGCAACCAAATCCGTGTATCCACAAAGCTGAGCATGTCTAGTTGCAAGACATGCAGACTCCTTGTGGTGCCGAGTCGGTTGGTTAGCTATCGCCTGTGGGACGCAGGCATAAAGTCTCGAGGAGTAACTCCAACCTTAGCAAAACCTGCAGCCCGGGACGCTAAATTAAGCCAGCCCCGGTCCGCCCTACTTATACCGCAGGAGGGTCCCGGCGCCGCCCAGCCGTGACGCGCCCCGCATCCCCAGCGCTCCGCAGCCGCCTTGGCAGCGGCAGCGCCGGGGGGGCGGCCACGCTAAATTGGTTCCATGCTTTGAGGACGTGGACACTGAGGCTTTCGGAAGGAAAATCTGACTCGTCGTCTCGGTTTTTTTTCCCCTTTTCTTTTTTTCTTTTTCTTTTTTTTTTTTTTCCTCTCAGCCGTCCCCCGCCCCTCTCCGCCCGCTTTTCAGGGAGCGCGGCCGGGAGCCGGGCGGGCAGCGGGCTGGCAGCGCCCCGACGGCGTTCAAAGCGGGAGCTGTCCAGGGCCTGCGGCGCCTCCAGCCCCGCGGGGAAGCGGCCGGGAGAGCCGGGGGAGGCTGGATCCCAGCTCAGCAGCCCCACAACCTGATCTCTCCGCGCTCCCATTGCAGCCAAAGGCAAAAGGAGACGCTCTCCCCATCCCCGGACTCTCCAGCACGACCCCTCTAGCACGGTCATTCCATGCCCTCTCCCCTGGCGTTCCCCGCGGACGGGGAGTGCTGGGGACACGCACAGCCCCTCATCCCGGGGAAGCACCTCGGTCCGTCCAGGGCGCGGACAGAGCCCTGCCATCTCCCGAACCGGCTTGGCGGCCGCTCGGGCTGTGTGTGTGTGTGCGAGGGGAGCCCCGAGCGCACCCGGCCGCTGAACGGGGCTCTCGGGGCGCGGGGAGGAGGATGGGCGCTCCCGCAGCTCCCCTTCCCACGGTCACCCGCCCACCCGGCCGAGGGAAAGCTGGCGAGAGTGTTTGCCACGTCTGCCCGGCAGACGGCTTCTCCCTTGGCGGGGAGGGGACCGGGGTGGGTGCGAGAGGAATTGCCCGTGCTGTGCCCCGAGGGCGGCCGCCCCATCGCTGCCGTGCCCCGGCCGGACTCGGGGCTGCAGGCACTCGGGGTCGCCCATCGCTGTGTGCCCCGGCCGGGGGCTGCAGGCACTCGGGGTCGCCCATCGCGGTCCCCCGGTTGCGGGGAGCTGACGTGGTGCCTCCGGGCCGGCCAAGCCTGCCGGGCCAGCCCGCCTCCCCGCCCAGGGCTCTTCCAGGGCGGGCTGCCCCCTCCAGGCCCCCTCCTCGTCGGGGGGAGTCCCGAGCGGAGGGAACGGCGGAGGCAGATCGAGCCCCGCCTCAGGGTGGGGGCGCCTCTCCGGGGCGGAAAAGGCGAGGAGGGCGCCTGTCCTCGCTGCCCTCCCCTCCCCAAGGGAGCCGAGCAGGCGGACAGCGAGCCGGACAAGCCTCCGGGAGCGGAGGGGGCAGAGGGGTCCCGGCAGCCGCCCCGCACCGCCTGCTGACCGCCCCGCAGCACAGAGGGTCGTGTCTCCTCAGCCTGTCCTAGGGGATGTGCCGGGGGTGTACCCAGCCCGGATTTATCAGCTGCCGTCGGGGCAGGAGTACGGCAAGCGTGGGAAAGATGGGCCATGGGTGTGCGGGGATCCATAGGGGATGTGTCTCAGGGCACTGCCGGCACCAAAGCTGCATCCCGGTGCCTCGCACCCACGCGTGTCCAGCCCTTCCCGGCTGGACAGCCTGCCTGAAGCTGCCTCCCTGGACAGGTCCTTGCTAACAAAAGTGCCGACGAAATGGAAAAACATGCAGTGTGGATAGGAAAATCCACAGCATGAGGAAAAGGTGATCCAACCAAGTGCGTCTCACCGCAAAACAGTAGCACAACAAGTGATGAGATTGAAACGTTGTAATAAAAGTATAGGGCATAAACCGTACATTCTCTCAGAGAATAGTATCAGTTTCGACCAAGAAAGGTTTTGAATTAACCTGAATAGTGAAGATAACTACTTGAAAGTTTATACCATCATGAACCTAAAGTAGCTCAGTGAGCTTCAAACAAGTTAAAATAATAAATAAATAATTATTATTATAGACCCATAATTCTGTGGCTCGAGTCCAAGTATTTCTTGATACTACTTTCAGGGAACAGTTACTTTTTTCAGACTTGTTCCTTGAAATCAATCATTGAGTGTGCAGCCGGTTTTTCTTTATTTTGACTCTTATGCAACAGCAGAATAGTTACTGATTGATTATAATAGTAATTAGAGACTTCTGAAATAAGCCTGATATAATTGCATATGTGTAAACCTATTTTACACTCATTTTCAGTAAGTGATAGCCCTTTTCTATTAATGAGATATGTGGAAGGTGCAAGGATGCAGGCACATTTATCGTGACCAAATCAAACTAAGTCACTCTTCCCATCCATCCTACCCATGAAGTTTCACACAGAAAATACAAGCTCCCACCCAAAGAACAGAAAACCCCTGCAAATATGTGGATTTTCAATCAGTATGTCTCCCATAAGGCAGGTGGCTGACGGAGACTGAGTGGAGCAGGAAGCTCAGTAACACACAAAAGCAGTTGAGATGGTATGAGAATCTTCAGGCTTCCAAAGTGATGAATTTTTGGTATGCCCCAGCCATTTCAGGATTGCTGCATACGGATAGAAAAAAAAGAGATGAAGAAGAATAATCCATTGATACGGCTCTTTCCCCATGTCTGTCTCTTTTCAGCAATCCAGCATGCTGAAAAATCCATTATTGAAGCTCTCTAGGGCCGACAGCTTTGCCACAACAGTCTCAGATGCTTACCTGACCTTCAGAACCTATGGAGCCCTTGGCCACTTTCTTCACTTTCAGTCATCCACTGTCTTCATATTTCAAGGAAAGATGAGGAATAAAAAAGAGGAATCTTTTCTCATCAGCAGTTATTCAAGCCATGCCAAATGATTTTAGGGTAAGTGACAAAGGTCTGTTAAGCCGATCTTCCTGTGAGATATCTCCATCATACAGGCACTGTCACAGTTGCTTTTGTGAAGAAAGGCTACAGTGCTTATGTTCTCTACCTAAGCATGCAAAAATAATCTTAAAAACTTGGGGGAAAGGAAAAAAAGTATTTCTTTTAAAAGGTAGTTCTATATTTGGTTCTACAATGTGAATTCAGAAATACTTTTTCCATAAAATACAATTACAGCAAATGGTTGCTAGTGTGCAAATACCATTACTAGTACAAGCATTTCTGAAGTAACAGAAGTAATATGAAAGCTTTTGGAGCCATTAGCATACCAGAATTCATTTGATCAGCCAACTTAAACGAGTAAACATCTAAGAATTGTTTTTCCCTTTGGATCATACCTGTTTAAAGGAATTATTTCTCACTAAAGCCAGTAATGCCTATGGCACAATTTAAATTGAAACTTTCATAATAACAAAAAAAAAATCCTCTGCAAGATTTGCTGTTAGGGCAGGCTTCCAAAGAGAGGAGTCTCCAGGTGATATTGACATAGATTTATTTCTCATTATTTTGAAATGTTGTCAGAATACAGATCAAAAATTATGAAAACTGTAACTTTTTAATACATACACTAGGAAGCATTTTCCCTGTGTGCTATTTCAAAACTTAACATCCAACTACTGGCCCATTATCTTGGAGTCTTAGAATGGTTTGGGTTGGAAAGGACCTTAAATACCATCTAGTTCCAATCCCTTTGCTTTGGAATGCCTTTCACTAGACCAGATTGGATGGCCAACCTGGTCTTGAACACTTCCAAAGGTGGGGCATCCCCAACTTCTCTGTAACTGTTCCAGTGCCCCACCAACCTCACAGTGAAGAATTTTTTCTCAGCATATAATATAAATCTACTCTCTTTCAGTTTGAAACCATTTCCCCTTGTCCTGTCACTACATGCCCTTGTAAAGACTCTCTCTCCATCTTTCTTGCAGGCTCCCTTCAGGTACTGGAAGGTCACAATTAGGTCAGCCCAAAGTCTTCTCTTTTACAGGCTGAACAAACCCAAATCTCTTCATCTTTCATTATAGGAAAGATGCTCCATTCCCCTAATAGACTTGGTGGTCCTGCTCTGGACTCACTCCAGCAGGCTGATTCCTTCCTGGGCTGGGGACCCAGAGCTGGATAGAGTAGTCAAGGTGGGACCTCACCAGAGTGGAGTAGAGGGACCCAACAATTATCCAGCCAAACAATTTAATACTGTCTGGCCAGCACCATATTACCAGAACACACAGAACAATGCCAGAATTTGGAGAAAAATCTGCAAATTTTTTGGCTGTCCCCAGACCTCATGTCCCAGGGTGGATTTGGTATGCATTTGGTGTGCTCTCAGATCCAAGTTCTCCTCCAGCTGATGTGAATGGAAGAGCAACAGTGTTTGTGGTTGGCACAAACAAGTTATTAATCTCTTTTCATCTGTTCCAACACAAACTTTCACACAGTTTTTCAGATGATGGATGCATGTCCCACCATACAGCAGCTGTGGGTGAGCAACAAAGGGAAGTAGCTTCCCAAAGGGACGAGTACTGGGGCTGGTTCAGGGACATGATTTGGCTTCAATCTTACTTTTGTAGATTATAGGTCTTTAGTATGCATATATGAGGGTCTATATGATTTCATGCATCACTAAGCTGATCTTTGGATAGTTTTTGCTTGATGTCTGCTGTGACAATATCAGCTTCCTTAGAGATATCTTTAATGGAATTGTTTATGATTCTGGACTTCACACCTTAGCTTGGTTAGCCAGTATTTTGCATTAACAAAGAGATTAGTACATTGTCAGTGGAGAAAATATGGAAGTGGTACCATATATCTCCATCACTGTAGCTCATATCATGCTTGCTGTTTTCTTTTTGACTGTTTTGTTAAAAAAAAAAAAAAAAAAAAAAAAAAAAAGCAAGACCAGAAAATAAAGAAAAATAAAGAAAAAAAGAAAAAAGAAAAAAGAAAAAAGAAAAAGAAAAAAAAAGATAAAAATGTTGTGCTACACTCTTAAACAAATCCTGCAGAGAGACAAGATACTGCAAAGAACTTCCAGGAGTCCTCTGTACCCAGTGTTGAAGGGCAGGGTGTTCTAAGGCTCCTGCAGCCTGTCCTACTGCTCCTATATAGCAGTAGAGGTGCACATAGATGTAAGAGCATGGCACAGGTACACAGAGTCATGACTCAACTAACAGTTTACAGCAGGTGGGAAAAGAATCAGGTTTTTTTTTGTTATCTTCATGTCCTGAGTTTCAATCAGCATAATAATAAATGGTATTTTTTCTTATCAAGTGGTGATTTTCAGCTACAACAAAGAGCATATAACCCACAACTTAATGGAAAGAAATCTGTCTCAGTAAAGAAAACACCTTCAACCTGATTCTTCATTATATGGATACCACTGGTATGCACACTGACTGTCAAAAATAAGCAGCAGTGCAAGTAAAGGCTTGTTTCAGATAGTGCAGATCACTGAAATTAGCTTCTGAAGCAACTAAATTGCCACAGGCAGTGGGGATAATTTTCAAGTGCATTTAAATCCTACTTTGAAAAGTGAGGCAGCATGCAGATTTAAATTGCATTCAGCAACAGCATTGCCTGGTAAGTCCAGGCTTTTCCATGACTAAAACTTTTCACCAATTGTCGTCCTGAATTGCTTTCATCTCCTACAGCAACTGTGGACAGATCTCTGTTCTGCTTCATGTGGAGTTAGAATCCCTCATTCTGGAAGGAGAAAGCACAAGAAATCCTATGTGTTGATTATTTTTTATGTCCTTCTCACAACTTTCTGTTTCCTATTCACTGAAAAGATAAACAAATCTATTGCTGCAGACTAGGGAAAAAATGTTATAGCATCTGAGTACAAGAACTTAAGGTGTATATTTATGTCACACGGATGCAAATGTAAAATCCCCACAGCTGAAATCACTCATTTAAGGCTTGACTATGTATATCATGTTGCTGTTCCCCAAAATTGTACACCACAACCTTCCCATTTTTAAGTGGTAGAATCAATGAATGGCATGCAATACAGTTTTTCTCCCTACAAACATTTTTAAAGCTGATTGTGCTTTGTTAAAAGCACTTAATAGAGTTGAATGGGCCATTGTTTGTTGTTACAGCAGTGGTTTTGTAAAAAGCCCAGGGTGATTGCATGAGGGGTGGAACCCACAGACCTTGCAAGAGATTGGTCAGAGCATGGAGCTCATAACCAAGCCAAGGTTCCGGGTTCTTCACTTAAGAGCTGGACTCCATAGTCCTCGTGGTCCCTTCCAGCTCAGAACATCCTGTGTGTGGGATACTGTGTGATACTCACACACCTTCAGAAGAATAGATATGGCAAAACATCCTAAAAGCCTCAGACTCCCCTTTCTCCTAGATTACCCTCTCACATCTATGCCTGCTCCTGTCACTAGGCTCAGGTTCCTATTCTGCAGCTATCAGCTGGGCAAAGAGATCCCACACCAGTGCTGACCTCAAGCATGCCAGCATATTTGTACAGATTACAAAATAGACAGTTTTGGACTCACATTGAAACCTTTTCTTCTTGGAGTTGCTGATTTTAGTCTTTTCCCTCTATCTAACCTTCCAGTTTCATGAAACTTGCAGAAGCTTTATATCTTTGTGTATTCTTCCATCAGTTCTGCTGAAGTGGGCTACAAGGTTATGGGGGAATGCAGTGGGCAGGCAAGTAGAGAGGATGCAAGTGTCTCCTTGCTGAAGTCTGTTGGGCTTCAGACATAAATGTATTTTGTTGAATGTTGTTGGCATTCTTTAGCATAAGATACCTTCTTAGTATTAACTTTGCTTGTTAGTAAATACCACTAAAAGATATAGAGTGGCAGATCTCCATTCTCTCTTCCACAATATTTTCCTCTCTTTGAAAAAGGTTGCTCCTCCTTTCCCTGGTGTACTCCATAGTTTTGTGAGATGATAAGCAGCCTTGTAGTGCTGTACTCCACTTTTTAAATGTCATACAGCATGATATTTTCACATGTCAAACTTTAACAGGATATTTGAAATATTAGGCAATAGATGAGTGAATTCCTTGAAACTCTACAAAGTGCAAATTTGCAAGTAAGAGTTGAGGCTGTTCCTGGACCATAAGAAGATAAAGGCAGTGAGACTATTTAAATAAAATATCATCTCTTATATTTCTTGTTTTTAAGTGTTATTTATTGATCACCATTGGAGACAAGACACTGCATTACACACCAGTGATATGACCTGATAGGTTCCAAAATACTTATGAATAAAAAACCCTCACAGTATTGAAGAAAGTTGGGTTCTTTAAACACAGAGTCACAGAATCATGGAATATTCTGAGCTGGAATTGCCCCATAAGGATCACTGAAGTCCAGTTCCTTGCATAGGACAACTACAAGAATCACAGAATCACAAAATAAAACCAGATTAGTTAATAGAATCATTACATTTTTAAAGTTTTTATCAGTACTGAGGCTGTGTATTTAAAATATTTTTTTTGTTCCCTATGTAGTTTGCAGATTTAATTTTTTCTCCTGGACCTTTCTTCAGAAAAGTAGATTGTGACTTTGATAGACTGCTATCGAAAAATTGAATGGAAAATCTTGACAGGTATATTCATGGGACTCTGAGAAAGGTAGAGTCATGTCTACAGAATCTATATTACTGACCAGGCTGTACATGAGACTAGTTAAACTGTCTGTGCTCAGTCTGATTATGTTAAACAGATATGGTGGAGAAATTTGTAATCTGTAAACTGCTTTTTATCTGTGACAAGATGCTCAGTAGGGTATATGGATAAGACCTGGACAGAAGAGCTCCCAGTGCAAGCACACACAAAGTGTGTGTACAAATGTCAGCTGTCTTACAAATGACACCATATTGTAAAGTTATTCGATTTTTTATCATTTTAGAAATTACAGAAAGAGTGATTAAGGACTAGGATGTCTAGGTGAAATTTTTGTGTGGGTGAGAGTCCTACTCCTGAAACAGTGTGGTGGAATTCCATCTCAGTGGATTGGCCACAGGAAGCCAACAGGTTTTGTCTCAGGAAGGTGCTGGGAATTTAGCACTGTCTGCAGTGGAAATGAGGCTCTATTGCCCTGCAGGAAAGGCAGTGGTGCAGATTGGGGTTACATGGTGAGGGAGCAGACTGTTCTGCTCTGAGCTGACCACAGCTGGTGTGCATTGAAAGGAATGCTGCCTTGTGAAGCTCAAGGGCATGAGCATGGATAGCTCAGAGTGTAATGTCCTTTCAGGAAAGTTTAGGGTGCAGCCTAAGCAGCCTGCATAGCCTCAGGAGGCTGGATTCAGCAGCTGCTTTGCCTCCCCTGCAGTGGTCACAGAAATGGGACTACAGGCTACCATAACCTCATAGATTATCCAGATTGAAAACAAAAATATTTTCTTAAATTATTTCTACCCAAAAAGTCTCATTGAGTGGAAAAGGAGCAAATCAACAAAGGGTTAAAGTGCTTTGAAAAAACCCAGACTGGCTAATTAAGTGAATACTATTTGAAAGATCTTTGGCTTTTGGAAAGCTTCTCTGAAAGGTGTCAAACCACAGGGGATGGTGCCTCTGATATCAAACTGCTATGGAGAAAAAATATGGGGTTATGCTTCCTACACTCCCCTCAAGCACAAGAGTGCCTTTCAACAATTCTGCCTCATGAGAAAGGCAGAATTTTCTCGGGGTTAACTTGGCTTATGAGACCTTCTCTGGATTCACAAATTTGATTTAAAATAATTAGGTAACCTAAAGAATGGTGTAGAGGTTCCTTCCTTGAGGCAACTCACAGTTAGAGAAAACCTCCAATTTATTTAGCTAAAAGAAGTATATAATTTTATTCTAGGAAATAGGTTTTGATTATTGTTTGCTGATCATACAAGGAACAGCAATATTTCACCTCTACTACAAGGGAGGTACTAAATTATAGAAAGTATTTATGTAACATGTAGGTAACAAACCCATCACATATCAGATACATGCTGGTGGAATTGAATCTGGGCTACAAAAGTTTGAGTATTTTTTCTTTTAAGCCTCTGTCTCTGCAGCTTTGATGCACTGGATTGTCTTCTTCCAACAACAGCTCTCCAACTGAGGTTTGAGGCCAATGCATCTGGGTTCTATAAGGAAATACTGCTAAGTAACTAACATGGAAGAGCTGACATGATAATTTAAGCAGCTACATTTTCCCACCATAATTCAAAATACAGAAGCAATGCCTGGGAAGTGTTAATATTTTGGAGTTTCATTTGGTAAAGAAGAAAACACATTGCAAATTTGCTCCTACGCTGTTAAACTTCAGTCTTTAAAATTTAAGTTTGCTCTCTGTTCTTTTAACCTAAGGTTGGAACAGTATATCAAAAATAAGAGAAAATATGTACCTTGATGTCAAACATTTCAGACTCTGTATCAAAGACTTCAAAGCATACTTCTTATTAATGAAATCCAAGTCATTTGTTTTTATACAGAGCTGCATTTCACCCTTGCAAGGTTGTTCATTAAAAATCAAACTGTACCAATCTTAGCACAAATTTCAGGTTCTCAGTTCTTACTTCTCCAAAGTAATAAGTGCTCCTGAGCTAAGGTCAGAGCAGGAGAAGGGACTCACTTATTACAGTCTCAGAACCAAAGAATGATTACATTCATACCTGGTGGAATCTATTGCAGCACACCAGAAAATTTCACTGGTGCAAGAATAACACTGCTAAAAATGACAGCACTTTGGCTCTCATTCTCAACATCCTTGTCAAAATTAGGCAGATAAAAGTGAAGAATACCTTTCCACTCACTTGCTGCAGTGTGAGTTTCATAGTTTTCTTCTCCTGGAATTTAACTTACTTTGCTGTCTACCTATTATACTCCAGGTTACTGGTTAAATAAAATTTTACTTAGAAATCTATGAGTTACATGATAAGCATGTTGCATGCACCAATATTCAGTTTCCAGGCCATTAATACAGTCGACAGACTCAGGTCAGTTAGAGACACTATTTGCCAGTTTAACAGACCTTAGAATCTCATTATTTTGAGGGGTCATTTAGCTCCCAGACAATTTCTTGATTTCCAACAAATGGAGTGTTTGCATACAGATTATATGAAAAGGCAGCATGATGGCATTTGCCATAAGACAGGCATTTATCAGCATTTACCTGAAGCCACAGATTTGGCAGCTAACCTCTGAGAGTTTGCCTGCTGGGTCCCTGTTTCTGCCCCTGCATTATGCATGCATAAGCCTTCATTTACATGCTCTGCAGAGGTGTGATGCATGCTAATATTTTCATGCTGGTGCAGACTTTGAAGATATGTAGTTCAACAAAGGGGCTAAATATTCTTCTTTTAGTCAGTCCAGCCTTAATTTCATGTGACACAGAAATGTAAGTGTTTTGGCACAAGCAGACTTGTGGCTGAGCCCTAATACCAGTCAGAACCTTCATTGCTGTATCTGTTCTCTCAGCCCTGGCCATTACATCTCTTCAAGTAATTAATATTTCAAGAGCTATCTTTCAGTCATCACCTGTACACTCCTGTTAGACTGCTCACTACCATTGTATGGGATCCTTGTATGGGATCTAAATATTCATTTAGACTTCCACCCAGTAGGATTTCAGGCCTTTTTTATGACTGAGTTAGTATAACAAGTTTGGGAAAAGCCATTCTTGCTATCTGAATTCAATAGTGCATATAATTCAGCTTTTCAGTCATCTTCCTGCTACAAATGTGTCTGCATTGCTTGTCTGGCCATTAAAATGCTACTTAGATGTTGTCTTGATGACCTGCTCCTTATTAGCCAGTTCTAAAGAAAATTGTGGCTGATTATAGTTCTGAAGGCCTGAGACATTAGCTTTGATACAGCAAGGTGGTTGTGCTCTAGAATTTTTTTATATTTCTTACATATACTTCTTAATGAGTTTCCCAGAAAAGGATTATGCTGTCACTTGCAGAGGCTTTGCTCATCAAGTAAGGCTGTAAAAGAACCAGAGCAAACAGGAAGCCTCTGTCTTCAAGCCCTAATTTGAACAACATGTGTGTTTACAGAGAACCACTTAATAACTATTTTTCTATATGATCAGCCTGATCAGGGATTTACAGAAGTCACTTGGGTAGGCATAATGTGAACATATCTGGCATTTCAATGCAGGAATTCCTCCACAAAGAGGAGGAAAATGATGCAAGCAGAGACCTAGAGGGGGTATATGGTCAAAGTCAGGACGTGTCTTAAGGCAGCCCCTCTGCCTTTTAAGTGTGCCTGTGTATATCTAAGGATGTGTAATATAATCTTTCTGGAGGTCTGGTCCTGCTTGTATTACCTCCTTTCAAAGAAAGCAGCACTTCAGAAGTATCCATAACACTTGGATTTGTCCCATAATAAATAAATTAATGTTCCAGGACTTGTCCCATAATTAGCTGACCTGGGTTCTCATACACTTCCTGCACTGCTGAGTGTGTAATTAATTGGGTTCTGTGTGGTGGGAAAACAGCTAGGCTCACTCAGCATGGAAAACAGGGGGAAGGTGAGGAGCTTTGTGAAGTGGCTGCTGTTCATTTGGCACCAAATATCTGCCTCTCTTCTGATGGTCTAGGAGTTGGGGCTGCAAGAAGAAGGAACAATTTGCTGTGTGGGAAAGAGTGCAACAGGTCATGAGAGGAGCTGCAGTAGCAGGCAGAGGTGAGGAGTGGATGCAAACACTGCAGTGCACAGGGTCTCACTTTCCACTTCATTTTTGGGTTGTTCTCTATGATCTGCTTAACAACTCTGGCTCTGCACAGCTGATAATTGACAGCTGCAGGTCCTGGGTGTAAAGTGAATTGGCTTGCTCCAGCTCATGAGCAACATTCTTCACTTCCTTTCCTACAGGCTCTTGCATTTTGCTGTGTCTTGGGGTGACTGGACTCACTGTTATATTAAAATTTCTTTACCACACTGCATGACCTTTGATGCAGATGAAGCATATAGTACCCCTTGGAATAAAATACTCTGTAGTCACTGCAGTTGACAAGAGAAACACAGAGTTCTATCTGTCTTCACAGGTCTTTATATACAGTATAAGCACAAAGATGTGAATTGCTGCCTACAGGTGGTCTGACAAATGATCTGCCACCAGCTGAGCTGTGATCAGTGTCTCTGAGCATGACAATTGTGACAAACATGGCCAAATGAGATTACTTTATCTCTACTCCCTTAAAGGGTGTGATAAATTGTATTAATTTACAGTTTACATGATCTGAGTGCATGTATATAGACAGTGACATAAACAGTTGATATGTAAACATATCTTAATTAATTTGACTCTTTGTATGGATCTGTACCTGTGTCCATCTAGAACTATGTCCCTGTGGAAGTTAGTTGCTCTCTTATGAGAGAGAAGACCTAATTTCAATGTCAAGAAAACTCCCTGCTACATCAGAAGTTTTCTGTTGCTGTCTGTATGCAATGGTCAGCCTTTCTTTCAGAACTGGTTGAAAGCTACTTTTTGATGGATTGGTCCCAAAATCTTTAAAAAAAATAAAGCTGGAAAGCAACAGTTCTTCATAGCCAGCTATGAATCATCTCATATCCATCTGAGAGTGCAATTAGGAAATCTAGGAAAGAGCCCATGCTTCCTCTTCACATGTCATGCAACAGCCAGCACCCAAAGTGGTGACTTACTTTGGACTGGGCTCCCTGTGCTCAAGGAACTGAGGAGTTCCCTTTTTTTCCCCAGCAGATCAGGCAGAGTGAAACTTTTGTCCAGTTGCCTGGCACTTAAAGGTTCAAAAGCAGCAGAGAAATCGTGAGTCAGAATACATGCAAGGAATGTTTTCCAACCAAATAGTTTATTTAAGAATAGTGCAGCCTGGAGAGTGGGGGCAGGGAGGGAGACGGGACTTCAGCTCAGACATTCTTATGATTTCAGCTGAAGTTTTTCATGTCCTGGGAGGAGTTAGTTTTCTTAACCCTCTCATTAGAAGTATCAGAATAACTTCAGGCAGTATCATAGACAGTCAATTAATCTTTTTGTTTCTACTACAGGGTCAGTGTTATTGTGGAGAGTTAAAGAAAGAGAATAAAGACACAATCTGACTATTTATACTAGTTTTAATCTGGAGTAACTAGTAATCTAAATGTAATTTCTTCAGTGCCACTAGTCAGAGTATCAAAATTATCTACATCCTTAGATATTCCTTTACATCTACTACTGTTGCTATTAGTAGATTAATACTGCAATTGACTGCTCCATGAATTCTACCCAAAAATCTCAGCATGTAAATCACAGCAAATGGGTAACATATGACAACAGCAGCACTGCCAGCTACCTGTATATTTACAGATGCATACATACACATATTGGCACAGGGTAGGGTTATTTTTCTGTCCCCTTCTCCCTCCTGTCTTCTACCATTAAAAAAAAACCCAACACCCAAACCAGCCTTGTCTGACTTTTGTTCTCCCTGTGTTTTAGGGAGCTGCTGCAAAACTATGTTGTGGTTTGCCTTGATGCAGTGCAGCTGTTGGGAAGTACAGGATATTTCCAGCCCTCCAAACACTCTTTAAAGCTGCAGCCATTTCCTCCTCCTCCTTTCTCTTACTAAAACTGCTTGCAACTCCTCGATTTCAGTATCCAGGCAAAGTTCATGCTGAATATTCCCCCTATTATGAAATAGTGAGGAGGGAGAGTGAAAATGAAAAGAAAGGAGGGAGAGAAAAGCTACTAAAACCTTGTATTATGAAAAATGAAGAGATAGTCACGGACTGAGATCACTGACTGCAAATAATTGCATTTAAACCACTCTTTTTTTTTTTCTTTTTTTTTTTTTCATGCAGCCCTTCAGAAGTAAATGGCTGTTAGAGGAAGTCTGAGCAGAAATGCTTAGCAGTATGCTGGGCTTATCTGAAAAGAAGGAGGCTTATAATAACACAGAGATAGTTTTTTAGAACTCACTTTTGACAAGAAAGCCTTTTGGTTTTTCTGCTTCTCTAACTCTTATCAGTGCTGTGCAGCATTTCACAAGCAGTGAATCTTGTGTTAACTTACAGCATATGAACCTGGACCCTAAAGTTGAAACTCAGAGAAGGGCACACCCTTTGGTAAACATAATAACTATTTATCATTCAGCAAAATCCACAGGACTCATAGTTTTTTTTAAACACACACATTAAAGAACTAAATATATCTCTTACTCTGACATAGATTTGAACAGCAGCAGGGAAGGACTGGTTCAGCTGCAGTCTCTGTCTGTGGCATCTAGCAGTTCTCTCTTATTTAAACTCGATAACCAGTGAAACTCCCATTTTAGCCTTCAGTGGCATTTGATTCAGAGTAATTGCTTTGTATGAAAAAGATTTGTATTTGCTTCTTGAATGAAGATGTGAATTGTTGGAGATTAATTTGGAAAAATGCTTGAACAGGCGTCCCCTTTTTATGGCATTGTATATCAGATAATGCTGTTTCCTTTTGCCTGCTTGTCAGCCTGGAGTAAATGCATGATAACTATCACCAAACAGGCTGAAAAATGAAGAGTGCTTTAATTTCTAAAGAGAGGCATGGTCAGAAGCACCTGTCAGGCTCATAAATCTAGTGGTACAGATGCTGAAAAGAAGCCTAGAAAAGATTGTTCTGGTTCCTATCAGCATAGTCTTGGAGTGCCTTGGCAGCCAGCCCCTCAGAAAGGGACTTGCAGGAATGAAGCATGACAAAAAGAGGGAGGGAAAAAGCAAGGAAGTACTTCTGTAAGAAAGCCTACCAATCCTAGGCAGTTTCCTTGAAATGCCTCCATCTGAGAGCAGGATTTGGTTTGGAGAGTTTGCTGCTGAGCCACGTTTACTGTCTTGAGGAGGGGCCTGCAGGCAGTGGCAGATTGGCTCCAGCCAGCCATGTGGCAGTGCTGCTGCAATAGGATTCCTGCACCATTACGTTTCTTCCTTGGGCTCCACAAGCTGCTCAGCTCTCACAATCTATGCTTAAAATTATGAGGTCTCAATAAAAAAAAAAGGAGAAAAGCCACACTGTGCCCTCCCCCTCCATGGTCTGAACATTAAATACTTGCAGTAGCCACACAGCTCCCACTGAGCAGGCAGGGGACTGCTGCATTAAATCAAGCACAAAGCAGTGCCTGCCTCTCTAGAATAGGCTGCAGAGCTCTGATGCTGTGCCTGCTACCTCAAAAGCACCTGGCAAGCTCTGTGGGTTCACCTGGGAAGCCAAGTTCCCCAGGGCCTGGGGAGAGCTGGGCTCTGAGGAAGATTCACAGCTCACAGCTTGATGAGTGGGGCTTTCCTATTCTGGCTAATAAGGCACAAGTTGGAAAAAGTTTGCCTGGTTTTTTTTTTTTTTTCCCTTCCCATGTGGTAGTAGGATTAATGCACTGAAATCACATCCTGGATTTAACCTCCTATGGCTGTCTCCTTGGGACTGGGTAGTTGACTTGTGCATTTTTTTTCTGACATGGGAGTTTCTGCTAGATGTGCAGATTAACCCTAGCTATTTCTGCTTGTTCCTGGGCAGTGGTGATGCCTCAGAAGGATTACATTGTATTTTATCATGTGTCAGACATGTGCTGAAGCAAAGCCATATTTTAATCTATGAAAGACAAATTAGACACAAACTATTAATTTGTCAGAAATGTATTGTTTTTCTGTATTTTGTAGTTTGTTAAAAGCTTTTAAACCAACACATATAGAACTAGATGTATCACAAATATGCTGGTGTTTCATATAATGGTAAATTACTTGTAGATGAATGACACCTTCCTAAGTTTTTTTTTTTTTTTAAGGGAAGACAAAAACTTCTTTTTCTCTGCAAATTCTTTTGACTGGCAAGACTAAATTGAAAAAAAGCTTGAAAAACCAAAAAATCCAGTCAATTAAACTAAAAAACCCAGTCTCTGGTTCTAGTAAATATTTAAAATTTATTTCATTGATGTCTCATGGTTTTGTGCTCACTGTGTACTGTGTGCTTTCATACATCTCTAAGACTCTGAGAAAACATAAAACTACACTACAGACTGGCACATTAAAAATCTGTAGTTATGGAACCAACATAAATTTAAAGTTTATTCACTTAAGTTAAAAAAACTAAAGTAGAGGAGGATTTTTTGTGATTTTTTCCCTCCAAAGTGTCTTGTTTGATATGCAGATGATACTAGAAGCAATTGATGCAGCATGATGCTACTTTTACCTGTAGGTGCCCATGTGTTCTATCTGTCTAAATAATATGGGCTTTACTACTTTTAGTGAGATAGACTTTACAGAACTTCTCTGTTATGAGGACAGATGAAACAGTTTGAATAAAGGGCTAAAAATGAATTCTTTACTATTTCTATAGCACTTCTATGTTCTTCTTTTTATATGACATTTCCTTTTAACGTGGCATCTCTGTCTGTGTATTGGCAGCATAAATCATGGTAGGTTTAGCAGATTTTAAAGAAAAACAATTTGAAGGACCAGGTGCTGTTCCTAGTTAGGGTACAGTTGCATCTGATGGTCTGAGCTGGTCAGAGATCTCAACAATTGCTAAGAAAATGTGACTCCCATGTGGTCCTGACTGTGTTGTACCTTTTTTACAGGTTGAGGTCTTATCTAACTTTTGTTGAACAAGCTCTGTTCACTAAACCAGCTGAAAACCACTAATTTTTAATTTTTTACTTGTTTTTAGGAAGTTTAGTAAGCTGATTTGCCTCAGAAAGTCATCAGACAAACTTGTACTTTGTACTGCAAAACTGCCCCTTTCAAGCTGCAAGTTCTCAGCTTCAACCAGTTCATCATTTGAATGTCCATCTTTATTTCATATTATTTAATTTGCATTTGCAAAAATCAGACTAAAAATTATTACATTGTAGTCTGGAATTTCTTACTGGAATCTCTGCTTAGGAACTTTCCACCTTCATTTTACATATATGAAATTTTCTACTCAATCTGTCACCTTCCTATCCCTTTGCTACTTGTATTGTATTAAAATTAATCAAAGCTAACCTGTACTAAGGTCTTCTCTTTTAAGAAAGATTGTTATTGGGAACTTTTCCTTTCCATTTTCTCCAAACATAGCTTTACTCCACCATTATTTCTAGGATGAATGAAAATTCCTCTTGTTTGGTGTTCACTATTTTCAGTCTTTTTGAATTCTTCCTAGGAATATAGAAACCCAGTCACAAAGAGACAAAGAGAAAAATGAAGATCCTGAATGAAATAGAACTGACATGCAATAAAACCCCTTAAGCTGTGTTGGACTTAAAATGAAACTTACTGAAGAATTCCCTAAGAAGGTTGCCATAGGTCTGATTTTTACTGTTTAGTAAATGCTAGTACTGCTTAGTTGATGGTGGATGTAAAAATGGAAACACTATTTTCCTAAATAGTTCCAATCTGTTTTTACTAATCACTTAGGTAACAAATACAAGAAGAGGATGGATTGTCCTGTAGTTAAAAACAGTGAAATGTATATTCCTGGATGACTATGGATTTCTTGACTGAGTGTGCAGCTTCTGTGACTTACAGTTACTTTATTTGTATTCCTGGCTGTAGCTGCTCCCAAAAGCTACACCTCTGCTTTGTAAGGGACAGCTGCTGGGCTGAGCTGCAGGGTGATTTTACTGCACCCAGTGCTGTTTGTCCCAAATTATAAAGGGACCTAAACTTTCAGTTTAGGTTCAAGAGCATTTAGCCACCTGGAGAGGAGCTCTGTTGTGCCTCTTGCCCACATGCCCAGGCAAGAGACCTTGCTCCTGATACCTGCTAGTGTGGGTGCTGCTGGACACAAATAGCAGGAAACATAGGACATCAGAATATGACCTAAATTTTGCCACTCTTCCAGAAATTAAATACCCCATTGTGCTTATTTAGGAGCTTATGTGAAACTGGGATTTCCAGGACAAAACTGTATGATGACACCTTAGTGCATCCTTAGTGTCATTTCATCATTCTTGTGTGCAAAATGTATGAGGAATTGCTGAATCTGCAGAATCTGTCTTGTGAGATAAAATGCTGAAGCAATTTAAGATACAATTTTTCTCCATTCTTCAGTTTATTCATACAGCAGCATGAGAAGTTACCTACTTAAAGGGGGAAATGTAGCTTGTTCTGGTACAGGAAATTATTTGGTAAGGAATTTTCTGCTTACTGAGTTATTTTTATATGAAAGGCTTTTCACACATACAAACATATAATTAACATGTATGTATGGATGTGCAAGCACACACACATCACATGGTATTCCAGCTTCTGTACTAATATATATAAATGATCATCTTAAATGCAAAACTTACCAATCTGACAGGAACATGAACTCTGAATTGAATAATGTTTAAGTACTCTTTTTTTTTGGCATTACAAAGAAGTTCACATACAGTTATAGAACTGAATCCTAAGGTGGGGACCCTATTTTTCCTGTGTGGAAGAGTTGATTGGACACAGAGGAAGGGAAAGGGAAGAAAATTCTAGAAATACAGGTCTCCAGAAATGTAGCACCACATTATTAGCTATATGGATTTAGCTGCACTTCTCTCAGTGGAGCAGCATCCATTTACCCCAGTCAAGTCTCAGACCCAGACTTACTTCCACTGCTGCTCTTTGAATCTATGCCAGAGTGAGGCATAATTTAAACCAGAAACAGATGTGGGTGACTGTAGCTGAGTTGCAGAATATATAAAGGCTGCATATGTGCTAATTTTCCAGGCATTTGTAACAGGATTGCTGAAATAACTGTAAAAACTTGTAGCTAATGGACCCTGAATGGTAAGAAAGGCTTCCTCTTCCTTTGCTGCAAGTTATCTTTCATTTCTGCCTTCCCTGTTCAGATTGCACTACATTTATTTTGAATTGTTTTCAGCCTTTTCTGCTAAGGATCATGGGAGAGCAAACTAAGTGATTGCAAATGTTTCTGCAGTAATCATTTCCACTGGAGAAGCCAGCTGGATCATCCCCCATATGCTGGCTGAAACTTCTGTCCTTTTCTTTACAAAAAAATAAAAATGTGGTGGGATAAATATTTTAATTTTTATAAATACAGTCCCGGAAATGCAGGGTACAGGTATACAGGGATGTTTAAAGTGAGCAATCCTTGAAGCAGAGTGGCACCAGAGGAAGAATTCTTTTTCAGCTCACTATGGTTTTGGAAGGCAGACCAAAAGAAAAATGAGAGGTTTCCAGAAAAAACAGAGTTATGAGCCAAACTAAGCAAAATGCTTAAAGTGAGCAAAGCAAAGCTCTGCCTGCTAACAGTTTGTAGCAAGGGAATGTATTTTCTTTACCAGCCTCCTACCCCAGGATCTTTGTCTTAACATCAAATAAAAAACACAATACGAATAAACAGATTTCTGGTGATGCCCTGCTTTGCAAGACCAGGATATTCCAAAGCTAAAATATTCACTCTTTTCAGAGTCCATTTTTAATGAAAGGTTTGCTTCTGTTGTTCACTTATGAATCAAGACCAAATCACTGTATATTATCTTGTCTTAACTCTGCTATCATTCTATCAGACTTCCTGTGGTTTTTTTCCAGAGAAATAACCTTTATTTAATAACAATGGGTGCAGTGGCAGTTACTTCTTGAACTTCAGGAGTAAGTAGAATGTTTAGGAAGATTCAGAAGTCCTTGCAGGTTTTTTTTTCCCTGTGATATTTTCAGTCTCAAATGATGATGGAGAGCCCAGTTTCCCCACTGCTGAGAATTTCCATGGCTGCATTTCCTGCCGAGTCCTCACAGTGCACAGTGGCTTCTGCAGCTTTAATACTAAAATCACTTGTTCATTATTCCATTTCTCCTCTCCATTACAGAGCAGTTCTGCAGGGGCTGTCAAATGGACTAAGCTTGCAATCAAGACATTCAGCCTCTGAAGTTACCAACTGATCTTTTATGTTGAAATTTGCTCCTGGGCAGAACACCAGCACAGTGCCCAACTTGCCACGTATGTCCCATCTCTGTGTGGATCATAGGAATGTGAAGAAGCTATTTTGGCTCCCTGTGCTCGTGGAAGTGTCATGGTGGTTTGCATACTGGTTTTGCATCAGAAAAGAGCATTATTCTCACTATGTCTATAGCGCAAGAAAAAGGAAATGCCTCCAAATTTCTGAAAAAATTCCTGAAGAATGTACTGTTCTGCAGAGGTGACATTGCAGGGCATGTTGTGGGAAGGCTGAGAAAATTGTCTATTTTGTTTCTTTTTGGACTGTTCAAAGCAGTGGCTAATGAGACACACTGGATATATTCCCAGCAAAAATGTCCTAATTCTCTTCCACAGTAGGAGTGCCTAATTCTTCAAAATGATGAAAGTGATCTCAGACAATGGGCCATGCAGATGAAGTGAGGAGAAGCCTGAAGAAGGCATTTGTCAGGACTCTGGCAATCTCACCAATCTCTCCATGGGGCCTCCCCCCTCACCTGTGCTTCCAGGAGCCCCTCTCAGCACAGCCTTGGGCCCTGAGTCCCTCCCTGAATCGTGCTGTTCTCTCTTCAGCCCTGCTTCTGGTCCTGCCTCCTGGATGTGCTTGGGCCCTGTGCAGTAGGTAACTCGTGTCTTGCAAGTACATTTTCCCCACAATGCAGTCTTGTCTGACCTGTCTCCTATTGCTGGTGACAGAACTTCCCAGAAGGATCCTGGACCTGATTCTGTGTGTGCTGAAATTCCAGCTCCTGATGGACCACCTTGCCAGCACCTGACTCTCTCTGCTGTGTTGTAGTCATCCACTCCTACCCTTCTTCTTAGACAAGCTTTTAAACATTTCTAAGTTATATTTGATTATGGAATAAAAAAAGGAAACACACCTGAGTGGCAGGTCTGCGCGTGGTTCCAGGAGAATTGCCATATTGTGATATCTCATCTCAAAATATTTTACTTTAGTTGGCTAAGGAAGCAAGGAGGTATCCATAAGTAGAAAAAATGGTCATAAGATATTTAGGGAGAAAAGAAAGGCCTTTACTGGGGTACCACATCCGAGATGATGTCTAGAAATGAATACACACAAGCTAAAGACTCCCATGATACCCTGCATTGTAAAGAAGCCATCCTTTGAAATTCTGTGTTGTGAAACCATATACTCATTAATAAAGTGCACTATATTATATCTTTTTATGGAACTTGTGTTCTCACATTACACATACATCTCTTTTCTTGCTCTTAACTTCAGTTTTCTTCTGCAGTAAGAAGTACAGAAAGTCCTAAAGAGGCCAAGTACTTTAGAAGAATGACATGACACCTATTTATCATCCTGCTAATTACTAGACTGTTTTGAAATAATTGGATAAAATCAGAAATGCAAAAAATATTTTCTTTGACTGTGAAAATGGTTACTGTATTTTTTCTCAGCAGAAATTCTGCCTGATCATCAGTTGTTCTAAAATAGATATGAAAAATAAGTTGAAGAGAATGCTGTTTGAGTGAGTTCATCTTCCATACCAACTGCAGCTGACCAGTGAAGACATCAGTGTGACTGGATGACAAGAGAAGTGTGCCTGCAAAGTGTTTGTGTGCTACTAGAATTGAAGTGATGAGCTCTCAGGTGTGCAGTTCAGAGAGGGTGGCAATGGACAGCTGAACCAATGAAACCCTTCCCAGCCTCCAGGAACCCCACTCTCAGAGCAAAGCCAAAGATTCTGAAATGGGGAATCCTCTGCAGTGGTGAGGGTTCACTCCAGGCAAATCCCTGTCCATACAAAAACAAAACTTCTGGATGCTTAGCAGAACACCTGGCTCCCCAGTCATAAGTGGCTTCACTTTGTGGATTAATGGCACTGTAGAGCCTCCAGCTGAGAAAAATCAATATAAACGTGGGACCCCCTCCTCTATTTCATAGCCATAACAGCAGCAGTCATGTTAGAGATGGAATTCCTGCAAGGCCTTTCTCATTAACCTACAAACTGCAGCCAACTGAATGCCACAGCCTGATGGATGTGCTTCAGTGTATAAACAAAATCCTATGGAAAGAATGACCATGTATCAGCCTGCTTAGCTTAGCATGGTTTCTCAAAGTGTTTTTTGTTTTTCTTAAAAGAAAAAACCCTTTTTTTTGGTAAGTTCTCATGATGCTGTTATCTTCTCTGTCTTAGATAGGGAGAAAGAAAATATTTAAATTGCATTTATTGTTGTTATTACTAGTTTGAACTGCAGAGAGAAAGACCAAGCAGGAAGCCATAGGAAAACATTTTAGCCTGGCAGTTTAGGGCTGAACTATGGTATCAATGCTAGCCAGGTCCTGAGCTCCTTGAACATACTGTGTGTGCAAGAAAGCAGAGCAAGTGTCCCCACTCTGCTACTGTCCAAGGGCTCTGGGTCCTCTGGTCTCCAGTCTTGGGCTTGTTTATTTTGCAAACCACAGTGAATCCCATTTCTGCAGCTCCAGCTACACTAATGACCGTGACACCAGCAGGGCCTTTAGCAGGAGCAGGTGGAAAAAAAATGGTTGAAAAGACAGAGAAATTTTTATGTTTGAATTCATCATTACTGTTGAGTTGAAAATACTTTTTTTTTTTTTTTTTTTTTTTTTTTTTTTTTTTTTTTTTTTGCCTTTCAAAGGCAAATGGTTTTATTTTGCCAATAGGACAGTGGAATAGTTTTGTTTGGATATTGTCTGGTTTACAATAGGAACAAAAGCATGAAAATTCTCCGTATGTGGTATAGAAACTTTAATTATAACATTTAATAGTATATATAACATACTGCAAAAATTGGGCTAGGAATGGTATTAAAGTCACATACCAGGAATTAATGTGTAAGGAAAATCCAGGTAAAGAGGGCTGCTTGGAAAACCTTCACAGAATATTTTTCACATTAATTAGAATGCATGGAAATGTAAACAATTGCATCTTATGTTTGTCAAGTAAACTAAGAAATAAATGTTGTGAACATCTAATGTACTGCCAGACTGTGGTGCATACAAGGAACTGATATCTTTCATCTAATAGGTTGGTGTTTAAAGCAAATGCTTGCAAGGTGGGAGTCTTAAACCCTTCCTCTGTTTTTTCATCTCTCAGAAGGAACTCACCTTTCAGAATTGAGGGTTTCTGTGCTCATGGTTTATTCTTTGAAGGTTGCTCAGTTTGGGCAGTTATTAATCAGAGCTGTAATTCAGAATGTAGATATCCACCCTTCGTTTTCTTTCCCTACTGCACCAACACAAAACCTTTACATACACAAGTGCAGATGGACTTGCAGTCCTGTTGGACAGGGAAAGAAAAGGACAGGGAGGATTCCCTGCAGTGCAGAAACATTTTTTGGTACCTCACTACATCTCACACTAGTGATCCTCCTCACTTCCACTTCAGCCCAATCCATTCCAAGTCTGGGGTTTTCTCCATCATCTTTGGACTGAAAGACTTCACGTATTTCTTCCATGTATCACTGCCCAGCAGAAGGAGCCCCAGCCCCTGAGCACTGAAGAGATGGGGATTGCCTTCAGCTGGTACTGGGACATGGCTTGAGTCTACTTTATCTGATTCAGCACTGAGCATCCAAATGTCTGGGCACACCCCTGCCCTAGAGAAGAAGGAAGGTAATTGGCTCAGAAAAAGAAAGGAACATTTCTAAAGATCATCCCTGCACCCGAGGAACTTCCTGGATTTCATCTAACACATCAGAAGAGTGCATTAATGTTCCTCTTACCATAAGTTAAACATGTCTTATACTGATTTCCATTACATTCATTGCAGGAACAGGTAATCACTGCATTTCTCTTTGTGTCATGCTGCAAGATGTTCAACAGACCATCAGAAGCACTTGTAATTTCTATGCTTAATGGAATATATAGCCTTCAATATGTTGATTGACATCATTTCAGGCAGGCAGGCAATTTGTATAAGATGTGCAATAAGTTCAAACTATGCAGATGAATTAGTGTATTGGTTGAGTAGAAGTTCTGAATTTAGAAATCCACAGTGATTTTGAGCTCATGATGAACTTTAAGCTTGTTCTTGAAAGATCACTTCAGAGATAATGTGGCATTTTGATCTCTATTAATTTTTGGAGTCAGAGAACTTTGTGGACTTCATTACATGTCTGTGGTAAAGCTTCTGGGTTTTAATCCTGGGTCCTACTGAGGCCAGTTGTTTACCCCTACAGGTGAATATAGGCTATTCCAGTTTGACTCTGCTCTATTAGCACCTTGTAGGGCTGCACAATAACTTCCCTTAGTATCAGCAAAAAAGAGACCAAAAGCCTTTTTTGCTGAATTTTGGATCAATTTGACAGACCTAAATTGAACCAGAAATGGACCAAACCCCTGCTTCTTTTTTCTCTGCCACCTAAGTGGAGTTATTAATGCATTTTTTCTTCCTCACTGTGCAAAAAGTTGGAAAGAAGTAAGAAGCTAGGAATTTTTAATTAATTTTTTTCTTTTTACATCCAAATGTTTTCAAATATCCAGTGGGGAAAATCAGGAAGTGTGAATAAAGGCATTGTTAAGAATAGGCTATTATGAGTGGAGCACTAAATATGGTGTGAGGCAATATTGCATTAGTAAATCAAAATTTCAGTTTCCTACAGAAAATTGCAGCTAGTCTAAAACAATCTATCCAGAGCTGTGTTAGATATCAAAAAACATTTCTGAAGAGAAAAGAATAGCAGGTTTTTTGACTCTGAATATTTTCCACACATTTTTAATTTTTCCAATCTTTTCAATTTGGGTGCTTGACATTTTAGCCTTAAAACACTCTTTTAATCTATGTGTTTAATATGTTTTATTTTTTATTAAGAACAAAAATCTTATAAATTGGATAAACAGTTTCAGAGAGACTGCACAGATGGTAACTTGCCTGTGCTAAATTTTATGTAAACAAACATACCATCTCTTTTTCCTGTCTGAACTGTAGGTGTTTTTAAGCACCTACTTCAGGAGAGGCTTTGCTGAGGTTGCACAGATCCCACAGTATCACTAAGTCCAACAAAAATAGTTCAGGCTGAAAGAGCCAGTCATTGACATGATGGGCTTTTTAAGCTGTCCACAGAGAGCCTAACCACATAAGGGACTGGGAACCACCAGCACAGCCACCTGTGGAGCTCATTAATGAGCCAGATGTTGTTCCACAAAAATAAACACTTCCTCTACCCTGGCATCTAAGTCCTGCAGGTCTGTCAGAGGTGGGGATTAATGTAAAGGAGTTGAATGGCTGCTGTCCTGCCACAACACTGCAGCCACCTCATGTAACTTTCATTTTTGCCATGAAATAGATATCAGTGCACTAAGTTCATACCAGTGCTCAGCACATAAACATGGATGTGTGTATAGCAAGTATATAAAACAGAGAGATTAGACATCAGTTGGATTGGTGCACATTTCATTCCACAATTCACACAATCACAGAATTTGTATGGTAAATAATATGCAAATTATTCAGTCATATCCATTCTGAAAAATGAGAAACTGCCTCTATTCCCCATGTGAGGAGATTATATTTACATGATTCAAAGTGCACTTGGACTAAGCAAAAGAGATAACTGAACATCAGCCACCATCTGAGAAAAGTCCATAACTGTATTTATTTTCTAGATGATCTAACACTCACCTGTGTAGTTGTATTTATGGTTTCCTTCAAACTTTTCAAAAATACTTGGAAAATGGGGCTTGAAAACATTAATTTCCACATTTAAACACCTAAATCAACTTGCTTCTGTCTAGATAAGATATACCTTTTGGGCAAACTTCACTTATTTCTTACATTTTACTCTGAATTCTGCTATTTGCTTCTCATTTTTGCTCCCAGCATAATCTTTTTATTGTCCCTGTTGAGTTGTTATATATCTCTCATGTATTCTGCATGTTTCAACATTACAGATCAAATACATATGATAATAAATGTCAATAATCAGCATAGGATGCCTGCTCTGACAGCTCCAAGGATGGTTTTTACAGCAGATTTCAGCAGGCTCTTCTGTCTTCAAATACATCATGTCTGAGATGGGTAGGGCCAAGGCTGTGTGAACACACACTCTTATTTCAGATATATGGTTAAATAGGTGTAAAAAGGTGCATGAATAAAAGGTTTTCTTTAATTCATAATTTGCTGCTATCAGGAGCTGAGCAGATAAATGAGATGCTCTTGCTTGTGCTGTTACCCCTGGAGGGAGAGTCCATACAGGTGGTCACTCTTTGGCCTTGCTAATAGAGTAGTGAATTTTTCCTGGATCATTTCTTCATAGTTTATAGAATTGCAAATACACTTTAGTGTTTATAAATTAACCCAATGGGTCCAAACCCAGGTAAGGTGTCTTGTACATGTGGCTCAAAGACCCTCTCCCAACCTCTAGAACTAAAGAGCTTGACTTCCTGTACACTGCCTACTGAGAATGTGAGCACTATGGAACCAAAACTAGCTAAGAATGACACTTATATCCTCATCAGTCACAACATCATAGACATTCCTGAATTAATCCTAGCGCCAGAGTCCATGGGGAGCTGGGGCTGCTTAGGGCAGGAGCAGCATTGGCTCCCTTAGGGAAGGAGCAATATTGGCTCTCTCTGTTAGGCTTTGGCTCCCAAGTCAGGTCAGGTACATGGATGTGAAATTGCACTGCATGGTCTTGATATATCCTCAGTCTCTCTGTGCCTCAGCTCTTCCCTGACTCACAGAGAAGAGAACTGAGAGGGTTTTGGATATAGAGGTATGAAGTTCTTAATGTATTAAATGGAATTAGGCACTTTGTTGTAAACTGAGGTTTGAAGCGTGTACCAACCCCTGCTGGCTGAGATGCGAGGGGCAGAGGGGCAGATATCAGCAGGCATTTGGGCACTTTTGTGCCTTGAATCCCTTCTGTGGTGCATTTCATTTCTGCAGTGGCTGAAGAGCTCTGTGCTGGGCTGTGCTCCTGCTGATGTGGCACCGGGATTTCCAAGTTTTTCAAGTAGAAGGTATTGCTGCTACCTCCGCCTCCCTTTGTGCGCTGCAGCCCTACAGACGTGGCAGCTCCCTGAACTGCTTCCCAATTACATGGTATGCATGTTGTACGTCCCCTGCGACCATCGGGACACGAAGAGAGTCAACAATTCCAAATTAAGAGCCACAGAGCACAAGAAAAACCCCAAACGAAAACAAAACCAAAAAAAGCCCACCCCAAAACTGAGAAGTCGGGAAGAAAAACAAAGACTTTCTCTTCTTATTTTTCTCTTCACAAGAAATTTTTATAGTGGCACAGCCTGATACACTGAGACTGAGAATCGCTCGATCTCAGGATCTAATTTTTGTTTACTGCAGTTCCTCAGCAACATTTAAAAATGCTGTTATGATTTGACTAAAGCTTGCAAGTTTGAGACATTTGCAGGGGAATCTTTCAGACATTTTTGCCTGCTCTTTCTGAAAGGGGAGAAGCTGGGAGGCAAGATGACTCACTCCATGGGACTTTTAATTTTAAAGTGTCTAGAGCTGCTGTGAGTGAGGCCAGGCTGTGGAACACCCGGAGACTCGAAGGGTTTTATTACCCCTTTCCACGTCATCCTGCAGTTCTCAAATCCCTGGAAGAAATATTCAAGCAGAGCAGGGGGGAAGGGAACCCTTTGCTTTTTGACCTGCAAGTTTTCTTGTTAAAGCACTTGCATCTTTAACCCACAAGCATAAATTTTGTCAACGTTCTTTCCCATGGTGTTTCTGCATCCTATGGGTTTGTTTGGAACACCAGATAATTTAACATTTTCCTTCTCACCATGCAAAAGGACATTTTGCCCTCTCCTCACTGCCTGTGCAGAGAGGCAGAATTTTTCTGTTGGTTAGAAGTTGCCCTATCACCTCTGAATCTTTCAATTTTTAAATGCGAAGATACTTGGTTGTAAAATAATTTTAGGGGAGTACCAATATTTCTGAAAAATCACAAAGGAATAACATAAAGGGGGAGGACAGTTCTCAGTTCCATACCTTGAACAGGATGCAGTTTTTCACTGAGCTCATGAGGTAAATAACAAGCAATTTGCAGCTTAGCATAGGGTGCTTGTGTTTCTGTTCAGAGAGCACATGGAGCCTGAGCTACTATGCAGCACTTAGAAGAGCAGTTTTAATGAATGGCAAATGTCTAAACTTCCCTGCTCTCCCCCTTTATGCCTAAAAAAAGTTTCCCTGCTCCTTGCTACAACATAAACCCTGTATGCTGTGTTATATTTTTAACTTTGTCTGAGCTGATTCACATATCTGCAGCAAAAGAGTAAAAAAATAAACTGCAGAACACATGGAGGACAGAGGCAGGGCTTCAAACAGTCTGTGCACAGCAAGATGAAAAGAATCTTGTGGGGAATCTCTGCTAGGAGAAGCTGGCCTGTTTCACTTCATGACATGTCAGGAAGATACAAATGACAGACCATATCCAGGCTGAGCACAAAGCCTGGGCAAACATCTAGGAATAGCCTTTGTTAAACTGCCCCCTGGATCCTGAGGAGGAGGTGCACCAGGGCTCAGGATCATGTAAACTAAGGAGAATATAATTTATGACAGAAGTGCCTGAAATTACTGAGATTTTAGAAAATATGAAAAATGAGAGAACAGTACTGTAAAATAAGTTTTTTAACTACTTGTTTTTTTAATAAAGAATGCTGAAGAGTTTTCTACTTTTTGAAAGTTTAGTAAATGCTGTTTTACATGGCTTGAAAAGTTTTCCATATTGCTTTTTGTTTCTCATAGTTTTGGTGGTCAACATTTTTACTAAAAACACCTATTTCACTTAAAAAGAAAGGATTTTAATATTCTTTTTAAAAATTGCTCTTTTTTTACAAAACCTTTCAGTATATAGTATGACACATGGGGAGGGGATTGATAAACAACAACTTTCAAAATTTGCAAGCAAAATCATTACTGAAATGTTTAAAAATGTCCAGTGTTACAGTAAAGCTGATTAAACACCAGGGAAAATTTCTGATTTGAAAAAAAATATTTAAAAAATAGTTTAGATGAAAAATTTTGGAAAACTTTTTCCAGTAGTAGCAAGTACCACTTGACAGAGTCAGGTATGTTGAGTATGATCTCTGGAAATCAGTTAATTCAATTTCCTGCTTGAACCAGCAGAGTTGCCAATGCTGTATCAGGTCATCTGTGACTGAAAAGGTAACTCACATCCTGGGACTGTTACTTTTTTGTCTCTGGGTTGAAATTTCTCATTTCCCAAAGAAAGGGCAAATGAGTAGAGAGTGAAGATGTTACAAAAAGTTTTGCAAAAACATCTGCCAAAAATAGATCTGCATGAAATAAAATACTCCCCCTCTACATCTAGTCTGCATTACATCACTGCACTTAATTCTTACAGTTTTAGGGAGGGGGAACCCTATTAATGAGAAATCACTGAGGGTGGAATTCCTAAAGGATGGACAAAAAAAGAAGTTGGAGACAAGTTTTAGAAATTAGGTATGGTAACTGTCTTGCAGAAGGACAGTCTTAGACAAGGTCATAAATATGGTGTCCTATAGCCTTTCATTATAAATATTTGATCCAGGGCATTTTTTGATGTCAAAAGGGCTATGTGTGAATTCTGCTCTGCCCAAGAGTCTCAGGGCATATTTTGACAGAACAGGAAGATGTTTAAGTGTGACACCACAGTGGGGGCTGAAAGCCATTATCATTAGGATTCAGAGTGATCTTGACAACCTGGAAAAAGGGAGAAAACCCATGGAATTCAATAAAAACAAACACTAGCAAAATAAACTTCGGAAGGAAAGCAGATACACAAATATGCAAAGAATAGTTAGCCTGAGTGGGTGATAACACCCCAGAAAAGGATCTGGAGAATACAAAGGAGGTTAAACTGAGTGTGAGTCAGGAGCACAGCATCTTTGCAGCTTTGTCTGTGTCATTCAGAAGTATATTAATAAAAACGTTGTGTTTAAGCAGTTAAATAACATTTTTTCACACTTATGAGGTCTCAGCTTTTTTCACTCTTGAAATGCATGGGGGACAAATTGGAGAGTCCAAGAGTGAGGGCAAGCAAAGCAATATGCTGTCATTCTACAAGGTAGAGGTTTAACAAATTAATTTTGTGGAAATTAAGATTGAATGAACATATCATCTGCATCCTTTCAGCATATGAAAGGTTGCTCACATTTCATTTGGGACACAACATGCAATTTTTTTCATTCTTCAGAAGACAAAAAAATGGTAGTTACCTACTGCCACTCTTGAGACAGAAATAATTTCCTTAGAAGTTTAAAAAGGATATTAAATATGAGTCAGCATTCATCTAGAAACATTTGCCCTTGATTAGAATTAAAGAGATAAATTAAGCTGACTTCTTGATTTCTCAGCCCTACATTTCTGTTATACTTAATAAATTTGGTTTCTTAAATTTTAAATGGGTTTGAGTTATTTCAATGTCTGCCCAAAGAGTCCAGCACTGCACAACCTTGGCAGGAGCTGGGAGCTTTTCATGACAAGAGTAATGCTGGTGATCAAGGACTGGAGAACCTGGCAAAGAAGAGTAAATCTTAGAACCACCTGTCCAAAATTATTGAATACCTATGGACAGCAAAGGGTGTGGTATAGATTTTCTGATGTGAAACTTCTGATTTTGCCTCAAAGCTGTCTGAAACTTTTCTGCCAAGTGTTACTTTGGGTGTGCACAAAATTGCTCCATCCCCCTCTACATCTGGGCCATGCTGGCTATGACCACATTGGTGAAGTTAAAGAGGGGTCTCCCTGGACACTGTAAATGGTCTGTATTTTCAGAATGGTCCCTGGGCTGCTTTTGGCCCATGCCAGCTCATAGTCTGCCAAGCAGCTATGAGGTACTGTGCCTATTCCAGGTATCAGCCCCAAAATCATTCTTGTGTGCAGCACAGTGCTCTCAGGAAAGGTTTCCTGGCCCAGAACCAGTACCTGGTTGAGTACAGAATCCTTCTGGGCATGTCTGGTGTTCTGCTATGGACATACTTTGTCTTCATTGTGAATCCAAGCATGTATCCTCATTTATATTTCTATGGGCAAAGAGAATGTTTCTGTTTCATAGATGTTGAGATGTTGTAAGAGACAGTAAAATATAGGTTCAGAGTCTTATAATTTAAATATAATAAAGAGTATATTTTACTAGGATTAAGGAATTATTAAACCAGTTCCTCAGGAGAGATCTCTGCCCATCTCCTAGATTTAATTTTAAATCCAGATTGGTGCTGTCAGTTGCAGAGGGAGGCAATGTTCTTTTCTTCTTACTGATTAAAATTTGCAATGTTCTCTGTACCATTTTAGATACCCTCATGGCAGAGAAATACAAGCAATTTTAATGTTGCTTTTATTAGTAAATGTTTTGTATAATAATGAACTGTCATAGATCTCCTCTGTCTAATATAAACTCATTAACTGATGAAAAAGAAGAGATAAATCAAAATTGCTTCTGTTACCATTGACTTTGTTGTCCTGCTGAGAGTTGCTGGTCTTGGACTTGCAGTTGGTTAGTGTGCTGGTTACTGAAATAGGTTCTTTCTCAGTACCTCATAACACAGAGATTCACCTATTCTACTACAAGTCTTCAAATTAAGCAAAAATTGGATTGCAAAATTCCTTAGCTCAGTCTAATTCTGGCCAACACTGGCTTTACTTTTACATAAAACAATGTTACATGAGAATTTATAATCAAGAAGGTTGATTGTCAAGAAGTGCTTGCTGCTTGGAGACCACCTAGTCTATTATTGCTTGAAGTCTCTCTGGAACACAATGCAATTAGTCTCAGGGTAATTATTTATCTTGAGGAGTGGGCCAATGGGAACTTCATGAATTCAGCAAGGCTGCACCTGGATCAGGGCAACCCCTGAGGTATCAACACAGGCTGGGGGATGGATGGATGGATGGATGGATGTGGAGCAGCCCTGCCCAGAAGGACCTGGGGGTGCTGGTGGATGGGAGGCTGGACATGACCCAGCCATGGGCACTCCCAGCCCAGAGAGCCAAACGTGCCCTGGGCTGCACCAAGAGCAGCGTGGGCAGCAGGGCAGGGAGGGTTTGTCCCTCTGCTCTGCTCTGCTGAGAGAGACCCCACCGGGAACACAGCACCAGCTCTGGGCTACCAGCACAGGGAGGGAGGGCATGGATGGGCTGGAGAGTCCAGAGAAGGTCAATAACATGATCAGAGGGAAGGAGCCTCTCCTAAAAGGAAAGGGTGAGAGAGTTGGGATTGCTCATCCCAGACAAAAGAAGGCTCTGGAATGACCTTATTGTGACCTTCCAGTAATTAAAGGAGATTTTAATGATGGAGGCAGACTTTTCAGCAGGACCTGCAGTGATAGGAGAAGGGATAACAGATGTAAAATAAAAGAGGATATATTCAGATTGGATAGAAGGAAGAAACTTTTTATGATGAGAGTGAAGGAGCACTGGAACACGTTGCCCAGAGGGGTGGTGGATGCCCCATCCCTGGGAGCTTTCAAGGTCAGGTTGGATGGGCTCTGAGCAACCTGATCAAGATTGAAGGTGTCCCTGCTCATTGCAGGAACTCCATGGGGTTTTTTCTAGCCAATGAATTTCTGCTGGTGCAGAAGATACCATTGCCTAAAACCCAGACTTCTTGAGGCAGTCCAGGACTGATAAAAGGATATCTTCTTCACAAGATGTAGCAATACCTCTTCTTCCCTTGTCATAGATGGGAGGGCTGGAAGACACAGCAACTATGGGGGTGGACAAGTGTTAGGGGAAGAAAGAATGTCTGAGTAGAGGAATGGTGGGATTCTCTTAAAAGATATAGAATAATCTATATCTTATCTATAGATATAAAAGATAGAGATATATAGATATAAAGATATAGAATAATGCATCCAGGTGGGGCTGGTGAGATGCCTAAGAAGGAGGCAATGGTTTGCTGGTTTTCAAAGACAGAAGTTCTTAGCACTAATATTTTATTTTGTTCCAAGGGGAACAGTGTACTTTACAAATACTTGGCAGCCTTGCATGGGCATCAAACACACCCCTGGAGAGGGAACTGCTGTTTTGCTCTCCAGCTTAGCAAGTGCACCATGACTCTTGTGTCATCCCCTGGGTGTGTGAGAGGATGCTTTGACCCTACCTTACAAGGTAATTTCCATCTACAGACCATAAAAAGTTTTGGAATTTTGGCTAAACATCATTGTCTCCATTTCAAATGGGGGAAACTGAGGCACTAAGAGGCAAGATGATTTGCTTTAGACAACTCAGCAATGCAGAGACAGACAGTAGCATGGAAATTATTTTGTGATGGGAAGATTTAGGTTTGTGGCATTAATGTTTTTTAGTTTATTCAACTTCATGGTGTTTACATAAATATCAATAGATTCTGTAGAATCTGCTTTCAACTCTTTCCCTATAAGGTGTATTTTTCTTTCACTCTATATCAGACATTTTACTGGAGATTGAAGAGAGAAAGCAACAGGCATTTTAATTCTTCAGTTCATCACACATTTATATAACCAGGGTGAAATCTGTTTTCTGTTAGAAGAGAGGGGAGGGCAGAGTTTTTCTTTTTTTTTTTTTTTTTTTTTTTTTTTTTTTTTTAACAGACCCAAAAGTTGTCTGGAAACTGTGCCAAAACAATGGCATAAAAAGAATGCATCTGGAAGTCATTAGGGAGGCTCAGAGTGGGCAGTGATTAAAGCAGGATGGAATTTCTAATTTTTTTTCCTCCCGTTACAGTTTCTAAGCCAATCAAACACAGCACAACTTTAGAGCCAATCAAAGTCCAGCACTTTTTCAGTGTTATGAATATGCAACCAAGAAAACTTTCCCCCCATTTTCCTCCTGAAGGCAATTCCAGTAAACCCTTCTATAATACCTCTGAACACAGCTCTCTGCAGTATTTAGGAGAATTCAAATAGCTTTACTTTTGCTCTGCCTACTTTTCCTCTTATAATTTTCACTGGAACATTCTAACTCCTTCCTTACATTAAAAACAACTGCTAGAATATTATACTGGCATTGTAAAATACAGGGCTATAATCTGACATTAAACCCAAATCTCTGTAGAGAATTAGAATAATCAAATTATGAATGAAGATCTATCTTCTCTTGAGCTTCTTCTGCTGGCAGATCTCTTTGCCTGTGGATAACCATTTTCCTCCTGCAGACATCAGCACTGTGGGCCAGGCTGTTGCAGTCTCTTCCCAATAGTTTCTGCCAAATTATGCCTTGAATGCAGGGATTATTGCCAGCTAAATAATGCCAGGGTCCTCCTTTCCTGCCTAGCTGCACACCCCTCATGGGACCTCCTTCTGCTTAGCATATCTGGTGATGAAAAAACTGAGGACTTTATCCCTTACTATTCTGCCTAAAGTATATTTTTTCCCTTGCATCTTTAACTGTCTCTAGCAGGGAATCTAATCTACTGTAAGGTTAGAATCAGCTGCAGTCAAAAGTGCACAAGTACTTTCAGCCTCCTACTGCCTTAACACCAGCCAGTAAAATGTTGCCAACAGGAATGAACCTGTGTATTATTTTGGACTTGACTTCTCCATATGTAAATGTATATACTTAGCCTAAGATCAGTGCTCTCCACTTTACAATCCCCAACTTCTTTTCTTATTTGAACTCTGAAGCTGCTTATGTACAATTTTCTTTCTGTATGGGAGTTGTCAGTTTTATGCAGAAACAGTGATGGTACCAAGGGGTCAGCTGTCAAACTATTGCTTCCTGCTGTGAGTAGTATTAAAAATCGACCATGTGGGGCAGAAGAGGTTTTGAAACCAGCTGCAGATGCAGTAGAAAAATAAACAGTATTTCCCAGTGCTTGCAATAGCACTGGGAAAAGAGTTTGTAAGAGCCTGTTTCTGTAACATTTCTCTTAATTTTCTAACAAAGCTGAAAAAGCAAGTGAAAGAATCCAAATGGGAAGAGATGTAAGAGGTAAAACAATGGGAGAAACCTGAAAACACAGGGAAGAAAATTAACTCTGGCCATGTGGGACCAACTCCAGATGTCTTTCTGCAAGGCAGAGTGTTGGACTCTCTCCCATGCCTGGCTCCACCAAAATCAGTGAGTGACCTGGGTGAGTAGAGCATGGGAATGGGTGAAGGAGGTAAGCCTCCCAAGACAAAGAGAATCACAGGTAAACAGGCATTAATGATCAGAGTAGTTTTCCAAAGAAAATATTAGGAATGTCTGTTTAAAGTTATTTGGTAAAATCTCTAAGAGCAGCAGTAATTAGCAGCACTTAAATTGTAATGGATGAAAATTATAGATTTCCCAGACATTGGTATATGAGAACTACAGCCTGAGGTGGGTGTGGGGATGTCAGATGTTAGAAGAAAACCATGAACATCTTACAATTTGCTGCTCTGTAGCTATAGAGATTTTATTTATTCCAATTTTCTTTTCTAGTCCATCTCATATAACATTAATGTTATTACTTATAGAGGTGAAATTCCCTGTGAAATTAATATCTTTCTGTTAGTATACCCAAAGGAGGCAGAGAAAACATGTAATTAATGTAAATGATAGCTTCAGGAAGTTTATTAACATAGTGCTCATTTATTCCCCCATTCTCTGTGCTTTGACCTTTCCCAAAGGAAATGGAACATATTTTGAGGAAATAGAAAACATCTTTAAAACAGCTTCATGTGTATTGCCTTGATGGCATCATCCTGATCTTTGCAATCAGGTATCAGTGATCAAGTGAGCAAATGACTACAAATTTTCCTCCATTTGAGCAGAGTTATCCAATTCCTTGGGGCCAGACCTGGAAACTACAAGAAACAATGGACATTTGCCAATATAACCAGCAGTTCTGTCATCAGTTCAGAAATTAATTACTCTGGGTTACCCACTTTTTCACAGAGGTGAGATTTTTCATGTCAGGTAAGAGGAACAGTGGAAGTGGGGACTGCTTTTCCAGTCCTGAAGAATTAGGGGGTTTGATGCACTTCAAAGCATGCAGACCAAAAATGGGAGGGAGAAACAGAAAAAGTGATGCAGGAATAAATGTGCAATGTAAAATAATTCTGTGGAGCTGGACATTTAGCTGTGATGTGGGAAACAAAGACCCAGATTCTTGCCCAGGGTCAAAACAAACACTTGGATATTGGAATCCATCACTCCAAATTCTTGTTTTCCTCTGTTAAATCATCCCTTTCCAGAAGGAAATGGCAGATTAGGGAATCAGCCAGTCATCAGCCCTTAATCTTCCCTCCTGTCACAGGATACAGGAAATAAGGAAATAAGGGAAAAGAAAATCAAGATGCTGAGACAAAGTGATAGAAATGTTGTCTTCTGTGCATGTTTATATTACAAATATAAACCTAAATTTCTAAGCAAAAATATTTTTACAGAAAGGTAATGGGAGAAATTCTAAGAGTATGGGAAAATGCTTGATGCACAGCAGAGGATATTTCATCCTATATGTTAGTAAGAGACTTTATGGATAAAAGTAATTATGCAAAAAAGTAAGCTTTATCCTGTAAAGAAGGGGAAGGAAAATGGAAGGGACAAAAATGAACACTTTATCTTCCATATAGGGAATGATCTGGAGGAAAAAAGAACCCTGAAACATATCTGAAGAATCTTTAAGTTAAAGTATTTTATTTAAAAGTACAAGAGAGAGATCTGGGGAACTCATGATTTCTAATTTGAACCTCAAAGATGACCTAAAAGTACTGAGAGGAGTGGAGTGGGAGGAGAAACAGAAAATGGGTTAGATCCTAAAAAAGCTGATAAAATGTCCTCCAACTATACAAATGAGAGATGGTGGCACAAAACAAGAAATGAGCTAGTAAGTAGGTGAAAGAAGAAAGGCAGAGAATCACTTGTAAATCAGTATCTAACTTTGCTCCATTTTTAGCCAAGAATGTTATGCTTTTATTTGCTGAGAGTTCATAAAAATTTCACAGTCACACTAAAACTTAAAAAAACCCCAACAAAACAACAAAACCCCAAGAATTAATACAATCCATTATTTACACTGTTCAATTTTCTGGGCCTGCCTTGTCATGACACCTAATCTTATAGTGAAGCTTCCCAGGTCTGTACAGACCCCCCCCATAAAATTGCTGCAGATATTTTATTGGAATAGAATGTAACCCAACACTTGGTAAGGAAGAAATATTCATAGATCATATCTGAAAAACTTTGGAAAAAGGGTTAAAAGTACCCTTGATGGACTATAACCTGGATTTAGCCAGTAGTCTGTTAGCAAAGTTTTGAGAGTTTTCTGAAAACAGAAAATGACATAAAGGTGGCATAGATACAGAAAGCACAACAGAAGCCTTGTCCTTAACCCTTTCACATCCCTGAAGGTCTCCACTTGCTTAAAACAAAACATATCCCCAGATATGTTTTAAATGTGGACACACATTTCAGCACAAAGTGTGTGGGCAGCACTGATGAACAGGTACTTTGTGTGTAACAATCTCTTTCCCCTATTCCAAAGGGAATATTGTCCCTTTGACAGTAGGTTTTCATGTAATTTCAATCAATATCTTTCTGCCTTGATAATAAAAGCACTCTGGTCTTTCTGGAGAGGATCTGCTGTTGTTGTCACCATCCCATTTATATACAAGACCCCCTGGATAAATCTTGGTGGCCAAAATGAAGGGGCTGTCCTTTGAGAGTATTGCAAGTAAGCATTGCAGTATGCTGATTTTGGCTCACTCATTTCCCATTCCACCCTAACATCTGTAAATTAAACTCCTATTTTCAGATTTCCAGAGACTGTTCCAAAGTTTGATTCCTTTAATTATGGCTTGAAGTAGAGGGTAGTGCATTCCAAGAAACCAATAATTACCTGCAACATGTTATTACAGAGAGACTTGCAGAGAGCTGCAGCTTTTGTGAAGCTCCATCAGACATAACAAAAAGAAACTGCTGAAGATGGATCCAACTAGGTTGCAAATAAAGAAGTCTCAGAAAATGCCTTCTTTCAGTATCATAGCTGGCATAACCAAATTAAACTGCAGATAGAAGTGTCATTTGAAAGCCTCACGAGGCAAATAAGCAGTGATTTTTGTCAATGAAAGGAAGACAAGGAATTAAATTTATTTATTTTTTAGACTATCACATATACACTTATCACCTATATTGCTTTTGACATAGGGAAAAATATTTTCAGCAGTCAAAAAAACCTGAAAATTCTATAGGAAATACTTTCTTTAGAAGGGTTCATGTGGAGTGATTGTTCTGCAGATCTTCCTGAAACAGAAATCTGCTACACTGCAATTTATGTTTGACAACTGGGTTCATTGCGCCTGATGATCCCTTCCTATACTCTGTTTCCCTGTATAAAACTCAGCACATTTTCTGATTTGGAACTCCCAGAGTAGAGTGTGTTTCTCTAAAGGTAGATGTCAACAACAAAGGAATTTGTGTCTGAACTAGGCCTCCAGCTGTAATAGGAGATCCAAAGAGACATCTGGGGCTGGTATTTCACATTTCACTGCAGTGTGTTATCAGTACATCATCAGTCAGAATCAGTGTGAACTATGACAGGGCTACATCTGCAGAGGCTTCAGAATTGTCTCCACATTGGTAAAGCTGTAAAGTGAATGTCATAGCTGGTAAAAAGTAAAATAAATCTCAGTGTCTATCCCAGAACATCAGAGATGGAATATAGAGATGAGGGCTTCTTAAGCAGAAATTGTAGAGACAGGGACAGGAAAAGAGACACACCAACAGGTTGCCACATTAGCTGAGATGGTTCTAGCCTTTTTTTTTTTTTTTTTTTTTTGGTCTTTTTAGAGAACTGCTTTCTTTTGTAGAGCAGAAGTAAATATTGTTGTATTTCTAAAGTACAACTGATTTTCAGTATTGGCCAAATTAGGACAAACTCCATATTTAAGACTAGGTTTATAATTTAAAAGAAGTGTCAAGAAAGAAATTTTGTTTAGGGACTACTTCCTGAAGGCATCCATTGCAACAGATGTCCTGTTATAGATCTGTGGTATTAGAAGTGATCTTTGCTCCAAGACATTTAGGCTTAGGATATAGATCTGTGTAGATCACACCTTCTCCTATCCCCATGGGCAGATGGGTGTGCTGCCTTGTGGAGCACATTTAAAGAACAGCACTTCTGGCACCTGGCTGGAATTCTATGTTGCAGGCAAAACTGCCTCATTAATTTGCTAAAAAGAAATATGGACACTGCTGGATCTTGCTGATCCAACAGGATCTATGAGTTTTGAGTTTGGTTGTGAGCACCCTCTGTCAGACTGCAGTAAAGAGCAGGGGAATCGTGGCTGTGCATCTGCCATGCCAGAGTGCTGCAGAAGAGAGGGGATCTGTGGCTCTGTGCCAGTAGTAATGAAAACATGGCACACATAAAATGTCTCTGATGGCAAACCCAAAGACAAAACACATGCAGTTCCCTAGAGAATTATGTACTTTGTCTGGTTCCCTAAATGTCTTTACAGAGCATTGTCCCAGACACCAAGCAAGTGCTGTACATAAAGAGTATGAAATCAGAAAAGCAAGTACAGGAATGTACATCAGCCAGTGGCAGAGTGTTTTCAAAACACAGGTGATCTATTTTTGACCTATCAGTTCTGATCATTGAGAGGGGCTGATGGGAAAGTTTACAAAAACCTCTTTGAAATAACAGACTGGGAAATGCAGTCTGTGAGGGTGTTGTCTGTCATATTAAAAAACTCCAGTAGAGATATGACTTTACAACACAGTATAATTTTTCTTATTCTTCATATATATTTAACTGTTCATTGATACACAATCACCTTTCCCCCTCATATATGTAGATAAAAGGCTTCTATTTCATCTCATGGTAACATCCTCTTTCTCCATAGCAGTACTTATTCTTCTTACCTCAAATTGTCTAATTGATTAAACTAACATTTCCCAATCTATATTTACCACGGATATGCTAACAAAATATATTACCTCTTCTATAAACCTTACTTCATAAATGGCTTCATAACAATATTCTAGATCTAAGGAACCACAAAGCTGTCGGTCCCACTTGAAATTTGGAAGTAGAAACACTGGAAAAACCAAGAATAAAAAAATATCAGGGATGCTTAGAATTCTTTCCATCCCAGTTACCAGCAGACTGTGTTTAAAGTGACAATAACCTGAGGCTACATTATTTTTTATAATGACAGTTTGTATAATTTTCACACATTAAAATTCAACCTGATTGGAATTAACATCTGTAGAGTTACCTGCAGCCTTTCTGACAACAGGAGAGTTTTGTTCAATATTATGAGGTGGAAATAATTTTTATTCCTATCTGGGAGCTGAGGAATGAGAACTTGCTTGCCAGCTTGCCACCTATGCATCATCTTAAATGTTCTAAACAACTATAAAATGACATTAGAGATAATATTTTATTACCTAAATCATTCAGTCAAAATATTTCATTATTATGTTCCAATAGCAGTATCATCTCTTACAGTTCAATCCTGTACATTTTTCTATTTCACCTCACTACAGCTTTTCCTCTATTATTTTCTTACTTTTTTGTTTGGGTTTTTTGTTTGTTTGTAATGGCTCTCATATTTAAAATAAAATAATTTCCAGTCACTGCTTTTCCTAATGGTGCCAAAAACCTCTCTTGAATTCTTTGTTAAGCTCTTGCTGCCATGAAGCACTTTCACATCTACTGATATTAGCATTCAGTGATTTAATTCTACTGCTTCAGTCACAATCTTTAAGTTCTTACAGAAATAAGTAATGGTAGCATTGCAAAAAAGAAATAAAAATTTACTGCTTCAGGGAGACCAAATTTTTCCTGCAGAGTGACTGAGTTACACTCTAGAATGAAGTTCTAGCTTAGAAGGTTGATTTAAATCCAGCTAAAACCAATGCTAAGAAATTAATTTTCCCATGTTTCTATTGGCTTAGTACCTAGAATAATTGATCCATGATATGTATAAATGAAGCCAGCAATGAAAATCACATTTTCAGTTGTGTTATCAGTCTACCTTAGCTCCTCTGACATTTCAAATGTCAAGGAAGTACAATCTGTCCTACCCTAAATCCACAGAGAAATGCAACTTAATTAGGTTTTTCTTTATTAAGTAACTATTCTTTAGAGCACTAGCAACTGAAAATGGAAAGAAATTAAATGAAAGTGCTTTTATCTGCCTGATCCCCTTCCCTGGTGGTAACTGCATCACTGTATGTGTCAAGTACAGGGTAAACCTGACCATTAAAAAAGTCAGACACTCAGCTGTAGGACAGACTGTGGATTCCAGAGGAGCAGAGAAAAAAAGGAATCTACAAAAATATGACCTTAACAGAAAGAAGTTTTTAGGAGCCTCACTCTTAAGCTATAGGAATCTGGAGCTCTGCACAAGTGATTTCATCTTCTGAATGGGAGGCAAAATGAGATGATGCAGCTGGTATTTGGATTAAAGATGAATGAGCAAGATGCCTGCTCTTACTACTTTTTGCACAAAACTACTGCCAGAGACAATGTAAGAGGGGGGTACAGTTCACCCTTGCTCTTTTGAAAACTTCTGTACCCTTTTCTCCCCAATTGATTTCATGTCTTACAGAATGGGAGGGATTGCTGACTCTACTGCAATAGACAGTTTATTTTCCCCAATTTTTTGCTTTTCTCCAATTTCCTTGCATTTTTTTCATGAATGCTAAAATTCATTTGAATCAGAGAGGGGAAGAAATGAAACTTAGAGGCAGTAATGCAAAACTCTGCTTTAAAGTTCTCCATATTCTCTCCATAGGCCAATATCTCTGCGTTCGCTTCACTTTATATGAAACTGATGGAATTCATGTGTAGCTTTTCTAGTTTGGTAAGTATTTCCATAAATGCAACAGTAATTAAATTCAGCTATTGGCAGAAGTATAGAAAGTGCAATGCTGCCAGAATAACTGAGTGTGCTATCCTGAAAATTTAACCTTTTGCAAACACTTTGAAAGTCCACACAATAGCTTCAAATTTCACAGCTTTAAAAGCACTTTAATTTTAGTCTGGGAGAATCATTCACCTCCTGCTGTATATACATTCATTGTGCCTAGCAGTTCTTCCCAAAGCAGCTCCAGAGATTTCTGGCTTCCATATTAGCCTGGTTTAGACTACTGTGCCTTTAAAGCAAAACCAACTGCAGAATCAAGCTAACATTTAATTTAGAGAGATGTGACTTTTGTCTAATGCAAACAGACCTACAAGGAAAATATTTCCTAAGTGCTTTGCTGAAGCAAGGCAATGATCTGTGGGATGAAGATGACAGGGAATTTTCTGAAATTGAAAAATTCAGGCTGAGGTAGGAGACGTGACGTGGCTGTCAGTAGAAACAGCTATTTAGGATCAACCAGAGGAGCTCAGGCCTCAGCCTCTGCATGCCAAATACAGCTCTTCTAAATGATAGAGTGGGAATTCCAAATGGGCTCTGGCCAGTCTGCTGGGATCTCGCTGGACCGCAGTGGCAATCAGGGTCCCCAAGGAAGGCACAGAGGGGAGCTCCTCTGTCCAAACCTTCCTTTGGCCACCTGTGGGTAAGGGGCTTGCTTCATTCACTCACCTTCCTACACACTTTGTTTCACTCATATAACAAGGTGGGACCACTGATTTTTGTGCAGCTCCTGTATCATAACAGTCTCTTGTAGCTGGTTTACCAGAAGCCCTAAGGGGTTTCTGCTCTTTAATCCCTCAGCAGCCAACATGGTGTGTACCTCATATGAACCCACTAAGTCCACACCAAGGATTTATACCAAATCCTCTGCTGCACAACTTCTGCAGCAAGATCACTTTCATTTCATGACTAAAAAATCAGGTAATTGATCACAAAAGATAATAAGGAGGGTAGACCTGATCATTTTATCAGCATTTTTAAAAAAAATGCTCTGTACAACAGTCTTTCAATTTTCTCTCTCTCCATGTGGAGAATATACATTCAAATAATCTAAATATAATTTAAAGATTGAAGGTTTTATGTGAACTTCATGTGAGGATATGTGTGAACTATAAAAATAGATGGAAAGAAAAATGGAAATAAAGCAGTTGAATCTAGTATGAACAGACTTTAAGAGCAGTGTATTCTCCTACAGCTTCTCTGGTAGAAAGAAACTAAAATTAGTGGGAATCTGGAAAAGTGCAAAACACAATCATAGCTCTGCTTCCTGCTCCTCTGCCTGCCTTCTCTAAGAAATGGTTACTCCTTAGTCCAGTGCCACAAAACCAGGGTAAGAACAAGAAGGATAAAGCACTGAGTCCTTTGACCCTGGCTATAAGGATATATGGCATACATGTCACCCTTAAACTCAACTTGCAGATTTTTTATGGAAGTTATTTCTGTTATTTTGGCCTATATTCCAACAGCTATGTTCTGTTAGAATGACCTTTGTCTAAAGTGCTATGAACAAACAACTGAGAAACAATTTTTATGAGAGCATGTCCTAGGTATTTGCGTGGTCCTATAAATACATGTGTGTCCCTACCTATAATTATATGGATGCATGTCTGCTCTGTGCCAGCCCTACTGATTATGACTATGGAACAGTATCTTTTCCATAGGTGACTGTATTTTAAAGATGTTACAAAAATAACTGCATCCTCTATAGCAAACACTTGAACCCTGAAGAATCATGAAGTGGTTTCTTGTCCATCCAAAATCAATCGACAAGGCAAGAAACAGGAAGGCTGTGTAGCCTAAATAAACTATTCCAGGTTGAAATAATGACTACACCAGAAACAGGTCGATTCCAGAGTGTTCAGAACATTTCCTGTGCTATGAGACTAATCTAGAATCAGAATAGATCATTAAGTTACAGATAATTTTGCTGCCAATTGTTTCCATTCACCACATTTTGAATATGTGGTCAGTGCTTTCCTTCCAAGACTCCCCAGCTGCTGCTTACTTATGCACTCATGTTTTCTTTTCACATTCCCTAGCAAGAGGCAGAGAGCAGAGAAGTCTGAGGGCTGCTTTGGGTGAGCTACAGTTGTAGAGGGAGGGTTGTAGAGGGAGTGGGTACCACATGCATTGCTGCTGAGCTCTAGAAAACTGGGGAAAATGATGTTGAATGCAAAAGAAACAGATCTCTGCCAAACAGTTTTGACTTTAATGGGTAAGAAGAGCTTTCAGGTGAGTATGAGGGCCAGCCTTCCCACCTGAACCCGACAATTTTACCTCCAGGGTCTCTATTTCAATTTTTGTTGATTTAGGCCTGAAGCAGATTTTTTTTTTTAAGTTTCCTTCTTCCTAGACTGCTGGATTTGGCATTTATTCAAAGGGAAAGGGCCCACCCAATCAGCCTGCTGGGACCTTTCCCAATAAAAACACCTCTCTGCTGCAAGCCTGTACTCACTTGCAAGTGAGTACATGGCTGAGGAAGCAGGGGGAGAAAAGAATTCCTCCAGATTTTTCCCTTTGTAGCTTTCCCTTTAACTACAACTGTGTGTGCTTCGTTTCTTCAAACATTTTTGTTTCATGCAGCAGGAGAAGGCTGTGTCTATGGAAGTAGTTTGTCACAACAGCAGTTTTTCTTTTCTCCCTTTTACTAAAATAAAAATCATGAAGCTCTTTGCAGTCAGTCATCATACCAGATGAAGAGAATGAGAAGCTAATCCAGAAGCAGGAGCTGTATGGCCAGCACCATTGCTCCAAGCTACAAAGAAAAAAAAAAAAAAAAAAAAAAAAAAGAAGAAAGAAGAAGAAGAAAAAAGAAAAGCCAGAGCTCTGGAAAAGTAGTTTGGAACAGTTTTCCCAGCTATCCATACCCCTCCTCCCCTGCTTCCAGGCTGTCTTGCTCCCAGGGTCTGGGATTGCTCAGCAGAGCCTGTGGCCACGCTGGTGCTGGTGTCTGAGCTGTGACTGGAGAGAAGTGAGGATGACTGAGAGGAATTAGTCCTGCTTCATGCAGCTTTTCCTGAATTGTTTTTGCTGTCCTTAGAATGGGGTGAAGAAAAATTATGCATCTAAGTAAGTGCCTCGCTGGGCTCCTCCCTCAGCCCATCCTTCCTTCCCCTCCTTCCCTTTCATTTTTTTGGTGTGCAGCCCACTGACTACGTGGACACTGCAGAGCAGAGGCAGGGCAAGGGACATGGAAAGACACGTCCTCTGTCAGAGCTCTTCTCCCTTTTCAAAAAGCAATTTCAGATCTAGCAATTCCCCTTGCAGCTCTGCATTTACCAGGGAAAGAAAGGGAATTTAAGGAATAAAGATTCAAAGTGATGCAAATCACACTGAAACTCCAGTGATTTCCCACATCTTCAGCCTCAGTTAATTTCAGTTTGACTGTATGGCAGGAACATTTTCTTAGCACCATTTTTCACTTTTTCCTTAGTCCTTAATCTCTTAGACAATATTTTTGGAAAACTCAGATCATATCCCAGCACTGAAAAACCCTGGTGATTATTTGATGCATAGCTTTATATAGTTGACTTCACCCAAGGTGAGAGATTGGGAATCAGCCTGGGCTTAATTATAAACACACACACACACAAATCATGGTGAAAGTTTTTATGTAGATGTTGTGGTGCACTAAGAGCACTTTTAATTGCTACTGTCTGTCCTTTTGTCTTAGTCTCATCACCAAAAAATATATGTGCTGCATGATGAGGTAAGAAATGCATGTAATGTGCACAGGAGTCTCAGGGGGCTTGTACTTGGAAAAGCAGAATATGAGTGGGAGTGGACTGTGGATGATTGTGGGGCATTGGAGGATGAATTTGTGGTGGAGTGGTATGGAAGAGCAACAGAACCCTCCAGCCTGGGGGGTTATTGTCCTCAGGATGTTCAGTGAAATATTTAGAAAGGTGCCAAGAAGGAAGAGCAATGTAAGGGTTTGGCAAGTAGCATAGAGAGAATTGATAATATGCTATCAGATGCAGGGGCCTTTCAGCACAACTGTGAATGTCACTAGAATCTGTGGAAACAAAAAAGCGATTGCCAAATAACAGTAGAAGTTTCTCAGAAATTCTGAGAAAAGGCAAAAACAGGTAAAGAAAAATGCTTTAAAACATTTAATGTCTGTCTCTGTTGGATATCACTGAAGCAATGAAAATAAGAACTCAGCCCTGTCACTGTGGCTGTTTTGTCTTTTATGAGAAAGTAAAACCAAGAAGGGATTTTCATCAGGGACCATCAATTTTTTTTCTAACATTATTAGTATTTGTTCCTCTACTGGAGGTACCTCAGGATTAAGGGCCATCTAATTTTCTTAAAATATTCCTAACCAATATGGTTGGTGGAATTATGTGAACTTCTTGCTCCACCTTCCTTCTGCAGCTGTTCCTCCATCCTTATCCCAGGTCAGTTCTCTTTGCAGCTGGGGTAAGCTCAGGGAGCATTCCCCTTTAAAGCAATGATGTCTTTTCCACTGAGGAAGTGGGACACCCACACCAAATGGATCCAGTCCTTGCAAAGTTCCTACCCACCTTAGTTTTCTATGAGAGGGGAGGGAGGACTGGATTAAACTCCCTGGGCAGCTGATACATAAAGGCTACAATTAAATAAATGCTTGAGGAAAGAAAGAGAGTGAGAGAGCACATAATAGAGATAACAGAACTCAAACTGAGAAGAGTAGGCGGTGGAAGGGAAGGGAGAGAAAATGCTGGAAAAATGCAGAGGCCAGTATTGGGGAAGACCAGCTACATTGCAGAGCTGCTCCTGGGAAGTCAGCCAGAGTGTCTCTGTAGGAGTCTTCATCTTTCTGACTGTAAAACTGTGCTAAGGCCTCACACAGCATCCAGTTAATGAGCTTAAGCAGTGGTAAGGGGAGCATCAGCTCAGATATGATTGGATACCAGCAAATCAGTTCCCCTAACTGTGCCAGAATGGAAGATGCTTGTTGGAGATTCAGACAATTCCATCTCCTTCCCTGTAAAGTCTGATGGCTCTCATTAACCCCAAATTGTCCCTAGTATTTTTCACTTTTCTTTGTGCTTCAACACCTGAGAGTACACCCACATCACCAAACTCATGTTATTGCTTTTCTAGCAATAGTCCTGCTTCAAGTTTTGACATTTCTTTTTATAACAAATATTCTGAACTTTGGGAAGTCAAAGAAAGACTGTAAATTTATTTATTTTTCAGGACCACACCTCTTCTTCCTTAGAAGAAGATCCTGCTTACTTCCATTTGAGTTTTACCAGCAAGGATTTAAGAGTATGAATGAGCAAATTGGCCCACAGAGGGGTAACACTGATGAAATGATCCAGAGTCTGCAGATGTTGGAGTTACACCCTGCAAGTACAGCTTTGTAGTCTGAAGACCTGTACTTTTTTATTGCTTTGAGCCTTGGGGCAAGTCAGAATGGAAAAACAAGATGTCATCTAGATTCAAAAAAAGGACACCAACATTTTTCTGTGCCTAAATTTTCTTAGTCTTTAAATGCAGAGACACAAAATAAAGAATTTTGAAATTTATAGCATACTGCTCGAAAATATAAATATTATTATTTAAATAAGTTTTGAGTTGAATCTTTGCATAAATCAGAGAGTAGTATTTTATTTGTATTTATTTTTAAGTATCTTGAATCTTTTTCTGATTTTCAACATGGACCCGCCGGCTCACTCTTGGATTAATTTTTTTATTTATTTCTCAATACCACATATACAAATATTTTTTTTAATAGCTTGTAATCTTAAGACAGGTCATCTGGTAGGACCAACAGAATGGCTTAGTGGACTGGCTGCTCTCTAGGTTCTCTGGATAACATCCTGCAAGTGTTACAGTATTACAGCCATGAGACCTTTCAGTATTCAACAGGTTCCTGTTGAACATCCACACATTCATTTCCAGATAAAATAAAGAGAGGTGGCAGAAAGAACAAGCCTGTAAAACCAGGACATTGCAAGTGTGTTGGCATGTGTGTGTCTGTGAGTGCATGGTGTATGTTTGTATGTACATGAGGTACAAAGAGCTGAACACCTGGGAAGGTGCTTGAGACCACACATACTCCACTGTGTGTGAACAAAACCTCTAAAATTTAGCCTAGAAATGCTTCTTTTGTTAATAATGATACTCCAGCCTTTTCCCTGTCAGAGAAAAATTATCTATAGATCCACATAAAAGCATCTGTGTTTTCTTAGTCACCATATATGGGAAAGTGTATTTGCATGGTAGTGTTTGTGTCCTAAATAAATGCAAGTGCTCATGAGCTTATGAACCAAATGTAGATTTAGAGGATTAAGACTTGATGTGGATATGTGAAGACCTGGCAACTATAATAAATATTAATGGTGGTTCAGCTCTTGTGCTCTTTCTGAAATGCCATGTACCATCTGAGCTTCCACTATGGTTCACTATCCTATGCCCTAGCTGAAATTCTTGTACTGGACCTGAGATATGCAGCTTATGTGTCTTCTCCCTGGCCTTCCCAAGCTCCTACCCAACAAACAATGCAGACAAACTACAGACCAACCAAAGCATCCTCAAGCAGTTTGTGCAGAGTGCTGAGCCTCTAGTTGGATGTACTCACTGGATGGTGATGAGAAACCAGAGATGTTCAATGCCAGGGCAATCAGGACTAGGGCAAGGCAGGTGGGAGAACCCAAAGAAAATCACCACACCTGGAGGGTCAAGAATTACCCTCCTTAGCAGGGTAAGATGATGGAGGCACAATTCAGGGCAGGAAGGTGTCACAGACAACTCACTAGCAAAGGAGAACAGTGAGCTGGCAGGAGGCATGAGCAGCTTGTAGGGAGAGGTCTTATAAAGAAGAAGCCTTCAGGTAGTGGGAGAGGAAATAATCAGAGGAAGAATGACATGATCCAAGGAAGAAACAGGTCAAAATTTTAGGGTTGTGACACTAAAAAAATGCTGCCTATAATATGACCAAAATTGTTAACTGGAGAAGATCTCCCAGATGTAGGTTATACTTTCTGACTGAGCTATTTGTGAAGATATATCATAAAAGGGGTGGCAGGATATAGCCTATATTTTCCAGTTCTCCAGACTCAGAGACATAATGCTGACCAAGGCAGTTTCTCCTCTCCCAAGTTCAAAGGGATGTTCCTGTTGTTTGTGAGGAAGTCTCAGCCACTCTTGGTACTTATACAACTCAAGGTACCCATCACCTTTGGGTGGGTCCACCTGGGACCCCTGTGGTGGCTGTCACTGAGGCTGGGGATGTTGTGGCAGAGGGGGGCAGCTCTTTCCAGGCGAGACTTTTCCCTTCCTGTGGTGCCCACGTCAAATTCATCCACGCTGGCCACAGCCTGAGCCAGAGGAAATCCAAAATTTGGAGACATCTCTTGGAGCTGGTGGCCAGCCCTCCTCCCTCCCAGGCAGAGGAGCAGCAGTGTGTCTGTGGTGTGCAGGGCTGGTTTCAAGCAGGGGGAATGTGGCTGACAGGGAGGTAGGAAAGCAGGAAAGGGACAGGCTGCAGGAGCTGACAGCAGTGTTCACCATCCTCCCTGAGTTTTGATACTCACACCACACGGAAATAGAAGTAATTCCTCACATTTTCTGACTCCTCTCATTCCCAAGCAAGCTAAGGGGGGGACACTTGCTTTCATAGCCCATCCCTTTTTTCATCATCAGTCTGGCTCCTTCGCTTTCACAGTAGCAAGGCAGCAAGCTTTTCCACCTCTTTCCAGGCTCCTCCTGCCTGACTTTTTCTGTTAAATTTGATGGTGACCCACTTAATAGAACTTGCTTTAGTGTGTCTGGAAAATTTCAGTAAGGGTTGACTTAGGCTACCTATTCCTCATTAACCATTGAAAGACACTTAAAGTGTCTTTCAACATAGTGCAAATGGCTTTCAAATATAGTACAATTGAGATCAAGAATGACTTTGAATAGAAATTGTATGTGATTATTACAAGGACTATAGCTTTGAAAAATAACAATCTTTTAGGACTTCTCACATAGTCGAAACCAGGAGATAGCAATAAAAAAGTGTTTTAAACCTTGAGTAGGATCTCTGCAAATAAATCTGACTAGAAAACATAGACAAAAGATCATTTTTACAAGAAATTAGGCTCAACTTATTTTTTATTCATTCCATGGCTTTAATTCTAAACACAGGATGAGAAGCTGCTGCTTTTTAAATTAAATCCTTACCTTGATCTGCACAGCCTCAAACTTATTCATATGAGAGTAGGAAAAAAACCCCACATACCATTACTTTCAAAACCTCCCCATTGTATTTTTATATCCTCTTGTTTCATCTAGTCTTTTTCAGTCTAACTGCCACTCTGTATTATAGGGTGTATCCAAATTCAGGGAAAACCTCTGGCCAATTGTTTTTGAGGAACTTTCCGAAGGACTGCGCTGCTCTGCTTGGGGGAGTGAGAGTGCCACGTTGCTGCCTGGTTATAAAGGCTGAGAAAACCATCATGGTTTCTTTTGCAGCTCTTGATGTGGCTCTGGGTGGTAACTTCCCAGGCCAACATTGTTTTTTTTTTTCCCCCTTGGCTGCAAGGATGTGGCAGGATTGTACTTGCTGAGAAAGCTGTGGAGGCTCTGAAGTGTAAAACTGGATCACAGAGACCATCTAGTGTTGTCAGCCTGCACCACCACAGCAGCAGTGTCTTGTTTCTGCATAACACAGCTGTTAGCATTCTGCAGTCTGCTGGATTAAATATTTCAGAGAAAGAAATCAAATAGCACTTGAATACTATAGGTTAGCACAACCAGTTTTTAGCAGTTCTAATTGAGAAAATTAGAAAAATACATTTGAGTGGTCTTTTTAGGTGTTTAGCTCTAAATAAAAGGAAAGCTGTGTTTTTCAACATATTCACAGAGAATCTATCCCTATTTTTCAACTAATATTTTTTAAACAAAGTAGAAAAGGTATTGGGGGAGGAAAGGACAAAAGAATCTTACTTTGGAAGGTCGAAATTTTTCATCTTTGATACATTCACCACAAGGCACCATAGCCCAAGCTCCACTCTGCACAGGGTGCTTGGAGAGCAGCAGATGTGATGCCTGGGCATGAGGATCAGGACATGCAGTGACAGAAAGCTGAGCTGGACCCCACCAGGAGAGATGTGGGGCTGCCATGAGATTTAACAAATAGACACAATAGAGAATTAGAATTTAGTTTGCAGATAGGAAATTCCTCAAAATAGCATCTAGAGTCAAAGGATGGAGGGAGAGAGGGAGGGAAAAAGGAGCACACTCCCCACAAGTCAGGCTAATGGGGATTCTGCTGCACAGCAATTAATTTGTGTGATTTTTTTTTCACTGAAACAATAAGCCTTTGTGCAATCAAAAAATTTGTGAAAGCATTTTTTTTTCTCCAAAAGGTACAGCCTACCAAAAAAAGGAAGAAAAAACTGGCAGAATATCTGAGACAAAGATGTCCAAAACCTAAAAAAAATTTTATTTCTTATCAATCCAAACACTTTTTCAAATTAAGAGGGATTTTATGCAGTTTTTTCATCTTATGCACCTATACTTGCACCTTATATTTGTGCACTAGATGTAAGCCCTGTTCATGTGTTGATTATCTGACAGAATGAAAGCCTGGACACGTCCTAAAACCCCACAGGTAATAAATAGGAGAGACTAAAGTGAGGAGAAATCTGTGAACTGCTATAAGAAAATCTCCATGGAATAGGACAGCAAGGACATTTGTCCTGTGTGATATGGAACAGTGTAAGGAATACTTCAACATTTTTCTAAAGTGTTAAAATATTGGCAGAATATTCAAAGTCTATTCTTTTACTTCAGCTTTGTGAAATTGAACTTTCTGTACCTTCACTGTTCCAGCACATGCTCCTGAACTGAGAAAATTAACTAATTTAAATGAAGACACAGTTTTCATTCCTAGCCAAAATATTTTGTGTTCCTTTATCATGAGCAGGGCAGAAAATGTATTGTACTAAATTCAACATTAAACACATTAAGGTGTGATATATTCTTACTGTAGACATTGTCTCTACTGTATGCATTTAGCAATCCAAAGGGTGATCTTTAATTATAGCACAAAAACAAATGAAACTGCCTTAGTGATGTGTGAGCTAACAGAAAAAGTTGATACTTCTTTTTAAAGGAGCCTGGGAAATTAGTAGGGTTTTTTTCCTTTCCTTTCCTTTCCTTTCCTTTCCTTTTCCTTTATCCTTTCCTTTCCTTTCCCTTTCCTTTCTTTCGTTCCTTTCTCCATTTCCTTTCCTTTCCTTTCCTTTCCTTTCCTTTCCCTATTCTTCCTTTCCCTTTCCCTTTCCCTTTCCTTTCCCTTTTCCCTTTCCTTTCCCTTTCCTTCCCTTTCCCTTTCCTTTCCCTTTCCCTTTCCCTTTCCTCTTTCCCTTTCCCTTTCCCTTTCCCTTTCCCTTTCATCCTTTCCCGGGATCTCCCTTTCCCTTTATTTCCCCCTTTCCCCTTTCCCTTTCCCTTTCCCTTTCCTCTTCACCTTTCCCTTTCCTTTCCATTTCCTCTTCCCTTGTCCCTTTCGCCTTTCCCTTCCCTTTCCCTTTCCGCCTTTCCCTTGTCCCCTTTCCCTAGTTCGCCTTCCCTCTTTACTCCTTTCCCTCCTGTTCCTCCTTTTCCCTCCCGTTTCCCTTTCCTTTCCCTTTTCCCTTTCCCTTTCCCCTTTTCATTTCCCTCCCTGTTTCCCTTTCCCTTTTCCCCTATTCCCCTTTTCCCTTTCCTTTCCCTTTCCCCTTTCCCTTTCCCTTCCCTTTCCCTTTCCCTTTCCCTTTCCCTTTCCCTTTCCCTTTCCCTTTCCCTTTCCCTTTCCCTTTCCCTTTCCCTTTCCCTTTCCCTTTCCCTTTCCCTTTCCCTTTCCCTTTCCCATAGTGATAGAACAAGGGAAAATGACATTAGACTGAAGGAGAGCAGGTTTAGATTAGATATTAAGGAAATATTCTCTACTGTGAGGGTGGTGAGGCACTGGAACTGTCTGCCCAAAGTTGTGGGTGCCCCATTTCTGCAGTGTTCAAGGCCAGGTTGGATGGGGCTCTGAGTAACCTTGTCTTGTGAAAGGTGTCCCTGCCCATGTCAGAGGGATTGGAACTAAATGGTTTTTAAGATCTCTTCCACCCAAAACCATTCTAAATTACTTTCCTTTAGAATGAACAACAAACTTATTTGGAGAGTAATATTTAAAAGTTAAAAAATATTTCTCTGGTGAAGTGTTTTGATTCAACTTAACTTTCTTCTTAAAGTTATTTTATTTCTTAATTTATGACCTTTGATTTTGCTGTGCTTAGCACTGATAGTCCATCTATTGTTAGTTTTAAGCTGGTGTGCATCCATCACATTATAATGAATAGGTGTGACTGTTCTGCACACTTGATCTATGTCCATGCCCTCCCTTTCCACCATCACAACAACCCTGCCTCCACATCCTTTATCAAGAAAGAAGCAAATGGTTTTCAAACCATGCAGGGTAGCCTGTGTTGACAGACTCTGCAGGGGTAAATACCTCCATGAAGGCACTAATTTAAATCTTCTTCCTCTAGGTGCTTTATCTGTCTCTCTGACATAGCTGCTATTTCTTCAAATCTTGCAAAGATTAGTTAGCAGTTCAGAAGTTATTGGGGGTAGACACAAGCAAAGCAAAAAGCCATTTCACAAAGTCATTGCTGGAGGTGTTTAAATGATGTAGAGGTGGTACCTGGGGACATGGACTAATGGTGGACTTGGCAGTGCAGTTAAACTGTTATTGTTTAAACTCTTGAACTGGACTCACTGATCTTAGAGGTCTTTTTCAACCTAAACCGTTCTATGTTTCTGTGATTTCTCACCTCCTCCTTTTGTTTGCTGGCACCTCATGTGAACAAGGTCACAGAGGTGTGAAAGCTGAAAACAAGCTTGTGGTGTGCTGAGTTAGATGCCCACGGCTCTCTAATTAGCTGGAATTTATTTCAAAAGAGCTCTTTGCCCTTTAGTGGCCATGTTCTGCCAGACCAAATAACTTGAATTTTCTTCAGTAGCATGGCACAAGGGGCATTTCTGGACTATGAAGTTCACACACCTCCATTCATGTCACAGCTCTGTGACACTTTGGGAAAGTGTCTGCAGCCTGTGTTGAAGGAGGAGGAAGGAGCAGGGATACATCTTGAGGAGGGAAGCTCTGCTGAAAGGAGGTTGGGCACAGCCCATGCTGCAGTTTTGCTGCAATTTTGCCTTTTGAGCAATGAGGGCCCCTGGAGGCCATGGCAGCAGCCCTCTTTAACCTTTAATAATTGTAACCAGGGATGAGATGAGGCTTTCTGATTAACTAGATAATAAATACAAAGAAATTTGTCCTTCAGAACTGCTGCTCCTTAACTTTCCAAGACAGCAAACTTCCAAAGCCAGATTTGAAACAACTGCACTAGTATTTCCTAGCTGAGATTTCTTTTTCTTCAGACTTCAATGGAACTGGAGTCCAAACTTCTGTGCTTTAAAATGCACAACTTTCCTATTAATATAGCTGCTGTTGGGATGTTTGTATTCTAAGACTGTTTTTCAAAAACAAACACAATGTTTTGTAGCTGTGGCTGCTGGCACCTTAATGTACCTTCAAAGGCAACCAATCTGTCTGTCTTCAAGAAGAAAAAGCTAGCACAAACATAAAGGTCTCTATTAATGCTTGTTTTCCTGTTTTTCTTATGAATTTTGTATTTTTTTCCTTTTCATCATATAAAATTGTGGTAAATGAGAATGCAGCACATGGTTTTCCTCTGTATATGATGAATATTAGCAAATAAAGTACAAAACATCAGTCTCACAGGTAATGGACTAGTGAAAATCACAGGGATTTAAATGAGGAACTTATTACAGCAGCTATCACATACTGGGATATTTTCTTGCTTGTCTCCACACATTAATTATTTAACACAAATCAAGGGAGTTCTTCTAGATTTTAAGTCATATTATGAAAATCTAGATGTTATCCAGCATCAAGTTATAATTATAAAGTACTTGCAGTAATGAAAATTATAGAATACTCTTTTGTTGTAAATATAAACAACTTTCCTCTGTGACTTTGTTCTTTGCAAAACATTTAAGGAAATTATGTATTTGAAATTCTGCTGGTTTTGGAGCTAAAATGCCAGAGAAAAGTGCATTTTGTAAAAGAGAGGACTGACTGAGCCTCTGGCCATGTAACTAATGAAACTCAGAGTAACTCCAAACAGTATTTATTTAACTCTCCTGGCAAACATGATGATTCCTACCTTTGAATCTCAATCTCTTTCCAATCTTACATGGTTGCTGGAAGAATTCCCTTTCCTGACATGCAGAGATGTGCATAAAATAAACCTGCACAGCTTCACCAGTTTTAATCTTGCCATAATGTATTCCTAACAGCACAGTGCTATGAGAGTTCATGTAGTTATCAGCAGCACCACATGGTGTCTGTAGTGCTAAAGAAAAGAATTCAGATGAAATACAGCTTGAAATATTTTAGCAGTGGATTTTTTTTTCTTTTTGGAAACTGACCACACTCACACAGTGAGAAAGAGGGAGAAAGTAGTGAAAGTAATACAACATTTGCTGCTTTCTGACAGGTGCATTATAAGAAAGTGTGCAGGCATGAGAACCTAGAAACATGGAAAGATGGGACTTGGAGGGATCTCAAAAGTTTGTCTGGTACTGCAGCTCTGTATATGTCATTCTTGAAAAGTATTTGAGAAAAAGACATAAAAGTAAGATTTTATTGCCTTTTCAAAGAATTTCTTCCAGGGTTTCACTAGAATTAGCACAGGATTAATTTTTTTTTAAACTCACTCTTTCTTGCTCAATGTCTCATCACTAATGGACTTTGAGATCAAATCTTTCCTTTACTCTTTCTCTATATTCCTGTGAATTTTGTCCAGCTGGTCCACATCTTTCTTGAAATACAGTGCTTCAGACTGAACTCAGCTCTTCAAAGGAGACCTAATGAGCTCTGAGCAGAGCATAGGTCATGACTCTTGCTCTTTGCTGGCTCAAATTATATGTTTCATATTATGGTCATATTTGTATTTCCTTAATATTTTTAATTTTTATTCAGCTTTCCACTTCTAAAAAAATCTCCCTTCTGTTTTTCTGTGTTACAGACAAAAATTTGTCTCTTGTCCAATTAATTTTTCTGGATCAAATGACGCACCTCCTTGTCCCTGCACCATGACTTGCCAGAGCTTTAACTCCAAATTTCAAGGATATTATTAACTCTCATCTTGACAATGACTGGTGCTATTCTCCAAGCAGTCATGTCTTCAGATCCTGAGCACTAGGGGTGGTATTAAAGGTATCTGAATGCAGCTGAGACCTCTGCAGGACTTCACTCAATGCAGCCTCCCCTTCTTACAGCTGATCACTCACAGTCACTCTCAGGGGATGACTTCCCACTCACTCTCCAGTAGTATAATCTAGACTACTTTTACCTAGTCTGATGGTGGATTGATTAATGCTGAGTGCAATTTGTTTCCTGGTTTGCTTGTTTCTTTGGCTTTTGGTTAGTTTTGGGGGAATTTTTTTTTTTTTATTCCCCTCCTAGAGATTTGCAAACAGGTTGTTGGATCATCACTGGCATTTTTCTCAGGTTAACTGAAGTTTTGATACCAGGCTCTTTCTTTTTATTTATTTTTTTAATATAAGCTTCATGTTTTATGCTGATGAGTACCACATTTCTCCTTGAATAACTTAAAATAATTGTTAGCAGTGCAGAGAATTATCCAACCATTTTTAGATATTATATTAGGTATTAAGTAATGAGAACCACATTAATCAAATGTATTAAATACTTGAAGATGAGGTTGTTCTTTCCTACCACATATAAATTATGCTATGTCACTTGATAGTAGTCTTTTTAATGAAGAATGTCTTAGTGAAAATCATTATCTTATTCTTCCCTTTATTTGTTTTTAATGGTTTGTGTTAATTGCAGCTCATTCTATTCCTTGCCATTCCAAGCAGTTGTGCTATAACTCTGTATTAAGCCTGGTAACTCAGCCTTTCTTTTTGTTTTTGTCTTATAACTGAACTCCATGACTGTTCATTTTTTTGTCAAAATGATCTTATACTATACTTCCTATGCCCCTCCCCAACTGGAAAATTAACACCTACCCTTAGTAATAATTACTTATTATTCTTGTTCCCTTCTAAGTTCTTATTTTAGCACTGAGAGAAGGTGTTATAAAAAAATCCTTGGAGTTTAATGGTGTTTGCCTTTCTGAAATCTGTAATTCTGGCTTTTCTTTCATTTCTTCTGTCCTAATGATCATGAACTTTGTCATTTAATGGCCATTCTCACCTCGGTTACCTTCTACTTTGAGAGAGGAATTTTCTGCTCTATCAGACTTGTACTTGACAAGCCATCCCTTCTTGTTGCTCACTCCACCTGTTGATCATGGGCTGGATGGAAAGTCTGTACTGCATGGCTAGTTTGTACCTGAGTGATGTCCACTAATGTCAACTTGTAACATGAGAGATGTTTCTCTAAGAGCTTACAAAAAACATCCTCGTGAATATTATCTTCTTTATGTGCTCATCAGCATCATGAGATCTCTATTTTTCTCTTTATTAATCACCACTGAGAAACTTTCAGCAGAACACACTAGCAACTAAATCAAAGCATTTGTATCTATACTTGACTTTAAGGGCAAAGATTGCTTCCTTTTTGCCTTCCATCTAATTTCTGGACAAGTTGTTCCCTTGTGGAACAGTATTTGTTCACAGAGGCCATCTCACCAATTCTCTGCCAAGCCATGGCTGTGAGCAAGTTCAGGCACAAATGGTTAAACCTGAAGGAAAGCAGGAATGGCTGGCACAGGCTGAAGGCCTCTTACAAAATATGTATCTTATTCCCAGGCTGGATTTTGACTCAGTCTCTATTCCAAGTCATGGTTTGGTATCTCAACTCTCATCTACATTTCTGATTTGTGTTGGCACTTTAACCATGTTCATGCACTTCCCCTATTTAACAAGACTCTCAATATAACTGTTATTCAAAAAGAAATTTATCCCTCATTTGGAAATACACTTGTAGTTCTTGGGCAAATTATTTGCATAGATAATTCACACATTATTTAAGGCCTGTGTGAGTCTATTTGAGATGTGCAATCATTTAAATTATAAGTAAGGGATTAAAATGAAGTGAAACCTGATCCTTCCATTCTTAATTCCTGTAAATAGCATGTATATCCTCGATCCATGCTAAGAGATGCAGAGAAAGGCCTGCAGATTTGCAGCAGGAATTTTGCTCTTTCATGAATAGTAATAAAAGTATTTGTTTTACTGGTGAATTGGTGGTTGAATGATTTTCTTGCTGATCCTTTTAAGAAGCACATTTTCTTTTGGGTTTTTTCTGTCTTTTGGGGGTCCTTCTCTGGTACCTGGAAGATAAAGATTCAAGATTGATTATCAACATTCTTTGTAAGAATAGATTATTTAATCAGCCACCCACAATACATTCACAGCTAAAAGCTTGATTTTGGAGTGGTGTGAAAATAGTTATGAGGAGAATTATAATAAGAAAAGAAATCACTGACAGTAAAGCTCTACTTAAAAATTCCCAGAAGTCAAGGTACTAAGTTCTTCCTGTCATACTCCACTGCCTTTTTAGGGAGGTTTTTATTCTTTGGACTATTTTCAAGAGTTGAAATTAAAGATTAGACCAGAGGCCCTTACAATGACAGACACAGTATGTACCAAACCATTGGCTGACTGGGATGTTTGGTGGGGACATGAATTGAGTGTAGTACTGACTTTTAAATTCTGGGGGTTTTGAAGAAGCACTGAAATCACCTCGAGGGGGATGGATTGCCAACCTTGGAAGATGTTTGTATATCCCACAGCTTTTGATTAGATTGGTGACCTTTATTATTTTATTGCAGCTTTACCCACGGACAGTAGTGACAAATCCCTAATAATACATTATGTCTCCAAAAAAATCCCATACTTAACAAACAAAAGGTGAAAGAAAATGCCCATATTCTTCCTGTCAGATGAAAACAGCTAGCCTTGTTTCAGTGGTGATCTCTGAGAAACAAAAAAACACATTGCAATTGTTAGTGATAAAAATCTGACTTCTCTGCCCATGACTAATTCCAATGGGCCATCAACACACCAGGCAGCAGCTTTTGGGAGCAGATGGTCCTGGCAGCAGCAGGGGGCAAGAAGGATATTTCTGTAATGCTTATGGCATGAAATAGCTGAGCTCTGACAACTTTGAAAATACTTTTAGATGTTTTTTTATGTCTGAACTGAGGCACTGGAAGACTGAAGGTTCTGTTGAGCAGTCACTGTTTTATGCCTTTACACATTCTGTAGTGCAGCAGAGCCATTGGCAAATATTAGATGGTTATGGCACATTTATGAAACCAAGCCATCAACAAGACACAGCTATCAGTGCATGGACACCTGAATCAAAATACTTCAAAGAAGGAGCAGAAGTATTTAGAAAAGAAAAGAAAAGAAAAGAAAAGAAAAGAAAAGAAAAGAAAAGAAAAGAAAAGAAAAGAAAAGAAAAGAAAAGAAAAGAAAAGAAAAGAAAAGAAAAGAAAAGAAAAGAAAAAAGAAAATGTTTGGTTTGCACTCTCTTTCCAGTAGTATAATATACAAAATAAAGTCTATTTCCATTCTTATAAAAATGAAAGCAATAAATTTTTAAAAAATCAACACAGTACTCACAGAAATTGAACGGAGCTGGCTTATATCTCTTGATTTTAAAATGTGCTATGTGTACTCTGTTGTTTATGCCATGAGAATCTCACTACTTTTCAGAGCTGAGTTAACCTGCTGTAAAATTTGCAGTCTGGTGTATCTCACACTACTTTAAGCATAGTATATTTTCCATAAATTCATATGCCCTTTAATTGTAGAATTAAACTAAGATCTCATATAAAACAGCACAGTGGCAAAATAATACCAGGGTATTTTTAACTTTCATATTTTATGAGCATTTCTCTCACATATCTATTTGAATGGTATCACTCTACTTTCTAAAGGCAAATATACAATGATGGAACTGTGGTTGGGACCCATCTTCACACAGCTTGAATAGAAAGATGGCACATTCATCTGGCAGCACTTTTACCAGGATTTCAAAATGATGCTGTGAGGAACAAAGAAATTTCAAAATGACTAACTACAAAGTTCAGAATTCATTGCTCATTGTCACCATCATAGTGATTCAGAAGTTGTTTATAGCTATTTCTTAAATTTTAAATTAAATTAACCTGCAGGTACAAAGCACATAATTAAAACACCTCAGATATTTATGGTTATAATGCATAGTTTTGCATACAAGCAAATCTTCCAGGATTTTGAGGGATACAGCGCAGTCAGCAGAAGGACTCCTCTTATTGTTAGAATGCTCAAATCTGGACCACTTGGAAATTTAACTCCAAAGTGACTGGATGTAACTCACATATAGTTTTATGAGAGCTTTATGCTTAACTGCCTTCCTAAGGCTGAGAAGATTGATTTTTATCAGGACTTTACCTTGCCCATACAGGATGTGCTGTGTTTGAACCATGAGAACTAAAAGCAGAGTCACCTACACTTCAGAATGCCTCAGAGTAAAGATTGCTCCATCAAAAAGTAGCCAAGTAGATTAGGATAGTAATTTAAACTTTGTGAGACAAGATAAAAATGACTGCACTAAGAATTCCAGGTACTCCAGTCAGCAGGTTGGGATCTTTTGATCCTGGTGTAAGTCATGTCTGATTCAATTTATTTAAGATGCATACACTCCAGGTGTTTAGAGTCTTTCCCATTTCCTAGTAGATCTTAATGTTGCCCCTGAGAGTGCTTAATGAACTGTGTGTTGGTCTGTGCTTAATCTTTACCCTGCAGCTTGCCCTTGGATGTTGGAATATTTTAAGCATGATTTCATGGAAGCATTGATCCTCTCTACATAACAATTCACATTTTGCCTCAAGAACCTTCCCTTCCTTCCCATTCTCCTGCTGTCTTTGCTGTCCTCTGAAAAACCAGCTGTAGCCTGGGATGTTCTGGGAGGCATCTCAACAAAAAAGTCCACCAGTTTTGTACTAAGCAACGAAATCCACAGACACCACAAATTTAGATGCCTGAAAAAATTATTTTTCTGTCACCAGAATTTGATTTTCTATAATCATGAGCCAAAAAGTTGTTGTTGTTGTTGTTGTTGTTGTTGTTGTTTTCCATATCAAAAGGACTCCTCTTGGGTGACGGAAGTTTTGCTTTGGTTCCTTCTTTCCAGAAGACACTCTTTTCCCAGAGATCCTGAGGTGAACAAGTTGGCAGTGGAAATATTCTATGGGACATATTTTTATCTCCTGATGTCCTCCAGTTGATCATTTTGCCCAAGACATAGTGACACGTACCTCAGGGTGAAAAGCTGTCTTCTCCATGGACATGTGAGTGTTTTGTTTTTTTATAAAAACCTGACCATCTGAGACCTATTGCAGTGTACCACAGGATCCCAGACCCACAGTGAATTTCAAACTCCACTCTGGCTTCTTGGTGGGTTTTGCTTTTATTTCTAGGATATATCGCTTCAGAATAGCTGCCATGTCATACCTCTATGAGCCATCAATAAAAAAACAAATCCTAGATATAATCATTAATTGCCATATGTGATATTAAATGACAAAACATCTCTCTCCTATGGAGTAAATATTAAAAAGAAACCTACATTTTTTGAAGTTGAAATGTATATTTTGCTTTTGAATTTTTAACCTATTTTACTGATTTTTTTCAGCCTTCTCAATGCAACAACCCCAGGTCCTTATCAGACTCTAGGTTGTGCTGCTGCACTCCAACACTTCTGAAGTTTTGGCCTTTCACTCTAGATTTTCTTAACTCCCATTGTGAGTTATATCTTACTCTTGTCGTAAATGTAAAGAATAAATTCTATTCATAACTAAAATTTTAACTTTTTCTCAAGCCATCTTGAAAAATTGGACCTATAGCTCAAGAAATTTCACAGCAGAAAAATATGCAATCAAATGGATCCTTCCTGTTGTATGACAGCAATACCAACACATTAATTCTCTTTAATGATGCATAGCTGCTCTTTGAAATATTTGTGTGGGGCTTTTTCCAGTGAACATTATTTATATGATAAATACCATCAACATACATATTTTAATTGGATAATTGGCACTTTTATTGGTGAGAGTTTACACTTGCCACACATTTTTTTTTCGCATGAACCTCAGACAAGTTCTGTAAGAAGCAAAGAGGTATCACTGGCCTGATTTTGTGAGGTGTTGAGCACTTGATTTCAATGAGAATTGCAAGCCCTCACTCCTCTGGAAGAGAGGAAGCTAAGTGGATTTTGGCAGATCTTGGCCTGCTAGGGAGACAGATTGGCAGAGTCCCTTGGGACTGAGTCCTGAGGAACAAAATAGTCCTTAGAAGGCTGGACATTCTTCAAGAAGGAAATCTTAAAAGCATGAGAGCAGACTGACCCCAACACTAACTGTGTTCAAAGTTGAGCCATCAGGGAAGAAGCCCAGCCCAGCTGAAGAGAGAATTTTGGCTGGAACTCTTCCTGAGCTGAAAGACAGGCATGGGTAGAAGAATGGAGCTGATCCAAAGGGAAATAGAGACACACACAGAAGTCTATGGATGTGGGTGGGATCCACCCAAGGATACTGATGGCACTGGCAGAAGTGTTCCCTGAGCCACTTTCCATCATTTACCAGCAATGCTGGCTAGCTGGGGAGGTCCCATGACATCCATCTACAAGAGGGGTCAGAAGGAGGATCCAGGATGCTCTCAGCATGGTTTCACCGTTGGGAAAGCTCATGGAGCAGATTACCTTGAGAGCCATCACATGGCACACACAGGACAGCCAGGGGTCTGGGAAAGCCAGGTCCTGCTGGACCAAGCTGCTCTTCTATGCCAAGGTGACCACCTTAGTGGATGAGGAAAATTCTGTGAACGTGTCTACTTGGACTTCAGTAAAAGTTTTGACACCACCTCCCACAGGTGGAGAAACTAGTCTGGAGAACAGGAGGTTATTGCAAGGTAGTGATTGTTCTATTGTCCCAAGTAACAAGTGCAAAAGGAAATAACAAGTTGCATGAGGGCAGGTTTAGATTGGATGCTAGGAAAAATTTCTTCATGGAAAGGGTTGTCAGGCAGCAGAACAAGCTGCTCAGGGAAGTAGTGGAATCACCATCCCTGGAGGTGCTCCAAAGATGTGTAGATGTGGCACCTAGGGACATGGATTGTTAGTGGACTTGGCAGTGTTAGATTTGCTTGATGATCTTAGAGGTCCTTTCCATTCAAGCAATTCTATGATTCTACTTTTGTCTGCCACTAGCTGGGATGTGTAAGACATTTTAATATAAAAGAAATAAGTTATGCAGGTACAGAGAAGTTAGACAAGTTAATTGCATCCTTCATTTTTTAGCATTCAGGTAGGCCCTAATTAAGCAAACAATCTTCTTTCTGGAGGTTCTGATGTGAGGGCTGGTCTCATGTGATACTTTGAGTAAAATAAATAATTTGAAGATTTTTGTACTAGTAATTGGAGCACAGCTCATTTCCACCTGCAGATCTCCCAGCTAAATATGAGGGACACTGAAGTATCTGAGGTGAGGATAGTATTCACAGTCATATTCAAACATGACTATTTGACAAGACCTTAGGAATACTTAACAAGAACCACAGCAGAAGCAGGGACATGCTGTCTTTCCAGGGGACAGTAATCCCATCTAGAAGAGACCCCACTCAGTGCATGTGCCTGGGATGGCCTTGTAAAACATCTCTCTCAGCTGCCACTTTCCTTTCCTGACATATTTAAGTGAACCTAATATGCTAAGCCTTTTTGTGCTGGAAGTTGCTGTTACTCAGTTTTTGTTAGAAATGTTGTGTGCTGAATGTGCTTTGCTCAGTTAGCATAATGCCTGGTCTCCTGTGCATAGTGTGTTTAATATTCCAGACCACAATATTTGAAGTTTCTCATACAATGGAAAAGTCACAAAAGCCCTACATTGATTTTATTTCCAGTCAGGTATATATAGACCATTCTGGAGGAGTTATGCTGCCCAATGTAATTTGTTTGATCTTCCTGTAGGACAAGATGAAACCAAGCTACACTAATTATGTGTGCAACTGGGAAAATGATAGGGTTTGTTAAACTGAAGGATTCAAAGCAGGGATCATAATTTCTACCTTCTAATGAGCAACTAGAAAATAATGGTGAGATATTTAACAATATGTTTCTTATGTGAAGGAAATTAATTGCTATGTTGACAGTGATTTAAGGCAGTGGTTTATGTAATGAAATTTCCTTAACTACAGCTAGAGAGGGTCTTGCTGCCTTATCTTCTCTTTTCAGTCTTACTGCTCAGAGAAACTGATGCTCCCCTTCAAAGTCTTAGCTGAGATCTTCCATGGCCTTTCATCCCAACACAAATGTTTCCACACTGACCTGTGGGACCAAGGGTTTTACTGAGCCCAATTCCTGGGTAACCTGATAAACAATCCCAACAGAATAATGTCAGAAGTCAGGACTGGAAGCATTTGTTATCCAGATGACAATTTTTGAGGCCATAGAGTTGCCATTCATGTCTCAGATGTTTAACACGTGGAACTTAGGGGGAGGTAATGCCCCAGCCCCCTGCATCCTGCTCTCTGAGTAACCATCCAAAGTGCTTCTTTAGGTTTGTAAAGCCAGAATTAAAAGTTTGCTTGTGTTTACAGGCTAAATTTTGTTTCTTTTACAAAAAGGAACATTCAAATGCTCTCCATTGCTGTTATTGACATCCACATTACACTAGTCACCTTTTTGTAAAGTTAAAATGTGAACAGTCTAAGTGGGTGAAAAAATTTCTTCAGAACAAATGAATCACCTCAGACATGTATGGTTTTATCTCTGTGGCTTTGTCTTTTTCTCTAACACAGAGGAACCTGAAGTTATTCACTTGTAAAAAGCAGCTTATTAAAATGTAACATTGAAAATGCAATTTGCCACTAAGAAGAAAATCAAAGAGAAGGGAAGCAAAGCACAGAGGAACGTAAGACTGTGATGTACTTACTGAACCATTAAAAGCAAGTCCTCTGAAACTGTCTACAATGTTAAGTGTTTTCCTTGACAGTGTTAATTTGCTGCAGAGATAATGGGGTGTGAGACCCTTTATGGAGTACTTGTGTTCTGGTATGGGCTGCATAAAAGAATGGTGGTGGGAAGATTGAGGGAAGTGATCAGTGTTGGCAATGGTCCTGTATCATATCCAAATTTAAACTTAAACCCTCCTCCAATCAACACTTCTGTTATTGCATATGTGTATATGTTATACTCTATATGTGTATTTGTATATATTGTTCAGCACATTCTGACTTGCTGCCCTGCCTCCACTGGACCTAGCTTGAATAGCCATCCAATAGCCAGTCAGTGCAAAACACTTGCAATGCTTTCACAGCTAGTCTGTAATGTCAGTTTTTAATATTCACAAAAATCTTACTTTTTAATGCCAGAATATATTTCCATCAAAATTCTGTTTCTATTTTTTTCTGGAATAAAATGCTGTTTTGAAAAGCTGATATGGAATGGAACCAATATCCTCAGGTTACTGTTCATCCTCTTGCCTGATTAGTAGCTCTGGAATACTGGATTTCAGCATTTGGTTGTTGTGTTAACACTTATGTTTTATTTTTATTTTTCTTTGCATTATCTTACTTTGCAAGGCTGTGTAGTAAACACTTCTGGTTTACAAAGCACAAAGCAAAGTTATGTTGCTATAGAGATTTTGCTATAATGGTAATATCTTATTATGTATTAAGATAATGGAATATTACAGTCCCTTAGAGGAAGACACACACAAATTCTGACAAATGCAAAAATCAGTAAAACATGAATATTTAAACAGAGACGTAAAACATTAAAAATATCCAACAACATCTGTTTCAGAAGAATTTTAGGGATATGGAGTGTAACACTGAACATTAAAGAAACATTGCTGATGATGCTATTTCAAAGTTTATGTAATTTATACACGTTGAACATTGATGTTATGGTTATGATGGTGTGAAATTAAAAAGTGAGAGAGAAAAAGCAAAGGATAAATTTAACCATAACCAGCATCTGCAATGAACCTCAGCATTTTACAGAGCCTCTGTGGATAGATGGGCACCTCAGGATAGATGCTGAAAAACTTGGATATTCTAAGCTGCATGGTTAAGGACTTCCAGTGAAATAGCAGACATCTCTATGAAATGGATCTGGCATAGCAGAGGGCAAACAGGGGTGGAAATCATCTTGTACTCCAAATCTGGTCCAAAATAAGCGGTTCCACGCAGCTGAGATTGGCAGGTTCAGTACTCACCACATCTAGTGACCTGTCTGAATATTTGTGCTGGAAATGGAAGGCATGGGGGTGTTAGGAAGCCTTTCCCAAATCATCCCACCAATGCATCACATCATCCTGCCTCTCTGAGTCCATCTGGCTCACCCAAATGTTACAAGAGTAAAACCCTCAGGACCTGTGCGCACCTGTGGAGCAGAAAAATCCTGTTTTTATTTATCACTTCTCCTTCACTTTCCTGGAGTGCAGCACTTAGTAAAACTCTGTGTCACCAGCTTGCTTTTAGGGCTTCTGGGTGATCACTGTATATGTGACCCTAAGGGAAAATCTGTCTCTTTTTGAAAGCTATTTTTGAAAGTTGTTTCACAGCAGAAGTCATACACTGAGTATTTAAATTAGCTTCACAGGAAATGTGAAGGAATGGAACAAAATCACTGACAGTGTTGAGGTACAGAGAGGTACAGACTGTTTAACTGTAGTCATGAGTTTGTGTGAATTCTCCAATCCAGCTGTTGCCTTTCTCAGTAACCACAAGGGAACAGAGGTCTTCCTAATTGTTACCCCTCATGAGTCTTGGTTGTCTGGCTCTTCAGCATGACCATTTTCCTGCTAGCTGAGAGGGCTCAGGCTGGAAAGCACAGGAGAAATGCCACTGGGAAATCACACTGCAGCTGAGTTAGTGTCCAGAGCACTCGAATCTAGAGAGTGTGACAGCCTCCTTGGTAGCAATGGCTTGTTGCATTCCCTAATCACCAGGCAAGTTCTGTTCAGTAGGTCAGTAAAAGGCAAGAAATGCATAATTTTCCAATAAAAATTAACACAGTTTCAAACTATAAGCTCTTCAAATCATGAGCACTGTCGCACACTGAAGGGGTCATTCTATCTGGAGCCAGGCTTCAAACTGTAGTCCAAATAATGGAAGTATAAAATGTATAGTGCTGCCCAAATGAGGAGGCCAAAATCAATGCAGATGCATTTTCACTCTCTAGAAGAATGAGACTGCTGTGCAAAAAAATCCAAACTGGATCTGAATCCTGCCTTTCTTCCTCTTCCACTTTGGAACATCTGTTCATACACATAACCAATGTTACTGTAGAGCACACATCTCCTGCTTCTAGCAGTACCATGTAAAAATCCTCCAAACTGGAGGCATTGTTTAAGTAATGATCATCCTAGGGCTTTCATACAACTGCACTGAAGGACAAACTGAGTGGTATATTGGCTCTTGTTCAAAAGTTTCCTAGCAACAAAACAGGTAATGAAGGAAGCAGCAAGTTTGGCAGTGTACTCTCAGCATCTACAATGATGAGTTGTACACAAAACATAGTACTTTTCATATAATAGATATGTGTCCTAAGACTGAAAGTTGCCTGCAGGACTGCTTTGTGTAAGTGAAGTCAGGAATACCAAAGACTGTGGCCCTCTGCACTCTGTTACAGCATTGTTATAATCCTTAATCAATAGTTTACAATTTTTGCATAAGAAAATAGGGGAAATTTGAACCAGAAGGGTTAGCAGCTGCTGCTTCCTTTGGTAATGGGTTTGCTATGAAGAGAGATGTTCATACTGTTAATAGAGCATGAAGAGCAAATAGGTGTTATGAACAGGTGTTAATAACATCAATATTCATGAAATAGGTGTTAAAGTCTAGTCACTGCCATGCTTTAAAAAGATCATTAAATCATGACCACAAGTAATGTAACCTGTTGTTCTGACTCACATATTAAAAAAGCATCAGCTTTGCTTTAGAACTTTGGGGATTTTTGTTTTATTTCCAGCTGGCAGTACTTTGGGAGCAGGACTCTGTTGGTTTTTAGAGTGTACCGTACCAGTCCAGTGGAAGCCTCTGGGCAAGCATTTTAGTCAACTACAGTGCAGACAGAAAGAGGTTCACCCTAGTCACCTCCTGCCTCCTCTAGGCATTCCCCCCTCTGCTGTGTGTGCTTTACACCTCTTTGGCTCTGACATCCCATCCATGTTTTCCTTCTATTTAAACAGCATCAAGTGAAAGTTTGGTCAGGAAGGGGCTCTCAGAGAGAGGTGACTGGATGCGACTGAGGAGGCAGAAAGGGTCCAGGAATGAGGAGGAATGAGGAGCTTCAAATACAGAAGGAAGAATTTTTTTCCGGCCATGCAGGTGCCCCTGAGCAGGAGGGGAACTTTTCCATGCACAGTGGCAGAAGAAGGAGAGCTCCCTGTCCAGTGTGGATCCTGTGGCTTTGCTCAGCAGGTGAAATCTCTCTGCAACTCCAGTTCTGGCTGCTGCCCAGGCAGTTCAGTGTACCACCAGCTCACCCACACCACAGCTGTGCTTCTCAAGGATTAGCTGTTAGTTCATCTCACTAACATCACTGTGATTGACAGTGATTGGACAATATTTTAGAAAAACCTGAAGTGCTCCTGTGAAATGGGAAGGAAGTTCCCATGTCTATTTATCACCTTCTCCGACCCCTTCATGTAATTTTGTGCAACTACTTCAGACAACTTTGTTATTAACTTTCAGTATTATTCAGTGGTTTCTGCTTTTCCTTGTTTCATGTATGAGATTAATTTTATATTTAATTACCTAATGTATTATTCACTTTCTAAACCTTAGAGCAATCATATTTCATTTTATTAATCTTCCTCCAACACTTCTCTCCTGCCTCCAGCTTGGAATTTGAGTTTCACAGTGATTCTACCATAAACAAGCCAGTTCCTTACACTCACACTGAAGCCATCTTTTTGTTCCTGTCATGTTCTGCTCTATTTGACAAAGTCAGCACACTTCCTTGTATGCTCATCTTTCTTGAGGCTGTTTGTCTCTAGAACTCTCCCTTAAAATTGTTGGAATATGTTTTATGGAGGAGGAGATAACTTTGAAAAATATTTCAATTGCAAGTGAAAAAAGCTCCAAAGTCTGAGAGAATCAGAAAAGCCTCTGTAAGCAGCAGTGAGACTCCTGGATATTTCTGAAGGGAGGGAGATGAAGCCACATTTGCCAGGGCTGTGACCCTGCTCTGGAACTTCTTCCCAAGCCCCAGGAACTGGGGCAGCTGTGGTTGCTGTTGTTGTTTTGGATTTCTGAGTATTGGATATGCTGAGGAGTTTCTAGCAATTGACTGAGCAGGGGCACCAAGGCAAGAATCATTTCATGCCTAACTTTGGGTTCCTGTGAATTCTTCTCTCATTACTGATGAAGGCATTGCCTTGACAACTACAGTGGTGATGATGCTTAATTTCACAAATAATTATTAATCAGCCACTCATGTTTGAGAAGACAACAGCATGATACATCCTCAAGGTGACTTGTCTCCTGGTGGGACTTCTCCTGGTGGTCCATTTACAGTTCAGCCCTCTAAAATGTTCTCCTTTGGGTAACATCATGGGGTTTTCTCACATCAGGCTCACAGAAAATGGAGAGGCTTGCAATGAGTCTAGAAATAGAAAAATGTTTCGTAGCTTCAGATGGTGAAGATGGGACTGGTCTCAGGTGACATGGGATTTGGTCTCAGGATTTTTGTGAGAACTGTGTTGTTAAGCATTAACTCAAAACATCAGCAAAAACAGCAGGGTTTCTAAGTGCAGCAGAAGTAAACCTGCCCAGTCAAGGGAAAAAAGAACAATCAGAAATGCAACTGCTTCCTAAAAATGGCATAGTGAAACCACAGCACCAAAGAAAATTCCTTTAGCAGCTTTAAATTACACTGAGTGCTGAAAAGGCTATTCCTTGCTGACAGTGATACTGATTTAGAAACATAAGCACATTGTCAGTCACTAGATTTTCAGTATGGAATCTGCCAGCTGTATCCTAATGTCATTTTGTCCTTTATTCTTCAAATCAGTTAGCATTCACATATGTGCCCTGAGGAGGCAGCAAGCAATTTCAGACTTCTAAGTTTCTGCAGATTTTGCACACAGATTTTTATCACAGGAGATGAGGGGTCATACTTTGAGAAGTTCACACTGGAAGTGCTAAATGTAATACACACATGGCAGATAATAGAACAAGTACTAGCTTTGGGAAGACTTAGCTACCTCACATTGTAGGGTGTGGGTCTTGTGGGTCAGAACAGCTCTGACTCTCCAGCAGATTATTTTCTTTTGAATCTATCCACTAAATTAGTAACAAAATCTTATAATTCCTACCTTTGTATTTTTCAGGGTTACTCCTAGATGTTCATCATGACCAGTCACAGTGAGGGTTTGGCTACTAGGACACAGAGTCAGACAGACTCTGAAAGGCAAAATAAGCTAGAGGACATGGTGAAGTCTGGGGGAAGGGGCAAGGGTTATTCCAGTCAGTGATTTTATGCATTTGCTGAGGTAGACTGAAATCAGGGCTTTTCTCTGACAGACCTATGAGCCTATTACTCAGTGCTGCAACTAGCACTCTTGTTACTCTTCTCATCTCCTTCCTCATCTGAAACCTTTCCAGGCTGCACCTAAGGCAGCAGCCCAGGCTAGGGGCTGACCTGCTGGAAAGCAGCTCTGAGGAGAAGGAGCAGGGTGTCCTGATGGACAGTGAGCTGTCCATGAGCCAGCAGTGCCCTTGTGGCCAAGAGGGCCAGTGGGATCCTGGGGTGCATTAGCAAGAGGAAGGAGGTGATCCTGCCCCTCTACTCAGTGTTAGTGAGGCTGTGCCTGAAGTGTGCAGCATGTCCAGAAAAGAGATACAAAGATGATTAAGGGGCTGGAGCATCTTTCTCAAGAGGAAAAGCATGTTAAGTATCAGGAAGAGATGGATGAGAGGGGACCTTGTCCATGTCTGTCAGTATCTGAAAGAAGGGTGCCAAGAGGCTCCTCTCAGTGGTGCCAAGCAACAGGACACGAAACAATGGGCAGAAACTGATGCACAGAAAGTTTCTCCTGAATATGAGGATGAACCATTTTACTCTGTGGGTGACCAAGAACTGGAAGAGATTGTCCAGAAAAAGTGTGGATTCTCCCTCACTGCAGATATTCAGGAACCATCTGGACACAAATCTGTGCAATGTGTGCTGGGATGACCCTGTTTGAGCCAGGAGGTTGGGTCACTGTGGTCCCTTCCAACCTGAACCTGTGATCCTGTGATCCTGTGATCCCGTGATCCTGTGATCCCGTGTCTGGCTCCTCTCTGCAGTACAGCCCAGCTCCACGATAACCAGTGAAGAACACACAGTACAGCTCCATCTTGCAACCCAGGGAGATTAAAGCAGCTTTTAATGTCTGTGGCTCACATGCACACGTTCACATGGGGTTCACTTAGATAAGAAGTCAGTTACACCTTCCAGGGATGCTGTCTATACAAATAAAAGTACTCAGAGCATCTGGAAGACCAAAGGTCTCTGTGGTCTCTGCTGAGGTCAGATGAAAACAGGTGGTGGTGGCTGGACATCAATTCAAGCTGATAAAAATTCAGGAGTGTTCTGTAATCCAAACACAGAATGGCAACAATCAGATGTGGCATTCACACTAAAGATATCACCAAGCTTTGCACAGCAGTGGTAAAGGATTATAAAGACAGCAAAGAAGACTTGAAGTGTAAGGACACATGGTGGCCGAGAAAGAGGGCTCCTCATTCAGCAGTGTTTGAGGTTTACCATCCATCAGCTGCAATAAGAAAATTAAAATATTGAAGATATTCCTGAGATAAATATTTTTCTGTTAAATAGGACTATATGTAGGCCAAATAATTGGTATTTATATAAAACAACTTGTTTCAACAGGTTTAAAATGTGGCTTTTTAAGTATAAATCAATTGTGCTGTATAAACAAGACATTTTAAAGTGGATAATAAGAATTTTCCCCTGAAAAAGAGTAAATACATTACATTCTGAGGTTTTGTCCATTTTTTTAGGTTACAAGATTCTCAGGAACAATTTAGTTTTCAGTAAATATACATTTTGCTATGGAAAAAATCACAGTAAAGAAATTGCTAGTCACATCCTGAGACAATTATGCAACTACAATATTAAAACATGACACATTACTATTTTATTAAAGAAATTAAAAGCCAGAGGCAAACAGACAGTGCCATATTATCATGTAGGAATATTAGCATTAGAAGGCAGTGTGGGACCCTTTAGAGAATACTGATGAGGATCAGCATGTGCTAATCATTCACTAGATACACAGAGAGGAAATGTGGGCTTGTGTTTGAGGTTGTATAACCTGTTAGATGCAAGATTCAGCCTTACCTTAGAAAAGACTTCATGGCTAATTAAATTTAAGATGCAGTACAGGGGGTTAGCAAGTGAAGAGGAGTGGTGTACTGGAAGAGGAGAATGTATGAAATTAAATGTCACAGCTTAATTGTGAATCCTGACTGATGGGATCAGATTTGTGATTTTGAGAACAGACATCAAGGGTGCATAGCTGTCAATAAATTATCATCTGGATATTTAAAAATCTGTAATGATGCTATTTTCGGGGTGATTGCTCAGGAAGGAATCATATTAATTTGATAATAATGTAGGTTATTGTCCTTTACTATATATACACTGTATTTTACTATATTTTCATATTTACATGCATTGAACCTACACATATTTGAAATTATTACTGACTTCAAGGAAGAATATATTTGCAGTAAGATTTAATTATTTCTGAGTAAGAATGTTGCTGAAATGAAAGTCTTAGGAGTTATTGTAATGGAAAGAGAAGTCCTTCACATATGAATTGATATGGATTATAAAAATTCAAGCTTCTTTCTTCTTTTACAGCTGCCTTCAACTTTCTTCTAGAAGTACAAAATCTGCAATTTAATTCACTTGCTGCAGAAATTCAGTTCAGCTGCTGAGGTATTTCAGTACTTGGCAACAAAAACCTAAAAATAAGGATCCATTTATTGATACAAATTTGGCAAAAAGCTATCTGGAGAATTGGTGTGATTGCTCTATGACACCTTTGTTTTTTAGATTTTGTTTGCTATACAGCATGGTGTGAATAGCAACAGTCCATTCCATTTTGCTTCTCTTTATTTGCCTTCTATCCTCACCAAAAAAAGATGAAAGTGAGATGCAGGATGGAAGCAGTTCTTTCCCTTCACAATTTCAGAGAATAGTTTTATGGTTTGCTTACTACCACTAAAAGATTTGATACAAAATAAAATTCTGTCCAAAGGTGCTGGGAAAATGCTTTCCTGATCTGATCAGTTTTAACTGAGAGGTCTGTATCATAGCACAAGTTTCCTTCTTTCATAACATCTCTTTGTTGTTTTATGGCTTTTCCAATTCATTGACTGCAATTTTTTTTTCTTCATTTTCTGCTTCCATTCTTCCTTTGTTATTTTATGTCTTCTGGCTTAAGAAAATGTAAACACAGTTGGCATTTTGTAAGCAGTGAATATAAAATAAATGGTAATAGTGAATTTTTGCTGAATACACCCTTGACCTTTTTTTTTCTAGTTCATGGAATACAGCTGTCTCTGAATGTACCTGTAAATATCATTAGCACGTCCAGGAGCTATCAAGTAATCAGGGAAAATGACATTTTTTCCTGAGTTCTTGTCTTCTGAGTATTAATGTTATTTATTCTGTTGTATTGAGAAGTCAGGAGCCTGTAACACTCAAAAGTAAGTTTTTCCTAGTAGAGTAACCCCTTTTCTAACTAATATTTCAGTATTTCATCTAGTTAAGAACCTTGGTGACATTACAGACACCTTTGCAGTTAATTTGGTGATAAATATGATGATACAATTTTCTGGTCCTGATTAGGAAAATGATGCCTAAACAGCTGAATTATAGCAGAAATCATTGCCATGGTCAAGCAAGGGGTGCTTTCACCAGCACAGAAATCTATAATATTGTTGCATCATTCTATTCTTGGCTCCTAAAGTGATATGTGTGAGTTGAAAGAAGATATCTATATAAACAAAAAAACAAAAGCAAGTCTTAAAAGGTACCAACAATGAATGAAAATGATGAAGAGACTCGGTAGCTTATCTGAAAGATTACAAGACAGAATCATCTTTTGAAGTAACCTTGCTTTCTTTTCTGTTGGAATACCTCATTCTCCACATATACTCTGCAGTTACCTCTGGCTCTGCATCTCTTCACTGTCGCCTCTCTGTCTGGCTGGACCAGCTGCTGGAAGCATTTGAAGCCATTTGGCAAGTTCCAGCAGGCACCAAAGATTATTCACTCCAGAGGATGCATTCAGCATATGTGACCTCCAGAGTCCATTGGGCTTAAGAGACTGGGCCTGCCTTTCAGAAATATGTTACATACACAAGGAGGATTTAACAGGAAAGCCCCTGAGGAATGTAAAGTTTGATGCAAGGAACATCAATAATGGAGCAAAGAGACTGGCAGATTTTCTGGGTCGTCCAAAATTGAGAAAACACATTTAGCATACAGGTGGTGAATAAATGAAATTCTCCCAAGAGACAGAACTCCTGCAGGTTCCTTGAAACTAAATCAAGGCAGATTTGTCTCATTAATTCTTATTAGTGGCTGGTTACAGACAGTGTGATTGAGCAGGAAAATGTTAATGGTTACAATGGCGACTGTGCACTAAACATAATGGAAAGTTGATGCTGCTTAGAAAACTGGTTCATGCACTTAGAATCAACATTAAGGTTATTGTATTTTAAAATCAGTTGCTAATTCCTTCTCATAGCCCAAAGGTCTTTTACATCTTAAAAGAACAATTCTAATCAAAAGCATACTGCTTTCTTTTAATGATGGAAATGTAGGAAAGCATTCCCTGTCTACTGACTTGAATTTGTGTTATTATTTTCTCTTGAATAATGTGGATACTCTTTTAATAGTTTGTATGTCCATCAATCCATCAATTCCTGTAACTTTTTTTTTTTTCGTGAAATCTTTTGAATTTGATGGCCATTTTAAACCAGCTGTGGCAGCAGGATAATCCTGTTCCTAAAGATTTTGTGAAAACAGGTATTATTTACACTTTGAAAGGCACATGAGGTGACCAGGCTTATGAGCGCTGCATGGTCTCGCAGCAAGACACCACTTGAGACAAGCAGGAGTGGGCACCAGCACTTTTTGATCTCAACAATAAAGCAAGAAGAGGAATCTAAAGTGTCGTGAAGGGCATAGAGAAAATGGGAAGAAGAGGAGGTGAGTGGAAAGGGTGTGTGCTAGGACCTGGGATAGACACAGTCAAATAAGAGACTTTGTTCTATTATATCCACAGTCAGTAGGATTGCTTAGCTTTCTCTGGGTAGAGTATTGCAAATGAATTTCAAAATGTAAAATAGCATATATAAGAAAATGATTTCTGAATATCTCCAACACATGCACAACTCATCTTCCCAGTTATTGTCCTTTTCCTCTATTGCCTCTTCCAAAACCATTTCCAGTATAGATTAATGTCACTGAATTAGCTTTTCCAGAAGTAGAGCAAAGTGTGGTATAATTATATAATACCTAGCACCATATAAGACAAAAAATAATTTGAATTCAGGGGCTTCTTGATCAAACAGCAAAATGATTCAAGAAACAAAAGACTTTATAGAAGTCTCCAGCAATATCAGAGATAATGCTTTGTGCAACTATTATCAACTTTTAAAATAAATAGCATCATGATAATACCAAATATTTACCCAGAATTTCATTGTGTAAGTTCAAGAAATTCAAGTGTTCCTGTTTGGGTTTGACAGTGGTTGGTGCTCTACTGCACCAAGATCTCCTCACCTGTTGAACAGAGAACATAAAGAAGAGCAAAGCTCATCAGCTCCCAAAGGCTTTATCCTTGTGTATCTGGCTGGAGATCAGAAGCAGAATTAGAGCCCCATGGTCACAGCTGAATTCAGGGAGTTTTCTCTTGTCCCCAACCCCTGCATTCAAGGACAGGATGTGAAGATATGTTTCAGGCTCCTTTCTCTTATTTCAGGCATGAAATTATGATATCTGGACCTAGGCCCACTGGAGGACTGCACATTTTGTGATCTAAATAATTCCTTCAGAAACAGCTGTTGTCTTCCATACAAAGTTAAGGCTATGAACCAACTCATTTTGGTATAATTATATGAATCAAATTGTATTAATAAATTAACTCTGCTCTGTTGGAGAGATGTTGTGATTTGTTTCCTTTTTTACAACTTTTAATTGCATGCCTGCATTATTTTTGGATTTTTTTTTGGTCAGTCACATTCTCTTGGTCTACCAGCAGAGTGTGCTGACTCATAAGAACAGCAGTTTTCAAGTAAATGTTAGGCTAAGAGGAGATTTGAAATAGAAAAATAATTAGGCTAGTAAAAGGGGAAAACAGCTTCTCTTTAAGGTCAGTTTTTTATCTCTGATGGCCTTATAAATTCTTTTTTTAGTCACCCAAGCTGACTGGACAACGATAAAACTCAGAATAAATATCCTAACTTTTAAATTTGGGTTTAAATTTCAGGATAAATGGAAAATAAATAAGTTTTAGATTGAGTGAAACTCACTCCAAATGTTTCTCAGGCTTTGTTTCCTTGAAGTATTTTGGTGCGAAGGTTCTAAATTTTTTTCATAACTTCTCAGGAATCCTCTGCTTGTTTGGAAATGCTTCTCTATTTCATGATGTGAAGATACATGACTATGGTGCAAATACAAGCCATTAACCACTTTGTTATTTAATACAAACTGGAATTAGTTACTTCCTGCTTTCAGATAACCACCCTTGGACTAAACATCACTGTAGATGCCCCAGGGCTCCTTGTGGTAGGTCTGGAGAGAGCTGTGGAGTCCAGCTGATCTTACTGGGTGCATGTGGCATTTGGGCAGAAGCTGGCTGGGGACATGTTGCCACCTCAGTGATAAACCTTTAGCTAGAAATACAACACATTGACCAGCCAGTGCTGAACTGGATGCAGGGACAGCCTCTGGTGCAACAGCAGCTGGGTAGAAGTCACACCTCCCTGCACTTAAAGCTGAGGGGTTTTTCCTGCTTTATGGTGGTCTCTGTGGCACAGCTCGAAATTTTCAATTATTTTCAAAGTTTGAGGCTTACTAAATGTGCACATGTGCTTGAGATGTTTTGTGGAAAGAAATAAAATGAGCATAGCATTTTATCTCAACTCTTTCTGCCTGACTAGTCTGAAATCCTCTTGGTCCTGAATTATAAGGTGTGGGCTGTCTTCTCCAGCTAAGAAGCTTCAAGCTTAACCACCAAATCTTCCTCCTCTACTGCTTCTAGGCAACAACTTACTCCAAAGAAAAATCAGTGCAGTTATAGCCCACAAGATGCACACCCACATGAATACGAGACTTTGCTTGAGGGTTTTCAAAACACAGAAAAGAAATCTGAGTGACTCGATAAAGAATTTGAATTGCATATTATTTCAACTTATTGACACTTCCAAGTAAATTTTTATTCCTAAACTTTTGAACACTGACTGTGAATAATATGCTTCAGAATACTATCCCAAGACTAATTTATAAACTCTTAGGTATCTGAAGATTTAGTTGAAGTGTCAAAGATGCCTTAGGCACTGATCTTTATACAAATGATCTTCTTTAGACCCCAGGTTTTCACCAGAAAAGCACTCCCAGATATTTGTACTTGACATCTATTGGCATGAGCTAAGACTTATTCCATCAGACTGAAGCACACTGACATCCCATCCTCTTTTATTCTCATAAAATCACAGAATCATGAAACCTTCTGAGTTGGAAGGGAGCCACAAGGATCATCAAGGTCCAGCTGCAGGTATTGCACAAGACTACCTAAAGAATCACAACATGAGTTATTGTGAGTCACATTCACACTGTGTGTTAAACAGAGGGCAAAAGTCAGGGTTTACCTTCTAAAGCAGCTTGCATTTAAGCTGAAAAGCCTTAAATTGAGGCCCTTTGTCTGGCCATAGTTTGACCATGGAACAGACACTGACTCAATCCATCATGTGTTGAGGTACTTAATACAAAACGATTGCAGTAATGTAAGAATGGTCAACCTTATTCTACCTGAAGATTTTTTTCTGCCACATTCTGGGCTGCTTTTGCCATGACCTTTTTCTGATCCTCTACTAGACACTGCAAACAAGTCAGATTGTGTGGGCTCAGGGCAACCTGGCCTAGCCTAGAATGGCCATGCTCATTTCAGAGGGGTTGGACTAGATGACCTCTAAAGGGCCCTTCCAACCCAAACTCTTCTATGATTCTATCCTAGACACATTTTCCCTCAGGCAATCTTCATACCCAAGTGTCACTAGCACACTTTAGAAGTTGTTAAATAGCTATGGAAGTATGCAAAAGCAAATTAGTAACCAAATGTTCCCTTAAGGTTTGCAAAGCATAAAATTCTAACTAATGCCAAGCAGGGATTGCTCTCTAGTTGCAATCTTACTGCTGCTGGTGATATAATAAGAACATTACTACTTTAGCCTGTGGCCCTCTAATTCAAGAATCAGCTGGAGAGCAGGAGAATGACTACATGACACAGCTGGTCTCCACCCTGACCAGCTGTATAAATATATCCTGTATGGCATATATTTATTGAAATATCAGCAACTGCTTGAATTTCTGTGTTTGAAAGCTAGTACCTGACAAAAAGACAGCTAAGGGTCATACACAAAACATGAAGAAATCCACACAGAACACATGGCCTGGATGTGTTCCAAATGTACCTTGGGACATTCAAAGCTTGGCTGGACTGGAATCCCATTTAGAGACGCATCTTTCTCTGTGTCAATTATAGAGATGGAAGTGTTACATTTAAGTATCCTGACTAAACACATAAAGTTGTAGGGGTGAATCAAGCCAGAATTTAGATAATCTTCCTTTTTGCTATGAAAAGCTCACTGGCATTACTGCATGGGGTTTGGCTGGAGATCATAGCCATAACTCAATCTCAAACAAAAAAAAAACCCAAAACTTTATGTGTTCATATGTCTGCATAATTTTTCTAGTTTTCAGTCTGATCAACAAGTTTAAGAACAGCATCTTTAGGGATATGCTGTTCACAGTTGAATAGGTGGATTTTTATTAGGAATGTCACACTTTATAGAATCTGTCAGGACCCTAAAGCAACCAATAAACCTTAATGGCCTTGACCAGCCTCATTGGCAGCACCCTACCACCCTCTCTGCCCACTGCTCCAAGAGCTTCTTTTAGGTTCACCTGGAGCCCTTAGATCAGGTTATCCAAGTATTTTATATTTTGTAATGAGGGACATTTCACAACTTCTCTGCGAAAACTTTTCCAGTTTTAAATTGCACTCATGATGAAGAATTTTTTCTTATATCTCACAACAAAGACTAGAATGGTAGAAAAATAGAACCCAAACTCTTAAACTTTTTCAGCAGTGGATGTTTGTTTGCTACTATGTGTTTTCCAATTGGTGCAGCTGTGTAGTTTATATGCTTAATCACATGCACAAGTGGTAAGATCCTGACTTACACTATATTGATGATTCTTATTTTTTTGCTTTGCAATCTGCAACTGGAACCTTCATTTTCTCAGCAAAGATATTGATTGGCTCAAGGTGTGCCTAAACTTCTGAGGAGGAAGCCATCAACAAAAATTAACTACATTTCTTTAGAAAAACATTTAAGAAAGGCTACTGTCACATCTGCTATAACACAACATCCTTATCAAGTTATGGAGGTCAGGTCAAAACACAGATCAGTCTTTCCATCCAGGTTATTGGTGTAAAAAAACCCTTGAGAAACACTCAATTTTCAGACCTGGGAACATGTTAAAACCTCTTTTATTGCTGAGGTGACTAAGAATGTATTTGTATTCAACAGGTGTTTTGCAATTGTTCTCCTCCTTTTTTGTTTTTGTATTGTCTTTTATTTTTATTTTAAATGAGTACTAACATCACACAGAAAAAAACTTCACTTCTGACAATAAGCTGCACATTATTCGTGTCACACTGTGCTGTTTTTGTGTGCTTAGATGAAAAGAGCCATAATAAGTCAGACCTTACTTTTAGGCACGTTTCCTGGTAGGCTGGGGTGAAAATATCCCATTAACATGGCTGGATTCAGGATTCAGGTGATGCAGATAGTGATCTCATGGCATCTTGTCCATATCTCAACCTATATAAGCAATGCCTATTGAGCAGTTCAAAAAAATCAGATGATTGATGAGCCATTTTATCTTTTCAGATCGAATGATAATAGAATAAAGAGTGTGCTCAAAAATCAGAGCTTTCCTACAGTCAGCCTGTAAGTGAGACTAGTAGAAATATAGAAAATGAAAAGAATTCCATTCATGCACTAAATTTTGAATTGTATTCTAGGGGAGGAATCAGTTGAGTCACGGTTCAGCTGGAGAGTTGGGAAAGAAATGTTGATTGCTAGAAATACATATTTGATTATTCTCAGTTTATTTCCTTTTTCCCAAAGAAAGTTTTGTGCAAAATTTTCAATAAACCTGTACATTTTCATCCACAGGGAGGAGCTCAGCTGAATTTCTCTTTTCAGACCCTTCTAATTTACTCTTCTCACTCTGCTGGGTCAACTATATTGTTTGGCTCAGTTTTTCCCTTTTCTGGACTAAAAGAATTTTGTTCTCCTCTTCTTTTGCCCCAATTTCTATGTTCTTCTTGACTTCCTGTTGTTTTGCCCAAGACCATTCATATCTCATCTCATTTCAATTTTTTTCACATGCTCATCAAAATTTCTTCCATTTATACAGCACTTTCATGAGACAGATTCCTATAAGATTTCTCCAAGCCCACTCTGAATCTTTGAAAATATTGAAAGGGAAATATGAAAAATTGTCAGCACTTTTGAAAGGATAAGTGAAGTATTACCAACATTCTGATTATTTTAGTTTGGGTGGCTGGAAGACTTGTCAGATTCACACAATGTCCTTTGGCAGAAATCCTGAAGAGCAGCATCCCAATCTGAAATCCTGTGGCTTTTGTAGGAATGAATCAGTGAAAAAAAAAAAAAAAAAAAAGTTTACATTAGTGCCATAAACTTACAGCAGTAATGTGCACATGCTGAACACTGGAAATTCCAGCCCTTCTAAAATCAGAGATTGCTAACACTGCACTGGTGGGAATTTATGGATGTCTCCTCTTCCAAAGCAGAGATAGGCCTGGGAGCACTCCTCTGAGAAAGTTCATTTATGAGGCTGCCACAGTATTTTTGATGGGTGAATGGCTTATCTTTTATAAGTAACAGGTTCTCTCAAGTGTTTGAGATTAAAAAAAAAAAGTAATATTATCCTGGGGGAAATGAGTAGGCAGCCCAGCCACATTCTCACCTGAAAAGCCCAAGGTCTCTCCTCTGTGCCACCTCAGTCAGGAACAGGGGTCCTCACTCAACTTTTATTTTCTGAAGTGGCCAAATAATCTCAAAGTTCAGCCAATTCTCTACAAAACCTGCAATTTCCCACAAGCTAAAAATCCATTAATGGTTTGGCCAGTAATAAGCTTGAAAAAATATATATGCAGTGTTTATAAACAAATTTCCCCAAAATGCTGATGCTAGGGAGTTCTAAATAGTGGAAAGTTGTATTACAAGAATTTGTACATTTTTATTTTAAAAAGAAGTCTCAATAGTGTTTGCTATCCTATATAGAGACAAGTCTTTTTCCAGAGAAAAATAATTTCTTTGGACACAAGACTGAATTCTGATGGGCAGAGAGAGAGGGAGAGGACAGTCCTGGGAAATGAGAGTGATAACCATAAATGAATCATTAGAGCATTAAGAATAGAATAAGAATGATGTCTCACTTTGATGAATTCTCTTGTGGCTTTTGCAGGCAATCACTTCTCCTAACCCTCGCTAATTCCATTTCTTTGAATTCAAAACAGGACTAAAGCCTTTTCTGTCTCAATTTCTCTGTTCAGTAAGCAGAAAAACACAAGACATGGTGCAGGCTGCTGCTCTGGGATGTGGTCTTGCCGGGGTTCAGCTTAGCTGAGGAATTATTCCAGAAGAGAACATTCCCAGCATCATCTGTGCTGAAGGCTGGTGATACAAATGGGCTCTTTCCTCACTTGTCCTTTCTATTCTCCTAGGAAGTGGCAAACTCCTGAAAAATTGAGGTTGGGATCTGCAGCCTTGGTAAATGGGAGCCAATGACAAACAAGGCAGCCCTATAGCTGATAACTTACGTCCTGCCCTTGTACCTGGGCTGGTTTTGGCAGGGATACAGTTAGTTTTGCCTTCCATAGGTGGTGTATAGCTGTTTTATATTTGTGCTGGAAATAGTGTTGGTACCCCAGCAATGTTTTAGCTATTGCTGCGAAGAGCTTGCAGAGTGTTGAGTCTGTTCTGCTTCTCCCACTGCCACACAGCAAGTGGGACAGGGTGCTGGGGGAGCTGGGGGAGGGCACAGCAAGGACAACTGACCCAAACTGACCCAAGAGATATCCCAGATCAAATGGCATCATTCTCAGGTTATGAAGCTCTGTAGCAAAGAGGGGAATGTTTGATGTGATGACATTTGTGTTCTAAAAGCCACTGTTATATGTGCTGGAGCCCTGATACCTTGGACAAGGATCTTTCCTTTCCTGACCATGAGAAGTAGTGAATGAATTCTTCTTCTTGCTTTGTTTGCCTGCACAGCTTTTGCTTTACCTATTAAAATGTCTTTACCCTAAACAGGATTTTTCTCACCTTCACCCCTCTGATTCTGTACCCATCTGAGCTGGGGAGGAGTGAGCAGCTCTGGGGGGCTGAGCTGCCAGCTGGGCTTAAACCATGACAACACCTCAGAGCCATTTGGGAAGTGATGGCCCAGTTTGTCTGCATGTCAACATCAAATGGCAGTCCCTTGGTGTGAAGAGTTTACTATCAAAATGGACAAAGATAGAACACATTTTACTGTTCTTTCCATTTTGCCAGCAAGAAGTGCATTTCCTGAGAATGGCATGCAGGCCATTTGTAGCCTGTGCTGAAATCAGCTAAATCTGCACCTCTCCACCTTCCAGCAAATGCAAGCTACATCCTTATTCCAGTGGCAGGTGCCAGTTGAGTCACCACAATATGGGAGAATGAAGAAGCTTTATCAGATGAAATCACAAGAAATTAGATTTTTCTAGATTGAGTGTATGAAATAAGATACCAGTGCGGCAAATAATTCAGAAATGTGCCCAAAGGTTTATCATGTATTTGAGAAATAAGTGAGGGTAATATTTTTCTTTATACATGTCTATGTTACATAATCACTTCCAGCTTTGAATGTTCCTAGCAGATTTCTTTCCAGTATTCTGGAAAGAAAAGAAAGAATTCAAGCAGCCAAACCCATAATTATTTATCAATAAATGGCAACATATTCTGCACCGTGTATTTTCCTGTTTAATGTCTTCCTGAATCCACATGCTTCATCCAGTTGCATAAGAACTTTAATGTCTTCACAAAACAATTTCTGCATTACTTTATTTGTGTTCCTGAGGGTCTCCTTATTCTGCAGCTATTACCAAGGCTAAATAATGACAGTTTGTTTTGGGAGTTTATATATTTATTTGTTTATTTTCCTCATTAATGGTCATATATGACAACAAATTGCCAATTTATTGTAGTGGAAATGGGATTATATAAATATTTCTGCCTCCTCCCTGGAAACTTTATTACAATTACTTTGCAATAATAAAGTCTCTTAATAGGAAGATGGCAGAAATACTACAGATTATTAGCAATGGAAGGACAACATGACCTTCAGATGGTACATACAGACATTTCACAGTATTCTTCCAAATAAAAATACTGAGCATTGAATGGAAAACTGCAATGCTCAGATCCCAGGAAACTACTAAAAACTACTGTGACCATTTCCAGGCCATTTTTTAAATATGTAAAGATAATGAAAAAGTAATTAATATCCTTCTCAAGAGTAGGAGTTTTATTCTCAAGATGCCCTTATATTTTAATTGAACAGTACATTTATTCACCTTTGGGAAAATCTTACTCTGTGAGCATTTCCAAGAATGTCTGTAATTACTTGCTCCAAAAGCACCATCTAAAATGTGTAAAGGTAAAAGGGACTTTAAGAGAAAGATTTGGATTCTTTAAAGGTGGCTGACAGTTTTTCATTCTTTAATATGTTTTCATAGCACTGGGTTGTCTAACCAGGTTAGATTTTATACAGAAGTCCCATCATTCATAAAATAAAAAATACTATAAAATAAGAAAGTGATTTTTCTCTAATATTTTTCAAATATTATTTCTGCTGCACAACAGTATGAAATGATATTTTTTATGCTGAGTTTCAGTTAATGATACCAACATATTTTTATAAATATTACATATTTCTAGAGATCAGCTGTCATATTATTGTTCAGAAAACTTTTTTGGGGGTCAGAAAATTTGAAGTTGAGCATGCACCATTCCTCTTTTCCATGATTCCAAAAGCCCTAGCTGAGCTCTCCCATCATCTCCAGCTGCATCTGCACGTGCTGCTAGACAGGGCTTCACTGTAGACACCACTTCCAACAGAGTCTGCCAATTCATGAGGCCCCCTGCAGCATCCAGATGTGTTCAGTATTTCTAATTTTGGTCTCCTTTTCTGTTACTTCAGGCACCACCACTGTCCATCACTTCATATTCTTAGAAAACTTTGTCTCAAAGTTCTCCACAAATGGTTCTTACACTGATTTATGTTGCCTCCACTGTAAAGAGTGAAATTTTCCTCCTGGATACAGGATCTGTCTGTCTTAGGCGTACTTGGATGGAGAATCATGTATTGTTTGCTCCCCAAGTCCTGTCTAAATATTCATTACATCCCTTAAATCTAATGGATTAAATCTGGTTTTCTTACACAGTTTGATGTTTTTTAGTACTGCCAGCAAACACTTGATCTATTGTTGTCATAATGTTCAGAATGGGCATTTAATTTGCATTAGGCAGAGCAGAAAGTGATGCTCTTTGTCCCTTAACTGCAGTAAAACAGCAAAGAAAATAGTGCCCTTATGTCTGTATCAGGGCATGACTGTGAAAAGACCAAATGTAGGTTTTAATGCTATCATTATGTAGAATAGAAATATGGAAAGCGCATCAGGCAATTTTCAGCATCCAAGTCTATTTTCTGACTGTCTTTTTAGTGCTGGATAAGCAAAGCTGTAGTTGGAAGTCTAGGGAATCTGGTAAACTTGTGGTCAAGTATAAAGAGACCCTTCCTGTTGTTTTCCCAATCAAAAAGCAGATGAAAAAGCAGTTAGCCTCTTGTCTACCTTCACTGTGGACTCTTTTGCCATTCAGTCATGCATGAGCTGCATGGCTTCAGCACCAGCTGGCACTGTAACTTCTGAAGTGCCATTGCTGTCATGCCTTAGACACTGTTCTTCCCAAAGATCTGAGACTATCTGAGCACATGAATAGTGATGGTCAGGACACCCTGGTCACTCTGTGTCACCTGGACAGCTTTGCTGTGACACCCCTGCACCCTGCATGGAGTCATGGGCCAGCACTGGGTTCCTCAGAGCAAAACCCAAATCTCCACTGCCCGGGCTGCCTGTAGAACACAAACCAAGGTGAGACTCCTGCTGTGACTCAGCACAAGCTGGCCAAAGACTAAAAGTCAGTCTTTTTTTCTTGTAAGTTTTAAGAACACAAGATTTTTTCCTAGCAAAATATTTGGCACTTTCTTTGGTAAAGAAAGAAAATGCCAGAAGGATTGGCTGTGGTAAATATCAGAGCATAAAAGCAAAATGCAGCTCTGGGCACTGGGCAAGGTTCCCATTGCTCTCTGCATGATTCAGAGGGAAGGATGCGTGACAAAGGCTGGGTAAAGATATTTTTATCTTTTGTGATTGGTGGATACTGGTGGCACATTGGTGTCTGGGATAATTTGGAACACTTTGACAACGTTTCAAAAAGATAAGCCTTACCTGCGATATTTGATGGGGTTTTTTTCCTATGTGATGGTGCATGAAACTTTACTGATTATTCCATACCTCAGGTGAAATAAAACACTTGGAGTAAGTAAATTAAATTTAGATATAAAAGACTGGCTCATGCTGTTTTATGAAAAACACACAATTCTCACAAAGTCAGAGGAGTAACATGAGGGAAAATACCTCAAAGAACAAAGCCAGAGAAGAAAAGGATTTGTCAAAACACTACTGGGCATAATTGAAATAGTTGCCAGGAGGCAATTTGCATGCTTGCCTTTGAAGCAAGCAGATAGGCTTCACCCAATGTTACAATACTTTTGAACATGATAACTAATTTGTCTGAAAAAACCCAAAATATTCCAAATTTCCTGTTTTAGTATAACCTTATTTTTCGCTCTTGAAGATTTCTGAGTTTTTCAAAATTTTATCTAACTTCCTTGAATGCATGAATTACTGTAAGAATAAGTTTGAAATTAAATGATTAAATGAATAAAAGTGAACAAGTATACATTTTAGTTATAAAATATTCACTTTTATTTAGAATTTATGTTTTTTACAGATTTTTTTTCCTATGAGATGTAAGACTCCCCAGAAGAATTCTAGCTTTTGTTACTCATGAACTTATTAAAAAAGCCTTGACTTCAAAGATGTTGGTATTTACTTATTTTCAATAGAAAAAATACCTGTGTTTTCTCACAGTGTAAACACAGCATTTTACATAGAGTTTTTATAGTATATGGTTAGATTTAAACTAAAGGAATATTGCTGTGGTATTACTAGTATGTACATGGAACTGATATGCTTTTTAAAGTTGTACTGTCCAAATAACTTTATTTTCCAATCTTCATTGAAATATGTTGCTTGGTGACTTGAATTGCATGAAAGGAAAAAAAATCTTTTGAAAGATTTAATTTTGCACATCTAGGGACAATGAACCATGCCCTGAGCATAATTTTGCTTTAATTGCAGTGAAAAAATTAGGTTATATATATATCATGAGTCCTCTGAAGAAATAATATTCACTAACATGTCATATACAGAAATCTGCTAAAATATCATCATCCAGAAAGTAGCATGAGTGTTGATGCAATACAATGATAAATAGCACAGTGCCTATCTTGAATTTGTGAGCTGGCACTTGATTTTAAATGTCACGAGCCATGTTCTCCAAAAGCATCAGCCTTCACAGCACAGGTAGTAAAAATATTGCTAAGTCATTGATGTATGAGTAGTAATAGTATAAGATTTATTCCTGCTGCCTTTTAAAATTATCCTTACATGATCCATATATGACTTTCACTGAATGGCCTTAAAAACTGAATATTGCATGTGGGAGCTCTTCAGTGATGTCATGCATGTCAGCCTGAAGAGACACCAGTAGAAGACATTTCACTGGGGCAAGTGTTTCCACAGTTTTTGCCTTCATCCTACACATATAAACAAAGAACTGTGCTCATTTTTGCTGCTCCTAAAGTCAGTGAATATTCTGTCAATAAACTTGGGTACACATGGGGTCAAGTTGATCAGAAATAGGTAATATGAAAGTTTTACAATAGTTCTAAATATAAAATAATAATTCAACTCAGCATAATTTTTGGAAATTATATGTGATCAAAAGAAAACCACCGAAATTTGCCTAAGCCTGCCTCAGAGCACTGAAGAGAGAAGGGAATGATTCACTCCATGTCATTGACCAGCACCCTCAAAGGATGAAAACTTGTTCAAGTGTCAAGTAAGGCTCTTCCTGACCCATATTTTGACTGCCACCCTCTATCACCATCTCCTACCTCTTCAGAGCTCAGGAGCCTTCAGTCCTGATTCGTTTTTATTTTAACAGTTTTGTTGCAAATAACACCTAATTGCTGTTTGATTTTTTTACCAAAGTTAAAAAACATGCAAATAACAACTCTTTAGCTTTCAGATAAGACTAATTACAGATTCCATCTACAATTACTTATTTTGATTTAAAGGATAAAGTAGTTCCCTTAATAACATGCAATCATATGCAGCACAAATGTTTAAGGGATTTATCAATCCACTCATTTGTAGCATCTTCACAAACCGTGCATCCCAGCTGATTCTAAGATGTTCCTGGATAGTTTTCCAAAGTCTGCAGAACAGGTATGTATGGAAATGTTTGTCTGGAGTTGTCTATGGATGTTCTGCACTGGCTGGGGTGAGGGGAGTGTCTGGGCAGCCTCTCCTTAGAAGGGTGACAAAAGCACACACCACATGGTGTGCCATTAACGTGTGGGTGGGTAAAGTTGCTGTAGCTTCCCTCCCCAGTGGTTTCCTCACTGACACTTCTGCAAGGACAGTTTGTTGCTGAATCCTGGCAGGCTGAGCTCCTCCAGCCCTGCTGCATCAGTGACAGGAGCATTACCCTGCAGAGACATCCCCAGCTTGGCAGAGGGCACAGCTCTGTCTCCTTGCCCCCAAACATCAGAAGCTGACAGGTTTTAAAGCTGGCACTCCCATCTCTCTAACACCTAGTAAACAATCAGAGTGGAAAAGAAGCATATTTCATTTAGAGGCCTCATAATACCATAGGACATAGGTTTGCATCTTAAAGCTGCCTGATGTCTGCTATTTAGGGTACCTTAGAGGCACTTTTACAGAGGTGTTGAGCACAAAGAAGTCCCACTGAGTGACTGACAATAATGTGGACATGCCAACAATGTTCTTTTATCTGCAGTGCCAGATTGACTCAGCAGTACTGGATTAACAATTGGACCAAATGATCTTTCACGGGTCTTCCCCAGCCTAAATGATTGCATGATTCTGTGACTAATGAGCAAAATGAAGCCTAGTTTTTATAGGCTTAAAGACAAGTCTTTTTCTAAAAAGTTTCTTAACAATTTGTGACAGTCTGACCACATATATATGTGCACATTTAAACACAGAAAAAAAAAAAAAAAACCAAAATCCCACAGGAAAAAAACCAAAAACAAAAACAAACCCAAAGCAAAAAGAGGAAGGCTGCATGTGAGGCAGTAAAATTCAGCATTTTAAATGAAAAAATATTCATCCCTCCCTGGGCTGAAAGAGTAAAAGCTTGGTGAAGATATTTGTGCTCTGAGTTTTCATCTGCCCTTGGTAAACAAACATTAGATTAGATCTAAAAGCACAAATGGTATTAGTTTCTCCTATGTGGAGACACAGACTGCTTGCATGTGCTGCACATATTGATCTACAGTAAATTATTTTTAAATTAACTTTCATTTTAAAAACAAATAATATTTCATGTATTTAGCATATGTTCTGATCAGTACAAGTAAATATTGCACATGAGAACTATTTTAAATGAGAAGTTCTAAAGGATAAAAGTTTAAAATATCAAATCAAATTATTGGTAATAATCATCTTTGTTATTCCTGTTTACACAATTATTAATCTGTTACATATTCTCCCTAATTTTCTTGGTGAGGACCAAGCCAGGCTCTTCTTCATGAATTTGAGACATTAGTAATTTTTCAGGATAAGAGTAATTTAATTCTTTATGAATTAGTGAATACTGCCTTGATATTAGAAAGTGGCAAAGGAGCAAGTAAAATTATAAATTAGCATACAAATTATTCTCTAATACCAAAGCCTGCAGAAAAGCCTGTAGACAAGTTGACTGCAAAAACTTAACTGCAGACCAGCCATGTCCATATTTATAATTTTTCTGAAGTGAATCACTGCTTCTACTAAGGTCCATTAATGCATAATTAAGAAAAATATTTTATATTGTGAAATGGCTGTACATTAACAGCAACAATCATCCATTCAGTTAGCCATTCTGAATTTGATAATAAGTATGTACTAAACTGTTCATTCAATTTAATAGTATCCTATTGATCTAATTCAGATGTCTTGGGAGCTGCTGCCTGCTTTATAAATGTCAGGAAATAATTGCTAATTTGATCTTTAATCTGATACTTGCTAAATTTCCCTATTATGTAACTCTTCCATTGTTTCTATCTAGAAAATGAAAGTGTTGATATGATAATGGGATGGAACAGTCAATTACAATAATGAAGTGCAATGTCTTTTGCCTTCTGTCTTTCCTCTGCAATGGAATGGAAGAATGTTAGCTCAGCATACAAAACAGCAGCAGGATTCCAGTTATGAACTCCAGGTAAATAAGAAGCAGCTTGTTAAATATCTGGCTCAGATATTGCAACTTAGTGGGATTTTTACAGTAATCTACCTTTACAGTCATGTTATCTTTTTTTCCACCATACTAATTTTTCATTCCTTTTTCACTATAATTTTGTACCTTATACCCACTTTAAAATGTAATAAACATGCACAGACTGTAGCTGTCACATTTTGCTGAGTAGTTTAGAGCACTAATGCACTTCTGGCAGTTTTGAGGAGCTGTGATAAGTGTGAATCTTCTCTAGACTGATCTCAGAAACTAATTACCATGTAAGTCTGCAATGTCACATCTTCATAACTATGCCAGAGATGAACAATAACTGGGATATATTATTGTAAACATTCTCTTGTAAATATGTTAATTTTTTGTAAACTTCTTTTTATTTGTCTCACTTCCTATAACTTGTTTGTATATGACATTCTTCAGAGACACAATTTCATCCTCTCTGTACCATATTTGTACAGCCATATGTGTAATTGTTTTTCTTGAGTTTTTAATGTTTAAATACATATATCCAGCTTCAAAAGAACTGTTGCAAGAGAAGCTCAAAATCTTGCAGTGACTTAGTATTTAAATAATGTCTTGGTCAACTGCTGGATCTGGAAAGGATGAATATTTCTTACTTGGATTTCATCCTTCCCACCAGGCAAGGAGCAGGAGTGGGGTGGGCTGTGACACTGGATTTTGACAGTTCTCCCAGGAGGTCTCAAAGCTTTGGTGTGAGTTTTCTTGCTCTTGAGCACCTTAGCACTGACACAGCTGTCAGAGGAGCTCCCCAGCCCAGTCTGCACTCGGTGAGCATGCAGCAGCAGTGTTTCTGTTTGTTTTCTTTCTGTTTTCTTTCTGTTCTCCTGTTGCTTCAAGAGTGTCAGACAGTCTAATAGATAATTGTCTACTAAACACTACAAGCATTTGAAACGTTTGAAGATATCATGCATGAAAGGGAACATGGCCTTTCTGACTAGGGGAGAATTAAATCACCATATTCCTATGTTGTTTTCCTCATTGAAATAGGACTTTACAGTAATACCATAATTTGGTCTTCTCTTTACACACTTTATGAACCCTTTCTGTTTGTTATATTCAATGCATTGTAAAATGTAAAATCTATTTACACATAAATTGCTCTACTGACCATATTCAAATCAAACACCCCACCATTATTGTTACCATGAGACTTAATAAATTTTAATTTGATCATTTCAGAATGCTCTGCTGGTATGTAATATTATGAAGCTCATTTGTAATGGCATTAAAAGAAGAATAATACTTATTTTTGCAAGTTCATGTTTTGGATGTGAACTGGAAATGTTATAGTAAATTTAAAGTCAGATGAAAGAGTCAGTTCAAACTGCATTTGCCTACATAAAAGAAGTAACTACTCAAACAGTAACAAATTGCTTCCTTCAGTACGATTTAACAAGGGTTTGTATTTCTTTGCCCCCTAGAGCAGAGACCAGACAACCACATCACTGAAAGGAGGCAGGTAGTTTCTGCTTGATTAGTGATTACATGTCCATGGCAAAACACCAAGAGACAAATACATTGATTTTTCTTCAAGCAAGCTCTCAGTAATTTTAACAGGATGTTGCCAGAGGAAGGATGTGTGTGTGCCAGAGACACACACAGGGAAACCCCACTTAGATGAGGAAACTTTTCATAAGTGTTGCTGGCCTCTGATCCTGGCTCTCCAAAGAAAATATTTTTGTATTTTTTGTATTTAATGACTATGAAAGAAAAGAATTCAGCAAAGCATTTTATTTCATTGATTGTCCAGCAAAAATAGTCAATAAACTTATTTTTATAAACATTGCACTTGGTATCTTCTGTAGGAGATTTAATGCACACAATGAGACTTTTGTAAGTAATCAATATCTTGCGTGAGGCCAAAACTCTAGGAATAGTTTTCAATTTATTTCAATCTTTGCTGCACTATTCAATTTTATATCATTAATTTGGTTTGAAATTAGTGAAATAAGATGCTTCAACAGCTTCTGAGAATCAATCATGACCAGAGTCCTTGAAGACTCCCTCTTCAAGCTGGCAGTGTGTCAGGCAGCAGGGCTATTTTATCTCCACAAGAGCAAATGCCAGTTTGTACTATGCATGGCCAGAGGCAGTAAACATGAAACCACTCTTAAGGTTTTCAAGGTAAATGAGCTTTAAGAGTCAATCGATGGAAAATTGGACCAACTGTTCAGGATAAATAAACCTGAGGACTTTATTAATATGATATTTATTAATATGCTATACTTAAAAGCTTCTTTATTTTACATAGTTCCTTTTATTAGCATGATGAATTGGGTTTTATTGGATCCATGAGCAGTGTTGGAATAAAAGCACTCCAGTCTTTAAATGCTCACTAGAGAACAATTAAATCTCTCTTCAGAAAACTTTACTTACCTTTGACAGAGATATCTTTTACAGAAAAAAAAGTGTCATGAGATGACCTTTTATCTATTGCTCCCTTTCCTCCTCTGTTTTGGTATTGACTCATTGTTAGCACTTGTTTCATGATTTGTGGGCAGGAAGGATAAAGAAGGGAATACAGGGACCTCAGTTTAGGTAAACCTATGGGGAATGCTTGACAACCTGGACAGGGACACCTGGTCCTTGGGAAGTCAGTACAAGGAAGAGGGGAAGAGGTGCACACATTATGTCTTGTCTTCATTGGAGGTTAAGGTTTCAATTTGTATGTTCTAACCTTGATTCCCTCATTATCTCCCTCATATGAGCAAAAAGACTGCAGCATGCTCAACCTCCACCTCTTCTCTGTGCCCTACCTTTATTCTACTTCCTTTTTGTCTCCAGGATTTCAGCAGGAGCTTCTGTCCAGGTCCAAGGTGTGTTGACAAGGAGTTTGGGACAGGCCATGGCATGGTGTCACATGGGTGGAACCCTTGCAGTCCTGCTGCAGTGTGCCTGCAGTGGTCTCCACTCACCTTACATTTCACAAATGCTTGTTTGCCTGGATTCTAGGAGAAAAGTGGATGTTGGCTTAGCTCACTGTTCTCTGCAGATCAGTCTTGGGAGAGTTTTCATGACATAACAGCAAGCATTAAATAGGAGGATTAGGCATCCCACCTAAAACACATATTTCATACAGAAAATAACTTATGTCAAGGTAAAAAATATATAAGAACTAGATGATACGTTAAAAACTATTCAATGTATTTGCTTTACACATTTTTCAAAGCTTATCTCTGGCCTATTGAGATATGACATTTTAAGGTTGGAAATACTTTATTAGCATAGCAAAAAATGTTAGAAAAATAGTGAGATAGATAGACAAGGTAATGGTGGAAAGTCTGATAAGAGTGAAACAAGAGTAAATGATTGCCATTCTGAAACAAATACAGCTTGTAGAAGGAAGTGTTGCCTCTAAAACTGGCATCCACCCAGAGAGAACTGAGAATGAACATCCTGCAATGAACCCCCCTCAGAATTCTCAGGTCCATATCTTAGAAAGTAATTAGGTCAGGAGCTTCCATTGATTTCCAATTTATACATCCTGAAAAACCTCTGTGCCTAATTTGGTACAAGGAAAGCTCAGCATGCTGAGGAGCCTGCAGGAAATTACTCTAATTAGTTTTGAAGAAATGTTGAAGCAATGCTGAGATGCTGCTTTTGTGCAGCAAGCACAGCAGTGCATGCAAAATAACTGTATTTGCTTTGGCAAATATTTCTAGGCAATTAAAAACCACCAATGCTGATAAATTCTTTAATATACCTGTGAAGTCTAAATTTGAACATTTGGGTCACAGGCAAATACTGAATATAAGCAACCATATAACAAATATAAAGGATACATTTTTCTTGAAGTTTCTGTGCAGATTCCTTACCTCATCTTTATGATATAGGGATGGTTCATGTGAGAATTCTGGTATCAACTATTATTCTCAAAAAAGCTTCATGAATTTACATTAGGAAATGCTATTCTGTATTTGGATTATGAAGAGAATGGATCTACAATGTTCAGGGGTCCCCTGAATCAGCAGCATGTTACCATAAAGGATGCATTCCTCATGGTGGAAACTGCTTCCAATACAAAGCATTGGATATTGTTGTCTAACAAGCTACTATCTGAGTCTAAGACTATAAGCTTAAAAAAAGCCTTCCAATGCTTTATTCTTCTGGTCTATACAAGAATTTATATTTTCATTCATAATTTTCTGATTTAAAAAATAATTAATTATTAAAACAACCGAATAAAACTATTGAGGGTCCCCAGCGCTGTGAAAAAAAAGGAGTGTTTTATGGAAAATGCATTTATTTACTGTACTGTTTATCAATTTGTAATGGCACTTTCTATGCTCTATAAACTTTATCTGCCAAGGACCAATTAATTTTTTGAAAGTTATTTTCATATCTTGAGAACAAAATAATGAAAAAAGGCCCCCAAAATGTTGAATAACTTAAAAGTTTCTAAAGGTAATAATTCTAGTATAAACTTGCAAATCTGATAAACTAATATGTCCATCTATATCTGTGCCTGCATTTGGAGTTTCTTTTTTAATTGAAAAAATCTGAACTTAGATCCTCAGTCTTACTGGCTGAAACTGTATTGAACTAGTAGGAAGTAGAGTCTCAAATACTGTTTCTTTCATGATATCCTGTCTAAAAGCACTTTTTATCCATCTGTTTGGCCATATGAGGTATTCAAACCATCTGGAAGGCACCAGTTTGCAGGTCTTTGAGAGGGCTTCTGGATCATATTAACTCGACACAATTAATGAAAGCATCTCTCCAGTCACTCACACCCTTGTGTAAATTTAGCTTAATTGCTGAAGATGAGACCAAGCTCACAGGCAGTAAAGTGAATTTACAATTCTGTGAGGAGCACAGGTTAGGAAAGAAGCTGCAGTGAGACACAAACAAAACTCACAGGTGAGATGTATAACCAAATGCCCAGAGTTAACCCTCAAAGGATTCTTCCCTTCTGGCCTGGAAATTCTCCCCTGGAGGGGAGTAGCTACAGAGAGCAGATGGTGTATTGGCTCTTGGATATTTTACTGCACTCTGGATTTCTTCTCAAATTTTGTATCTAAACAATCCAGCTCAGATCTTCTGTTCCACATCCAAACCCCTTATCTGAAGCAATTTTCTCTCTTGGCAGTTCCCATGCAGTGAGGGAAAGCATCATTTTCAGCTGTAGCTCTCCTCCACCAGCGAACAGATCTCTTCAGCCTCAGCCTCCTGCATCCATATGGCAAGTACCCCCAAATGCTCCTTGCTGGGATGCTCCTGGAAAACCTTCACCAGCTGAGCTCTCAGCTGGCAGTTTTGAATGCAGCATCTCAACACACCCCGAAGGAAAATTGTTCCCAGGAGGTTGATCTCTATCTCTATTCAAGATGAAGGATTTAGGAGATAAATTCTGTGACACAATATGTACTTCCTTAGTTTCCCAAAAAAGTGAGTTATCTAGAGGTCCTGAAACAGAGAATAAATCTAATCTTTAGTTTTGATAGTGCCCCCCAGTGGTTTTATTTTGCATTTTCCACAGCCGGAGTACAATTTCAGAATTTCTGAGCTTCTCCATATGTTCAGATTGGGTGTATGAAATATACCACAACCTCTGCAGTTCCTAAACCAGTGAAAATTCTAAAAATTTATTAAGCTTATATATATTTGTAGATATCAAAAATATATAAGCTTTAGTAAGTCTGGGAGGTTATTTAGTTCTATTTAAATGCAGATTGCCCAATTACTTGCACCCTTAACCATGAGCAGTTCACTGTGGATGTCATGAGAAAAAGACTTTCACTCAAGACTTTTCAATGAAAAATACACAACAAAGCTGCCTGTAAACCCTAGATCAAGCTAAAGTATAAGTATAAAGTGGTCAACAAACTGTCTAAAGAACACGAACTCTTCTAGATTTTGTCAAGTTAACGCTCACCAAAAGAAATAAAAGCAACATCATATGGCTCAGTCCAGCTTTGATCAATATCTCATCTCCAAAGAATATGTAATTGAGGAAAGCACTGCACTGAATGGAATACTACTCAATGTTTTTATATTTTTAATGTGCTAAGTAATGTGCTTCAATAAAAACATCTATAACATTGCTCTAAGAAATGTGCCCAAAGCAAAGCTCTTCAGTTTTGAATGGACCTAAAATCTGCCCTACAAGGAATTAAATCCATGGAAGGATATCACTTTTCTGTCAAAAGACTTAGAAAGGCTAATTTAAAGTAAGAATGATGCAATTAGGCTTCTGATTATGATGAGAAGAGACTTGAGCAAACCAGGAGTAGCTCCACCCTAAGCTCTTCCCTTTGCCCATCTATCTGCTCCCTTACAGCCAAAAACATCTGGCAGTATTTTCATTCTTGCCCTGTCAGGGGATTCTCTCCACCTTTATAAGTTACTGCCCTTTTAGCTTTATTTTAAATCACTGCAACATATGTACTGCTTGGCTTTGGTTGAAGTCTTATCGCTTTCCTTTGGGATGTTCTGCATTTGTTGTTCAACCAAGAGTTTGGGTTTCTGCACCTCTTTTCCAATTTAATATTTACCCAATATAAGTACAACAGCTTTTGCTCCTAACCAAAGTAACATTCTTAGCAAAAGCACTATCATCTGTTATAGCCATAGATTTTTATAAGGGAAAACCCTCACTCTATTGCTGAAATTTAAAAATCAAATTTCTAAAGAAATTGTCCCCCCTTTAAAGTGTTTTGCCTGAATGCAAATGGTTTAAAGACAATTTTTCTGTGCAATAATACCAAAGATACTTTTTATATGCAAGCCTAACATCACATCAACAATTAGAAAAAGTAAATTTTTGCCAAATGGCATTCTTGTGAGGAGATAAATATTTCTCCAGGTTCAAAGACCAAAATATTGAAAACTGTTGTCCAAGACCACACGTTGTGTCTATGGTATCTGTGATGCTGATTAATGTTATTTTAAAAGCAGTGGTTTATACTTGAGCAGCTTGCAAAAACAGGGATAAAAATATTTAACTAAGTCCCAAAATATCTCTGAGACCAAAAAGTGGGTGGTTTACATGTATGGTAATGAATGCATGTCTACATTTAACTTTTTGCTTTGAAAGGGAGAAGAGTTTTCCAAATGCTGCAACACAAGCACAAATAATGGAATGCTTCCTTTGCTTATTGTTCCAGCTTAGTTAAGGAATGCAATTTTTATAAATTAACCACTCTAATATTCCCTGGATATTATCAGTGACCTGACTTGTGATGGCAAAATGCTCCTCGTGAACTATCAGTTGTACAAGCTTGTAAAACTTAAAACCCATGGACTTCAGCCTTAAAAATCTTTGGAGAAAATTCTAAAACATCCTAAAAGCAGAGATAAAAGTCTAAGCATCTCTTTTCTTGGTTTGATGCTTTACCTGGAGTTAAGGTGTTTACTCTTTTCCCGACCTTTTCTTTACCAACCACAAAGCAAACCTCCAGTAAAGGTCTCATCTTCAGATTCTGTTATTTTTAAAAATTCCTCTGCACTGCAAGAGCTAGCAGAGGAAGGAGACCAGGAATCACACACCTAAGTCAATTCTGGCAACACATCTTTAGTGGAAACATGCTGCCATGAAACAGGAGATAGCAGGGTACCTTCCATCCAAAGCAAGGAACCAATCTTTCTAGTTTTTCATTTACCACGCTCCTTAGGTGCTCTGGAAGGATTGTGGGATATGAAGAAAACAGACTGTTGTTTCCTCTGTGTGTATGTGGGCACAAATCCTGTCCCTTGGAATGATAAACAGAAGTTTTGTAGGATCCTGAAAAAATTTAGGATGAAGGTTGTAGAATATAAATAAGCCCATGGCCCTTGTGTGAGTTCTCTCCCTTCAGGCAGTGACTGGTCCCTGGCTATTAGTCTGTACTGCTGCACAGACATGTTTCATTGCATATCTACACACTTCTAGCCCATGAGTACGTTTTAGAGCCTCTGAAATTATAAATGTCAATCTTCTTTGATGCACAGAGAGCCCCACTTTAATTTGTATGTAACTACCTACACTTTCCCCAAGGCACAACAGGCAACTGTAAAACAAGTAGTTTGGAGGGGTTTTTACTATGCTCAGTGATAATTCACAAAAAATCAATGCCATAACTATCCCCTAATGTAGGGACCATGATATATTGCAATACTTAACCAAATGTTCCTGTGAGGGAGCTCTTCTTGAGTTATTCATACAGAAGCATTACTGTCACCATGGTCTTATAACTTCAGTGTGACCAGGGTGGAACACCTATAAAAGTAGTGCCCTGAGCTGTATTTTTATCAGTTTTAATTCTCAGTTTTGAAATGTATTTTCAGGGTTGATGAGGTTTTTCTCTACAGGAGAGAGCCATGGACCTGGCTTGCTCTGCCTTTGCTGGCTGACTTTTGCTGCCCTGAGACTTTTCACCCCTCTTTCAGCTTAGTTATGAAATTGTCCCATGGAGCCTGAAGTGAGCTTGTTGTAAGGAAGGTTTTGCCAATGTGCTGTTATGCCCTGAGTGCACCCCCTGTGCTCAGATCCTCAGTTGTGTGACCTGGGGAGAGCCCTGGATCTGTGGTGGGAGGCTCATGGGGGACATCAGCCCAGGGAGCCCCCAGCCCACGTGGAGCCCTGATGTGTACACTCAAAGGAACAAGTATAAATGCATGTGAATAATAAAAAAAAAAAAACAAAAAGCAAAGCAAACAAAACAAAACAAAACAAAACAAAACAAAAAAAAAAAACAAAACACCAGCCCAAAATAACAAACATCTGTGAGATTTATTAGCCTTATAAATATAATCTGTAAATATGCCTCCAAGGTGCCTGTCTTGGGCTTTTTCTCTAGTATTCCACAGAGGAGATGGGGAATTCTCTGTTAGGTTTATACATTCTGCTGCTCTACAGTGAATTTGGGCCTTTTTAGCAACAGCTTATCTCTGCTGCAGCTGCATTTTCTAAGCCCCTAATCACAAGCTGGGATCAAAATGCTCCATAAAAATGAGATACTTCTCCAAAACTCATTTGCAAGGGATATGAGGCAGTGCAAAAGCCAAAAGCTGTCTAAGAGTTTAGTGTTAGCTTTAAGACCCCACGCTGCTCTGTTCTTCCAAATACCAGGGGACAGAGGATGTTCATTCCCTCGTGCTCAGCTGTGCCTCTTTCAATCCTAGTAAATGCTGTATCCAGCCTGTGGGCTAATGAGAGCCACAGGTATCTCAGATATGCAGCTCCAGAGCACATTCTTAACTAGCCAAACCCTGCATTGTTCTTTTGTCTTCTCCCCAAGTATTTCCAGATTTCAGGAATCTTTGAAGACATAGAGAAATTTTCTGTGCGCTGTGCAAAATACAGAGGAATGAGAAAAGCAATCTTCTACCTTTTTACATAAAAAGAGGGAAACAGAGTTTTTATTAACCAATTTTATTTATAAACTGAAAGGTGATATGCCAACGTTCCTACAGTCCTTGATAATCTCTTCCTTCCCTCCTAAAACCTATGGGACTATATCAGGACTCCAGATATCAACTAAGACAAATATGCTAAGAAAGAAAAAATGGGTTCTCTTTAATCAGGCTGGAAAAGGAAATGAGTAATGATTTAAGATCAATTAAAATAAGTTCTAAATTGGGTTTATCCAAGTCAATCATGGGGAAAATTAGGAAGAAAAAAATACCAAAAGCAATGAAAGGGGACTATGCAGCCATATATTCTGAAATATGATGGCTCTTGTATGCAAAGAGTGAACACGGATAACAGACTAACTCCTATGATCAGTGGATGTTTAGGAACATATTAACTTACAGACATTGCTGACAGAAACCTTTCCTTTAGAGCTGTTTGTGTGGAAAGAAGTAAAATGAAAATTTTATGATCAGTTTCCTTCTTTTTCCTCAGTTCAAGACTCAATTTGTGAACACATGAAAGCCAAGCACAGCTAAGACAATTATAATTCTTGTATCCCTTTTCTCCTTTCCCCACCATGGTATGCATGATTAATAAGCTTCAAAGTGTACAAAACTCTCCCTAGATACATGTTTTATATAGAAACAGGTTTCAAATTTTCATTGTGAGAAGTTAGGGGAGGTTCATGCAATGGCACGTAACTTCATTTTAAGTATAAAGATAAAACGCAAATTTACTTTTTTATGTTTTGTTTGGGATTTTTTGTTTTTGTTTTGGTTTTTTTTTCCTTAATTAATGGCAAGGAAAGAAAATATTCTGTTTCAGGTGTTGCCTATTTCCAATTCTAATATGTTTACTAGAAAAAGTTTGGAATACGTTAGTATTCTGTTGGTAAATCAGTTCTTTTTTATCCATAACTTTTCAAATGTTTTCTAACATTCTCACAAAGTCAGTGGAAAATAAACTGGCTAAGAAAATTGAATTAGAATGGACTGAAACTCAACTTCTTTACAGATTTCAAGAGCATTTAGTGACAGAATAAGGGAGAATTTGTTCAAACTGAAAGAGTGTAGGTTTAGATTAGACATTAGGAATGAATTCTTCACTATGAGGGTTGTGAGGCACTGGAAGGTGTTTCTCAGAGAAGTTGTGGGTGCCCCATCCCTGGAAGTGTTGGCACTCTGGGCAATTTGGTCTAGAGGAAGATGTCCCAGCCCATGGTAGAGTGTTGGAACTGGATGGTCTTAGGGGTCCCTCCTGACCCAGGCCATTCTAGGATTGTATTATTAGCTCAGATGTGCAGCAATCCAAGAAGTTGTGAGTTCCAGATGTGTTTGACCCCACACATGTGCATGGTCACAGGGTTTCTAGAGTGAGACTTGCTCACACCTGTGACTGTCTTGTCCTGAGTGTGTCAATGGCCTAACACAGGTGGTGGATCCCCAGGAAATCCCTTTGGTTTCTGGAGAAGCTGTGCTGCAAGCTGTGTGAGAAAGCATGGCTGAAAAAGCCCTGCTATGGTATTCAGTACTTTCCATACAACTAAAAAAGAAAAGAGCAAGAAAATTGTTGGAAGTGGGAGCTTACTACTTTAGATTTGCTGTAATCTTTGTTTAGAATTACAGATGAACTTCACTTTTCTGAAGATAATGAATGACATAGAAGAAACTTCAGCTCCCACCACCATTTTGGCTGTTTGTGTCTCGTAAGTTTCTGACTCATGACCAGACCAACATGATTTTATTTTGTCTCAGGTTGAATAATTTTTCTTCCTCCTTCAGCCTCTCAGGAACTTTCAAGATAGAGGCATATGCACACATGAATATTCATGACTCCTTTAGGAAACATTTATGCAAATAGATATCCACTTTCTGAAAACAAGAACAAAGAGTTCTAAGTGGGAAAGTAAATTTGCATTTTGGTTTAAATAAATAGGTGTGGATTTTTTTTTTTTTTTTTTTTTTTTTTTTTGAGTATTCAATCAATTTGACGAATGCAGGCTGAGATTTAGCCCTGTTGCTTAAATCCTGTGTAGGCAGAGATATGCATATTCTCCTTCATGGCTTACTGGTAGATCATAGTGGTAGTAAATGGAAAATTCTGAGATCATCTTTGCATTGTAGTGACTTTAGTTAAAAGGGCTGAAGAGGGTTCATACAGGCTAATGAGGAAATTTGGAGGGTTAAGAGCCATCCTCTGATGCAAAATTGTTAGAATCCCTTGGTGTGAGAGAAACTGGCACACCAAACCAGCATGACCATGCAGACATGCAATACAATCCTACTGTTCAGTGCCTCCACTAATCTACACCTTCCATCATGGGAATAACACTGGGCATAAAGGGTAAATTCCAATTTACCAGGTATCCCACAAAGCAGAGCTATGCCTGCTAAATATCTCTGAGGGAGCTCATTAGCTCAAAGCCAACGAAACATGTGCACAGCAAATGGACCTATCATGACTTTTATTTACAAAGGAAAAGCCATGGACTTGCAAGAAAGATTATTTCATTTAACACTTTTTTTGTTGTTGGTTTTTTTTCTTTTGGTTGGGTTTTTTTTTATGTTTCTTCTTTGGGCTATTGGAAAAAAAGAGGAAGAATTTCAAAACTCGAGACTAACCAAAAAACATGTATACACCTTCTAACTAATTCTCAAAGAGAATTGAGAAAACATTTAAATTTAAGGAATTTTTGAAACTGCTTTGCAGTTCACATAATCAAGTTTCTTTGCTACCACACACATTATGAGAACACTGAACAAAATTTTATTTTTATTTTTTATTCTGCTTTAATTAAAACTTATCCACTACTTACATAGTGCTTCATTAGCTCTTCCAGCATATTCATATTCAGGCATAACCAGTCTTCAGAAGCTTAACCTATCAATGTTATTGATAACTTTGATAACTTGGTGGTGGCTTTGTTTTGAAGTGGCATAAAAAAAGAGAACAATTCAAAATTTCGGTAAGCAATCTGCACTTGTATTATTCTGAGCTCCCTTCTGCTGACCCTAGGAAGTTATAGAATACAGGAAATATTTATGCTGGTTGACCATCCTTTTGTTATCAGAAAATAAACAAAAAAGGAAAGCAGTAGTTAAATGTGGCCTTCGATCAGTAAAATGTCAACCAATGCATACATTTTAATGAATTCACTCATTAAAAATTGTTTAAAAAGAACTTAGATTAAATATTCATGGCTAATAGTTAAGTATTAACTTTTGATTCTTCTGCTCTAAGTGTCACTCTTGAGTCTAGAGATTCCTGAAAATCTTATTAGTTTGAAGAGGGGATAAAATTAGTGTGAAGGTAGCAGAGCTTCTAGAGTGTGACAGAACTTAAGCAATAGTTGGCAGTTAATTTCTAATAAAAGTCAGCAGAAATACAAACTGTGATGGGAGCAGGTTAACACCAACTTAATGTAGAATTACCTCTTTTCTTTATGGAAAGGGACCATGTTTTTTCTGATTCAGTTACTCACTTAAAAATATTACTTCCATCTTCTAGGATTTATTTCAAATACTTTGTGAAGCTGACAGTTCTCTTTACAATATAGCTAGGAGGCTTTTTTATTTCAGAGATATGCCAGCCTTCGTTTTACTTCTTTGCATTTTAGCAATTTTTTAGAAAAATAATTTAATGACTGTACATCTCTGCACTGAATATAAATAAAAAAAACCCCTTAGTGATTTGTTCAGGGGGCCATTGTTTTTCGGAGTGCACAAGCTTGGAATCACTGAGTTTAGGGAAGCTGAAGTTCCCTACTAATATCATATAGCAGGAGTAGAATTCAATATGATTCAATCAGTATAAAGTGACTTCACACCATCTATTTAAATTAATGATAAATCAAAGTTTTGTTTTAAATAGAGACTAAGACACAGGGATGCAGCAGGGATGTTAAGATGTTCTGTTTTGGAAGAATTTTTAGGTGAATTTTCCACCAGAAGTGAACAAGGCAAAAGCTGTTTTCTTGACAGGTGCCAGCATATGCAGAGGAAGACACAAGTATATGATCTGACTTTGAATGGGCCCATAGCAGTACCAGAAAAATCAGTCATGGTGCCATAAAAACAAGTCTAAACCAATTCAAATAGTGAAGCCAGTAATTCTAGCTTCACTAAGCCATAAGAATATGAGAGACTGGATAATGCTAATCCAATAAATGCTGATGCTTTCCTTCATAGACCTCAGAAGTTTATGCAGAGGAGCATCTACCTCAAAACTTCTTCAAAAAAGAGCACAATTAGATGTACTCTGAGCAATTCTACATTTAATGACACTAATTTTGTAACACCTTGATCTACATCAGTGAAAGATGGAAGATAATTAATTACTGCTCAGTACAAATCAAATGCTATATTTGGATCTTTTGCATTGAAATAGGAAGAGATTTGCTCTTTGGTAGGAGCTGTACATGTATTTAAGGCACTTGAGCAAATGAACAAATCCATTTCCATGCAGTTCATGTCTATTGTGTCTTGTAGAGCTTTAACTCATATGATCTTTGCCGTGATATTTTCTGCTGTGATACTGGAAAAATTAAGGGGGCAGAACAAATTATTATCATTAAAAATAAGTACAAAAACCCACAGCTGTCTTGATCTAGTTTTCAGTAGTTTCTCTTCAAGTGGGAGGTTGGATTACAGACATCCAGAGATTATTCCTATGACTCACACTGCTCTTTCACTATGAATAAAAAATGCCATTATTCTTCTTGGATTTTTGCATTATTAAAACCTTTACTATCTAACCATTAATTATTGACTCATAAGAATACATTTATATGCATAGGAAGCATTAGGGCATAAGAAGTTTGTTAAATGTTATTTTCAGGACCCTGTGTTTTCAGTGGTATAACTACAGCCAGTTAGTTTCCTTTCTGATATTATTTCCTCAGATCCAAGACATTTTTGAGAGAATTTTTTGTCCTATTCCAGCCTTTTTTCTTCCATTTTAGTATTACTTGATAAGTACTCCTATGTTCCAATAAGAGCTTCTCAAGGTCTTTCTTGCTAATTGCAACTATTTCGAAAAACCCTACATTTTTTTATAATCAAGAGTGAAAAATGAAGCCATAAAGTATGCAATAAGACATAAATTTAAGCAAGATAATATTTACTGAAATATTGCATCTTGAAGATCAAGACATGGCAACTGATGAACTTTGACTGAAATGGAGAAATTTGATAATAGTCCAGTTTGCCATTAGGACATAAAAATAAAGAGGTGGTCAAGCTGCAGCACAATAATTTCTTTTGGTGATGAGTTACAACAGCTGAGTAGGAAGCAGCATAGAATTGTGTCCTCTGCTATCTATTTGCAACAATATGTCCAGCCTCATTTAATATGCCATTACTTTAGTTACAGGAAAATCAAATATCACCAAAATGAGTCCAGCCTCATTGAATATGCCATTACTTTAGTTACAAGAAAATCAAATATCACCAAAATGATACTTAAACAGGTTTCATAAACAGCCACATACATACTATAGCTGTGCATTCAAACACATGAGTTGATACACACAGGTAGAGAAATAAAATAATTTCCTGTTAGGATTATTGTTCTGCTCCATAGTTTTGCAACATTCCTCAAAACCAGAGCGGTGTGGTGATCACTTGTGCTTTCAGTAGTGCTTGCTATTTTGTACACATTGCAAGTAGATTCAAAAGGACTGTTCCACACTCAAAAGAACCCCTTTATTTTTCATCAATACAGCTCCTGACCTTGGTCTTACAGTTATTCCACAGTAGTGATAGTTTATTCAGGTTCTTCATCTGAACTGCAGCTTTAACAAATGGGAATTATACCTGCCAGTAAAAGCTGCCTATGTTTTATAATAAATAAACCTGTCTGGAGATCAACTGCATCCCCTCAAGAAGAGCTTGTGCAAATATTTCTTTTGTATTTAGTTTAGAAGGGTTAGGTGCTTCCCCCTGACTCCTGCCATCAGCAATGTTAGGAAATCCTTAAGCTCTATATCAAAATGCAGTTTGAGAAGAATTTCATTCAAAAAGCAAAAATAAATCACTTTGAGGTTCTGACACCTTCTGCAACTACAAGAAGCTGCTTGTACACCTTTTGTGGTCTCAGCTTCTCTTATAAACATTATAATTAAGCCTGTCAGATTTTCTAGTACCTGTTTCAATATCTGCATTTAAAGTTTCTTACAAATAATTTTTTGGGTTTTCTTTTTCTAGGAAGAGCATTAAGAGATTTTTCAGAAGTGTAGTCCTTACCCAAAGAACTTTTTCCCTACTCAAAACTTAAGGCCAGCATTTTATTTTTCCCCAAAGGGTAACATCTTGCAATTATTTTTAGGTTTCAGAATAAACCAACTATTTCTCATTTATTTCTTTGACTTCCTGCAGTGGTGTCCTGCTTTCCTGTTTTGGAGACTTAGTCCTATCTGGCCTCTCAGCTCTTAGACATGGGGTAAATAATCTCCTCTCCAAACCACTTGCACCTTCTTTTTGCCAAAGGTTCTGAACTTAATTACAGAATCACAGGATCACGAATAAAATTGGTTTTAAGGGACTCACAAGGATTATTGAGCTCCTCTCCTGGCCCTGCACAGGGTATCCACAGTAATCACCCCAAGTGCCTGATAATGTTGTGCAAATGCTTTTGGAACTCTGCCAGCTTGGTGCTGTGATCCCTTCCCTGGGCAGTCTGTTCCAGTGCCCAATCACCCTCTGGGTGAAGAATCTTTTTCTAATATCCAGCCTAAACCACCCTGACACAACTTCAGGTGTGACACAACTTCCCTGATCCTGTCACTGGTCACCAGAGCAAGGAAATCAATGTCTGCCCCTCCTCTTTCCTTCATGAGGAAGTTATAGGCAGGAACGAGGTCTCCCTTTTGTCTCTTCCAGTCTGAAAAGACAAGTGACTTCATTGCTCCTGATAAGGCTTCTCCTTCAGACCCTTTCGTATCTCATTTGCCCTCCTTTGAATGCTCTAATTGCCCTGTGTTCAAGTTCTAAAAAAAAAAAAAAAAAGTATTTATATGTGTTGTCTTTTATTTATAGGAGGGTTCTTCAACAACATTTTATGAACACTCTTCTTTATTTTTACCTTTAAATCTCCCCTTCAACTCATGAAAAATATCTAGGAAAAAGAAAAAAGAGGGGGCGGGGAACAGAAGGAAAAAAATAAAAGAACATAACTTGGCCTAAATTTATCCTGCCAACTTTGGATAATTATTCCAATTAGGAGACCAGTCACACAGGGTTGTCTTTATCTGTCAGTGAAGAGAAACAGTGATCAGCATTACTATTGCCACAGGCAATAACAATATGAGCCCAGGGCAATAGAAGTGGCTCCTTTGTCATGCCATACCTGGTAGGCAGCTGCCACATGGTGGGTACTCTGGATTTTCTATTATAACCATTCCACTTCAACTTGGCCTGACTCCATCTGCTTGAATCCCAGCTGGTGATTGTCCTTAGTAAAGCATGTTTGGGCCTGTCTTTGTGGCTCCTCTGCAGAAGGGGCTGGGAGCTGCTTTTAGAGTTGTAATCCAAGTGCTAGAGAACTTCAGCTGTGTTCTGGCTCAGCATATGCATCTTAAATGGTTTATGTTCTCATTTCCAAACTTAATGCCTTTGAACTCATGGGGCTTAGATCCTTCCCATGTCATATGAAAACAGCTCAAAGAGCTAATAAATACGTTTTGTTGTCTTGCATAACTCAGAAATTACCGACCCTATAAAAGAAGATGTGATGTTAAAGGAATTATTTTTCATTTCACATGAAAATATCAAATTTTTGCTCAATTTTGGAAAGAAAAAAGATATCAAGATGTCTCCAAGTCTCCACTATGCTTTCAAGTGATTATTAGTTCCAGATTTTTTATGCCTTAGATATTTGCATAAGACCTTTGCCTGGAATTTATAATGACCAGACAGAAGAACAGGACTAAACTAATAACCCTTTTTACTTGGTGCACTATTTGGAAATGTAGCTAAATCTTTCTTGTTTTTCTGCTGATATAGAGAGGAAAAAAATGTGGTTCTCAGATAGAAATATATATTTCTGTGAGAATCTTGCAATGTCTGGAATTGGGAAGGAGCAGATAGGAGTGGAAGAAATACCATGGAAACATCTGCAGTTATAACTATATACATGTTTAACTGCACCATCACTCTACTGTGAAAAGTCTTTCTTGTCAATTTAACAAATCTTCATGTGCTACATTTAACCATTGCTCTTGGTTTTTATTTTTTTAGTAGCAGACTAATTTGAATCACAGTAATAATATATAGGAAAGCATAACATACAGAAAAACATCTGGATTTTGGCTATAGACCTCACTATCTTGTTTTCTTATCTTTATTTTTCTTTAGCTGTTCTCCACTTTTCAATGTTTTTGGTTGAAATTTGCTTGCTTACTAAATATCACAATAATCTGAGGAAAAAACCTCAAAATTCAGAATTTCATACAATTAGATACAACCCACATAGATAATTTTCTGAAAAGGATAATGCTTGAATTTCCCATTGAGTCAAGGTGGTTTTTTTTCTGTCATGGCTTGATGAATCAGGATTTCTCTTCAAGCTAGTGGTACCTCACAGCAAGGAAGAATTTTCCCCATTAGTCAGACAACAAAATATTTACCAACTTTGAAGCTGTAGTGGCATAGCAATGAATGCCAGAATGAATGTCAGCAAGATTTTGAGGTGTGCTGCACACTCAGCACTGGAAATGTCCATGCTTGGGCAAACTTTTATGTTTCTGATGATGCACCTGGCAACACAACAAGTGGGAGGGTTGTGGTGTTGGCAAGTTCTTTCCCTAGCTGGCAATAAGCAACAGCCACCTTTAGCTAGTGTCTGTTGTACTTTCCACAGACTTTTGACTTCTCTGTTTTACAGACACTTGAGCTTTTTTGGGGCATTTTTCAGGTGTCTGGTCCAATGATTCCTGTCTCCCTAAAACTGTGAGTTAAATCAGACAAAAGGAAAGTCCAATACTGGGAAAACAACATTTTTAGGGTTTCTTTTAGATGGGTATCAAGTTGCATGCATTCAGGAATAATGCAGACTTCAATAGTTCTTATAACTAAGATTAGTTCCATTTAAATTTTTAGGAACAAGTTTTAAATCTAGGCAGGTACTGCTATCTGTATCTTTTTATACCAGTGCCTTTTTCCTGTTGTTTTTACTTTGTGATCTGGTGTCTGAGTGGGGTCTTCTTCAGTGAGGTTTCTGCCTGTTTCCTCTGTGCATTGCTTAAGAGGCTGTTGCTGGTGAGATGCATTACTACAGGCTTTTCTTCATTTTGATTACCACAATCTCATGAAGGTGAGCAGACAAACAGTGTCTGAACATGCAGGAGGATCACAACATCACAGTGAGAATATCACCATGTCACATCATAAGATAGATGCCAACTTCTCCTGGTCTGTGACAGGAAACTATGAAACTGTCTCAACTGCTGTAATTTAAACTGTATAATGCTTTCATGACAGAGGTAAAGTTCTGCAAGCACAACTGGTACCATGTGCTCCATTTTACCTATGTGTACTCTAAGCACATGGCTATGTACAAACTTTGTACATCAACAAACTTTGCAAATCAACAACCTGTTTCTCAATCTGAAATTAGAAAGGAAATAGGATATGAAACAGACTCATAATGTTGGACTAAAAAAGCCTTACAACTCACAATCCAGAAATAATTAATTTATCAGACAGCATTTTTTTCTCTGTGCTGAGGGAAAATCTCCAAGAAATATACTTTGTGCAAGATCTTCCCTGCCTGTGTCAGAAAAACAACAAAAACAACGTTTCTGGTGTCTTCCTCACAGTCTCAAACAGTGCAGATATATTTAATGATATCTACACTCACTGTCCACTTTGTAGTTGTAGAAATTCTACTGCTGTTTTTTCACTCTTTTTGAACCTTGCAAGGAGTGCAGTGTCCAGAACCATTTATTGTATATGAAGATGTACACAATTTTTCTTTTCAGCTAATCCATTTCCAGTATTTCCAAATATATTATGAACATTTTGTACCTTCTTCTAGGGGAAGACAAAGATATTGCAGAAACATTTGATCCTTCATATTGCATCCTGTCTTTGCCCAAAGGAAAGACAAATGACAGGACTCCTAGAAAGATAATTTTAATTATTTTTGTTTTGTGAAGCCAAATTAATAAGTATGTAACAGAAGTGATCTTATTGATATTATTTTAGACCTCCTGCTGTCCCATTAAAATTTTCTCTTTGCAATTGGTTTCAGTATATTCATTTCATGGTGCTGATAATGATGCTGAGCAGACCCCAGAATGGAGTGGGAGAATAGCTGGTCCTGCTTCAATGATTACAAGCTAGAACACAGATCCTGTCTGCTGGGATCAGTCCCATTTCCAGGGCAAAGGTTTGTCATACCCCTCTGTACCACACTCTTGATCTGAGCTGAATGTTATTACAGTGGACATTCCATAGCTCCCAGAACTTGGAAAAGGTAATTGCAAATAACAAAAGTTTGGTGTCAATGAGCTTTGAATAACTAAGATTCATGAAGTAAACTGACAAAAATCTCAAAGGATTTGAATGTTTCCAAATTTGAATCTATTAATTAAAGTAATTAAACTTGAATTAGTAAGCTGTGCTGCAGCCATGAGATTTCCAAGATGAACACAATTTAGTTGTATTAGTTGGTTAAATTAGATGCCACTCTATTACAATGTATTTATTATAATGATGTTGGATGGTTTGATTCAAACAATAGCTTGTTTATATGAAGGACAATACTTTTATTCCCTTCAGAATGATCTTCTACCTGAAAAGTTGCTAAAAGAAATTACACTTGCCACTTCTATCACACAGAATGACACAGCCCTGCTAGACTTCCCTCTCCTTGAGTTTATGTCCTCTAATGCACCGAAAAAAGTTTCAATAACCTTTTACTTCATCTTATTTATTAACATCTAATTTTGAAAATGGTAATTACACAGGAATGAAGAGCATGAACAATTTTAACTGATGATTAGAAGCATTTATATGGAAATGGAAAAAAACCACAATATGCCAAGGAAAATTAAGTTTATCTGGCCTTTCCACTTGTCCTACAAATTATTTACAAATTAATACCCACTGACAGTTTCTTGAAACAGTGTCAATCTTCATGATGTCTGGCTGCTGTTCAAAGATAAATGAGTGCATAAAAAATTGTATAGGCATTTTCTGTTCAAAAGCAAACACAGAGAGGAAGGTAAGACAAAACAGTGGAAAACACTTACACTAGGTTTTAGTTTACCAACTGAACTATTCTTTAACTTATAGCAGCAGAACAATCTGGCTACATAAAAATTAAAATAATGTAACAGTTTACCAAATGAGTTGAGAACTGATTAATGTAAAATATGGTGGGTCTCCTTAACAGCATCACTGAATCCCAGCCATTAAAATTACTGTGGTTTAAAAGTTTTTTGTGAAATCAAATTTAATATTTCCTTCATATCCCTTTCCACACAGAGAACATTGGAGCTTTAGGAGCTACTCTACCCTGTAAGTCTTAAGGTTTAGTAATAGAAAGGACTTTTTAAAATTTCACTGTAAATCAAGGTGATGTCTCAAGATTTTTTGTCTAGAGTAAACTTTAGAAAGGCTGTGCACTTTTTGTCTATGCATCCAAAGCTCATCAGTTACAACAGGGAGGCAACTATGTGCATTTGATACATATTTTAGGAAAGGGCTACTTATATGAGCAATACAGTAATTACCTGAGCACAGAAGTAATGTTCTTTCTGCTATGTTGGCTTTTACACCTAAATCTTTCTATTTCCAGCTACTTATCCCTTTCATTCAATTTCCTTCTAACAGGTCATTAACATGTCTAACAAAACGTCTGAAATTATTGTGAACCATTACAGTATAGTGACTATTATCTTAATGAGGACCTGGAAAAGAGAACTCACTGTGGGAAAATGAATGCTGGAAAATAAATGGACCTTTCATGTACAGTGATTTCTTATGCTAAACTTAATCACTGTCTCAGGACATATTATTTCAAATAACCCTGTGACTGAACTGTAGCAAGTGTTAAAATTTAGAAGTTTCACTATAGTTATATATTGCATATAATCACAATAAAGACCAGAGTTTCCTAACAATTCCACCCAGCACAGCATGTATGAAAGCATCAATTTAGACATTGCATACCAAAATGATGTAATAATATCTTTATAGTGATGTACATTTATGTGTAGGAAGAACCATATTTAGTAATTCCAATCATTAAAATTTTTCTCCATTTATGGCTAAATATTTTACTAGTTGAACTTGAAAATTCCAGTTGAGCTCTGATCCTTTCACAGATAACCCAGGTCAGCCTGGGTAGGATTCATCTCCGCCCAGCTCTGAGTATCTACGTCTAAACTAGCTGTTTTAGAATCCCTTTAAATCAACACAAGTTCCTGATTTTCATTAGTATTCTTTTTCTCAGCACAGTATTTCACATATATCCTCACTTAAATTCATTTAACTACTTTTGAGCCATGGCATGTGAATTTTGAGCCTGTTCTCCAAGCCCTTCTTAAAACTTAGTGACAGATGAAATCTTTATAAGCCATGCTTTTCATTCCATTATCCAAGAGCTGATGAAAATGTCAACCAGTTGTGACTCCAGTTGGGACCCTTGTGGAGCCTCACTCGAGGCATCCTTCCAGGTCAACATCAAACTCTGCCACAAACTGTCCTCTGTGCATCTGTTTTTGTGATCGTTCAATTCAGATCCCTTTGCTGCATTGCCAGCAGCTCCTTTTAGGTCCAAATGCATAAAAGTCTGCTACTGACACAATTCCAGCTGAGTTATTTACCCTGTAAATAAAGAAAGAAATTGTTTTGACTGTGTTTGTTTATGGCAAACACATTTAACCTCTGGATTTCCACCTTATCCTCTAAGTACTCCTAACTTGACAGCCTAACAACTCCATTTTATCAGATGTCTAGCTGGCAGACAATATTTTGCTCTCAGAGGTTTTCAAGGTGGTATCTAATTACAACAAAATGCTAACTCAGGTATCACTGTCTGCATGAATTGAAACACAGGGAGCCTCCAGGTCATGCTGGAACTAGACCAACTACTGCTGAGTGAGCTGCTCTGGAAATGGCCCCAGTATAAAGCTGCACAATAACAGAGCAATTTTGACCTCAGCAGCTGCTCCTTAGACATGGTCTTTGTGAGAAGAAACATGTTCAAACAACTGAACACTGCAAAAACCTTGAAAGCACTCCCAGATATTTTTCTAAAGCATGCATTCCCAGTTCAGCATGGATTTCAGTACAGCAGATACCTTGGAGGAAGACCAATTTGGAGATAAAAATATTTTCTTGTAGTCAAAAATTGTATAGAACCCAGAGGAAACAAGGTAGGGAATTAAATTATCCTCAAAACGTTTCCAAGTCAATGAGTTTTCTTAGGTAATGGTAGTACTGATAATTGATGATGTCCCACATCAAATAAAAATATCTGAAAAATATCCTGGTTATCTTCTAGGCCTGGACGTAGTCTTAGACAATGTGACACATTTCCCAGCAAAGTTAATAAGGGAATTCCACAGGGCTGACACATCTTTAATGGAGAGCATCTGTCTCTGAATACAGCTAATTTTAGTATCCCAGAGAAATGTTACCAAACATCTGCATTTTTTCTCCTGAAGATGTGGTTTCCTTGCTAATATAATATTCTAAGCTTTTGTTTCCATAAATTAAAACATGATCTGTGTCTTGCAGAGGGTTTTCTCTTTTCCTTGCTGCCAAAGATATTACATGGCTTTGCAACTGTGCAGCAGGTCAGTAAACACTGATAGCTTAGAGTGCTCCTAGTAGACACCTCAGCTTTCCTTTTGCACATATGATTTTCTTGTAGTTCTGAATGATATTTGAGTAAAAAAACCATGTTTTTTGTGTTTTAGTGGGGATACACATTTTAAAGATATCTGTAGAATCCATAAAGCATTGATTGTGATGTCTTGCAGACCTTCCCACTATGCCAGCCTTGAGATGGATCTCCTGAGAGCCACTTTGTGTCATTAGGTGGCACTGTACAGCAACGCTGGCTGGAAGTTTTAAGACTTCCTCAGCTCAAAAGGGACTTTTTGATTATTTAATCTGATTTCCTACATGCTGGAGGCTATTGAAATCCAGCAAGGAGTTCATGCCTTACTCCAAAACTGTGCTTCAATCAATGTGTGTTTCTAGATAGAGGTTTTGACCTCAAGAAAAATTAAAACAAACAGTACTGTAAGTGCTTAATTTCCCTTTCTGATAACAGAAAACAGTTTGTGTTTCAGATCTTAATCTCTCTGTTAAATAATTTGGACCTCTTAAACATCACTGAGATGAAGTATCTGTTGTAACTCAGAATAAGCAAAAGAATGTGTGTTCCTAGCACAGCACTAAATTCAGCATGACATTATAATAAAGTGTCTCCCTATGGCAGCACCCACCTCAGAAAGGAGCATTTGCTTTATATGAATGCTGATACTCTGATGTCCCTACAATTTCAGTTCCATTTAAACCACTTTTACTTTTGACTGGCTTTATAATCTCCATCTCATCCTTTCTGCTAACAGCCTATTTTCTACTAGCTGTGTAGAAGGTTGTGGCATGTCAATTTTTTAATTTAATTCCCCCAAGTGTGACTGCACACAATTTTCCCTCGTCAGAGTGGCATCAGGCAGTGACTTCTTGCTTTCCACCAAGAGCTCTGAAGCTTCATACAGAGGAGCAGATGAAGTTTTGCTTTTATATATTGCTCTTTCAAATCCACAGTTCAGGCCCTGTCTTTACATAACTGCATTACAAGAGTAAGTGTGTGCTAAAAGGTCCTCAGTTTTGTCATAAATTCAGATCTTTCTGTGTTTACTGCCAGTCTCCAATTCTCCAGTTCCAGCCTCTTGTGGAAGTAGGTTAGGAGTGCTCATGGACACAGTTATAGCTGGAGATTTGAAGAGCTGGTTCCTTTGGAAAAGCCAGTGGGACACCACAGGCTCCAAAGCTCAGTAGCAGCCAAAACTCCCTCCAGCCTCAGCCTCATATGACTGCTAAGGCAGCCTTGGTGTCCAGACCTCAGAAGAGCTTCAGAAAATGGCTTTTGGGTGGAATGATGACCAAAAGGCATCTGATGCTATGAGACAAAAAAATACTCTCGAGTTCCTCCCGCACATCAGAGATTTGGTATGTATTTATAGATAAGCAAGACCTATCAGTGACACTGGAAATTGGACTTGCTCCTAAACCAATTTTTCCTAAATTGAGATAAGCTCTAAATCTGTCAAAATAAATAGTCAGTATTTTACAATAGGCATGTTTTAAAAAAATAATTTTAAAACCAGTTTGCAAGTGTAAAGATCAAGGTATGGCATTCTGGAATGATAAAACCCAGAACATTTCAGGGCTTGAAACCCAGATAAAACACAAAGTTCAGGGCTGTTCTTTTTTTCTCAACTAGAAATTAGTTCTGCCATAACTGGCATGTATGAAAATATAATGATATTTTCCATCTTGAAGTGCTTTTTGATGTCTACTTCCAAGTCTTAATTTTTTTCTGTATATTTTAGAGCTAGGTTAATCAGCTTTTATGACCTTCTCACATACAAAGTGAAGAATTACCTTTGATTTCCTGCCCAGAAGATATGAAAAGGGTTCCTCCCTCTGGTGATTATCAAGGGAAATCAAAACACTTTGAGTTACATTTTTTATTTCTTCAAGTGCAATTTCCAGAGCCACAGTCTATTTTTATATGGAGTCCCTGTGGATATCTATGAGCTAAACAAATACACATTCAGAGCTTGCTTATTGTCAGTAATGAAGTAAAGGTCAATCTTTATATGAAGCCAGTGCTGGTGATTGTCAGAATGAAAAAAAAATGCTTCTATCATGTAATATCAAAAGTAAGAGATGGCAAATAAAAAGGTGTGCTAGGAACAAACACTGTTGCTTTCACTTGACCCAGCACATTTGTTTCTATTAATGACCCTGGCCCCATCAGAAATAAGGGAATAGAGCTGGCTGATGACAGAAGGTGAAAGATCCTATGAATACAGATCTTTCTACAGGAACTAGATGACTCAGAGTGCAAAAATAATAGAAATTATAAATGTAACAATGCTGCTTGCAATCCCACAAATTTAAGAATAAAATTTTTTTGCTTTAAGTAGGAGAAGCTTATTAGCTGAGAACAGCAAACTCAAAAAAATCAAATTAAGTGAGTTTATCAAAAGATAGCCAACATTCATAAATATGATGTTGTATGAAAAAAGAAAACATGATAATAGAATGTAGAGAAGGGTTTCTAGTAGAGCCAGGGAAGTGATGGCACATACAATTCCAAAAGCAGAAGGTGGAAGGGAAGAAGAATAGAAAATATAAAGATTGAAAAAAATATAAGCCCACAATGAAACAAGATCTGCAAGGAATAAATATAGAGACAAATTACATCAATGTAAATGAGAATAGTTATTCCATTGAATTCAGTGGAGGATGGGTAGGTCTCCAGACTCACAGATATGGCTTCCACATGTCACATATGTTATATGGAGAAAAATCTCATTGTAAAGTGTTTTAATCATCATCATCTCTGAGTTATTTTAATCCAAAGGATGCTTAAATCACAATATTCCAATAGGAAATACAGGCTGGTTTCTTCAGTCTTTCTATTAATCTGACTCAGTTTATGAGAAGTTTATGGACGTGATGTCCTGGAATGCACTATGATATTTATAATGGCTCATGTTCTTTCTTTCAGCACTTGCAATTTATCAAGTAATAGCAAACTGTAGAAGGAAAGATCACTGATGCTCCCCCAGCATATTGACTGACCTTTATGTCTACTTTTGCTATTTATATTGGCAAGGAAGTATGCAGAACAAAAGTAGGCAGGAAAACTCCTGAATTTTAGGAAAATCCTTAAAAAACTTGTGATTATATTGATGTCACCTCTTACCTTATCTCTTCAATTTGAAATTTACTTGGTAATTTCCTATTTGTAAATATAGAAGTTGTTTGGTTGTTGTGTAGGTTATATTTTTCTACATATTGTGGTGTTGGTCAGATAAATAGTTACTAGGATAAAATAAATAATAAATGGCAGTTCTATTTTCTTGGGCCAGAACAGAGAAGAGTACATTCTTTTAAAGCAAAGAGCAATGGAGCAAGCTATGAAAGTGTAAAGAATTTCATAATCATTATTCCATATTGTTATGTTCTATTTGCCCTCTACACAGATATTAAGCAGAAAGACAAAAAAAAAAAAAAAAAACCCAGAAAACCAGAAAGTCACAAAGTTAATTTTCCATATATGTGAATTAATATCTATTAGTACCAATGCAAATTTTAATTAATTTCTAGGTCACTAAGATTATAATAGCTTTTATCTAAGTAACTTGTGTTTCACTCTAGGGCTTGGTCAGTTCAACTAAGTAGCAATTGTGGCTTCATTAAAGAGAAATGTCTGAGTGAATATCACCATAGATTTCCCTTTCTCTTTTTGTCATTTCAATTTTTGTTTTCACATTTAAGCTGGTGATATTTGCTTTGAACAGTGAGCTGGTACACATCTTTTCTTGCTTTCAACTTCTTCCACAGCAGATGAGACTCTTCATTTCCCTGAGCAGTCTGAGCACAGCAGTTGTGGAACTGAGCCTTCCTTGCTGCTACTGCATTGATGGCTTTGGATACACAGACTGTAAGGGAAAAGAGGAGCCTCCAGAGCTTGTCTGTAAGGGATGAGTGCCAAAGGCAGAGTGGAAAGCAGGCACAGGATGGCTGAATTACTTTGACAAACATCTGGGGCAGTAGGGAGCAATCTGATGGGCTGCAAGGATGGGTGAGGAGGAAAGGAAGAACAAAAGGAAATTATACCTCTTCATATCTAACTTTAAAAAATGTCTTAGTCTTCTCTTAAATTTGTTTACCCTTATGTAGAACTAGTGTAGATTTAACAGGATTGAACAAAGAAAAGGCCTCTACCTGGTCACATGGAAGAGGATGTTATGAGAGCCAGCTTTAGGCTGTAGCCTATGTGACAAAAAACATGAGAAACTGTGAAGTAAAAATGTTTGTGCTCCCAGCAAGCCAGTTTGCTTTTATTCCTGCAAGGTATAAACTTGAAGTGTGCCTGGATGGGCAGGAATAGGTGCTTCAGACAATGTTTATTAGAGAAGCCCTCCAAGTTGCATTCTAAACTCCTTCTCTGTCAGGAGTCTAAGTGTGGCTGAATTCAGTATTAGACTCAAACTTTTTCAATGTTATACGTCTAAAGGATTATATGGGATTGTATAGGCGTAATTTGTCCTGTATAAAACTTTTTATTCAGGATTAAGGATGACAAACCAAATATATTTAAATAAAAATAAATTATTTATTATGGTAAAGACTAGACTAAAATATCATAACCAGAATTATTTGCTGCACAGCATAAGTGGCTATAATTAATAGCATAGTGCATTCTTTTTGAAGTTGTATTGATGCAATTATATGAAAGCTAGAAAACCCAACTATTAGGTGGAGATTGATGATATTCACCCATACCCAAAACCATTGGAAAATCTCCTTCACACAGCCTTGAGGAGTAACCTTGAGGAGCATTCCCACTCAAGGGAAGAATCTCCACTCTCATTCCCAGAAGGGGTGTATTAGAAGAGCTCACCATTAAAAAGTGGGAAGGGATTTTTATAGTGTAAAGTGGTTGACTGCCAGTCAGGTCCCTCTGAGCCAGCTGTGTTAGCTCAGCATTTCTAGATGAGTTAACAACAGTACCAGATCTTGGTTCCTTTATCAGGTGCTTCACCACTTCTGAAAATCTTCCCCTCACAGTCAGGGTGCTTGACTTGGGAATTAAATCAGGCTGGTTTCAGCATTATTCAGCACCAGAGGCAGCAAGACAGCCCTTTCTCCATCCACCACTGACAGCTTTGCAAATAAAGTGTTATTTGGGTTGTTTTACCCTCATTCCAGGCAGAGCTTACTGCTACAGTGGCTTATAGTTTAATTGCTTTAATTTGCACATTTAATTCTGAAAGAGTGATTCATTGCAAATTTATATCTCTCTAGGGCTGTCAGTTTTGTTCTTCCACTTAATGAATATACAATATTAATATAGCTACAACTTTCTCTGTTCTTATGAGATTTCAGTAGATTATGTAAGCATTTTTGTCTATACTTGCTTTTATAAGAAGTTCTTAATTGCTGTTTAGAGGTAGATGAATAATACAAAATTACAGTATTTCAACTTCTATTAAACATGTGGATATTGGGCTGCAATTTTCTCAAGCATTCACTGCCAAAACCAGTCGTGCAGTAGCTGAAATGAGTGTATGTACTCTGTGCTTGTATCAGATAGCCAAGGTATTGGTTTGTATATATGCTACAAGCCATTTCAGCTTCTATTTTGTTTTGTAAGCAAGTTTATGGGTTTGAAGGCTTTGGTTTTTGTATGTGCTCCAGCCAGACCTCACCAGCTGAGTCCCTCATATTCAGTCTATAAGGTTATATTGCTAATGATGTTCAGAGAGTGACCATAAAAGTAGCCAGAGCACAACAAAGTGCAGTCCTTAACACACCCACCAGCATTCTTCAGCTCCTCCTTTTACCTCTGCTTTGATCAATTACCAAATCATATATTGTGCAAATATTTAGAGGTTTCAGGCTTTCATTTTTTTCTTTCCTGAATTGTCTAATTTAGAGCACTAGAAATCCAAAAGAATTTCAAAGTTTCAGCACAGTTTTCTGTACCCACATCTGTGTAATACATAGAAACCTGAGAATCTTGTGTCTACATATAAAAGTTATGAACTTGCACATAATGAAGAAAACCCCAAAAGCTATTGTCACCATTGGTAAATATGATGTTGATTAAAAATAACTCATTCTTCTAAATGTCAATGCACATTTTCACTGAAGCTGAATAATTAGAAAGGGCTCTTTTTTTTAAAATATAAATTCTATTTCTCCCTACCCATTGATTTGGCTGTGCTAATAAGATTCATGTGCTAAGACTACAATCTCTTAGAAATTTACAATATAGTGATTTTGTATGAGTCAAGCTATGAAAGAGCTGAAGAGCCTCACCCAGATGCCAAATATTTGATATCAGGACTCAATCCTGCATTTTTCAGCAGTCTTTTGAAAAGCATTTGGTATTTGCCACTTTGAAACAGGTTCTTTCCATCTTGTATCTGTAGGTCTAGGAAGCTACTGAAAATCTCCATATGTGGGAAAAACAAGCACTTAGAATAAGTCTGATTTCAAAGTATGTGCATTGTGTTTTCATGATGTTCACTGTGACCCCAGCTTCTCTGTTAATAGAAATATTTTGTAATAACTAGATGAACATGTACAGTCTGGAAATTCTGTTACCTAAATTAAAAAAAAAAAGAAACCCAAAGTCTGTTTTTTGTTGGTTTTGATATGAAACACTTAAACTTTACCCATCATTTTTTTCCATTCTGTTTAAGATTTCCCTTCTTGCTCCAGGTAAAAATACAGAAAACTCAACCTGTCTGTTTTGCTTCTGTTTAATTCCCTGTACCTTGTCATGTCATTATTTAAGGGCCAGGACATTTCCTGGCTCACTTAGCATGAGGTTTACAAGGCAGCTACATATCACAGCATCCCTCTCTTGGGACTGCAGCTAAGCTGCTGAGAGATCTCTTTTCATTAAACTATTAATATAGTACAGCACTGTGATGGCAAGAAATTTCTCAAGCTATCTCCTTTGCAATTTACTTTTTCAAATTTTTGTGCTTCTGTTCTGAAATTTAATATCATTCATATCAGGCATTCTATTATTTTCCTTTGCTTAAAATGGCTCTTTTTTTCTGTGACTAGTGTCAAAACATATCAGTGTAGATAAAAATAGTTATTTAAAATATAGAGGGAAGGCAGAGGTATTTTTCAGGTTAAGTAACTACTGTGCTTTTCTGGACTGAGTCCTTATTCACCTTGTATCAACAAAGATATACCACAGAAATGCTCTATAATTTGAGTTGTTGGTTTTGTTCCAAAAATATTACTTTGCTACAGCAAACCCAATAATAAGTGCCAGGGGATATGACACGATTTGTGTTGGCTGAAATGAATATTGAGGAGGTGGGTGTTGAGTGATAAATGAGAGTGGAATAAAGGTAGCAAATAAACACATTTTCAGGTGATACTGACTGAATGAAAGGGATTGGATTAGCAGAGAGTAAAGCACAGCAAACTTCTCAAAATTAATAAATCACTGTTCTTTAACAAAGCTGTTTTACAGCATCCCACTACATTACCAGAGAAATGAACCCACAGGTGACCTGGTGAGCTCGTTGTGACAAGGACATGTGGCATGGGAAGCTATTTCTTTTCTTTATGCAAACAATAATATGCTGTGACTCCATGAGTGGAATGTGAGAAAAGGCAAAATTCAAGGAGAAACTAATGTTTAATGTTCATTCATTTTAGCTTTAAACCTAGAAGTTAGGGATACTAGAAAAAAATAGTAAAAATTGAATAGCAGATAGTTATGGAATACAAAGGAATTCTAATTCTACAAATGAAAAACTGAATTAAAAGTATTCATTTTTATTCCAAATTCATAGAGTGTGACATTTGAGGAGGGATCTGGCCACACCTGGGACTGTAGTTCCTTTTGGGTTCAGTGTGCCCTATTGCAAACATCATATGTCCTTGAAACCAGGTTCACATTGGGCAAAGTCTGTATCAGGCAGAGCAGCACCACCACTGATAATTCACCAGATTTGTGCTACAGATGTGGCATATGCCAACTTAGGCCAACTTTTTAATTGTTGACCATCATATTGGAGATTTTTAACGGTTTCTCTAAGGAGTTCTTTATACAGCATCTGCTGAAAAGGCCTGTTGTTACAAAATCACTTTCATATGTGGCTGATACTTGTTGAATATTCATTTTCTGTCTGCAGTAAAATTTGCCTGCCTGTTGCACTGCACTGCATGGCCTCACCTAAAACAAGCTGTCAGCTTGACTACTACAAGCCCTAAAGTCATCTTAGCTATGTATGTTGCTCAGATGTTGCACTGAACATCATGTTCCTTTCAGTGTTTAACTTGTCTGATTTAGAAGCACATTAGGTACCTCTACACTGTTATGCCACATAGACAATTTGTCAGTACTAATGAAGCTGTGGGAAGTGTCAATACTATCTATTAAACACAGGTATTTCTAATGTTTGTGTTTTTAGAGGTGACAAGACACTACAGTTAATGCAATGTCATTAAATACAGAGATAGGAAGGTAGCTATTTTGTCATTCAGGGTAATTATTGTGTTACTCTCTGCTGCTCCACAGAAGCAGGTTGGCTGCACAGTCACTGCACCATGCTGATAGCTGGTTGCATGTGGTAGGCTAAAATCATGAAAGCAGTAAGGCTTTTAATAATGCAAATGGAAACTGCACACAGCTCCTTCAGAAGTGAAATGAAATACAGCTGTGAGAATTTTTGCAGAAGATGACAAACCTGTAATCAAGTTTTTGTTGTAGAAATAGATGTGGTTCACAGACATTTCATAGAACCATTAAAAAGTTCAGGTTGAAAGGTACCTTTAAATATCATCTAGCCCAGCACCCTGGCAATGTGCTGGGACACCTTCAACCACATCTGTTTGATCAGAGCCTCATCCAACATGACTTTGATTGTTTTCAATGATGAAGCATCCACTCCCCTCTCTGGGAAACCCATTCCAGTGTTTCAATGCCTCCATTGTAAAAAAATATTTCTTTTTATCTAGTCTAACTCTACCCCTTTTTAGCTTTAAATAATTTCTCTTTGTCCTTTCACAACAGGCTCTGCTAAAACATTGTCCCCACTTCCTTATAAGCCTCTTGTAAGAACCAAATGCTGTGGTAAGGTCACCCTGCAGCCTTCCCTTCTCCAGACTGAACACCCCCAATCCTGTCAGCCTTTCCTCACAGGAGAGGTGCTCCATCTCCTGACCATCTTTGTGTCCCCCTCTGGACTAGCTCCTGTGCAGGGCCCAGAGCTGGGAACAGCACTGCAGGTGGAGACTCACCAGGGCAGACTGGAGGAGCAGAATCACCTCCCACCTGCTGGCCAGGTATCTTTTGGTGCTGACCAGGACACATCAAAAGCTTTCTGGGCTTTGAGCACATCTATATGCCCAGCTATAATCTGCCTTTTAATATAAGTTTTAGAAGTCAATGCTTTTCATTAAAATTAATTTATTATCCAGACCATGCATAACACATTTTATATTAAATATTTGTAAAGGTTTTCAGAGGCTTTCCTCTAAAATCAAAGGTTCAGAAATGTGCATAATTATAACTGTGTATAATATTATGAGAAAGTCCTTTCAGGATCTTGGGTTCATTTCAGGCTAGATCAGGTCCCTAGGTCTTAACTTTTGTAGGTCTTCACTTTTGTAGGAGATTGTTTTCAACAAAAACATTTCCAGGAATGATTTCTTCACAGCAGCTTTTTCCCCTGCAGTTTCATTCCTTCTGGTATCTGACCTTGTGCTGTCTGTGTCCTAAAAATCCCCAAACTAAACCCCTCAGACTGATTGGTAAGCTCTGGTAATCAGAGATGGTATATGACAAATTTAATTGTGTTGCTAGCACAGTTTTCTGCAAGAGGGATTGTACCCTCTCTTATTATACTGACATGCTCTGATTTTTTTTCTTTTTAGACTAATAGGGGAGATTAAGAAGTGTATAAACTATTGCATTATGGGGGAAAGAGCAAAACCAGGTGGTAGAAGAGCACTAGACATCAGTGAACAGCTGACTTTACAGGCATACAAGTGTTTTGTACAAGGGTTTTGCAAAATTAATTTTAAGGGAACACTCAATCCAAGCTCATGGTGAGGTACCTATATTGATTAATGTCCAGCTACTGATCTTTCCAAAACCTGGCACTTATCAAGGCATTCAGAAAAGAACTCTTCCTGTCAGAGGAGGCTATCACTCTTTGCATCTCTCAGGACAGTATCAGCACTTCTATAATCACATTTGCACTCGTTGTTTTGGAAGAAATTAACTATTTATTCTGGAAAAGGAGAAATATGTTTGGGCATGTCCAGTGAAAATTGGAGTTTTATCATCTGTTACAGTGAAGTGAGACTGCCTTCAGGCACCAGTGACACCACCAGTAAATTTACAGTCAACATGCTGATAAGATTTATCTGCCTTGCAGAAGCTGATGAGAGACTACAGACCATGCTTACTTCTATTTTATTTTACTGTAGAGAGCTAAAAGCCAGAATCTTAATATTCTGTGGTATCTTTTAAAAAATAAGATTAATATTTTGTTGAGCTTGCTGCCCATTTATCACAGAAGTTCCCTTTCCTAATGACTGCTTTCCACAGCTCTATGGATAATTTCTTTCTTTGGTATTATGGTTTCCTTATTACCAGGTTCTACTACTTTATATAGTCTTGGAATAATTGGTAAACCAATCTTGCAAATAATGGGCAACTGTATAGTTTCTAAAGGTCTTATATTAAAAAAAATTAAAATACCTAAGAAAAGCAAAAAATATAATTGCAAATATATTTCCTCTTTGAGTGAAAATAAAATGTATTTGTTATTTCATCTGTGAAAAGACAACTCTTCCTAAAAGCAGGAAAATCTCCTTGATTATGTTATAGTGAGAGAGCACTGTGTAATTTTTTAACATAGGTATTTTGATAAGTTTTCTTTCTGTTCATATTTTCCCCTTCCTCCCACCACTCTCCCATTATTTTAATATCTTAATTGTTTGGATATTTCTGTCATTGAGTGACTAAGGAAGCACAGCTTGCCAAGAATCACAGATACAAAACTGATGAATTCTTTGAAGTTACTAGAACTTCAGTTCCAGAACACCTGAATTTTTAGTGTCCTCAAAATTTACTGCATTCATGGAAATAACTGTGATCTCTTCAGAATATCTGCAATGGATATAAAAGCTTAATGATGTTCATAAAACTGCATAGAAAACAAGGAAGAAAAAATTGATTCTTTTATTTTTAAAAGGTTTCTGCTGGTCCCAGAATTATCCTGTCATACTTTTTCTTCTTGGTTTTTTCAAGGTAAAAAAAAAAAAAAATTGATTTTTTTAAGGATTAAAGTCTTTCCATGGAAAGACAGATACCAGTTGCTAATATTTGATTATTCTGAGGACTTATCTTTGAGGATGATCAAGCAGAGGAGATTATAAGAAACTGGTTGGGGAGACAATATATCTCTCCTTCACACCCTGGTTTCAAGAGGAGGAAGCTAGGAAAATTAATTTAGCTTGTGGTACATGGAATAATGAAACAGAACAATATAATAACAAGATCAAGTTATTCTATAAGGCATGGTAATTATTTGTAACCTCTGAAAAATATAAAACCCACAGAAAATAAGAACTTGACAAAGCACTGAAAACCTTTGAATGTTAACAAATATTCACATTCTAGTCTGAAACCACTTGTATTTATGAATGACCAATGAACTATATTGCCCTTGCAGCATAATGAATATTTCTTGGTGTTATCTCACAAGGGTAAAGGATTGATGGGCTTCTTTGGTGTCTCTTTATACAGTTACAGCTTAATTGTTCTGTCTCACCTACTGAAACATTTTTGGGTCTGTTTCCTTCTGCCATTCTGAGAACCTCAGAGGAAACTGAGGAGAAATGAAAAATGAGGCTGAGAAGAGAAGCAGAATTCTTGACAACAGGAATTCCCCACAGAGAACTCAAGGCAGAACCTGCAGCCTCACCAGTTACTTCACAGACTGCCTGATAGACACAAAAACAACAAAGCTTGCTTGAAGTTTGCCTGTAGCCAGTCACTCTCAGATAACATGGTGAAAACCAGCTGAAAACAAGCCCAAAATTGTGTATGTAGGTACATCCTTTACATGACATTTTAATACATTATGTGTCTTTGTATGAAAAATAGCCTTGCTTCTTTCATTTTAACTAACAGCCAAGAAAAGTATATTTATTAAGAGTGGGGTATGAGTGATTACTAGCTATGGAAATTTTACACAGTAATTTTTAGTCCTTTTCCCATTGATGGATAGATCTAGATTTTTCTCAATGTGTAACAAATCTCTGAATGGTATATAAAGGCAATTTAATAATTTGTGAGGCTTTTGAAATTCATCCACCTCTTACATCTCTGTGCATGGCATAGTTTTTCCTCTGACACAACTATTAATTCTAATAAACTTGAGTATAGCTACTGTCTAAATGGAATATGAAAGATTTTCAACGGTTTGTTTATAACTTAGCAGATGAAAATCTGAAGTTCATCACATTTCTAGGATAAGTTTCCTAGAAAAATCTGAATGTTCATGCATATTTATGCTTGCATCATGTTGTTCCTATCAACACTTCAGAAGCAGACTGATCCTAGAGCAAGACTAACATAAAATATTTTTCTGTTCTGTCTCATCTGGTCTGAACCACAACAAGAAAAAATCAGGGATTCAAGGAGAAATCAACATAGCTCAGTGCTAAGGAATCAGAATGCTCTGTATATGTAGAGGGTTTCCCTAATGGTGACAGAAGTTTTCAGAAAATAATGTGAGAATTTGATGAGAGACTTTATGTGTGCTCTTCACCATCTCTCTGGGAACTGTTGTACAATTAGCCTTTTTTCATCATAGAATTCTTCACCCATTCCTATAATTTATGTAATGACAAAAGACAAAAGTGCTAGACAATGAATCATCACACAGAGTCAAAGATTAATGATGACAACCTACACAAATAACTCTACGAACCTTCTGTAATGGGAGGCTGATCAATGATAACATCACAGAAAAAATAAACTTGTTGATTTATTCCTTGTATTAAGGTAACACCTATGAGTTATAAGGAGCTGTAAAACCATGACCCCAGTGTGTTCAGCAGGTAGTAAAGACTACCAAGTCTGGCCCAGAATGCCCTGTGTGAGTGATATCTCATAAGGGCTACAATGCTGTCAATAAACCTGGTTTATATCACTCCACCTGTCTTACTACTGATCTTTTTTCTTTTCCTTCAACAGTCATGATGAAACTGTATAGCAACAGGTATCAGGTATCAAAAATGCTCAAGGTATTACCTATTATACTACCTGTAATCTATGAAAATTACTTATAATAGGCATTATAGGTATAAGTAACACTTAACATTCTCACTATAACAGTAATTTGCCATTGAAAGGCAACATAATGGATGTATAAAATACATGTACATTCTCATGGAGATATCCTCGTGTAACAGCCCTTCTGAAAGCTGTCATGCAGGTAGGTGTAGAAAGAATTGTGGACTAAGACAGATATTTGAAATTGAGCTCTGAAGAGACAGCAAAAACACATAAACTCTGATTCCATGACTCTTCTTAGGGACAAAATAACCCTAACACCAAAAATCAAGCAGATGACTGTGTCAATGAAGATCACTTCTCAAATTAAAAGGAAAGCATTGTTCCTCAAAGTCTCACCAAGAGACTGACTCATCTTGTTCTGAGCAGAAGCCTCTCACACCAAAAGGAGACAAACTGGAAAGGGACTGGAAACCATAAAATTATCTCTCCTGAAGCACTGGGGACCAGCTTCTATTTATTCTTTGAGGAACAATCTGACATTCATGATTCTTGTAGTAAGAACTTACTGACCTGCAACGCTTGACTACTGTGCCTGAAGCTCTCCATGGGACTGAGGAAATGAGAAGCAGCCAGCAGGAGAGCTGCAGTCACTGCCAGAGCACAAAGGGGAACTCAGCTCTAAATCAGATGACAGAAAAAGTAAAGCCAGGAGTACAACTTCAGAATGGCAAGACTTCCTGGAAAAGCTGAAATAGAAAATCCAGTTGCATTAAAAGTGCTGCTGCAAAATTGTGAAAGTTGAGCTGTTCACAAGAGACACTTCACTCATTTGAGTAATGCAGTGTGACATGTAATATTACTGATACTCATCCCATGGGCTCCAGCATAAAAAAAACTGCCTGATGGAGAAATTGCATAATTTTTAGCATAAGGTTTAATAATTCAACTGAAAGGAATTACCTAGAAGGCTACTATTTTACTTTTTCCCTCGTAATTAGAAAAGAACAGGTGTAGAAGCAGTAAGGATAACAACAGTCTGCTACAATTGGGAAAATCCCCATTTACAGCTCTTATGTAGTATCAGTCCTAGAAGGTGAGGCTATTTTCAAGTCACTCAAGAAAAAAACAAAAACGTATCTCAGGCAATCAAAAGAATACTAATGATAAGTTATTTAAGAATTTTCAGTATAAGATGAAAACAAGAAAGAAAACTCAAAGGGGAAAAAAGTCTTCAATGTGTTGGCAAGTGGAAAAATGCAAAGATTAGAAATAAGTGTGGGTTTATTTGAGAAAAGCATGCTATTCAAGAGAGGATACCCAAGACTTCTTTTCTCTAGAGAAGCAGAAGCATAGCAAGCAGACCAATATCAGGGCTAACAGAGATGGAAGTAAATGGAAGAGAAAACCTTTGGCTCTTCCCAAGGCAACCCCAATTACCAGAAGTATTCATGAAGGGAAGACAGATCTCCAAGAGAGAGGATGTACTTGTCTTGGACTGCAATATAATGAGCCCAAGCTGTGACAGTGACAAATACATACAAAAATTGTTCTCTGGGAATTTGCAAAGAGAAATCAAACTACATTAAATTTTGAAGATGACACATTAGGAACCAAAAGGCATTTATCACTGTGGTCAAAAAACCTGCTTCCAGATTTCCAAGGCCCTTCATGACTTCCAACTCTTTGATTAAGATGAAAATTTTTCATCTGTGTCTTCTGTCTTCAAAGCAGACCTTACAGAATTCAGTGTGTGATTCTCTCCAGGAGTCATAGAATGAAGGGCTGGTAATCCAAGGACACAGAGTACTTGCTTCTCTATTTGCTTTGGTTTTTAATTCAAGCCTTTGAAATAAGTCTGCCAACAGTTTTCCTGAACAGAATTTTTTTTCTGCACAGCAAGAAGTGGGACATAAAATAGAAACTCTGAAAATATATTCTGCTTTTGATTGAAGCATACCTTAAAATTACTGTTGTTAATAATCCATAATATGTACTCACTAAATATAAAAACTAGTTAGGCTACTTATGTGACAAGTCATGGCATACTCCTCACAGCTTATTCCAAAAGGGAATAGTCTCTTTATGGTGTCCTGAACCCTATTTTTAGAGCTGTCATCTACATATCTTTAAATCCTTTGATATAAAGTAACAACAGTGGTATTGTCTTCCCATTCTTTCTTAATCCTTACAGGGTTTTTCACTTTTATAACAAAATTTAACCCCTAATAAACTAAAATATTGCTATTTACACCTTTCATATAGATTTTTATGGATTCATGCCAATATGTCTTCACATCCTGCAGTACTTAAATTAACCTACACAAGGTGTTTGCCTTTTCAGTCTCTTCTCAGAGGGGCAATCTCTTTCCTTTTAAACTAATTACTCAGGTATTTATTTTGATAGAGAAGGGAATAAAAACTCTGTGATGGTGCCCTGGTTTCAGCAGGGTTTCAGGAGGGTTACTTTCTCCTCAGAAGCTTTACAGTGCAGTTTTGGATTTAGAATGAGAATGGCATTGTTTTGGTTTTTTGCTGTCATATTTGTTGTAAGTCAAGGACTTTTTATTTTTGTGTCTCATGCTCTGCCAGTGGGGAAGGTGCAAAAGAAACTGGGAGGGAGCACAGCTGGGACAGTGACCCAAGCAGGCCAAAGGGATATTCCACAGCATAGAAAGTCATGCCTGAAGTGTGGCTGATCTGGATTTGGGAAGGGGTGTCTGGCATCTGTCAGTGGGTGGTGAGTGACTGCATTGTGCATCACTTGTTTCTTTCTTTTCCATTATCATTATTATAATAGTTTACAACAATTGTTACTGTACTTTAATTGTTGAACTGTGTGTGGTGCTCAAATTCCATCAGGGCTTAGATCTCAACAAATGGTCATAAGCTGCCTGGGAACACCATTCAGTCTTAAACTAGAACAAATGTGACAGGCAATGTTCCGGCAGAAAACTTAATATTGCTATATTGCTATTATTGCAAGGATGCTGATTAGACCTATGACTGATGTTACGCAGAAGATTACAGCATATATACATAACAAATATATAATATAACAAATATATATTATATATATGTATAAATTGATATATATACATATGAAACAAGTATTACTCATTATTCTCTGTTCCAAGTTTTCTTAGCTGTCTCATCAAATATGAAATATGAAAAGTAAATGGAATAGCAATTTTTATCAGATACAGATGGAGACAAAGTAGTCAAAACAATACACCAAGGACATTACACAAGGCTGTGTAATAAACTAAGGCATTCATAGGCTGCAAAGTAAAATAAAACTGAATTATATAATAATTGACACATGACAAAGCTGCCCACGATGTCTTAGGGAAAGTGGAAGAGAGTATTTCAGAGCTTAAATATTTCAGTCAAGAGCACAGAAATACACTTGTAGTATACATTTGACTGTTATCAGAGCCTTCATTCTTGGTCCAGTGAGTCTCCTGACATCCTGTTGATGTGCTCAGGCCATGACCTGTGGCTATGCCTCAGAAAGCTGGCAGAGTTTATCTATTTGTGTGCAGCTCATCAGTCTCAGCACACACCAGGGAGATCTAAATACCCCCTCCCTTGTCACATCTCTCACGCAGGGTGGACAGTTTGGCTAATACTCTGTCCTTTAGACATCAAGCTTTTCAGGAATAGTCTTACAGAATGGCAGAGGACACCTGCCTGAGTCAGGAAAGTTGGCTATTTCAATGTCTCATTAATTACAGCTTTAACTTGGCCATGAGGGAGGGCCTAATTGCACTTGATGGCAAAAATGGGGCAGTAATTCATTGGACAGCATTAACCTGAGCCCAAAAGTCATCAGGAAGTGGAATAGAGAGTCCAGTCTCCTCACTAGAGTATCAGGCTCTACTTTTCTCATCTCATAGTAGGTGCTAAAAGAGTTTACCTAACTGTCTTGACTATAAACTGAGCTTAGATGGAAAGTATTATATCCAAAGTTAAGCAAGATGAAAGCCACTCCTAGTTTCAGAGCTCAAGAAACTTGGTGGCTGATCTGTGCTTAACACAATAGTGTTTGATTCAAACCCAAGGTCTTCCCCTTCTCTACAGCCATGCACACCTACATTACTCATTGAAAGGACATCCTCAGCTCCATCTGAGTTCTCATAATCATCCAAATTTTCTCCCTGGGAGGTATTCAAAATACTCTGATTACCTCTCATAATTAAAAAAAATCCCAAAGACAAGACAGGGTGGAAATTTTGATCTCAGTGTCTCACGAAGCAGAGAAAACCCTTGAATGGTTCTAAAGGCTCCTAGAAATGTTAAAAGCAAAATAGACAAGGAAGTACTTTAAGTTGTAAGAACAAACCCATGACTACTGTGAAGTTCTGAGCATTGAAAGTACCTAAGACTGAAAGGCCTGAAAAAGAGATGTTTTCCAAACATCTAAGCTGAATAAACTTTTATTCAAAAAAATCCCTGTTGAAGCTTGCCAGGGAATAAAGAGCAATTTACCTTGTTAAAATGTGAAGGTTTGTCTTTGCATAAACTTTTTAGGATGACTGTGAATGTCATTCTGGCAATGTCCTGCTCCATTCTCTAACCTGTCTTTCTCTTTTACAGCCAAAGTTTTTTTTAAGTTAATGTTATGTTTAATCATCTGTCTAATGCTTATATATTCCTGTAGCAATGCTGTAGTCATTATTGCAAAGTATATTTTAATAAGAAAACCTATTTTCCAAATACATAATTACGTACTCCACCACCTTTTAAATTATTTATATTATTAGGCAGGTTTTGCCCTTATGGTTTGTTTTACTTACCATGCTTTACTTCCACTGCAACTTCTTGAGAAATTGCCCGAGTTTTTTGAAAAGTTAAAACAGATGTGTATTTCAAATCTCTACTGGTGAAGGATTTCTAGTATTTTGTGCCATGTTACTCTCAAAGCACAATGTTCTGACACTGTTTCTTTTTCCATGTCTATTTTGTTGAGAATTGGACTGTGACTTTGTCTTATAGTTCAAGAAGGTTAGGAATTATTTTATACATTCCAAACTCACTCCACACACCAGTTTTCATCCTGATCCAATTAAGCTACCACTTAAAATTCAGTGTATTTTTAAGCATGATTGCTGTACTGGGATGTCTTTGACTATTGCCTCTGTACACCTGTGTAATACTTTCCACACTTTTTACACCTTTTCAATTTTTTTCAAATCTTCTGTCAGATAAAAGACAGTGGAAGTTTTCTCATGATGGCATAAAAAAGATAGTGAAAAAGAGGATTCATTCACAAACATCTTGGTTCCTAAATTAAAAGTGAATTAAAGAAAAGATGTCTCTTGTTTTAAAGATTTATTTCAGGCAATTTCTCTTTCCAAAAGTAGGATTAAAAAAAAAAGAAATCCAAGTTCTGACTTCAGCTCAGCCATATAGCATGCAATATATTCATGAAATACAGCATCATTTGAGCACTAGGTTATGCTTCCCTAGTTAGTTTTAAAATCAGAAATTCTCAAAGTCATAATTCTTTCACATTCTATATTTATTTTGAATTAATGTCTATAAGCAGAGCTTGCTGCTCTGATTCTTTATAATTATTGGACCTGCTTCCAGACACCTGAATATAGTCAGCTGTAACTTTGGCTTGCTGTAGGTCTTAAAAATGTATGATGATTAACATTTATAAACTCAGATGTTAGTGAGATGCTGATGTTGAAAAATGCAAATATAGAGCATAATTAAAGTACATCCAAGTACAATGACTTTCAAATATGTAACTGTTCCTTGCTTTTAGCAGAAATTTGTGGGGTTATTTGCCATAATTAGTATTTTGTTGTAGCAGAGTAGCACAGAGTACTCTGAGAACTCATGTAAGGTCAGGAGTGACCCCATTGAAGCTGAAGAAACCATGGATAGCATTATGTCCCTTTGAAGAAGAGGCATAGTAAGATTCTATACACTTGTATTTCTAAGTTATCTATTAGTCCCCATTCCTACTAGAAAGCCCAATAGACAAGACTAAGTGGTGTTAGCCCAAGGCAATCCAGTTCAAGAATCATTACTGAATAATCTCACCCATTCATTAAAAGTTTTCTAACCACATAGCTAAAGGTAGGCAGCTTTTTAAAAGGAGAGTGTCAGGGGTTGTATTGTATCACAATAGAAAGCAGTGATAATAGCTGCTAGTCTATTGCTGGCTATTTCCTATGTTTACCAGGAGATTTCAGAAAAAATAAAGATGCTGATAATAATACCTCCACTCCTCTGTGTATTAAGAAAAGAGGAGGATTGGCTGGAATAAACAAATCATAAATTCCAGAACAAAAAAGAAGAGTTTTTCATCATAAAAGCTGTTGCAAACTGTCATTACAGAATGAGGCTTGAAAAGATTGACTTCAGCCTTTCAAAATGGCAGTGACCTCTCTTTCCTGGAGTCTGCCTTCAGTTTCCTTCCATGCAGCCAAGAGCCCTTGCAGCCTTGGCAGCCTTGTTCACATCCTCTTGTGCTGCCACTTCAGGGGAAGGGCTGTGTCTTGAATGCTAAGGCTGGCTCTACACCATAGAGCAGCCTTCTCCCTGGAGCCTCCCTGGGCTCCTGGGGCAAAGGGAAAGGAAACATCTTAATGCTGCAGAATATACACAATAATAAATTATTGAAATAATTTAACTGGAATATTCTTAATCTGCTGTAATTAAAAATCCCTGAAGTACATCACAACACACCCATAGAGGTAATTTTATTAAACTCTTTGTATTTCTGGGTGAAATGTACTATTACAAGGCTGTACTAAATGCAGCTTAGACAAAAAATCCTGGAATCACTACAGAAACATCCAGAGGAATATATAATTCTTCTGTATGAAATGGACTATTAACCAGATTCTCATCTAATCCTGTGTTGGCTTTTGCTACTTTTACTACTACTTATTTTATCCTGCAAAAATAGAGGACGTGTGAGATGTAATAGGAAGCCAAGTTCTCCTGAAAGCAGAAGGAATTCAGCCCTTCTCAGAACATCTGGCCCAGGAGCAGTGGATCTGTGTTCTCTCTTCATCCCAGTAACATCCTCAACTGTCCTTCACATCCCTTCTGCTTGCAGAAGTCCCATGGTTTGGAGGAAATGCTGGTTTTGTTCACTCCTCATAATTGCTTTGTCCTGAGGAGTTTCATCCACAATGATCTCCTGCTGCAACATGCCCAGCAGTGAACCTTGAACACATATTATCCCATTTAGGACTCTTTTATTGTAGTGTGTGTCTGTGTGTACCTTTGAAGTAAAAATAGGCAAATAGGACCTGGCAATGCTTTAAAAAGCAAATATGGAAAGAGAAATGTGCATAAATTTCCACAGCATCAGATTCTGCTCCTCACACTGTTTTTCCCAGGTCTTCAGCTCAAACCAGTTGCTCTCTGCCCTTTTCACCCTACCTGTGGGCATTCAGCAAAACTACTTTTGCAGAAAGAGGCACCTCTGAGCTTCTGTGAAAAGTATCCTAGGAAACAGCAGGATATCTCCCAGGGCATGAAAACTACCTTTTTTTAATATGGGAAATGGAGCCACAATAATACTGATAAACACAGGAACTAATTGGAATGGCAGAACTCAACTTCTGCTGGAAACTAAAAAGCAAACTGATAAATGGGACTTTTCTGGCAAGTATTTTCAGAAAACTAACAATTACAGCACATAAATGTGGAAATGAGATTTATCTGAATAGCTCCATGTTCTGTGCAAATACTCAATACCATGTCTCCTTGCCACATGTTCCAAACAAAACTCAGGTCTTCAGCTAAAGTATTTGAATGTAGAAAGACCAGGCATAAGGCAAATAGGAAACCCAAAACATGCACAAACCCAGGTTATTAGCTGTCCAGTGGGAAAGAGCTGTTTTTTCATATTAAATTGGGTTGGCTTCCTGCTGTCAGGTTTGGGGTCATGCAGCACTATGGAGACACAGGGAACTAACAGTAGATGCAATGCATGCTTTCACTCTAGTTTTTGTAGACCTGTCTGAAAGCAGCCCTATATATTCATTTTGAGTCTTTGGCTGCAGGTTTATTTAGCCTCTGGGGAATCAAAGAGATTGCATTAAATATAATGAAATGAAGCATAGCAGAGTCAGTACTTCAGCAAGGTCCTGATCCAGAGCTAAGGGAAACTAAATAAATTAAACCAGCTAAGTTTGGAAGCAATGCTCATAATATGATTATAGCATTTTAAATATGAAAGGGAAAACTGCACCATGGGGAAGGGATTATAGCACTGGTAGTGAATGTAAAAAGAATTCAGGCAATGGTACCTGCTAAACCATTGGATCTTGGATAACTTTTCAACTGTTCATTATCCATATTTGCAATACCACCACAAGGCAACATTTCACAAGATAGGCCAAGATCCAAAGGGGACATGGAGAAAGCATATATAGATATTTTATTACTAAAAGAAAGAAGATAAAAGCATTGTGTGGTCTCTTCACCTCATCTATTAGCATGGGCTGCTGCCTCTGTGGACCTAATGATATCTCAGTTTACACCTTAAAGAATGATAAATCCAGAATTTTTTCCCACGCCCAGTGCTTTGTTAGTGAGATTCTCTATTCAACTATTTTCAGATAGAACAGGCATAAAATTCTAATCAGGTGTACACTGAAACAAGTTAGTCTGTGTTATTGACCTTGATTTTACTTTACAGATGAATTGCATGTGTTTCACTCCATAACTGAAGGGATGGTGAAAGCATCATCTATCAGCTACTGGAGAACTCAAAATCTTTGCTATATAAAGACCAGACTAACACAGTTTATGGGGCTATTAATAGCAAGGAAAAATCAGACACTACCTTCAGTTTCCACTAAAAAGATTTTTCTCCTCAGCTGAACTTTAAATAAAAGCCAACGTCACACTTCACAAAGGCCCAAGTGGGAGGTTTTTCTTGCTGTCAAGGTTACCAGTAGTAGAACTGTGTTTCAAATGAAACTAAGTTCTGAAGCACAAAGTAGATAAAATCCAGAAAACCAGGAGAGTTACAATCTATATTTTATCACATAGTGAACATTTTGATGTCAAGTAAAACAAACAATTCAACTCCAGTATAGACATGATTTTAAATTCCATTGCACGCAAATTATATCCACAACAGATATATCACTGGCCTAAATATTAGAAGCTACATTGCAATCTGCCTCCATTCACACCCCAGCTAAATGTTTCTTTTGCAAAATGAAAAAAAGAATGTAACAGCAGAAAGAAATTAAATTCCAGTGGGGAAGTTGTTATAGGTTGGTTTGGGATAGTTCAACTCAATGAACATCCAAGGAAATTAAGAATTTAATATTCTAGACATATTTGACCACTGTTCAAACTTATTTTGAAGCAGTATATGTAAATACTGTTAAAACTACTGAACTGAACTTTTTTGAAAAAGGTTTTCTTGTTTTCTGCCAGAAGAGTGGCTCATTTCAAGATTTTCTCCACTGATATAAATCACTCTTTTCTGTCTACATAGTCAACACTATTAACTTTTTATTATTCTTCTTGGAGGTTAGGAGTCAAGGAAATGCAATCAAACACAGGAACAATTCATTTTACTAGGATGCAAAATCTGAAGTGCCAGTCTCCGGTATTCAAGTGGTATTGGTGAGGTGCATTAAAGCAAAGTGCTCAGGAGAGAGAGGAATTCTAACCCCAAGTGCTTGTGCATTTTCAAGCAGAAAATTCAGAGAGCAGTCCCCAGGATTCAGGCATGTCTGGATGCAAAGTGGGCTGCTGAGAAGCCAGCAGCAGCCTCCTGGCTCCCTTTGCCCCCTCCAGATGTTTCAGCATATACATTTCTGTGATGCTCACATTCCAGCTGTGCACTGACTCCAGGCCTGCTATAGCAATTCAGGATTTGATCTTGAATGTTAGAGTCAAATGTTTTCCATTGGATGGAGGCTTGATCAGGCAGCAGTGAAACATTAATATAAGGGTTAAAAAAGACCCTTAGAACTTTATGTGCTGTTAACTTCACTTGAGGCTGAATAAACCTCAGGGGCAAATACGAACATGACTTAGGCAGCATGTTTAAAATAAGGCACAGTAACAAGTCAAATGCAGTATGTAAAATATGAACAAGTTCAATTCATATGTTTCTCTCCATTAAATGCATGCTATTTCAGCTTTCCAGTTAGATACCTTTATATATTGGCACCATTGATAGTTTTTTATTCCCTATAGCTGCAGAGAATCTGGATGGATAAAGCAAAGGCTATATTGTTCAAAATTACAAACTCATGCTTCCTAAGATAAATAGTATGAGACTGCTGCAGGAATATAATCACTCACTTCTCTGAGATTTATTGTAAGCTGCCAGAAATAGTATCTCAAAGTCAAAGAAGACATACTTACTCCAAGTCATGTAAAAAAAATTCTATCAAGTCTACTCGTAGGTATCTTACCACTGTGAATGGACAAAAACTGCATTTCAGAGGTCCCAGCACTTTAGAAGCATTAGATAAATTAGAAAACAGAAGAACCTGTCCAGTCAAAGACAGAAAGGTTAAAGCTTCATGTCAAAGCAAGAAGCTATCTTGCTTCAGAGCCAACATAGTACAGCCAACAGGAGCTCTTTTCAGAGTGTTCCTCCTCTCACCCACCCAACTGACATCAGATACTCCTCAGTGTCAGACCCTCAAAACAAACTTTCCAAGAATCTCCTAAATAGCCCAGAAATTGGTTTATTTACCTAGGACTGATTCAAGTCACCTATGGTCTTCAGGTACAGAATTAACCCTGAATCTCCTACAAATGCCAAGCTGTTAGTGGTTATAAGTAGTAGTTTTTTGATCAAGATTCTTAGGGCTATATAAAGGGGGGAAGACTGTAATGTAATGATTACTACACTTACTTTGAAACATGAAGTTAAGAGATTCCTAATTAAAAATAGCTGTCAATTACCTTTGTAGGCATTACAGAGTAGTTTGATAGCAGTTCTTTAAGCTAAATACTCCTGAAAATATTCCTGATAACGTAAAGAATAACTACATCCAATATGCATATCACCAGGAGGTTTCTCTGGATAGCTGTAAAATAATAAGCATTGTAAAATTTTCTTTATTCTGAGGCAGTGCACTCTGTTGGCTGTTCTATGAAGCACCTGGGAAGATGAAGCATTCAAACAGAGCCAGGTCCATAGGCCTGCATTACCCTTCTCTGCAGTTATCTTCTGGAAGGAAATGGTTCCTGCAGTGAGAACAGCTGTCCCCATCCAGGGGAAGCACACCTTGAAATGCTCTAACACGACAAAGGCAGCCTCCACATGTCTATATGCTAACTAGTTTCCCTCCAAATTCAGTTTTCCTAGAATGATGCAGTGGAAGAGGCCAGAGCAATTTCATTCATCTGAGGTCCTCTTTTATTCTTCATTGCAGTGTAAAAAGCTCAATGTACTGGCACCAAGCCACAGTCAACATTCAAATTAAAGGGAATTTCTCTGCAAGACAGAAGAATCCCTTTCATGCTTACGCATTTCCTTCATCTGAACTTCTAGAGAAACATTGCAACTCAAGACAAATGTGGAATCATTAAAACTCAAGTTTCTGGAAAAATCCTCTTGCCTTGTAATGCTCTCTTCCTAGAAGCTATGCTGAATGACAGGAAGTGTTGTAAGAACAGAGCAAATCACCATGAGAAGGCACACTGGATCCAGAACTTTCTTATCTTACAAGCCCACATGAAGAAAGGCACAAATACCACTAAGATGAGAGAGAGGCAAGGAGAAGGAGGTAGATCTATACAGGCAAAAATCCACAGAGACTACAGAACAATTTTGGGACCTAGCTGGCTTGATTGGCTGTAATAATTTAATGTGAGATGCAGTTTTCAAACTACAGCAGACTTTCCTTTAAAGATGGAAGAGCTTATTACTCATCACAGAACCAGAGGATCATGGACTGGGTAAGGCTGGAAGTGACCACAGTGGGCATATGGTTCAATCTCTCTGCTCTAGCAGGGTCATCCTAGAACACATGGCACAGGATTGTGTATGGATGGCTCCTGAATATCTCCAGTAAGAGAGACTCCACACCCTCTCTGGACAATCTCTTCCAGTGCTCAGTCACCTGCACATAAAGAAGTTCTTCCTTATATTCAGGAGAAGCTTCCTGTGCATTAGTTTCTGCCCATTGCTTCTTGTCTTCTTGCCTGGCACCAGAGAAGAGCCTGGTCCATCTTCTTCACACCCTCCCTCCCAATACTGATAGACATGAATGAGGTCTCAGCTGTCTGTTGTCAAGGCTGAACAGACTCAGTTCCCTCAGCCTTCCTCCAAAAGAGGAAAGCTCCTGTCCCTTAATATTCTTTGTTGCCCAGTGCTCAACCTACCCCAGGAGCTCAATGTCCCCTTTTTACTGAGAAGCCCAGAACTGGACACAGCACTCCAGCTGTGGTCACACTGGGGCTGAGTAGAGGACAAGTGTCACCTCCCTGGACCTGCTGGCAGTGCTTTTCCTAATAAACATCAGGATAGCATTGTCCTCCTTGGCCATAAGGGCACTGCTGGATCATGCACTGCTTCTTGTTCACCAGGACTCCCAGGTCCTTCTCCACAGAGCTGAAGTGCAACAACATAACTCAGTCAATTCTACTCTTTGACTGAAGTAGGTTTGACCTATTATGAAGGAAGAGGTTTAAAAGTGTGAGAGTTAGCACCTACTGCTCACCATCAGATGTTCCTTTATGCAACAGGAGAATCACCTGTTCCCTTTATGGGAACCATATCTGCCCGCTCCCCACTTTTCTACTGCTCTGTATGTTTTATAACTTGAGGGCTTGTTACTTGACTTATTTCATTTGAACTAGCTAGTTCTTCAAACAAGAGAACTTCAACTTTGGGTCTATTTCATGACTAAGAACCTGTACTCTGTTGTGTGCATGGACTAGTATAACTCCAGAACATCTGGGCAGTCCAGAACTTGCACTTCTGGTTCTTCCTTTTGCCTTTTCTCTATTTCCTCATAGAAACTGGAAAAAAAACAAAACAACAAAACCTCTTTAGAAAGGCTGCTCCAGAAAGTATTGAAAAATGGGAACTTCCTTGTTAAAAACAGATAAATTGAATCAGATGGGCAAAAATTGCAGAGAGTATCAAGCACTCAATAACATGAAGTGAATCAGCTTTCTCCCATGAGCTGAGAGAAGTCAGGAAAGGCCCTTGGCAGAGGTTACACAAATATGCTCCTACCCAAAAAGCACTTGCTCATGCAAGATGCATGGTTTGGCAGATAACAAGACATTACCATACATAATTATCACTTTCATGCACAAGTGCCTGTTTGTTTAGGCAGTCATTACACACACACAAATAAATTGCCTACATGCAATCCTGTTATCTTTGCTCTTATTTGTGGAGCATTTAAGTTTATTTGCTTAAATTTCTGTGAGCAATCTTAAACAAACATTCACCATTTTGTAAGAAGCATAAGATTGAAATGCCAATTTTCTTTTGAATGATTTCCCTTAAAACTCTGAATGGCTTATAATTTCTAAGATGCCTCAGTTGGTACATGTCAGAAAGCATAAAAAAAACCTCAAAGAACCAACCAACCAACCAAAAACAAACAAAAACCACAACAAACAAACAAAAAAAGCTCAAAAAAACAAAGCAAAAAAACCCAAACAAAATAACAACCCCCTCCCCCCACTATTCTGTCAACTGAAGGGATGAAGGATCATGACTTTATTATTAACTGATCAGGAACTTATTACAAGAGCATGTAGTGGTAATTCACAATCAAAAATTACTTTAAACTGAGAGAAGGTGGATTTAGAAAAATTATTAGGAAAGTATTCCTCACTGTGATGCTGGTAAGACCCTGGAACAGGCTGACCAGGGAAGTTTTAGATTCTGCCTCCCTGGAAGTGTTCAAGGACAGTTTTGGTGGGGCTCTGAGCAACCTGGTCTAGTGAAATGTGTCACTGCTCACCATTCAATGGCAATTAAGAAACAACTTCTCCAGGATGTGACTGCAGTTTATGGGATTTTGGACTACAGCTGTCTCTTTAATATGTTCTGCTGAGTTTACAAATACAATAGTATTATTTCCAGTATTAAAAAAAAACGACTTCAGGTAGTCTTTAAATTTGGAATCACAGTCATTTTGTTGTTCTACAGAGCAGGTAGGAAGAAAACAGCTGTTTAAATTCAAGAAAGAGTTGAACCAGTAAAGCAAGGCAAGTTAGACAACATTTTAGCCACTAGAAGAGTGACACTCTATATCCTTCTAGCTCCTGATGGGATCAAAACTTCCACCTGAGAGCCCACTGCATTTGCACAAGGTGCACAGCTTGTGCTGCTCTCAGCACTCAACAGTGGGAATTGGTCTCTGTTTAGAGCAGCTAAGGAACATAGTCTGCCCCTTAAGTCACCTTTGCAAGCCTTCCTTGCACCATTGGTATCTATATAAAGCAGTTCTAGAATTAGAAATACTGGAATGACTTTCAGGGCCAGTGAACACCTAAGGTTTAAGAATTTGGTGAGGAAATGGCATTGATTTTGTACACACAGGTGTGGAGTATGAATTTTCTTCATGGGGTATTTATTTTGCTGCATGACTGCACTGATCAGCCCTGTTGCCCATCCCCTTTTTGTCTTTTGATTGATCTGTTAGATCTGGAGTATTTTTAAACTTTTTTGGAGAATCAGGTTTAGTGACTACCAAGACTGTATCTTCAGGACCCATACTTTGTAACCAGTCGAACACATATCCAGATAATGTTGACTGGAAAAAGTAATTTTGCCATTAAATGGTGTTTACTGACTCAAAGTAAGCCATTAGTGTTTCTGCACATGGGTCTGCTTTGCCAAGATGCTGAGCACCTTAATCTGTTAGCTATGATTTCAGTGCTTTGCATTTAAAAACCAAAATAGCCCAGGTATTTCTACTCTAAGTAGACACTAACAGCTTTCTCAGCCATCAATGAATCTCAAGGGTGCATTATCCTGATGTCATTGGGTTTTTCTCAATTGGCAGTAAAATTAAGGACTTTCTGGTGAAAGAGATTTGGATTAATGTTTTGAAAGCTTATTGAAACAGGCACAAGTGACTGTTTCCCAGAGACACTTGAATTGTTTATCTTGAACAGTTTGGAGGAAACTATTAATCTCAGTAGTTTTTTTCCACTGCTGGCCACAGTGTGATCATGAGCTCTGCAAAGAATCAGTTACAACTGACTTGCCAAAATATGTTTTGACATTTGAACTGTTTCATTGCTTGAACTTCTCTCTTCTTTGTCCCACAGGTGATAGAATGAACCTAAGACTGGTCTCTGGGAAAGTGCAGTTCAGGTGAAGCACAATGAACACAAACTCACTGCTGAGAGCACAATCAACTTAATACTTTTGATGCAAAGTGGTGAGCACAATGAAAATAATTTCTTCATATAAGTTTCAAGCAAGGCACCTTTAGAAAGCTATAAAACCCAGCTGATGACTTACAATGATCCATGCTTCAGCACAGGAGAGGAAAGCGCTGAAAAAAACACGTTGCATCACAGCCCATGCTGACAAACAAGAAGTTATTTGCTCAAGCAGAGTGTTAGTGAGAAGTAAGTAAATACAAGATGATGAAGTTCTGCTCTCACTGGATCTTGTGGGAAGTCTTGAATTTGGGTTTGTAGTTTCTGATATTGACTGGACTGAATTGTGAATTGCAGCTGTAACTGTGTCAACTGTAAAACTCGGTGAGACTTTTCCATGTTTGACTGAACATCAAATATTATGAAAATTAGTATCTTTTGAAGTAGGAATTCTTAAATTATAGTTTTCCATTGATGCGTGCTGAGAAGAAATTACAGCAGAAGAAACAGCAAAATTGTTTACACGAACAGTTAAGTACTACTAAAAATTTCCATGGAGATGCAAAACTGCTTCCTTCATATGAACTAAGTAGGCTATACATACCATGCTTCAGAAAAATGAAAATATTCCATTTACCAGCTCTGCAAGGTCAGCAACAGGCCATACTGTCCAATACTTCCCCAAAACCTACAACAATTAATTTTCTTCACAGTACATAAGTGAACAAATCCAAGTACATGCTGATTTCAAGTAGTCAAATTTGAATATGAGTCTCTGTGATCCTCTGGACTTGAAAGTAACAGAGTGTTTTGTTATGAGCTCTGTAGCAAAAGAACACACATGGTCTTTCAAGTGTAGAACATACTCCAACACACTTAGAGATCTTAAAGAAAAGCAATGGATCTCTTTCCATTTTATTATATAAGGTTTTTTTTATGAAAAATGCACCATGAAAGCTGATGCACTTTGCTAAAAGTATTTAATTCTAGTAAAATAATAAATAATTTAAAAATATGGTTTGGGGTCATCAAATACATAATTTTTTAAAAAATATTTCTGTAAACCAGAATTCAGCAATTTTTATGTTTCAAACAGTTGTTTCTTCTATAAGTCAGACTATCATTACAGCATGCTTAGGAATAAGGTAAAAATATCAAGCATTGCATAAGGCAACAGCTTTTTGATCCCAAATAATTTTTTCCTGCCTCTCAGTTCTGGAAACCTTCATGCATCTCTGCCTCCAGAATGAGAAAAGGAATAATAAAAAAAAAAAAGAAAATTTCCCTCTAAGACGTGGTTTGTTCTGCTTCCTTAAAGTCTCTGTAGAAATGCTTACTCTACACCAGTCTGTATCCAGGGGTGGCTTAAGAACCATTTTCTGCTTGCACCAGTGGCTCTGGCCCTCTAATTCCCCTTCCTCTATCCAGGTTCCCAGTCAAGACAAGTTTCTGCCTCACCTGCTGGATTTCCCATAGTCTTAATTTACCTTTGATTTAGTTCCTTCTGGCTTACAAAGTATCCAGTAGTTTATAATTATTACTTTACAATTACTCCCAGGTTTAACAAGGGCCAGAGTCTGCTGTTTTCCAGCTGCTGGCTGGCAGGGTAAGCACAAAGCAGATGTTGAAGGAAAAGGTGACAGGGGACAGTGAAAACCTGCAGTGTAGCAGAAACACCAAATCAAAGCAAGGCCACATTTATTGCTCTGTCTTGACTAACAACAGAAGAAATCACTTTCCCCTTGAGCTCTCCCCAGAATAATTAATCAGTTTCCTGCTTTGCTAATGTGTTTATAGACACGACATAGAGCTGAGTCAGCCATGGTCCCACTGCCAATCTTGAGGATTACTCATGGGTTTTGAAATCAGCAACAGAAGATTCTCCTATGTATCACAAACTTTTCCTTAACACATTAAGCAATTAACAGTCATCTAATTAGGCCCCAAACCACGGTGGATTCACAGCCATTCTTGATTAGAGCAGATGAAATCAGATCTCTTCTTTGCTTGCTGAGGGCATGTATGTCTCACTGCAGGCACACCTCTGCCTGCCTGAATTATCATGGGTGTACATTCCAAAACCATTTTTAGTTTTATTAGTATCTAGTTGAGGTTAACAAAGGAACTTTATCAGCTAAAAAAGAACAGAGAAAGACTTTATGAAAAGGCAGCTAACAAAGGAATGAATTAAGCCCCATTAGTTGAACTCTTCACCCTATATTCATTGTTCACCTTTATTGTTTTTACTGGAATGTTAGGATATGAAAGCATAACAAATTAGCATCTTTATTTTTATTAAAGAATACACAAATTATGCTTAAGCAGTCCAGGAAAAGTATCTGGTTTGAGGGTAGTCTTTCCTAATCACAGATAATTCAGCTAATTTGGTAAAAGATAGGTGCTCTCTGTTTCTGAATTTTATTCTGTTTTCCCCTGTGACATTTTAAATGGGCCCAAAGAAGTGATTTGCACATTATGTGCCTTAATTTACTGCATCCATGGAACTCATATCAGATACTGTCAATAATATTCCTACCACACAATACTTGGGCATACTGCAGACATGAATCATGGTTACAAAGGTGTAAATCACTCTTTAGCTCAGGCTACTACAGAACTTCTACACAACTTGGTGAACACTGGAATTGTGAGTCCAGATTTTGTATGATTTTTGTTTACAACAGACTCTAGTGTCAGAATTGACATCAGCTGAATCTAGTCCAGACTGCAAGTTATGAAATTTGGCAACAACTCATTTGTCCTACATCCCATACTGTTTCCTGCTAATAGAGAGGGAAGCAGTACACCCAGGAGGAAAAAAATACAGAAAGAAAAAAAAAAAACAGGGTAAAAGCTTCACCTTCAGCCCTGAAAACTCCCACCCACAACCAGCTGTCTCAGTGTTAGATACTTGGAATTTTTCAGGAGACTCAACACTCTTCACACATTCCTGTGGCAAAAGAAGTGCAATCATAACACAGTCACCAGATAATCACACACTGTGGTCACTGCATGTGAGGCTGGAAGGGACCAAATCACAGAGCTGTGAGGAGCCCAGACTGAAGTCTGGTGACACAGTAAACTTAGCACTCCTAGAATTTCACAATATTACTTCTTGTGAGTTCTTCAAGCCTCACATTTTTCCTCTCTAGAGCAACTGTTCCAAGCAATGCAGAACCATGTGGCTCTTTACATGCATTTAATTTACCTGCTCTTAGCTCCTAATGACTTGCTAATAGCCCCACCTTGGAAATGATAAGCACATTGATGAGAAAATAAATAAGCTCAGTAATCACAAACATGCACCATAACACTCAAGGGAAAAGCACAGGCTATTTTATGGATTCATAAAACATACACATAGACAAAATCCCAAACTCCCAAAAGCTGGACTATGTTTTAGTGGTTTCTCATTTGAATTAAATAACAACAATTTTTTCTCTTCAAAAATAAAAATCAGCTCCTAATACCATCTAGTATTTCTTCAACATTTTAAATCTACAGGAGGATGTCTCAATAACAGTACTATCCTTTTAGAGTCAGCCATTTGACAAAAAACAAAAGCACTATCTCTATAAGGTTTACTAATGCCTCTCTGTTTCCAAAAACAAGACATCTCTTTTGAAAGTGAAGGCTACCCATATGGTAGCTAAAACAGCATTTTTTTTTCAACATATTTACATGAAGAATGATTTTTAATAGCTGTTTTCACTTTTTTTCTTCACAAGTGTCATATCTTTGGAACTTCCCTTGCCCTAAGGTGCAAACATTTATCAGAGAAAAAAAAACCTTCTGAGTCAGACTTGACTTAAAATTTATTATATGCCCACAGATTTTGGAAGGTGTTCAGGATCATAATATAGAGAGCTGTCAAATATGAAATATAGTTAGAAGGAAGTGGAAAAAAGTGGTGGATTCAACCAAATTAGAAAATATTATTCTTTTTCAGTATCTGACAGGAATACATATTGTTTTTTGGGGTATATTTCTGACTTTGTGAGAAGATACAAATCTTGATCATAATTAGGAATTTTTTCATTCAAAATTTGAGGTACTGTTAATTTTACTCTTCAAAGCATTTTTAATTTTTTTTTTTAATGAGCTCTCAGGCCCTGATACATTCAAGAAAACCCAGTTTTTTTATCCCAGTGATTTGCTGGTATATGCCCCAAACTGGAAGAAAGACTGTATGAGGGGACTTCTACATCTAGAAGATTTCTTCACTGTGACTAAGATTTCACCCTTACAGCAACTCACTTTTTCATAAGTGAAATCTGCTGTCTTCATAATGACAAATCCCTATGTTTTATTCAGCTTATTAAAAATCAGAATACCAAAAATGATACCTATAACCCATGAGTAAAACTTTGTCAATATCAACAACAACTGCTAAGAAAAATGTGGGAGGAAGGAACCTTTGTGTGAGCTCATATATTAGCTAATATTTTCAAACTACTGAAGAAGCAATGATATTTTATTAAAAAAATCACACTTATTGGTAAACATCTTCAGAAATCATGTCAAGGATAAAAACACACAAAGGCAGGGGAAAAAAAAAAGTAATTAAATTAGATTTGCTATAAAACCTATGAGTGATGAGATTGAATAATCCATACAGCAATCAAAAGAATTAGCCACATCAGGGTATTGGCTGCTAGTCAGCAAAACTCTTATATATCTGATCTCTAAATTCAAATATCATGAGAAGGCCACCTTGTCCAAGCAGAAATGCTTTTGAGTCTGTGTAGGAGGACTTAAAGAGTCTGGAGGACTGGGAGCCTTAGGAGTTTAAGTGTGTGCATTATGAGACAGAAGATGTGGAGAGGTTTTTGAAACTGCAGTTTGGGAGTTAAAAGCTAAACAGTGCCTAAATCCCTTTTCTAAGAGACACAGTTTCTTTTACTTTTTTAAAATATCCCTAATTAAACTTTCAGTTTTTTATTTTCCACCACAGTACAGAAATACCAGAGTTTCTTGCATTATTCACACAAGGTGAAGCAAATTATTAGGACTGCAAGATGTTTCAGAAGCAGCTGAAACCTGCTCTGTGTAAGGACTGAAGATGAGCCAATTCACCCAACAGCAGCTCCAGCCTTACAAGCATCTCAGATTTAGACACTCACTTGAACATGTGATAATGCATGAGCAATCCCATGTGCAATAAACTTGATGGTCACTCTGAGCAGACATTTAACGCTCTACAGAATATTTGAAAAAGGCCTCAAAAGTAGTGAACCCTAGAGAAATAAGGTATAATTTACATTTAGAGTTGAGAAAAGCAGTGATCTTTCTGACAAAATACTTAATAAACATTTACTTAGATACTCATGTATGAAATACATGTGTCCTACATTCTTCATTTGTTCTGAGATTGTTTCAGTACAGAATAATTGCCCTTCCATGTGGAAGCTGGCACCCAGAAGCATACTGCAATAGTTCTGTAAACCACACAAGAGAGATTTGCATCCTGAACCCTGAGCAGACACAAATAATGAATCAGCTATGATTCCTGAATTTACTAGACAAACTGAACAGGCACTGAAAAGCCACACAATGTAAATGAACACAAACCCCCAATATTTAGTGGACTCTAACAGCACATCCAAGCATATCTCTGATGTGTAAAATAGTGAGATTTTAAATATTAACAGAGGAAACAATGTATTTCCTTTTTGACCAAGTAGCAGGAAAAAAATCTTTATTCAGTATAGATGAAAGGATAAACTTTTTCACTCCTCTGTCTAGGGCACTACAATCTAGGTTTATAATTACTTCTGTAATTTTTTAGGACTCAGTAGCACACTGGTAATTCTACATCCTTTAAACTGTCCATAGGTAAATGAATCATCCTTGAGGTGCTCATTTTCATAAACAATTATTGTTGCCTTTTCTTTGTTGAATACTGATCCAAAAGAGATTTTTCATGGTTTTTGTTAATTCTCTCTTCATCATCCTTAAATATACTTCAAAATATTATTAATAAAATTCATTTATTACTTATGCAAGTACCAGTTTGGGGATTTTTCCTCATTTTAAGTGGATTTTTCAAACTAAATTATATCCATTAGTATTTTGTGAGTAACCTGACAACAGCCCCAGACACTTTTCACTTGCTGAGCCATGAATATGCTAGTTTGCAGACTGCTTGAATGTATAGGTCACAGCTATGGGAATACAAGAACCCTTTTTCTCTGAGCACAGAAACTGTTCCCAGAGCCTCCTTTGTGGTTCCTGTGCAGTCACTGTTGCACCCTCACTGCTGCTGCTGGCTCCAGCCTTGCCATCTCTTGCTCTGTGTGAGTCATTCTGCAGCACTTAGCTGCCACTTTCTAACTCTAATTGTGTGTGACAACTCAGGAGATTGCACTTGTGCAAATTCAAAGACCAATACACTCATAACTAACTGAGAACATGGCCCTTAATGAGTTAAATTAGATGGTCAGTGCTGAGACAACCACAGGATAATCCACCTCATCCCCTAGTCTATGGACTGGAGAACTGCACAAATTCTGCCAGGTTGTTTCATAGGAGGCATGTGAAAAATGTGATGGTAAATTCTCAGCAGGTTTTTTACTTCTACCACTTGCACTGACCATGTGGATCTTTGTAGTCCATGGATCTTTGTGAATTAGCAGATGACAATGAAACAATTGTTTATGGGAGATGTAACAGACTCATCCCTGCTAGGATACTATACACACAGTATAAAAGGTCCAAACCTGTCCAAACTAAATGTAAGAAAAGAAAAGAAAGGTCTGATCCAGTGCTAAGAAACAAACAGCCTAACAGTCTGATTTCCCTTCTCAATGTGCCATTATTAAATGACAAACCCAACTAGTTTAAGAAAAGCAGAAAATAAACTACATACAATAGAATTGTATATTAAGGGCTATTTATTTCTTCTCATTGAAGAAATCCACTGTCCTAAAATCTGTGTTTTTTCTTGATGCTATCAGAAATTGCTGCTAAATAAGTTTTTGATTGCTAGATTTGTCTGGTATAATAGATGTGTGCAAGCTTTCTATTTGTTGCCATGTTGACTAATACATACTCAGTATTAAGAAAGCTTTTTGGTATCTCAGATTAAGTGCTTTCTAAAAAATAGATAAAGCATCCAGCAGAAACCAGGTGATAAGTGGAGCATTTGAAATGAAGCAGTGAATTCTGTCAACAACCTGCTGTGTGTTTGATAAAAAGGCTGGACTGGAAATACAATTGAAAACCCAAATAAAAAATATAGCTGTTTATAAAATTCCTCAGGATATTTCTCCCAGTGTAACATATGAAACACAGTAGGAGGCAAATATTAAACGTAAGATATAACTGAACCATACCAGTGTGTTCACTTGAAATTCCAGGAATTCTCAACCCAGAGATCAGGTAACCCCTCTGTACAGCAGTGTAATCACTGTGTATTTCACAGCTCTGAAGGATTCAAAAATGTCCTTAAGGCTTTCTCAAAAATGCTAAGCCTGCTTTCAGAGTGTTTGTAGAGTCATTGACATAATCAATACATTATCCCCATCCTTGGAGATATTCAAAAACCTCCTGGACATTGTCCTGGCAGCCTTCTGGCTGTGAGTCTGTTTGGGGTTGGACCAGTTTCCTCCAGAGGTCCCTTCTGAATTTGATACTTAAGGAAATTTAACATAACAAATAATTTGTGTACTTGATGCAATATCTCATCTTATCTGGGAAATTTTCATACTGAAGATAAGGAATACATCAACATGACATATTGAAACAGTGAACTGACAACTTCTTTAAAATGCTAACAAAAAATTTAGAAGACGAACATATTTCATGAAATAATAATTATTAAGTGGCACTGGCCTAACAAAGCTACTGTGATTGTCAGCCTCTAAAATGGCTACAATTTGCTGTTTTTATGTACCTCAAGACAAACTATGATTAATTTAACAAAGTTCTCAGCTTTTTTGAATCAATAGTTCAAAAGAATGAATACATCTTTGAAGAAAGCATCTAGGACAGAGTCACTATTCCTCACAGATGAGGAAGGTGTGTGCTAGAATTGAGGAAGGTGTATCTTTTTATTTATGCTATTGCATATGTACAGGCTAAAACCTAAACCTAAATCTGCTTCACATCAGAAATCTTTCTGGTCCTCTTTCAGCTACTTGTTTTCATTTCAGGATCAAAATTCTGTGTTCTTTAAGGGCAATTATACCTCTTAATACCTTTTAGGTCAGAAATTCCACCCAAGTTGTATAGGCTAAATAAAGTCTGTCCAAGTAGCAATAATTGCAGATTTTACTGAGTTAAACCTACTGAAAGGCATTGAGTAATAACATCTCACATGACCTTATGTGAGAAATTAATAATCAATGACTAAAATTCAGAGCAGATGCTCATGATAAGCCTTTAGTATAGCAGATAAAATAGCAAATATTAATGAATATTCAGGAAGGAAAGAAAAAGGAAAGAAAAATATTTACATTTCTTTTTGCCAGTCTACCAGCTTTCAAATAATTCAAAGTGAAAGGTTTCAAAGATTTTTATATTTCTTTCCAAATCTTTATAAGACCCAGCTACCACTAAGGAGCATGAAACGTTAATGTCTTAATTTAAAATCGATTTCTGTTTGTAGTAAGGTTTTTCCAGTCAGTGAGGATATATTTAAAATTATGATTCTTTTTACATGAAAGGAAACATGCTGAGAATGAAAAAAATAAAAGGAAAGAGGAGATGTCCTTCTCCATCCCTGGCACTCCTGAAAATGTTAACAAGGTCTCTTTTCCTGCCTCTGGTGGAACTCAGCTGATTCTCCAAGTCATGTTTTTCAATGCTTCCCAACACCACTGAGTTATTTATTATACTTCCAATCTTGCACACTGTGGTTCAGGTTAATTTGCATAAACCATTTCCATTTTTAGGACATATTTATAAAGTCATTTACATAGTTGACAACTGCATTTCAGTGAAAGATTCAGAGCATGGCTTCTGATCTCCTGCTAATTGAGGTTAGAAAGGCATTACTGATGTAAAAATAATAATGATTCCCTGCAACTCAGTATAAACCTACTAATAATTCAGCTGTGGAAAGAAAATAGTTTTTTAAATCTATTAAATGTCATTTAAAATCCTTGTTAGTATTCCATTAAATAAAATCTTAGCTCTCAGTGCATTATGGTCTCCCAGAAAGAGGTTTAATTGTTTTGCTGATCGTTCACAGTATGTGTAAACAGTTTTATTTGACTTCAAGGTAATATTCTCCAGAGTCTCAGAAAAAAAAACCTCTTAAATGATTGAAGGCAGTGAGTTGGACTATTTAAAAAGTCTTGTCAAATAGAATTGATTACTGTCAAAGTTCATATAAGAGATTCCTGAAAACCAGTTTTGTACAAAAGAGTTTGCTGAAGAAAGTCAAAGTTAAGACGTAAGAACTTTTTAACCTCTTAGCAAAATCACCCCTACAGAAATATACTCTTATTTTCAGCTGCCTACAATATTCACATCCTTACATGTAAGTGTCCAGCAGGATTTTGAGAATTCTGCTGGGTAGGGACAGTTGAATATCTCAGCTCCCTCAGCACATCTCATACACAGCTTCTTTGCTTTTGTGTTTGTACTGATCATGCACAAGGCTTTAAGAAATTTCTACCCCTCCATATATTTTCCTCCAGTCTAAGGAGGTCTCTTTTCCTTCTTCCCCATCACTTTTCCAGGTGAGGAGTCATCCCAGGAGTCTCCCAGTGACACTACATTCTGTCCCTGAATCCATTTGAACACAAACCCTAGCTAATTGTTGTCTAATTTGAAAAGTCTTCTGACCTTACTGGTGTTGAATTCCCAGAAGTGTCCTGCAGACACTCAACTATTGAAAAAAACCCTAATAACACACCAGTGGAGGGAAAGGTGTTTTGCAAGTTCTTAAGCTTTTTAGGCTACAAAACCAAACCAAACCAACAAACAAAACAGAAGAGAAAGATTTCATTGCTTTCATTGCTCACAGGAAAGCCTGGAGTAGACTACACGTCAGGCAACTCCCAAGGTCCCTCTGTTGCCCCTTCCTTCTCTCTCTGTTCCCTGGGATCAGCACCAAGGCTGCTGCCTGACTTGGCCAAGAGTGGAGACAGCAGCTGTGCCCATCGCAGCACCCTCACCATGGGCACCTGAGAGCTGATGCTGAACAGGCTGAACCTGAAACAGCAGAGAAACGTGCAGCTCTTCTGCCTTCAGCTCTCCTTGCAGAAACCCCTGTGCCTGTGAGCACATCAGGGTGCAGGGATCCCTCTGAGTGCTGCTGGCTGCTTCCCTCCCTGCTGCCAGTGCCACAATGAGAGATGGATTTTCACTTTGTGGCAATCACTGGGTGCAGGATGCAGGGAAGGTCAGGAGAAAGCTTGGAAAAATCAATTCATTGTATACAATAGAACAAAGCTGCTTATTTTTATCTGTCCTCATCTAATTTAAAAAAAAAAATTATGAATCTGTTAAAGAGTGATTGAGATCAAATACTTCTTTATAATTCATAAAATGAGCTCTTGCTCCATAAATTATGTGATTCCTAAGAATAGATTCTTCTCACTAGTTAGTGCACACACAGAATTTGTATTTATTCCATAATAAAACATGACTTTGAGGAGCCTCACATGAAAGCTCCTTGTATATGGCTGTTTGGTGATGTGTGTGAACACAATTTTGCAAACTTGTCTGCACATTCTGTGTTTTTTTAATAAAACTGGAAATTCCAGTGCAACAACATCAAAACAAAGCATATAGCTTCTTTCATCAAGTGTACATTGTTTTTAGCAAAAAAATTCTACTTTATTATAAAAAAATATATAATATATCTATTTTATATACTGTTATTCATGTATTTCTATTCAGTTTGCACTTCTATATATATTTTTTTTCTCAAATGGCTTCCTTGTTGCTAAAGTGAGGCATAAATTTGATGCTCACAGTAGGACTACATATTACAGGAGTCATAAGAGTTATAAGGCATCTAGGAGAGCTGTTGTGCTTTTCTATAAAACATACAAGATGAACAAACCATATCATCTGACTCTATTATAATGCAAAAAAAGGATCATTCCCACTGACTCTGAGGAAGGAATCATGTCTCCCTATGTAATCTACATGATAGATCAGGTCATTTCTTTCTACTGCAACACAAATAGTGGACATTATTCTTTCATGACTACGAATAACATTTCTCTTTGCTAAGCCACGTTTCAAGGCATTAGAGCATATTAGTAAAAATGATTAAATAAACCTCTTAACAACCTTGGCAAGAAATCAACGTTTTAGTGACAGGGAAAAAGAGGAACAGAGATGTTTTTCACTCAATCCCAGAATTTATTTTCCAAGTTTAGTATCCAATCATTCTCTTAATCTTGCATATGGCTTTCTAGGAACATTTTCTGTGCTGTCATTTGTGTTTCAAGAGAAAGGAAATACTGCCCCTTTCCCAGCAGCAGCATGTGAGCACACAGTGAGTCTCACTTCTCATGTACCACTATGTCAGGAGGCACAAACCTGGAATTAGAGCCAGAACTGCTCCCCTGGCAAGTCACCAAGATTTTCTCTGAGACTTGGCCCAGGATATTTTGTGTTTCCTATGATTAATAAGACCATGAGTCATATCCGAGAGAGGCGGATACAGTGCTGGGTGCACACACACTGACCTGCACACACACACACTGACCTGCACACACACTGACCTGCACACACACACTGACCTCCACACACACAATAACCTGCACACACACTGACCTGCACACACACTGACCTGCACACACATTGACCTGCACACACACTGACCTGCACACACATTGACCTGCACACACACACACATTGACCTGCACACACACTGACCTGCACACACACTGACCTGCACACACACATTAACCTGCACACACACACAATAACCTGCACACACACTGACCTGCACACACACACTGACCTGCACACACATTGACCTGCACACACACAATAACCTGCACACACACTGACCTGCACACACACTGACCTGCACACACACATTGACCTGCACACACACACAATAACCTGCACACACACACACTGATCTGCACACACATTGACCTGCACACACACTGACCTGCACACACACACTGACCTGCACACACACACAATAACCTGCACACACACACACTGACCTGCACACACACATTGACCTGCACACACACACAATAACCTGCACACACACACACTGATCTGCACACACATTGACCTGCACACACACTGACCTGCACACACACATTGACCTGCACACACACACAATAACCTGCACACACACACACTGATCTGCACACACATTGACCTGCACACACACATTGACCTGCACACACACACAATAACCTGCACACACACACTGATCTGCACACACATTGACCTGCACACACAAATTGACCTGCACACACATTGACCTGCACACACACACATTGACCTGCACACACACTGACCTGCACACACAAATTGACCTGCACACACACACATTGACCTGCACACACACATTGACCTGCACACACACACATTGACCTGCACACCCGCATGGCACACACTGGGTATGCTACACTTACATCAAACCAGCTGCACACCAGCAGTGGCTCCAGTCCTCCACCTGGTACCTGTTGCAGGATGAGCTGACCTGTATGTGCCAAGCAGATGCCAGGCACAAGGGCCAGGTGCCTCAGACCTGCCTGTTTTGCTATCTGGCTTTGCTGGGTTTTCCAGTGTTCTTTCTATTACTAATTTTTAAGAACTGTAGTGTCTGGAAATGGTCTGCAGCAATTTGGATAATGCATTTGGACAATGTTCTCAGGCATGTGGTGTATTTCTTGAGGCTGTCCTTGTGGGACCCTCTTAACCCAGGATATTCTGTGATTAATATACAGTCAGTCCCATTGTAGTTTGTCATGATTTGTCAAGATACAGAAAACTGCATCTTGTAAAACTTGAACATGTGGCCGGAATGATCCCTACTTTAGCTATGGTGTGTGATCTATGCTGACCTAGAAAGGAGGAATGTGGTCTGAAGTTTATAATGCTGACACCACTGAGCAGGAAGCCATCAGAGGAACTTTTGAAGCCAGATTCATGACCATGTATCCTGTCAGGAATAGGGATTTTAACTGGGGTACCAGTATGCTTCATTTAGCAATTCCTAAAGCACAACTTTTATACATATATGGAATACATAACTTAAAAGACAGTCATATTGAGTAATAACTTTTATTTTAATGAATTAGGTTATCCTAGTAACCTCATTCAAACAAAAACTATCTTTTTAACTAAAGATTCATGAATATGAAATGCAGATATGCTGTCTAAATTTTCTTTTGCACCAGTGGAGTATATGGACATGCAGGATTGCACTAGTAAACTAACATTTGTATTTTAACTCTGTGAATTTCCAACAGAAGTAAAAGTAATTAGCGTTTGGACTCAACTCAGAAACATCACTCTGAGTAGTTTGTTGTGTCTAGTGCCCTCTCCATCCTTCCTGAACCCTTCCAGGAAAAGACATTCTCTAGAAACCACCAGCCTGATTCAGGATTTCAGGGAAGACATTTTTATAAGAGGGTTCAGTTAAATAGTTGGATTCTAGGTAAAAGGATTCAAAAATACCAGCCCATATTTACTCAGCTGTGAAGAGCTACAGATTATTCAAGGATTATCTGAGCAGTAGGGATATCAAACAGTGTTGACTAGGATGGACAAACTGAATAAGGTCTCCTTAGCAAAGCATAAAAGGGAAGGAAAAAGTATTTAAGAGACCTGCTTAATTTGTCACAAGTCAAAGAGCAGGGGATGGAGTTCCAGCACTGAGAGTAGGAGACAGAAGAGCAGTCCAGCATAATTTGAGCTGTAAACCAGGACCCAATCCTCAACAAAACACCAGCTGGTGGACCTTGAACCAAGGAGCAAGGGCTTTTAAGTACTTTTTCCCCTTTTATGCTTTGCTAAGGAGAAGGAGACCCTATTCAGTTTGTCCATCCTAGTCAATACTGTTTGATATCCCTGCTGCACCGCTGGACACGGTCTGCTGGATCTCAAGCCATCCACAACAGGATGCAGGTTTCCTGCACATGAACTGGAATTTAATGGGGTGGAAACCTTTAACACCCATCTCCAGTCCTTTAGCCTAACATGGTCCCTAAGGTGACAGAATATGGTGATTATTGTCTAAATATGTGTTTCCAAGTAGTATTTGTGTCAATGTAGATAGTTTGTGTGTGATGGCATAGATGTGTAGAATATCATTTGAGTTCATAAACCATGTCCCTTTTGACCACACAAGTGACAACGACTTTTGAAGTAATTTTCAAGTTACACTTCCATTTTGTTACAGTTCATCAAGCAAACAACAGAAATACAGAAATTAAATATGTATTCTTGTGGCCCAGTGTAGTGCTAGGCAGAAACACACGAGAAAACTCAGAATGAGCCACCACAGGACAGTAAGTCCCATAGTCCCATTAGCACTGTTCTCTGTCCAGCACAGGCAATTAACCCAGCTGCTGCAGCCCACACAGCAGTCTAAGAAAATTATCTTTATAAAGGTGCTTTGAATGGGCAATTTCCTTATAATGGTCTTTCTGGAAAACAGGTGGCTTTCAAGACCTTTTGCAGATTTATGTTCAGGCATTAGCTTCTGTAATTAGTCATCAAATAAATTGTTTTGTTCATGATTTGTTGACTTGTGAGAAAACTAGAGAGTTCTCTTAGGAAGAAAGTACACGATGGTTTGGTTTTTTTCTTCTTAAGTAATTCTTCAGTGGCCAAGCACAAAGGTAGAACAAAGTTAGCTCCAATATCCGGGAATCTTGATTCACATTCTCAGTTTTGCCTTGTTGGACAAAGAAACAAGCATGGTGTCTGCTTGAATGCTCTGCAAGTCTGCAAAGCAGTGCTCCCTTCACTGAAACTCATCATGCTCAAACTCCCTGTCTTCATTGAATTCTCTGCTTCAACTGGTGAAAGCCTTTCCCACATATTTGAAAGGTCAAAATAAACATAACACAAAACATCAAATTACTATTTAATTGCATCTTACGGAGGATTGGGATTGTGTGCTCCATTCATCCCTTTTTTTTTTTTTTTTTTACTGAAATGAAAAATTACTTTGACTTCTATTTTTTATTTTAATGCATTAGTCCTCCTCTTTAGACATTACAGTTATTAATGCTCAGGCTGCTGCCATGGCTCTGAATTCTTATCACTCACTCAGCTGATATTATTACCCAGTCAAAGCTGACATCAGAAATGGTACCTTAATATTAGAGAAAGAAATCATGACTGGAATTATTCATAGATTACACAGCATACACTACTTGGGACACAAAGAATCAGCAGATGTGGTTTTATAATAAAAATTTATAGCCTGATCCAAAGTCAATACAAAAATTTTCCATGACTTCAGTAAATTTTTATTTTAGCCCTATGTAATGAAATTTAGGAGGGAGGCAGCAGTTTTGTCCATAACCTCTCTTCTCTATTTTGATGTAATTTAACAGCACTGACAAGAAATTTATTAAAAAAGGCAGAGATTTCTGGGTGTGTTTTCTGAATCAAACAGGAGCCAGGGCAGTTCACAATAACAAAAAGAAACAGAAGGAGAGAGAATAAGAATAATCACAGTATTTTGCAATTAGGTGAACAATAATTATAATTAAATTATATTGTGCATGAGCTAATATAAAGCTCAATACTTCCCTAATGCAAATTATATCAAGGTGAGAAGAAAGATGCCTTTGCTCTTAACAAATTCAAAAAACATGTGAAGGTGAAAAAGATCATACTTTCTCATGAAACACTTTCTGCTGATGCATATACAGATATTGTTTCTTTCTCCCAGGTGGTTCTTCACTGCTGATGTGTGTCTGACAACCAAGCTTCCTGAGGGATCTCTACTATGATTGCAAAATGGAGATAATACCCAAATCAGGAACAAGAAAATAGTGTGGAATGTCACAACTCTGTATAAATGCAAACTGGAAATTTTGCTCTAAGTATATTTACTGAGTTGTAAAATCTTATGATAGGTTTATGTGATTTTTAACCTGTAATCATACACATATGCAAAGCTAGGAGATAGAAAGTCTTTATAGCTACAAAGTGTTGATGATCCTTTGAACCTGTGTTTGGAAAGGCTTAGGATGACTAGGCAGGGATAAATATGATTACATATATTCAAGGAAGCTCCTCTGATTCCCAGCAACATGATTTTATAAAAGATTACAGGAGTTCTCAGAATCTTGTCCAGGTAGATATCTTCTTGGTTATCTTCTAAAAAACAATAAAAGGCTATTTTGGCAGATACTTCATAACATCACCAAAAAAATCGTTAGAATACAAAATGAGATTAAATAAGTCCAAACCCTATTCCAGAAGGAAGGTGCCAGCAATGATGGAAATGCTTTAAGACCAGAAACAGTGATGGTTCTCTTTGGCAGTATTTAATTTTGTAGCATCATGATGGGTGACACCAACAGGTTTGTTGGTACTTGCACTGATTTACATGTGGTCTCATCATTAAAGAATGTTAATGACGACTGCACATAGTATTCCTCTGATGACTTGGATGTTTAATTCTTTGCTTGACAATCTGGATGGCAATGAGCAGAAGCCTCTTTCAGCCACTTAAAGTCTTACAGAAGGTGTGGTTTTACACAGTATTTGGTTTTCTTTACAGCATTATTTGGAGAATACAACCAGGAAGAACAAGGCTGATGACATACTAAGCCCACTATCAACAACTAACAAGATGGGGTCAAAGTCCTAAATGATTTGACTGGGTTTACTGGAACAGAAGCACTTTGAGAGTTCTCATCTGCTAAATAGTCTTAGAACAAACCGAGATATTAATTGGCAAGGGTACTGATGAAAGATGCTGACGTTATTCCTTTTGAAGCCATTGAGGCTAATTAAAATAGTCTGTTTTCTTGTGCTGCTTCTCTGTCAAGAATGTTTTAGTTTTATTTAGAAATGTCAGCTGTTACTTATCCATGCACAATGGATCAAGATTTAATTAGCAAGTGGGTTTTTAAAAATAATTGAAGCTTACTGCTTAACAAAACATTGATTGAAATATTTGATACCAAACATTATATCATGTGATATCTGCTTTTCAACTTGCTAATGATGCCTGTGATTAGTCAGGCTGTTTTCACAATCTATAATTACTGAAAGTAGCAAGTTAATAATGAAGACTAAAAAGCTATTTTTTAAACATGTAAAAACACTGAAATTATTGTTATTTATTTAATAATTTGATTAAAATCATGTCATTATTGTATCATGTTAGTATGAGTCATGGGTTATCAGTTGCTCATTGGAAGACTGATTTTACAGTATGTTTGAATCATATTCCCCGTGTTTGTTTGTTTGTTGTTTATTTTCCTTTTTATTGCTTTTGCAGTGGAGTCATGGAGTTATCTACTAAGAAAATCTATGGGATGTTTGCTATATAAATGTATTCATCTAGTTTAATTTGAGTCATTAGAGAGAACCAGTAGAAGTCAGTAAAGAGTCAGTAAAAATGGCAGCAGTGATAGGACATTTGGTAGGACATGTGGAATGCTCTTCTTATAAAAGATATAATTTTTATTTTTTTAAACAGTAAATTGTTCATTAAAATTTTGGGAAAGGAGACTGACATGCACATTACCTCTGCAGGATCTCTGACAATGACACACCTGTAGTAGGCTACAATTAAAAGATTGTAAAAGCATTGACAAGACAGGTAAGCTTGCAGGCTTTATTTATTTATTTTTATGCGCTTTTTCTCCCTGTGTGTTGTCATTGGCTAACAAAACACTGATGAGTCACTCATTTAAACCACTTACTGACTACTCATTTAGGCTTCCTGGCAGGAAGCAGTGCAGATGCTATGGAGCAGCTGCAGCCACACCTGCCACCTGCCCATGCACAGCTGGCTTGCCAGGCTGAGGGGATCAGGGCACAATCCCACACAGGAGCTGGCAGGGAATGTGCCAGAAAGCCAACAGCAGCACAGTTAATCACAACAGAAAAACTGTATTATTTCACAGACTTGTTCTGTGAAATCATTAACAGGAATACAAGCTGTTCCATGGAAATAGAACATAAACAATGTGAATATTAATGACACCCAGCTGACCTCTGTGTCCAACCTCCACTGTGAGATGGAACCATGATTTCCTTATTGTAATGCCAGGAGATCCACAGAATTTCCTATGAGGTACTTCCAGTGTATTAAAAAAACCATGAATTCAGTATGACTAAAATGGATTTGAAACATTAATCATGTCAGTATCATTTTCATGCTTTGCTGTAAGAAACTGTAGAATTAAATGTGACATTTATAAATTGCATATAGACTCAAGATGTTATTTCACACCATAATAAGAAGATTATACATCTAACATTATGAGTTCTGAACATCTTACATGTGGTTTATTGGAATTTACAAAAAAGTGTAAATAAAAATGAAAAATTAGCCCTTTAACATGAATTATAACTACAAGCATTGTCAAGAGATAGACATTTTACCTTGTTATGTATAAATCCATGTTTACTGAAAAATTGAAGATGAGTCATATGAAAGAAAAAAGTGACATAATATGCAAATACTGTAAAGACAAATCTTTTCATATAGCAATATCACAAAATGCAATAATTTTCTTGGATGATGTATGGAGAGGAAAATGTAAATAAAATTGCACCTAACAAAGAGAGAGAGTCAGGCCAGCTGTTATGAAAAGACATTTCCTACTGCCTCCTAAAATTTCAGTTTTAACTCTCTGATTACTTGTTGTAGAGACTGTCACACTAATCCTTCTTCAAAAATTGTGATGATGAGGACATTGCACCCCACAGAGCCCTAGTTCAAATCTGAAGCACTCAGGAAGAAGGTTTTCTCAGAATCTGTTTATTTTCTGTAAATTTTGCAATATCTAATTTTTTGCTGCTCTAAGCATATAATCCTTTAAGAGACCTTGTCCCAACAAGGTAAGAAATGGGGCTGTCTCTGAACTTCAGATGGTTTTACCTCAAAGGACTAAATCTTCGAGCTTCAATCTGGTGATAGCACTTTTCCCTTCTTTGAAACAACTGATGCATTTCCCTGAACTTCTGTAAATCAAGTCTCAGGTTATCAATAATGGCAGCTAGCAAATTCCTGTAAGAATTGCTGAATTCCAGACAGAATCCCATGGAGAATAACTTCACAGTGAGCATTTGGGTGAGCTCTGCAGCTCACTTCTTCTCCTTGGCCTTCTCCTCTGTTTTAGATGTGCAAATGATGCTGTGCTTGAAATTCTGGATTAACTGTTTAAATTATCAAAAATTAAATAGAGACATCTTCTGCATTAACTAACTTTACTCTTTGTAATGCTGTTTGAGACTAAGGCATCCAGAGGTGACAGAGAAGTAAATAAATCATCGGCTCCTCAATGTCTGTCCTGAAGTTAGACAGACACAAAACTGAGGTCTTAAATACACTGCCACAAATGGAGAGAAAAGAAATGCTGCAATTATTTGTGGGTTTATTCACTGCAAAAGGAGACTTGTGGTGTCTTATAGCAATTACACAGGAGGTCACAGCATGCTAGCAGGATGCCATGGGCTTTCTTATTGACCAGAACTATTTTATTCTTCCTTGTACAACTCTTACTTGCCTAGGTGGGACTCCTGGTGTGCTGTGAGCTTGCTGAAGAAGGAGCTGTGGGCTGTGTTTATTTACCTGGTACAATGCAAGTAGGTGCTGGTCCAATACTGAGGGTCCTAGTTCCTACCAGAACACAAACACCAGAGCAACTAATGACAAGGCAGCCTGTGGTAGTTGGAATGGCAGATCAGGTTCTTTAGTGCAGTGGACACCACACCTGAAATAGCAAATTCTGAATGGACTCAGTGTGTTTGCTTTACATTGGAGTACTGATAAATCCTTCCGGTATCATCCTGGCAAATAAATTAAATTCACTGGAATACAGTGAGTCACATCTTTCATATTAGCAGACAAAACACGTATGACCTAAGGCACTGCAAGAGGTTAAAGAATGAAGGAGAAATGATCTTCCAAAACAACATTTAAATAATTCAATAATAATGTAATCTTCAGGCTTCTAGTATAAGTTTCTGTATGCTGCAGCGGCATGCCTGTTACTTCTAAATAAGCGGTGGAGGGGGCAAAACAAGTGAAGATCTCCTGTCAGCAGAGATTTTTAATGTTTTCGGCGGTCAGTTTCGGCCCTCGGCCGGGACTACAGCTCCCAGCAGCCCCCGCGCGGCTCCGGCGCGCTCCCAGCGGGCCCCGCGCCTTGCGCTGTCGTGGCGCTGCGGGTGCAGGGTCCGCGCCAGGCCCGCCTTGTCCCCGCGGCGCTCCCGGCCTCCTCCTCATCCTCCTCCTCCTCCTCCTCCTCTTTCTTCTCCTTCTCCTCGTCCCGCTCCTCCCGCCGCAGCTCAGGGCAGAGCCATGAGGCGCGCGGGGCTGGGTAAGCGCGGCGCGGGGCCGGCCCGCCCGGGGCGCGGGAGGCGTGAGGGGAGCTGTGGCGTGGGGCAGGCTTGTGGCAGGGCTCGGGAGCTTTGGCGGGGACCCGCCGTCACCCTGCCTCTTCTTCTGGCCCTGCTGTTACGGAGCGGCGCTAGGGTTCGTGTTTTATCATAGAATCATAGGATTTCGTTTGAGAGCGACCTCAAAGGCCATCTGGGTCCATCCCCCCGTGCCGTAACACCTGCCTCTAGTGCAGTTGCTCAGAGGCCCATCCAGCTGGGCTTGAACACTTCTAGGGATGGGGCATCCACAACATCTTTGGGCAGCCTGTTCCAGTGCCTCACCACCCTAGCAGTAAAGCATACTTTTCTAATATTGCGTTTAAACCTACTGTCTTTCAAACTGAACACCTTCCCCTTCTCCTGTCACTGCATGCTCTTGTAAATAGTCTTGCCCCATTTAGTTGTGCTGTTGTTTAGTTGCTCTAACACGTTAGTTTGGTGTTCCCATGGATAGGCAGATTTGTTGCTCTTCTGTCAAGTCCTTTTGTTTGGGTTGGTTTTTTTAAAGTGCTTTTGTATGTTTTCCTACCATGTTTAGGGAGCAAAAACTACAAGAATCCCAACTGTTATAGATTTATTACAGATATAATCTGATGCAAATTGAGAAATCCTTGCAGAGTTCCTGCTGAGTGTTTTGAGCAGCTCAGGCCTCATTTTTCAGCCAGGAGTCATGTTGATGACTACAAGGAAACTTTGAACTCCCACGTCATGTTGTACAGCCATGTGGGTGCTGTGACAGCACTGTAAAGCTTAGGAGATGTTTACACTTCTGAAACGTGTGACTGAGTTTTGGGCTTCCTCCTAGAAAGTATTCAGGGCTAAACCAGCTGTGTCTGACTCTACCCTAGAATTACTCCTACAGTTCAGATTTGTATCGTGCAGTTGTATTTTCATGAAATAAAACAAGTCTTGGGAACACTTCTTAGTGAATCAAGAGAGGTATTAGGATGGGCATTTGATAGTGCTTGGGTCTTCAGTCTTTTCCTTTGTAGACTTACAGCTCCCTCTTGGTTGGAATGGAGGTCACACAGCTGTGTGCTGTTATAAAGAGGGGATGGATGTTTATGCAAGGAGTTGTGAAGAAAAAACATGCCTGCTTTTAGGCTGTTTCTGGCCAATAATGCCTTAGGGATCATCCTGAAACTGCTTTTATAAAAAGTCTTCTGGACGGTTAAGCAAACATCAGCTGCAGTAAAATTTTCTGCTTTACCTTGACATTTCAGCTGTCTCTAGAACTATTTTTATTTACTAGGCTGGAAATAGAAGCTGGGTACCAGCACCTCTGCAGTTGTCACCAGCTTGTCACCTGGTACCTGCAATTATGTTTGCTGTGTCCCTGTTACAGTGTAGGAGCACAGCCACAGAACTGCCACACTGAAGTTTCTGTGCTTCCCTTGAAGAGTTGTAGCCAGCCTTCCTCCTTGTGCTTCCTATGACACAAAAAGAAGTAGCTGTGCCTGTTGAAAAGCTTTGGGGTGCTTGTTCATGTCTGCATTGTCACAGTCCTTTTAAGAACACCCAGTTGTGGTGTTTTGGCATGAAGCTGTATGATACATTAACTTACTATCAAGATCATGTGTCACTTGGTAGCCAGCATTATAGTTAGATCCACTTGTAAAATCAGACATGGTGAGAACAACCCTGACTCTATAAATAATCATAACATTTTAGTTACATTTCTGTGTTAAGCATTTTAATTCAGGCCAGGGTAAAAAGGCTTCTTGACTCACTGTGATGAAATAAAAACATGCCTTTCATTGCAGTCTACAACTTCCTTGTGAGGAGGAGGGGCAGGCACTGATCTCTTCTCTTTGGTGACCAGGAAAAGGACCCAAGGAAGTGGCCTGAAGTTGTGTCAGAGGAAGTTTCGGTTTGATATTAGAAAAAGATTCTTCACCCAGAGGGTTGTTGGGCATTGGACCAGGCTCCCCAGGGAAGTGGTCACAGCACCAAGCCTGACAGAGTTCCTGAACATTTGGGCAACTCTCAGGCATGTGGTGTGACTGTGAAGATGGTCCTGTGCAGTGCCAGGAGTTGGACTTGGATGATCCTTGTGGGTCCCTACTAATGCAGAAGATTCTGTGATTCAGTCTTGTTGAAGATCTGTCCAGCTTAACTTAGAGAGTAACAATTTACAAGTACAAATAAAAAAAATCTTCATTACTTAGATCTACAAGTTGGCTTAATGGGTAAATTTAAAATATCAAAATAGCATTGTAATGCTTTATTTTAAAATGTTAATATTATGTATGCCAAGCATACAATGAAGCTTTTTGAGACGGCTCTCAACGTGAATGTGGTTGGTGTCTCTTCGCTCCTTTTTGCTCAAAAACAAAAAATCCACCCAAACACAAAATCTTTAGTGTATTTAAAAGGTATTCAATTTTATTGTGTCATTCTCCCAGTGCAAGAAAGTATTTATTTATAGTTAAAAATATTTATTAATGTTGCAATAGGATTATTAGTTGAATTAATTTAAGTGGGTTCTTTATCATAAATCTTATAGTAGTTCTTTTCTGGTTGCCTTTCTACATTTTTATCTCTCTTCATTGTTTTCAATTATTAGATTGGAGGTCTAAGACTGACTTTTGTCTTAACTGGATATGACTTAATTCTCCTGTGCCCATGCTGTCCAACTGTGGTCTGTAGGAGATCTTTATTAGAGGTTGGAGAAGGTGAATGTGTGGGGCTGAGCAGCTTTCATTCCCTTCTGCCCCCATCCTGTGCTGACTCAGTTGTCTGGATGACAGTCCTGAAGCTCCATCACCCAAAAAAAGGCAGGAATGAGAACAGAACTGCAGAATGGTGACTGAAACAGCAGTGCTCTGCTCAGAGACCTGGCTTCTGCTCTGAGGTTTTGTTTATAAAGAAACTCACATGGTCATACTATAGTTTCTTCTTTAAAGGTGTGATTGAATTATATTTTTCTTTGTTAGAGAATGGTCTCAACTTTCCTATTTTCAGTTTGATTTACTACGTGTAATGACCTCAATGTTTCATTCACATCTCCATGAAGTGCCTGGATTGATTTCCATAGAACTCATCTGAAAACACTACCAAGGAAAAAGAAAATTACAGCCAGTCCTCAATTTCTCTTCTTTTTTTTTTTTTTTTTTTTTTTTTTTTTTTTTTTTTTTTTTTTTTTTTGCATATGGAAGGGTAACTTACGCATTTAGAAAAAGGTTTATTCCCTGCTGCAGGAACATGCAGGGAACATTGCTCCAGTGGTGTTGTCTGTCTCTGACTACTGACTGTTGTGTTTCCAGGTGATGCAGCAGCTGCAGGGAGCTATGGCTATACCAACAGTGGCTACAGCGTTTACGAGGAAGAGAATGACAGACTGACAGAAAGTCTGCGTACAAAAGTCAGTGCCATTAAATCGGTACGTATTCAACTATGGTGGTATCACCACATTGGTTAAAACAGAAATTTAAAACTGATGTGTTAACCTGGTTGGATGTCAAGTGACCAGCAAAGCTGCTTTGTCACTACTCAGGTGGATGGACAAGGGAGGAAAAAGTAAAATAAATTTAATAATAAAATAAGTAATTTAGTGAAGAGGTTCATGCATCAAGATTAGGGCAGGGAGAGATCACTCACCAAATACCATAATGAGCAAACAGACTTGACCTGGGGAAATGACTTTATTGACAGTCAAATCAGTAGGGTAATGAGAAATAAGACTTAAAATGCCTTGTCACTACCTTTCCCTTTTTCCTGGGCTTAACTTCACTCCCAGTTTTCTCTACTTCTTAGCCCTCAGTGGTGCAGGGGAATGGGCAATGGAAGTTGCAGTCAAAAAATATGTAATGTGAAAACAGCTCTTAGAAATAGCATGCTAATATCCTCTGAAGGAAAAGTTTGGTGTTCTGATGATTCTGATTCAGAGATTGAGGACGTCTTTCAAACAAGTCTAACTGAAAGATAGCTCTGAGATTAAAGTTGTATGGATTTCTTGTTCTTAAAAGTTTAAGTTTTATAAAACACATTCCAGTGAATTTTTTAGGCCTGAACTTACTCAAAGTCTTACTCCTAATACTGTTGCTTAAAATTGGTTTAATCTCAAAGAGAAATTAAATGGGTTTAGAATAAGAATTTGGAGCAAGTTAAGGCATAAAAAAAAAAAAAAAAAAAAAAAAGCTTTGACCTTTGTTATCAATTTCATTTCTTGTCTCCTGCTGTGGTATGTTACATTTCAAAATCTGTATATGTCAACAGAATAGTTGATGGTGCCCCAAGGAGCTCTTTCTGGAGTTGCATCCTTTAGTGCAGTGGGATAATCTTGGCATATGGAATAGCCTTCACATAATCTTCCAAGAAGCCTCAGATAAAATCAGTTTAACTCTTGAGTGAAATGCATCAGTATGAGGTAACGAGATTCAAGTTTTGACACGTGAAAACAAACAAGTTTTGGCTAATCCAAAGCATGGAGTGCATCTCCTCCATCCCAGGAGCTGAGCAGATTGTTTAAGGCCAGTGTGCTGATAACAGAGGAGCAGCTGCTAAGAATCAGTCTCAGTGCCAGTTCTCCCCTGTTTAACTCCAGAGCTGCTTTAAGCCAAGGCTCCTCTGGCTGGCTCAAAGGCACCACCTTTGTGATATTGCAGCTCCAGCTGTGCCTGGTCTCATACCTCCCTGATTCCAACCCTAATCTGCCTTCACTTTCTGGCTTGACCTGGGACCTGTCTCAGGCTTCTGCCCAGGCTGTTGCTGGCTGTGGTCACTGTCTCAGGACTGGCTCTCCCTGGCCTGTGCAGCTTTCCTCCTTGTCCTGCAGTGCCCTTCTGCTCTGTGACATAAAGCAGAGGATGGCTACACAAGTTCACTGAAGAAGGTTTCATTTCTAGCAGAGCTGCAGCTTGGTAGAAGAGATGTGTTTGCAGGCTAAAAGTGTCAACTCCAGCAACGCTTTTAGTCAAACCTGTGCTTATGGTTCTCTCTGCTGTGTACCAGCAGTTTTAACAGTTGTTCCAGGAAATGGGTAATTGCTACTTCAGGCTTGACTAGATCTTGAGTTTTTAAAAAGTCCATGCAATAAGTCGAGTAAGACATTATCTGAAAAAGGAGAAGAGGAGCATTGCGTGCTTTCTGTGACTCTTTGGACTCATCTAGTTAGATGAAAAATCTTTGGTTCCTTAAGGGTTATTGATAGAATACTGTGCATGTTATTTTCTTTTTTGAAAATATCAGGCATTGCTTTCACTAGGGAAATGCTAGTCATGTCTTGTATTTTTGACTGAGTTCTCCATGTATTAACTGGTTACTCATATTTAATACTTTTTGTTTTTTGGTGTTGCTTTTTTTTTATAGCTTTCTATTGAAATTGGAACAGAAGTTAAAAACCAGAATAAAATGTTATCAGAAATTGTAAGTATTGAATAACTAGCTTTCTTTAAAATGGGTGAGGATTAGAAGTTAATAATGTAAAGCATCCTGTTGTTTAGTATGAACATTGGTATTAAAATGTTGAGAGCTTGTTGTAACATGTGACCAATTTGTCAGTAGTATCATTATTTCTGTTCAAAAAGATAAGATATGCAAATACATTATGCTTCAGATATGAGTACAGGTTTTCAATTAGCAAATGTCTAGTATCATTGAAAAGACACTTTTATATTTAATTGTATTCAAGCATAGAAGGAAGCAAAAAATAAGGGAGTCAGAAATGCCTTTTTTTTTGCTTACACTTTGCTTTGGCTTGGGGTAAAAATAGCATTGGATAAATGGGTGAAAGTTTTTCCTGTTTAATTTTTGCCTCTAAAATAATTTTAGTTTTGGAAACTTTGAAGAAAGAGGGAAAACTGTATTTAGTGAGCTGTAAGGGTATTTATTTTCTCAGAGTAACATGTTTTTTGTTCTTTTGTTTGTTTTGTTTGTTTTTTATTAATGTAGGAGAATGATTTTGACTCTACAGGTGGACTTCTAGGTGCAACTATGGGCAGACTGAGAACACTCTCCAGAGGAAGCCAGACAAAGCTGTTATGCTACATGATGCTCTTTTCATTATTTGTTTTTTTTGTAATATACTGGATTATTAAACTGAGGTGATGCATGTTACCTCTGGTTTACATTGTGTAATTTCAACTCTAGTCTTAGTTAATGAAGACATTGATTTAAAGTGGCACATTTTGTGGATAAAACACAGTGAAATTGTTGTAAATTGCATTAACAATTAATGCGAAGTTTATATATAGTTTTCTTAAAGTATCAGAGTTTTTCCATCATCCCCTGTTTTGGGGGGATTATTTGTAAATATGCAGAGAGTGCTGGCATAGCAGGATGGATTTTTTTTTTTTAGGGAAAAGTAGTTTTTAGAATTGATTGAAAAAATTCAAAGGACAATGGTTATTTGAAAATGAAGTAATTGCAGAATTTCAAGGCTTTCTTTTTCATTCTGCTTTTCATTCTGGGCCATGCTCTAAATTAGAGCTCCAATTTCAGGCATAAAGTAATTTCAGTTGCAAAAGCACAAAGAATATATGGATCTTTCTAAGTATATTTTACCTGTGGATTTTTAAAAGGCTGGCCTGAAGCTAGCAAGTGTAATAGTGTTACCCCCAAAAATTACTTTTGTGTTTAGATCTGATAGTGTTTAAGTAGTTTAAACTGCGTGTTTTGACAAGAAGTTACTTAAAACTGGATTTATATTTTTTAATTTAAATCTGACAGATCATGTTTACATATCTACTCTTTTAAGTAAATGCCTTTCATCATTGGGACCAACCGATATGGACACAGTGCAAATATTATCTTTATATTTAAAGTATCTAAAACTGAAATGATTCCATTGAATCACTCGATCTTTTACCATTAGTATGTTTACTTTTCAATTAGTGATAGTCCCTAAATCTACAGCGCATGATATCTGAAATACAATGGAAGATATTTTGAATTTTATATTAAAGTATATTATAATTTGCTTTTGTTGGCGGTGAAGTCACATTAAGACAATTTATTTTGAAGACTTAGCTTTAACTCATCAAGTAGGTTCTAATCATTGAGGCTATTATACTGCTGAGTTTAAAATTTAAAATAAAATTAAGTTTCTTAGATATTGAAATTGTATCCACAGTTTTTGGTAAACTTTTCTAGAAATACTGTATGATGTGTTACCATTAATAACCAATTATGAACTTACAAATAAAATCTCCTGTAGTATTATCCTAGCTAGTGTTGTTTATATACATTTTTTTCTACTGTAGAATACTATTGTATTTTTTTTTAAATGGTGCTTTGTTTAAGGGGCAATTTTTATTTTTTTAATCAACAATATAGGCTGCCTCTTCCAGCTTAAATGGCTGTTTTAGGAAGGCTTTAAGCAATTCTTCACAGTTTTCAGATTAGCATATTTATTTTTTTATTTTATATTATTTTTATATTAACATGCTTATTTTAATACTTTTTAAATAATTATGCACAAAACATGATACATTGCTGCTGAAGTTCAGGCCTCCACAAGCTTCAGATTCACTTAAACAGTTGTTTGTAGACTTCTTCAAATAAAAATTTAACACTACTCCCATCACCTAAAGTCCATGACAGAGTGGAGTACAAATAGATATGGATTTGGCAAAGATGACAGAGCTCATTTTGATGATTGCTTGCTAAAAGGGAAAGATAGGAAAGGTACCTGTAATTAGAGAGGGGAAAAAAGAGAAAAGGCACTGTTCTGGGGTTTGATTATGGAATCATTTGTGACATAACTGTTCATCTTGAAAGCAAAGCTATACTGAAATGAGATTAAGCTACATAGCTTCTATTCATATGGAAGTTCTGTTTTGTAATTGTCAGCTTAGATGCTCTAAAGTGTTGATAAAGCTTGACTAAGTAACACGTTTTTCTGTGTGCTTAGCATGGGTCACTGGAAAACTTAAGTAACCCACTGAAAAAACAGAATGCAGGCTTTCAGAGTGCTTCATATCAACAAAAATTTGACACTGGAAAACGCAGAGTGATGATGGTGAAAGACCTTGATGTGCATTTTGCTGGCAAAATTACTGATCTCTTTTCAGCTTGAAGCATATTGGCTGCTTGTCACCTTCAGTGTGCAGCACAAGTCATCCTCTTGCTTTCTTCATTTTCAAGGAAGAGTGGAGATGCATCACTTTCTTGGAAGCGTGTCCATGTATTTGCATATGATGGAAAGCATGGTTTCATCTGAGCCACCTCCTATTGACATCAATCTCAAGTCCCTGCAGAAATACAAAGGGTAGATTTAAACATCTGCATGCTGTTCTGATGGTGCTCTGCTTGCCCACTATTACTTACACATTGCATATGAACTCCACATGCCTGCAGAACACCTCATCCACTGGCTCCTGGGCAGGTGGTCTGTGATGCTTCCCACAGCACTCCTGCTGGGCCTGTCCCAAACCTGTAGGTGCCTAAGCCTGCAGTTGAATTGTAGGAGGGGAGGGAACTTTCCCAGGGCCAGCAGCAAAAAGTGTTGCAGCACTTAAATTTGCTTAACTGTGGTAAACGAGTTGACCAGCATGAGTTACTGGAGAATTGCACAGAAAGGGTACAATTTCCATTCATGGTTTTTAACTAGTCCATGTTTTCCTAATGGCTATGTTAGATCTGGTAAAAGCCTGATTAGTGTTATATATAGTGCATAATATAATACAAGTAGTGTTGTAAAGTAGTCTAGTATAGTTTTCTATAGTTTATAGAGCTTTTGTGCTTTAAAATGAATCAAGAATATTTATACTTGATTTGATATTTCTAATCACACTCGTTTAAAACCTGCCATTACCAGCCCTAAGTCATTCCTCACAGTATTGCCTAGGTTCCCAATGCTAGCCAGAGTGGTAGCTACTGCAGCCTTGAGCAATTTTACTCACAAATATTTTAGCTCTGAGGAGAAGAAAAAAACCAACCACCAATAAAACTACCAGAACAATTCTAAACTACCTCCACTTAGTAACCTCAAGATTCCTCACCTTCCTATGGGCCTTGCTGAATGCAGTAGACCTGGAACAGTGGTAGGTTGCTTGTTCTTAGCACTGTGGTGCTGTCTGCTTTGTCAAGGTGCAGAAAGTCCCTGCCAGTGCTCAGCATTTGGCATCTTCACTGTAGTAACAGCAAGTAACAAATCCTCAGAACTCCTCTGTGATGTCAATAGAAATCCTCTCTATGCAGCAGGAATCCTGGACACATGGGGCTTGTTTATATGAAGTTATAAACAGACAGTGGTAAGATCTGGCTTTGGTGGTGTGTGACAGACAAGTCAGGCTATCACATAGAAAGACACATCTCAAAATAACAGAACACCTTCCAAATGTTTTGTGCTTGTGTGTATCTTTATGAATTCGCTGATAATTATGTTTTTGTCTCTGTGGGTGAGATAAGGAGTATTTCTTACAGAATCTACAGCCAGGTGACTAATGCTGATCTCCCTGGGGAGACAGAACAGAAGGTTTCCCCCTAATTTAAGAAGATTAAAATGACAAAAGACTCAAAGGATATTAATCTAGCAGTTCTCTTCTGGGAAAGAAACTTGCTTTCATCATAAGAAAACAAAACCATGGGATTAACTATCCTGCCAGAAACTCTATAAGGAAGCTGGGGAAGAGAACATATGAAAGTCTGCTTGTGTATCAGTTATTTAATGTATGCTTATGGTTTGATAGTTTATATTGTATCAAGAATGCATTGTTAATACAGCATATAAATATTTCAGTATATATAAATGTTGGAATTTAAATGCTTTTGTAAGGGATATTGTTAGTCTACTGCTGTAAAGGCTTTTGATCTGGCACAGTAATATTTTGCTTTTGATTTCTGCATCCCCTTTTTGTTGCCACATGACAGAGCAGCACATCCTGAACTACCTGCAGCCCTACTGAGGTGAGCACCAACCTGTGGTGGCTTCCCCCTGACCAGCAACCATGAGGAACCAGCCAGAAGCACACCAGCCAGTTTGTAAGGTGTCATTTTGAGGGACCAACCTGCTGTTGAATGCTGTTTTCTTTAGAGAGTGGGAGTTAACCTGAGGGAGGAGAGAAATCCACCTATTGTGTGTCCCTCTAAAATATTCCCTGCAAAGCACTTCCTTACCTTCAGGAAATCCCACATGTCTGAAATACTCACTGTAGATTATAAGACTTCACTCAGCCAAATCAAGATATATAAATGGTAAAAAATAATCCACATTTAATGAATAAAAGTAAAAAATTCTTCAATGTCAAGGTGAGAAACTGCACTTAGGAGGGAGAGTGAGGAGCCATTCCCACTAACCAAACACAATCAGGTTGTCAATAACTTCAAGTTAGGTAGCAACAGGAAAAAAAAACCAAAAACCTTCCACATTCTCAAAGTGTCTTTCCCATCTCCACAGAAGCCATATCATACAGCTTTCAGAAATGTGTCAAGCACTGCTTCAAGGAGAAAAAAAAGCTCATTTTAATCTTGGACTACCCTAATTTGAAGGTCATGAGATAACAAAGTTGTTCAAATTATTAGGAACCCTCTAATTAACAGCCTGAAAATGTATTTCTGAATAGTGCAATCCAAAATAGCCTGCAGTTTAACACTCCTCTGTTGGCTGGTGTTGACCCCTCAGCACCCTGAGTGACATTTGGACCTTGTTTTGCACTAGCTAAGCCATGCCTATTACCCTGCCCCTAAAAATTTTGGTCCCAGTTTTCCTGAAACTCAGAGCTGGTGCTTATCCTGGTCTGAACTCTCCCTTGTGTGCAATTTCCCTAGCCATAAAGCAGGGACAGATACCCATTCACAGCACAAGCAAAGTTTTAGTTCTTATAAAATCTCTTGTCTGTAGCTTCAAGCTGGTAAAATGTGATCATGTTTGCAGTTGTGCCTTCCAGTACCATTTATTACCTACAGCTGAGAAGCTGGGCCTGCTGTGGGAGCTGCTCTACACTACATTTTCCTCTGGAAAACCATATGGAATTGGATTGAAGTCCTTTCTGTTCCCAAACAATCTGAGAGGAGCCTGCTGCACTATCTATGATGCAGGTGTCTTCACAAAACTTCAAACTCCTGCCAAAATAAACAGGAATTTTCTTTCCTGTTTCTGGCAGTGATCAGTGATCAGGTCAGACATGGGGAAGAAAGTGAGTTTTGCAGGCTTAAGCCCTGGTTTCCCCTAAGAGCCTGGTTTTATGGCACCAGTCCCTTAGAGATGCTGCTCTCTGCTTTTCTGGTTAGAAATCCTTACCAAGGTTTGCATGGCTCAGAGTAGCACTGCTTTCCAGGCCATTTATACACTGCTTCTTTTCAACACAAAACCTTTACCCTTTTTTCCTCATAACTAAAGAATTTTAGGTTTTAACTATTTTAAGGTTTTATTCCTGGCAAGAATTTTCTCAAAAAAACATACTGATGACCCCTCAAGCCTAATATTTTGTGACTTCTTCCATCTTCAGACTCAGCTAGATTATAGGCTGTCTAAATCAAGCAGAATCTGAAGGAGGCTTTGTTCTAGAGTGGAGAGTTTGAGCTGGTGCCACCCAGTTCAGCAGGCCTCTGGCCAGGCTGGCACAGCCCACAGCCCTGCCTGCCAGTTCCCATGACCCTGTCCCTTCCCCCTCAGGGACATTCTGAAGGTCAAGATGAGGGAATGGGCATCACCTTGGCCTGCTCTGAGCATAGAGCAGGGAGTAGAGCACAGCTCTGCTTTAAAGTCATCACTGTACAGGTATCTGCTTTGATTTGCTGTCTTAAGGGTAGATGTCATGTGTTTTATCTCCTAAATTCCTTCTCAAGGTACTGAAAAGTCAAACAAAGTGGTAGACAGGCATCTGTCTCAAAGCCTCTGCAGAAAAAGGTGGAAACTGCAGATTTAGTTTCACAGATGACAGGAATTGGGATTGTCTTGTCTCAGCAGTTAGCTACGGACTTCAAATTGTTTTTGTCAGCAGAAATGGATAGGTTTCATTTTGTTTGGTGCAACCATAAATTGCTGTAATGATAAAAATTGATTAAACCCCCGAATTGTCTGGACTGACTCAAGTTTAGACATGTTTTGTAAAGAATGAAAGATTATAAACAATGAAATAAAAAATGAAACTGAATGAAGTATTTGAACTAACTTTTTAAATATGTGAAGGAAAAAAATCTAGAAGTAAATATATTACTTATTTTAAAAATCCACTTAAAATTATGCAGCAGTTTGTTTTTAACTATCCTCAATTACAAAAGGACCTTCATATTGCAATAACTATATGACAGTTGAAGAGAGAAATGAAAACATGTTTCTTCTGTAGCTATGCATTTGCAATGCTATTTACCCTTCTGTTTCACATGAGTAGTCAATTTTTTTCACTATTGATTTCTTGAGTCTTTGACAATGTAGCAAGTAAAGAAATTATAGCATTCTCTCCATCACAGCCCACAAGAGTAAAAGTTGTAAGAACTGGAAGCAGTTAGACATGGTGTTAAGTAATAATCTTAATTTAAAAAAAAAAAAACAGCAAACCAAATTCTTTTAAGAAGACCACATAAGTTCTTCCTATAACAATTGAAGTGCACATAATTACTATTAAAATATATGGATCACTACCTGTGACCTTTTTAACACTCAGGAAATCTGAAAAACTGCAATAAACTTGATACTAAAAGGTTTCTTTCCTCTGATCTCTCATGACCTGATTTTTTCATACAGATGATAAGTTTGTTCAGTAATTGAATTTTGCCAAGTCACAAGCCCTTTAAGGCCTTTCAGACAGAGGAGAGAAAAATAAACATGCATGACTCCAGGCTAGTGCTTTCCTTCTCCAGAATCCTGCTGTTAGGGTACAGTTTGGAAAGTCCATTCTTTATGGGTTTTATATTGGCTTGTATTTTTCTATGAAACCTTTAGAGTTTTGGGATATTTTTAAAACCTATTCTCCTTATTAGAATCTGTACAAGTAAGACATTTACATATATGAAATCAAGCCAGTATAGACACCTACATGGAGAAGCATCTCTCTTCATGCCTTCTAGAGAATAGGCACTTAAGAAATGCCAGTTGTTCTACTAAGTTTAAAATGTTAATGATTAAATGACAGGTATGAATAAAGTAATTTGGCAAAGCTTTGTGCCATTTCTGTTCATGATCTCTAACTGACACTAATAACTAAAATTCAGAGACTTCATTCACTAACCATGTGTTGTACTGTGTGTTCTTTGAGGAGTGACTAACAGCCTGATATGTCGAAGACTAACCAACATTTATTTGGAAACTTCATAAAGATTAGGCTACAAAAATGTTTGTACATTAGGACTAGATGTCCTGCTGTGCAATTATACTGCTGCTACTGGACAAACATCACACTGACGTGAATGGTTACTCACATTGCTGTAGTAAAAACAGCAGCTTTAGGGAAGTTGCTACTTTGCTTATTGTTACAGATTAACAACATTCTGACTTGAACCTGAACTTGAATTATTTATTTAGGTAAAACTCTCCTTGTCCCTTCCTGGAGCTTTGGTTACTCAATGGTGGAATTTTAATGATTCATAGAAAATTTCAGAGTATAAATATCACACTTTGGCCTTATTTATAACAGTGTTTGTTTTAGAGATAGATACATTTCTTTAGCTGATTGTGGATGCCAACAGGAAACACTCTGGATTTCTTCTAAGGAAAAATGTGACTGTGCTGGTATACTTGGAAACCACTCTGGTGGAATCCACACAGAAAAGCCCTGCTCACAGTTAGCACTACTGTACTGGGCTAGGAAGTCTTAAAGCTATGTAAAAGCACATGCACATTAATCTGTACAGACTACAGCATTTACAGTAAGTGCTGCAAAACAGGGATTCATTTTATTGAGTGCTTACTGCAGTAGCTCTTAACATCTCCATCATCCGTGACCATTGGTTGTTAAAATAAGGCTGTGAAAAAAATAACTAAGGAAAACCATCAGATTGACTACTGGCTTAAAACCACCATCATAAAGCAGTCTGTACCTTTGTAAGAAAATCTGGAGAATCCCTTGTCAAAAATATTGAGGATCTCTTGACTTATTGCAATGGCATTCTTGTTCATAAACTGCTTTTAAAAATAGAAAAAGTAACTCAACCTACCTAAGAAGAAATAAGCTTTTTGCAGATTTTCTCAAGTGTTCTACTCACATTTACCAAAACTGTCAACTAACTGAACTACTGATTTGGCTAACTTTGGACTGAGTATTGTCTATGTAAGGGCTTTCTGCAGTAACAGAAAGCTGTTACTGCAAGAGAATCCAAGATCAATTTTGGTACTTCTACAGAATATGAGACACTGAGGCCAGATACCAAGAAAACGGTTTCCTTAAGGAGATTTTTGCTCTAAGTAGATACAGACAAAAATTTGAAGGTACTTCAGCTGATTTGCAAAAAGACCTCTGTACCATTTTAATGATCTAAAGACTTTCTGGAAGCAATTACATACACATGGTATCTAATGTGACTAAGAGGGTGGAGACTGCATCAGAACAGACTACTGCAGAAGTGGGGAACTCCAGTTTCACACATATCTGGGGAAAAAGAGAAAGCTGATTTTCATTCATATTAGAAGAAATCTCCTGGTTTTAGTTCTGTCCTTGTAATCAGGATTACAAGTAAATCAAAGGCAAAGAGAAAATTAAGTCACTGATTGGTAGCTCTCAATTTCCCCCCCTTTTTTCTACTCTGTGGCAGATACCAGAGGGCCATCAGGGAAAATACTGTTTTCTGCTTTCATTTGACATTTAAGCTAACCTGTGGGTACTTCAAATTTCACAACTGTAATGCAAAGCCAAGACTTGGCCAAAAAATAGTAACCTCTGACACTTAGTGTCCAAAGTTAATTGCACTGGGTGTCCCTGCATCCACAGCCCACTTCAGTGACATGCTGTGAAGTGGAACAAGGCCATTCACACTGGTGAGGAGCTGGTGCTCTTTTCAAGTAGGTGATTGTTTAACAGGGCATTTAAGAGGCTGAATTTCTGTTAAAGCCACTTTGTATTTTCATCACTCCCTTACCTGTAAAACCTGCTCACAAGAACTTCACTGGTGAATCCCATTCCTCCCCAGTACTGGAGACAGCTATCAGTCACCTCACGGGTCAGACGACCTGCCTTTAGCTTAGCCATGGAAGCAAATTTTGTCACATCGTTGCCTTCTACATAGAGAGCTAAAGAACAAAAGAAGAGATAAGACAGCAGTCAGTCTGGAAATCAGGCGAGGTTCTTTGCAGCAGAGCTCATCTGGCAGAGCGGAGCTCACCCACGGCGCGGCGCAGCAGCGAGCGCAGCAGCTCCAGCTCGGTGGCCAGCTCGGCCAGGCGGAAATGCACGCTCTGGTTGTGCAGGACAGGCTGCCCAAACACCTTCCGCTGCCGCGTGAACTCGATGGTTTCTTGTATTATGGTTTCCATTGGTGTCAGGGCTGGAAGAAACAAAGCACAGAAACAAAGCATTTTAGAAATATCTGTTTAGCTCCTTGGTGAAAAAGAAGGTTTTTTTCACATTGTACAACCAACACATTAAAATACAAAGCAAATTGTTCTGTGTACTCATTTTGGAGTGAAGCTTCAGTTCTGAGAAGTCTGGTACCTCCTTGTACCTTGAAGACATCTATCTCACTTGAAACCCAAACTGCCAAGACCTGGAGGAGAGGCAAGTGGGCAGGAAAGAGGGAGAGTCTGTGCTGGGTTGATGTGGCCAGAAATGTGTATTCTATCACCATCTGTTAAAACCGGGTGGGGCAGTGATTCCTTATCTCCATGGAACATACCATCTGCTCATGGTCCATCTTTAAGACAAGATGGGGCAATCATCTTTATCTTTTCCACAACCCATCCTCCCTCCAGGAAGATATCATCTGCTACTGGGCCATTCAGTCCCACTGTGTGACTGATAAAATTACATCATCCCACTGGGAGATGCTCCAGCCAGGGGGAGGAACCAAGCCTTTCCTACCTAGAAAAAATATGAGATTTTGGACAGCAAGTTATCCTTCTTTCCACTGGATTCCAGAGGAGAAGCCGGACCTTTCTGCATCATCCCTGGACTTGTGGAGGAAGGCTGCACCCCTTAGAGGAGCACTGCTTGAGCTGAACCACACCTGCCACTGCAGGAGGATGCAGCCACCATTGAATGGGACTGCTACCAACACCCTGACTGACTGACGGGGTGTCAGGCTGTATTCTGACTCTGTCAGGGTTGGGACTGTTTATTGAAATACTGTATTTCTATTTTCATTTTCCCAGTAAAGAACTGTTATTCCTAATTCCCATATCTTTGCCTGAGAGCCCCTTAATTTCAAATTTATAATTTCGAGGGAGGGGGTTTACATTCTCCATTTCAAAGAGAAGCTCCTGCCTTTATTGGCAGATAACTGTCCTCCAAACCAGGACAGAGTTATAGAAAGCAGTAACAACTTGATGATGGAAACTTTATGCTTAGTGTCTCATTTGGAGCCCTAGCAAAAGCTTGTGGCAACTCCTACTTTCCATGCTACCTGTGTCCTGAAGGTTTGTTAAAATCCTGAAAAAAAATCTGTAGGCAGACAGTGCAGTGTGCTTGTGAGAAACACTGTAGAAATGTAAACTAAAGGAAGTCTTGAGGGAGAAGGCAGAAACCTATTCTGAGATCAAGGAATACAAATAGACTGCTTATTACATCTGCATTCTGAGATCAGATCCCAGCATAGAGAAGAAAAAAATCACATCCACTTTGAAAAAAAAATTCAATAATTCTCCTAAAGAAAACAGAATGAAAACAGGGTACTGCTGTAAAACAGGTGAGAGAGGCAGCAGACAATGCCTTAAAGCAGAACTAGTTTGCTGCTTTTTTTGTGCAAACTGAGACATATCCCATTTTAAACAATAAAAAAAGGAAAAAGTTTATTTTCCAAGGTAAACCAGCCTTGAAGTGAATGACTAAGCTATCAGTCTCTTGCAGTGTAGCTGAGATAACAGCAGGTACAGAATGTGTGGAGAATTTTGTTTGGCAAATGTGGACCTATCTTACTATGACAAGCAGCAGGGCATGACTTCACAAATCTACCTGTATGAGAAGGGTCATATTTCCTCTTTTCAAAACATACATATCCACATCCATTTGCATTTAGAGTCAAAACCACAAAACTCTGAATGTGAATGTGAAATAAACTCAAGCCTTGAACTACTATGAAATCCCTTTTACCTGGAGCAGTGCAGGCTCTGGGGAGGCTTTACTGCAGCCTTTTGATATATAAATGGATATATAAGACAGATGGGGACAGAGTTTTTACCAGACCCTGTAGTCAAGGGGGACTGGTTTTAAATTAAAAGAATGTAGATTTAGATTGAACATAAGGAAGAATATTTTGGAATTGGAACTACATAATCTTTAGGGTCCCTTCCAACCCAAATCATCATTCTACCATTCTAAGAAATTTCTTATGAGTGGTGAGACACCTGGAACACTTTGCCCAGAGAAGCTGTGGGTGCCCCATGACACATCCATTCCCTGGCCATGTTCAAGGCCAGGATGGATGGGGCTTTGAGCAACCTGGTTTAGTGAAAGGTCTCCTTGCCCATGGTGGAGGGGTTGGATGTGATGAACTTTAAAGGTCCCTTCCCAAACCATTCTGTGATGCTAATGACAGGAATTCAGAGCTCTGAGCACAGCTCTAACATAGCAAAGCTTGGCTGTGCAGCAAACAGCACCAAAATGCAGCACAGCATGAATACCATGACAGCCAACAGCTGTGTTCAGCAAGATAACAGCAGACAATACTTTGCCAGTCATACAAATTCAGAGAAATGCCATTCATGATATGGAACCCCCTTCTTTTTCTGTGTATTTGTTTCCTTTTTTATACAATGTTCCCCACATCCTCAGGCAAACTTAGCCCCATGGGTTTCAACTGACAGCACATGCAGGAAATGTCATTTTAGAGCAGCCTAAGGAATGTGTGGCCCACCACACAGCTGAGAATTGTGAAAGCACTTGAAGTTGCCAAAGGCACAATAATCCTTTCCTGGTATCTCCATCCAACTTACATTATTCCACTTGAAATTTCTGCTCACTGTAAAGACACTTTGTCTTGTTGCTATGTTTCCTCTCAAAAGAAAAAGAAATTAATATATTTTTCTTACGTTGTGGCTGATCACTCTCTAATGAAACATACAGTGAGCTCTAAGCTGAGCAATCTGATTCTTGAGGACATGTGTTGTCCATGCAAAAGGATCTGTCATCCTGCTTACTGGCCATGACTCAATGGTGCTCATAAAAGTGAAGTCTCAGGAACAAATAGTCATTAGAAAAGTGCCATTCTGCTCTCACATGCACACCGAACTCCCTCTTTGTCTCTGAGTTAAGTAATTCACAAAAAAACTGTTTGCTTTTTTTGCCATAGCAACATTCTTTTCCTGTGATCAGTGCAACAGGTTCTCAAACAGCATTTACCAAGTGTCACAACATGGGAGACACGTGGCACCTCTGTTCTTAAAGAGAAGCAAAACCAAAGTGACTTGGACCAATGCCTTTGATAATGTGTCACTCAGAAGAAGAGACCACACCTGGGACCAAATTTTGCAATTCCAGGAAGTTAGTTTTACATTTGCATTTTAAGCCTGTTTGACTGAAAATAGATTTTAAAAGGGAAAAAAAAAAAGTGAAGAAAGATACTGACCACAAAGAAGATAATTAATAAACAAAAAGAGAAGTCTAGAACATGTGATACTTGAAACTAAAATATATAAGACCCCCACTAAACAAAGAGAAACAGAACAAAAAATACAACAAACACAACAAAATAACACCCAGAAAGGAGAAACAGACAAGAATGGCAGTCAACTGCCTTTTCCAAATTAAAGGAAGCAGTGAAACTGAGGATGCCAGGACTGGTCCCTAAAGCATTTAAAAGCAGACTGATGGTTTTCAATGTCACAGCCATGAACTGGGAAGGAACAGAAAAGTCCTGCTGAGGGGCAGAAGTGAAGACCAGGATTAAACATGCAGACCTAATCACAAAACTACTGAAGGCACTTACATCAGTTCACACATCTGAGCCTTAGCAGAGCAGTTGTGTTGAACATATGTGAAACCATTTGCAGGACTGGAAGTTAACACCTCTAGATGTTATGGTACAACAAACTGCCCCCATCAAATACTGGGCTCTCCTCTGAACACTGGTTACTCTTTTTCTTGTTTACCACAACTGGTGATCTCTGAAGTTTGCAGCTTGGCCCAAACCATGGACCCACTGTCCCTGCTGCCAGTGCTTTTATGCATTTCATATCAGATAGATGAAGAAAAGCCAACCCAAGAGGTCCAGCAAGGTTTACACAGTAGGCAATGCAGAAAGCAGCTCCCTCTCCTTGTGAGCTCCCAGACTCTTCCTCCCTGATGGCCCTGCTGGCCATGGCAGGGGAGGAGTGATGCCCTTCCCAGGCTGCTCATGCAGGGCATGGGTTCATCTGCTCCTGCTGCATTGTTCTGGACAAAAAAATATAATTGAAACCTGGTGTTCCAGTTCCTGGCAGAGCACAGTGACAGCCAGGCAGTTGTGCAAGGCTGGACAGTACCAAGCTGCCCGTGGTTTTAGCAGGAGTGATCTAACCTGCCAGGCTTTGTGCATTGGTGCTGTCAGTGCACGTCACTCTTGCTGGGGCTTGACTAATGCTGCTGGCTACTCTGCTGCCTGGGAGTCTCACTGCAGCCCAGAGCTTCTGATGGTTTGCTTAATTTAGATTTCAAACTGAGCATAAAAATGCACAATGCACATCCTTACAGTCTGTATACACACCTTAGTTAAAGCAGAAGCAGTGGTAGGATCACAACTCCTGCTTGCCTGAATCTGCAGTGACATCCCTGGCAAGTTTAACCTCTTGTCCTTTGCTAAAACTACTCTCACATGTACTATTTATCTCAGGTTGAACTAAGAACTTTGTCTCAAAAGTCTATTTTTTAAAAAAGGCATTTGAACTCCAAAATATTTGGTCTTGGATGAACCCAAAATAGTGAGTGTTTTTTAATTTGTTCACTGAATCAAAACACCACTTCTTAGAATGCTCCATTCCCCAGCCACACACAGACAGTGACAGATAGGGAATGCACAAGAGCATGAACACAGTGACACTATTTAGACAACCCTGGAATCTAAAGAGGACCAATCTTCTTACAGTGAACCACATTATATTTAACTTGAGAAGCAAACACTGGGGGGGTAGAGAGAAAGTTTGCAGACTGCAAGTACACAATCCAGACTTGGATGTGGTTTCCTGGAATATCGAGAATCCACATAACCCAAATACATGGATTTGAGTACAGCCTGAGTTCTGAGTAACATGAACTCTGTGACAACAAAACTTCAGGGAAAGAAATATGGTGCTGTACCACTTATGTCTGAAGTGTACAGAGGTAAAACTGACATCCTGCAAGAGCCACTTCTTTACACAGCCAATAAATTAATTTTCTGAAATCCACGATAAGCATCATAACTCACTGTACTACAGGAAAAGTCACCCTCCTTCTGTTTCATGCCAGTATTTTGATAGCCTTTGCACTATATTTGTAATAGACACAACATGATGCCTTATTTTCTTATCAGCAGAGAAGCACCAAAAAAAAAAAAAAAAAAGAAAAAACAAACAAGGCAAAAAGAGCCTCTGCAATGGCTCACAAAATATTTTCTGCTTTAGGTTTTTCTACAGAAAGGGAATGTCGTACCCAGGCCATGACGTATTTCAAAAACAGACCCTAGAAGGTCATCACAACTCACAAGGAAAGAAAAGTGCTGTTTGTCATGCAGAGAGTGACCCCTGTGTCCCTGCCCTGCTGCAGAAGCAGGATGACTTACCAGTGGCCACTCCCCAGAGCCGCTCCTCTTGGAATTGCAACATCTGGTACGTGAAACCTTTTCCCTCCTCACCGATGACGTTTTTGCAGGGGACCCTTACATCTTCAAAAAAGATCTGAGCAGTGTCCGATGACCTCATCCCCAGTTTGTCTATCTTTTTAGCAATGTGAATGCCTGAAGAGAAAGGCGTATGAGAAAGTTCACAAAAAATAGAAGCACTATGAACAAGTACAGTGTTTCTTAAAGAAAAGTCTGCAGATGTGAATGCATGTTCCAAGACAACAGTGAAACCTATATTTAGGAAAAACATGGCAGTATTCAGGTGTAAAATGTTTTTAGTGTTTATAAAGTTTTTCCACTTCATTAAACCAGCAAATCAGAAACTTTAAAAGTCCCACTTTTCATTATGTCCCCAAATAATAAATATTTACCAGTCGTAATAATCTTACTCCACACAGGTCTTCAAACAATGCAATGTTTATTTGTTTATGTCTGATTTTCATCTATCATTATAATAAAATGCTGAAATTCAATTTGGCAGTATTTGCCAAGTGCATACACTGCTGTGAAACACTACACAAATATTCAGCAAAAACAAAAAGAGAATTATGTTTTAAGCTGCAGTTCTGAGTATTTCTCCTCCTGGAAATCCTCTACCTTCCCTCTCTTCTTCATTCATCCTCCCCTTTCTAGACTACACTGATTTTTTCTGGTACAGTGATCACTCTGAGTTTTCATGTGTGTATGTGAGGAGGGTTTGCTTCCCCACAGACCCCTCTACACAGCAGTGACTGACCCACCTGCACTGCTCTCTTGAAGATGAGCCTGGTTGATTCAGGTCTGGCTACACAAGGGTTCAGCTACCTCGTCACCGCAGGAAGGACTCCTTCCCATTGTTTGTTTTTTCATAGCTACAAAGTTCTTTTTGTTCAGATGCAAGCATGGCTTACCACTGTGCCACGAGAGTTTAACAGGCACCCACTGTTTTCCCATGGAAATTCTCCTGTCTTCAGCTTTTATCTCCCTGTTGATCTGGAGTTAATTCAAATATTCAGGGTGAAAGTCAAGAATGTTTCAAAAGCAAAAGGAGGACAACAACCAGGCATAAGGATTTGTGCATAACAATTTAATCACATCTGACAAGTCTGTATATGTAGCAAAACAGTCCTCCAACTCAGCATCTGTATCTTTGCCAGAAAACCAAAGCTTTTTACTACTCACGTCCATGTTATTCCAAACAGCTTCATGATGAGGAGGTGCTCTGTTGTTGTTTTCCCCTTTATTCTTTTTCAATCCTCTATTACCCTCTGGCATGGCTCAGTAGAAGCTGATGGTCACCACACAGATTGTTGTGGCCCCTCTGTTCTTTTCATATCTTGCTGTTCTTCACAGCTTTCAGAGAACATCTCTTACTGAACTAATACAGATGTCTCAACTTCTACTCACAGGAGGCCTTCAGCCATATGAAAATTACTTTGGTTTTGTGGGTAGAAGAAGTTGGCAGCAATTTCCTTCAAATTTACTCTCTCTGGCTGCACTAAATAAGGTTATGGAAATTTTAATCTCTTCACAGAGATGAAATACTGACAGTATTTACAAATGCCAAAACTGCCCTGAGAACAAGGTCCACATAAATTTCCACAAGTTCTGCTCAAGATTTTTTTCTCCACCACCCAATCTGTAAACAGATTATGTATTACGAAGACTTGCTTTGATATATGATCAATGCAGGAATAAAATCAGGACAGCTGTATAAAAATTCTTGACTCTTGAATTGAAAATGATCAAGCAATTTGTACTCAGTCAGCCAAAAAAGCATTTGTGGCTTGTTTCCATATTAAAACAGAACTAAATAACCACACACTGAGCAATTTACAAGCCCAGATGAAATCTGGAACATTGTTTCCCATTGGAACATTGCTATTTGGTTTCTTTGAGAGTTGCAGAGATCATGTATGGTCTAAAGCCAAGTGGCTTTATGCAATCACTGCTCCTCACCCAAGCACTTAATGCTCTTGTTAATGGGTGGTTTAAAAGGACTCTCCTCAAGAAAGCACAACTGCTGCCAGTTTATTACATTGCTAAATCAATCCTGTTGTTTACTTCCCAGATCCACATACAGCACCAACTGTTGAAGAAAGCTCTCACAGGCTTGGTTAGAGGAGCTAAATGTGCTACCTGTAATTCCTCCAGACTGGGTGGTGTGTTCAGTTTTCCTGGGTCCAGCAGCATTCCCCTTTGTCATGCCCTACCAGTTTCACTTGCTCTTAATTCATGCTTCTCACCTACAAGGAGACCAAGTGCATCAGTCTCATGTGATGCCCCTTCTGAGGCAAGAACATGCTTTACATCATGGAAGAAAATCTTACACAATCATCTCTTTGGCCACTGTGGAGCTCAAAATCTCCCTTCTTTTAATTATCTTCCTTCTCTTCCTAAGGGATACTACAAATGAAAAATTACCAGCAGCAGTAGAAATCATGGCCCCAGATAACTCCTGGTGTTTGTCTGTGTTAGATAAATCACACACAATAACTCACAAACCTCAATTTAACAAGGCCAAGTGCCTGACTTACTAAAATCACTCTAACAGCCATTTGAGACACTTGCACCAGCATCACTCAGATGGATTGCTATTCCTCTGCCTGGGCAGTTCTTCCCAAGTATCTTTGATTTTAATTTTTCTCCCATTCCTCCAGCCTTCTGACAATCTCTTTTATTTCCTATATTCTGTCTTGAGAGAAAGGCAGTTGGTCCCTCCTGACACCATTTAGTGCCATTACAAATGGAAACAGACACATTTTAAATTGCAATCTAAGAAATACACTCTTTCTCTTTTCCTTGTTGCTCTTCTCTTTATTAACTCCTCCTTGCAATGTCCCCTAGAGCTATCTGAGGATTCAGAGGACAAATAGTTACCAGATCAGGGCTGCCAGCCATTTGTCTATGTACCTTACACACAGACATTTTGCAGCTTGTTATATTCTCTTTCATTATACAAAAAATTCAGCTGCTTTTTAAACACACAGTTGTTCTATGAGGAGTATTCACCCAGTCTGGATATCTATTGTGGATCCATGGTCCTGTTATCCAAATTTCCTTTATGAGAAATGTATTCAGCAGTGTCTGTCAAATCTAGACCTTGATTTGCTTCAACCCAGATTAGAGAATATATATACCTAAAATTAGAAGAAGCAAATCCTACTTTGTCTATCCAACAAACTACCAATTGTGGAAATTAATAAATGATTTTTGGACCTGGAATCCTTTTCTCTCTCTCTCTCTTTTTTTTTTTTTTTTTTTTTTTTTTTTAATATACGCACTATATAGATACAAAACAACTAAGATTTTTTAGCAAAAATACATCACAGATCCTTCCTTATCCAGCCATATAGGCTGGTGCCTGCAGAGGTGAGTCAGGCATAAGACATTTGCTCTCCAGTGCAGTTGTTTTTGAGCTTTGACACACACACATCCACAGACGTTTGAGAGCGCATCACTCGGTGATGTCCCCCAGACATTTCCTGCACAGCCTGGGTCTGCTGGCCTCCACAGAGCACAATCTTTACAGACAGACATCCTTAGGATGTATCAAACCAGATGGAGCTTCCTGAAAAAATCTCACTTCTGATATGACTCACCCACTGAGCACAATCACCAGCCTTAATACTTCATTTCAAAAGGTCACCAGTCCTGGTACTGTGAGCCCTTTGGAGGTAAATATGCATATCATCACAGAAGAATTGAAACACATGCATTTTGAGGAGCACAAATTTTGTTCCTAGGAAGACTTCTACACTTCTGCAGATCAGCTTAAGGTGTCTCAGGCAATTTTTCTACCCTAAGTCTATTTAATGCAGGTAAAGGTCTGTGTGTAGGCTGTGAGATCTAACATTTCCCCTCTCCTATGACAATTTGTGTCTTTTTGGAATAAGCCAAGTATCTGGAAACCTCTAAGTCCATTTCTATATACTTTATCTGTCACCAACTGTGGCTGCTGATTTGTTGCTTTAGGAAGGTTGATCTCAGAGAAGTAGTACTGCATTCACATGAAAAATCACAAGAAGGATTTAATTCATTTATCAGCAGATGGCTAATAAGTGAATTTACCTGGAAATTCAGAGAAATTCTGGCTCTAAGTTAAATGTTTGCTCATCACTTCTCAATAAGGATGAAGTTCACAACTGGTGAAGCAGCTCAGGTCTGCCCATGAGCTCCCATTCAAAGCCTGGCTTGCATGAGCAGAGGTAGTAGAAGCTCACAATCCACTCAGAACCTGCTTGATTCCCAAGACAGCTCACTTGCTCGACTTACTCCATGCTGAAATTCACTTAAAAGACATTCCCTTAAGAAGCTTTCATCATTCTCTTTTGCAACACTGGAAACCTAGGTTTTGTTCTCACTCTAATCCTTTAAGTGTACATAGGGACATTAACTTCACTGCTGTGGTGGTGTTCCTACATGTGAAATGCAAATAATGGCACATATTTAGTGTGTAAAATACCCTGAATTGAATTAATAAAAGAGCTCAGAGTATAAATATTTTATATATAAATGCATTAATATACAGTATTCTAGATTTAATTAATATTAAATTGTATTAAACTGCTTCTTTGCATAAAATATTTTTTTATTAAATATATAATATGTAATTATATATTATATATTACATAGTGTATAAATGAATGTGTGGCATATTTTTAAATACTGAAATGAGTGACAACTGAAAAGGTTTAAAAATTTCTGAGCATGTGTCAAAACTGCAAAAGATTGCCACCAGCACAATCCTAACTGCATCCTCTCTGGCTGATGTTCTTTATGCATATAGCACTCATGCATTCTGCAAGGTCTGCAGATTATTTACAGACACTGTGTGGACTCTCCCACTGAAACTGGTACCCTTAGCTCAGGATGTATTTCTTCCATGTCTTCACCTCAATTGCTAGTCTTAGTCAAAACCAAATCCCTACTTACAGGATATTTGAATCTTTTACTCCAACCCACATTTAATTTAGACTATTTTTATAATTTAACTGGTAGTAGTGCCTTGGTGAAAGGATCCCTTTGCCCAGCACAGCCACTCTGACTATCCTGCAATTCTCTTCAGCAAGCCCACTAGACTGAAGATGTACTTCCCAAGTCTGAAATCTCTAAACCTTTTATCCTTTTACTTTCATAGGGTTATGAATCATTGCCATGAAAATGCATCTGAACAACTTCTCTAAATATATTTTTGGTTAAACACCTTTCCTTCTTGTATTAAGCATACCAAAAAATCAATAAAATCAAATGAGTAGACACAGAGTTCTGTGTTTTACCAGGTAGATTCATGGGCAGGCATATGAGGGATTTGTTTTGATGTGGAGGTCCTTGGCTGGTGTTGGCCAGCAGGCACATCCAGTCTGCCTGGCTCCCAGATGTGATCCACATCTTGCCACCATTAATGACATACTCATCGCCCTTCCTCACAGCCGTGGTCTTGATATCTGTTCCAAAACACAGAAATGAAGGGTTATTCTTCTCAATGAGGGGTATATTGGTCCAGGTGTGACTGGCAGGCCACTCCCTGGCTCTCAGACAGAAAACCATTTGGTTGTTCCTCAAACCCCCCTGCCCAATAACCCTTCCAGGCCATTAGGCAAACCAGTCTGGACACCCCTTGGAAGGCAAGCCAGGGAAACAGGACAACTTCTCCCACCTTCCTTTAGACAGAGTCTTATTCCCAGTGGATGAGAGCTGAAAACTTCCTAAGTAAATGTGGTAGTCAAAAACTTGGGACAGAATCATTTCACTGTGAGGTGATCTACTGGAGTTCCTCTTACCAAGTACCTTAGTCCTGAGGAGGTCATTAATTCAGAGTCATGACTTAAACACAAGCCTTGGTACCTGTGAATGCATGAACATAAACCAACATGCATGTCCTGTATGCTCTTGGTCACAGTGCTGCAATACATCCAAAGCTGCTTTACTATTAAAGGCCAAGTCTGAATGCAATGAAGGACATGAAGGAGTTCCAAACACCTGCTATTTATACACCCTGGCAAAAAAAAATGTTATTTTCATCTGTGATGGTTCACATTATGCTGCAGGCAGCCTTAGCTGCAACAGACAGCCAGAGAGAGTCATTAGTTATTATTTATTCTCCAGTAGAGTTTCCAAAGGGCTGCCTTCTTTTCCCTGCAATTGAACTTCTTTGACAAGAACCCCAGCTGATGAAGACTCTCCAACTGATATCCAGCTATAAGTAGGTGATGGTATAAGAGCACCCTACCACACTCCTAATAGCACCTGTAAATCTAACAAGACTATGAAATCCATGAGATCATCCACTGAAAGAGGGACAGAGAGGGTAGGAGTCAAACACCAAGCAGAGTGGGCAGGCATGTTTAATTCATCTGGTTACACTTCCATACACAATAACCTCAGCCTGCACGTGCACATTGTTCCCTAGGGCTCTAAACATAAACCAAAAGCAAACCCAAGTATCTGATCTTCATTTAGGAGATAAACTGGGACTGAGGTGAGCATGGCTGAAAATTAGTCTTGTTAATGAAGGCACAGGAGAAAAATGATGGGAGAAAACTGTGTAAGGTATAAAATAAGGAAGTATGGGATATAGCTATGGCTAAAGGAATGTACTAGCTGATAATGATGAACAGCAAGGGAAAGAGATTGCAATCATGTGGGTAAAACCAGCAGACACAGAGGAATTCACCCAATGAAAGAACAGTGACAAATCTGTCCAAGGGACTTAAATCTGTATAATGATGAATGCCAAGAAGCCTAACTAATCTAAAGTACTGGCACTCATAATACATGGACACAGACATTGGACACTCATATACATGGAGACTAAATACTAAATTTAGGACATACAAGAGCTGGAATAAGAAATACAACTGTACTGAAATGGTGTGACGAGGATGGGAGCATACACAGGGATTTACATCACATATCCCTTTGTTGGGGAACAGCTACTGAAGAGATTAGATAGAAGACCCACAGAAGGTCTGCAAAGGAACAATGAGCACTGTGATGTTACCACAAATGCAAACAGTTCTTGCAGGCATGGCGTCACAGGGGCCTAACCACACAAATACAGATTCAAGAACAAATGCCTTACTAATGAGAATGTTCAAGAACTCCAGATTTAATTGTTCACAGTTTGCTTCAAACACTTGAGAAACAACTATTTTAAATGATCTTCTGAAGATCTGATGCTCTTTAATAAGAAGAAAGATGATCAAATCAATACATAAGTTTTATGTTTAAAATACAGCAGGCTTTGAAAACCTCCTTAGCAATTTACTATGGTCAAGTGGACTCAGGAATACAGCTACAAAGATAATTTTGAATATTTGACTCATTATTTTCCCTGACAGAGCATAGCTCTGGGAACAGGCTACTTCAGTGGGTGCTCCATGACCCATTTTTGCAGACCCACATCACTGACAGCATATTCTGAGGAGCCCTTTTAGGAAAGAAAAAGCACCAGAGGAGAATGATACAGCTGGTGTCATATAAACAGCCAGGGCTGGTCACGTCACCAGAGATCACATGTACTCAAACCTCAATTTTCTTCTCCACTGCACTCAAGTCCAGCCTTGCATCTAAATAGATTTGACCAAAAGTAAGGTTGGCTTCAACTTTTAAGGTCAGTATTACAGTCATAGACAGCCAGCACACATCCTTAAGTAAAAGATGAAGAACACATATCTGAAATTTACATCATCAGCACAGGAAAAGAAAAACAAACAACAAACCCAAACTTTAAAGAAATACCTTCAAGTCCAACTGAATGAATAATCACTTCAAAAACCAGGAAATGACTTGCAGGAAATGAACAAGATTAATCATGAAAGTAAGCTACAATTTGGAGGTCAGAAGATAAGGACTGCAACAGGTTGAACTAAGTTAAATTTTGCAGATGAAAACCAACAAAATCAAAGAAGATTTGGTGGCAAACAAAATTTTTTCAGCCATAGAAATGAAAAAAGGATGGGAAAAAATGAGGCATATGGAGGATATTTCAAAAGAAGAAATTTCACAGGAGATTTCAGACAGATTCACAATATGATTGACAAAACAAAACACCTACAAGAAAGACTGCACAGAAACAGAAATTAGTGAAAACAGAGGCTGCTGGTTTTGGCCATCTGCTCAGCCTCAAAACACATTTGGAAAAAAAGAGAATTCAATAATAAGATACTCATGGTATCTTATTTAAACCCAACCTGATTTATTATAAGATTGGATTCTCTACAGAAAAATCCTATTGGACCCAAGCAAGTAAAATTGACACTACTAGGTAACTATGAGTTAAAATTTGGAAAGATAAGAATTAGGGCAAAAGTGGAAATGTGTAAGGAACTTGGCAAAGTAGAAATTGCATCAGATTACATTAAAAGAGGAAGTTCTGATATGCAAGGAGAGTATTAGTTAAGCCCTGCCTTGGATATCAGCCTCTGGACAAAATCTACTGAATATTTGCATTAATGATCTCTAAAAGGATAGGAATACACTAATCAAATTTGTTTGTGACAGAAACTTGGGAGACAGCACCAACACAGACAACTGAAGTATGGCCCAGCAAGAAATGAATGATCTCAAATTTTCAAATTCAACATGGCAAATACAAGTACCCAGACACAAAGCAGTAAAAGTGATTGCTAAATCCTGCAATGTTTTAATAGTAAACTGGTAATAAAGATGATCCACAGGATTCACAATGCTGTGATTAACAAAGTTAATTAATTGATTAATGAAAGTATGAGAGCCTTGGTAATGACAGGATTCACAAGTCTTCAAGCTGTTGTGTAACATCATGTGTTGGAGAGTAATACTTCTACTAGGTTGGAAATGTACTTGTGCCATTATAGACACCATGTGTAATTCTGGGGTTTTATGCTCAGAAAAGACAACCCCAACCCAGAAGAGCAGAAATTCTGGATTCCCCTGAGACAAAATGGAGCAAGATATTTATGTTGGAGAGGTAGACATGAACAGTGTTACTAGTTGCAGATACCTGGACATAACTTGAAGAAAGAGGACAAATTTTCCATTATGTGTTTTTACACAGCCCTGCAGACTACATTCTATAAATTGTGCAACTGGAATGAGATAGAATGAGACAGTATCATTCAAACTGACAAAATGTTTATGCTACATTTGTATACATATACATTACATATACATATACATATACATTATGTAGTACCAGAATCCTGAAATTAGACGCTTCCTGTACCATCTGTACTGTTCTGGCTTTTCTTCCCAAGCCAGCTCTGTGCTAGTTCAGGTGCACATGGTCACTACTATGGACAATATAGAAAAACTACACTTGAAAGCAGACAGGTGTTCCTTCAAATTGACATGAATTTTGTTTTAGACAAATATACACAGTCCTTTGTGTTCTGTTGAATTCTGATTAAATTAGTTTTGAGACACATTTCTGTTCTCATGTAAACATTGTTTTTGTCTTCTGTGTTCACATTCCCTTCAGTAACTTTGGAACTATAGGAAAAAATGTTAGAGATACCTTACTCTGTCATTCTTCATTTTAAAATCCACTGGCTCACATGGCAGAAGCACATCCCCAACCTTCACATGTGAACAGCTGCTATGTCCCTTCACTTCTCTTAGGGAGACCAACATCCCAATGAGCAACAAAAGAAGCACCAAGTGCAATTTCACACAGCTCACTCTACTTACAGCTGGGCCATCTGGAGATGCTGTGAATTGGTGAAACTCAGAACACAAGCTATTGTTGCTCATACCTAGGTTGCCCATTTAATCACCCTTCAGAAGCACTGTAAGCTAGATTTGGCATTTATGTCAGGGATCAAATATTCCAGGACAGGGCAAGAAGTATTTTCATTTCATCCCCCAGTGTGTCACCAAGCTGCAGCACAGGTTCATTAGATAATCCTCTTGCATTTCAAATTGGTTTTTAATTACATTAATCTAAGTGTATCATACCACATTTACTAGATGATAAACAAGATGTTGCTGAAGGAATATTTATGTTACTTATTATCTGGAACACTGCATCAAAAAAAAATTAAATTTCTATTTAGAATTTTCCAATAATCATCTGATTAACTGGAGGGATATTTATTAAAATAAATGATGTTGTGTTTCTTACATTAGCAAAATTCAAAATTATAATTATTTAATAAATAAATAAATAAACAACGACTATTGTAAGATTTATCATTTGCATATTAATAAGATTTAAATTATAAAAAAACAATAATGTTCATTTAAATAACACTGAAAACTAATATTTAATATTTATTATTTGTAATTATTAAGTATTATTAATAAGTACTACTTAATAAAAAGTCTACTAAAATTATGGGATTTTTCTTATGAAAAAATTCAATTAAACCTGAAAGGAAAATAGCAATAAATTATGCAGGAATATTTAGTCCCATTATTTCATTATCCACATTAATGGTCTTGAAATCTACCTGCTGCACCCTTGCTTGAGCACCAGATGTTTATGTACTTGCCTTGAAAAAGCAATGGGAGTTTGGTCAAAGAGATGGATAGGAAAGTCCTCAGATAAAAAATGTCTGTCACACTTGGCAAGTTTGTCTGCAGGAAGATGTCTCAGTAATTTGTAAGAACATGATGTGTTCAACAACTGCTCTGTCCAACAACTAAACCTCTAAAAGTGGCCACTTATCAATCCCTTTCCTGTGAAACCCATGATTCATTATCAGAGGAGACATATTTTCTTTTTCTGCTGCAACTGTTTTGATTTAATTTTTCAAATTTTCTACTGCCTCAGGCACTTCAGAGTAATGGTTTCATTTATCCTGGTTTGTAAACATATTCTTGCACTAAACCAAGAAAAACAGTTGCATGCAAAGTAACTACATCATAAAGATAATAGATTTGACATGGCAAATTCTTCATAAGCTCTAAACAAAGTAATCACCAGTTGAGAGATATTTTTCCTTCACAAGAATGACAGAAGGGGCTGAGGTGAGGTAAGGATGAACAAGAGGAAATAACTGTGGAAGTGATGCCTTCAAAGCAGTCCAGGTACAGGTTATGAGCAGGTTGTGTTCCCTGCCCTTGCAGCTGACGAGGTGCTGGAGTGCCCTGCCAGTGGTGAGCCTGGACCAGCAGAAAGCTGGGGCCAGCATAAAAGCTGCATTACTCTGTTGTGTTCAGCCTCTACAAGGTTACTCCATCAATTCACCTGACAAATGTGTTAAAATTGGTTGGTTTTGGATGCATGAGAAATATGTGTTATGTTCCTGGAATGTCACTTTTTGCCCTCACCACACCAGACTTTCCTTCCTTTTGTTTCTTACAAAGGATGGGGGCAAAGTGAAGGGTCATGAAAAACAGATTCTTTCCACTAAAGCATCAGGCTGTCTAAAACTGGCAGTTTTCTAATTTAACTTACTTGCAACATCTGACCCAGCTCCAGGTTCACTGATTCCCAAGCAAGCCACAAAATCACCAGCTATAGTTGGTACAAGGAACTGTTTTTTCAACTCATGAGAACCAAACCTGCAACAATATAATCAAAAAGATTGGATATTAACAGCTATGAAGGCAAATTTTATCTAGAAGTTAGTTACAAATTCTGTTCTACCCACACAGTGATTGATTTTTCTATGACCCGGTAAAAGCTGCCCCAGAGCCAAAAGATAGAATAGATACACTTCAAAGCTGTGACTCAGAGTCTTTACCAGAAGTGCAGTCACAATAATTTCAAATTAGTCTTAAAAACTATTCAGGCATCTTACTCCCACAGAAACGTGTGGTCTAGATGCCCCAAATCTATCTTTATGACTGTTGCTTTAAAAGATCCAGATGTTAGTAAACACACCCCTGAGGATTCCCCTCAATTCTCCTGCACCACTCTGCAGCCAGCCAGGATGGGGGACCTGCTCTCTGTTCGCCTTCTGACTTTTGCACCATCTCTTTGCCAGGTTTTAGTGGTGACTGAAAAGTTTTGACATGTGGTGGCCACCATCTGCAAATATCTGTATTTAAATTATTTATATTTCCCATCTGCATTTAAATCACACAGTAAAATTCATTAATGCTTCTTCTCAGCTCCTATTTTATCTCCACAAAAATAAAAAGGGAAACAGCAAACTGTTGATGGTATTTTAACACAAAAATTTCACTTGGCTGTATTTCAGTTCAGTTAAGAGGCACACACTATTTTCCCATTGTTTAGAAAATCCTATCCATTCAAAATTTGGTCCATCTCATTTTATTATTAATGTTCACTGATTTCTTCTTGCAGTGGTGAGTTCATGGTCTAGTTCTCAAACCTCTCTTGTGTGGCTAAAAAATTCCTTGAGTCGTGAAATGCCTTCTGTGTCCAGAAATCCATAAATTCAAGTTCCTCCTCAGCCTCCTCCTTGTTGTGAGGCTTCTCAGGTCATCATCACCACTCAGCTCCTTGGGCTCACTGGGGCCTCCTCCTAAAACATTGTCCCAGTACTTGAATGTCCCAGTACTTCCAAAGGAGTGTGCCATTCAAGCTAAGGCTAAGCCAACCCTGACTCAAAGGACATGGGACAGCCAGAGAGAAAAGTGGGATCTGGCAGACACTTCCATTTGGTGAGCACAAGGAGCTCAGCTCCTGGTCCTGTCCCTGCTGACAATCACAGCAGCAATCCCAAATAAATACAAGGAGCAAGTTTGGAGTGCCTACTCCTTCCTCTAGCATACTGGAACCAAGTTTCCCATGTCTGTTAGGCAGCATATTTTGTTTCCTAATTTTCCATGGGACAAGTATGGCTAGCTGCACATTCATTTGTCAAAAAAAAAAAAAAAAAAAAAAACCCAAAAACCCAAACAACCCAACCAACAACATGGAAAATCAGATTATAAGAGTAGATAGTGGTGATTTTTGGCAACACTTTCTGATGCTTGAAACTTTGCAAACCTTTAGCATTTCAACAGAGGATTTTCACAGCAAGAACTTTGCTTAGAATAACATTTTTGGTTTGATGTCTTTCTTTGTTTTGAGTTCCAGAAAACAGTTCAGTTCTATCCAAAAACGTGGCTATCTTTAGAAGATGGTGGGTCCCTGTGCCTTGCAGGAGACAGCTAGCTTCTTGCTCAGCTGCTAGCTTTTGTGTTAGAAACATGTCACTTCTGTAAAATTCTACCTGTCTGAAAGGCATCTCAGAAAAATCTCAGGTTTGCACAAATACAAACACCCACTTCCTTCTCAATTTACAGATCCAGAATTAGAAAACTCTGTTTTCAAGGAGATCATGGTCTGGCTCAATACAGACCTGACCATGTTTGCTTTCTGGTTGGGCCATACTCCAGGGGATGGTTTCCCATGTGATTCCCTGTGCAGCCTTGGCATCACTATACAATAGATTTCTATGCATTTGGGTATCTATACACACACACAAGTCTACAATGAATCATGTGGTCCTGGGTAACACAGAAGTCCCAAGTGTGAGATTCTGACACACTGACTTACATGAAAGTGGTTCATCCTTTCTTGCTCCATACTTTGCAGCTAACACTTGTGGAAGGTCATGAAAAGAGACAAAAACTGCAGTGGTATACAGTCTCATAATTAGAGGGTAAAAGGAAAGTAAAACCATGGCAAAATGCACTTCTGTGATGCATGCAGTTCTGTCTATATGTTCTAATTGTCAGCTGCAGCTTCTCTCCTTTACAGCAAACAATAAATCAGATAGTAAAACTAACTTTTTTGATATTGATTCCCAGCTGTGCTGTTAATAAGGGTGGAGAAAGAATCAGTGATTAAATAGAAAAGAACTCTCTTCCCACTAAATAATCATTATCCTTGCTATTTGCCTATAAACCACAGGGGGAAAAAAAAAGTAAAGTTCACTGCCTACTGCAGAGATAAGCAGCTCTAAACTGATCTGGTATCACTACAGATGTGAGACCCTGCAGGTCTGTGTGTAAGCTCTGGGAAATGCACTCACTGCCTCAGCCAGGAGCTGCTTTCTCCACTCTGCAACCAACAAGGGAAGCATTACATCTGAATGCATTTGAAAGACCTGGCAGAAAGTTATGTTCTGAATCATCAGGTGTCAGATCACTGCTGAAAAAGCATTTTGAATTTAGTTCTTAAATTTATAAAGTCCTATGCTTCACTTAGGGGATTCTGGGAATTACAGGAATCAGGTTCACAGAGTTAGTTTGTAGGTACACTCAATATGTGCTGGATGAATGCTGAACAAAGCCCAAAGTTATGAAAGCCAACAAAGAGCTACAGAGGCTTTTTAGGGGTTGATGGTTGATTTCCACATTGTTGTTTGATTTATGCAATGCATAGTCAAGATGCAAAATCTGACTTATTTCTATGAAGATGTTTAGAATCCCCACAGTGCACAGACAATTTTAAAGAAACCATCCAGGACATGGGTGCAATTTGAATCCATGACCCAGGACAGCAGCTGGCCCTCCCACCACACAGCATGAGGTCAAGATGCACACAGGCAAAATTTCCTGTAGCAACCAGATTTCTCTTTTCACTACCAAGCTTCATTTTTACATGTGTGTGAGTGGCATTGCACTGTATAAATAGCCAGTGGAATTGGCTTAGAAAAGACTACATGAAGAAGTTGGTAGCTGTCATTTTTATTGAGGAAGGAAAAAACCCCAACAAATCAGATTAAGAAAATGCAGGAGCCTGAATGGTAGTAAGTGATTAAAATGTGAACACTGGCATAGCTGGTGAGAAAAATAAAAATGATTAATTGTCTAGAATGGATGTAGGAAGCATGATATATGTGCTACAACTTCAGGATGGACACCTTGCAAAGCTGGAAAAGGAGAAAGTAAATTATAAAGCAGAATTAGATTGATCCTAATCACTACAACTAATTGCATCCTTAGTATTACTGCACCGGAATATAAGAAAATAGACAAACATGAACAAACTGGATTCTGGAATCAATTTTTTTTCAATTGGTTGTGGCACCAAGATTCTGTGTTTGTAAACATATCATCTACTACTAAACAATATGTTTTAACATATAATTAATATAACTCTAGCATTAAAAGAAATGAAGAAGTATTTTTTCCCCTAAAGCAAACTGACTGAGAAGTAGAGAGTAGGATCTTACCTCAGGCATTACTGAATAGCAACTGGACAGTAAATCTACACAGTATTGTTTTTTTCTATTCATGACAATGGGGTTTTAGACTAAACCAAACTCTGAAAATTACCTTGTAAGGGCAGGGGTAGCCATGCCAGCTTGCACTCCAATAGCCATGGGAATGCCTCCACAACGGATCCTCCCCAGCTCTTCTGCCACTGCAATGTTATAGGAGAAGTCCAAGCCCATGCCACCATATTCTGAGGAAAAAAAAACCACAAATCTGTGATTCTCATATTCTAGACTGGCATAAGCAACAAGGAAAACAACAAAAAAGATGTTGCTACTGCAGGAACTTGCCAACTGCAATTTAACTGCTAATTTTTGAGTACTTGACAATTACCAGCTTCCCTTTCACAAAAGTGATATCACATTATTCTCCACAATATTGAGAACTGAATTGAGAATGGCACCTGTTATAATTATCTATGTGCACATCAGTCACCTCTGAGTGTCCTAAGCAGCCTCATTACTTTTACTGGAAACAGCAGGAAGAAGCAGCACGCTGTTGAAAATGATACCAGAAGGCAAAATTATTCTTTCTAACAGCAAGGTCATGTGAACAAATCACACCACAAGGTAATAAGTGCTTTTATTTCCCCATGATAACACCTGACACCCGTTCTCATCACACAGTGCAATCATCTTTCTCAGTCACAGCAGTCAAGTCAGCATGGAGCACGACCACATGCAGGTCATGTTTCTATTCTAAATTATTGTTGGAGCTCAAAATTCATGTTAGACACAGTTACAGTAGTGAACACTTTTATTCCATACCCTGGCACCTGGTCTGTGCAATGATAAAAGCACTCTTTGCTCACAGGGAGTGGCAACCTGGGCTGATGGCCTGCTGCCAGCACAGCCCACTGCTCCCCCTTTCCCCCCACGTTTCAATTTGAAAATTCAATTAAAGAAGAAATTATTCTTCACCTCATTCCCTTGCCCAGTGCTGATAAACCCACTACATAGTGAAGCACAGAAAAAGGCTGCATTGCTATGATGGATGAGGTAATTTTTAGCTGTATTAAATAGCTTATGGTCCAAAGGAAATATGGTGAGAAAGGGAAGGTTATTACTTGGCATCATTAGTTGACTGAGCAGCTTTGATTAGATAATGTTCCCTCTTTTATTTTTTTTTTTTTAGCTCCTTTGAAGACCAGCTAAGAAATTTTCAGACAAATAGATACAAACCCTCGCCCCTCACACACACAATAAGGGATAGATGACCCTCTTCTGTTTCCACTTGCTGACCTCAAACACTGAGTGCACCCCTTCACTGACCTCCTCTGAAGTTTTCAAAAAACACCATTAAATAAAGGTCAAAACACCACAGTGCATATAAACATGGGGCTTTGCATGCTATCATCTGTTTCCTAAACCCACAGAAACTATCTTTGTGCATCCTTTCTCTGCTGAAAGGAAAACACAATGGGAAAGGCTAAGCATAAAGTTTGCTTTCCAAAAAACATTATTCCTTAGGTCATACTGAATCATCTGGACAGTCAGAATTCAAAAACAACTACTTCTCCAAACTTTTTGATTGAAAAGAATGTTTTAAAAAAACATACACAAAATTAAAATTCCTACTGGAAGCTTAGACAGTACAATCAAACAACTGTAATATGGGAATGTGTTTTTAATATTTTTAACATAAGAGATAATCTAATTTTCTTGCCTTTACACAGTCAATAAATAAATGCTCTGATGAGCAGTAAGGAATGTCTGTGTACATAAAGGCAAGACTATTTAAAGTTATCTGGCATGAGAGAGATTTTGCTAATTTGGTATGTATCTATAACAGAATTATAATAGATAACCTCAGCTTTGCCATTTCAAAAACCCTTTTCATTAGATTTTTTTTTTACTTTCAATAATAAAGTATTTATTAAATACTTCTATATATAAAAGTACTTCTATTGCCAAACTTCTGTTATTACTGAAATAATTCTGTTATTTTATCTTTGGTCTACCAGGCAGTTATATTCCTATCTTTCACTTAAATTTCACAGATCAAAACCTTAGTCTCTTGATTTATCCAAAGTAACTTCCCAGGGGAAATGTCATGCACAAAACTGACCCAAAGAAGGGCAACATTATCCAAGTACACAGATTAGAGACATTCTCTGTCCACACCACAATCCCTTGAATTTTACCACATAACAGACTCTTCTTGCTCTCATTTGAGATAAATTACTAAGCAGTACACCTTAAAAACAAAATACTGCAAAAGGCCAACTTTTAAAGGGATAACAATGACAGAATTTCTGACCAAAGAGTGTAAAGGAGCAGAATGAAACTTTGGGAGCTGGAGGTAGGGAGGGAATCCCTGTCAGGCAAAAAGATTATAAAATCCCAAGATTTTATAGAGACAACCACAGATGCAGGCAGGAAGGGCAGAAGGAAAAGGTAAAGCCATTAATCAGACCACACCTAAGCTTTCATCAGTTCTGTTCCAGGAGGCAAGAAGCTAAAATGTCATGGAGAAATGTGAGTGACTTCATGGACAATGACAGGCAATGTCTTTTTGAGCCTGGAATATGCTGGTGGTAGTAGGTTTGTATTTGTCAGTCTCATCAAAAACCACCCCTTTCTGGAAGTATCTGTACTATGATATAATGCTAATAGGTCAATTAAATTTTAATTCAGAAGAGCAAACACCCTGCCTAACATAGGAGTGAAAATTTCATGAAACTTTTGGTGAAGAATCCATAATGAAAGAAACCAAATCAATTCCAGATTTGGTTGATTTACAAAACATACAAACAAACACATACACACCCAAACAAAACCCTCAAAAAATAAACAGCAAAAAACCCATACAAGAAAAACTCCACATTAAGAATAATAAACTATATTTAAATATTCACATGTAAAACATTTCTGTGGTAAGTATTTCATTTTATTTTAAAATGAGATGAGGGATCTTTAGAGAATTATTTGGCTACATTACCATTTTTAATTTGAAAGAAAATAAAAAAACAAAGCACAAAGTAGATTAAAGTAGGCAGAAAGTGTAATGCACTACTGCTTTTATAGCTGAAAACAGGCAGAAAGAGGCAACTCAGCTATATTCAAATGCTTACAGTTTTGATGATAATAGCACAACTTCCAGCTGTTAAATGGCCTAATACAATATCTTATCCATTGCTGGATTTCATTTACAATTTCCTTTCCTCTGCTTTATATTGAAGGAATTTAAAGAATTACCCAGCCTGTACTCTCTGTCTTGTACAATTTCCCATAAACCCATTCTGAAAAGTTGAGACTGATGAAGTTCAGAAAACACCTACTGACTTCTTGACTATTTGCTTCTGGCTGGGTGTAGAGGAAAAAAACCTCTCATTAAATGTAACACAAACACTGTGAGTCCACTTTAGTCTTGTTGAGATGAAGTATTTTTGGACTATTGTTTCCCCCCAGATCAATTCACAAAAAAAAATCAAGACAAAAAACAATCAAAAAACCCAAACCAAATAAAAAAACAAAACCTCCAACAAAACAACAACAACAACAAAACCAAACCAAAACAAAAAATAACAAAAGAAGAAACCTCCAGACACAAATAAACCCTTGTAACAAAGTTCCTTTTAACAGAGTACCTTAGTAAGAGAGACCAAACTTCCTCAGTTTGAATGAAATTTTGTCCCAAACCAGGAAAAACTATAGTGCTTCATGATTTTGTTTGGTTGATCCTAGAAAGACTGCAGTCACCTTCAGTACTTGCTCTCTCACAGAGACTACTTCATCCAAAAAATTCAAGACAGGTAAGGACTTACTCTGCTAACCAAACTTTTAGTATCACTCATGACCCAGTAGCCCTTGGAAAAGGAAAAATATGGATTGGCTTCTCATTACTTTTCAAGCACTCATGGTTAGAAGTACAAGTACAATCCCAAGAGCAATTAATGCAAAACGTGTTCCTGCTAAACTCTTTCTGTATTCTGTATTCTGTATTCTGTATTCTGTATTCTGTATTCTGTATTCTGTATTCTGTATTCTGTATTCAGTATTCTCTTCCTTCTTGCTACAGAAGTCAACGCAGTTGCCACCACAGAAACTAAATTTATTGAGACAAATAAGGTGATTGAGTCTGTCTAGGACTGTTTCAGATTAAGACAGATCTACACTGTAAAATAAAGGAGAAACTTCTCACACAGTGTAAGGATAAAAACTCTCCTATTACACCACAAATAAAATACCACAGAGGAACTTGGCAGTGCCTGCCACTGAGCAGATAAATTCTGCCACTAATCAGATAAATGCACCACACAGACCTGGCCCCAGATAGGGAGAGCATGGACACATTTAAAAAGGTCTCAAAGCTGTATAGGACACTTTAAAAAGCCAGAGCAGTATATTCTAAATCACCAAGTTGCCAACACCTGCACCCTCTGATTTTTAAAACATCCCTCAAAAATTTGTAAAAGTTTTCTTCATTTTCTAAGTGGTTATGCAGAATCATATAGAGTTAGTAATCATATCTGCATAAAACTTTGAACTCAGAAGGTTGCCAGAGCTCTTAAAAACAGTATCTCACAAACCCCCAAAGCTGTGTACAAACAGTGTTATGGGGAAGGAAAAGCTAAACTGCCTAGTACTATAGAATAAAATTGTTCACATGGCAACATAAGAAATATTAACAATGTAAAAGATGCAATAGCCAAAAGAAAAGAGAAAAAAGAAGTTCCAAAGTGCACACAGCCCCAGGCACCAGCTATCGCATCAGCTCCAAGTCAGAGAAAAACTTTAAGCAATGCCTGGTCACAGACTCCTCAGCTGTCTTTTGCTTGGAGTTTTAAAAGGAGCTTGTGCACCCCTCACTCAGCTCTGATCCAACTTCTGTTCCAAAGAAATTGGAATTTAATGAAAATAGTTAGAGCACCTTACAGCTTTTTCTTTAAGGTTAAAGAGCACAGATCTCGATTATTGTACATTTGGAAATGTCAGTCAAACTAAATGCCACAGCATAAAGAAAATGAAATAAACACCAAACACATAGAAAAATGAAGTCAAGAAGCATAAAGGCTGAATATCACCCTTCCTGAGCTTCATGTTACTTCTCATTTGGCATCTCTTAGGGCAAGCTCAGAAACAGACCATAGAATTTCAAGGATATCACCTTTGCAACCTGCCTGCTGCTTGAGATCAGTCACCAGCACAGCTGCCACTCCTTGCACATCCAACACACACACACTGACCAGCTCGTGCACAGGGCCTGCCCTAAACTTGGCTTGAGGATGCTCAAGAAAACTCTCTGAGTCAGGCACATCCAGCAGAGAATGCTGCTTCTCTCAGCTTCAAGGTGGCCACCTTCTGATGGCCAGGGCACCACTGCACCAAATCCTTCAGCACAATGTGTGTGCCCTGCAGCCCTCCTGACAGGTCACCTTCATGTGCTGCTGGTGCCTCTATTCAGGACTCATCCTCTCACATGAACTGCCACAAACTCCTACAAAATGTTTCCTTTACTCTGCATCATGGAAAATTTTCTTCCAGGAGGACCTTAAGTGTGAACACACAAGTAGATATTGTAAGGAATATACAGTAATGTACAGATATTCAACCATCCATAGGTCAACAGGGAAAGAAAATGGGAATTGACTTATCAATATGTAACCAACAGAGATATCCCAAAAAACATACCCCAGGTTAAGCACAGGTTAAGTGACAGGACTGAATACAAATATGTACATTTGTAAGGAATTTTAAAAAGCTGGGTGAAAAGGAGTCACTGTACTCAGTTTTGTAGGACTCTATAAGCAAAAAGCAGACTTACTGCTTTCATTTCTTTAAGGCATCCAATTAATACAGTCAATATGACAAGCATCATTCTGTTTCTTCTGAGTTCCAAATTAATAAATAATTAAACTGAGAAACTAAGTGATTTAAGGATTACAGATTTATTACATTTGCTACTTATTAAAATTTCTATGCTAGGATTTAATACAAAGGCTAAATATTTATCAGCTGAAAGCTATGTTTAATTTTCTTCCCTGCAAGATCTTTTATTCCACTCCAAGCTAATAAATAGCTTGCTGGAAATTCACATTTGTCTGACATGAAAAGCTTTAGACACTTAATTCAATATGTCATACCCAAAGACATAAATTTTATTAGTTTGCACTTTCCAAAAATTGCAATCTATCAATGGAATTATAAATTGAGAATTGGAATTTTGGGCATGGGGGGAGAAACTTGAAAAATCTTAATTTTAAATAACTTATTAAAAAAAAGGGGGATTTCAGCAAGTGTGCAGTGAATAATGAAATAAACTTTGTACGTGCTCTGGAGCTAGCCTGGCCAGCACAGGGATTTTAGCTCAGTAGCACCAAACTTGGAACAGAAGTGCACTGCAGGAGGTTTCCACAGGAATTTCTGATTAGCACAGACTTAAAGGACTAAATGAACTTCCAGTGGCTGACTTCTTAAGTCCTTGAGATGCTGGGTCAGATACTGAGAAAGATGTAACAGGCCATCCACACTGCAGGTCAACACAGTCCCAGCACAGCCACGGACAGCAGATTATAAAAGAGACATCTATCAGGCAATCCTGCAGCTAGAAGCACATCCCTCTGTCATTAGGTAATTTCCTTGCTTATAAATTCTCCTCAGCTGGCAATTCTGCATCTGCAGCCTCCAGCATGGGCAGGGCTGGGACCAGCAGTTCCACAGCTCCTTGTCTCTGGCAGCTCCCACTTAAGGACAGCCCACGGTGCTGCTGGAGCATCTCCAGAGCTTTCAGCTCCCAAGCACGGCAGAAACCAAAGGAGACCATCTCCTGTATTTGTGACTGTTGAGAAACATCACTAATTTTGAAACTGCTTTCTGTTAGTGAAAGGAAAGCAATAAAAAGTGTATTTCTAGATCTGAGCAATGGATTGCGGTCAGCTCTTCGAGACAAAACCCAAATTTGCAGTTTTCCAGGAAAGGCAATGGGTTTGATCTCAAACTGGGAACAAAATTCAAATAAAAATTAAAAATATGAGTATTTTCATAACATTAAATTGTATGCTTCTGTCAGGTGACTTTGTTGTTTTTTTAAAGACACACAAAGGAAAGATCACAATAAAAACCATTTCTGGGGTAAAAATGAAAGCATTTTTGCAATGTCAAAACAAATGCCTTTCCCTTCATTTTCTCCAACAAAGTCAATATTTTAGTAAAACTGATACTTTTATTTGGTTTAAGGAGTGTGGATAAATGTTTTAAACCATATTCTAGAGCTGAAAATATCTCTCTCCATTCTCATTTTTGCCTGTGATTCTGTGTGCATCCTTATCCTTGATATTTGTCAGTCAGACCATATCATGAAACAGATTATTCCTCTCTGTTTGTAGAAGAGCTGACACAGTGAGATTCTAATCTGAACTGCAATCTCCAATGTGAAATATGCTACAGTGCTAATTTTATTTATGCTGACATTAGAGGGTGTGCCTTCTATGTACTACTGGCCGAAAATGAAAGGATTTTCAGTGTAGTCCAAACATACACAAATAAAATTCCCCATTCATTATTATTTTCTTCAAAAGAACCTTCTACTCAGAGTATTATATTATTTCTATAAGCATTTCATCACCCAATGTTGTCTCCTCCAAGAAATTATTATTCATCAGTTATCTTTTTCTTCTTCCAGATTTGGTTCTGAAATCAGTAGCAAATCAACTCACAAACCAATGAAAAGCAGGTTGTTCCAAGGGGGAATAACAGCACCTTGCTGCAGACCAGATGAAGTTATAACACATATTATTGCATTTAAAATCACATCAAACTGCCTAATACACAATTACCAGAGTGACACACTGAGGTCCATAACATACCTAGAGAGTAACCTAGGGCAAAAGGAACAGTGACATGGCTAAAGGTGTCTGTAGAAGACTGAGACACAGAAAAAAACCAAAACCTCCTCCCCAGAATATCCCTGTCACCTTCCTTGATTCCCAATCCCACCCGAATTACAATGAATGATCTTAAGAATTCATGCACCCAGTAGTAAAAATACCCTTTTACTATACACTTTAGCTGTATTTTTTTTACAACAGAAATAGAAATTAGATTTAACAATAGCAAATTAAACTCTACAGGAAGGATGCCTTTGCACCACTGGGTATGTAAACATTTAGGACTAAACTCCAACCTCTCCCAGTTGTGAATATTACCTGTTATTTACAGACCATTCAGGAGCCCAAGAAGGGTTCACTGCTCATCTCAGAAATTTACTTTTCATAAGTAGCTGTACAACAAATTCTATTTCAAATTCCTGTTCTCAAAATATCACTCTAGACTTACATAACAATAAATGTGTTTTTCAGGGCAATAACATATTGAATATATGGTCACATAGTAAATTTGTTAAGGAATTAAATTTCACTGCATTCTCCAAGAAATTCTGAAAGGCAAATTATATTAAATGGACACATGTATTGTATTGTTATTGGATGTCCATGAAATAGAATTTTAAATACTTATATTTTAAAATAAAAGAAGCAAAAAAATTTTTATTGAGAAAAAAACCCCCACCTTCTTCATAGAAATCCAGAAATTCTTCCAGGAGATATTTAAAAACTAATCTTAGAAGTATTGCCAAATACCTGAATTATTATCTTCATGGCTCAATTAAAACAACAACAACAACAACAACAACAACAGAAAAAAGAAAAACCAACAAAAAACCCCAAACAAAACCAAAAACAAATACCAAAAAAAACCCCAAAACAAAACAAAAAAACCCCAAAAAAACAGGGAGACTGGAGTCCCCTTCAACTTCCACTTCCCAAGAACACAGATTTTCCAGAGTTATCATGCTTCCCCTATCTCTCCCACACATCTACATGTAGACAAAAAGTGGGGATAATGGGAGAAGGAAAAGCAGCCTTTTCATGCAGGAAAAATCTTGTGTCAAAACTACATATTACTGCTAATTATTTAAATTGGTCTTGTGTGTTGGACTTTCCATTAGATCCATCTAATTGCAAAGAATTTTTAAAGCATTTGCAACCATCCATCAGACACCAGGTGTTTACTACAGTGTTGTGTGTACTGTTTCTAAATGAATAACTGAAACATCTGGAATTAAAAAAAAATAAAATCCCATGCAATTTCTTGGCAAGCAGTGTAAGAATCTCCAGAAACAAAACACACAATTGGAAAATTATTTTAATATATTAAGGCTCTTTGTCATGTTTTTGAGTTATATAACTTTTCATCTCGCAAGAGGCACTCTTTTAGAAGAACACTCAATAGTCACAAGCTATTTGCCTAATTTTCACATGCCCATGTATCACCACAGGTTTCTGTGGCCATGAGACCCCAGGGACAGCACAGGCCTGTAAGAAAGGGAACTGAAGGGGATTTTATTACCATAGGCACTTTTTATCACAGTCAGACATCTCACTGTGCAGCCACTCCAAGATTGCTGATGAATCCTTTATTTTGTGTGGTCTCCTGGACATTTCTGTTCAGAGAGAGAAATATTTTCCACCACCTCCTTGTTCCTCTTAAACAACATCTCCAAAGAGCTTGCTGATAAGCTTTCCAGTTTTTCAGAGACACCTTAAAGAGGTGCTGGGCAAAATTTGTTTCCTCATTTATGCAGCACATGACATAGGAGGTGGCTTCTGCAATGTCTCAAACAGAATTATAATAAATGTATTACAAGCTTCATGATGCTGAGCATACTGCACATCCTTTCAGTGCTGCATTATTATAATCCTTTTCCTCCTTCAGAGCTGCAACTATTTGCTAGCTTATTATGATTAGTCCAGTGCATAGCATCTCTCAGCATCAGGTAGTCCCAAACTGAGTGATTCTGGCAACAGCAAATTAATGGTGAGCAAAGCAGCAGTGACTGTGCCTCCTTTTCCCCAGCTACATCTTTACACAGAACCATGAAGAATGATAAATCCCACACCAAAGACATCAATTTACACACAACTCTCACCCTGTGTTTAAAATAGTTGAGGAAAGGACACATACAGTGTTCATTGAATACTGAACACTCTAAATTAGAAATAAGGTTTAAGACCATGCTATCCATCTTTGAAACAATGAAAAGTTACATGAACAATTCCTCACTTGCAAAGCTGGAATTGTCTTTCCATCAGAAAAAAAAAAAAAAAAAAAAAAAAAAAAAAAAAAAAAAAAAAAAAAAAAAAAAAAAAAAAAAAAAAAAGAGGGGGAAGTGAGATAAGTTACTCTGTCTGGAAAAGATCACAGCATCTTCCAGGCTACAACCTCATCACTTTGAGTCAGGTGATATAAAACAAGTAAAACATGAACTAATGTGTATCTTCTATCTCAAAAAGACCCCAACAAAGAAGCAAAGGGGAAAAAAGAGTTTATTTATTTTTCTCTCATTTATGCAAACATAGTGTATATATTATGACTGAGCTTCTGTTTTTCTTACACCTCCAAGCATCAATAAATTTTTTTTCTTGTTCGAAATTCAACTCACATTGTGGCTAATCCTGTTTTCTAAATTTTGGAGTAGCACTGATTATGTATGGACTGAGAGCAATTAACTAAAGCAAGACATGAAAAATGCAGCAAATACAAATTCACCTAAGCAGCATGCTAAAAGGCAGACTTCAGGAATTACATATTCCAACCTAAACATGTCACTATTCTCTGCATTTTAAGGAGATTCACATGAAAGTCTAGATACATATTCCTGCTGCACAGATTTTTCTTACGTGTTAGAAGTATTGCTATGGAAAGAAATAGAAAAAAAACCACAAAAGAAACCCCAACCTTTTACCATTTTAGGGAAATTGCTGTTTGGAAGCTTTGCTGCTGCAGACTGAGGTCAGCCACACTAATGTTTTACCACTGGAAAATATCTTCCAATTGCAATTTAATTGCAATTCACTCTGTGAGATTTGGCTTGCTCCTGACTTTATGTTGGAGTGGTTAGTGCTGTTGGAGTTTTGTATAATCTTGCCCTGCAGTTGAAAAGATGTGTGCAGCCTGTCAGCTTCCAGAAAACTTTAGGCTAAAACTTTAAGCAAAAGAGAAGAACCATCAAGTTTTACTGTGTTGGAACACAGTTGGTTACTCTTATTTGAAGATGAATATGCTCAAGTAATCAAACAACAAACCTTGAAATGATTTTTGTTTGTTTTCCATCTCTCAGTGTATCCTTCCATGCCAACTTTCCAGAGCTAAAATGTGTCTTCAGACACATCCCATTCTCTGGTTTGTGTTTTCCATTCTAACCTGGGGTGGAACTGCTCCCTAATTTCTTCCTCAATGAAAGGTCTATCAGTGGAAATGCAGCTTTGGGCACCCTGCTTCACTCAGTCCTGTTTCTCATGATAATGAAGATTTATTTTCTTTATCCCATGTTCAAGATGGAATATCTTAGCAAAATGAATGGGCATTATTGATGTGACTGTTTTGTTGACCACAAACACAGAAAAGATGAAAGAATCCAAACCAAACTCATAGAGATTTTACAGCTGGATCAGGAAACCTCTTTGTTTAGCCTGCCAGCAATGGAGAATGTGCTGCAACAAGGTTATATAAAAACTAATCATATTGGAATTTAATTATTCCTAATGTTTCCCTGTTGACTCACTTTATTTATTTTTTTTTTAATCTGACCTCTAGCTAAGTTTCTCAACTGCTGTCAACAACAGCCACAGTGCTGTGCTCTGCCAATTCCTAAGAAAAACCCCTCAGCTCCCCACACTGCCTTGCTGCCTCCCCATTTCTTGATGGTCAGATTTCACTTAGAGACACAGGCACTACCTGCTATCAGGTCTTTCCTGCTAAGGAACAGAGAGGTCTAACAGTTGTACTTCTTATCTTTCATTTACCCATTCATCTACCTGCATTTTCTTATCTCCTTGCATAAGCACAGAAGTATTTTATATGTCTTCAAAATAAATGGCCAGTGAGGCAATAAAGCCCTGGTATTGTACTATGAACTTTCTTTTAAATGCCTTACTACTGACTGAAAAGATGAATTTTTTTGCTCTTAATGATGACAGCAGGATTTACAAAAGCAGTAAAAGATATGGAGGTGGATGGTGTGGAAGGACAAAGTAATTTAGAAATATTGCATTGCCTGCAATTTACTATTGTGATGTTTCTGGTCTCTGTGACAAAGTAGATGCTGCAAGATAAGCAACACAAATATAATGAGAAAGTCTCTTGACACACAAGTTATGGGGGTTTATCACAGTCTTGAAGAAGCCAAAGGAGAAAAAAAAGAAACCCTGAAGCTGAGAATAGTATATTTAACTAACAAGGAACACAATAGAGGAACAATTTCAGGGAAGCACAGGGAAAGGAAGGCAGACATCTGGGAAGAGTGATGCTCACCATTGCAAAAACAAAGGAGAAGGAAGTTTAAGAATAAAAGTATTTTATTTTTAAACCTAATTCAATGAAGCAAGGGGTGGAAGGAAATATGAATCCTCACAACCAATTTTGTATTTGCTTTAACTGGAGATTCACCCTGGAAAAGGCAAACAATGAGAAAAACAGTAAATCTCTACCTGCCTTCTTTGGAGGCAGGAAGAGACTGGAGAAACAACCCACCTCCAATACTCAGAAGAACTCAGCTCTAACAGACTAAGACTTTTTATTGCCATCCCATAATCTTGTCTGGTAAAAGAGTGGCCTCCATGGAAATGGGCATGTACAGGACCAACCTAAAAACTGGGTGAGGGCTCACAGCTGCACAGAGACTGCAGCCCAAACAGGTAAAGGTAAAGGTAAAGGTAAAGGTAAAGGTAAAGGTAAAGGTAAAGGTAAAGGTAAAGGTAAAGGTAAAGGTAAAGGTAAAAGTAAAGGTTTGGGACTTTTACCAGCTGGGACCCTCATTTTCCTTATCCCACTGTGAGGAGTGGTTTGAGGATGACAGACTGTCCCCAAGTGTGAGCCCCTGCCCCATCTGCAAGCAGAACTCAGCAGAAGGATTTGTGACTGCTGGAGCTGCCCTGGCATCACACTGGTGCTGCCAGCAGCTCTGCTGTTGTTCCAGCCCAAGCATCATTTGTCTCTGTTTCCTCATCCCTCTGCCACACAATCACAACTGCCTGGAGCAACAGAAGAGTTACAAAACAACAGCACTGAAAAGTGGAAGATTGTTATAAATTATACCACAGTGAGTTTTAACTTTTAATTATTAGAAGGATACCTTCTAAAATCAGTTTGCAAAATTTACACCAGATCTTTAAGAATCTTTAGGGCAAGAAAGTATGCTTTTACTTTAAAAGTCCTTTTTTTTCTAATTTGAATGGCCACTCTACACATTTTTTAATGAGTGTCACCAATCCAAACAGGGCTGTCTGAATAATGTAAAACTAAACTAGATGTGTATGAAAAACCTCCTGTCCCATAACCAAACTCTATAGAGAAGTTTTATATTTGTCTGTTTAATACTCTGAGTTTTTTACATGACAGAATGACAAAAGACATGAATGAAATTAAACCAGTTTTGGTTGCTTGTTTCCCAAAATTTGCTTTAGAAGTCTTTCCATATTATATACTCTCTAACTGCAATGTGACTTAACAAGCTGTCTAGAGGGAGCAGCATGAAAACTGAAGACTGATGGTTTTCTTACTTATCTTTTTCTGTTTACAGTTGAGATTATTTTCTCATTGGCATGATAAATGACTTAACATTTTTCACTACTTTCAATGATGACATAGGCCAGGCTTATTTTAAACAGAAACAGAGAAAACGTTACTATAAAATAAATATATATGTGATTGAAATGTGTATAGCAAATAATTTGCAGTCAGAAATGATCTTTTTGCCTGTTTGCCAATAGAAAAGAAACTTATAAAGGTGCTTGAAATTGTTTAATAAACATTTTTCCTGAAATGTATGAAAATTCAGAAGACAAACTGCCCATTAGCAATACTAATCTGATTTTTTTTCATTATTTGTACTCTTGCACTGAAAAGAGAGTATCTGTCTTATCTATAAAGATGCTCTTTATTTATATCTGTCTCATCTATAAAGATGTTCCTAATGATGATAAGAGACGTGAGGACATGAGAAGGGAAGCCAAGAACCTCTGCAGAAGGTCCCAGAAGACTGAGTCCCATATCCTCCCCATCAATACAACTGCTATGTCTTCACCAGTAAGGTTTCCAACTTTTGGTGAAAAGTGATAATCTCAGCATTTCATTTGCTGTCAGTTTTTCAGCCTATATTTCTAATTTTCTTCCTAAACAGGTCCTCATCTCCTTGTTTATGCCAGACACTTACAATGTAATCACATGACTCTAATCACTCCATAGCTCAACTAGAGAGGTCTTAAATTGTTCCTACAGATCAATCCTTTGAGCTTTCTTAATTTCTTCCTTGACCTCATTATTTTGCCAAAAATTTTCAGGCCAAGACATGCCCAGCTAATAGCTTCCATCCCAAATCTGGCCTCAGTTTTAGTAAAATATGCAGTTAATTTAGTTTCTGTCCTAAGAGTTGTAGATGAAAATTCCCTGAAACACAGAAAAGATTGATTCCTCTTTTTTTTGAGGTTTCACTGGTAATTAAAGTGATGACCTCTGCAACACAAGTGGTAAAGAGATGCAGAAAGAAAAGCAGCCTTGTAGCAAAGAGAAGAAAGAAAACAAATATTTAAAATAAAGAATGGGATCAAATTCTGCTCAAACATAAAAGAAAACTGCAAAATTCTCACAGCAGAACATGGTTCAGTGCTACTTACTGAACTCAGGTCTTTTACTGGCAGAAGCAGTCCAGCACCACAGTGAAGTTATTCCAACAGTCAAACAAGAAGATCTCTCAAAAATGTCTTTCTAGCTGATTAACAGATGGGTAAAAAATATAAATCAGAATCACAAACCAAATTAAACTAGATAAAACACATTACTTGTCTCTAGCAGCATATAAAATGGTAATTTTTCAGTACTTTGTATTTGGGAAAAACAAAAGAATCATAGGAAACTATGGTGAGTTAAAAAATTAAAAACAGATCTAAGTTTATTGTTTATTATTATTATTATTATTGTCACTAGACATAGCATGTGCTGGAAAAGGGCTCTGTTTTTTTCTATAATTTTAAACCAATTAACAACAGTTTTTCTAGCCAACAATGTACACTGCATTAACTATAGATAACAGACTGAAAGACACCTTACTTAGGAATATTGTCAATTGCTGCTTGGGATTTAGAGCAACCAAGTGCATGGAGATCCAATTTTACCCCAGGTAAGTCATTTTACTGTCATTCAAATGTCAAGGGTGGCAGCCAACTGCAGTAACTAGCACAGACTCAAGTTGTTCAGTCTGCAGCTCCTCACAAATATCCTCATGGAAATAGAGACCCTTCACATAAGAATGTACTCCAGCAGACAGCACTGCTGCTTTCATTCCCTCCTGCAATGGGAGGGTGGGAGACAAGCATGAAAGCAGGCAGAGTTTGGATGTCAATGTGAAGAGCAAACACTGAAAGTCACAGTGCACGACTGTGATTTACAGCAGCTGAGGGTCCCTGGACACACGGGGCACCTGCAGCAGCTCATTTGGAACACCTACTGCCACCCCATCAGGAGCAGTTGCAAACACAGAAATAAATCCTGCCAGTATTTTCCTATCAGTTACTGCTGTACTGACTTGAGTCAGGCAGCAGCAGGGGTCATGCTGCCATTTGAACCAATGATGGACAGAAAAGTCTAATTCCCACTTTGGTGCATAACCAGACCCCACAGCTGCACAGTGGTTTCCCAGACAGGCTCCCTGCTCTGCCATCCACACTTTCTGCTGCCTGGCAGGATTGCAGGGACAAAACTGGCTGGGCAGGATTTGCACAGCACGCTGCAGCAATGCTTCCATGCCTGAAATCCACTGCTAACAAGCCACATCCAACCACTCAGTAAGATGCAAGACTAAAGTCTCAGCTGAGAACCAAGGTACCAGCAGGAAAAATGGACAGCATTGCTTTGGAAAATGTGAAAAAAACCCAACATAATTTTCCTTTTTATTCTTCTAAGAGTGAGATCTAAGCCTCTGTGTCTTTACTGAAGTAACAGACTCAGGTATGCTGCTTATGAAAACTCAAGACTGTTTAAGAAATGTTTAAACAAAACCATAAGAGTTACAAAGCATGAGTAAGCTCCCTCACTTCAATCGAACTGGCAAGTTTCCAAATTTCAGAATGACACATTTATTGCAAGCTTACAGTAATGCCCATCTGCCCAGAAGCAGGAATGGAAAACTTAAGGGTTTGTAATGCTTCACTGCAGTTTCACTTGCTGATTAACAAAAGAGCATACTAGTAGTATGTCTACTTTAGGACATTGAACCTCTGAAAAACAAGACCTCCTGCACGCACTCCCATATCTGTAAATCCAGTCAGGAAAGAGCCTCAGAAAAATATGATATTCCACAAGCAATACAATTATTCACCCTTTAAAACCATGACAAAATAAAAATTGTTCATTTATTTAATGACTGGAAAACACATATATCTGAATGATGCTCTTAGTCATATGGTTTAGTTTCAGACAGTCCTGAGAGGGGCAGGGAGCTGAACCCCGTGGTACTGGTGGGTCCCATCTGACTATAATTCTGTGACTCTGTGATGTGTCAGGACATGCATGTGCACACACAAACATGCATGCACCATGAGACACACACACGTGGTGCACACATCTCTGCCCCATCTGCCACTCCAGCTCATGTTCCAGACACCCTGACTGAGCACACTGCCTGGGGCTGGCCTGCTTCTCCTGCAGGACAAAAGCCAAGCACAACACTGAGGTTGCTCTGCCACTCCCCTCTTCCCTCTTTCAAAGGACAAAAGGAGTACAGAGAAAGCTGGAGAGATTTGCCTACATTTGTTCAGCCACACCTGAGATCCAGCCTTGATATAAAACTGCACCCCATGTCTTCACATGGACTGATCCATCTCCTACCACTCCTACATCTGCAGGGCTGGGTAATTAATAGCCATTAGATTTGGTCTAATTTGTTTCAAATTAAATATGTTTAAAACTCACTGAGAATACAGTGAGTAAGCCGTGCTAATTAAATATTGAAGGAATAAGTGAAAATAAGCATCAGGAGAGGTGCCTCTCTGCCCCACTCCCAAGGCACAAAGGATTTAAGGGCATTTACTAGAATTCATTAATTGGATCTGTGAGCTTCTGCTTGACCCCTGACTTTTCTTCAACATATTAAGGCTGTGTAAAATATGTATAAATGCATAAATATGCAAAGCACAGCTACTGAAAATGGATTTATAAAGATTTTATTATAAAAACCAAACTAGTGAAGGTTTTGATAATATATCCAAAAGGAAAAAAAATGTCTCAACAATAACAATGTACCATCTCAAAACAATACAGAAACACTCCATTACCAGCATGCAAAATATATAGTAAAAAAGCACTCCTGCAGAAACATTCTTCTCACAGATACCTGAATATATGCACCATTACATTAGCCCACAAGAGTAGAGTGATGAAAAATGAATCAGCAAACAGAGAAACAGTGAGGATAAATACCTCAGTGAAAGTGGAAGATGGAATGGAATTTTTTTTCCTATAAATATTTATGGCATCAGTGATGATCACTACCCTGGCTGGTGATCCAGCAAACAAAAAATAGATTGTGGTATTTTTTGCCATTGTGTAGAGGGAAGTCCTGTGTGAGCTCCAGGTGCTCTGCTCCCCCTGTTCTGCTCTGTGCTCAGGCTTTGCACCACCAGCTCCCCACTCCAGACCCTCAGGCTGCAGCCAGGAAAAAGGCTGAGGGTGTATGGGGTGAGCAGCTCTAAATGCAGCTGCCCCAGCTGGGCCAAGGGGGTGGACAGCTTCAGCTCACACCACATTCCTCTTCTTGGTGGCACACATTCTCTCTCTCTCCTCTCTCTCATTAAGCCCTTTCTCAGGTGCTCAAGAACTGGTTATCTTTGGGACTTCAAAATTAAAATATTAATTTAACCTCTTAATTAAAAAATTGATCTGGTTAAGCTTTGCAATATCCCAAAGTATTAAAGAAACTGAGCAATTAATAGAGAGATTTTTAGGAAACCAACTCAAACCACATCAGGGCTCCATAAAAACAGCTTTCAGTGCCCCCCTTGCTAGCAAAGGCCACTACTGCAGACCAGGTAGCATTGGTGTTACAACAGGTATCCCCCTGCCCAAACTATAAACTGTTCTGCTCTGGACAAGAAAGGGGACCTGGTGACCATTGCCCATCCCTGGGTGACAGCTCCATGAGTGGCTCAGGGAGTTTCCCCTGGTTACAGACAAGTTGCATCAGACATCTCCTGCCCTTTAATCCAGGGTTTATTAAAGTCAGTGAGGATGCTGCCTTTCAAATCAGTGCAAGCAGCACTTGTCACCTGTCCCATCATTGTCCTGCAACCATCAATCACTCTGGGAGCCAGGGGAGCAGCCCAGACACACCTGGGACAGACAGACCGAGCTGGTTACAAGGTTCCAGGCAGCTTCAAGGCTTTAGTAGAAACCAACAAAGAGTTCTAAGGAGGCAAACAAAGAGGAAGCATATTTATCACATCATGTCCTTTCTCTCATTATAATCTCAGTTTCCAAAAAACTAAAATTGGAAATATGCCCCCAATTCTCATTGATGTCCAACAGAGCCAAAACCCAACAACTAGCACTCAGGCTTTTATTGCACAGAGATTATTTTTTAAAGGTGATATTTGACCCATAGCAGCTAAAAAGACAGGCAAGGCACAGGGATGCTATGTTAAATTATCCAAGTCTCAGCCAGCAGACCCAGTGCTGAAAACACTGTTGCAAGAAGACACACATTGACATGCAGTTTTAACAGAGGATCAGTTTAAAAGCAATCTTGAATATAATCCCTGCAGTTACATCCTTTGCAGATGACACACACAAAAAGAAGAGCAACGTTTTGATTGTGCTTTTTCTGACCAGCATCACAAACATGGTGAGTTCAAAGCCCATGTTAAACGTTGAATGATGTTTTCATCTGGCCCTGTGCTTTAGAATGACTTCACATCATTGAGATATTTTTCAGTCTAAATGATGCCCTGATTCCAATTTGTTACTTATCTTTAAATTGCAGCTGACCATTAAAAATACATTTTTTGTGTTCTTCAGATTCTCTGGAGTCAGCTGAAATAAAACCACCCCTGCAAATGGTTTCACAGCCTGATGCTTGATCAACAAGGCTTTTCTACTATGTTTTTAAAACATTCCTCTTTTTTTCTGAAATTTACCACTCTCACAACAAAAAAACCAAACCAGTTTGACTCAGAAACATCACAGAAAAGAGTGGGAAGGGTGGTTGGAAGCTGAGCAGGGATGTTGGGAGATGCTAGAGGCAAACACTTTTTCACAAGGTTCATCTGTTGGGATCTTTCAAGCCCTTGACTACAGTAACTCCCTCAAGATTTTCTGAGAGCAAGAACATGCCATCCTGATCAGGAATCACTGTCTCCCACATTCATCACAGCTACCAGACTCCCAAATTTGGGGTTCATTTTCTGGCTCTGCTCCAGACTTTGCCATTTCTGTGTTCCAGCTCCCAGCTGTGAAGCCTGGCTCCAGGTGGGTACCCAGCATCATGGCTCTGGTGACACTGGTGGCCTCCAGATACAAGAAATAAGAATTATGACCATGTGAGGGTTTTCATGTCACTGTAAAAACCCTGTACATGTAGCTCTTGGAGCAGATTGTTTGGGGTTTTGTTTGGATTTCTTTCTTTGTTTTGTTTTTTTTTATTTAGTCTGGGGTTTTTGTTCTTTACTTTTAAAATAAGCTGGCAAAATTAGAGATAAAAAGGAAACATGTAAGGCTTTGTGCAGCTCCAAAGCCAGGGATAATTGCAAAACACAAGCCTTACCTCATCACTGTCCATTACACATTTTGCAACTTCAGCCACAGACAAATTGGTGCTTGTGCTATGTTTTGATTTTTCTCTTATTTGCTGCTTATTTTTCTTATTTATTTTTAAACAATACATCAAATATATGACAAGTATTTTCTTTGCAATCTTTTATTTACATTTGCATGTCTGTGAAATTAACTATGTAGATTCACAGAATGTTTTGTCTTGACCTTTAAAGGCCATCCAGTTCAACCCCTCCTGTGCTGAGTATGGACTCCTTCAACTCTGTTTCACCTGACCTTGAATGTTTCCACAGCAGGGAAACATCTACCACCTTCCTGAGCAACCTGTCCCAGAGCTTCAGCACCTTGATTGTAAAAGATGTTTTCCTTACATCTATTCTGAATCTGTTGCCTTTTAATTTAAAACCATTACTACCAGTTCTATCACTACAGACCTTGCTAAAGAGCTTGTCCTCATCTTTCTTATAAGCTCCCTTAAGGCACTGAAAGACTGTATTTCACCTTTTCTCACCAAGTTCTGTTATGACCAGAAATTAGTTATTCAATTACTCCCTCTATTATTATTCAGTAGAACTTATATTTAAATTTTCTTTGCCCCCAAACTTACTTAGTATGCTTCAACAACTACCTTTAAGGACACTCCCTTACAAGAAATTAAACTCCAAAGCTTTGTTATTCTTTTTGAGTGTTGTCAGTTCAAATGCAGTATTCAATTAAAAGCTGTTTCATAATGTTAAAAAGAACGTTCTGTATAATAATCTACCTTCTGATGGTAATTTTGTATAATTAATGCCACCTTTCCATGCAATCTTTTGTGTTCTAAAGTTTATTCTGTACTCCCACATGGAAAATTAGATCATTCAGCATGTGGAGGCATTTACAGAATACAGCTCACAACTACCCATTGAATAAATAAAATAGTGAAATGAAGGGAAAAATATGTTAAAATATCAACTATTTTTTTCTTTCAAGCACTACCAGTGTCTTCATTCAAATTACAGGAAAGGACATGATAGTAGCCACTATTAGAGATCACCACCCTTCATATGTGCTGCTTCCTCTCTCATCAGGACATGGAAAGTCTCTACCAGAGGTTTTTTGCACCTTTCATCAGACACAGGCTAATTAAGAGCTCCCTGTAGTGGTAGGAGAGGGAGCAGGTTCAGTCCCCAGATCTACAGCCATGTCCACATGCCCACTCTTCTTTTTATTCAGAGTCTCCTTACTAAATCCATCAGTGACAGACTGTGCACACCACAAACACAGACTTACCCAAATCCAGGCAAAATAATTTAAAGCCATGCTGGACAGCCTATCCACAGAGCTCAGCATGAATCCCACACAGCTTGAAACTATGACAGAAGGCTGAGGATGCCTCCTGAGTGCCCAGCACGCAGGCACAGCACGTGCCCCCCTCTCCAGCCTCCCCACTCTGCTGTGCATCTTCCTTTCAGAAACCACTCTGTGCTATGGATATAGATACTGGTTGCTGCAATGGCAAAAATCTCCTATAATCATGTCATTTTAGTTTTTGCCTCTTAGGTTGTTTCAAAGTCCGTTGTCTGAAACCTGGGAGCAATTAAAACCTGTTAAATCTTCAGCAAGATCAAAGTTGGAAGAGTTTTCTAATCCTCTGCATTTATGTTTTAAGTTTCTGACACCTAACTAAACTACTTGAAAAACATCTTTAGAGAAAGTCCAATTCATTATCTTCCACTGTTTTTCCACTTTCCTAACAGAAAATGGGTATTTTCACTCCATTAATTTAGAAGGCAGAACCACAGAATCTGTGCAATGGCCAGACTCTGATCCATCTCAAAGAGGTGATATTCTGAAAAGTCTGGAGCTGCTTATGGGTTACACAATGCAGAGATTTTACAGATCAGGCCAGTTCTTGCACAATCAGTTTGCAGAAACATGTTCAGTGGACACCTCCAAAACTGATGTTGTAAAACTGAAATTCCTTCAGTTTTAATTGTACCATCCAGCAGAATGTGTAGCATCTTTCATGTGCATTAAAGATCTGCTGGCGACTCTAAGTTGATGATGAAGCAAACTTTTCAAAGACCAAAATACTCATCTCTCTTCTAGGAAAAAAAAAAGAAACTGGATTCTCAGCAGCAAGAAATAAAGACAAAATTGGAATAAAGTGAAATTAGTATCTTGAAAATAGTTACAAAGTTCTGCCGGAAGGAGCAGAACATTTCCTGTCAAAATGAGCTGTATGTAAAGAATTTTCCTCCTGGTGTTTGTTTCCTCTTGTATTCTCCTCTCTCCACATCCTCCTCTGGGGCTATGGGATCTGATGAGACACAGTTTCAACCTGGGCAGAGATAGAGGATGGGATTCCCAACATTGTGTTGTAAGGACATAGGGAGAAAACGTAGAAAACTGCCTTTATTCTTGAGAGAATTGAGTTTATCTGGCCATCTCATAAGTGTGGTGCCAGGGAGTCCAGGTAAGACCTGTCCAAAAGTAGCAAGTGCATAATTGTTTCCTTTTTAGGTCTAGCAGCCCACAGGTCTTACAGGAACAACCTGAATGCACAGCTTACAAAACCTTTCCCATGCAGAAGTGTGTAAAAGAATAATACAATCCACAAAGAGGTCAGAGGATGCACTGTGATCAGCTCAAACACCCTCCAGAATGCAAAGATGCCAAAATCTCCTCCTCTGAAATGCAACACTGCTACAAATATCTCCTGCTGTAACTACACTTTTTTTTTTTTACTTTTTTTTTTTTTTAACAATGCAGAACCTGGCATGTGCAGAATATGAATTAATGTAAGGCTTTTAAAATAAATAAATAAATAGACAAATAAATAAAAAATTTACATGGTTTCTTTTTGCTCTTCCAAACAACCCCAAGCACAGTATCACTGTCCAACCAGCAAAACTGTCCTCCCTCCAGGGTGCCAAAGGACCTGGTTAAAAGCAAAATAAAAAGCAGCCTCGGCGCAATTTTTTTTTTTTTTTTTAATCATGTGCCAAGTATGACAGCAGCCTTGTGCACAGGAAGCATCTGGACACACTGGAAAGAATTTCCTGACCAGCTTTGGAGTGACAAACTCAGCTAACAGCTCCTTTACACCAGATACAGAAGAGCAAATTGCTCCCAGGCTATGGCTCCTGGGAAAAAGAAAAAGGATGGGGGGGAAATGCCCATCAGTATTCTACCTAAAACAAACAAACAATCAAAGCCCAAGAAGCCAATAAAATGGATTCAGAGGATTTTTGGTTTGGTCTGTAAACATGGAATTCCATGATACCAGGTGGTTCAGCCTGAACTGCTCAGCTAGAAGAGAAACTTGGAAAGCAAAACCTCGTTAAAATGCTGAATGAATAAGATAATCTATTTACCTTCCAAAAGATAACTCATAAAAATATTATTGAGCAAAAACAAACAAAAGACCAGGTAAAGGAAACACAGCATGTTACTAGCTTGAGGAAAGAAAATGCAATTTAATCTTTCATAAGCTTTTCACATAGTGCAAAGTCTATCTGTCTAAATTTCTCTTAAATGGCACCAACTTTGAAGAATAAATCCACAGCTGGTGATTTATGCTGATTAAAAAAGCCTCAATATTCTCAGTCTTCAGGACCTTGAGGTCTTTAGTAATATCAAAAATATCTGATCATAAAACATGATTCCCCCCTCCTTAAACCCAAATGTTCATTACTTTTTTGCAAAATATTTTTATTACCTTCAGTCCTTCCAAAGTCAGTTAAAACAGCAGAAGCAGCAAATTGAAGTTGTTAAGAAAGTTACACAAGGACCCACCAGAATCTTCTCAAGAGGGAAAAAAAGCAAGAAGAAAGAGATGAGGCTCAGCAGGAAACCCAAGTAGATAGAGGCAGCTGAAAACAACTGGTAAGGCTTAGAAAATACATATGGATAATAATGACTTGTAAAAAACATGCTCACAACCACAAAGACAGAGAAAAGTACAAAAATTAACTTGGCAGTGCTGGGTTAATGGTTGGACTTGATGACCTAAGAGTTCTTTTCCAAACTTTATGGTTCTGTGACTAATTAAAGGCTTCCTGTCTTGGGCTGTGGAAGGATCCTGGACAAGTCAAAATATGTATTGTGAGTGTTTTTGTCAGGCTGAGACTCCAGCACATGGAGCAGTGCTGGATGTGCTATCCAGGGGGGAGTTGGTGAGGCACAGAGTACAAGAAGCTGTGAAATGATGTATTTACCTGCTAAGTGAGCAGCTGATGACTAGAAATACAATTACACTCCCAGTATTAACTGTGCTTGGGGCCACCATCTGCACATTTATTTAACATCCTCTGGGATTCCTGTTAAACTTCGCTCCTTGTGATTTCTGTGAAATGAGTTTCACAGGCTATATATACATCATGTATAAAGGAAAAAAAATTAATTGCTTTCAGAAGGCTTATTACTCACTGACTTGTTCTGTTGGGAGACCCCTGTTCTTGAATAGTAAAGCAAGGATGAGAACAGTCCCATTCATTTCCTCTGACACATAGTATAGGAAACAGAAGAAATGCTGACTCAAGTCACCTTCAAGGAATTTTAAAGCATTCAGTGATGCTATGAAAAACTCAAATGTCTTCCTCTGTGATACACATTCAAGGAAATTTTTCATTAATTCCATCTTTATTCCCTCTTTCAGGTAGACAAGTGGAGCTGATTTGTAAGTGGTTGAGGTTCTGGGCAAGTGCTCATTTTCTGTCAGTTCACAGGCTCAAGGGAAGTGCACATAAACAGGTCATGGTGTTCCAGAGCCCCACACAGGGAGTGCCTGCCCTCCTCCAGAGTCATGCCACATTCCTGCCCTGCTACCCAGCACTGAAGGTATCTCCCAGGGCAGGCAAGACCACAGAGAGGGTTTGTAGCTTATGGAAAACTGCAGCTACTGCACTAGAGATAACAGAAATCAGCTATTCTAGGTCACCCAGGAAAGGCACAGAGAACAAACAGACCCATTCTTCAGGAAATACATTTTCCTGCAAAAAATACTTTGTTTATCACAAATGGACTCCCATGCCTCTGCTTAAAGAACAAAACAAAGAAAAAAAAATCCAACAGAAAAAATCTGACACTGAGGTCTTACTTCATAACTTTTCTATAAAACAGAAAAATTAAATTAAATTTCAGTGTACAATTCTGGTGATTTGAAGAAGACTTTCCTTAGCACTTTGTCTCTCACAGTTGGTCCACACTTCAAATATTTAACCAGACACTTTTCACAAGTCTCTGCACTCAAAAAAGGCTCCAACCTCCTTATGTTACTGAAAAAACCTTACAAGATTAAGGTATTTAAAGGGTTTCTTGAGTGCATGGAAGGAAAATAATTTTTAAAAATAAAGTTGTATTTCAACTTCTTTTTCACATTTCCTATTTTTTTCTCTGCAAACAGCTGTATTTCCTCCAGATGATCATGACTTTGAAAAGACAGCACAAAACCAAGCACACCTGGAATAAAATGTTAAACAGATCTTCACCCTGTCCTGCAGCTTCTTTTCCATTTCCTCCCAAATCCTGTGCCAGGTCCCCAACCTCTACCCCAATAAACTTCTGACACCTCTCCTCCCAATGTTTCTGTCAACAAGGTCAGCTGCAAAATAACCAAAACAGCTACTGCAGTTTTACTGGCACCACACTGCAGAAGCAAAACTCTCTTTTTACAAGAAATCATGAGAAGGAGATGAGTGGTAATGGGTACAAGGAACTCCTGGGGAGATTCTGATCATACACAAAAGGAAAAGTTTTCACATGAGAGCAATCAGCTGTGAGAACAGTCTCACCAGAGAAGTGGTGAATTCCCCAGTGCTGGACACTTTTAAGATTAAGATGGACATAGTGCTGGGCTATTTTGTCCACCCCATGTTTTTGCCAAAAAAGATGATGGTTGAGATCCCTTCCAACTGGTATTTCATGATTTTATGATTTAATACAATGAAAAGAATCAAAAAATCATTCTCTTTCTATGTATATGCAAATTATGTATAAAATAAGACAACTTCCATGCAATATATGCAAAAATTTACAATGTATATTTAATCATGCTTATCACTAAAGTAAGAAGCAGAAGAAAATATTACTTTTCCATATGGAGTATATATTACATCTGGAAATAATGGTTGTATGCACCTGAGCCTCTGATTCAGGGAATTTACACATCCCTCAGAGTTGCAAAGCACACAGTAAATAATGCAATTCAAGTTATGATGGCCCCAAATACCCATTTGCCTCCACACAAATAAACCAAGCACTTGCATTGCACAATGCATTAGCACTTCAAAAAAAAATTCACTTTTTTTTTTAAATTTAATAATCAACCAAGAAATGGAGGGTACATGGGCTTATTTTTTTATATCTCAAATCTACAATACAGTGCATTATTTAGATAAATCCTATAAAAGATGTTCAACAGGGTTATCCCAACAAACCAGAGTGTAGGATCCAAATGCCTCTCAGCCCAGTTCAATAGACTTTAGAATATTTTGGAATAAAACCAATTTTCTCACTTTCTAGTTCACTTAGTAAAAGATGCCATGCACTCTCTGATGTGCATATCAGTATTAAATGAGAGCAAAAAAATTAATTTCAAGTAGACTAAAAACAGTATCAACATAAGAGTCAGGATGAATAACAATGTACAGATAACTTTCAGGTTTGTTGTGAAATGATCTGTTCCCCACAATAGAACACAATTAAATCACACATTTCAGTTCTCTGCATCTCTGCCTACAAACTCACTTGTTCCAGTCCACCAAATAAGAAAACCATAAATGACCTAGCCTTATATAAATGATGAGCCCCCAGGAGTTAAATTCCTTGTGCTACTGTCCTTCCCTGGCATCTTTTTGTTACAGTGCAGCACATGCAGCTCCTGAGTGTTGTGTGCACTGCTTATCCTGTCAGCAAGCTGCCTGCCACATACAGATTCACAAATACTGTCTCTGTGCCTTTCTCTGTCCTCCTTTCTACAGAATTACAGAATGGTTTGGGCAGGAAGACACCACAAAGATCATCTAGTTCCAAATCTCCTGACATGAGCAGGTGCATGACCTGATTTTCACCTTTATAAAAAGGCACTTTTTTTGCGATAAGGACCTCTGAACTTCCTTGCACACACTGGACTAAGGACTTATGCAAGATCCCAAGGGATTAGATTAATAATGATGCTTAAGATTTTGCATGAAGTGTGTCACTGGGGATTAGAAATGTCAGAAGGAGAACCAAAACTAAATGCATTTCTTGTCTGGCTATTTTTTTTTTTCCTTTAATTTCATCTCATTTGGCCAGGCACATGTTTAGGTTTGCACAGCCTGGACTCCAATGCTGGGAATAGAAACACAGCAAGGAATAGCAAACTTTTACTGTAATCTTTGAGAATCCCCTCTCCAAGACAGATGTCATTCAAAATTTGCAAAATGGGATCTGCGAGTGTTGACAAGCAACAGCTTTTCAGAGATTTTCCATGTCAACATCAAAGTGACTTTTTAACAATATTCTTCCTCATTTCAGCCCCATGGAAGAAATCAACCTTCACATCCAGCAGTTCATAATGCAAAAGAGAGTGGGTAAAACTTAATCAATCCTACATATCACAAAAATAATTTTCTCAAACTCACCACAATTAGTGTACTGACAGGGAAGCATAGGAGGTGCACTTATACTTTCAAAAAGCTTTTAAATTACACCATTTATGTATATGACAGACATCAAAACTGTAGGAACTGGAGGAAAGTCAAGTACAATACAGGTCAGACTCTCCTGCACAACCCAGAGTAGAAGAGGTGCAGAAGAGGGACAGAATAGTGACAGCTGCTTGTAACACTCTCATCTGCAAACAGATTCTAAGTGCTCCTAGTCAGATTCAAGACACCACGTGGGTCTGACAGTTTGTGCAAAGCCTGTGGCACACAAAAGTGAATTTTGCATGGCAGGTCTGCTGTGACAGAAATGTGTGTGAAGAGCTCAAGCATTAATTGCACATACATGGCATTTGCTGTGAGCATTTGCTCCCAGTTAGATGCTTCTAACTTCCTCCAGGAAAGAGACATTTTAAATTGCTTTCTCAATGCAATTTTGACATAACCTGTAACTACCTGTACACATACCAGATTTCAGAAAATCCTAAATCTGACCCCTAAGATAATGTTATTAGCACACCTGAACTGCATGAAGTGCTGCTGTGTTCTGCATTACAAGCCACAAGTGTAAGGATTTGCCTTACCTGAAGCACAAAAGCAGAATCCCAGGAACTAATCTGATCCTTCTATCAACAACACATTTAAAAGAAGATTATCTCTTCTGCAAAGACTGGGTGTCCTTCAGTAAATCAGCTCTCTGCTGGCTGCTATTGATAGCTCAACAAGCTGTTCCAAGAGGTAGCACTGCATTTCCCAACCAGCCATGGAAAAAAAAAACCACAACCATATCCCAAGTCATGTGCACAGCTGAGGGAAAAGCCAAGGAGGAACTCAAGTGCTCATTTCCCTGTCTGATCAGAAATACAAACAAATTCCCCCCTTACCATTTTCAACTGAATTTCATCATGCACTTGCAAGATAATAGATGGGACTTGGTCAGCATTTCACAATCAGGTGGAGGAGAGGGAAAAAAAGTCTCAACAGAACTCAGGTGTATATACACATACAAAACCTTGTTCTCCTGAGATTTCAATACAATCCACCAAAATGAGAGGTCCAATAAGCACCAGAAATTCCTTCCACTTATCTAATCAATGTCTCCAAACCCCTGCCACACATCACAAATTTTGTCATCAAATTGACTCAAATAAAGCAGTGACTGATTTGGTCTGCTGTTTTTTGGAGGCCTATCAAAATTATTTCTTGATTGCAAAACAGGTATAAATTACAGCTGTTATATACATATACATATATACATATATATATACAATATATACTTCAGAGTGCTGATTTACCAGTTCATTGGTGTCTGAAAACAAAAGGCTTCTCTTGAAAACCTTTAGAGTGCAACTATTGTTTATTAACTATTATTGCACTCTCTTTTAAGTGGGAAAAAGGTCAAGCAGTTAATTCAGCTGACTATATTTATATCTGCTAAACCAAGAACAAGCACTGCAGCTGGTCCTACTGCTATCCAGAAATGGTTTGGGGCAAATTAATTCATTTCTGACAAATATATCCCTCCTAGTTCTATCCACAGAAATACCTGGCCATCTTCCATTTACTTTCTTAGATACCATCAAATCCTGTTTCACCTGAACTACTAAATCCCTTTCTAATTATTGCTCTTCTCAGGTCCTTCTATGCTCATTCTATATAATAACAAGGCTTAGTATTATAGAAAGTGGAAAAAAATGACCCCATACAGTCTTTCCAAGTGACTCTCCATGCCCAAATTCTCACAAGGTTTCATTTTACCAGACACTTGTGAAGAAAACAAGAATTAACCTTAGAGGATAGTATAGATCTATATTCCCTCCCCACATTCAACACAAACACATTTGTAATAAACAGCCTTTCTGAAGAAAAGCTATTGTGTCATCTTTCAATTGCAGGGCACTCAGTCACTTGGAACACTATTTTTGTTTTATTAGATGCTTCTCTGAAGTGACAAGATGGTACTGATTATTACTTTCTCCAGTCCCAAATCTGGCATTTGTCCCAGCAGTAGGGGAAGGGGTCAGACACTGAAAAACTACACTTTCCCACTCATGTGCAAATTGTACCACAGTTACCTAAATTTCCTGAAATATATAAGAACATATCTTCTAAGTTCACTGCTAGGCTTCTGACAGTAATAAATGAAGGCTACTATTTGGAAAAACTTGTCATAATTATCTCTAGATGCTAATGCATTCCACTAAATATTCCTACAGTACTGCCAGTGCAAACACTAATGAAACACCCAGAGCAGGCATCCTTAACACTCATGTTTCACAGTGATGCCACGTGAATATGCAGGAGGGAAGACACTGCCCTCCCACAAACCTTTCCCTCCCATCCTTTACAGGATTCCTGTGCTTTTACATCAGCTGATAAAACTTTTAATCATCTGCATTGGCATACGCAGACACACAGTACATTTTGAGCCTGCATTTTTGGCAACACATCCTAAAATTTAGCAACAGCCACAGCTTTGATTCATAAACCATAAAATCACAAATAAGCACATAGATGCTTCCAGCTTTTAATCCAATATCGATCTAATCTGCCCATAAAACTGTTCAAAGAATATGTCTTGCCCACTTCCCTTAGCAAAACAGACAATGGCAAACTACCAAGGCTGGTTAAATATTTCTGCTGCCTGCCCTAATATTTTCTGCCCTTAGTTTTGGGACTGGCAATAGCTCAATAATTCAGAATTTTATAGTTTATGGAGAAATACACAGTAAATGCAAATGAAGAATAATAAGTATATAGAGATGTTGTTTTCTTCTTCTAAATCCTGAATGAAATAATTCTCTAAAACACATTTTGCATAGAGCAAAAAGACATTTTTTATGCATAAATTATGTTCACATTTCACAATGTATTTTACTAGTAGGAAGAATCTTGCAATGAAACAAAACACTAACTTTTTCCTAAGGAAAACTAACATATGCACTATTTTCGAGTCATGTAAAGAACACCAGAGCAGAGAAATAGTTCAAAGAGAAGATTCTTTCTCTGGCAGAGAACTGAGCAGACAGTAAATTAAATCTACTGATGATCTTAAAAATTCTCTAATTATGGGTACATGTCTGAGCTTTGCCCACAGTGTTTACATGACCTCCAGTGAACATCCTGAACTACAGCCAATATTCACTAGAACCAACTACTGTGTAAACAGCTGAGAAAAAATATACAGGAAAAGCTTTGTCAAGTTTGTAGCCCACAACTGCATAGAGTGGGAATTGAGGGAGCCTTTGTAACACAAATAGTGCCCCAAATCAGTTCTTCACACAGAGAAAGTTTCCAGTGATAAGGGACACATGTAAGGCACGTTCTTTTAAAAATCTGACTCCCATTAAGCAGCTCATTGTTCATAAAGGGAATGGTGCCTACACAGGAAAAAGCCCACTTTCAACAAATCTGAAATCCAACAGATGTTTCCTTCTATCCAAGCAAAACAAGTTAGTGACCCATTTCTGCCCAATCAGAAAACTTAAAAATTATTTCGGGGAAAAAAACCCTCCATACTTGACAGAATGATCTTGGAAAAGAAATTCAATAAAACTTGTATTTCAAAATTGCAACTATTACTAAAGTGAATTAACCTTTAAAAAATCAGTTTTCTTTAAAGAGAATGTCAACAACATGATAATTTTGGTTTGTGGAAGAGAAAGTAAGGTAGACTGTTAACTCACAAGTGCTCTGCATTGCAATTGCTCTCCTCAAATCAATTTAACCTCCCTTCTTCAGACCTCCTGCAACACCTCCCCAGAGCTCCTGGCTGCTTCTGGCTTCTTCAAATCTCATTAAACTTCTCTTCCTCTGCAAACAGCAAATATGTAACAGAAGTGGCTGGCCAGAGTATAAAGGGTTGATCTTTAATTTTATTTTACAATATATACTAATCATACAGCAAGCCTAAGTACTTTCTAGATGTGTAGAAGATAAAGAATTTCAGGCTTTGCCAAAGTTGTGCAGTTTAGGCTGTGCTGTTACATACCTTACTTTGACTTACATCAGGAGAAAGTTTCAGGACTTTCAGATGTGCCTGGTGGCATTACACCATTACAGAGCAAAGCTGGATCTGGTGACACTCTGTTGCACAGCTGAATTCTGCAAAGACAGCATCTTCCAAGGATTTGGTGCACTTTCTGTGCTCAGCAATACTGAACTGAGAGTGATCACCTATTGCTGAGGATTTTATCAAATTTTTTACACCTTTTATAAAATGTAGCTGCAGAGGTCAAATAAATTAACAGCTAGATATAAACATCAAAGCCAAACTTAAAATTGTCTTAAACATGAGTAGGATACGCATAACCTTCTGTGCCACCTTTACCTTCACACTCCTCTTCCCTAGATTTCACTCCAGTTATTTCTTGTCCAGCTATTTTGTGAGCATTATACAAAGTTCCCACCTCTGTAATGTTTTATATGCAGCACCTTCAGCACTGAGGTTCCTTACCCCACTGAAGCCTCTGCATGCCCTGAGATGGATATAAGAGGGGAGAATTAAATCTGTCAGCCACACAATGCACCATTGCTACAACCCACACAAATACCAGCAATGCAAAGGAGACCCACTGAGATGCAACTCAAATCTGCCTATCAAACAAGTACAGCAGAAAGTAGAAGTCTTCTCTCTCCCCTAGTAATCCTATTTGTCCTTTAAATGGATCTTAAGCATAATATTGAACTGCCAGCATTTCTGTAAAGAAATACCAGCTCAGACTTAATTGGATTTGTCAGACGATCACAGCCCAAGAGCTCTCTGAGATCTAACAGCTGAACAGCTGGGGGACAACCTTCCACATTGTAATATAAGAATATGAGTTCATTTCAACAAGGAGTATTTCCTCTCAAATTCAGGGATAAAAAGACATAATTTGCTGCACAGAACCCTGTGCCTTAGCAACATTATGATGTGGTGTGACATAGCTAAGGTTTTGTGAACTGCTTCGTATAGAAAATTATCTGCAGTTAACTGTCCAAATGCAGTCACTTCAGGCTGCTCTGAATGTAGGAAAATGGGGGTAAAAAAAGTCACCAAGAATTCTGAATTGAACATGTAACAGTAGCATTTGAAAAGAAAACAAGTATATCACACAAACCCCAAAAAAGTAGAATATGTATCTTAGCTGAAGAGCAGAAATACTTTCTATTCCTCTGGACTTTTTGTGTCACCTACATATATAAACATACACACAAAAACTTGTTGTGTGATCAGCTTCCTGCTCTGTTCAGGCCTCCATGGGCTGGAAAAGCACATTTTAAAGACAATCCAGGGCATAATGGCCTAAAGGCCACACTACCCTCAGCCTTTAAAATGATGGAGAGGTTGCATATTCAGGAAGTATAATAAGCCAAATCTTAAAAGACTTCCAATGCCTACAAATGGTGGTTTCTTTAATGAAGATCTGAATTATTTCATATGTATCTGAACCCAGAAGAAAATTTATTATACCGATTTTATGTTGAAAATGGAAGTGATGTTCATATCTCTAATTTTAAAATAACAGTCATAGAGGTTTCAACATTTGTGTTTAGAAGAATATCAACTTAAGTATTCAAAAATGTTATTCTGTGTATTTGCAGAGTTGGTAACCAGCAGGTATGTGACTGAGGAATATAAGTAAACTTTGTACTGAATTCTAATCCATACTTAGACCTGGGGCAAAAGCTAATCAATGTATTGAGCCCATCACTATCAATAGGCAGGAGCCATACACTCACCTACCTGTTGGCTTATCCACACCAAGGAATCCAGCCTGTCCCAGGATTTTAAACACTTTATGTGCTGGGAACTGTCCTTCTTCTTCCCACTTGTCCACAAAGGGATTAATCTCCTTGTCAATGATCTAGATTTGGAAAACAAATTGTACAAGTTAAAAACACAGGCATCCTACACAAAAACTTTTGACTACTTTCACTTAAAAACTGCAATTCATAAAGAAAAAGCAAAAATATGCAGGGAAAAAATTGAAAGCCCGCTAATTTTCTTACTTCCTGTTGGATATCCTTACTCTCCACTCACCCACAACTATTACAGCAAATGTAATGAGTCAAATGTAAATGATTCTTTTAGCAATTACTACTAGAACAGGCCATCATGGCTAATTTAAGACTCTCCAAGGTCTATGAAAATGGATGTTTCCCTTATTATTTGTTACCTTTTTGGGTACAGTTTCTAGAAAGTGACAGGAAGTAAAATCTGGATAATCCTTCTTGGTAAAAAAGGTTGATCTGTTCTTGATGACCACACACAGTACCAAGAAAGTCAAACAGAAGAGATTCATTTCCTCTCCCCTTGCCTGAAACATTCCCAAGGAAGTCGGTGCTGTTTGGGACATGTCTAGTCTGTATTTAGACTTCCCCACAAGTCTGACAGAACCTGTACTGGAAAAGTGTCACCTTTCAGAATTTATAATATTCCCAAATCTAGTCCCTGAGCAACCCTTGACTGCTAGTGCTACTGCTAGTGCTGCACACCTTCCAAAAGTCAGTGTCCTAAGCTGCCTGTCTGCAGTCCTTACACTGCTCAGGCTGCAGCGTTCACCTCCAGCCTTTGCAAGCAAACCACACCTGGGCTACAGACACCACATCCAGCAACACCTCCAGGTTTCAGGGCACAAGAGCTGGAGGTTTCACTCCACCAAGCCCCAGATTTCCATGGCCAAGGGAAAGGAGCAAAGTGGGCAGCCTGCAGGTATCTTCTTGCTGCCTCCCAGCTCATCAGGAGGCAGCTGGATGGTGCCACCTCCCCCTGCCCTGCAGCCCAAACCAGACCCTGGCACAGGCTGCTGCTGCCAGCAGCCAAGGGCAGCACCTCAGTCAGCCTCACAAGGGGGTCCAAACAGCAAACATCCTCCCCCCAGACTAAACCCTACCAAAACAAACCAGTTCCCAATAGAAAGGTAATGCCATTAACGTGTGACCATGATTTCACTGCTATGCTGTTTCATGAAGAGAGAATTTGTTATGTCAAGAACTTACTCCTCTTAGTCTTCTTTCCCCACTAAATAAACAAGTCCTGTGGTGCTAACTATTTCTTGAGCTGGAAATAGAATCCTCTCCCTCCTAGACTGCTGTGCTTTTAAGACCCTGCAGAACCTTCTTCCAAACTATCTATTTATTGCACATTCTTTGGAGAATTTCAGCCCATATATGGCTGCTTTCTGCCTTCCAGTTGGCCACAGAAATAAGCATACTTGAATGCTGGTAACAGAAAAATCAGTTTTTCATTTCTCTCCCCAAATTCTGATAAATTCATATACTGAATGTTCAGTTAATTCAGTAATTATTATCTCTCTCCCTCTGTTATATTGATTAACACAGGCCTAATGATCAACAGTAAAAAAAATACTTGGCAGAACCCTATCTAGGAGAGCTCACATTTCTCTTCTCTATAGCCAATTCCACATGCTCACATCCCAAGATGCTGACTCAGTGTTGAAGGTGGTGAAACACCTTTTTTGGCTGTAATAGCATCTGGTAATGCTCACTGGATGACACCAAGTGGAATACCTGACAGAGCATACAAAATGTTATTCCAGTGTTTTGATGGATCTTGGCAAAAACGTGATGAATATACCAACATAGAGTTTTGTTTGCTGTGGGCCAAGTGTTTTGCAGCCTGATGCAAAGCTACCTTTGAAGTTGAGCAGAATCTAAATGACTAATCCATGATTTCTGCAGTGCCTTCGAGTAAAACTCACATTTCTTAACAGAACTGATTTATTAACAGGTGAGGTTGGCCACATTGAATAAAACAAGATCTTCCTTGCATGACACAACAACAAAACCCCCAAAGACAACCTCACTGTACAAACCATAAATTGTGTATGGCTTTAAAAAAATTTTTAAAAAAATCACAGTCCAGATACTGATAGCTACCATTTCTTCTTAGATTTTGGCTCATTCACTGCATTTTTGCAAAGATTTAAATAAGTCCTGTCAAAAGCTTTTATGCTACAGTCACAAATTGCTTGCAAAAAATCACACGTTATTTTCTAATCATAAGGGGATTGGGGGGACATCTTCCCTTGTACTACCACATGCAAACATAATCCAAACTGCTGGAGAACTGCAGTCCTGCTCAAGTGGCTGGTGCTTCAGCACTGATTGCTGGGTATTGTCACCCCTTCCTAGAAAAACTAACTGAAACAAGGAGAGGTATTTTTAATGGGTCAAGCCAGCAGTGACTGAACAATCACAAAATTTAACATTTGCTTAAATCTTGCAGAATATAGACCAAATAATGCTTTGTACTTAACCATCTCATTTGTCCCTTCCCTTGGCTTTAGCCATTTCCTCATATTTGTGCCCCCAGAAAAATATTTGACACTTGAACTGCAGACACATATTATGTAGGCACCTTAACTTAAACTTAAGGTACCCATGCAGCATTTGGCAATTATACAGAAGAGAGTGTTCAGCAGTATGCAAGCAGCTGGTCTGCTTATTTATATATGTTTTATCATGAGAAACATGGAAATCATGGGTGCCAGCATTTAGACTTACATCACTAGGATACCAACTATAACAAGATCTAAAACTTCTACAGCAGAAATATTTAGCACTGCATACACAGTTACCATCTGACAGATATTCCCAGCCAAAAAAAAAAATCTTCCCACCTGATCTACTTTGCCAAAACTCAGTGGCATTTGGGATGTAAAGTTGATTAAGGAGCCATATAACTTTCCCAGCAGTAAGCCACAACAAAACCTGTTATTTTCCTGACACCAAGGGCACAGTAAGTCTCATGTGCGAAAACCTGTGTTTTTCTCAGGCTGCTTTGTCTGAACCCTGAAGATGCAAACCCAAAGGACTAGGCTCTGGAGGCAGCCTTGGTTTAGCCTGCACCCCAGCATGAGCTCAGGCTGCTCCCTGGGGAGCCTCTAAAAATGGCCTCAGGGCTGTTATCAGCTGTGAATTATTAAAAACACTCTGGATACTCGCCCAGTCGGAAATGGATCAAGCCAACAAATCCACCTCATGTTGAGTGATGCTAAGAAAAATAAGTGTTTTCATTAGAAACTGTCTTGACAAAGTTTTGCGAAAACAGCACCTGTAGCTTCCTGCCCAGCACTGGGGAAATGCCATGGCAGGGTTGGAGAGGGGACAGAGACATAAATTCAGATTTTTTTAGAAATAGGTAACATTAATTTTTCTACGGAAAAGAGCAATGAAAATAACCCCTCAAGCCACTGTCGTAGTTTTGACTATTTTCCACTGAAACTCAGTACACAACTTAAAAGAAAAAAATAACAAAAATATATGATGCAGATGCTCAGTATTTTGTGTTGATATTATACTAGCAACAACCCAAAAACATTGGCAATTGCCATTTAATTCTGCATTCTAAAATAAATGCATCTTACAACAGTAGAAACTGTACTTGAATTAATTTGGGTACTAAGAGTATGTACAGATGTCCTTTACAGCAATTAAAGATCAGTTATCATTATTTACCAGTATGTTTTTCTATCATGCAATTCAGAAATGAAAGATCATACCAGTTCTACACATAATACCTCTTCTAAGTACCCCATTAGACTGTACAGCAGTGAGCACACTATTAGTAAGATGATGACTTTTGAAACAATAAATTGAATTCTTAAAAATTTACACAAATTTTTACTAAAGCTTCCTGTGAGTTATACCTCAGCTGAGATTAGACTAATTTACTACAGAAGCAGGAAACAATATCTAAGAAAATTTATTTTGTATTAAGAAGATTAAATGGAGTCTATGGGGCCAGGATTAGATTAGATTAGATGTTAGGAAAAAATTCTTTGTTCAGAGGGTGGTAAAACACTGGAACAGGTTGCCCAGAGAAGTTGTGGATGCCTTTTTTCCTGGAAGTGTTCAAGGTCAGGTTAAAAGGGGTCTTGAGCAACCTGATGTAGTGACCAGCATCATTGCCCATGGCACGGGGGCTGGAAATAGATGATCTTTAAGGTCCTATCCAGCCCAAACCATTTTGTGAAATAACTATTCCATATTATGTTAGGAGCAGCACTTTTTCCCTTTAAATCAAGTTACACCAACTGAACTTAGCTCTATTAATATAATAACCAAAGATGACACAGTTAATAGGCTCTTTAATGTAAAAAGCAAATAAATAAACAACAAACCACTAATGACAGTTCTTGTGTGGTTATACCCAGACATTAGTATACCAATGACTTGAACAGGAGGTAATAGACCAGAGATTCCTTTGGTTTCCATACCAGCAATAAATAAAGCAAATCATTAACAGCCTTCAAAACAACATTTGTCCTTTGGTTTTGATCAAAACCACAAGCAGCAATGGTTGCATGGTGAGACAACTCAGCATTGTAGCAACACTGTGTTGAGGTCAAGGTGGCACTTTAGAAAGATGCAAGGCAAAGCTGAGGTGGGCAAACCCATGGGCTATATGTGGGTTCTACCAACCCTGGGCACCAAAATCCATCCCAGGGGTGCAAGGCAGCCAGAACCCCACTGGTGAGCTCCTGTGTGACCACACATTCAGTCTTCTCAGCTGCTCCCCAGCAGGGCCTGAGGAAGGTTTTCCATTATTATATTGGGTTGAACTAAAAAAGTCCAATTTAAAAGCAGACATCCACTCTATAACCCTGTGAAAAACGTGAAAGAAAATGTCCTAAGTCCAAAGAGCAGCTGCCCACATGTTGATCTCCACCTAGGTTCCCCCAAGGCACGTATCCCAAGCACACCTGAATGAGTTTCTCAGAATGTATTACTCATTTCTTCTCGTTCCTGGGCTTGGAGGTCACAGTCCTCCTTGACTGTCTCAGGACTCTTCCAAAGCCCTAAATAAAGTTTGATGGAAATACTTCCCCAGTAACATTCTTTAGAAAAAAGTTAGAGAAAGGGCACAGGGAAGGAGACTGAGGTGTGGAAATTCAGGACAGAACTAGGGAGAATAGAAGTGCATGAGGGAAGCAGGTCAGCTCCTTGTAGCTGCTGTGAGAGAGGCAGTGGAGAGACTGAGCTTCTGCCATGGCAGCTCACTGATGAGATGTCTATAGCATGTAGTAGGCAAACCCATGTCCTGCTGTCCCTCCTGCATTCATGAAGTCCCTCCACCACTGGCAGGATGGGTGGCAGCGCTGTGCTCCCAGTCCCCAGGATAAATGACACTGCTAGGAGAGCCTAGCAGGATCCAGGAGCTGCCCACGTGCCTGGATCACCCAGCATGGTGGTGGCAAGCCTGACCTGACAGGCTCAGTGCCCCAGCAGAAGAGGCAATCGTTCAATCTGTTATGACATCTGGTGCAGAAGCAGAGACAGTATGTGACTTAAAAGACCACAACAGGCTAAAAATAACCCCATTAAACAAATGTGATTTAACCACACAGCAGCCAGAAAATGTTCCCTGCAATGCTAACCCTGCCTGCTCACACAAAGTTATTTAGTGCACTTTATTCTGGCAAGTAAAATCCATTATTACAAGCTTGCCTATGATTTGCAGTTGTCTAGAGTGAAACTGCAGGCTACTGCTTCCTCTTTCAGGATGCACCACCAGCACAGGGCAAAGGTCTTCAGGAAGTTCTGCAGGACTGTCTTCTGGGGATTGTTTTCTTTGTGGGTGTGTGTTTTTGGGGTTGTTTGGGTCTCGCTGTTGTTGTTTTGTGTTTCTTTTAATACCAATTGAAATAAGGGGGATAGCCCTCACTCCTCCTATTACTTAGGAGCTCAACTAGATCTATGTAAAATATAACTCACTGCTATGCCAGGGGTCCTGTCCAGACAGTAAATGTCCCAGATGCTGCCAAAACACTTCTCTGTTTCACAGACAAGTCTCCTCTTGCCCACAACATAGAAGATTTGGCATTTGGATATAATATGCATCTTTTACTCAGTATTTCCTGTTGGGTACCCAGCCAAATATATCGTGTGACACACCTGGGCAAACCACCAGCTACAACAGTTGCATATGGGATTGGAGGCTGGGCCTCAATGATGATACGGAATCTTTTGCACTCTGACCTGTCATCAGACTGTTTCTGGAAACAAGCCAAGAAAACATTTTCCATTATGATATGGGGCTGAATTGAAAAAGTTCAGTTTAAAAGCAGACATCCACTTCATGACCCTGTGAAAAATGTGGTGGAAAAAAAAGAGTCCAAGAAGCAGAACATCCTGGTTACAAAAATAGAGAACAAAAATGAAGTAACTTTGACTTAAGCTTTTTAAACATTTGATCTCCCCAACTTTTCATACATTTCATGTGCAGAAGCCAATGGCTGCACTTGGTGCCTGCTACACAAGATATAGCCCACACAAAGAAAAAAGCCTGAAGAGGACACTTCAAACCAGCTGGAATATATCACAGAGAAAGAAAAGAAAGTGGATTTCTCCAATGCTGTTGCACACAGCTGTTGCCAGAACTGACCTTCCAGAGAAGTTTCCAAAGGATTTTAAACCAATATTGAGTAGGCTTATATAAGGAAAAAACACAGAAAAGAATCCTAATAGTTGGAAAATATAGTCTTAAATGGGAAATATATGTATTTAAAACTGATTAATTAGAGCACTGCAATTCTTTTTTGCACCTTCAATCAAGCTGTGCCACAGGCAACAAAGCAATCTGCAATCTGCTACTGTACTGGGTACCAAAGTCTGCATTGATGGCCAAAAATGGGAACAGTTGCTAAATGAAATCTTCCCTTTCTCAGAGGAAAAAAAAAATAGTGGAGGGAAAAACGCTATAATGTAAGAGTTGGCAGCTTCTCAATGTGTAATAAAACATACCTGCTCTCATCTATTTTTACAAAATCTGATTTTCCATGGGAAAAAAAAGCATGCACTTTATAAGTATTCTGCAATTGTGCCTGGTCTATTAATTCGTCAGTATCTAGACATGCTTCTGTTTAAATCATTGTATTTCTTCCTTTTCACTGCAATGCAGTTCCTTGCAACAAACCTAATAGAAAAACAAGGCAGATTACTGGTTCAGAGATTTGAATACTGATTGCTTTTTGGTCCCATACATCTGGCTACAGGTTTTACTTTGGGAAACCAAAAAATCCAAACCCTGAACCGATTACAAAGGTTTTCCCAACACTTATTGAAATCTTAAAATGCTACAAGTTCACCAGGGGGTGCAGAAGGATGTTCTGCCCTCTACCCTATGCTGGCACATCTGGGGGCCCCACTGCTGAAGCAGAGAGGGCACACATCATCACCATACTAAGAAAATGAAAGGTTTAGCCCACCACCCTGAAGCTGAGCCCTGCTCAAGCATTTCCTGAGGAATGAGAGGCTAGAAGGCAGCTCCAGCTGGGAAGGAATACACATGATCCCAGCCAACACCTTCTTCCTCCTTATGTCATTTTTCCAAAGACAGTTGCAAAGACAAATCCCTACTGTACAGACCTGAGTGTCTTGGCAGTCTCTGCACACTCATAATCACAATCCCTTCAAGTGCCCCATCCAAGAGTATTGCAGAAAAGGGAGGATCCCAAAATTTGTGAAAAATCCTGTGCTGAAGGCACAGCTGTTCCTGGGATCTGAGAGCAGATGCTTTTGAGCCAGGGTAGTCCTACGAGATCAAAAATGTGTGCTGTGCAGTCTAGGCACTGATCTGGGACAAGCCTTTTGGATAACAGGGAGCTCTGGCCTGGAATAGTATCCAGTCTCCTTGTATTGAGTTATAAAAGAAATACAGAACAAGTGACCATCTTTTTTTTCTGCTCCTGCAAATCATACTTTCCAACACAGAGATGCTGATGAAATATATCATAATGTCCACCAGAGACTGGGATGTTGGGGTTTGGATCATCCTTCTGACTCTCAGTTACATCCCTGTAGGAACAAAACAAATTCTCTCACTGCAGGCAAAACCATCACATCTGAACTGTCAGACAAAACCTGTATCAACCTCAGGTGTTTTCTCAGTCAGAAACTGCTTATTAAGACCCAGTTTTAGTTGTCATAAATGCATAACTCTATTGCCTAACCAAATGTGGCAATGATAAAGCAATATAATAGCTAGATCTGAGACACAAAAAATATCCACTAGGCACAGTTCTACTAAAACCTGTCCACTGAAAAGTCTAACTAGATACAGTGGAAATTTGTTTAACATTGATATGGGGCAGGAAAAAAAATCCAGCATTAAGACGCAACAACTAAAATCCCAGATGTATGCACCACTCTGACACCAAGTAACAAACAGGAGCACTGATTACAGAATTGCACTTTTGCTACACAAGGAAGCGATTGTACACAAAGTGACATTTTTCCTATTATGAGAATTTTTTTTTACAGAGCTTGCTTTTAAATGAACTGAAGCTCATTTTTCCCCTCCTGTTCTCCTACACTGATTTAAAAGCACTTCTTGGTAGGGCACTAGTAGGTGTACTGGAGGGTCTCCCATATAACAGTGGTGTATCCCAGCTACCTATTCCAATAACAACACAATTCAATTATGATGATTTCCTCTCTGATAAATTGCTACCAAAAATTCTGGGCACCAGCAAGAGAATTTGCCCCTAAATGTTTGTGTGATGTTTCTGTCAGACACAAGATGAAAAAGGGTACTGCAGTAGCCGAGAATCTGGGAATACATTTTGCTTCCCTTGGACAGATGGGCAGTCAGTGCAGAATCTGTGAGCCTTACCAGTGTCACATCTAACTGTTTTCCTCCTGAAGCTTTTAACTCAAGCGTATGATAAATTAGGTTTTAAAATTACAGGTGCCAGTTATGTGTTGTTCAGATTCAGCTGCGTGTTTTCTCTCTTCCAACTTAGTGGCAAACTAGCATTTAAGTGATTCTTTGTAATAAAAGCAAGCTATTACTTCACCATCCTGTGACAGGGGTTTATGATTTCTTATAATGATAAAAAAACCAACTCCATCCAAGGTGCTCCAGCATTAATAGTGGTCACCTTCATTGTTTTGCAGGTAGTCAGTCAGAAAGTGCAATATTATTTTAAAGGAAAATTTACAGAAATTTTACCAGAGTTAAAGGAACTATCAATATTAAATTCAGATTCTGCATGCACGAATATGAAGAGACATTAACTGCTGCAAATATATATATATCTTAATAAACAGAAAATCATGACATACAAGCCAAGAGTGGCAAAGTACCAGTGTCCTTTGGTGGAGTCACAGGGAAAATTCTCACCCTACAGACACACAACACAGTGTAACTATACCCAGCCACCACTGGGCATGAAATGAAATGTCATTTCTCAAATTTTCTTACTACTGATTCCAGAGAAAAAGAAAAACAGACAGCCATATACATTCTGTATGCATATGAATACTGTTGGACATAAACATACGGAATAAGTTAAACCTTTTTTCTTCAAACCAGTTGTACTAATTACTGAAGCGAGCTGTAGGATACCAGTGTACTTCAAGCATTGTTCAACAAGTTAAGGAAAAGTTACATTTTCAATTTCCAAGAGGAAGGGTGTTGACCTATAAAGCTGTAAAGGAAACCACTCACAGGATTATTTCAATACCCTTGCTAAAAACAGCCCCCTGGAATTATAAGAGTCTCTTCCTCATCCTGCCCAGAACAATTGGGAAATTATAGATCACTTAAAGTACGATAACTTAATATACTAAAAAATAAATTTAATGCAACCAACCAAACAAAAAACCCAGTTCTCACTCAAGGAATTGCACTGCTCATTTCTCTGATTTCTCTGGTACTCATGTCTGGATTTAGCTACTGGAAATTGTGCCCCAGAATATGTAACACGTATAATTAAAATGTATTGCAGATACTTAATGGTCATTTTCTCCCAAAGACTTTGTGGACACTTTTCAATTTATCCTAAAGGCATTTATAACAGGCTTAGCTTAATCTAAAACAAACAATAATTGCTAGAAGCTTTGCATGAACAATATCAGACTGGATATGACATAAATAATGATTTTTCTTTCTTTCCAATATGATCATAGCAAATCCAAAATAAGCACTACATAAGCATTTTTTAAAATTCAGGACAATGCAAAAAGCAAGTTTATATTGCCTACTGCGATTTATTCTACAATATATTAATCACAGGGCATTATGTGATAAATGTAGCATGAAAATCCATCTTAGCCTATGATGTAATAATCTGAACCCAGCAAGGTAGAGCATATTGTAATCTGCACTTCAGTAGGCATGGCATGCATAAAAACTAGGGAGGGGAAAGTTTTATTTAAAAAAAGTATTGTGTCACACAGCAGAGTAGCAAACACTGCACTAGCAGACATTAATATATCTATTTCCCCCATCCTCAATAGATACACAGCTGCAAATACTTGAGATACAAAACAATGTGTGCCTTAACCTATTCATGACAAAGAAGCAGGACTTAAAATCTTCCAGATCACCACCCTCACCAGGTCTGGCCTTGCCCTCTGTGTTTCAGGACAGTAGTTTTTTATTAAGGCAGTTGTTGTCCCTGGGCAGCTAATGAAGAGCAGCGTGCCACGGAACAAGTTTGTTGGGCAGATAGTTCTGCAGATACACAGATATATGAAGGCTCTCTCCAGCACAAATTTGACACAATGGTAGTAGCTACAGAATTCTACACTATTAACCCAGGTGAGAGAGGAGGATTCATTTCCAGCTTCTTCTACCAGTTCTTTCTGTATCACCTTATTTCTTCTTTGCAGAGTCCAGGAATGTAGAGTAATGAAACTAATTTACTAAGAAAGTGGCAGGTCATGTATCTCTTTCCCTTCTTGCTTGGGTTTCTTTTTTATAACACAGAAGATGAACCCCCTCCTCCCAAAGCTCAATGATTACAGATCTCAGTGATAGAAAACCTGATTAATTACATTGGGTTTGGGATATTTTAACACTGGAAGTGTGAAAGTTAATGCGCAGTAAAACCTGAGGTAGGTATCACTTCACTCAGAAGTAACTGCACTATCTTTTGTCCACAGTGAACTGGAGGAGAGGTGAAATTTGGAAATTATTACATTTATCCAGGGAAATATAGGATTCTGCAAGTAATTTTTTAAAGCATCCATGAAAGATATGACAATATAGCTCCAAACTCACTTAAAAATCAGTATCTGGCAATACAGAGCATACCGTTTAAAAAAAAAAACTACAGCAGAGCACTGTATGACCAGCCAGAATTTGGAAACTTGCCTACAGGTCAACCTGAGATAAGTCCTCACATTCCCTTCTTTTGAGCCCATTGCATGTTTGTTCTTATGTGTTTGAATGCTGCTTGCAGCAGGTACCGAACTCCAGCACGGCTCTCAGCGGTTCATAGGTTAAAGGGGAATTTTTTCAGTCTGTTTCCCAGCGCTGCTCGGCCCCGCAGGGCACCGCACCAGGGCTCCCTGCAGCCGGACCGGCCGACTCCCGGCTTCGCCAGGCGCCCTTAACAGCACCACGAGACCTACAGGCGACACCGACCTCGCTGTCGGGAATACACAGAGCTCGCCAGGCAGGGGGCACACACACGGCTCCGTTTCTGCCCTTGGCGGAGGGAAGTTTACTCGTTGAAGCCGTTCTGTCGGCTGTGCCCTTGCCCGCCGCTCCCCGTCCCCCCTCGGTACCTTCCGGAGCGCCTCCCGCAGGTCGCGGTGCCGCGGGCTGTCCCCGGCGTCCCGCAGCGCCGAGCCCGGGTGCGCCCAGCGCCCGCCGGCCCGCAGCGCCATGGCCAGGGCTCCGGGAAAAGGCCGGGACAGCGCCATGGCCAGGGCTCCGGGAAAAGGCCGGGACAGCGCCATGGCCAGGGCACCGGGCAAAGTCCGGGACAGCGCCATGGCCAGGGCACCGGGCAAAGTCCGGTCAGCGCCGTGCCCCCACCTCCAGCCCGGGGCAGCCCCCGCCCCGCCCCGTCCCGTCCCTCCTCCCGCTCCTCTCGGCCCGCAGCAAGGCACGGCAGCTCTCGGGTTACGGGCAGGTTCTCTTTAATGCCAGCGAACAGCCATGAAGCGACCGACAAGCGGGAGGCGAGCGGGCCCCGCGCAGCGCCAGGGGCACAGCCGGCCCTGCCCGGCGGCTTTCGCGCGGGTTTCTGTGTTTCTGTAAGGAGAAATGGAACATCAAAAGGAATCCGCTCCTGTGCTTGTTCCACACGCACCGGCGGCGGTGGGGACACGCTAGTGACTCCCTAGGGGAACGGGGGAATGTCTGCTCCGGGGCAGACATCGCTTTTCCTAAGCGATGACACAGCCTCCCTTCTCCTTGAACGGGTTCTTGTCCTCGGGAACCCCCTTCACCAGCGGGTCCTCTCCCGACCGCTCCTCGATGTAGTTCTTGATCTCTTCGGAGCACTTGGACACCTCGAGGGAAAGGACAGAAAAGTGGCTGCGTTACGGCCGTGGGAAATGCTCATCAGAGGAGGAAACCCGTGAATTTACATTCTCTCTTTTTCACCTTCCCACCAAGCATAGAATATCTGGCCACAGAGCACTAAGCACGTGCAGACTCAGCTTCCTTCCTCTCTTTTCACTGCCCGATATTGACAGAACATGTGAGTATCTCTGAGAATGTAAACGCCACCCGGAACACCAGTTGCTTCACAGTTAAACTTGTGCTCATAATTCGCCAGTCTAGTTTTATTGAGCTGCAGATCACACTCTCCCTCAGCACCAGCATGACTTACAGTCGGTACTTTCAGGGTCAGTCACTTTCAATTCAGTTTCAAAGTATTTATGGCTTTATGTGTTTTTCACAAACGAAACAGTCAGTGGTAATACAAATTCTTACTTTGCAGTTCTGCAATGGACTTTGAATGAGAGTCTAACTAGGAAAGACAATTTATTTACCGGGTTTTTTTCAGACAATGGCTATTAAAAGAGCCTATTGTGTTATGAGACCATAACACTTCCCATGGCATTAATACCAAACTAGCACTGATGTAGGTAAGACTGCACATAACCCACCTATGTAGAAGTGTGTTTAGTTGCTGTTCACTGATACAGGAGCACATGCAGCACATGTGGTAATGGTGTCTGTGGAGCCTGAGAGTGCATAAGTGAACATCTGGGGCTCCTGAGGTTCCTTGTGCACACATATCTCTTGATTCCTGTGCCAGCATAAACTGTCCTTAGATGCTTGAATACCTGACATGCCTGAGAACACACTCCTGCTCTGAGCCACACTCCTACCTGCAGGCCCTGCAGTGGTAAAACTGTGCAGAGACAGGAGCAGGAAGCAGCTATTGGCCAGGCCACTAGACAATTAGTATTTCTATTTTAAGGCCCCTTGCTTCCTCTGTTAATTATATTTCATTTTAAAGGTAAAGCTACAAAAGAGAACCAGTGAATTAACCCACTGTATCACAGACAACAGAGCATGGCCTGTGCAAAATTAAGCTTTAAGCCATCAGAAAGAAGAGTTAATTCCCAATTAAACAATGCACAAAATAAGATCTAGATGCCTTAGAGCAAAGAAGCTGGACCTACAAATCCCATTACGTGTATCTTGTTCTTCTGTGCCTTGCAAACTTTGTTCCCTCAAACTGGAGCACCTAACACCACAGTGAAGCTGCACACCAAAGTACATGAAGGACCAGAGTTTGTTTTACTTCAGTCAGCACTGCCAGGATTACTTTCACTTACAAGAGAAAAAGCCTGCTTAAATACCCATTCAGAAATTTTTATTCATTCCAAACGACACTTCCTTTTCATTCGGTAAAATTGTTAGTGGGGGTCAAGAAACTTTTGGCTGATGTTTGATTTTGGTACCAACAGTAATGTGGTATTTGTGCATTTCCCTGTCTGTGTAACATCCATACAGGTACCAGGGGACTGTGGCAACTGCAACACAGATTTCATTCTCACAGTAAAACTTCTGTTACTATGCACTGGTAAACTGAAAATTGAAAAATACTCATTTTCCTAAAGTAATCAGTGTTTTGGTTTATTACAAAAATGTTGATAAGTATTTAAAATTAATATTATTATTTCAAAAACTTTACACCCTGCAGTGTATTTCAGTTGCCTAAGAACCCTGTGAGAGAGGATATAGGTATCTACACTAGTTGGATATTGAGCCCTCAATACTGCTGGAACTTTAGTCTATAACGTAACATCCACAATCACTAATACCTAACTCACAGCTAAAACATTATTTTGGCATTTGTATTTTCTCGACTAAAACCTAGACCTTCAATGCAATGAACATAACTGATGCTACTGATTCCCACATATAAATGTATTCTTGGTCCTAACTAGGACCAAAAGCGAGTTTTTAGGTGTAATTTGCTTCCACTGACATGCAGAATGAAAAAAAAAAAAATTAAAAAAGGACAAAAGGAAAAAAATTGTTAGTTTCATCATGGAGCAGGATCAGTTCTGCACATCTTTCGTCTCCAGAAAATGTACAAAACCTTTGAGGGGAAAGTACGTGTGGGAAGGAACAATCAGTGTAAATGCCTAAATATTTCATGGAACAAGGCTGGGTGTCGGCTCGGCACGGGCGATGCTCCGGCTCCTGCCCCCGCCCGGGCACTGCACCGCACGGGAAGCGGGCGGGGGCGGCGGGACCCAGCTGCGGGCCAGGGCAGGGTGCAGTGCCGCGACAGGGCTCCCAGGGGAGGGACACCCCTGCCCTGGCACCAGCACAGCACAGGGGAACGGAGCGCGACGTGCTCCTCCCTCGCCTGGCAAGGCTGCCTTGTGCCGGCCTGGGGCGCCAGGGACTCACGGGCAGGGGAAGTTAAGGGCTGCCAAAGCCACCGGGAACAGCCGCGACGGGCAGGCCCGTGCCAGCCCCTCGGGGCGCTCTATCCCGGGGTGGTGCGCTCCTTCCCCCGGCTCCACGGTGAGCCCCGGGAGGGAGCGGCGCTCCTACACGGTGCTAGCGGTGCTGTGCCGCCAGCGCCGTCCCCGGCCCCTGACCCAAAGCGGCGGCAGCACCCGTCGGTGCAAACCGCGGCCGTCCCAAGCAGCCGGGGCTGTACGGACGAGCGGCTCCCGCAGCCCCGCCGTGCCCCGGCCCCGCCGCCCGAGCCCCGCTCCGCCCGGGCAGGAACGGGCTGCTCCCCGCTCCGAGCCGGCCCCGCCGCCCTCCGGGCAGCTTCGGGCCCCTTCTCCGTGCCCGCTCACCGGCTGCCTTTCCAGCTTCACTTCTTTCCGCAGCTGCTCCACTTCCATTTTCAGTTTGTCCTTCTCGCTCAGGTCCTCGATGTTGATGGCTGGCATCGTCCGCACTGCCGAGGCGCGCAGGGAGTGAGGACAGAAGGTTACGTCTGGGCAGCGAGGGCGCCGGGGCCGCAGCCCCCGGGCGGTGGCGGGGCTGTGTGACGGCCGCCCCCGGCCCGCCCCCGGCTCTCTCGCTCGCTGCCCCGCTGCTCGGCGGCCGCTCCCTCCCGGCGCGCCTGCACCCCTGCCCCGCGCCGCTCCGGCCCTTAAACCCGCACGCTAATCCCCTCTCGCCGGATTAGAGCCCTCCGCCCAACCGGCCCCGCTGCCGGGGCGTTGACACGGGCCCTGCCTGCACGGGGAGGTCCGGCCGGCCCAGCAGCAGCCGGGAGCTGGAAGACCTTCCTGTGCTGAGCCCCCCGCCTCGCCCTCTGCAGCTCCAGTGCGGGGCAAGAGCAGCGAGGTCGGCTGGGGTTTTGGGCCCAGCAGTGAGATCTTTACCACCTTCTCCTCATGCACCTCCCGGCCACACAAGTGACTCATGCTCCGTGCCACCAGCATCTTCGGGCTCTGCGTTCTTCTGCCCAGCGGCCAAGGCAGAATCAGCTGGTGTGCATGGGTGCATTCCTCAATACTTGTGCATTGCAACTACAGGTGAACTGGACTTTACTCCTGTGTAAAGTGCCCCAGCAGGTAGGCAGCCCACCATTGCCAGATATTGCAACTTTTTGGGAGGTATGTCTGCAAAGCAGAATTGCAACACTGCACTAGAGGGTTGTTGTGCTTGGCTTGCATCGAGGGTCTGTGGACACAAGGAGTCACGACAGGTGGAGTACTCAACATAAGGGAAGTGATGCATTCAGAAGATGCAATAAGGAGTTAGGAAATTCTTCTCCCCTGCTTGCATACAGTTTTGAGGTCTAGATCCCAAATAGAGTTTTGTGCTTTTAGGAACACAGTGGTCCTTCCATGCATGTTTGTACAGCACCTGGCATCTCTCATCAATAGCAATGAAAGCAGAATTCAGGACTCCTGAGACTGAACAAAGCTACAGGCCATCAAAATGGGCTTGCAGTCCTTCTGTTGCCTGCCACTTCAAAGATCTTTATAGGCCCTCTTTCCTCCTCTGTTTTTTCCCATTAATCACACTCATTTTTTCTCCCCTCCCTACTCACCAGATGTAAGCAGCAGCCAGCAGCATGTAAAATTTACATGTTCTTCAGCACTTGCTCTTGGGGTTTGTATTCGTTTTACTTTAGCCAGTTCACTAAAAATCAGTTTCTCTTCCTCTCACTATTTCCAGCTCCTGGTATGTACTTTCTACATCCCCATAACCTACACTGACAGCTGCATTCCCAAACCCCACCAGCTGCTGGTCCTGGGCCAGTCAAAAGAGGTGGAAGGAGGTGGCTGGCCAGTGTCCCAGAGGAGGCCAGGCTGTTGGTGGCAGCAGAAACACTGTGGTGTGGGAGGCAGAGAGCATGTGATGTGGTGGAGGCAGGTGTAGGGTGCAGGAGTGAGGTGAAGGTGGGCTCTGCACACCACTGACACAGTTAGGGTGGGAAGCATTTGGCTCTGTAATGGAAAGCCTTCACTGACCTGTCTGCTGACGTGACCAGCTCTGCAGATGGCAGTCAGCATTGGACTTTCTACCACTCACTGTGTTAGCTTTTATTGTGGTTCATATATTTTTACAAATATTTATCTGATCTAAGTTAAAGCAAAGGACAAGATGAATAGCAGCATTGATGGATAGGTGGCTTTAACTCAGACTTTGATTTCTATGTCTCTGTGCACAGAGGAGATGGAAAATATTGAAAATGCTGTTTGCATTACAGCATTCACTTTGCTGCTGTTGTTTAAAGTGCTATTTAAATTTCTTTCTTTGCAATTCCAAAGAATGTGATGAAAACTGAAGGACGTCAGTCTAGGACAACATATTAAAGAACATCATATTGAAACCACTTTAGAAAAACCATACTAGAAAATGAGTTTTGCTTTCTTTGGAAATAGAAAAAGTATGTGGGGTTTTTTTTTGTTTGCTGTTTCTTTTCTTCTGGAGTGACATAGACTTTAACACAGCTATTCTGCCTAATAAACTGAACAAAATCCTCATAAAATGAGGACACCTGTTAGTACCAGTTGTAGCTGTAAGAATCTAAAGCAGGGGAGATATGTCCCATCATGATGACTCAAGCTGCACCAGGGTTTATTCTCTTGTCACTAAAGTACCCATTTGTTCTTTAGCTACTGGAGATTCTGAAAAAAGGAACAGTTCTGAAAAAGGAGGGAAAGAGGTGCCGTTCAGTGCCATACCCTTTCAGATGGCGTGTAGATGGCGTGGGGATTAGACTTGCTCCTTTCTTGCTTTTATGAAAAATCAAACTATGTCAGGAAACTAAGCTCCACGACATAAAGCACGAAGCCATGGAGAGAAAGTCAGTTCAAATAATGAGTGTGCTTTGAACTCCTCCTGCTTACAGCCCGTGTAGTCTGTGGCTTCTTTCCTGCAGGCCACAGATTCCCAGGGCCCTGTTTGCACCCCATCCAGGGCAGTGCCTGCCTGCAGGCCCACTGTCACTGTAAAGGGAGCAGAGAAGAACAATAGGAGATCAGATTAGTTTGTTGTTATCTGTGGAGAACACGCCTAATTGCAGTCAGTCTTATCTCTCTTACTATGTTCAGTCTGGGGTAAACACTAATTAATGCAATGTGTCTAATAGATTAGAGAGGGAAAGTGTACTGTTTGCTGCTCACCCCCTCCTCCCCAAGATCACACCCCATTGCCTGGTGGGGTTAAAATCTACAGAATAAACCAGGTCATGATATTTCCTGAAAACCATCTCTCTCTGCACTGCCAGAGATGTTATCCATTCAGCCCCTCGGGTTTCCCCAGAGTCCAAGCCCTCTGAAGATGCCTCTGATTTGCTCAAGTTCATCAGCATTTTACACTACAGAGATAAACTAATGCCGCGCGTTTGTCGCGGCGGCACTCGCTAAGCAGCCTGTACTCCGCCCGGCTGGACCGGGACCTGCAGCATCATCAGCGTTTGATTTTCGGCGTCCCACCGCCCTCTACCCGGAGCCTCCGAACAGGGAGCGGCCTCGGGGGGGCGAGGACGACGGCGGGAGGGAGAGGGGGCTTTCGCTGAGTGTCCCGGGCTGCGGCGCGGTTTACAGGAAACGCTCTCTGAGCATCATCCCGTAAGGCGCGGGGGCGGGGGATGGACCCCATCCACCCAGCGCTGCGGGGAGGCGCCGCGGCCCGGCCCGGCCAGCTGCTCCCCGATGGCGGCGGGGCGGGGCGGAGGCTGCCCGCGCCCCCGGGCCGCGGCACCGCTGCGGCCGGGCCAGCGGCGACCTCCCGTCCCTCTGAATCAGATCTTCCCCTCCCACCACCTGCGCAAGGAGGCGGCCCGGGGAAGCCGCCTCGGCGCATATAAAGCGCTGCCGTCGGAGCGGGAGGCGCCGTTCGCCGCCGGGACCCCGCCGCCGCCGCTCTCTCGCCATGACCGCCGGCCGCCGCCTGCCGCTGCCCGCGCTGCTGCCGCTGCTGGCCTGCGCCGCGCTGGCCCAGCGCCCCCTCACAGGTAGGAGCGGGGCCGGGGCCGCCCCGCCGTGCCCGGCCCGAGCCCCGGCCTGAGCCCCGCTGCCGCTGTCTCCGCAGAGAAGCAGCGCGAGTGCCTGCTGCCCCCCGACGACGGGCCCTGCCGCGCCCTGCTGCCGCGCTGGTACTACGACCGGCACACGCAGAGCTGCCAGCAGTTCACCTACGGCGGCTGCTTCGGCAACAACAACAGATTCCTCACCTTGGACGAGTGCGAGAAGCGCTGCTGGACCATCAAGAGTGAGTGCGGGGGCCGCAGAGCCCCGGGAGGCAGGGGCCGGAGGGGCACCGGGGAGGCCGCTCGGCTTTGCGGGACGCTTTGCACCCACCCGATACATCGTAGAGTCATAGAATTAATCGTTTAGCTTGGTAAAGACCTTTCAGATGATCGAGTCCAAGTGATGACCCTCCTGCTTGCTGCGGCTTCTTGCTGGTGTCAGTTTCAGGCAGAAAATGCAGTGAGTTGCCCCGGAGATCATGTGTGGAATTTATCTGTTAGTATTTTAAATGTGAATTAATATTGCACTTACTCTCTAATTGATGGCTTGGATTCCTCTATTAAAAAGCAGGTGGGACAAACTGGCCTGCAGCTGAAGTAATACCATTTTGCCTACACTGCCGTGTTATTCTGTATGTGCAGTATGAAGGGTTGGCTTTACAGAGGATGAAAATGTTTTTTCTGCAGAAGTGCCCAAACTGTGCCGGATGGAGGCTGATGGAGGACCTTGCAGGAGTTATCTAAGAAGATATGCCTTCAACTTGAGCTCGATGAGGTGTGAGGAATTCATCTATGGCGGCTGTTATGGAAATGCCAACAACTTCAGAGATTTGCAGTCTTGTGTGGACCACTGTCTGCCAGAAAGAAGTAATGGTTGTTCCAAATTTTTAATAAAATAGATGGTTTGAAAGTGATATGAAGATGATACTTCATTTAATATTTTCCTCTGAATACCCCTACAGTGGTATTTTTGAAGACTTGTGTAAAGCAGATGTTTTTACTGTCCACTTTAATTTTAATATTCTATCTTAGCTGTTACTGGAAGAACAAAAATGCTGAGCTCTTAAATACATCCACAACTATACCCAACCAATTTCTTGACTTCTAGAGAGCTGTACAGGTGTATCTTAAAGCAAATATTAAGATTGAAGATCTGTGTTAAGGCAGATGTGTCAGATTGTGGCATTTACATCCAGGGAAGTGGTGGTATAATGTAAAGCAGAAGCACCTTCCTATAATTCAGGCCTGAGAGATGGTGGTAGGTGGCTTGAGTTTGTAGCACTCAACAGCTTCTGTCAAAAGTGTTTTGCCTGATGTGATTCTTCACTGTCTCTCCCTCTGAGCTTTAAATAAGAATGGTGGTAATTATGAGCAGGTGACTGTAACTAAGTTTTGACGTGAGCACCAGGTTAATATCCAGTTCTAGACAGGCTCTTTGAAGATCTACCAGAATGTATAAAAGCTGTCACTGCCCTAAGCTTTATTAGTGCTTGATGACAGTTATTTGTGGCTGATGACAGATTGTCAGCATTTTCTTAGGTGAAAGCTGAATTATTTCTGTTGCACGTAAAATGAGTTGATAAAGGGACTACAGCAGGAAATATGAAATATTGTTTGGGCAAAAAGAAACATGCTGTTGAGGAAATTTATTGGATTTGTACTTTTTGCTGCAAGCAGAATTTGCTGGCAAAATCATAGCAAAGTTGTGTCTTTTTTATTTCTCTATAGATGTTGTTCTACCAAAATTATTGCTATATTCCTATATATATGAAATAAGATTATGTAAAAATCTCAGCTGCCATATGTATAGCACTACAAATGGGGAAAGCTGATGAATTTCACTTTTGGGATATAATCCTGTTTTCCAGGATGATCTGTTACTTTCTCAAATTCACAGCTCACAGGAATAAGATGTGGAAAGTCTCCGAAGTCATCAATAATAGTGTCAATTCAAGGGGGAAAAGAGTTGTTTAGCCACAAAATTTATTGCAGGTTCAATTTTAAGGAGCCATGTACAGAGATTACATTTATGTAATTTTTCTTGCTCTCTGTTTTTTTCCCTTTGTCCTTTTCTCCCCAAGCTGGCCCCTCGCTGTGCTATAGCCCAAAGGATGAAGGACTGTGCTCCTCTTCTGTGCCTCGCTATTACTATGACACCAAGACTAAATCATGTAAACTGTTCAAATATACTGGCTGTGGTGGAAATTCCAACAACTTTGTCACTGAAACTGATTGCTACAATGTCTGCAGAAATGGTAAGGGTTTTTTGTTTGTTTTTTTTGTTTTTGTTTTACTTTTACAGTCACAAGCAGTTAAAGCAATCCACATGCCAGTAACAAGTGTTCATAGTGTTCTTTTACTGACCTTAGCTTGCTACAGGGGTATGCATTTTGCATTTTGGACTCTTATGTTCTCAAGGGCAGGGAAAATTGAAAGGCACTGCTAAATCCTTTTGGAAAGATCAGTGTGATGTGAGGTGGTTGCACCATATTTGAATGAAGTGTAGAGAAGGGCACACAAAAAGACTAAGCTTGCTCTCTAGAGCCCACATCAGTCTTTAAACTGTTCAGTACCTCCATGACCCCTAGTTAAAATATCCTTTTATTCTGGATGGTTTTAAATAGGATTAAAGTCAGTTGTGAAATCAATTTACTTTTTTTCATTTCAGAAGTTACCGTTCTACCTCAATTCCCTGTTGCCTACTCACATTTCCTATTCCCATTACTAAAGATTTCTTTTGCTCTGTCAGCTGTTTCTCTGGCTGTGGGGGAAAAGCTTGGAATGCTAACTGATTTTTTTCAAGCTGTGCTTGTAAATCAAAATATTTGTGCTTTTATTTGCAGTCAGATGTTCATACTAGCTATTACAAGTTTTGATTCTCTAGTTTGATATGAAAATAAATGAGAGAGAAAAGCATAATTCTATGTTGTTGCGCAGAACATTTAGGAAGCAGACATAGTGCAGTATTTTAAAAAATTATACTAATGGGGAAAATATTTAAGGCTGTATGAAGCATGTACATTGCCTTTGGGAAAAAGAAAAAGGAAAAGTAGCTCTGTTTTATACATCATATGCACAAGGTTTGAGTACTTCAGTATTGAAGTTGTGTAGTCAGAAGGCTTATGTTGGGAGATGATGCTTCAGTTCTGAGCTGGAAATCCAGCTGGAATTCTGGGCTGGGGCAAGGATTGTACCCTGGGCACAGTTCTCAGAAATAAAAATATTGCCTGCCAGTTAGTCATGACAGTAATATTTCTGTGGATGGCAAGTCTGAGTGTGTCTCTGCCATTGTATTATGAGAGAGTCTCTAATAGTATGTTAAGTTTATCTGAGATGCTTGTGATTATCTAATTTGCATCCATTACTACCTGTGAAGTGGTAGGGCCAGGCTCCAGTGTGGAGTGTTGGGGAGAGGAGGAAGGAAACTGCTTCTTCAGTGTCTGACTCCACACTGCCCCTGCCCACACCCAGATTCACCTGGGGGTTCTTTCTTCCTCACCTTTTGTTGTTGGTCTTGTGGAAGAAAGAGCCAAGGAGATGCTGTCTGTCTTGTAACTAGAGCACCAGATAGCCACATGTAAAGTATCAGTTACAAGCTTTTTCATCAACTCGTGGATTTTGCAATTCAGTGAGGCTTGGTACAGCCAAAGACCAAAGTTAAGGGTATGATTAGTGCTAATTAATGTTGTGCTATACATATTCATTTCTATAGCTTGGGAGTGCACAGCAACATTAGGCAAATAATGCAGGCAACTCCTCCTCTCCTGCTTCCATTTTTTTCTCCTCAGCATCTTTCTTCTTACTTCTTGGAGTCTCAAGTTGGATTCAGTTGACCTTCACTGTGTAAATATACAACTGTTTATTAAACTGATCTGTAGTGTTTTGAGTGAAAAGGTTTGTGATTAAATTAATTTTAAAAAGTTTATATTGGAAAGGAAGGCAAATGCATTGGAGTGGCAGCAAAAGAATTGGAAACTGGCCACAGTGGCTCTACATGCTGATAAATAGGTAGCATAAAGACAAAGATTTTCAGTCAAAATTGCAGAGTACTTGTTTTCTGAATTCCTCTCACACAATTCATGCAGCCTTTGAAAGCATGTCTGGAGTTAACTCTGCCTTAGGACACTGTAGCTTCTGCGAGTTTTGTGCAGAAACTCAAATACTTTTGTCTTTTTGTCTCCCAGAAGTGCTGACTATATTTTAACATTTGCCTCACTTAAGAATAGGTTGTGGTTTCTTCTTTGTGTGCGTGTGGTTTTATTTTTTTTTTTTGTTTTTGGGTTGGTTGGTTTGGTTTTTTTTAATAGGGGGCAGTGTATTTAGTTCCATTCTGCTGTTGTTGCAGGACAGCTAGATAAGGCTTTGATACCTACTCAGGAAAAGGGCAGCAAAGTAGGATTCAAGTGCCAAAGGTGAGCACACTAGAGACCTTACAGTGTGAGAACAGGGAATGCAGAACACGTTACAGTTTCTGGTATGTTTGTTATTATTGGACAACTGCTTGAACAGCATAACATGAAAAAAGTCCAAACAATAACAAGTAGTAACAGTTTTGTCATTTAGTTTCCCTAACTGCTTCCTTTGTTTTGTTAGCAGGAAATGAGAAACTGAGAACCAACAAGCCAACAAATGCATCCCGCAAAAAATTAGTGAGAAAACTGATTAAAAAATCTCAGCTGTATAACCCAAAGTCATAAAGCTGATGTGCACTTGGATGTTTGAAACACTTTTTGTCAATTCCACTTTGTTCTTTTTTAAGGTATTTTTCACAAAGTTTTATACTGACATAGTTCTGTGTTTCAGAGCTGCTTTTTATGCAATTTACTTTTTGATAATGGACTGCATTTAATAGAAGAATGAACCTAAGTTTGGTTCTTTTGCTCTGTTGTCTTTACAAGAATATTTTGGAAAGACTTGTTCAGATTTCCATGTTTTTATGGGGGGAATGTTGCTACTGCTTGGGAGAACATTTCAGCTGTTGCAAATCAATTAAAATTTGAAAAATCAATTGTCTGTTATTATAACTAGGGAGAGTCCAACACTGAAAATCTACCATGGATTTTTAAATTTTTTTTGCATCCTCTGCTTGCTAAAGAAAAGGAACTTTTCACAAGTGTGTTTTATTGCTCTGCCATTTACATACTTTGGCCCTATAATTTAAATGGATTGTCATTTACAGTTAAGTTCATAGTGAAGGCTTCCAGAAGCCTTCATAACAGTAAAAAAAGTGTAAACTTAAATGCAGTCATCCCACAAGAGAGAATTTGGAATAAGGATGCCTTGATAAACACCCTGACAGAGGCAATGAAGAAGCTAGTTGAGTATTAAAATAACAATGTAACCATTACTTTTTCATGGTATTTGATATTTTTTGCTAATTTACTCCAGATCCTCATGTGGAATTAATCAGCAGTTTTACTGATTTCAGTGGAGCTATGCTGATTACATCTGCAGAGGATCTTGATATTTGTGATAATGCAGTAGCTGTTGAAGCAGAGCAGCAGAAGTTTCTGCAGATTTTATCTACAAATGTGTAATCCCTCTTTTGAGGCACTTTTATATTTCTTATGGTATGTTATGCCTATGGTGATACTTTTGCACATTGTTTTATATTTTGTATTTCAGTTATGTCTGAATTTCAGTTAATTTCATCTGCAATATTTTCTAAGTATAAATTCATAAATAGTGTTAATAAAATGTTTTTTGTGAAAAAAAAAAAGCTTGTTCTGTCATTATCCTGAATGTGTTGTGTAGACCAATATGTGTATTGGAACCTGTAATTTGTTAATTATGACTCTAACAGGGTTTAGTTGTCTCTTCAATCATTTCCTTACACTGAGGTCTTTATTTGAAGAAAGCCAATGAATTGCATTGATGTTATTCATCCCCAGCAGTTTTGTAGCTCAGCTGGCTCTCAAAAGAGCAGCTCTCAAAGGGGTGCTTATTTAGCTTATGGTTTGCTGCTGGGTCTCCTGTTTTGATGTTGCACTCTCTGAATACCTTTTGTGTGGGCAATAAGATATTTGTTTGAAATTACATTTGCTTTCAGTTAGAATAATTCAGGTGTGTTCTTTAAACCTATTTGGAGATGGAACATGATGGACAAATAGTCAAGGTCTGGTTTTCTTACTGATGTTTCTTTCACTGACAGATTTTCAACTAAAGCAGTTGTCTGTGCTTGCCATTGTCTTTCTACCACTCCATTTCCCATTCCTGGTCTCAAAACCCTTTTTTATTTTAATAATCTCTTGTTTAGTGCAGATGAATGAGGACACTCTGGCAGACAACAGCAGGTAACTAGTGATGCAGTTTGGACTGCTTGTCCCATGCCAAACCTCTTGGTATCCAGCCTTCAAACAGAAAGGGACCAGTCTAAACTCCCTGGTGGAGCCAGAGCACAGTGCCTGTGGACATTGCCCATATCCCTTGTTGGTTGTGAATTTTGGCTGTGCTATTTAAAGCAGCAGCCCAGAGTGTTCTCTGAATATTTTTTTTATACCTAACACTAACGCTTAGGGCTGTGCATTCATTTCATGCTCTGATCATGACTTATAAAAATGTGTGTTTAGGAAGTCAAAGTTCAATTTAAACACAGATTATAACTGTAAAGGATGGCTGCCTTTTATCAGCAACTCCATGGGTTATATAATAATATCTATAATCTTTGGGATCATGTTTGAGAAATTACTATTGCTCCTTATCTCTGTGTCTTTGACTTTCATGGGAGCATTTTTGGATGGGATACAAAAGTGGGCCTAGAATTTAAAGGGAGGTCCAAATCTGAGAAAGCTCCACTCTAGTTTTTGGTCTCAGAATTGGGTGCCTTCTCACACATCATAACATGCCCTGAGTAGTGCAATACCCTGCTCATGTCCTGGAAAGGATCCAAGAGTTTGGAACTCTTCTGTTCATGCCAACTCAGGGGCTCAGCAATAGCTGTCATGATGAACTGGGGTAATGAACCTGTGCATTACCTGTGTAAGGCACTTTCTTTTCTTGCATAAAAATATAATTTGAAGCCTAAGGGCTTGCTGCTAAAGTACTCAGTGAAATATCACAGTCTTGGGTTTTAATCCTGTATCTACCTGCTGTCATATAGAAATTCAATGTAAACCATGATTTTCACAGGGTCTCCTTGTGAGCAGGCTGTAGAGTATTGTAGGAGAGGTGGGGCAGGGAAAGGAAGTGCTCCTGGAAGATTTTTTTCAGTTCCTTATTGAAGCTATTACATAAATGGTACTGTATTTCCAGGTAAATGCCTTCATCTCTTTTTTTTTTTTTTTTTTTCTTTTTAGCCACAAAGAATTTCAGCTGTCCCTGTGCTGCTCTGCTTTGTGTTCTTAGGTTACACTAATATCCCTTCAGACTGCTGTGACTGACTGATCTAAACACTTGTCATCTAATGCCTTTTATATGATTCATTTCTTACTTCCTTTTTCAGTTTGCTGATGAAACAACACTGGCCCAAGGTTGGGCCAACTGTTAATGTTTTGCCATGTTGAAAATTAATGCAGCCCATACCATCCTGCAAATTAACTTTTATTATAGTAGCCAGTGTCCAGCATCTGGTATTGTGTGTCAGTGCAAATTTCTACTGCAGAGGAGGGAAGCAGTGATTATAATCAGTTGGGTTTGCATAGGCAAGCTGCCACTGAAACTCCTGACTAGTGATTTGCACAGGACAGTCATACCTGCCACTGAAAAGTAGTTGCTGGAATAAGCAGATTTGAATAAAGTGCATTGCAACATCCCTGCTCTTTAACTTTCATTGTGACCTATAATTCCAGATAATTTCTTAGTGATATCTTGCAAAGAACTGTATAAAAGTTGTAAAAATTAAAATCTGCACTGATTCTTTATCACTGGTCTGGGACAGTACTCAATGATTTGCTTTGTAAATTATTTCCAGAGTAGAAGATTAGCTTCATCTTCATATTTAAATGAAATTTTAAGTGTCAAAAAGAGAAAAGAAAAAATCTATGTGGAAGCAAATAGCATTTTTATTGATAAACTACATGATGGCAAGAAAAATTTTACCACATATAATTTTAACAGTGATTTGCCCCAATAAAGGGCTTTCTCACAATTCCATACTTTAGTAGCTAACTGACAATGAGTTCAGCTTGTGTGTCCTGAGTCAGATTTCTGTTTACTGGAAACATTCCTGTTTCTCTGTCACTTTTCATTAGTTAAGGAGGTAGAAAACATGGAATTTTTTTTTTTTTAGTAAAAAGCATTTTTTTTTTTTAGAAATAGTGGGTTGCAATAAAAAAATATAATTTAAAAATCCCTAAACTTGTGTCTCAGATCAGAGGTGAGAGACTTTTATCCTGAAGCTTGCAGTGAGCCATATGGCTGAGGGCAGCTGTTCTGACAGACAGGGACAAGAATTCTGTTCTACTGGAGAAACACAGTCCAGCTATGACTCTAAGTCTGGAACAGCCACACTGTGGATGTGCCAGAATTATTATGTATTTATGACAGTGTTATTGAAAGCAAAATCTGTCTCATTATCTTTCTAGTAAGAGAGGCTATCACTGGCAATATTTAGCACAGAAAATACACACTTCTGTTGAACTAAGCCTTATTTTTCAGTGTGTGGTGGTCCTGTACAGTAATGTCTGTCATCTGATAAATTCTGTAAAATAAATCTGTAGAAATACAGCCTAATGAACAGCAGTGTTATTTAAAAAGTAATCTATGTAAACAAGAAGCATAAATGCATTAGCCACTGGTGTGATCATGAGCTGTGATTTCCAAATAAATGCTAGAGAAATGAGTGTTCCCAGCTCATGTGTGAACTATTAATAAAAGAGAGATAGTTCAGGGAAGTTAAAGACTAATCTATGAAATATAGAGCGTCGTCTCTATTATGTGGGAATAAAAGAAGTCACTTGTAATGAAAGTTCCCTTTGTACTGGCAGTGCTGACTGTAATTTCAGATGAATATGGACAAAACTGGTGCTCTTCCAGACAAATCTGATTAGGTGCCTAACTGCTGTTGTGTGAAAGAAAGGTTTTAAATGCAATTGCAACTCAAAGCACATCACATTGTCTGGTGAGGCTAAACTTTGAGGGGTTGAGCATACAGGAATCTTAAGCCTTATTTCTCAGCCAGATTCCCATGAAATGCCTTATATATTAACAACAGGTTAAAAACTTTATTATATCTGCCAGCTGAACTACAATGGTTCTGCTCAATGAGCTTTCTTGGAGGTAGGGCAGTACCCAGGAAGTTGTAGCAGCTTTTCTAAGGTGGCAATGCCTGTTTACATTTTTTAAAGCTTAGAGTGAAATGCAGTAATAAAACTCATAGTATCTAATAAATGCATATGAATACTGCTGTCTATGAGGTTTTTTTGCTTTCCTGTGTGTGGGAGGCAAGATAAAGAGGATTATACAATTAGATTATACTAATAAAAGCTATTTAAATTTAGAGTCAAGAGAGTAGAGGTTGAAAAATATACCCCACAACCAAATCAGAAAGCTTTCCATCATTGCAGTAATTTTTAACAGGGAGAATCTTGATTTTTATTGGTGTTAAAAAAGAACACTTTATAGAAATGCCTCCAGCAGAAAGTAGCACAACTGGCAAGGCTTCTCTTCACCTCCTTTTTTTTTTTTTTTCTGAAAGTGGGAGGGAAGTCTAATGAGAAAAACAGTGATGACAAATGGTGTTTACTGCTCTCTCATGGATCCAGATTGCTGCACTGGAGCACAAGGAGCCTCCACAATTTCCGCTGTGCCAGCCAGAGGGACTCTGCCACGATTTCAACAAGAGCTGGAGTGAATCCAATGACTTCAGTAACTTCCTTTTAAGTGCAGAATCATGATCTTGCACAGAGCAGCATTCCCCTGAGCGCATGCATCTTCTTTACCTGAGATCTGCTTCACCAGTGTTTATCCATGGGTGCAAGCAAAGGCTAAAAAAAAAGTTCACAATTTTTATTTCAGTGCCCACAGAGTTGCTGGATGTGATTGCTTGATCTGGTGGGGCAACTAACTCATTGCTTTACTCCAGTATGTCTTTACATAGGATTAGAATTAAAGCTACTGTGAAGCCTATTCTACAAAAAACACTGGGAAATATCTGTTTTAACATTAAAGGAATCTCCTAAATTAGGTTTTATCAGGATTTGTTCTTTCCACCTTTGTCAAGACCTCTTTTAAAATCTAAACCAGTATTCAGATAGTTAAAGATCAGTTTATATTGAAGGAGGAATTTAGTATGGTTTAAATTCATCAAATAGTTTGGACACTCTTCTTTCCAATGTATTATACATTAGTAGACACCTAAGTGCCCATTTGGCACTGGTAATTAAAATGAGTTCCTTAACTGGTTTCATAAGAACAATTTTGCATCTTTCTAGTGTGAATTAATTTAAACAATACTCAAACAAAACTGTACTGTATGAATCACATAAGTTCTAATGATCATAGAACTTATTAAAGCCACAAACACTAAAAATTAAATGGGTCACTGAGTTAGTGCTCACCTCATTTTTGTTTTCCAATTTTCTATTTTTTATTTAACATGAGACTGAAAAAATTACCGACTGTACTCTGCAGTAATGCAGATGGAAAGCTGCTCTTGAACTCCAGGTATACAGTAAAGCTCTTTATTGCCTCATTTTTGTACAAACATCCCCAGTTTTTCTATCCCAGAGAGAACTGTGCCTTTAAATACAACAGTGAGCGCTCAGTTGCATTTAAGTTTTAGGTTTCATTTTTTCTCAGTTTTGAGAAATCAGATTTCTCAACATAGCTTTCTGATTTCATCCCATAAAGTGTTAGGGAGGAGTGTGCTGAGTCTCAGCTGCAGAGGGTGAGGCTCCAGATCTCAAAGCCTCAAAATGCCCTCAAACCATTTATTGCTGAAACTCTCAGCTCTCTGAAGAAGCCACTGGCAAACAGTTCAAATGGCTTTCCAGAGAGAAAAGACTTAGGACATAACTTAAGCACTTGAGAAAAGTAAATCAGAGGAAAATAAAATAGTCCCAGCTCTTGCAGGCTCCCTCCTAATCACAAGAGACATTTTTGCAAGTTGTGTGGTGATGATCATTCCTTGGCTAAGGAATCCTGGGCTGGAAGGAGGAGGAGAGATTTTCTGATTCACTGCACTTCCTTCTGCTTTGCCCTTTTGAACAGCCTCTGCCTTCACCGTGTTTTTGAAAAATCCAGGAGCCACAGGACCTGACCATGCTGTCTGTGCTTGCTAGCCAGAAGGGCTGAGCTCCTTTCACTCCAAATTTTCCTGTGAGTGTGAGCAACTGTCTCGAGTGAAGAGTAATGTAATGCTGGAAATGCAAATAAGTTTTCTGAAGACATCACAGAAAAACTAAGGATACAAGTGTGTCCATCCACCTTTCTGGGCACCCAGGGCACTTAGGATTGCTGTTACCTGAATTCCCTATTTCCAGGGCAAGTCACAGTCTGTTCTAGAAGTATCACTGATTTGGGGAGGACATCTGTCCCAGTGCCATGCAGAACTAGGGGAGCTGACTGCAGGGAAATGAGCTGGGAGCTACAGAGCAAGAGGAGCAGGGCCTGAGCAGGAGCACAGCCCAGGGTGCATCCCTTGGGATGGGGATGGGGAGTGGCTCTGGAGACCGGGAGAGCAGGAGTGAGCAGGGGGCTCCCACCACATGGCCTGGCCTGCTGGGATGCTGAGGCTGGTGACAGAGCCCTCCTCTTCTGGCAAATCCACCCCCCTGTCTATTCTGTACAGTACATGATAAAAGCTGCATGTTTTATTCCAAGGAACGATGTTGATTTATGTTCTTTGGGAGCTACATTGTAAATTTGTTAGTCATGTGGTCATATTACAGCTATTACACAGTAGCTGATGTACAAAATCCAAAAGGAATTTAAAAATAAGCTGTCTGGACTTTCTGGGAGCACAGGGTATTAATAGAGTTTTGAAATGCATCCCTGTACTCAGCAACAGCCTAAAATGCATGTACTGTTTATCACCATCAGACAACTGAAAGCATAAAATAATGATACTTGTTTTCCAGCTGATGCAAAAAATCTCAGCAGCAGTGAGAGCTCCATAAAACACACTAATGCATGATTTTGAGGTTTTTGGAACTGGTGGATGACTGTGATAGCTTTCGCTGTTTTATTCCTTTCAAAAAAGCAGGTATGAAGAGAAATTGCAATGCATAACTAAATCCATACCTAGCAGTGGTATGGATTATTGGTAGCATTCACTCATGGTTTGATAATGCCTCTTTCAGGTAGTTGTATGGTCGTGCTCTGAAACATAATTAGGGCTCAGTCTTTCTGTGTGTTATTTCTGCTAAATTTCCATTTAAAAGTTAGTCAATATTCAAGAAAAATGCTTATTTTCCTAATTAATGGTATGGGACTCTGCCTTGACTCAGTGCATGACCTTATGGGATATGCTAGGGGTGTACAGTGACCCCTGTAATGCAGATTTTGCAGTCTGTACTTGGGGCTCTTACATTTCTTCAGCTTTAGTAATGAAGAAGAATGGAAAGGAGGTTGTAGGTGAAGGAACTGCACAATCCTGTATCTGCACAAAGAGTGTTTGTACAGCTGAAGGTGGAAACAGAAGGGATCAGGAAACAAAGATTGCATTTGCAGAGGTTTGATTTGTGTGATTTTAATAAGTGCTTAACTTTCTAACTCCTACTGATAGAGATCCCAAGAATTTCCCAGGAGCTTTTTAAAAAGTGTCTAGGGCACCTTATTTCTGTCATTGGACATTTATTTCTATCTTTATTTATTAAGTTAAATACCTTGGAAAATCTGGCTCCACCTCTCATTTTCAAAGTGGTTGAAGAGCAGGTGGCTCAGAATTCATGCTAAATATCCTGCTCAGAATCACACCACTTGGCATTGCTGAGCAGAAGACTTTCCTTTTTTGTGTGCCAAGGGCCAGGATCTCACCATGCAGTGCTCAGCAGGTTGGATCACCATGAAAATGATGGGCATAATTCTACCCATTAGGTGAGCAGTTGTTTAAAATGGGAAAGCTGAAAAACAGGAAAATAAGTGAAAGGTACACATATAAAGGCCTGACTTGGCCTTAATTGGCCTGAATTGGCCAGAAATGAGTGGCCAGAAATGGTCAGAGCCTGAGCCAGATTCCAGTCTCTGCTGCCTTCTGCCTTCTGCATGTAAATTTTGGGTTTGTGAATTTTGGAATATTAGGAATTGTCAAAATTTAATTGATTTGAATAAAGGGGAAAAAAATTAATTCCATAAATGCTGCAGTAGAAGAAAGCATCAGAATGTGAAACACTCCTGTTTTCAGATTTGCAAGCCAGAAACCTGTCTGACATTTTGTGCAATCAAAACCACACCTTTTCCATTCAGCTTTGATTTCTTAACCAGAAAGCTCCCATATCATTCCCTCTTTCCATGGTTGCTGGTATTATCTGCAGTTTTAGATAACAGAAATGAAAACTGGCTGTGCCAAAGATGGCAGTGACTATCACACTCATTTTTTAACACAGTTATCATTTTCACATTTCTATTTTATGTGTTTTTGAGTTCTGAAGTGAATCATACACGGAAAAAATTAAAACACTTTATATTCAATCAGTCTCAGAATGCCAAGAAAAAAACATCTACCACACCCTGTGATTAATTCATTAATCCATCTTTCAAAACAAGCAATCTAATTAGCTTGCAAACAAGAACATGACGCACACGTGGCTCTTCAAACAGTGTTGACATACTGAATACTTTGGATTCCAGCAATACACATCCTTTCACTGCAAATCCTGCAATTTCACAGCTACTTCCACTTCCAGTAAGACCCAGAATCAGAATATTTTTGATCTCTAAGTTTACTTGATGCACTGTGAACTCATGGTCTGAGGCTGGGACACAAAGAACAGGTTATTTGAGGAAAGCTGAAATTTCAAGTGCATCTAAGCAGCAGTCCTGAACCAAACAGTGTTGAGTAAAAAAAAAATATGCAGATGTTCAGAGTGCTGTTGTTTGGCCTCTGCATGAGAACTAGAACTCCACTGATGGCTCATGCCATAGATGTGTTTGCATTCATGGAAGAGAAGAGTTGATGGAGGCAGGCTGTGAACATTGCAAGCACAGATTGGTCTGTCACCTCAGTTCAGGGAGCAATACCACACCAAGAGGCTTTACAGTGCTGTGTAAAGCCAGGGTGGTAGTTTCAGGGGGGAAGATGGGGCTGAAGATGAATTTCATATGTGCCTCTCATCCAGTTAAAAGGCAATCCAGAAAACCTACCAAATAAAACCGTTACCATTCTATTCACAATTATACAATTACCGTTAACTATTTCTATAAGATCAGCCAGGATAAACAGGCTGATTTTAATATCTGTCCTTAGGTAGTAGCTAATTTTACTCTATCTGTGCTGCTCCTATGTCACGAAATCTCAGAAATGGGGCTGAGATGAGCATGTGGTAACCCTCAAGGTTTCTGCCATGGCATCTGCAATATCAGTCCTTTTAGCTAATGGAGGTACTGCTGCACTGAATTAGTCCCTGTTATCATCCAACACACCTTCTCACACTGACTTCTTGACTTTTTGCTAACATTTTTGGCCTAGACTGCAATATAACTGGAAATATATGTATATATATATATATATATATATATATATATGTATGTATGTATCTCTTTTATATATTCAACACAAAAGAGAGAATTAAGTTGCTAGATATGTTATACAAGATTTTGTTTATTTTGAAAATCTGTAAGGAACATAATCAGTTTTTGAGACTTAAATTCTCCCACTGACTGCTGAAAAAAGAGGAAAGCTATAATCCCACAGCAAAGACAAGGAAGATTAATGATCTATCACATTTACCCATGGCTGACAAGAAGTCTTCTGTCACACCTAAAGTTTGGTTAGTGGCTGGGATGGGTGAGGAGTGATGAGAGAAAATACACATGCACCTTAAGTGTTGTGAAATGGTTCTTGCATTGGCTCCCTGCACCAGCTGAATCAGAAAGCTCTGACAGGGTGGCCTTGCAGCAGATTATGGGAAAGGCCGGGGATTTGGGTTCATGTGAATCCAGTTATGCTAGTGAAACAGCAGGGAGGTTCACAAATGCATTGATGGTTGAGAATGACCAACATATGAGTAAACCATGAACTGATGGAATTTCTCCTGTAGAAGCCATACTGTAAGGAACTGGTTTGGAAGCAATCAGAGCACTCAATATGTGTGAAATTCAGGCCTGGTAAGCAGTGCTGCTTGTTATAACCCCAAATTTCTGTCCTTTGGGTAACCTCCAAGTTCCAAATATTTTCTTTTACTGCTGGTCTGGAACAAAAATAAAAATATAAGTGTCAAGCTTTAATGAAATATTGTTTTTATAATATTGAATTGCCCCTTAAATGTATAATTTTTAGTAAAGAAGTACAAGAGTAATCAAGTCTAACCAAAAAGTCCTTCATGAAAAGAAGCAAAATGCTTTGTTCTTTTCTGCCCTATAAAATGTGTGGAGGAGTATGTTGTCACTAAACAGTCTCACACAGACTGATATTTCTTAGCACAAAGTTTGTTTCTTTTGTAATGCTTTGACAAAACCAAGTCAGAGATTTCATATATACCCTGTGCATATATAATTTTCATATCAATGAGAAGTTTTGGAGGCCTGGTATATGAAAAGTTGGTATGAGAAGTGACAAGGAAATACAGGCAAACCCCAGTGTTACATTTTTTTAAGAACTGCAGGGCCTGGTTGTCCTCTCAGGGTGCTTATACATCCCCAGTGAACATTTATCAGAGGTGCTTAATCTGCAGAGAGGTGCCCTTTGTCTGAGACATTGAGGCTAAAGCTGAGTGGGTCAGTGGACACACAGAAAGTGTTTCAGCTTCTGCAGCTGCCCAGATCCTGCAGGGCCACATCATCCACCTCTGTGCTGTACCCCAGGGCTGCCAGCCTGGAGGAGCCAGCCCAGCCCCAGCTTTGCATGAAAGCACCAAGGCTGCTGCTGGCCTGCATGGCTGTAAAAGCTGCACTTTCTTGGCACTGCACATGAGCTAGGAAACCATCTGGAAAACTGGGAGCATCTCAGTACCTGGCTAAGCCTCAAGGCACAGTGTCCCAGGTTATACATTATCAGCTCTACTCACAATGCCCTGTGAACAAGGGAGGTCCTTTCATGATCACTGTGCTGAGAGGGAAGAGAAGTCATGTCCTGTAGCAATTAGACATTACACAAAGTTTGTGAAAATTGCTTGCAAGTTGGATCATAGAGGACCTAACTGATTTGCCTAAAACAGAACAGAAAGACTGGGATGGCAGGCAAACTTCAGTACCTAAGGCCAAGAAAACCAACTCTCAGATGGGCAGGTGGTTTTAGCACTAATACAGTCATGTACAGCCAGACCACAGAACAAGCAAGGAAAGGCTGGGCCACCTGCAAAAAGAAAGATGGACATAGTTTTAGCTTGTTTAGCCAAATGTTTCATATGCCAATGCAAATTTTTTATTATATTCTGTTATCTTAGGCCTAAACATTTCTTTTTTCAAACTCAGGTATCATCATGTAGCCTGAAAGAAGCTATTGTGTCCCATTTAGTTTGCTACATAAAATATTATTTAGTTAGAGATATTTGGAAGAAACACAGACGTCTCCTTCACTTCCAAAATCACATTTTCCTCTAAAGTTAAAACAGAAAGATTGGTATACAAAGTGTTTGCAGTTAGCTGCTATTATGCACTGCTGGTTTTATAGCCCACTGTTTTATGCTGTTCTGTAAAACTAACCCAGAAGCATCCCACATGTTCTTATTAGCCAAAAGTCTAACCCTCCAGTTTTTTTTTGAGGCAGTATTCTTACTGAAATTCTTGGGAATTTGGGTTTAAAACATTCTTAGCTAATTTGATATTTCTATTTGCTTCATCAGTTTTAATTTCAGGCATGCCCTGTAGCAACCAAATATGATGACAGCATCTTTCAGAAAATAATATTAGCTTTGCTCCACTAGTTTGCTTCCCTAAAATTTTGCTTTGCACTCTTGTACCCTTTGTAACTCCACCTTTTTTTACTGCCTTTTACTCTTGATAGAGAGTACTTTACAATTCTTTCCACACATTTGGTAAATAAAATGAAAACCAGATAGCAATGACAATCAAACCAGGAAATGTTCTTAAAAAACCAACCAGGAAAAATGCTAAAGTACCTCTTTTGTTAGCATAACAAGGATTTCTTTCCAAGTGCAAAAAGTTCTTTGAGTTGTCCTGAAGACTGTCCATTTTCTTTTCTTCTTCTCCTCAAAAATGTAAAATGTACAGTCTCAATAAACACAACAGTTGTGTCTGTAAAATCATTATTGACTGGTATTGTTTTTGAGAAAATATTTTCATGGCTCAGGAGGGGGATAAGCTCACTTTACAAACTTGATGTCCATCAGATTTCCCAGCTCCTGCTGTCACAGTGTGTGAAGCTCAGCCCTTGTGCTACCATTTCTTTTGCAGGGATTTAGCAGCAGACTGAGCTGAGTAAGGGATCACCTTCTGTGTTATTAGAAACAAGGTTTGGATCATGCTGGGCTGGATTTGGGTAGAGAATTCATGTGGCATTGCAGGACAACCACACAATCTGAATTTCCACTATGGAGCAGATATTTCCCTGTCCTCGATATAATTCCTCTTTTTATTCCATTCTGGTTCAAGGCCACACAGAGCTGACATACCCCACAATGAAGTGAGATTCATTTCACTAATTACTGGAAAACAGAATGGAAAATTATACTCAATAAGGTTGACTGAGAAGTTTTTAAAAACACAAAATATAACTCAATTTGAAAATCAGTTAAAAAGTAGATTCATATCATTACTCATTATAATCAGAGATGATTGTAATGAGACACTTCATAAATGCTGAACAGCTTCAAAGTGCAAATTGTGTCATCTTTCAGGAAAGCCAGTTTTCTGAGACCCAACCTGCACATTATAACACAGCAAGAACCTCAGAAGTATTTAGCTCTCCTGTCCCCAAGCTAGACACTTTATGTTGTGCCTCCCTATCAGCCTGCATGGACTTGGAAACTTTCCAGAGTGCTGGGCTGGGCTGTATTCTTCCTTTCCAGAGCAGAATTCTGAAATGTGCTGTTTGACACCTGGATAAATCACTGGCCCCAGCTGCAGTGTCCCTGCTTTGCGCACTCCAAATCCTGATGAGGAGATCCTTCCCTACAGCATCCACAGCTCCCTGCTTGCACACAGGCATGCAAGCCATAGGACCAAAGCCCAAATTCTCTGCGTCCTGAAGAACAGCAGCTTGAAAATGGGGATCAAAAAGGCAAGATTCTAAGGCAAAAATTTTCCCTATTCTTCTTCTAGCCTGTTAGGAATGCCAAGGAGTTTATCTTCAGAGCTCCCAGAGCCTTTGAGGTTATTTTTGCCCAGACAAATTAAATTCCTCTTTTCAAGTGATGGATATTTGTCTCATATGCAGGTGTTCTGAAGAAATAAATATTTCATAACCATGAAAATTTACGAAGAGCCTTGATCATGACCTGTTAATGCCATATAGCAAGTGATTAATTTTGCCTATCATTTAGCAAGGTACAGCATTTTTAGGCTGCAATGCATGCACCCAACAAGCCTTAGTTCTTAAAAAAATCACAGCTCAGTGTCCATGACAGCTTTTTACTGCTGTGATAATATTGCTGAGAAAAGATCATTACACCTACAAATTAGCACTGGTCAGCTGGATGGGCCACCTGAAAACCTGTACCACACCCTTAGTGAAATAGTAGTAGTGATCTCTTTTAAGCAAATTTTCTGATTTCATTGTCATCTTTTACATAAGAGCTGTTTTTTTTCTGCTGATGAGGAAATTAGTGACTCAGTGGCTTAATAATGCAAAGAACTGTTTTGAACCATTTTGATTTCTTTTGAATTGGATAAATACCTACAATATTATTTGAGTTTCTGCCCGAGTCTTATCTCAGATGTAAGTTACATTTTCTTTGTCTCATGGACCATTGATTTTCTGAGTAACTACACTGGGTATCTCAAGGAATTCCCCAAAGACAGATAGGTAAGAGGATGTTTCCTTGTTCTCACTTCACCTCAACTTCTTGAATGCTTGTTTTGAATGAAGTAAAAGGAAAGAGAAGGAAATGTTTCAATAGAGTAAGCTATTATTTTTAAATCTAATCTTGTCTGTAAACATCCCACCTGAAGATATTCTGCCAAATCTGTGCCTGTTCAATGAAAAGTCTTTGCCTAGCTACAGGGTCACTAATAGAGAGGATGAGAGGATAGGAAAATATCAGGTTAGAAAGGAACAGTGAAGAGAAAAGAGAACAGACACTGCTCTGGCTAATGCTAGAGTGCCATGAGTACTATGAATATGACATTTGCTTAGAGGTATTAGCTGCATCTCTGTGCATGCTACTTCAATCTCCTTTTTATCTGTAGCATTTAGCCTCAGATCTCATCAGATCTCTGTACTGAACAGATAAATAAACATTTATAAGGATATTCCACCTGAACTGATAGAAAACATTATTTCAAGCTGTAAAAAGACCACATAAAAAAAAAAAAAAAAAAAAAAAAAAAAAAAAAAAAAAAAAAAAAAAAAAAAAAAAAAAAAAAGGCTGAAGGGCCTTGTGACAAGCAGACATACAGAATCCTGTGGGAGTCTTGCCTTTCAGTGTCACCATCAGATTTCTGCTCCCCAGGAAAAAAAATCTGGGAACATGTAGAAGCTGATTTAGATAGTTTCTAGAGAGATGACAAAAACACATTATGGCCATGGGCCAAGAAGTGCTGGAGCACTCTTGGTTGTTGCTGTTGAGGGAGTCTACATGTCCCAGCCTCCTGCCAGGAGCAGGGTGCCAATGCCATGATGCATGCTTGTCTGGGTGCCAGCAGAAGCTTAGAAGTGTACAGGAAAGATTCAGCTATGTTCAAAATTCTCATGATTAGCTGAAGATGATTCACCAAAAGAAAAAAATAAATCTAAGCATACTTATTTGGCCTCCTCATAGCTGAAATGCAGAAACCCATAACCTCCAATGGCATTGTTAATGCCCCTAATTTGTGATGGGGAAGGTTCACTGGCAGCAAGTGCTATCCATCATTGCTCACATTTAAGTTGGCCAGTAAAAAGCAGTCTTCAAGTGGGCCAGTGGGACACAATTCATTGTTAGCAAAGTACTGGCCTGGAATTCTGGCAAGGAATCCCCCACTAGGCTCCTCCTTGCAGGGAAGATTGTGCTGGACAATATTGTTCCTACTGTTTCAGCCATCAGCTCAGTGGTTACAGCCCTTACATACATGTAAAGACCCAGAGTCAATTCTTTCCTCTGCTAAGATATTATAAACCCACACATTCCTCTTAAGCACTCTGGCCTCACAATATGGCCTATCTCTTCCAATCTTTCTTGTTGAAATCATTAAATAATTCAGCATACATTGGAAGAGAAAGGTGTTCTTAAAAATAGCTATATTCCAATGGAATACAACAAAATGAGAGCTGCATTCCAGAAACCTGCAGCAGTGAATATTTTGTATGAAAAATTAAGTATTTTGCATCTGAATTTCTGCCTCTTCAGAAGAAAAGAAAGCAGCTTTACAATCAGATTCCAGCATTTGATTCATCTCCCATCTCCTGTGGCCCCTTTGTGTGCAAGGCTTTCTCATGTATGTGCTCTAAGGATGCCAATGTCTAGATGATTATGAGAGTGAAAGAACAACAACTCAGTGAATCTCACCAGGGTGGTTATGAGAGAACTGTTTGTTTACTTCTGACCATGTTTGAAAGATCTTTATTCACTCTGATCTCTGGAGGAAAAAATATAGGTATCTATAGAATTGAGAATCTCTTAGGTCAGCTGGAAGTCTGAGGACCAAAATTTGGAATGCAGAATGCTGTAGAGCACAAACAAACAAATTATTTTTCATGTGCATTTTAATTCTGCTCTTCATAACAATTTCCTGGTTTTCCTTGTTGCTCCTCTGGAGCCAGCACTGTTACAGCAGTATGCTCAGCTGGTGGGTAGGTCACAGCTGTTTCAGTTGTGCTTCAGCATCAGCCTATTTTCAATATTCTCAGGCTTTTTTCCATATTGCCAGGCAAATAAAATCATTCCTGAAAGTGCCTGTGTAACAAAGTGCAGTTACAGATCCAGGACTAAATTACAGAAATTAAATGTTCACCATTCCAGATGAATTACTTCACCCTAAATATTTCACATGTATCTCTAAGTAACTGCATGTTCTCTCCAGAGAACTGACATAATTTTTTACAGGCAACAAATCCCATAGGTTAAATAAGTCCAGCTGCTAAGCAATCCTGGTTTATCTGTTCTAACTGGGCATTGCATAATGCAGAGGAATACCCAAAGTAATTCAGCTAATCATTTCCCTGTGGTAAGGACACCTAGGCTAACTTGAGGACTCCCCATCATTCTCTGAAGATCTGGTTTTTATGGCAGTATATCCAGACCAATTGCTAGATTGATTCCATGGAAAGAAAGTTGTCATCTTGTGTTGTGATTTTAATTATTTTACACTGCCACAGCACCTTTAGCATCTCCATGAGTCCAGATCACTTTGTGAAGATAATTAACTGCTAAAAAAGTCTTTGTAAAAAAATTCTTTATTTTGTTGGCTGACTACATTTAAAATTCTTCTTTCTCAGTGATTTCTTATATTATACATAAGTCTGAGCTGTATTTTCTGAACAATCAGGCAAAGAAATTATTAAATAACTCAGAAAATAATTCTGGCAAATAAAATATTACCATGATAAGGTAATTAAAAAAAAAACCTCTATAAAGACAATACAAATAATGTCCTCATTTTTTTTTTCTCAAATGAGTTTTTAAAATAAAACTTAGTAAAATAGTGAATGTATTTATTGATTCAGAAATCAGGTCATGGAGGAAATGGTGTTCTTACTGGAGTCAGAGGATGATTATAATCTACCCAAAGTGTTTCTAGTGTTTTTCTTCATTTCTCCCTGCTTCTTGAAAAGTTGATCACCTCATCTACCCAAGTGGGTTCCAGGTATCTTCTTGTAAACGAAATCAATTTTCATGTTAAAATGATTGCCTGAACACATATGAATAAAATCTCCAGAGATGAATGATCTACAATAATACACTGATTGATTCCTACTGATTGATAGTGACTGTGTGTAAAATGGTCAGCATCTGATAGACAAAAAGTGGTTCAGTGCTTATCTCAGGAATGGCAGAAATTGAAATATCTTGCTAGAGGGTTTTATACACATTTATGCTATTATGTTTTTACTCTAGCTGGGTCATCTGTTAAAGGTTGAAGACAAAGAAATCAAAGAGGAAATTACTTAAATTCTCAATTTGTGTCTGCCAACTGGACAGGCTTAAATAACTAATGAGACTTAACCTGTGGATTCAAACATTTTGTGAAGCTTTCTCCTTCAAGAAAACTTGCACTCAGCCACTAATAGACTTGCTGGCCTGGGGGACATCTGCTGGTGTCCAGCAATACATTCTTGGGCAGTTCTTTCTTATACTTATTGTGTCTTAGTTCTCTTTTCTACTTCATTTTTATACCTCTCCCCAAAAAAATGCAACATGTACAGGAGGTTCCATGTGTTGCTTCATGATGTCCTAACAGTTTAAGGAATGAATTAGAGGACAATAGTAATATGAAATTGAAGCCCTTTTCAAAAGAAAAAAGCAGGTCAAAACACTTGTTTTCTTCTATTCTATAAAACTAAATAAACTTCAAGGTCACTGTTGAAATAATAGAAAATAACAACATGGCAACACTCCCAAGACCAGCAAGAATTATTACTTGGAGACTACATGCACTACTGGGGGAGTTAAGGGAGTAAATGATGTGTCTAGATGTGGGAATGGTTAGCAGAGATAAGAGAAATACGAGAGGAGAGGAGAGGAGAGGAGAGGAGAGGAGAGGAGAGGAGAGGAGAGGAGAGGAGAGGAGAGGAGAGGAGAGGAGAGGGAGAGGAGAGGATGAGAGAGGAGAGGAGAGGGAGAGGAAGGAGGAGAGGATGAGGAGAGGAGAGGAGAGGAGAGAGAGGAGAGGAGAGGGAGAGGAGAGGAGAGGAGAGGAGAGGAGAGGAGAGGAGGAGAGGAGAGGAGAGGAGAGGAGAGGAGGAGGAGAGGAGAGGAGAGGAGAGGAGAGGAGAGGAGGAGGAGAGGAGAGGAGAGGAGAGAGGAGAGGAGAGGAGGAGAGGAGAGGAGAGGGAGGAGAGGAGAGGAGAGGAGAGGAGAGGAGAGGAGAGGAGAGGAGAGGAGAGGAGAGGAGAGGAGAGGAGAGGAGAGGAGAGGAGAGGAGAGGAGAGGAGAGGAGAGTGGGGTCACTATTGCAGAGCTGACCCAGAGCTGACATTATTCACAGCAAGGTTAAAAGTGAAGGTGACTAGATTTTAATTTTCTCAGAGGTAATTTCACTAGTTCATTTTTCTTTTTTTTCCCTTAAATTTTGAAAATATAAACATGTTTAATGTGAACTTTATTGCTTAGCTTTCTCTTAACTTTTGTTCTGTGCTTATTCCAATATCACATTTACATTGGATGACGTGTGAATTATGTAGGATGTTCAAAAGTTGAAAAATGGTAGTTTATCTTTCAAAAAATTACCTTTTATCTTTCACAAGAGCATTTCAGTGGAAATTTCCTTCAGGTTCCTTAAAACAATTTGAACTAATAGAAGTTAAATAAAATCTAAACTGGGAATTTTATGTGAAGATTAGCAAGGTGAGTGTCTACTACCAGTGTCAAGTTAAAGAGACTGTGAATTATGTCAAATATAGATAAATTATTTTCAGTGTTAAATGAGGTTAAATGAGGCAGAAGTAAGCTATCAGGCAATCTCTGAAAATGAGCAGGACACCTGCAGAGTTCAGACAGAAGCTGTTGGTGTACCTGCATCTGTCAGCAAAGCCTTGGCAGCAAACTCTAATCTGGGCACCACTTATGTTTCAGAGCCATAATCTATTTCCAGAACCCACAAGCAGGGAAAGCCACACCCCTACTTTAACACCTGAGAATTGTAGAATTTCTCCAGTGATCCCAGACAGAGGTGATGGAAGTCCATTGTTAGCTTTATCTTTAAAACAAAAAAAGAAACCAACAAAAACCTCTAAACTCTTCAACTCGCAGCCATTGTCACAGGCTCTGATCACAGTTTCATCCCTTTGGGGCAGTGACACAGTGTCCCTGCCATGTGCTCTCAGTTTATAGGGTGAGTGGTGACCTGCTGGATGCTTTACCCAAAATTGCTGAGGGGCTTGGCCCATGGGTTTGAGAACTGTGGCTCTTGCCTTCTGGGCCAGAGGGTGCTGCACTACAGACCTGGGAAGAGCCCAGGTCCCCTCTGTGTGAGCAGAACCCACAGCACACTCCTGAACTCATTTACAAGGGGTGGTTGGGGTCAGGATGGATACTGTATCTTGGATTTGCAAGTGCAGGACTCTGAGCAAGCACCAGAGGTGAAAACAGGACTCAAAGTGTAAGAACCATGAAAAGAGCAATTTCAGATGTTAATCTTGTCTTAGTAAAGGGGTTGTATCCCAGAAGACAGAATTTCAGATGCACAGGAAGCATGAAAAAACCCTGCAAATAAAATTATAAGCAATATAAGGAAAATCTGTAAAGAAATGCTCTTCCAGACTTTTGAGTAAGAAAAAATAAGCAATCTTAAAAGCATTCAAATTTTTAGAAGGTTGTGATCCAACTCTTTTGTAAATTAGGGCTCTTTATTTTGCAGCCTGTTTCAAAATCTGACAAAATTATTCTTTAACCTTAACTTGTTTGGATGTTGCAATAATCTGAGCAAAAGCAGAATTTATTAAGCAAATTATTTTACAGAATAGTTATGGGTGAAATACATATCTGCCCATATCACTAAATGTTTCATCAAGATAAGATGGGGCTTATCAGTAGTAATTTTAATTTGTTCTTAAAAGGACAGACAAGATTAAAAGATTGCTTCCTGTTGCATAAATTGGACCCTTAATAGCCTCCTGCTGGGAAATAGTAAGTCAACAATAGCTTGAGAAGCCTTAGTAGTTTCAAAATAAATTTTTTTAAACCTGATTAAGAGAGTGATGTGACACATTTGGCTGTCCTAGCTGGGATCCAGAACATGGGTTATATTCTTCAACTGAGTTTTGACTGTCAGATATAATGGTGTCATTGCTGCTCCCCCCATGGGAGGAAAATATTTTAGTTTTTTAGAAAAGTGATCAAAGTAGGAAGAGAATCATCATTTAAACTGGCAATAAGGGAGGTGCCCCTTTCCATAATAAAAAGTTCAGGGTTGGAGGGAAATAGTGTTGCTACAAAGTGCAGCTCCCTTGGGGACTGTGAGTGCTGAACTTGCTCCTTTTTGTGTTGGAAAGCAGCAAGGAGAGAAAGAATTGGCAGTGTTGTTATGATGACTCATTATTTCTCCAGCTCTGACTTTCCTCTGGCATCTCCTGGTCATTCTTCTCCCTCATGTGATTCTTCCCACAAAAAACCCTTATGAATACATGTCAGAGGATCTATAGCCACAGAGCAGCACAGCGCATTTTTTGGCAGCTGCTGGAGTCTTCTCTGGTATCTGGGGCCTCTAAGGAGCCTCCAGTTCTTGCAGGCCAGTTCATGATAACTTAGGCTGGACACAACTGGGCCAACTGAGAATTTACACCAGTTATACCTGAACTATACTAGAACAGAAGCTAGACAGTGTTAAAGGAATAAAGTAGGGATTTATTAAATGGCCTTACAAGGATATACCTTGGGGGATGTGGATGGACTCAAAATGGACCCAAGATGGATGGCATGCCACGAGTTTTCACACTTTCACAAATTTTGGTCCATTTACATATTGGGGTTCATTGTCCAGTTACAGCTTCAGGTTATGCAGTCCCACTCTCCCAGTCTGCTATTCTCAATTCACTGTTGTTTACTCTTTTTGTGACCAAAGCTGCAACGGTGTCCTTGGTTCTCAGGCTGGAAAAGGACTGTTTTGTCTAACTAAACTGTGAGGAGAACTTGCTAACACTTTATATGAAATTCAGAGTTACATACTAATGCAGTACAGAATCTGGAAAATATGAAAGTAAAACCTTAAGGCATCACCAGCATTTTATAACATGAACCACATCCTCAGTCCCACCAGGTATTTGCAAAAGATTCTTCTGATGACTTTAGTTGTTTAGGTTTGTTTTGACTGCCAAAATTCTCATAGGTACAGAGCAAAAGATTTGTGAGCAGAGAGTGACAGGTTCCTTGGAAAAAGCACTCAGAAAAAAAAAAATCCCAGCCTTCTTTGACCTTAAAGAAATGTAAAGCTGGAGTATTTCTGTCATCCTAAAAATCCACAGCAAGGAGTGGTCAGGAAGTTTCATTCACCTCCTCAGGTGCAGTTACACCAGCTGGTGGTATTATAGATCTGTGGGAGGACAAGCCTGGATGGTACACAGAGAATACAGAACAACATAATGCATTTCTTGTACATCATGGTGCAAGTGCATTAAAATTAAAAAAACCTTCAAGACATAAAGAATATTTGCTCAAACACAGTGAGGTATCCTGGTATGTACTGTCTGTGTCAGGAGCTGCCTTGGCAGATTTTCTGCACCTCATGGTTAGTCAACACCTGGAGGGATTTGAAAGAAGGGAGTAACTTGTGCATCAGGGGCTGATCCAGAGTTTGATGGTTGGGAGGAAATACAGAGCTGGCAATCTCACAGGGATGTTTTAGAATCTCTTCCCTCTGCCTGTGATCTTTATGTGCTTAAGCTTAGCAGTGATCAGTCAGCACCTGGAAATGCATCAGTAAATTAGAACCTGCTCTTCCTCCCCACCTCAAAAGTTAATATTTCATTCTTTACATAGTATTGCTCAGGCCTGCAGATCTGTGGGCTTTCTCTGCTTAGCAGATGACTGACAGTTCATACTGTTCTCTAAAAACACATTTTTCATGTCAATCCAGCTGTAGGAAAGACACTATCTAGTGCAAACATAGAAGTTTATACTATAAATTTGAAAGATTGTCATATATAGATTTTCACCTGTACAACAGTGGTATATAAAATTTGCAAGAATCCAACCAATCCATGGCAGAAAACCAAGCCCAAGTGTTATCTAAAAGAAGATCAAATGTTTTATTTTAATTATAGTGGGAGCAGAAAGAAAATGAGAAGCTTGGAGCTCTTCCACTGGGTGCCCGTTATTCATAAGAGCAATTTTTTATTATTTTAGTGATTTTAGCAGAAGGCAGGGAAGATACATAAATGACTTTTCTGTTTGTTATCAAAGGAAAGTGATTTTAATTGGCCAAGAATATACTATGCTCCTTTTTAGGCCCAGACATCATGACAGAATCTTATAATAGTTTGGGTTGGACTGGACTGGACTTCTAAAGGTCATCTTGTCCATCTCTCCTGCAATGACCAGGGGCATCTTCAACTAGATCAGGTTTCTCTGGACAACTGGATCAACCTGACCTTGAACACTTCCCAGGATGAGGCTTCCACAACTTCTCTGGGCAACATGTTCCAGTGTCTCATCACTCTCAATGTAAAAATCTTCCTCCTTAGCCTAAATTTACCATATTTTAGCTTAAACTCGCTACCTATTTTGTTATTGCAATAGGCTTTCCTTAAAAAGTCTTTCTCCATCTCTCTTATAACCCCCCTTTTAAGTATTGAAATGCTGCAGTAAGGTCTCCCCAGAATCTTCCCTTTCCAGTTTGAACAACTCCATCTCTCTCAGCCTTTCCCTCTGATCACTTTTGTGCCCCTCTCCAGACCTACTCCAACAGGTCCATGTGTTTCCTGTGGTGATGGCCACAGAGCTGGACATTACTTCATGGGGGTCTCATCAGTGGGGTCTCATCAGGAGAAAGAAGAGGGGTAGAATCCCCTCCCCTGACCTGTTGGACTTCAGAAGCAAGTCATTCTGTTTTGCTTTTCTGGGGCTTTTGTATGGGTCTCACTGTTTACTGATAACACTAATTGGACATTATAAATGTGGTGTCACCACTTACTCAGTGATGCTGAACAGCTCTGGGACAAAGCCTGAAAATACTACTGTTCTGGGAGCCACAGTCCTTTAGCACTGTGCCAGATATGCAAATAGGGATCAAATAGCCCAGTTTGTGTTTGCATTGCACACTGCAGCTGGCTTGAGGGAGCAGAATCTGAAAATATTAAAGCTGTTATCTGTGCTGTCAGCAGTGTACAAATCTTTAGAAACAGCCTAAGATAAGAAGGTATTCTGTGCTAAAGGTGGAGAAGAGACTCACCTCAAGAGCAGCTTTCAGCTACTGCTGCCTGTGTCCACTGTGCTGAGCCTGAGAATGACAAAGCACAAGTGCACCAGGACATGCACTTTAACAGTCAAATTCCTACAGAACATGCAGTTTCTGACAGGAGGGGGTGCCAGACATGCTGAGGAAGAAACTTGACTTAGTTACCTTACAGAGATTTTTCCTGAACATCTTTATTTGTTAAAGGATGGAGTAATGATGCTGAATTTTGCTTCCCATCAGGATCCAGTATTTGCCTATTTACAATCCTGTGGGCTGAGGTCCAGCTTGGACTGTATCTGCATCCAAACAAGGCAGGCTTCTGATGGAAATACAGATAGATTCTTGCATTTATTCATCCAAACATCCAGGTACTTTCTTGGAATATTGCAGCACTTAACTGTGGCAGTTTGTTCTTCAGCTGTCAGTCCACAAACTGCATTCCATAGAAAATTGTTTGCTGATATTTTATCTCAGGGATGTTTTCTTGGGTGCATTATTAGATGTTGTGACTTGTGGTAGATCTGGCAGTGCTGGGTTAACACTGGAATAAATAACCTTAAAGGTCTTATCCTGCCTAAATTATACTATGATTCTGGTCATTCAGCCCAGATCTCTCCTCTGCCTTTTCAGCTTTTCAAAATGGTTATGTATATTCACAAATTACTGACTTTATTGCATTTTCCTCTCATTCACAAGGAACTGGAAGCACACAGAAAGGACAGGAGCACAATTTGACTGCCTTCCTGGCCTGCCATCCTGGATCTGGTGACTTGCAGCCCTGGTGCTCTGTCCCTGGAGGTGATCTGAATGCATGCTGGTCATCAGTCATGCAGGATCAGTGTAACACTTCTTGAATAATGGCTTGAGAAATGAGCCAGAGCTGGTTCCATAAACCTTGTCATATTTCATGCAGACAGCTGCCAGTCTCTGCACTGTTGGCTGTTGTTTGTCATTTGTATTTTATGTCACCTGAATAAGACACCACCAAAAATAAATACCTGAAGAGAAAAAATGATGGCTCTGCAAAGATTTCCGTGCTTTTGCTCTCTGCAAAGATTGCTGTGCTTTTTCTCTCCATGTATATATATTGTGTTATTCTTTTCAGAGGGCTAAAAAAAAAAAAATTAACTCTTCCTTTAAACAATCTATAAGAAAAATATCACTTGGTACTCTTAGTCCAAATGCACATAGTCAATTTTTAAGATAAAGGTTAAGTTTTGGTTTGAATAGAGGGTTTAAAAATCCAGGATCTGTAACATTTATTCTGTGTCTTTTGAATAATATTTTCACTGCTTTAGCAATGGCCTTATATGTGCTGGGAAAGGTGTTCAGAGAAATCAGGCTGCTTTATGCAGAGCTCATTGCTAAGAAAAATGGTCTGGTTTTCTCAGACATCAACTGGCTGCAGCTTCTGAGGTCAGAGTCTGTGGCTGAGCCTGTATTTATGTGGGTATCTGTGTCTAGATTTTGGAATGCATTTTTAGCAGCCAAATGTTAAAGTTTCAGAAATATAAAAATTGCTGCTGGCAAGAGGTAGAGATGAAAACATCTGAGTTTTATCAGTTATCAGTGAGATGTAATAGAAAGACTGACCTTATTATTTCATCAAAAATCATGTAGGGACTGCCTACATCTTGTAGCAATGCAGATAGTGTTACACAGAAAAGCTCTATCTGCAGGATAGGGTCAAGGAAATGCAACATTTGTTCTTTGCTGACTTCTCCCCAGCTGTTTTTCTTCCATGGAAGAATATGAAGCCGAATTAGAAGCAGGACAGAACTGTGAATTTTTTTCTCTGTCCTGATTTGTCTTTGTTAATAATGTCAGTCACTGACTCAAAGCCATGCTGCATGTTTCCTGAGAATTACAGAGCTGCTGCTCTGGATGTGGATATTGGATCAAGTTCCTGCCAAACAATCCTTGACTGGATTTCAGCCACAGCACGTGGACTGCTGATGGCTCCCCTCATCCCAATGTCTCAGGGAACACCCAAACCCTATCCCTACCCACAGCCCAAATTCACTCTTATTGTGTTAATTATCTCATAACATCCTCCAGAAAAAGCTGAATGATCCCAGAAATGCTATCATCACTCTACCCCTTCCACTGACACTGCAGCATCAGCCCTGCTTTGACAAGCCAGCTCCTTCAAGCATTACCACAGGGATTATTGTGCTGTGTATGGTTCTGAAAGTGAAGGATACTTGTCTTCCTCAGATAAAGAGCAAAACAAAGCTTGAAACAGGATGTGGCTCCTCCCTAACCAAAAAAATTGAATGACATTGCCAGAAAAGGACCAAATGAAATAGCAAAATACTGTCAGTTTAGGATAGAAATTCAAAAGTGGTATGGATAATGAGATTAGTGAGGTTTTGGAATAGCTGCCTAGAAAAAAAAAATGAAGCAAAAAGTCCTTATTTATGAGGGTTTTTAGCCCTTTTTTAATAAAATAGTTTTTAAGATGTGGTTTACTGGGCAATCAGAGGCTCAGTCATTTCCAGTCAGATGTGCTGTGTTGGGAGATCTCTCTTCCCTCCCAATCTCCACTTTTACATGGCCATTTTCCAGATGAAATTTGCCTGGTGGTCCAATAAAGCTTTTGTTCATGTGCAGAAATGGCACATTCTGCAGACAGCCAAGGCTGTCATGGACCTGATCACTGAATATGTGTCATGCTGCTGCTCACTCCTTGCACAGCTTTAGCCTCCCTTGGAGGAGCTCAATTAAATATAATTCTGCTGACAAGGCTTAAGTATTATTTTCTGCTTGCATCTCAGGCACCTGAGATTTTTTAACTGGGTCAAAGCAAACCCATTACCCTCTATATTTGGTACATGGCAGGAATATTTACCGAGAAGAAATCATAACTCTCTAATGTTTCCTAAAGGATATATTGATTCACCTAACCATGAGGTCAGTCTCATTTCTAACTGCAGATGAACCATGCAACACTTCTTGTACATTGATACAAGCAATGTTTCAGGACCAAAAAGAAGATGCTCTGATGTGCAAAACCCACCCTTGGGACTTTCCTTGAGTTCAAGACATGCACATCAGGGCTATGGGGGTGCCAGATAATTTCTGATGTAGGACAGACTAGAGCAAATTGTGTGGGCAGATTAAGAAACCCTTGCAGGCTCACCTCTGTCCAGACCATTCCCAATGGGCATTGGTCTGTTTGAGTATTGACAAATCTGAGAGAGATTCCCTATGAAACATCTATTCCCATTTCAAAATTAAGTAACACAGGCTGAGGCAACCCATCTAAGTTCACCTTGCATGGGCAGTCTGTGGGAAATTGCTCACACAACAAAGTTCACTGCTGGGAGGTGTGAAAGCAGAGTTTATGTAGGAAAAGGCAGATGGTTGTCTTCTTCAGGGACTTTGCCACTGCAAATTCTGCAACCTATTTTGTAAATGATACTACCCAAACATAAATTTGTCATTTGCAAGTTTGTTCTAAAATCTGATGTGTCTTCTCTGCCTGTACTTAAACTGAATTTTTGTCTTGCACTATCCCACAGGCTGTCTAGATAATCACCATCTTTTCATATTGTTCAGTAATGTCCTAATTTAAATATCTATTTCTATACCACATTATTACCTTTTTCTCATTTTTAGGTTTATATATTTTTAAAATTTCAAATAATTTCTATGGCCATTTAAATATAATTTCTTCTAGTCTTTATGGGTGTTAAAACCAACCTGCCTAAGGTGTAACTCTCTAGGTCACAGTTTCTTCCACTTTTAAAAATAATTGTTCTCGTTATGGTATTTCCCCTTCTCCAGTGTCCTGGGACTTCACTATTTTTTGGTAAACTTTTTTTTTTCTTTTGTTAAAAATAATAATTATTATTATATATAATAATAATTATTATATAATTATAACGTACATACAGTTTTGCCAGTTCTGTAAGAAATCAAGGATATGTTCATCTTGTGCTTTCAGTCTGAATACATCCCACTCACCTAAACAGTCTTTAATCTGCTCTTTCCCCTCTCCTGGTGTGGACTTTCCTCCTCAATGTTCCTCAATTGTTTAAATAACAGTCACTATTAATCTTTTTGTGAAAGTGACACCTAATAGGTTCTAAGCAGTTTAATCCTCTTCCTGATGATTTTCTCTCCTTTTCTCATAAAAGATATATAGATGAAAACATAGCACATTATTCAATTTTTTATGCATTTAGTCAACACTGGTTTTACTTGGCACCTTTCTGCGGCTTTCTCTTTGAAATTAATTTCACCCCCTTCGTATGGCAATCAATTACAGATATTTATAGTTACTAGCATAGTTTTCCCTCTTTATTTCTCTTGGATTTTCTCGTTTTCCAGGTATGCCTTATCCAGTCATTATCAATTCCCCACCATAGCATTTTCCTGGTTACATTCCACAGGAGGACAGAATTATGTTGTGCCCTTGATATTGCCTCATATAGGAATTAGCATTTCTCCTGAAATACTTCTACCCTTTGGGATTCTCCTCCATGAGCACCTTGCAGCCTGCTACATTGGCCCTTTTAAAGCACAGTGCTAATAATCATCATCTCAGATTCAGTCCTTCCTCTTAAAACCACAAACAGGACAAGATAATTTTCACTCAAATTATTTTTTGTGATTTTCTAAAAAATCCTGATCAAACACAATAAAAACCAAGCCAATCAGGGACAATTAGAGCCTCTGAATTGTAGAACAGTGAGTTCTAGAAGGGAGAAGAGGAAATGTGCCAAGAATAACAACAGATGTTCAGCTTACAGCTGTCAGCATTGCTAAGGGAACACAAGGCAAGTGTGCTGACTGTATAGAGGAATAGCTGTTACATGAATTCCATTCTCAGAACAGTTAAGAAATGCAGGACTCTTGTGCTGATGAAGCAAAGTGGGGGCACAGTGGATACAGCAGCATCAGCATTATGGGCAACATCATCTCCCTTGCAGAACTGACTTCCCATGCCCAGCCAGGCAGCTGTCCCACTGAACTGTGCTCATCCAGCCACCCTGTCTCTTCTTTTCCAGTCCCCTTTTCTGTCCTTCAACACTCTTCTAGGAGGGGTTGCTCATTTTCCTACTGACTATGAATGCACAGAGTGTTGGGAATGGTTTGTTCCAGCCTGGAGAGAGGAAGCCACAGGATGGCCAGATTGGAAAGGACCTGGGACACCTAGAACAGGCTGCTCAAAGCCTCATCCAACCTGGCCTTGGTTGCTTCCAGGGATGGGATATCCACATTTTCTTTGGGCAACCTCTTCTGGTGCCTTATGGCCCTCACAGTAAAGCATTACTTCCATAAATCTAATGTAAAACTACTCTCTTTCAGTTTGAAGGTATTTCCCCTTGCCCTGTCACTATCTACTCTTGTGTAACAGCTTCTCTTCATCTTTCTTGTAGGGTCCTTTAAGGAAAGCTGGAATTAGATAATTTTCATCAGATATCTTTTTTTTTCCTTCAGTAAGTGCTCTCTGTTACTGCAAGAAATACCTTTCACTTGAAAAAAATGAGTCACACCCCAACCCCATCAGTAATTGCAGAGACATAAGGAAAAACTACCTTTAGCAAATATTTAAATTTGGAATAAACAGCAAAAACTGTTTTGCATCTTTCTTCTTCCTCAGGTGTCTTCTTTCTAATCTCCTTCCCTCCCCACCATCCTACCTTACTTGTTGCTCATGGAATAATTTCATGGCTGCAGGTAGCAGGGCAGCTCTCTGGTAAAACATCATTAACTCTCTCCTACTCCAGTTTTTACATAGTTGAGTTGTGTGGTACCTGAGTAGAGCCAACAGCATTGAAACACTATGCTGGTGCTCCAGGAAGTAATCTGGAGATAAAGGATAGGAGGTAAAAACTTTAGATCTTGGGCAGGGTTTATTTCTGGTTTCAGTTATAGATTTAAAATGCCACTTTTTCAGGATTGGCAACAGCATCAGGTACAGATGATCAAAAATTCAAAGAAAACTGCTGAAAACCTGTGAGTTTCCTTTCTGGTGAGGGCTGGCTGGCAAAGTCATGAGGTCCATAGCACTGAGGCAAACCCTTTCCACCTGCCACGGTCTGAAGCCTGAAAGACTTGCATTTATCTCTATCTTGTTTTGCTGGAAATCGATACTGGATCATTTTACATTCCTAATGCAGCTACAAAATACTGTAATTTAGCTTTTTTAGATCTTTTCTAGAAAGAAAACAGGTCGATGGGAACCTGCCATGCTTTGTCAAGGTATCCACACATAACATTCCAGGATTTTTAATAGCTGTGTAAGATAAGCAGACTGTCCCAGTGAAAGCTCCATTGGCACAGTGCTTTTCATCATGGATGCAACCCAGGTGTTTTTATTTGGTTTTATAAATAATTTGTATAAACTTGTATGTGTGTATGCCTAAGATATATTTACTAAAGTGGTTGCTGATGATATTCATCCTGCTAAACATATTTTATGTTTTGGCATAAGAAATTATTTTATGCAGATTACAGTCTCCAGCTTCAAACCTCTTATAATAAGCATCCTGATATTTAGAAGGAGAATAAAGATGTCTGTGAACACTGTATTGTCATAGACCTTAGAGAAAGTATAAAATATTTAAAAGGAAAAGGGATAGCTGCTTTAAACTGGAAAGGTGGAAATTAGTTCTTTTTTATGTGATTACCTTTAGGCAATAGTTTCTGTGTGCTGCATTGCCTCTGCACTAGACTATAGATCTTAACTCTCAGTGTTAGATGCCAACTGAGTCTTGGGCATTGCTTACAATTCTGATGTACAGCAAAATTTTCATACCACAGAGATATGTGTGTGTGAAGGAAAGTCAATTTCAACCATGGTAAAATGAACTAAAAAAAATTTTTAATGAAAAACTAAAATGAGCTAAAAAAACTTTAAAAATAAACTTTAAAAAAAAAAAAAGGAGAGAAAATGTTCTAAATATTTACCTTTCAACAGTAACCACAAAGCATACCCTGACACAGAGCAGAGAGAAACATGCCACTACAGTAAATTCCTAGCTATTGTAGCTTTATAAACTCTGTTGTATCCAAATGACAAGTTGAAGGTTTTACTTGCTTACAGATGGATAAAAGTGTGACTCGAGCAATAAAAAAGAAAAAAAAAGAAAAGAAATTTATTCAAGTTTCGAAATCAAAATAGTGAATTTTAAAATGAGGTGTGTATCTCCATCTCACTGAACCTTGGAGATACCTGGGTTCCTAAAGGTCATCTTCTGAACAGTGCTAATGTAAAAATCAGGCTCCTTTCTCTCAAAGGACATTTGTACTGGTGACATTTTCAGAACTACTTTGTGGGCAGAGGTCAACCAGCTTGTAGGCCATAACATGATGGATAAGCTTGTTCTTTTCCACTGACTGTCCACAAAAGCATTGTTATTTCCAGGCTCAATATTTTCAGAAGGTCTCTTGCATTTTACCAAATCACTTGCTTTTTCCCCTTCTTCAACATGTTTCATGTGAATGTATTTTTTATTGTTCACATCTTCTTCTGAGAACTTTTTTCTAGTCTTATAAATGCAAATTTTTGGCAGTGATAACTGACACCTGAAAATATATTTTCCTTTGACTATATAGCATCATTGAACCTTGGGGGAAAATAAGTAAATAATCATGTATTTTAGCTGACTACACCAATTTATGCAAAGCACACATGGTTATTTATATATTTGTTTGGCAGGACAAAGAATTCCTGTTTTTGAAGCTTGAGAGAGATGGGATGTTACTTCCTTTATTTGTAAACTCTGTACCAGTCACTGGTTGTCTGCCACTTCCTCCCCACCACTGTGCAAAGAGCAAAGAATTGAATTTAGGTCCTTCAAGGCCTAAGGAATTGATCCAGGATGCCTCATTCCTACAGGTTATGGCTGAGTTTTGGTCCCAGGAGACTGACTCAGTAATGTCAAGGGAGGGAAAAGACAGCCCAGAAAGCAGCTACTATTACTGTGTGTCAAAAAATGAAAACCTGACTATTACTGTGTGTCAAAAAATGAAAAGCTTTCGTGTATGTAAAGGAGAATGTGAGATGACATACCCTGTCTTCAGCACAGGTCCCTCACTCACTCACTTTTGTGACAGCCTGTGAAAGGAGAAAGTTGGCATCAGAGATATGAGCTCAGCCCACGGAAACAGCAGACTTGAGACCATGTGTCAAAAAGTTTCTTGATAAGCAGTAGAGCCTAGACTCCACATTGGAGATTTATTTTTATTTTCTCATGTCTGACTGATGATTGCAGTAACTTGCATACTTCAGCAGTTAAATGAGTCTTGGAGACTGTTTTTTTTAAAAAGACATTTATTTAAAAATATAGTATTCTTTTTATTGATTCTTCCTTTTGTAAGCCCCTTTGGGTCAATCACAGAAGTGCAGTTTTTTCCTCCCAACATTACACACAAAGGAAAGGAAATTTTCCTCCTTTTTTATAATAGCAGAATAAACACTGAGAAACTCACCCACCCAAAGTTTTATAATAAATCTGCCATTTCCTCCAATTAAATTGCAAGTTTTCCCCAGTCTGCAGAATTCTTGAATATATTCACAGCAAAGTTGAGAAGTTTAGCTAATGACCTATCAAAAAAAAAATCACTGTCACAGAATCAGCTGTAGTGGAGGTCTTTTTACTTCATGAGGAGGCAGTGCAAGTAGTCATGGATTGCCTGTTTTACAGTGTACTGTTTTGATCAGGACATTGGATATCCTTCTGGCACTCCCATAGTCCTCTGTGCATCATTTTCAGCTGCTGAAATTGTCCCCATGCCCTTGAGATGGCCCCTCTTGCTCCCTCCCTCCCTCCCTCCATTTATTTCTGACACCCATAGCCTAACCCAACCTCTGTGTTTCACAGGGCTTTTAACTACCAGCCTGAGGCAAGCTGGAAGCAGCAGAGGAAGGAAAGGAGTAGATCAGGAAGCCACTAAGCCAATTTTCCATTAACTAAATGAGCAGAGTCCTGTGACTTTGCTTTGAGGTAAGGAAAACTGAGAAATGAAAGTCTCTCATAGCCTTCTGTAGGTCACTCATTAATTCACAGCTTGCTGCACCTTTCAACTGTCCAATACTGATTTTTGCTATAGCAGAAGGACAGGAATGAAGTGCTAATGTGGAAATAAATATTAAAAGTTGAATACTGAAGGCTGAGAAACTGAATGCTTGAGTGTTGGGCTGTCCCTGGTAGAAGGACAGAGAATGAACACAAAAAAATTAGGTTATTAAAAGTAGAGTCCCAGACTAATGAACCAGATTTGTAAAATGTTATTATTTCTTCATCTTTAGTGAATTCTGAGAGCTATTATTGACACCAGACTTGTTAAAAGAAAGCAGCCATTATACAGGAAGGTACACAGGTCAAAGTGCAGCACTCTGAAAGTAATAGCATGATGCCATTTATATCCCAAGGGCTACAAATTATGGCTTAATTTCCATGGTAATCTTTGCAGTCAAACTTAGATTGTTTTTTTTTCCCTTACCAAAGGGAAAATTCTTCCTCCTATCCCTTGGGTACAAGGATGATCATCCACTGTATAACAAAGTTCAGAGTTTCATAATAGTTTCACTATGTAAAATACTGTAAATTGTTTCATTATTGTAAAATGACTTTACCTAGTCATCTGCTCAGCTGAATATGTTCAGGAAATGTAGTAGGAGATGTCTTGAGTCTGATTCAGGAGGCACAGCAAAGAGTGATGTCTGAACAGACTCACTGTAGGGAGGTGAAAACACTTTGTAGGGAGTGAGGAAAATCAGATCTCACAAGTATGACAGAAATTCTCAGCGCATGCAATGAGCTAAGCAGGAGAAATTCTCCAAGTACAGCCTTGTGTGAGTCATTCTACTTTAGCAGGTGACTGATCAGCATATCCCCAAGGCTTGTCTGTGCCTTCAATAGGTGCTAGTTGTCATTAGACACAGCGTCCCTGAAATGGAGGATAGCTGGGCTCTTATTCCCTTCCCTCTTACATCAATGCACACCAGGAGCCAGAGGAGTCACAGATGTGTGAGGGTGTTAGTTCTAATTCCCAAGCTTTCATATGACTAGTCTGTAATTGAACTGTTAGAGCAAAATAGATTATTTTCAAGTTTTGCCCCCAGGATTATCTCCTCAGCTGCCCTTCTATCTCTCAAAGAATCTCATAGATTCAAGCAGGAAAAGGTAGGTTTAAGAAGCCACCTAAAGCTCCCTGCAGAGATCACTGTCTGGATAGATATAGGAAATCATTGTTTTTTTCTAGCTGCAGCCAGTAAGATTTGACACTGAAGATGAATCATTAGGAGCAACTGATAGGCATAGTAAACCTGGAGGTTGTTAGTCTGCTGATGAGCAGGAGTCAAAGGCTAATAACTTTCTCCATGCTGGGGAGAACTTTGTCCAGCAGGCCTAGCTTGAGCTCTGCCTAAAGAATTATTTTCTTTCTGTTTCTTCTGTTTCATTTCACATTTTTGGGGTGTCTCAAATCGCACAGCTGCCATGAGGAATGTTTATAAACAACCTCATCCTGGGGATTCTGAAAAAAACACCCAGGTAACACCCTCCAAAAGAGGGAGAGAGTGAGCAAGAGCTCTGAAAGGAGAGAGAATCACCATGATCTGCAAGCAGGGCACAGCTGTGAGACACTGAGATGCACAGGAGGATGTGGGTGCCTGCAGCTTAGGCACAATGGGGCAGGAACCCATCCCTGTTTCTGCCCAAAGGGGGCTTAAACTCCACTTTTATTAACAAATATGAGAAAATGTCTCAAAGTGTAGAAAAGAGGAACAGATTTAACTCTTCTTCCTGAGATTTTTTTTTAGCAACTTCAGGTCTCATCCTCAGGAACATTAATCTCATGGATCAGCCCAGAGCTCTTTATGGCACTCTGGAGATGCTGGACATGCTCCACTTCCATCTCAGCAGCTCATCTGCTGGTGCCAAAGCAACAGACAAAATATTCTTATTGCACTTAGATTTATTCAACATCTGCACATAGAGATCTATCTCATCTCTTTCAGTTATCCACACAGCTACAAAGGCAATTACAAAGTCTTTGGTTTTTTCCTAGGATTACTAGGTATGGAAATTGGCCTAGGATTTGGCCTAGGATTATTAGGATTGACTCATCTGTAGCTGGGATACATCAGAACAAAAATTCTTTGATGCAAAAGAGATATTTGTGACTGATTCAATAGGAATTTTCCATCAGCAGTGTTTCCCTTCCAGTGTGAGCCCTGAGGACACGTTTCAAGTGCATTCTTGACACAGAGAATGTCCTTAACCTCTGGGGACAGCAGTTTTATCATCCAGGACACAGGGAAATTTCTGAGATGGACTCATTTTTTCACTCCCAATATCAGAGAGACAGGTAGCAGTGCCTTTTTTCTCTCAATTAATGAAATGCAGATACAGAGATGTGAAGTACAAGCCCACAAAAATGGTAACCAGCATTGCTTTGGAGTCACAAATCTGATTAAAATATTCCCATTTTTCCAAAGAAGGTTTCCTGAAGCACAATTTATTATCAGTTTTAATAACTTAGAAGTATTGTGATATTGGCCTTGCTTTGTTATAAAAGCACTGAAACACTAAACAAGACTATAGAAGATTAGGGATTCCTTTTGTAAGAAGAATATCTATTCTAGTTTTATGAATAATGTCTAGGAAGTTATTTTTTAAATGGCCTTGTGGATCTTTCAGATTTTTTTACATTGTGTTAATGGAATGAAACTAATCTCTAGAATTCAAAAAGGCAGGAAAAATCCCTCATTTTCTTATAACAGCAGATATTTTCTCAATAGTAACTAGTAACAATAGAAATGTGAATATATATATATACACACATAAATAATATATATTTTAAAACAAAAAATTCTTTGAAATATATAGCCAAGATTTTTGGCACTGTCCACAATAAATAGAAATTTAAAGAGAGGGTGATGCTGACACTCCTGTGTCAGCAGTCTTAGAAAGGGCGCAGAGGCATAGCATTGTGAAGGAATCTCCTCACATGTGCATGATGCTGAAAGATGCAGAGCACAGAAAGAGTTAAATTCATGGAGTCTGTGTTTGAATCCATTTGTTGTAATAATCATGAAAAAACAGAATAATCAGAGAATTATTATTACAAAATATTTGCTGATGCAAATGACCACTTAGTAAAGTATTGCTGCAGGACCTCTAGAAATCTTTGCCATATCAAGTGAAAAAAGATTCACAAGTTCCCAGCTTTTACTCTAATAAAAATTCTATACTTGATGCTGGACACAACCCTCACAATGGGTTAAAAGCCTGGGTCTCTTATGTGTTCTATCCCCTGAGCTCTGTCTAGACAAACCAACCACTTCCTTTTGTCAAAGATCTTCATACCACAACAGGGAAAGCCACAAGGTCCTGGTCATCTCCTCTTCTGTAAAATCCCACAGCAGAAGAGGGACTGGGGTGAGGGAAAGAGCCTCTGAGATTTTCCCCTCTATGAGTTAATACCAGCTTGCCTCTGGAAACCCAGGAATGGAGCCCTACACTGTGCATGGCAATTGGCCATCCCATCACTGCAGCTCCCTATCAGCCATAGTCCTTTCTACATGCTGTGCCAAAGGATCCCATGAGTGAACTTGAAACCCACTTTTTCTATAGCATAGGTCCTGGAGAAATCTAATAAAGCTACAGGTTTTGTAATGTTTTCATACACAAAAGGCAAACATTTGTTTTATGGCTCCCTTCATCACATCCAGCTCCTCGTTCCCTAGATTTACTCGATTTTTCTTTAGGTGAAGAGATGGAACCTCACTGTCTCTTTTTCCACATCCTGTTAAGAAAAGCACTTTTTCTAGTATATAAGAGATTAATATCCATTGTTTGTTATGCTGTTATTACCCTCTACTCCCTCTATCACTTTAGTCAAGGGGGACCAATACAGGAGTTGCAGAGGCAGATAAATCATAAAAGATGCCAAGTATATCATGTAGCAAGGGTTGAGAGAGATATGAATAAGCAAGCAGTGTTTTCTGTGAAAAGTGGTGTCATGATACTGCATTTCTCTTATGAGTGTTGTTAAGAGTGTTTCTGCACTCATTGGCTCTCACAGAAAAGCCCTTTTCCTCCCTGGGACACAGGAAAATCCCATTTCACACTCAGTGCCTCTCTCAGGCTCTCAGCACTGCAGGCATCAAGGAGAAGCCTCTCCATGGCTGCAGCACCTCCTCCAAGGCTGCAGAGCCTGATGCTGCTCCAGCTGCTCCTCTGCCTCTCTTCAGAGCTGTAGCACCCCAAACTCATCAAAATCATTGATGTGGGAAAGGTTAAATATTAACTTTTATATGTTAGCTAGAGCCTGCTGGTGCACACAGATGTAGCTGAGTTTGTAACTGAGCTTGGTGATTCCTACTGACTAGGAATGCTAAATGGGGAAAAGACAGAACTTCAAAGCCTCAGGTAACTTGCTAAAATAACCCAAACAGGAAACAACAGTGCCTTCATCAACATGGCCCAAAGAGGACAGGTCAGCCTTCAGACATATTTCTACTTAGGCATTCTTCTCTAAGTTTGGTTTACACCTTTGACTAATTTGAAGTGCAGCCTCTGCAGATCTATGGTGTCAGCTCTTGATCTGCTTCATGCCTTCTCTATACTTTCAGATTTGGGACTCTGCTTCTCTTCCCTTCCTCTGCCACACTGACTCTTAACAGAGTGCTAAACAATTCACATTTAATTAAAATTAAATCAATAAGGAAAACTAAGGATTGAAATCCATGAATGACCAATACAGCTTCCTGATGCTGCTTCAGGCATATGCCACTACAATATTCTATTATAACTTAGGTTAAATGATGAAGAATTTAACATGACAGTAAAATCATTGCGACAGAAATTCAAATAAATGGGCTCCCCTACCATGAGCAGGTGAGGGGCTGAAGTTATCTGGCTCACCATGCAGGTGGCTTCGCTGTTCACTCTGATCAGCTTCTGTGCCTGTGCCAAGGCTGAATTTAATTATGCTGCACACTTGTTTTGTGAACAGATACAAAGGCCAAAGAAAGGGAATTTAAATGCAGTTGAGGTGCTTATGAATAAATACAGCTCTGAGCATGGCATACACCTCAGGATAACACATCTTATTAGTCTCTTCTTCCAAAATGTTATTTATTGTAGAGTAGATTGATGCAGCTTCCACAAATGTAGGTGTGACTACAAAACCAACATTTTGGGCCCAGCAGGTCCTGCACAGGTCTTTGGAGCTTGTCCCTTCTTTGCTCACTGTAATTAATAGCCAGTTTTTGGACTGACCATAGCTTTTGGTATCAGCAAACAAAGGGACTTCTACCAATTTTTGGGAAGCCTCTCCGGGGTCAGTGGGCTAATTAAATACCAGCACTGGGAGTGACAGATGAGAAAAATGAACACTTATAGATGAACATGCCTTTTGTATTCACAGACAGGGTCGAACAAGTCTGATTTGTTGGCTTCTGTAGCTGTTTATAATCAGAACTAGGCATGGAGAGAATAAATGTTCTGATTATATTTTCTTCTATTAACTAAAAATAAGAAACAGCAGCATCCTCTTCAGTTGCAGAGAGTAAAAAGTGAAATACTGTTAAAACTAGGACCACTGCTTGTCATGCTAACACACTAATTTGCATTTATTTCCCACCTTCCCCCGAAGTACTTGGGTACACTTCCTTACAACCATTGAGAATTTCACCCTTTTACAGGATTGAAACCTCATTGAAAGCCAAGGAGGCAGCAAGAATTGATGAACCTTTAAGCAGAGAGCAGGATGTTTTCAGGAAAGAGGTCAGAGGGAAAAAGTAGCTTCCAAGTCAGGAGGTGTTAAATGTTGATGTGCTGAGGTTTACAGCTGAGCACATGGGTCCTGCCAGCTCTATGCTGGAATTATCTCCATGGGTGAGAACAAGAGATTGCTGAATCCAAAGGGGTGTCAGAAGAGGCAGAATGAGCCCACCATGGGCAATAGGTTGTCACTCTCACCCCACCAGTGTTTCTGGTGAGAATGCATGGCCAGTGCCAAGCAGAGAACATCCCCCACCAATGGGCAAACCAGGGTTCAGGGCTGCACAGACAGAGCTAAAAACCTGCCAGCACTTAGCACCTCCGTGCCTGGCAGTGCCTCAGAGAGGGCAAAGGAAAGGTTTTCTCCTGCCTTAATCAACACCAGACTGAGGGGTCATCCAAGCAAGGCAGAATATATAAGATCCACACATGGGTTTAATGCTTTTTTAACCACTAGCACTCACTGTTTCAAAGTACTAACAAAGAGAAGAACTAAATACAATTCAAACTGGATTTGATATTCTAGAAACCATTGGATTTTTGGTACCATAAAACTATAAAAACTTTAGAAATGTGGTAAATATCATACTGTTTCTCTGAGCAGGTGAATGTAGGAGACGGTAGAGGAGCTGGCAAAAAATATGTGGGCAGATGATTTGGTAATTATTTATATGAGTGTTCTTGTACTTCCCCTCAGAATGTAGCTAGTCCTCTCCAGAAATGAGGTATGAAAACACACTGAGCACTAAATTGTTCCAGTAGGTCAATTTTCTTGCACTTAAGAATCCTCCAAAATTGAACTCAGCTACAAATTTTCCCTCAAATCTTCTATTTTTCACTTTGGCTTTTAACACTTAAAATTGCACTAAAAATTAGACTGTAAAAATAGTTTTCTAGTGGCTGTATCACCACCAGTTTTTTATATCAGGACAAAATTTTTTAAAATCAAATTGCTTGGTTCCCTGCTTAATAACTTGTTTGGGGTGGCCTTTTTTCTCACTTTTTATTTGTTTGTTCACTCATCTGCTGCTCTGTAGTTGTTTGGTTTTTTAAAAACCTTCTAGTTTTTTATTTTTTGTGCCCCATCCACAGCTATAAAAATTCGTATGGCAGGTTTTGACTTCAGAGGTATTTTTATTAATTCACTGCTCTCATAAGCGTATGAACCCTCCACAGTCTGCCCAGCAGGCTGCCAGAAGCAGTCCCTAAACAGGAATAAGCAGTAAGTACTTCTAGTTATTTATCATTGATTTTCACTGACCACTTCTTGCATGACAGTGATTTTATTTCCCCTACCAACCTAAGATCTCCACAATCTGATTATATTTTAATTATATGAACAAGAACATCCATATTATAGGGTGGAATTCAGTCTGGCTGTTACTATGTGTGTGCAGCAGCCATAATCACTTTTAGGTATTGTGTTTATTTGTTTCCAAATGTCTCCTTAGATTAACAGTATAAAGCACCGACTGCCATTTGATATAATTTTGAACAATGTTATTTGGAGGGACCAAATGGCCAGTCATCAAAGCAGAGTGGGGTCAGAAGGTTGCATTTTATCAGTATCATAATAAGTCTACCAGAGGACATCATCAGCACCTGGTAAGATAAGAAAACAAAATGTATTTTTTTTACTGTAGGTAATAATAGCAGTAATAACAGCAATTATAGTACTAATAATACACAGATGTATATGCTATTTCACTCCATTGTTCTCAAAATACTCCTACAAAGACAGAGGAGATGCTTTAACTCCAGTAAAAGATAGAGAGATGGAAATGCATAACTGGCAACCAAATATCTTCTTTTCCCTTCTTAGTTAGGGTCACACTGTATCTTTCTCTCACTGTACTTGGCTATTTGTTGCTTTTGGTTCTCCAGTTCCACAATATGTGTAACATCAAAAATAAAATTTTAAAAAAAGTTGTAGGGAAGCTAGACAAATTTGCAGCTGCTTTAACCCCAAAGTCATGTGAGGAAATGCCTTATAGCAGAGCTGAGCTGTATCAGCAATTTTACAACTGTGATGTTGACAGCACTAGAGTTAACTAGTACTAGATTAGTGCTAACCAGCTAACTGATGCTGGATGTGCATATCATAAGCAAAGCTATAAGCTGAACTGGAGGCATTTGTTCTACCTCCTCTTGTTGAGATTAATGGCTGGTTTGTGTATCACACTCTGCTATTGCAAGGTCACCACTCATCACCTTTGCTGACACTGCTGAGGACACAAATGGGTGGCAAGCTAATGGAAATAACCTTCCCTTTTTTTCCCCTCTGATAGCAAGTTCAAGGGAGACTGACAGTTTCAGAGAAATGGAAATAGGTTCAAGGAGAGGCCATATTTTGGACAAAATTTCTAATACACTAGTCTAAAAGGGACACATACATGTCATGCTTCTGTTTGGTCAAAACATTAAAGTCCTGAGATGTGGGCTGCAGGTTGTGGGGCAGGCAGATCCTCCTCATGCCCAGTACAGGTGAGGGAAGCTGGTCCCACTGGTGGGATACAGCATGGGTTGAACACTAGCCCTGCAGTGACAGAACCACAGTCAACAGAAAATGTGACATTTCTGTCCATCTCCTCTTAAGGAGCCACAGACACCAGGCAGTCCTGGTTTGGGTATAATATCTGGAACAATAGTTGCAGCAGCATTTATTATTATTGGTGCTACAGCAGCACCTAGAGACCCATCCTGGGACTGGGGTTCCTTCCTCCTGGCAGTGGCAAAGAGGGGCTGGAGGAGGGACCCTGCAATGAAGAGTCCAAATGGAAAAGACAGACAACAAACAGCTGGAGGGAAGCAGCTGAGGAGCAGAATAAGGGGTTTGCCTCTGCCAGCAGCTACCCTGGACCACACTTGGATTTGTTATCACCTGAGCACAAGGGGATCCACAGCCTCCTACGGGATGGCTGAGCTGACACACAGTGTTCCAGCCTGAGGTTTAATATACAGGGTTATCTTTGAGCTTGGCTTAGCAGGAAAGACACTGTTAGAAGTTGGACAATGCGAATTGTTTTATGTCTGTGCACCAAAACAAGAAGTTTCCGGTTCATTGAGATAATTCTGACGTTGAAAGAGCTGCGGGTGAGGCTATATGGAAAATAAATATTAAGATACCAGGGTTTATCAAAATCAGCTGGCCTTTTGGAGTGTTGTTACAGTGAGCTGGAAATCAGGCATTCTGGACTTTATCCAAGCTGCTGTAAGAATAGATCACTTTTTATGCCAGTTGCCTGAAATAAACAAATATTACCGTAATATTTAATTTTGCCTAATTCAGGAAATGGATAGAAAACCACAAAAATCCTCATTTTCTAACACTGCATTGTTTTAATTAATTATAAAGACCATATTTTTCAAAAATGTGTTTCTATTTTAGAATCCTAAAGTCTCAAGTCTGGGAAGCTAAACACAAAACTGGAAGCATAACTAGAGACATCCATGAAAATATTTGCCTTATTTCCTTCTGATCTTTCAATACACTTTTGAAAATTGTGTATTCCACCACTAGAAATAAAGGTTCTGTCTGTCTACAGAAAAGAGGCATAGTGTTTATTAATTGTCATTAGAAAGAATATTTTCCTAAGCATGAGTTTATATGAGTTAGGAACCTAGTAGGACCTAATGCAAAGTGAATATTTCCTGTGTCTTGCAGGCAACGCTTTCAGGAATCACCATCTCTAGAGAAAAGTATTTTTAAAATATTTTTAAAAATCTTTTCCTCTTTTATTTTTAAGGCCTGCGTATGAGTAAGAATGACACACAGCAAAATAGAGCTCTCTAGAAAAAAATAAAGGCAGAGATTCTTCTGTGTTTATTTTCCTGTGACTTCCTCAAAGCAGTATACAATAGATAAATATATAGAGCTTTCTCTGATGCTGAGAGTGTCTGCTCTGGGAGAGGGGGTCTTCACCACTCAGTCTCTTTGTACAGTCCCTTCAAATATCTGCATTAGCACAAATTCTCAAAATCTGCTTCCCAGTGTCAGATTATTTCACTAGGAGAGGAAAAAAACCAGACACTTAATAACAGACACTAAATACAAAGTTTCCAGTCCAAAACCCTGAAAGCACACTAGAATAAGATAACTGTATAATTTTACTGCACAAACTGTTCCCCAATCAAACAGCATTCCCAGGATACCCCTGGGAATACAAACTATACTTAATTCCTAAATCCCTGAGAAAAGGCTTCTGCAAAGAAATAGGCTCAACTAGTCCACACACTGGTTTTTAGAGGGTATATCTGTCTTCTAAGCAATCTTCCTTCTGAGTAATATGAGTTGGTTCTTGTTAGAAAAATAAGAAGGACCTTCCAGGGCCAAAGAAGGGGAGTTTGGGAGTTTTGCAAGGTTTGGAAGTGCAGGGCTTTTTCCCTGTGCCACTCCTCCTGCTGGACACAAGCTGTGGGCTGGAAGAGCCAGCAGCCCCCACCAGGGGTGAGAACAGAAAGGGGTGAGCACAGAAAAAGGTGAGAGAGCACAGAAAGGTGGCAGCACAATAAGGTGTGAGCACAGACAGGGTGAGCACAGACAGGCGAGAGCACAGAAAGGTGAGAGCACAGAAAGGTGAGAGCACAGAAAGGTGAGAGCACAGAAAGGTGGTTTGAGGGTGATGGAGACCAGAATGCTGTAATGCCACAGGTGATGTGTTGGCTGCCTTCATGCCTTGACATGTGAGTGCCTCATCCTGTTATATTCTTTGGTCAGAACCTGGCTTTTGGTCCTTTTTTTCTTTTTCTTTTTTTCCTGCACAGATTTCAGGTATAAGCCTCTGTTTTCCTGGCTATTAACTGTTCTATCTTAGACATTTAGAGAGGTTGGAAGAGCTTGATAAGACCCCATTGAGCATCTCTCCCCATGGCAACCCTCTGTTAGGACACAAAAGGAGGCAGATGAGGCAAAGTGCTCGTGTTTCCATTGTGCTGGTGGGAGCTGTGGAGGAATCAGCAGGATCAATCAAGACCACGAGATCTTAGGTACAGAGATCACAGTCCCCTCTGCCATGGCACATGGATCTCACCCTCCTTGGGAGGCTTCCTCCTAAGCCCCAATGTGTGCAAGTGTGCAGATCATCATCTTGTCTGTGTTAAACATAATTTTTAATAAACTCGATATGGAGACTTCCATTAGATCCAAGTTCAGCTTTAAAAGTGGATGCAATTCTTTCAGTCAATGTGATTTAGCCATACAGTCATTCAATCGGACTTTAAATAAGATTCAAAGTGATGCAGTTTAAGTTAAATTCTGTTTACACAAAATTAATAGATGTGAGGTTATTCCTTATTATTTACTTTAAATTTGCTTGTCCTTCCTCTTCCAGCTTAGTTGTTTTTCTACTTACATTTTGATGACTTTTCTATGTTTAGAATTTTAGTACATTAGGTTACAGAGTGAATGAATTCTTCAGTTAGTAAATAGGACAAAGCATTGTGCAAAAGCATGTACTAGCCAATGTTTAAAACAACTCTTAGGCTTCTGTTTACCAAAACAAAACCTCTTCCTTATATTTTGGATTTTCTCAGGTATGCCCAAAGTTATCCAGGGCAGATATGCAGAAGAATAATGATTAGCCCAAGGAAATTGTTCCTGCAAATTTGCTGTTGTGCACATTGTTGGTCTTTTCACCAGGAAAATTTAAATGGAAAAAATATCAACAGCTTCATATACCCACTTTATTTTTTTTTTTTTTTAGCTGAATAATCTGAGCTGTGGAAATAATACAGCAGAATATGAACATCCAGCATTTTGACTTTACATAAACCAGGAACATCTTAGCTGTGATTATCTCAGCTGTAAAATAACAAATAGGAGTAGGAAGCAAACCTCCTGAAGTTGGGAGCTGGCCATTTTTTGGAATGGGTGGGGGGTAATTGCAGAGAATGAGATGGCACCTGGGTGACTGGTGAACACTGTGCTGGCAGCAGCAGCTGGGTTTGCTGTTCTCCTGCCTGTGGCTTGAGGGAAGGTACCAGGAAACACTGGAGTAATTCTGATGAAGCTCTCTGGTCATAAAATACAAGATTGTCTCTCTGAAGAGCTAAAGATAAGCTTATTTAAATTGCCAGTGTTTTCCTGGATGATTGGTACTTTAATGAAGGGAAGGAAGATTTGTGGGGTCCAGATGAGAATGTTAAAGACACAGCAGGAAGAGAGAGGCAGCTGGCTGCAGGTGAGCTCTCTCTACTGCAGGAAAATGACTGGCTCCAACCAAGAACTGAGCAAAATGAAACAAAGCAGATGACACACAGAAGAAAATACAAACTCTTTGGGGAATCCAGAATAAGGACAGGAATATTGGTCAGAAGTTAAAAATGTTTGGAGTCTTCCATACATTTTGGGATGTTTATGAGAAAACTGATATAAGGGACCCCTGCAAGGAGATGGCAATGAAAACAGAACAGATAGTAGGAAAAAAATCAAAAAGAATTGAAAAATAATGGTTTGATAAAGATTGCAGGAAAGCAGCTGAGATTGACATATAGCAATGTTGTAGCCTTCAGAATCAGAATTGACCTCAGTAAGAGAAATGCTCTAAAGCCAGAGGGAAACTCATGAGGTCAGCAGCAAAGGGGAAAGGCAATACTTCCATGGCTTGGGGGAAAAGATGAAATTAGGTTAGGAAGATTAGTTAAATAAACACATTTTATAAGGTTATCGATGCATGGAAGAGTGGATATTAACCGTGTCTGTGTCTGATAAAGAACAAATAAGGAATCCTTTTCATTATAAAAAACTCAATTACAGAAGAGCAAGGAAAAGTACTTTTATGTGTCCACTACAGGGAGATGTTTAATAGTGAATAAAAAGTTGTCTCCCAGACACACGAGCTATTTGTGGAAGGATTAAATTATGAAGTGATTCAAGAGGCAATCAGGAGCTCAGGAACAACAAAACACCAGGTGCTGATAATTTTACCACCAAATTATCAGACATGGGAAAGAATATGACAATTCTTTTCCATGGTTTTAAAAAGGTTTTAAAAAGAATTCCAAGACAGAGAAAGCAGGTAATGAGGCTGCTGTTGGGAAAGAATAAAAGAAAAAAAATAGGAACAACTCCTTCATCTTATTGCCCTTAATGGCAGATAGTATTCTCTTGTTGATATTTTTTATCATCATATTCCTTTCAGTGAGGCTGTATATGAAATATATATATATATATATATATATATATATATATATATATATATTCTGGGAAAACATATCTTTTATTAATTAGCTGTTTTCATTTTGCCAAAACATCCAGTTTTTGCAAACATAGATGCTGCTTTAGCAATCCTGTGAAGGTAAAGCAAAGACTTGAAGAGCATTAAGATGAAACTGAGACCAAAGTGCAATGCAGACAGTTGCACTTTGCTCAAATAAACAGGACAGGGAGAAATATGCCTTTAAGAGGAAAGAAAGTGCAAAAGTTGTGAGAGATATAAAGAATCCCTAGTCTTTAATACTATGATTTTATGATAGTTTTTTTTTTAATTCAAACCATGATATAACTTTAAATCATCACATTCACTAGACAGAGGCATAGATCTGCAAAAATAAGATTTCTTCTGATGTAATTTCATTTAACTATATGTTGTGGTTTTAAGCCCAAGTGAAAAACAAGCACCATGCAGCCACTCTCTCCCTCACCCTGGTGGAATGGGGAGGACATTTAAAATAAAACTTGTTGTTTTGTGCAGGTGATGCACAATGGAATCTCTCACCACCCACTAACAGATGCCCCTTCCTGAGCCCAGATCAGCCACACTTCAGGCAACTCCCCCCATTTTACATACTGGCCATGACTTTCTGTGGAGTGGAATATCCCTTTGATCAACTCAGGTCACCTGTCCCAGCTGTGCTCCCTCCCAGTTTCTTTTGCACACCTCCTCAGTGGCAGAGCATGAGACACACACACAAAAAAGTCCTTGCTTCAGCATAAACACAAGTTAATAGAAAAGCAAAACAACAGGGTGCCATCAACACCATTCTCATTCCAAATCCAAAACACAGCACTTTAACAGCTACTGAGAAGAAGTTGACCCTATCTGAAACACAGATACCAGAGTAAAATGCTGCAAACCATCTATTTGAGTGGAATGATACTCTGTATTTCCAACTATGTGTTATGGCAAGAATAAACCATTATTGAACAACTATTCCTTGGTCTTGCATTATTTTTTAAGTCAATACAGAGAAGTTCTTGTATAATGTTCAAGTAGTATTAAAGAGTGTCAGTTATTTGAAACCAACCTTATATCTAGCTTTAAGGATTTAAAGTTTCCCATTTCTTATATTCCTGGTGGTTATCCAGGGTCCAAGCATACAGGTGCAGCACAAGTTTAGCAGCTTTGATTTAACAGAATAATCAAATCTGCACTATGAGATGTGCAAATACATTTATTTTTCCAGGCTTTAGGACTGATCCCACAAACTGCATTGAAGATTATTATCCCACCTTTTTTTTTTTATTTGATTACAGTACACACAGCATAAAATTATTAGCAAACTCTCTGTGCTGGTATATTGAGCTCCTACCTGCACCTAAGAAAACAATGATCATTTGGAGGTATTTATTATCCCCATCTTGGCTGAGAGTTCAGAGCAGCTTTCCATTAGAGGAAACAAGAAATGACAACAACAGACACAGATGACACTCTTTGATGCGAAACTGCCTAGAAAAAAAAACAAGCCCAAAAAGATGGAAAATATAATGGGTACCTACATTCCAACAAAAAATACAACTCAGTTTCTCAAAAAGGATGTAAAATTGGATATCATATGTCTTCTTCCTTCCTGAGGAACCAGTTGGTTTTTTCCCAATATCCAGATCTGTGGGGAGGCAGTTTGATTCCTGGCTCCAGCCCTGTAGCTCTGCAGGACTGAGCTGTGCTGCTGACCTGGCAAAGAAGGGACACCCATCCATTGCCTGCAATGCCATCTCCTGCTCTTAGGCCACCTGAAGGCACTGAGGAGATCCAATTTTTAATTTTTTATACTCTGCTTGGTGCTGTCTAGAGCAGAAGCTGGGTGAGCAGAAAATAAAAACAGAATGTGAAAATAACTATGGGTGAAAAGCCATAGGTTGCAAAGCCAAGTTTCAATTGCTGGTGAATTTGCAGTACTACCTTCAAAGAAAATGTTTCCATGGAGGGTGCAGGCCAGGATTTCTCCTAGGGCTGATCCCAGTATGAATTGCACTGAATGGGAAGTCTGGACAAAGCACATAATGTGTCCTTGCTGTGCTGGAGAGGGAAATTTAATTCCCAGGATGCCACTTGGTGTTCACACTGGGCAATTCCTGCAGGACCTTTCTTTCCATCCAAAGAGCTGCTTTTCAGTGTATTTCCCTTGTGTCACATTTGTAATTTTTCATTAGTATGCTGGGATTTTGTTTCTTTGCTCTATCAGAGGCAGTGTGACTGCTGCCTTCATTGTTGCATTTATATTTTCTCAGATGATATAACTGCAAAATACAGAGCACAACACATAGCAAAGAGTATCACACTGCTTTGCAATCCCAAAGTAGGAAGCCAGAGAAGATTAAGTCTGTTCAGTTAGAAAAGCTTGTTTCTGATGTGTTTTTGTGGTTTGTTTGTTTTTTTCCCAAGCCAGTTATAGGTTGAGATCAGAGAAGTGCTGTAGGTAAACCAAGGCTCATGGAACAGATTACTGTCTGTTTTTATACTTTTGGGACAGGGAACTGGAGAACACTGAGCTGAGGTGCCCTGGAGGGGAATCTTGGGATTGCATTTAAGACTGAAGGGATGCATCCAGTCAGTTGATTTCTCTGCATCAGTTTTGAACATGTTTCAGGAAATATTTCTGCCTTGTTGTGGTTAGATGTTAGATTTCCTATGTGAAAAAATTGAAACTGTCACTGTGGTTTTCCCTTGGCTTTGCAATTTGGGGCTAGCTGCTGCCTGAAGCTTTCTGTGATGAGGAAAAGAGAAAAGTTTATAAAGGCATTTATAGGCATGGCTGAAAAAGCAGAGCTATCAAAAAAAGCATCAGAATTGGGCAGTCATGAAGTGAGGGGGGAAAGTTATGAAAAAATGCAGGAAATATGGAAAAAGTGAGAAAAAAAAGGTGAAGTCCTTCTACACTGTACTTCTCAATTACAGGCTGATCTCCTCACAGCTCTGTTGCTGGAAGAAAATTAAAATTGCTGCAACACAGCCTGAGTGCTCTAAGCCTTGATAACACAGCAAGGCCCTGGCCAGCAGCATCTGTGCACCTTGTCCATGGAAATACATTCCTGCTTTGTGGACTTTCTGGATAAAGGACTCCAAAAGTCCTGGGTCTCCTGATAGTAAAAAAACACAGTCAAAAATTAGAAAATTATTTCTATTTAGACAGTGAGAGAAAGCAGGACAGATTTGCATGGATTCATTTTCTGTATATGGAAACATTTAGAATAGAAAACTGCAATCATTCTATCCAGCATCTAAATAACTTCTGAAAAGTCAGAGAGTAATCCAGTTGCCTAAAGGTTAAGGGAAAATGTTGTACTGCTGAGAAAAATGATCCAAACCTTTAGTGGTAACAGAATGACTGGCAATTTCATTTCATTTAATAGTATCTAAGGAAGATATTTTTTCTTGCAGAAGTACTGTCTTATTTGTAAGCAAGGTAAACTCTTTATCCCATTTTGCATTTGTTTTATCTATGCTTATATATATACCTTGAAAAGCAAATGAATGTACTTTTGTGTTGTAAGATGGAAGATAAGTAGACAGCAGAAAAATGTTAGAAATTTTTTGGGTTTTTCTGCTAGTGGAAAATAAATTTTTCAGTTAAAACATCCAGAAAGTAAGATTCTAGGTCTATTTTTAGCCATGAAATTGGAACCTTCTAAGTAGTTCTTTCAAGCAATAAAGAAATCAAAACTGCCTGCAGAACACAGTTACTCACAAAACTACGGTTTTGCTGAAAACTTAATTTCACACCAAAATCAGTTTTGAGAGAAAGCTTTTCATCAGTCAAAGAGCCCACCATGCTGTTTAATACCCCAGCCAGCCCCACAGTGTCCCCCTTGCTGGTCCTGCCATCCTCCTGCAAGTCTCCCCCACTGCCCCACGGAGCTGTGGGTCAGTGCCCAAGCTGCAGAGAGCAGCTCTGCCTCCAGGGCATTTCCTAGCAGGGAATGGCATCTGGGGAAGGATGCTCCTAGAGGATAAGTCTTCTGAAGACAGCTGTGGATCCACAGGATAAATTATTCTCTCAGTCCTCCCCTGAACAAGGATTGCAGCTGGTTGAGCACCTCACATTTTTCAATAGCTCTTCACGATTTTTTTCAGCTGTTTAAGCACCAGCTGAAGCTGCAGTGAGTGTCAGCTGTTCAGCACTTCTCCCATCACTGGTTATGAGGAGGATCCAGTCCTGGAGCTTGTCTTCTCCATCCTTCTGTCATTTCACTCTAGTTTGGTCTTCTTGTGTCTGCATATAATGGTTTAAAATGTATAAAATGATTCAGCAATGTAACTTTAACTGGAAAAGTGATGGAGTTCCTCATGGGGTAGTCATGCTGTACAACCCTAATGCTGGTGGGAAGGTGTGCTGGCACACCTGCTGTGTGACACACAGAGACAGCAGAGAAGATAGCTGGGTCTATTTGTCTGTCCATGTCCAACTTCACCTTTGATATCATGCTGTTGGCACAGAGATATTGCCACAGGATCAATAGCAGGCATTAATCACCCTAATATGAGAAAAAAATAGAAGAGAAACCAAAAGCAAAAATAAAAGGCTAGCTACATTTTTCCTCTCTGAAAGAATGGATTTCTTGCATTTATTTACAGAACAAAAAAATGTCTCCTAGATTTATATCTGCATATTAGCTTGAAGAATCCTTCAAGGTTTCTGGCAGCCACCTTGGAAAATGCTGTCAGAGCTTTTCAGACATTGTCTCTGAATGAGAGCTCTGTTAGCACCCCTCATCACTGAGTCAGATTGTTCAGGATATCTGAGGAGGCTTGTTTATCTGAAACCACTGCTTTCTCTCCAGCTCTCAGTGTTGGATAGCAATCACTTCTGGGGGTTTTACATCTGAAAGAAAGGATTGCTTTGCTCATGGTGTGATGACTTCTGGATAATCAACTACCAGAACAAGCCAGACACTGCAGTTTGTTCCTCAGACGCACCTCCATGAATGAGGAAGATTCCATCCTGCTCTTCCCAGGTGGAATGTGGCTACACAAGTCTGTTGCAGAATTACTGTGGCTGGCAACAAGAAGTGGATTGCCATGCTGAGGGCTTTAGAAAGGGACATGAATTAGCAGAGCTGCCTTCAGAGGCCTGACACGAGATGTTTGGCCACTCTTATTAACCCATTGAGGCAATGAATGAAAAAAAGCAGCCCTCAAAATGAATTTAAAAAAAAAAAAAAAGGATAAAACTGTGGCACACTAAATGGTTGATTTACTTGCTTCTGGGTAAGTGCTAAATAGAATAGAAATACTCTGGGTTTCATGCATTTATCCAAACTTGTGAAATCTTCCAGATACTGATCTTTCAGACATTAGATATATATAAAAAATTGCAAAAAGTCTCTGGTCCTGGACAGATAGAATTTATGAGGCTTTCTTAAATGAGGAACAAATAAAATACTTTACGAGTGATGTGTCTGTGCAATGTTTTTAGTCATATATCTATATATTCATTTTAAAGCAAGTTTCCATGGCTGGTCTTTATAACCTTCCCATTATGGGTCATAAAAAGTTTAAAATTCATATTGAAGCCAGACTCTGATATACTGATTGGTTTGCCTAGAGCCTGGATGGTCTGGTCATGTCAGGATATGTCTGAGGCTTGACACTCACCTATACCACTGCAAAAAAACTTCAAAGCTGTTTCTGCATTGTTCCCCCACTGCTTTCATTCCCACTTTTTCACAGAAAGCATAGCCTAGATGTATTTTCTTGACAAGCAGGGAGGATTTTCCCTCTAGGAACCTGGCTGTAATATGAAATGCAGGCAGAAGGGCAGTGATTATCATTCTGTGTGTGAGATTTGGGGGCAGTGAAGAAACTTTCACTGGCTTGAAATGGTGCTTTAAGATATTTGAGGTTCCAAGAAAACATTTTTGCATGTTTTTAAAACAGATGGGAAAAGGTAGAAGGATAGTGTCTGAAAACTCTTCTTTTTGATTATACTCTGCAAACACACAGCACTGTGAACCAAGTCAAGGATCAAGGTCACTAGATAATGTAAGACTTTGTTGTAATGGTATTTTTCAACTAATTTTGTCATTATCTTTGCACAGAATTAATCTCCATTTTTAGAGGGGAGTACAGAGAATTTAAAAGAGAAGTGCTTCACACAGTGCTTGCCAAAAAAAATTCAAATATTTGTTCATACTGGATGGGTAAATGTCTTTTAACAATTGATGTCATTATTGATCTGCACTGCATGAGATAGCTGAGTAGGAGCCATGGGCTTCATGTGTAACAAACAGAACAGGGAAACACACATAGAAAAGAACAGGGTTTATGTTTTACAATAGATTTATTAATAATCTCTTTGTGCTGGGGAAGGAGGAGGTGAGACCATATTTAAAAGTACTTAGATGTTGCAATGCTGCTCATTTAAAAAAAAACCAAAACAATAAACAATTGACCTTATGAAGAAACAGCATGTTCTACCTAAAAGCTCTTAAAACTGTAAACTTATCTGTGACTTTGAGTCTTGCCCTGTCTGCTTGTACAGCAGTGCTGTGGGCTCATTCAGCCTGAATGAGGGTAGTAAAATGTGGTCCATTGTGTTTTTCTCATGCCAGTAATTTTTGATGGAAGATGAAATTAGGTTCATAGACTAAATAAAAACCGCTTACAATCCACATAAGAAGTTAATTTTGCAATTTCAGAAATACAAGACCTCCAGAACTCTGTTGGATGTAGCTGAATTGATTAAGCCTATTGGGCAACTATTTGGACTGATTTTTGCTTTGGTAGAGGTAATTTTCTTCACAGTAGCTGTTTTGGGGCTGTGTTTTGGATTTCTGCTGAGCACAATGTTGGTAATTCAGAGATGCTTTTGCTGTTGCTGTGTATGGTATTGTTAGTGCTTAACAGAATCAAGGGCTTCTCTGCTTTCCACACCACCCCACCAGGCTGGGGATGCACAAGGAGCTGGGGGGGGACACAAGCAGGACAGCTGACCCCAGATGACCACAGGGATAATTCAGACCATATGGAATGATCAGTGTAGAAAGCCTGGGGGAAGGTTCAGGATTTCACTGCTCAGGCACTGGCTGGGCATTAGCCAGTTGGTGGTGAGCAATTATTTTAATTTCCATCACTCGTCCTTCTTAAGCTTTATTTATCTCTGATATTTTCCTTTTCATTTCTGTTATTGTTACTGTTGTCATTGTTGGCTTTGTTTATATGTTCATTATTTTTTATTGTTATTGTTATTATTATTAACTGCTCTCAACCAAGAGTTTTCTCACTTTTCCCCTTCCAATCTTCTTGCCCCCTTACAGCCTGGGGGAAGGTTGAATAAGAAGATGTGGTGCTTTGTTGCCAGCTGCAGTTAAACCATGACACTCATCCATGTCAAACACAATGTTACATATTTTTTACTGTTGTCTTGAGCTGTTTATGAAGCTTGTGTAATTCTTGCCAGACTGGTGTCCTTACAGGATGTGCTCTTACTGTGTCTGGCTACAGTCACAGCTGTGACAACAATGTTAGGACAGAGGGTGGAGGTACAAACATCCAGCAATTACTAGGAGTAGTTTTATTCTTCTCTCAGTACTACGTGCCAAAAATATGTTCCAAGTTAGGTTTTGTGGAATCCTAATGCACATGAGACAGATGGAGATGCAACTGCATTCTTCTGCATTATCTTGGGTACACTTAAGCCTAATGGACAACTATTGAGTTTACTAGCTTGGAACATATACAGCACATCTTTAAGTTTTTCTGGTTTATATTAATAAATGTTTTTGTAAATGATTTTTTTTTTTCCAGATAAACTCATGTTGCAATTGAGGGAAACCCATTCCTGTGTAGCAGGTATTTGGCAGTCTGAAACTCTGCAAGAAGTAATTTGACACAAATCCAGCTCCCTATTCAAAGAAATATTAACCTTTCATAATAAGCTGTAATTCCTGCTGAGAATTCAGTGCACACTTAAAAGGGGTTTCTTGTATAAAACTATCACTTTAGTTGACCTCATAGATGAAGATCTTTGTGCAGATCCAGCAGAGGTTATGACTGATCACCAGCTTAAGTACTCTCATCTATTAAAGGACAGTGGAAAAGGTCCAAGAACTGCTTAAGCTGAAGTACCAAATTCCCTTAACAATAGAGTTTCACTGAAAATGGATCTGCCTTGTCTCTATGAGGCAGAAAAACAGGCTGTAGTTTTACCTTCAGGAATCTCAGACAGCATGCAAAAAGGATCTGTGGTATGCCAAAACAGGATATAGAGGAGAGCAAGGTGACTTGGAGACTGCACCTCCATCCAGGTAATCACTGCTTGGGAGTTCTGGAGCATGTGGACATTTCCTTTCCTCTTGCAGTGATTACTGGGGGCTACTGAGGACCCCTTGGTGCTCACAAGAATGCAGTGCTGGGACTGTGTGTCATGACTAGACAGAAAAACACATGTAAGCAGAGAAACACATGTAAGCATGACTGTTACATTGAAACCTGTCAAGAATTTGTAATTATGGACCAATCTGCAACCTGTATGCATTTTCACCTTCTCTGTTTTGCAAGTTTGGTGCTCAAGAAATTACAGCTCCAGCAGTATTTTCCTGTCTAGAATTAGAGGTGGTACATCAGAAAAGGCTCAAAGAGCCAAGGCTGCTTTCTCAAACAATAGCATCAAATACAAACTGAGCTGTCTGTCTCCACTGGAGTCCATCTTTGGAGTGTCCAGGGAAACCCAGGATATCCTTAATCTGCAAAAGTGGGATAGAGAAATTAGAAATGCTTGTAGGCTGCCAGGGTGACTGTACATAGCTCTTTTCTGTAGCCTGGCTGACCATAATGACCAGGTAGCAGCCTTGAAACCAGGATGCAAGTGAAGATTATCAGAAAAATGAAAACATCAATGGCATTTTACTTGTCCATTAGTAAAAATTATGCAGAGGAGAAGAATATAATGATATGCCATTCATCTGCAGCTTCTTAGTAGTAACAAGATTTTCAGAACTAGATCTTTGAATCTAGACTTTCCAGAGGAGACAAATGGATTCAGTTGAGAGCAGAAAGTCTGAAACAAGCTGAGAGTCATGCATTGTCTCTGCTAATCACCATACTATTTTTCTGTGATAATGAGTGACAAGGTCTGTGTCCATCAACATGGAAAAGGAGAAGAATTACATCATTAATCACAGTGGTGTCAGTTCTCTGGAGAGTTGAAACATAGTTATGCACTAGATTTTGTAGTTTAAAGTGTAATTCAATTAATTTCTTTAGCTAAATGTGTATTCAATTAATCCTTATTAATCTTACATGAAAAGACATTGGAGTGGATCTGAGGGTAACGATAACATAATTGTATCTGCACAAATAAAGAGATGACATAAACAGGCATCATGATATAAACATAAGGATAGAATAACTTTCTTACCAATATAACACCAAAGGTCATTTTGCTCAACTTTTAAGTCTCCACCAGTGAGTAGCAGTGGTAGCTTATGGACAATAAGAATGGAGGTATGTCCAGCCAGTGGATTATTGATTCCTAAGCTAAAAGTAGAATTGAACTCTTGTGCTTACTAAGCAGTAAAATAGCCCTTACATTAGTAATTTTGCCCAAAAAATAATTCCAAAATTTTAATTTTGTCGTTTCTGTTTGCAAACACATCTTATGAACACTGGCAGGACTGGGAAAGCACATTTGGCTTTGGGCTAGACAAGCTTTCCAGGACTGCATTTCCTTCAGACTCTGAGGAATTTGGCAGAATTTGTTCACAATCACATTGCTGTCATGAGATCTCAAACAACATTAGGGATTAGTGACAAAGACCAAAAAGAACCCTTGCCCACCCAGTGTTCTTGTGTCAACTGATATCAGTTGTTTATTGCTTCCTTAAGAATATCAGTAGATAGTAAAACTGAAAGTGGTTGCCTGAACCAGCAAACTAACCCATCACTAATGCAAATACTACTGACAGAACTTTGAAAAACAGTGAGGGATGAGAAAGGAAAATGAGAGAAAAAAAGAAGAAACTCTAGGATTTCTGACTCAGTTTTGTGTGATGTCTCTTTTGGGAAAGAAGAGGCTTTGGAGATTAGTGGCTGTAACCCTCTCAAGCAAAAGATTCAGAGAAAAAAGGTCTTTACAAGGCAGTGAGCTGGCACAGGACATGGGATAATGTTGCTTTGATAGATGCTGCAGGGTATCATAGGATTGTACTGTCATGGCCTCTTTAGACTATGGATTGGATTAAGGGAAAATTAAAGCTTGGTTTTCTTTAAAGAGAAAATATTCTTTCATGTTTCAAAGAAAAAACATTGTTTACTGTTCTTCAAAGCTTAAATTAATCATGGAATGCTGACTGGATTTTTATTCTTAATTGGAATCCTTTATTTTAGATCGATGTATTTAATTTTCAGTTGAGTTGAAAAGTCATTTAAAAGACAAGTATTTTTCTTTTGTGAAAAATTGCCTTTGTTTTTAATTTTCCTTCTTTTGAAAGTCCCATTCAAATATAAAGACAAAAATGAAGCTACAGGCTTTGCTCTTAAAAGTGCATCTCTATCACTACTTTTTTGATGCATGAACATGATAAACTCTTTGATGTAGCCTTGAGAGGATCCAAATGTTCTTGGATTCATGCAAACAAAATGGACATATCTTCAAAGCAGAAAATCTTCCAGATCTTTTTTGTCTAAAACAGATAAATATTCCTTGAAAAGAAAGAAATGGGAGAATTTATACTTAAAAAAAAAAAAGGATAGAGTTTGAAGATATATTTCATTCTGTTTACTAGTTGGTGATGCAGGCTCTAAAATGATTTGGTTTTAAGAAATAAAATTTTTATTCCAGTGGTGTTTAGTTGCCAGGATATTTTTGTATGACCCTTATGTACATTTTAAAAATCAAATATGGCTTTTTTTACTGGTCCCCAGCTGGGGAGAATGCTTCTGCCTTTGCAGGAAGAGAGACATTCAGTAGTATGAACATCACAGAGCAGCTCAGGATCTGCAGTTACATCATCTCCTACTGCTTTACTCTTGGACTACTTAGTAAATGAGTTCAGACCCATAAATGCAAACACCAAGAAAATGTATGGCTGGACTCTCAATCTATATTAACACATAACATTATTATTGATATCTCCAGACAGTGTACAACCTCAGACAATATGCCCTTATTAAAATGCATTGCACAAAATGAAGCAGTTGTAATTTTTGTTTGTTTCAGCAGCTGGTTCATGTCAATCAGCCATGAAGCAATGGAAGATCAAGGATTTTGGAATCACAACTTCTAGGAAAAAAAGGAATCAAAAAGGAGATTCCATTTTACTTCATAAGTTGCTTGAACATATTTGAAAGAAATTGTTTGACAAGAGAGTATAGAAAAAAGAAAAACTGAAGAGCATAAAACATTTTGAAATTGAATGCTTCAGTCTTTGTTGATCAAAGTATTGTTTAATTTTCCACTGCCTCTTTCAATGTCATTTGACTAAAAAGTAGGACAATCCTGAGTATCTAACACTAATCCATCAGTGTTCCAATCATACTTGGAAATAACTTAATTCGAAGTTAAGATTAATTCAAAGTCTCATTTATTCTCCAAGACTTCCTACTGTGGAATAAAGTTTGAAATTAAACAGTTTCTTTTAAAAGAAAGAATATAGATCTAGACTGAGATTTCATTACAAAGAGGGTATCCAGCATTGATCAGTTTTTCTTGCAGCAGGGAGGGGATAAAACATCAAAGTATCATTAAGCTTTTTGGTGTAACATCCTTGAGTGACCTGTAGTGAGCTCTGATATTAGGAATTTTCTATCTAGTGCCAAAACATTGTCTTTCAACTTCCAAGAAGTAACCAGTGCTGGTACCTTCTCTACATGACAGGGTGGAAGCTCCCAGAAAAAGGGTTCACAAGATTTTGTGTTCTTAAATATAATGTCCTTCTCTTATCTTACTGTGTGGAACACACAGTGCAGGAAAGAAGGGGAAATCCAAACTGTTCTTAAAAAGTCATAATTCTCACAACAAAATAAGACTATGCAGAGGGACCTGCCAGTGTCCTTCAAAAACTATGACAATTTTGTCATTTTGTCTCAGTTTTGTAGAGAAGTTCTAACTAGCTTTTTGATTGGAGATATATGGACAGGAGATGATGAAAAAGAATGTGGCAAATGAAAAATAAGTTTGTATAAACCACTGGAAAATGAGTTTGTTGCTTATGTTGTTTTCTGCAAGTGTCTCAAGCTGGAGACAAATAGCTGTCTTTCTTGAACACAACAGTAAAACCAGGATGCTTGGAAGCTGATTTACAATTCACCTACCATTGCCACAGCTGTGATTCAGAATTTTGGGTTCACTCTCTGAACTGTGTGTGGTGCCCCAGAGCTGGCTGATCTTGCAAGTTTTCTGCTTTCCTGTTGATGCTTGTAAAGCTACTCTCAGCCTGCAGATACTGAAGAGCACAGGTCTGCTAAGAACTATGAAAAGGGGAGAAATGTTTTATCCTGCAAGAGTAAAGAGGTATCCTAAGTGCTTGAAGAGGTACTGATGTGCTACAACCTGGAGAAAAACTGAGCCATTTTCCATGCTGTTATTTAGACAAGAATGGTTGAGTCCCTCTTTAAAAAGTTAAAACATTTTCCTGTCTTTTGGGTTTTTTTGGCTCTGTTGCTGACATTCTGAGCCTTGCTGGTGAACTTCCTCTGCTGATCCAGAAAAGAAAGCTGCCAATTGCCTGGTTTGAAACAGAGGCAGTTTGTTCTAGCTAATCCAACCAGAAGTGTCCTTGTACACATCATTAACTATTTTTTTTCATACCAGGCAGGGAAAGCAAGAGGCTGATAAATTATTATTCTCTTACCTGCTGGCCACATCTGAATGAACAGGATTGCAAGCAGCTGTTGCAAAGCCTTAACAGAAAGCACTCTTACTTGGCACTAAAGACTTTTCCAAAAAGCAGAGTAAAAATGTGTGAATGCCTTTTCACTCAGCATCATACTAGAAAACTGCTAAAAGTTCCCTGGATCCCACTGGTGATCTGCACTTTTTGCAGCTTAGTGGAAAATAGAAACTGGCTGGAGCCTTTCAGCCACATTGGTTTCTGATTTCTGTTCCCCTTTCTGTTCAGCATTTTTCGGTGCCTTTTGGTCTGCGAACATGAGTTCAACAATCTGCCACTGCTGTCCTAGGAAAATGGGGTATTTTAGTACTTCCTGCATGTAGAGCCTTGCCTCCTGGGTTCAGCATCTGCAGACAACAGCCAAAGGCTATTAGCATTACTTTCTATATTGTTACAGTGCCCAAAAATTCCAGGCAAGAATTAGGCCTGATTGTGATGGGCGTTGAACAAGCACAGCTGGAAAGTCCTGCTCTGAAGGATCCATGGACCTTTCAGCAGTAATCCTGATTATAATAATTTACAGACTTACACTAGTAGAACCTAGGGCAATTTGCCCTGTAAAATATATAAGTATAGTGTGGAGTAACTCATGAAAATGGCACAAAGGCATATTCACATGAAAAGCTTAATCCATGTGCCAAGGTTTAGGAGACTAATTTCTTCCATAGCCACTGGATGATGGGGAAGATACAAGCAGCAGGTCAGTGCCCTGCCCTGAATTGCAGCCTGGAAAAGCTCTTGCCCCATATTCCCTGGAAAAAAAAAACAAAAAGAAAATCACTTCTGAGATGGACACATTTGCTTTCTCTGAGAGGAGACAAAAAAACCCAGTGCTTGCCAGCTTCATATTATTAAGGTGATTCCTAAATATGATGAAGGACTGTGAAAATTCCCATTAGCTGCAGACACAAAAAGCTTATATTTCATTTACTTATAAAAACTACATTCCACCATGTAAAGCAGATTTGAAACTTTTTTAGGACATTTTGGAGTCCAGACACTTAGTGTTATAAAGGAGCCTGAATGGATTAACTCAACCTCTAGTTCAAGAAAGTTCTTATGCATGTCCTAATAGTTCATAGGTAATATTTCATTAAAACCCCACCTTCCTGTCATCTCAGATTGTTTGCTATTATGAATCTCACAAATTCTGAATATACTTTGGAAACATTTTCAAGCATCTTTCTCCACATAGCCCAAAATTATGGCAACTCCAAAGGCTTGCTGACATTTTTGAAGCTACTGAGTAGCACAGAGGTATCTACATGATTCATCTACAGTCTAAAGCAGGTGGGGCAACTGAAGACAGAAATACTTGATTTGATTGTTGCTGGTTTTGGATTGTTGCTCTATACAATGTGGAAACTGAAGGCATTATGGAAAAGAACAGGGCAGGACAATTGGGGATAATTTTGTAATTTATGATGCATGGAGTCACTATGGAAAATTCATTCTTTCATACTTGGTAGGGATACCATTTGTTGTCAACAAGGCTTCAAGTAAATATTGCACCATTATTTGCTGTTATATCAATGTTATGTGTTTCAAGTACTGTCCCAGTCTGGGGTTCCTCCCACAAAGTACCACAATTTTGCATTTTTTTTTTTAATATTTTAGAAATCTGGAATATTATGAAAAAGCAGCAAATTTCTGCTGAGGAGTGCTGGAAGACCTTTACTAGATAAAGATGCTCAGATTTGGGTAACCTGTCAGGTAACACTGTCAGGAGCTGGAGACAGAGGGCAGGGGCCAGACCTGGAGCTCAGGTGCTTGCACAGGAGATGCTGCTGGCTTTCCTTGGCTCCCAAGGAGCCACATGTGGCTCTGGGACAGCCTCAGGAGATAGAAGAATTAGCCAAGTTATAGGCAGAGAGGCTTTCCCTCATTTTTTCAGAAGTCTGTGGTGTGTTATGCTAGCAATTATTACTATTGATAGCAATGTGTGCTATATCCAGCACATTTATTATGCTTAACATTAACAACAGATGCCGTAGGATAATAATACTAGTGCAAAAGGAAAAAATCAAGCAACAAGTTAAACAACTGTGAAATTGTTCATTGCTTCCTCAACACCCCATTAATCACACAGCTCACTGATGGATATTGGCTGAGAAACAATGTGACAGATGGTGAATAAAAATCAGTGTCTTTTAAAACCCACAGCAATATATTTCAGATTTACATTTTGGGCCTGCATCTCTTCTCCTAGCCATGAGGTAGCACAGCATAAATACATATCTCTGTGAATAACTTCCTCCTTAAGGAAAGGAGGTCAAAATCATCTTTAAGACAAAATGTGGGGACACTGCTTAGAAATATATAAACTTATTTTGGAATTTATTTTCCAATCCATTATGGAATTTATGTTACCTGATAGTACTAATATAAAATGTAATTGATTGTGTATTTAAAAGTCAAATGGAAGTAAAGGATTGTCATTGAGAGATTGATTTCCAGGTGACACAAAGAGTCATATTTGAAAGTTTTTATAGAGATTGCATAGAGGAAGGTTAATTCTTTTATCCTGTACCCACTCTTCACTACCATATTTATTCTGCAGTCCTTATATGATGGCTTCTTCTATTGCCAAGACCACAGCTGACATAAAAGTCAGGTGGATTAATCCTCTCCTCTTTCAGTAATTTTCAAATTTTGCTAATTTAGTAGCATTTTATATGTGGTGTGGATACCTTTAGAATTTTCATGTGTTTAGGTGTATAGATACTATATTTGTTTTGAAAATAATAAAATTTAAATAATTAATTTATCCTCAATCAAAACTACTTGGGAATCCAAGAAGAATAGCTTTAAATATTTTGGATAGAAAATAAACAAATTTCAACACTTCAAATGTTTTGTTTACAAAAAAAAAAAAAAAAAAAAAAATCTGATTTCCATTTCTAAGTGAGGTTTTTCAGACTTCTAGGCTGCACAAAGATTTTGCCTTGTGGCATGTTGTCAGGCCTAGGCAACAAGAAAATACCTATGAAAATTCTCTCTCTGATGAAAGTCACCCACTGATTTACACTTAGTTTTCTCCCTTCCATCTTGTTATTTCACTCTGTGATATCTGACACATTTGCTTTCGATTACTGAACTGCTTTGGGCATGACCCTTATCTAATTTTCAGAGCATCTGTCTCTTTTCAAAGATATACTTATCTAATATTCCACTTATGGTGCTTATTTAGATTAAATATGGAATGTGAGCACAGTGATTCATGTCAGTGCCCTGGTTCCAGCCAGGACAGGGTCAAAATTAACCCTGCCCTGGCCAGTATGGGGATTCAAAGAAAACCCTTTTGCTAGAAAAATAATGATTCTGAATTCCAACAGGATGAAAAATAATGGATGCAGGATTCCACTATGTCTCTCAGCTTGCAACCACCTGGGCAGAAAGCAGATAACCAATAATAGCTCTTCAGATGCCTTACCTGAAATAGATGTGCAGGCTGCAGCAAAAAGCTACACAGAAAATGTGGCATTATGACCTGAGCAACAAAGCAAGAGCCTGGGCCAAAAGCCAGGAGGAAGAATCATGCTCCAGCTGGCAGCTGCAGCAGCAGAGCCCCAGCTGTCCTCAGAGGTGCCAGCTCAGAGCAGGGCTGGGCTGGGCTCACGCTGCATGGACTGGGGTCAGCCCAGCAGCAGGATGCTGCTGGCCCTGAGCAGTTTAAAGGGCTGGCATCATGTGGGCAGCTACAAAAGTCAAATCAAGAATTTTAGCCTTTTTCTTTAGTGGTTGGATATATTAATAAGGCAAAATCCAGCAGCCAGGTTTGGCTGGCTGAGTGTAGTTAAGGGCACATAACATTGTCTTGCCAACCTAAGTTTTAGATCCAGCCTTTTTCTTTGCTTCTGGTTTGGTTTTTTAATTGGATATTTTACTGCTAATATTTTATGTTTTATTGTTGCTGTGGTTTTGGGTTTTTTTTCCTAGAATTCTTTCATAGCAGTACTCCTAAAAGAATAAGCACAGCAGCACTGATGAAACTTCTGGTTTCCAAAGAATCCACAATTAAAGCCCATTATTTCAGTTTGTTTTACAAGATAACACATTTTGGAAAATCCTATTAAAAGTTAAGTACCAAAATACTCATTAAAAACCAATTAAACATCTTTGAATGTTTAACAGCTGTAAGAATTTTATATTGTGACTGAACTGTCAGCAATAACATTTTATTAGCAACTCTCTGCTCTGTAAAACTGCAGGGAGCAGATGCAGTGTATCTGAAGCATATGAAAAACAACTTCACAAAGTGTAAAATCAGAAAATCTGGATATGTTTTCATTAAATGCTTTGATGGTCATGAGCTGATTGTAAACAGAAGTGTCAGGTTAAAATCTAGCATGTTAAACATCACAGACACTGTATACTACAAGTAGGTCTATGAGACAAAGATCAAGTGTTGAAGACTGTACTTCTAAAGCAATTGCAGAATAAAATAGGTGTTTACTAACAGAAACCATGGATGGTCCCAGTCCTGAATATGATCCAAGCATATGTCATTCAAAAGTTAGCATCAACATTGCTTATTTACACTGGGCAACACAAGCAAAGGTGAGTGGAATTGCTGCATCTTGCAAATGAAAAGGAGAGTTTTCAAATCTGCCATTTTTCTAATCATATGATCCTTTAAATGTGCCCATATAACTACTTAGATCAACCTGAGGATGAGGCTCTAACCTTGCATCCTTACAATCATTTCTTGGGAAAACAAGTTGCCATAGGAGAATGACCTGCTGCAGCCAAATTCTTTTGTTCATCTGTTTATATCTTCCACCTGAAAGACACAAGGCAGCTGCCCACTCACCCTGTCTCCTCCTGCTTAACATGTCCTGCACTAATTTATACTCTGGTATGGGTTCTCAGTGCAGACAGAAAGGACACAATTGTATAGACAACATGAATAGCTGTGAATTAAGTCTAAATTACAAAATAAGAGGCATGTGAATATGACATGCAAATACACCTGCATGTCTCTAATTTCAAACACCACTTATTCATTGTATCAGAGCATCAGCATCCCCTTACCACAGAGAGATACCTTCCTGAGGGATGGCAAACCCAAGGTATGTTTGAATATTTTCTGGGTTATGCAGCTCAGGTGAAAATAAAACTCGCTTACCAAGTAAATTTGATCTTACTTATCTATTACAGGGTTAAGACAAAGATGTTGTCTTTTAACCAGAAAAAAAGTCATACAAGTTTTAATAGCAGATCTAAAATTATCCTAGATCTGCATAATTTTTATTTGGGTTTTGCAAAAAGCCTTTGCAAAGTCTTTGGGGAGATATACCTGATATGCAGTCAATTATCATTCTTCAGAGGAAGAAAAGTGTAATTTTTTTATATTTCTGATACTGGAGCTTGTAATGAAACAGAGCACATGTTTTTCTCCATTCTGCTGTCAGCTATTTTTTGCTTCTCTTCACTTGATGCTTGGCAACAACAGAATTTATTTTCCCTGCCTGCATTGACTGAAGTGATGTGATCCCTTCCTTCCTTGCTCTCAGCACTACTTGAACATTACTATACACTAGCAGAGGGTAAGACATGCCATTAGATATTAACTTTACAGACTGAAACAGTAGCTATCTTGCAAAGTAGAAGTATGGGATGAGAGAAGACAAGTCATATACACCCTGGTATGTGAGTAGTCTAAATCAGAGCAACATCACGACACAAAGGGGGAAATTTCTGCAAAACTTTAATTCTCTTTCTGAAGCTTTCTGAAGACAAAAGTTGCACATCACATGGCTGTTACCCAAACAACTTTTCTGCAAATTAACCAGTGATTTTCACCTCCAGTGAGGTCGATAAAATATTTCAAACCCATCTTTTACAAAGTATGCTCATTAAACAAAATAGACATGGAATCATTCTGTTCTAAAGCATATAAAGTATTTCTCTAGAGCCTTTTTTAGTCCTCTTTTCCACTCTGGTAATAATTAGATTCTAAGAGTGAAGTGCCATACAACTTTGTTAAGGATGACAGAATGACTCCTTTTCTGCTCATTGCAAGGTGCTTGCAACAGCACACAGGTTCATAGCAGGAGGGGATGAAATAATACATTACCTCAAAGGTTCTCCAGGGACAGCTTAGAAACTCTTCTCCCTGAACCATTGCAGCCAGCTACATTTAGACCATTCACAACCAAAGATTTGGTTTAAAGAGTGTATCCAACAGGAACTCATCAACATCTGTCACTAAACAAGAATTAAAAGCCTTAGAAAGAAACCTCTTCTCTGAACCCAGGCCAAAGTCAGTAGAATTGCTCTAATTTCAACAGCCTCAAGCAATCACATCCAGCACCTGCCAGGACAGCCACCCCCCAGCCTGAGGAGCTGGACTTCTCCAGATTTCTACCCTGCTTAACAACTGTCATCTTTTAAGACAACAAAGGCCAGGAACTCCTCTGCATGTAGAACATATGTTTTGCATTTTGCAGGTGTGATTTGAGCCCTGGATAATTAATTTGCTGTGTGTGAGCTGGCAGGCAGAACAGGGACATAAGGTATTATTATCATTATAAAAGGGGGAATTTAGGCACAGAGGAGTAAAGATAAATATTTATTAATTTGAATGTCCTGTTTGAAGAAGTAGGGTCTGAGTTTCCAGAGAGCTTTGTGCTATTTAGAAATATGTGCTCAAAACAAGATGAATTGCAGAGACTCCAGCTGTGGTAGCTATTTATGCTTTTATAAACCAGAGTTCCCAAGTCAGACAGCTGGGAAATGGGTAAAAAGAAAACAATCCCAAAGACTGCCTATGAAAATTTTGGTTCACCTGACCTGTCCAGGACTATTCAAAGCACCAGTGGGTAAATTAGAACTAGGCCCCAGTGTCTGGGGCAATGCTCCCTGCATATGTGACTCCTCTCCCTTCAGTACCTGCCTCATCCTCAGCTCAGTGTCTGTTCACTAAAAGAAATTGAGTTTCTAACTATTCCCAAACCAGCTCTATGCAACCTACAAGGAAGTCCTGAAGTTAAAGACCACAATGACCATGCACAATGTAACTTCTAAAATTGTCATTTTCTCTACAACAGCTCTGTTTTGAAAAAAGAAAAATTATTCCATTAGAAAAAAACCCCAACCAACCAAAAACACAGTAGTTATTTAGTATAAAGGAGTCTCAGACTCTGAAATCTGGGCATGTGATCTATTGCTTGTTCATTGGGGCAAACTGAAGAAAATCCCATAATTTCATCATATTGATGAATATGTTTCCTATCAGAAACATTCTGGTTCACTGTTGTTTGAGCTAATGAACCTCCATTAATGGACTGCCATTCTCCTTGAGGCCCAGCCCTAAAGAGGGAAAGAGATGTTCTGAGACCAAGTTATGAGTCATCTACCAGAAAGAAGTGAACTTTGGAAACCCTGTTGGCTTTTTACCCAAGAAAAGCCAAAATATGATCATGATAAAATCATCCTCAATCCAGCCCTTTCCACCTCTGGCTCTTCCTCCCTCCTTACTGAGCAGTCCCTTACACCAGCTGAGCTTTGATGTTGAGATTGGTAGATAAATTTTGGGATGAAACCAGTAAATTCTGGATCTAAATGAAGCGTACCTGGCCCTGTGCTCCCCCATGTGCTCCCCTCTTGCTTAGCCTTATTGTTAATTTTACTTTCCAGGAAATATACCTGGCAAGCTTTAGTAAATAACTAGTCTGTAAAAAATACATGAGCAATGATAAGAAAAGTTATATCCCCATTGTATTATTTCCCATGTTTCTTTTTTTGGCTTGAAAACAAGCAAAATGAACAAAAAAACCCAAACCTAAAATAAAATGACAACTTTTTTTAGATAATTAAGATATTATATTTTATATTGGCCTGCATCTTAAAAAACGGGACAAGTATATAATCAGAAATTAAATTAAAATATTCAGTCTGTGGTAGATGCTTAAAAAGAGGATTTAAATTCAAATGCTTAAATTCTAGAAAAGTTATATAACTGAAAAAGGATTAGTAGTGAGAAATATTCAGTAGGTTTAAAATAAAGCTGGATCTGGAAGTAAAAATTTTAATTTCACTCCTTTTTTTTTCCAAAGTAATGAATATACCAGTTTATGAAAATTATTCATAAATTCATGCTATATTTTGATCTTTTGTCAACAAGAAAAATAATTTTACAATGCAATTGAGGAGCATTTCTTAACACATTGAAATTTTTTCTTTTACTCTCTTGACGTGACATTTTGATGAGTGATTTGCCTAAATTTGAAAGTTTAAAAAGAAAAAAAAAGAAGGTAGGAGTCAGTTTACCTTTCCATTTCAGGAGTTAAAGTTTAGTACTTTTTTCAGGTGAGATCTTCAGGAATTACTCTTTTGCCTGGTTACCAAATTGGAAAAAAAAATTCTCATACACCTCTAAATATGTGTCATATCATTCCTTCATTTATCAACTTTCATTTAAAAATCTGGAAGTGAACACACACACACACTTTGGCCCTGATCCAATCAGAACATAATTACATATGTAATACATATGTAATCACATCTTTATTCACAAAGTACCTGCATGGTTTTAGCACAGGATTAGGTCCTCTTGGAATTTAAATCTTCAAGAAGATGAGACAAAAAAAAGTACCTCCAGAATATTTATTTTAAAGCTGAATAGGATTTAGGATAAAAAGCCGAAAAGGTTTTAGGATAGCAATGTCTCCCATTGTTATTCTAAAAATCAAAACACTTCCCAAACCAGAAAATGGACTCTTAGTAAGAGGATTTCTTTTCAGAACAGCTGATGAACCTGTGACAATTTGGCATTTAATTCCTATTAAACCAAAAAGGAAGAGATTGAGCCCATGATGTTATTTGGCAGAGGTTTCTGCACTAAAGGAACAGTTGTTCTTGCAAAGGTTTCTGTCCCTCTGGAGTCTCACTTAAAGGAGTGGCTTCATGTAATTTTATGCTACTGAAGAGGGAAAGAGGACTAAACAAACCAAACAACCCATATCAAACCCCAGGTGCTTTTATTAATAAGTGAACTTTGTACCTCTGGAAGATCTTTTGTCACAGTGTAGAGATCAGTAATTTTTAACTGGCTGCCATTAGCCCCATTTGGTAAAGGGGACCAAATAATCAAAATTATACCACCCAAACAAATCACATAAAAATCAAATATTTCATCAAAATGCTGACATATTCAGAAGAAACTACTGGAGTGGATGAGAACAGAAACATCAGGTGTTAGCAATATATAGGGAGGGACCTGTATCCTTCACAGAGTTTAGGCAGTGTTAGAGCAATGAACGAAATTCCACATGAGCAGAGGCAATTGACCTGCTGTGTCAATGTATTCATCAGCCATACAGTCCCTGGAAAAGATTCTTCCCCAAAGCACTGCATTCAGCTGCTGCTTGCTGCTTCAGGGAATTCTGGCTGCCTCTTTAATTTTTATCAATCAACAATTAATTAGCAGTTTCTTACAGGAAACATCTGATAAACAAACATAAAATAAACTCGTACAGAATTCCCTAATGATGGTCTCCTCTTCAAAACACACTTGAAAAGAAAAGCTGGTATAAGATCTTTTAAAAAAGGAAACCAAATAAACACTCTTTAGTTTCAAGTGATTTATCCAGGGTGGAAGACGGATGGTCTTTGCACATTTGCCAATTGTTGGTTTATACTTGGCAAATGCAAGGACCTGCAAAAAAGACAAAGACAGCACTACAAAACTACATTCCCTCCTTGCATAGGTTTGCAAAAACCCTTTCAAACCTCAGGGCTAGGAGTAGAGCAGAGAAAAACTGGGTAATTTAAGGGAAGACTAAAAGGCACTTTTGTGTGAACTGCTTTAATAGCTACTTGAAAGGCAAATATAAAATTCTTATTAAGGTTATTTATTAATCGGGTCTCATTCAATCTCACCCCTGGGTCTTGCCTGAGTTTCAGCAGAAATTAAGCTCTTTGAGATGTAAAGAAAGAACAATACTACTGATTTTTTCTCTCTCTTGTTCTCATAATGAGTTGTAACTTAGAAATGTTCTCATCTTGCCAAAGAACACAACAGCAATAAGAAACAAAGATAGTATAAACAATAGTGGAAAAAAAAGCTACAAGTTTTATCTCTTTAGTGCTAAGGAGACCGTCCACAACCTCAACTCCTTCATTTGTGATGTGGTGATAAAATTGCAGGATGTCAAATTTGCTGGAAAGTTAAAAAAGAAATGTTGGGATCAAGTATGGTATTCTACAATAAAAAAGTGGACCAATAAGGCAAGGTGTAAGAACTGTGAGAACTCATCATGCTATCTTCTGAGCAAACACGGAAGTTTGGACAACTCATTTTCTCCTTTTCAAGACAGGGGGAGGAGAGGATCCAATTCAATCATAAATTTGTTGTCATTGCCCATCTGGAGCAAGAGCTGGGAGACAGCTCCAGCTCTATATTCAGAAGAGGCAGGCTGGACAGTTTGACCTTTGAGGTCAGGTTTTGGAAAGCCTTTCAGAGGATGTTTTTTTTATGATAGATGGCGGATGCAAACAAGTCTCTGTTGTCACTAATGTGTGCTCATGGCCTTGAGCAGAGCATCTTGGTGATGTGAGCTGATTTGATCCTCCTGACACAACAGACTCTGAAGAGGATTGAGGAGATTTCCACCACTTTCTCAGTATGCATTTCTCTCCTCTTTGGCCAGTTGTTTTCCAGTGCCTCCTCTTTCATCCAGACTTAGAGTCATGCACAGGAAAAGGGACTTGTAAGAACAGTACCTTTCTGGTACTGTGGCTTTAGCCATCCCCAGAATTTGCTTCTCTATAAACACAGAAGTACATCTGCAGGACTCAAGGGTGATGTTTGGGGACATCCTGATGTGCTGCAGGTGTGCTCTGCCCAGCTGGGAGCAAATCCCAGGAAGGAACCAGGCTGCTGCTGGAGGCAGAGAGCTTCTGGCAATCACAACTGCAATCATTCAAAGTGAGAGGGAGAGGAGAGGAGAGGAGAGGAGAGGAGAGGAGAGGAGAGGAGAGGAGAGGAGAGGAGAGGAGAGGAGAGGAGAGGAGAGGAGAGGAGAGGAGAGGAGAGGAGAGGAGAGGAGAGGAGAGGAGAGGAGAGGAGAGGAGAGGAGAGGAGAGGAGAGGAGAGGAGAGGAGAGGAGAGGAGAGGAGAGGAGAGGAGAGGAGAGGAGAGGAGAGGAGAGGAGAGGAGAGGAGAGGAGAGGAGAGGAGAGGAGAGGAGAGGAGAGGAGAGGAGAGGAGAGGAGAGGAGAGGAGAGGAGAGGAGAGGAGAGGAGGAGAGGAGAGGAGAGGAGAGGAGAGGAGAGGAGAGGAGAGGAGAGGAGAGGAGAGGAGAGGAGAGGAGAGGAGAGGAGAGGAGAGGAGAGGAGAGGAGAGGAGAGGAGAGGAGAGGAGAGGAGAGGAGAGGAGAGGAGAGGAGAGGAGAGGAGAGGAGAGGAGGATCCTGCCAGCCCTAGAGGAACCTGGGATCTCTTATGCACATGTTGATGTTGCTGCAGTTCTCCTTTTACTGAAAGCTGGGTGTCCAGCCTGGCATAGTGCTGGCCCAAAGCTGGAAGAACTGAACAAATCCACAACAATTAGAAATCTCATGCAGCCAAGCCACTGGGCTTTGTATCATGAGTTGTAAGTCAGCTGCTGCTTTGAAGAATGGTTTTGGACTGTCTTGTATGCCTGTATGTTTTATCAGCTTAGCCCAGTGCTACTGAATTTGTCATTTTTCCATTTTGGAAGAAAGGCTGTTGAAAGGCAGCAAAACTGTTAGTGCTCTGGAGGATGTAGCCCTGCCAATAGCAAGAGGTGAGTTTCAGAACAGGAGCTTTAAAATCCTCCTGCCACAGCAGGGCAAAGAATGATTTGATTTGCTCTGGTGGATGATCAGGCTGTACATACAAATTCATTATCTGCATTCCATGTGTATGGGGAGATTAGTAATGCACTCGAATGTGTCTCTGGTGGCTGAGGAGTACATCTGAATTCCTTGCTATGTCTCCTGACTTCACAATTGGGAATGCAATCAGAAACACTAAGCAAAACCTTTTGAATGACAGTGGTAGGAATTTGTCAGTCCTGGCTTGCATGATATGATTTTTAAACCTTAAAACACAAAAGTCTCAGGCCTGTATTTCACACCAGTGCCTGGAACAAGGTAGAAGGGGAATTTAAGGCCCATGAAAAACAGATTGTTGTCCCAGACAGACACCATGCAGTTATGAAATTAACTCCTTGGGTTCCTCCCTGACTAAATCTCTCCTGGTTCCTAGACCTACTCTCCAAAACGTCCCCATCAGACCAACTTGCAGCCTACCCCTAAGCACAGCCTCTAAGCTTCCTGTGGGATCAGATCAGACCTAGACCACATACAGCTGTTGGGTCAGGCTGCTCTGAACATGCAGTAACATTTGTTGCAAGGTAATGTGGCTGAGTAGCTACAAATCATTTGCCTTAAGGAGGGATATGTGGAGATACTTTTCCTTAGTACAGTTTATACAAGAATCTGTCTGACACATTTTCTTTTTGATGTAGCTCTCTTGCTTCACTTCCTAATTTTTAATTTCCAGAATCCAATCCTCTCTTGCATGTTCTCATGCTGGCCCAGTGGATCTTATATTTTGCAAAATGTAAAGAAATAAAAACAATCTCACTTATAAGCTTCTCTCAGTTTCTTGTCCGAACAAATGCTTCTGATATGCCTGGAACCTTTGATTTTACTTGGTAATTACACAATGTTCTTAAAACATTGATAGTTGACTGCTAAAATTAGAAATTCACTTTTAGGGAAGAAGCTCACCAGTTAAGTAGCCCTTGAATCAGATACTTTCCTTCCAAGCTCCAGTCCCAGCAGTGACCATGCCATTATCATCACTTTGCTTGTAGAGATTAACTAACTGCACTTGGATCACAATTCTCTCCCCTCTGGACCCTGCCCTGCTACGAGTTCTGTGTGAATGATGCTTCAATCTCTACTGAGTCTTGCTAAAGTCATGATGGTGCCTGAGGATGAGAGATGACCAAGCTTCCACATTTTGATATTTTATTAATAAAATTTTTATTGGATGAATATAAATGAATTTTAATAGCCAGCAGTGAATATTAATGAATAGGGGAATAATTTTTAGTTTCAACTAGGGCTAATAAAAATTTATAGACCCTTTATTTTTTAGCAAAAAGTAAAAAACACAATTTATGTGGATGTTTTTTGAACTTCAAAATGTGCCCAAAGGTACATGGAAAGATTAACATTTGAAAGAACATCTTCCTTTTGTTTTGGTTCTTTTGCAAGCAAAGTCTCAAATCCATACTGGTAAAACTGGCTGTTTTCAGAAATCTGTTTGAAGAATAAGACACTGTCAATAATCTATGCTCTACAATTGAATATCTAAATACCTAAACACATACATATAACATGTTTTATTTGCCTTTTCCTAATTTAAACAGGAACAATTGAAAAACCTCCAAAGGTTCTTAGCTTCACTGTGTTTTAGGTTGAATTTATGAATAAATGAAATTTGCTAAAGGATTCTGAACAGTGCCCACTCATTATTAACATTTTCCCATTTATAACTGTGTGTGAATCTCAGTTACAATTTTCTTTCATTATGGAAAAGTCCTTTTCTTTTCTATGACTTTATGGAAATTAGTATTTTAAATACAATCCTTTTTCCCAGCTCCCATTGTGAAAGTAACAGAAGAAATACATACTGTGCACTGCTCCCTTGGAAGTCTGGATTTGTCTTTCCTTTTATTGAGCACATTTTAGACTTCATATGGTTTTTAAGAAACCCAGTGCATCACCTTGTTTAATGGGCAGTTTTCATACAGTTCTTTTTTATTCTCATGCCTTGATTTATGAGTGATGTGACTACACACATCTTCTGCTACTCAGACCCCCTGAGAAGCTCTTGGTATTGATGTATTTTATAAACCTCTTGTATTATATTGGCCCCCAGGCATTTGAAGTAATTAAAGGCAAAGGCTGCTGCTGGAGCAGCTCTTTTGGGGTGTAGTGACTGTGAGCAGCTTGGCAAGGGTGCTGCTGCACCTTTACCAGGTTCTGAACATTCACAGCCACAAAAGTCACACTTTGCCTACTGTGGAAAAGCAAGGGACTGTGTAGAGAAAAACTGATAAAGGGGGTTGTGAAGGTTAAACCAGTGAGAAAGGAGTTTGTGTTTTCAAAAAGAGTGGATCTAGATAATGGTAAAGGGAACTTTAAACATGATGATCAATGAAGCAAACTCCTGTATAAAGAAGAAATGAGAACCTAAAGGGTGCTAAAAAGTGAGCACTCATTCATTCTATACCATATATAAACTCTGACATCCCACAGCTGTTTGAAGTCTCCTCTCTGAAAGATTTCTTGTAGTAAAACCCTTGTCTGAAGGATGAAAAATATTTGAAGGTATATAATGATCATGAACAAAGAAATATTATTTACAGTAACATAGAACAATAAATAATCTATTATCTTGGGGTTTTGTTGTGTGGGGCTTTTTGTTTGATCCCACCCTTACCCTCCTCCCCAGAAAGCTAAAGTTTGTCCACAGATTGGAAAGACATCCTCAAGATACAGATAAACAGATGCAAAAACTACTACTGGTAGAATGTCAATAAATTTGTATATCCCTAAAAGCTCTGACATTTCTTCAATATTTTGTTCCATTTAAAGGGGTCATTAAAACTAGACTTTTTCCCCTCAAAATTTTGTCCCAAATGTGAAATCCAGTTATATGATTGTTATATTTGACTTCATTAACACTGCATGATGTGCTCAGTGTTCTCCTCACCTGAACAGAGATCAGGAAGGTGAAAACAGCTGCATATGATGGAGAATTTGAATTTAAAAAACAGATTAGCCCTCAGAAAGCCTGTTAGTACCCTGTATAAAGAAAATATGATTAATTTCTTCTGAATGAACATTGTGTGCTAGTTAATGAAACTATTCATTAATTGGTTGTTGCAGAAACATCAGTTTTGTTTTTGTAACATGAATTTTTTACTAGGAGTTCTCTATATTAAGTGCACAACCCATATGTAGTTTGTACACTGGCCTATCTGTAAAGGATTTAGGCATTAATATTTGAAAACTGATCCTGTATTCTGTTCAAGCCAGGAAATGGATTTTATATATTTATGTATATGCTGCTGAAAAGCTTGTATTTGTTACAGCTAAGGAGAGAATCCTTCTATCAGAAACTCCATAAGGGCCAGCTACAATAAATTACTGCCAGCAGGCTTCAGTTCTAGACCCAAATTGAGCATCCAATGCTTGTGATTTGGATGAGTTTCTGACATGTGGGATACAATAAATTGACTGGAGTCTTTCAACCACAGTATTTATCAAAGTATTCTGTTTACTTTTCTGCCAGTTTTACAACTAATAACCCATTAAATTACCTTATTAAAAAAAAAAAAGAAAAAAGAAAAAAAAAGAAAAAAACAAGGCAAAATCAAAAGCCATTTATTTTCTTTGCATACATTTAAATGAAGCAGGGGCTTTTCTTGCTTTGGTCCATGACTTTCTGTGTGGAGGAAAAAATTCATCATGCTTTTGCATTTTCACAGTAATTTCCTAGAACCCTATTATTATTTGGTGGTCAATGACTCTTAACACCCTTACCAGTATCACTAAGAGATAGTTGTCAGCTTCTTTGATAAATGGCAGCATTTTTTATAGCAAATCTGTAAAATGCCTTTGGTTGCCAAATCTAATAAAAGCTCAAAAGGAAAAAAATTTTCTTCTAGCTGTAGGCAGCCAGCCATAAACATGTAAGATGAAGAAGAAACAAAAATGCTTTATTCTTTTTCAGTGAGCTCAATCTCAAATTCATCCTTGATAAACAAATCTTAGAAATATAACTTATGTCTATAAGTGGATAGAACAGAAGGCCAGCAAATTACTGAGTTTCACTTTTTAGTTTTAAGTCATAGAACTTATAAGTGTTTTTTTCCAGATTTATATAGCATATATTCAGTCAAATTTTATACACTGGATATGAAGGTTCTAACTGAAATAAAGCAAACAATGAGCTGTAAGCAATATGATCAATACAAATTCAGTGTTTAAAGGTTAAGGATCTCTAAAACACAATGGAAGTAATATTAGGTAAATTCTGATAATAAAAAATATGTAGTGAGTTGTTAAATAATTTGGAATGGAAACACACTTACTAGATGTTTACTTTATTTACTACATAACCCATAGATATGGTTATATAATATCATGAGTCAAAATACATGGATGGGAAATCCCAAACTGAGCTCCCTGACAAACAGATGCTACAGTGACAAGGACATGAGTGACATTTGGAAAGGAGCTTTCAGATCAGGAGAAGACATACAGACTTTGAGGTGCTGAAGCTGGCACCAAAAGTCTTAAGAGTTTGTCTTTGGTTGTGACCTTGTGCAGAGATGATGATCTTACTCAGGATCTTTAATTCAGATAGAGATGAAATAGATTACAATGCAGATGGTGGGATCAGTGAAACTGCTAAAGCTGAATTAAGCCCTTGCAATAAAGTTTTCTACAGTATTTCTGGAAATATGTCACAGTTTAAGCCTAGCTGAAAATTAAGCAGCACATAGCAGGTCACTCAACCCTCCTCTCCTCAACCAACCTGATGGAATTGGGAGGAGAATCAAAGTAAAACAAGTAGGTTGTAGATAAAAAGGGTTTAATAGGGAAAGAAAAAGCCACACACAAGCAAAGAGAAACAAGGAATTAATTCAGTTCTTCCCATGGGCAGGCAGGTGCTCAGCCATCCCCATCACATCTAACAGTGACTTGTGATAACTCCAAATGTCCCCACAGCTCCTCCTTCTTCCCCCCACTGTGTGTGCTGAGCATGATGCCAGGGTCTGGAATATCCCTTGGGTCAGCTGGGGTCAGCTCCCCTCCTCCCAGCCTCCCATCACCCCCAGCCCCCTCATCAGCATGGCAGAAACAAAAGCAGGAAAGGCCTTGGCTCTGTTAAACTCTGCTCAGCAAGAACAAAATCATCTCTGTTTTATCATCAGGTGTCCAGCACAGATCCAAAACACAGCCCCGTGCCAGCCATCATGAAGAAAGTAACTCTACCCCAGCCAAACCCAGCATAAAATGGTAAGTAGAGGTTTGAGGTCTTGCCAAAATGGAACAATTCTGTCATTCCATTTGGGGAGTGAGATTCTTCCTACCAAAATTATTATCTGAACTGATTAACTGTAAGAAAAGCTTCTGACTCACTAGATGAAATCAGTCTCTGATCAGCTATTTACAGCTTGCAAGCAGAAGCTGGCAGACATGCTTATCTGTAATTGCTTTTTTATTGAATTTCCATATTGACTGTAATCTGTATATACATCCCCATAAGTCACTGAAATAAAGGCATAGACTTCATGGCTTACTTTAACAAGTGTAATCAGGAAGTGACAGAGAGGAGAACACAAGAGCATGACAAACTAGAACAAAAAAAAAAATGATGATAAACATTCAAATACTTCTCACAGTTATTTAGGATTGTATTGTGGACTAACTGTAACTCACAGACACTCCTATTACAATGGGAGCCTGCAGTTAGCTGGCATTTTTTTCCTCTGCCATAGAAGTATGAGCCTGAAACACCTGCTGAGCTATTAAAATCATCAACATGACATACTCCCTTATTATACAGAGGAGTAATGCTATTTGAAAGCTCCTTCCAGCCCAGTCTATCACTAAACACTCAAACCAGAACCAAGGCTCCATCATGCTAAAATAGAACTACAGCAGAGAAAAACAATATAAGTCACAGCATCCTATTCTGCATTGCACAAACATCCTCTTTGATTCAAATACATATAAGTATTTCTGCCTCTCTTAATTAGCATAAAGACTTATTGCAGAATAGAAACTTGAGGCAGGAAGGAAAATAGGCAGGAAATAAAAAGACCATTCAGAAATATACAGTTCAGTAGTTTCCAGAATGTATTAGTATTTTCTTTGCTTTCCTGTTCCAATCCTCCATGAATCTCTACATTATTTCTTTCAACACAGGTGGCTATAAAAAATTCAATCAGTACAGGAAAGCATAAGCTTCCACTCCCTGCCTTTTTCTTGTTTTCCATGCCTTGCCTTGACACTTAGGGACCCACCATTGGGATATTGTTGAGACAGATATGGATATAAAATGAATTGTCTTGCTTTAAAAATAGGAAGTTCAGGCCTCCCAGATTTTAACAGCTTATTTTTCTGTGCCAATTTGAATTAATTTATTGTGTCATGGGTCAGAACTAGAGGCTACACTTCTGCCATACCCAATTTCTCCTGCAGTTGGTCACAAGATCTCCTGCCAAGGGAGGCACTTGTGAGACTGACAGCACCATTGCATTGCAATTTGGAGGGGCTACTGCAATGTACCTTATCCTAATAATTTCAGTGACCTTACATTTATTTTCCATGTCACTCAATTTCTTTTAACTGCGAATTATAGTAGTGATTACACACAGGTGCTTTGTCATCAACATTTTTAAGTTTTTTAAAAATTTATAGTTTTTCTGTGGAAGATGCCAGATGTGCTAGAATAAAGAGTGAAATAGTGTAACAGTAAATGCTATATTTATTACTATAGCCTGCACTTATATGATATATATATGTGTACATAATAAATTTATAAATATATATAACTGTACAGGTGTAACCACATGCCTGTTCCTTTTGAAAGCTGGTCTATAGCTTGATAATGAAGTGTTCAAGAAGTGAATTATATGGGCACCTTGTCCTTTGCTATGGAATTTTGGATTTAAAATGGTTTTGAAAATCTAGCGCAAAATGTGAGCAAAATCCATCCCTACCTGACCTTTTCCAGAAGTAAAAAACTTCTGTTCCAGATAGTAAAACAGGTACAAATGCATACAGAGTTAAAGAATCTAAGCTAATGTTAAATCTAATTCAATATATAAAATCTTTGTTGTAGTATCTTGCTATACCTATTTTTTTCTTCTTCTTCTATTTCCTAAATGGTAACAGTCTCTTTTAAAAAATTGCAGGAGTAGGATGGAGCAGCATGGGGCATTTGCTGTGCTACATCAGACCCTGTTTTGGAGCATTTTTAACAGCTCATATAATGATTCTCACAGAAATTGCCACTGCTGCTGTAAGATCTACTTGATGTTTCACAGAATATCTTGATTATACAAGTAGAGTCTAAGCACACTCATATTTGTGGATCTGATCTCCATGTGTCTAATCAGTCTATACTCTTTGCATTCTTGATTGGCAATCAACTTCGTTAAAGCAAAATTTGAGAAATTACAGGAAGTCTAGTTGCTGGATCAAGGAGAAGAAATATGAGCCCACTGTGAATACCTGATGAATGGAAGGAGCCTGTGGGACAAGACAGATGTGAAGAAATAATTCACCCTCCACAGAGAGTAATGAAGAGGAAAGTAATTCTGAGGTCCAAAACAAGATCAAGAAACAGAATAGAGAATTTTTTGAAGACATCAAAGAGGAAGTTAAAATATCCATGGTTCATTAATATTTGGAGCATAACGTTCTTTGAAAGGTAAAACAAAAACTTTGGTAAAAACATCTAATTACTGCAGAATATTTGAAGTCAGAGACCTTACATTAGGCTGGAGCAGACAGCCCTTAACAGAGCTCATCTATAGTGAGCCAGTGAGTCTCATGTCTGAGCAGCAATAATTGTGGTAGATAATAATAACAATGCTATACATAATCTAAGCAATCTATACATAATCTAAGTAATCCAAGGCAGGTAGTGTAGCACTAAAGAGTGGCCAAGAGCCAATGAGTGTGCCTTTTGGGAGACTGCAAACACTCTGGCAAATAAAATGTCAATGTTTTATTAAGAGCAACATGCTCTTATTAGGATCAAGATGAGCTTTGATGAAAAAATATCAGTTTTGAAAGAACCCCTCAGCCTTGCCATAAAATATGCATTTCATTTTAACAACTGGAAGAAAAGAAAATCAAATTACTCATCACCCCATTGAAAGACAAAACAGCAAATTCATCCATATTAAAACCTCCCCAAGTATGTCTGTGGCTTTTAAAATGAGCACACATTGCTCCAAAAGCACAGTGGGTGGATTGATGATGCAAGCAAACACCATCAATCCACCTTGCACCCCTCCAGGCCCAACCTCCCCTCAGCAGCAGAGCAGAAACTTGCCAGAGGAAATTCTGAGCTCCCAGAGCATAAAGAGGCTTTCAGTTCTTGGGTATCAGTGTCAGCTTGCAGCATCTGAAAACTGGAAATGCAGTATAAGCTGAAAAAGAGACACTGTGGCATCCTGCTCCAGTAGTACTGCAGGATGCTAGTTTGCATGGAATTTCTCCCTAACAATATCAGTGTTCACTGTAGATTTTAGATCTGTTTTTGCTGTGAGAGCAAATCTGAGTCAAAACATAGAGAATCCTTACACAGTTGTTTTTAAAAAATGCATTGCAAAGTGCCATTTTTCTGTGTATATCAGCCAGGGAGTCACAGCCTTTATTTTCATCTCATTTTATTGATTTTTCCAAAGATAGACCAGAGAAAATTGATATAATGTGAAAATTGCTCCACTGTATCTTTTATATTAAAACAAAGCAAATACCTCTGAGAAACAAAATCATTTAAAAATTAATAAACCAACAGGTAAGGAACAAACTGGTAATAATATGTTTGTCCTTAGTTAATGCACACAAAAACTTGTGAATTGACAAAATTAAATAACAAAATCCCCTGACCCCTGAAATAAAATATCTCCTCCTCTGCAATAAATGTTCAGGCATTTTCATGTCATTAAACCAGTAGTTAAGGAAACTGCAAAGTGAACAGGCAGGAAGAAAAATGCAGTCTAGACACAGCTGTACCTCAGCAGAGGAATACCATGCAGTCCACTTTAGATAACACTGCATAATATTATGTTTCAGATAATATATCAGAGAATCATAGAGTTGTAGAATAGAAGGAACCTTAAAGATCATCTAGTTCTAAACTCTCTGACAGCAGGGGCACCTACAACTACACCAGGTTCTTTAAAGCCCCATCCAGCCTGGACTTGGACATTTCCAGGGATGTGGCATCCATAACTTTTCTGGGCAGCCTGTTCCAGTGCCTCATCAGAGTAAGAAATATCCAACACAGTAATTGCTATCTGAAGACATGGTAGCAAAAAACCTGCTAAGTAAAAAAAAGCAAATCCCTATTTGCACCAGTTTGCAGTTGATATTCTTTTTAATTTCTCTAATTTGAGGTTTGTTCCTTTATTATCAATGTCACTGTTTGCATTAGGGAGCAAGATATGTCCCTTCATTGATTAAAGTTCAGCAAGGGAATAAACAGAGGCAAGTAGCCTTGAAAAATTGTGTTCTTTGTAATTTAAACAGAAGCTTGAGAAATCAATCTTTTTTTCCATTGTATTTGATGAGACTGTTCAGATTTATAGTTCTTCCATCATCTGACCCTGAAAGCCAAAATAAATAGTTGAATATTGAAAAATGGAAGAATACAAGTAAATATTATGGTGTCCTGGAACACAGTGCCATCCTTTTCAATGATAAAATGTGACCAGATCTGCAAAAGCAGCACCTGCACATGGTCCTTAGATCAGTACCATCAAACTGCACACAGTTAATAGGGTCAGCTGGCAGCAGGATGCTCACATGAGACAGAGAGAATTGGCACACCACAACAGCCTGTGACAAATGGAAGCTGAAAATGCTTATTTTAAGCTAATGCAACATGAGAATAAAGGCATTTCAAACACGTCTTTTTGTTGTCCCACCTGCTTTTTCTTTCATCACTGATCACACAATAACGTGAGCAGCATGACACCATCATGACACTGGGTTTCCTAACAAAATGAAATGAACAGAAGATAAATTGGACATAAACATAAATATTTTGGTGGTTTCTTTCTAAATAAAGTGAGAAATCCTTTATTTGAGGAGTGGCATTGGTATTCAACTAGCATTTTAATCTGAGATTTTAAAACTGCCAAGGCAATGTTGTCAGACATGACAGAGTTAATTGATAGCAAATACCCTACAAAGTTGTTCTAAAAGCAAAAAGTCATTATTCCAGTGTTCCTTCTCAAAGTGGTGAGCTGCTTCCTGGCCTGTGCTGTGAGTGGAAATCCATACTAGAAGCTGCAGACTAGTTTGCTTACCTGGAAATGCACATTTGAATTAGTACACTGGATAAAGAGCAACATGTGTGGATTGATGTGCATGATACGACAGATTCTCAGTGTTTATGATCAGAGATTCAAGTAGGAGTAAGGGGAACAGTTTGTAAGGGCTTCTTTCTCATGTTATTATGTTTATAGGATGCTTCACTTATAAAAGGACAAGTCCTAAATAAAACATTATTAATTGTCCAGTCATTTTAAGTTTCATAAATATGTAGTGAAAATGGCTTTCAGAAAATATAATTTTGAAGGGAAAATTAATAATAATTATTAAAATGTTTAGAGAAACCTTCTAAGGCAACCTTTATAAACTATATTTTATATTAGACTAGATTGGAAAAAAGAGAATGCTTTTCTATGTTTAAAGAAAATTACATATTATATGAAAGAAGAAACATTTTTTGAGCAAAGCACAAATTATTCTGAGTTGAAGGGATGATGTTAATCAAATTAAGGCAGTTTGAGAGAGAAGGATACCTAACATTTGGGGACATGGTGTAGAAAGAGTTTACAGAAAAAAAAAAACCAAAACAGAATGTAGCTTTTACATAGTAAGCCCTGTGGGACCACAGGATGTAGCAATTTATATATAAAATGTGTAAAGAAAAATGCAGTGCCAGACTGTATATCTCACAGAAAAAAAGGCCCTTATGCATAATTTTATTATAATACTTTTGGTAAAAGTACATCATGGCAATACTTACTTTATCCCTAGAGTACAAACCCATTGAACAAGACAGTATCACTTACCTGAAATCTGTGAAGTCAGATTTAGTCCAAGGTATAAAACAAAATAAGATTCCTATCCTCATCCAACATTTTAATTTTGGGGCAAAATGCACAAATTACTGGTTTAACTAATTAGAGGGTAGACTTTAATTGCATTGTATGAAAGCAGAACTCTCACTGACTAGCAGCTGTATCTCCTTTTTATTTTTTTTAACTTCTATTAATTCTGAAAACAATTGTAAAACTGAATGACTTAATGTATCATTTCTGCTGCAGAAAAGTCAGGATTATATAAACTTGTGACAGATTAGATAAACATATTGCAAAAGCTGTTCTGCAAGTTATCAAATCTTTTTCTGATCTGCTCTCTGTATTTAATAAGTACAGCTGGACAGGAAGACTTTCCAATCCTTTTGAAGTGTATCCTACTCCACACATTTCCAACTGCCCAGAAGAGAAAATCTTGTGATACATTTATTACAAACTTTGAAAACCTAATATCATTTACAGACTTGCTTAACTCATATAGCTGAATAGTATTTGCTTCTACATTAAGATCCAGACAGGCAGAATTCAGTGTCACTGAGTGTTTGACTCTCAGATCTCATTCTCAAAGGTATTTGTGTCTAAGGTATCAGAAAAACTACAGATAAGGATTCTTAGAGCAAAAACACTAGCAGCAACAATTAAATTTAAGGCAACATTATGTTTACTGTATTTCTCCTTTAAAGGATTTCTCCTTCAAGGTATTTCCCCTTCAGAGCATTTCTCCTTCAGTGTTCCAGGGTTGAAGTATCAAAAATATTCCACCCATTGTCTATGGACAGTGGTAGCAAGAGATCCCAGTTCCTACTGATGCCATTTCCTGCAGCTCCTGTGCATCTCCACCCACACACAATACCCCTGAAGCTTTTCTGAGTCCTGCCTCCCAGATCCATCAAATGCTCCACACTACTGAGATGAGCAAGTGAAAACATAGTTAGGACTAGTTCAAAGCTTGAGCTGCTAAATGTTCTGCTCCTCTTAAGGATTTATATTTGACTGAACTAAGTAATTTTCTTTAGTGGTATGATGCATTTGGATCTTGTCTGTCTATCCAGTCACTGGTTCTCATCATAGTTTTTAGAACTGAACATTTTGTAACATGCTATCCACTGTCGACTTTAGCTGAAATTAACTAATTACTTTAAATACTGCAAAAGGTAGAGAAATGGGCTAATGAATTGAGAAACTGAATCTTCTTCTCTTAGGAAAATAGAAGAGAAGTTATAAAAAACATGCTCAAGCATCTCCACACTGTTCTGTTACAATTCACTTCCTCTGACTGCATCTACAGCTCAGCATCATCAGCACAGAAAATTTTGAAGTGCTAGAAGCATCTTTTGCTGTCCTCCAGACTAGCTCAGAAATCAACAGTTTTCACATCTTCATCCCATACAAAATATTTATCCAAAAAAGTAACTTTTGATTGCTAGGCCAAGGACAGAGGCTGAGGACCAGACAGCATTAGTTGCTGTTTATACATTGCAGATCTTGGAAAGCACTTGATTACTGACTGAATATCTAAGACAGCATAAATCCCAAAGGTGACTCAAGGCCAAACACTTTCTAACTTGAAGAATCAGATATACAAGATGTCTCACAGGCACAGCAAAGATAGGCTCTGGCCTCTCTGAGCACCCTGTAATGGAGATAATGAAGACAGAACAACAGCTGGAGGCAAAATCTCCAAAGAATAAGAAAATATGACATCTACTGATTTGTATAGAGGATGCTTTTCTTAGAATTTTCTTCATTATGCAATTTTTTCTATTTACTTGAGATAGTAGCATGTCCTGAACATAAAAAAATGAATGATAAAAGGGGTTTGATGACAGTATTTTGAAGGACAGAATGGAAACTCTAATGACAGAGGGCTCATTAGAGAACAGTAATATGGAGAACGGCTCAGAAGTACTTATGGGAAAAGGAAGGGTGATATGTGAAATGAAATTATAATAAATAAACTGAAGGTGGCTGAAAGTACCTAGATGGAGCTAGGGCTGTGAAAAGGTCTCTGATCACAAAGGTATGTGCTCTGAATGCCTCCTTTAGTGTCACAAACACCAATGGGTCAGACTGTGTGCCTTGTGCCACCAGTGACAATGGCACATCACCACCAGATAAGTATTTAACTGCTCAACATCAGGTACAAATCCCTACAATGCACTGAAAAGAATTCTTTTTGATTGGAGAAGGGGACCTTTGCTGCCAGAGGAGTTGCATCTATGCAGATAGACCTATGCATTTTATTGAGAAGCCAGAGTCTGTAAAAGTGTGACTCTGGGCCATGTTGTGCAACTCTCCAGCTGCCTTCAACATCCTGCTACAGCTCAAGCACTGCTTCTTCCTTATGGAATTACCACAAAGCTGAAATAAAAACCTTTTAGTTAGCCTTTCAGTCTGCACTGATTCAGGTGAAAGCTGAGAAGAGAATGAATGTATGCATCAAAGTTAGAAACAGCTCAAGATCTTAAATCAGCTGTGAAAAAAAGACAATAAACCTAAATGAGCCTGTTTTGAAAGGGGCACTACAGCAAACCCTATGCAAAGAGCACTGGCTACACACATCCCAGTCAATGAGAGGGAGTCCTGCTTAACACTGATCAGGATCTTGTCAGGAGGCTCGTGGGGGGAACATTAGAAATCATAAGAATCATTAGAAATTAACCCTGAAATGGGTCAGACCATAACTTCAATGTTTATAAATTTAGAGGAAGGAGGAGGAGGAGGAGGAGGAGGAGGAGGAGGACCATGGAAGCAGACATCCCCCTGCAGCAGGGGAGACCCCACAAGGAGCAAGTGGATGTCCAGAGGAGGTTCTGACCCCTGGGAAGCCCAAGTTGGAGCAGCTCCTGGCTGGCTGTGAGGCTATGGAGACAGGACTGGAGGAGATTTGCTGGCAGGACTTGTGACCCTGTGGAAGGGATTGGAGGCAGAACAGTCTCATTCTGAGGAAGTGGAGCCCCTGGAAAGGATCCATGTTGGAGCAGGGGAACCCTGAGAGGAGGCAGCATCAGTAATTATATAATGGATTGACTCCAGCCTCCATTCCTCATCCTCCTGCACTGTTGAGAGAATCAGGTAGAGAATCAGGAATAAAGAAAGCCTGGGGAGCGGAGAGGGGTGGGGAAAGGCATTTTTAATTTTTGGGTTTACTTCTTATTAAACTACTCTGACTTGATTGGTAATAAATTAAACTTATTTCCCCAAGTCAAATCTGTTTTGCCTGTGAACGTAACTGCTGGGTGATCTCTCCCTGCTCTTATCTCATATACACATGAGCCTTTTGTCATATTGTGTCTCCTCAGTCCAGCTGAAAAGGTGAGTGATAGAGCAGCTTTGGTGTGCAGCTGGTGTCCAGACAGGGGATCCCCACCACTTTCCTTTCACAAGTTGTAAGAGAAACTACACTAATCTTCTAGGATGCTTGTTAGAAACAAGCACTTAAAATCTGGTGAAGAGGTGTCCTATCTGTGGTACTTTGACTTGGACAATCATTGTCAAATCAATTCTTTTTTAAAATGTCTTATATACTTAGATGTATAAGTACAGACCTGACAGGTCTGGTTCATGCAATTCTTATGAGAAATGAGATGAGATCCATGTTGAATTAACTTCAGTAACACACAAAATAGTCAATGTAATTCCAGGTTTTATCCTCAGCTTGGTTGTGCTGAGGGCTGAAATATGAAGCCTGCAGAAGCATTACCTGCACAGCTCTCCTGCATACTGTTCTCTGCCTCTCCATGCAAATGCACACATTTCCTGCAGCAGCTCTAGAGCACTGCTCAGCCACCAAGGGAGATCAACATTCAGCAAGGCCCCATATGAGCCTCTGCAGCTCTTATAGACCCACACTCATAGAAACAGCCTGAAGAGAACTAAGGAGACATGAGGGAAGATGTCCACCACAGTCATGTTCTCATTAAGCCCCTTATCCACCTTTTGTGGAAGAGTCTCTGGAGCCAACACAGACTAGTTTTCCTGTCCCACCACGTCCTGGGTGTGAACTAAGCACAGAGGATTCTGTCTATAAACCAAAACCTGTTAGGTTTTCCTCTCAATATAGAAATGCTACCCTGAGAAGGAAATTTTTCACTGTTTGTAGACTATACATCTGCTTTGCTGCCACTTCAAGGACTGGAATATTTATTTGCATTTAGTATTTGTACACTTTTGCAAGTTAGGTTGAATATGTTGCAAGAAATGCAAAATCTAGATATATAGCAGCCTCAGAAAAAATATTTTAGCAACAGGTAAAGCTAAGATTAGTTATAGAAGAATCAATTCCTCATGTTAGTGCTGTCCCAGCACTTCTTGATTACCCTATATGAAAAGAACTGTACACTGAAGGGTGAGCTTAACCTCAAACTCTTGCATGGCACACAGGATGCTTAAGTGGATCAAGCTGTAGACTAGGATAATACTCTAAATCCTGGAAGTGCCAGAGATGGATTTATTATGAAAAAAACCCAATCAGCTATCTGATTTTTGCTGGGAGCTGACAACTTGATTCTGCCATTCTTAATATAAGTATTTTATTTGGTAGAACAATACAACTGAATTGAAGCATGTAACTGGAGAACTTGAAAAGATAAGTCTTGATTCTGCAAAAACAATGTCCTTTCAGTGACTACAGACAAAAATTTTTCAGCCACAGTTACTACCATAAAAATGAGACTAGGAAGTATAAAGAGGTGACATACACACATCTGATGAACACAGATCTTAGTGTTTACCAAAGATACACACTTCATATACTCACTTTCTACATAGCATTTTTTTCTGTTTGACAGCATTTCTGGTTTTTTTTTTAAAAGGCATTTCAGCTTACATGCTGAATATGAGGCTCTGGAGACCCCCTGAGCTCATTGTATGTGCCTGTTACTGAGGGCAAAAGAACAAACTGCATGCTCCAAATATAATGATATAAATAAAATTCACATTCTTATTCAGAAAGAGGTTGATCTGCATTACTTTTAAAATAAACAAAAAAATAAAGTAAGAGGATGGCAATGAACTAAAAATTAGCTGTAAGTTTATGAAAGATTTGTTAGTACTCCTATGAGAACAACAAAATTAGGTGTTGGGATACCATTTAATGCAGTGGCAAATAAAAAAAATAGGGAAAGACTGTGGATCTTAAGACTAGGATTCGACAACTTTTTTTTTTTTCAGAAACATGTGCTTTTGGTATTCATCCTAAATGCCCAGATATAACAATCTTTGGGCAATACAACAATGGATTTTTGGCAATTAACATCCCAGAATATCATAAATTGGAAATAATTTATTTCAAGTATATTCTTACCTCTCATGAAAACAGAGATGGAGAACTACTTGAAGGAATGAAATAATTTCATATATTCTTCAGCAGTATCTATTTCAATCATTAATTTTGTAAAGCTTTAACACTGGGACTGACAAAGAGGTTTAAAATACGTATCCCATTTCTAGCAAGGAATAGGCTGCTAGCTTCTGCTTTAGATAATGCAATTCCATTATTTAAATGCCTAACTATTTCCATTTCTTTCAACTCAGCTAGAAGCAATACAGTGTATTCAGTTTCTCCCTCTCCTTGATAGGCATTGTCACAGCACTGCAATTTAAAGGTTGCAAATATTTCAAGAGCTGATTTAGTCTTCTCACAATGTACAGTTGCCTTGAGTATTTTTTTTCACTCCTGTAGGAAGCCCTGCAATAGATTTTCTGGGCAGATAGTATATTGTCCATCATAAGAAAATTTTCAAAACCAGACTAGATGAATACAACAGAATCACAGAATTGTTCACAGGAAATGTAATTTCTAATTTAGATCTGGTTTTGCAGAATCCTGACTAACAGATGTGCCAGTTGGAGGCAAGTCAAGTTTCACCTTCTCTGTAATAGACTTTTAGATAGTTAGAGACAAATATCAAGTCCCTCTGTGGTCTTTTCTTCTCCAGGCTGGGCAAAAACAGCTCCCTCAGCACTCCAGACCACTCTAGAGGCTTTCTGCTGGAGCCTCAAAATTGTCATTTTGTCTCTTATAAACTCCACTTTGCAAGAGACAGACTTGAACACAGCACTCCCAGTGTGGCATTGGAAGTGCCCTCCAGCCATGAGCCCATTTCTTGACCTGCTGTTATTTTCATTGCTGCAAGGACACACTGCTCACTGGTGTTAAACTTGCTGCCCACAGAGGCACCCAGGCCTGGTCCCCATCTGCCCACCTGCACCCAGCTGCATTTTTCTGTCACTATGGAATTATTCACACACACTCATTTATTAAATATATACAGTATTGCATAGTCTGTATACCATATTTATATTTAGATATATGTGCATGAGTTAATTTGGAATAAATAGGTTGTTTTGTGGAGCCTTTTTATGACTTTACTCTCCTAACATTCTTGCTATATTCTTTGGTATAATGCTGAACACAAAAGCAGATAAGTTCTCCTGCTTTGTATACAGAATTAGGTGAACCCTTTACAGCCTTAAGTGAATAAAATATTTTCACCTGGTTTTATCCTTGAATGCTGTTGTGCTTTACAGTAGAATAAGAAAAAACATGGGCCATTTATTATATACATGGACCTGAGCATCTTTAATTATATTTTAAATTTTATCAACCAGTCCTTGAAAATCAGTTTTTCTGTTAATGGAGCCCAAATGTGACATGCACGTCCTAACAGTTCACGGACCTTTGGAGGATCTCAGAGGGGTTTAAATGCAGTAATCAATAGTCAGTGGCAAAATGACCTGCTCTTACGCAAAGCATAGCTGAGTCACAGCAAGTTTTATCAGTGGCAGCTCTGTGCTGGAAGTCTTTAAAGTCATCAGCTTTTCTAAATTCTGCTGGCAGATGATTTTTTTTTTCTTATGTCTAACATACAATGCATAATACTCAGAGCTGTTTTTTAAAGGATTGATAGGAAATGAGACTATTATTCTGCATGTTAATTCAATGCCTTATTTTTTACATATGACATGGTTATGGAAAAGTCTCCAAGAGCAGATACTGGCACCAACTCTGAAGATAGCATTTTGCAGCTTTGACACATATTTTTCAATTTAGAATCCCAAGAATTTGTTATGTTTGGAGTCAACTCCTGAAGTAAGGAGGACAATGAAAAAGAAGCCCTTGGAGACATTTCCAATGGCACTAGGGGACCAATGCCATTGCTAAAGTATCTGAATGCTTCATATATTCATCCCTCTAGAGCTGGTGGGCAGGCATGAATTTGTCAAGGGAAAGAAACAGAGCAAGAGAAAAAAGGTTGAGCAGCTCAAGGCCTATCTTCCATTGGAACTGCCAAAATGAATTAATTTCTCACTCAAGAGGTAAAGTTCTAACAGGAGAGTATGAAGTTGTTTTATCAAGTGTCTCCTTACCCAGGCAAGCACTTGAGAAAGTTTGCAGTTATCTGTTCTGTTCCTATCACATAATCCCCAGGACTATCAAAGATTCACATAACATTTGGCATTTGGTGGGTCAGAATGACACCTGTGCTGCTAGGTATCTAATTCCACAACTGACAATACATTTTCACCTCCACACTGTTACATTATGGAGTATCAATATTGTGCTGGGATGTGCTGTCCACTCCTGAAGGAGCATGATGGTGATCAACCAGTTTGGCTGTCAGCTCAAACATGTCTCTCATTATTTTCTGCAGCAGATCTCCAAAAAATAGGTGATCTATCTACTGAAAAGAACCTGTAGAGAAGCCAAACAGTTTATCTCTGTGATGGGAGCTGCCAAATATCTGCAATCTCTGATGGAAGTTCACCACTGCACCCCCCCATACCAGCTGAACCACGGATCTGCTGAAAGAAATTGCTATTTCTATACTTTGTGGCTTACCCCTTGTTTTACTTCACCTGGAAAACAGGGTAGGGAATGTGAAGGAGATGATTAGGAAAGGGAAGGAGATGATTACTTGGTGTGAGATGATTGAGGCACAGCAAGGACTTACCCAGTCATGGGAGACCAGACTATACAAACAATTTTGCACTCTATGGGGTGCTCTTCAGAGCTTCCAGTGAGAAAGATATGACACCTTACAGGTAATCTATTCCTCTCTTTCACCCTTCTTACCACCAGAAAAGCCTTCCTGATATGAATCCCTAATACCATGACATCTGACTTCTTACCTGCAGCAACTAAGTGATCATCATCTGTTTTCCTTTTCAATAGGTCTTCCCTTGGTATTTTTCAGACTGAACTGATTTTCTTACATCTTCTTAGACCATTATTATTGGACAGATGATCACTCTCACACCTTACTGTTGGTCTCTTTTCTTATCCAGCTTCTGCTTGATGGTTAAATACAGTTCTTCAGAAAGAAGCATCTGTCTTATTTAAAGCCAGAGCCACAGTCCTCATTGCCTCCCATCTGGGTCTGAAATTTGAAAGCTAAATGAACATGGAAAAGTGATAATTCCTTACTACAGTAACCATATAGTTACAGTTGCTTGGCAGCCTCTTTTCATTGTTGCAGAAATGTTTGAATCCACTTATTTCTTAATGAAATTTTCCCTAAGTTAAAACAACTATTACAAATTTTAGGGGTTATTCAAAAGTTAAAAGTGCCTACTGAAATGCATTCACCAAGAGAAAATTCTACTTTAAAACAGTTAACTAACACCCAAAATTTGAAACCAGGAAATCATTTGATTATTTGCACTAGCTGAAAAATCGTCATGGCCACATGCCTCTTAATATTTTAATGAAAAATTTTAAAAATCTAGGAAATTTCTAGTCACAAAATTATTCTGAAACAAATTTCAAATGTCATTCTTTAAAACATCCAATATATACATTTAAAAAATATATATTATTTTTAAAATGTATCATATGAATTACGCAGATTTACTAGTGATTTGGGAATGAATTTTCTTCACAGCATGTTGATAGCACATTCATACCCTATGAAAGACCCTGATGTCTCCACATTTCTGATTATTTTTTACTGAAACAGGACAGATATTCATAAATAGCATTTTCTCACTCCCCACACAATAATTAGTTAACCAAATCTGTCTCCAGCCCAGGGCTCTAGATATGAGGCATCACTTGGGGTACAACAGCATTACTGACTATGTGTTTGAGATACTGCATGTTCTATGTTCCTTTTTTCCTCCAATCTCTCACAAAAACCTGTGACAATTGCTCCCCTAGCTGACTGCCCTTTAAACTAATTCTCTCTCTTTTTTTTTTTTTTAATTGCCTGGATGCTTCAGAGTCTGCTTTGCTTAAATTGGGCTGGCCTTTTTAATCTTTTACGTTTGGTGCTTAAAATGTGAGAGTGAGTGTCCCCTCCATTTCCAGGGACAAGGGGCATGAGATATATTTGCTGCTGCTGGCTGTGAGCCAGCACCCCCTTCCTTTTTTCAGGTCAGGACCAGCAGCATCCTGCTGGTGTGAGAGGAAGCAATCCAAAGCAAGCAGCTCCACAGCACCTGCAGGAAGCACCTGATTGCCTCTATCTTGTGCCTGAGAGCAACACCCCCTGCTGAGCTCCTGCTGGCATTCTGAATGCTACCATGTTCTCCTACTGCAGAGGGTGAAAATAGGTCCAAATTCACATTGAAATGGGTGGTATGATATGCCACCCTGTTCTGCTTCAGTCTGCTCCTGCATCATGCTAACAGGAAAGTGTTATATGGTATTAATTCAGGGAGTGAGTCTTTCTTCTCACTGATACAAATGAGATTAAAACCCTTGGAAGTCACACCTAAATAAAACAACAATATGAAGCAGGATGAGTAACCCCTACCAAATAACTCCTGAATTCCATTCACAGAAGTTTGGACAGCCAGCAAGCCATCAGCACCAGGGAAGAAAAAAACCTGGCAGAGATGCTTTTCCAGCTGACACATTCTGAGATGCTACAGGTAGTGAAAAAAGAGCATTATCAAATGTTTGTGGGGATTACATTTTTCTGCTGACAAGTACTGCAAAGATGTTTTAATGCCACTTGGTTTTGCATATACTTTGCTTGGAAATGTGTTCATGGAGTACACCAATTAAATGCTCATTTAGAGATTTTACTATGATACAAACTCTCTGCATTACCAGTATTTTTCCTCCAAATAGCAATAAATCTCTCTGCATGTACTGCAGTCAGTTGACAGGGTACAGCAAGGCTAAGGAGCAACCAGAAAGAATTGTACTTGTGAATGACAAAACACAAGTGTTACACAGCTAATTTTGAAGGCCAGGGCATGATGGGATGGCCAGAAAGAGAAAGACCACATGCTGAAGGCAGCCAACAGAGGTGACAAATGCATTCATTTGGGCTTTCAAAAGTAGGAAGAGTTGGGAGACCTCTAGAGGCAAATACAGGCTGGCTGGAGCATTTCTTGGGCTCTCCCTGGCAGTTCCCATACTAACTGCCCATAGCAGGACACACAGAGTAGTTGTGGGTCAGGAATCACAGGTCATCTTCATGTAGGAACAAAAAATACTTAACCTGTAAAAAAAAAAATAAATTTCTCTTACTCAATTCTTAACTTTCCCAAGAGCTCCTCTTGCTCATTGCTAGCACACCCTTACTATTGATCTCAAGCAGCTCCAAAGGACAGTAGGAGAGAAAAAAGTGCATAAAAACAGCTAAATGAAAAATAATTTGAATAAAATGACAAAGAGATTCTAGAGACGTATTTGGGGAAAAGAAAAAATTAAAGATGATGGGTTTTCAATCTATGAGTGCCAAATTGAAAGAAAATAAATTTTGATTTTAAAAGCATAACAAAATCTACCACAGAAATGCCAGAAGTAGAATCAGAAAAAGGCTTTTAGGGTTCTGGAGAAGGACTCACAAAAATTCCCGTCTAACATTTCCAGATTAGGACATCAAAGCAGATGAGAAGATAAGCACCCTCCTCAGTGTGAAACAGCCTTTAACTACCTTTCAGGAAAATACAGATTACTGGGACAATTTCTAGACCTTTTTGCCAGATAACTTACTGTGATTTTATAATGGAGAGGATTGTCTTGCCTTTTGCATGGTCTACATGAGTCCTGAGGAAATCAGTGTATCTAAACCTAGAAGTGAGTATTTAGCACAATGGGTACATCAGATGAACTTTCCTGCATGGTGGGGCCAAGGCAGCATCCCACATCATCCTTTTCTTAGAAATTACCAGGAAAAGTGTTTTGATTTCATCTCAAAGTTATGAAGCAACAAAATGGTGATGGATTAGGAGGAGATTTCTCTCCTCCCCAGTCCTCCTTCTCAAAGTAGTATTTTGTCCAGTTTCTCATCTAGTACTCATATTCCTCAAAAATTATGAAATTAGCAACTTCAACATAATTCTTTGTTACAACTATTCTTTCAGTTACTTAGATAACTATATAGTACAGCATGTATGCAATTAGAACACTCAGCAATAAGTTGGTAAGATATATTAAAAAAAAAAACCAACCAATTTTACTTTCCATCAGTTTCCTAGAAACAGAATAATACACACAAAAGCATAGTAAAACTGCCCAGCATTTTTGCTTGCCTCTTTACACTCCTCTCTACAATTATTAAAGAGCACCAGGAGTTATGTTCCTGTGCAAATATTCAGTAGGGTACTCAGACCCAATTTTGGGCAACTAGGTAAGTGCCAGATATTTTCAGAGGTTACCTAGCAGTGATGCCAATGAAAGCATCACTGTCATCTTTCACTGAGCTATCCTAGTCAGACATTTTTCATTCTGCCTCATGAGGCTGATGCTATCTATATATCCTTCTTGTAATATTTGCTGAATCAAAAGATAGTCTCTGGACCTGAACATTGTGAACTCAGAGAAAAGAGTCCTTTCTTTCCAAGAGACTGTAGACATGGTTCCACTAAACAAACCTTCACTATTTGGATTGCTTTATTGTCTGAACTAAATACATTCTACAGTAAGAAAATTCATCTTGATAAAATGGCCTTTCTCTGGGAACAAAGATCTCTAGCAGCTTCATAATAGCTACAAAAAATAAAAAGACAAATAGAGAAAATCTGTATTGCCATCTTTCAAATGTTTTTGCATTCTCAACCTCATCCTGAAAGAAAAAAAAAACCATACAGCAAAAAAAAATCAATCAAAATACATAGTAAAAAGAGCAGAGTCTTTGTCTTAAAGGAAAAAGGTTTATTAACTCTTGAATAGCTGAAAGAATATCACATAAACATTTTATATCAGGTAGCAAAATGAGCTTGCAGAAACTTTTGTTCAGTCCACTGGACATTATGTGCTTTTTGTTATTAAATTATATATATGACACTGTGACATGTGACTGAAGTTACTCTGGGAAGAAGAGAGTTACATCCTGTCTGACTGTCCTTGGAAGGGATTGGAAACACCTTTAAATGAATGTCCCAAATCTTTAACAAGAATTGCATCATCTGAAATATACGACTCATACCACACACCATCTAATGCCCTTCCAGTAAATAGAATCACTGATAGAAAGAATGAAACCCACAAAGGTTTCAGTTTTCATTATGGTTTAATAAATAGGAAAATAGTATTAAACACTTTATTTATGTATTAAAAGTTACTGACCCTCAGTTTCCAGCTCATCTTCTAGGGACCCATGCTCATAGAGAGGTGTGGTGAGCCAGGTTTCCCAATAAAATTTGTCCATCACTAGGAAAGCTCACCATGCAAAGTGAGTTCAATGATGTTACAGGGAGAAAAAGTGACACCAGACTCACAAAAGATCAGGATTTGCATAAGATTAACATGCAGTCCAACTGGTCCCACCACATTTCTAATGATGTCCTTAGAATTCACCCTCTTTAGAAAGGGTGTATGGAAATTATAATTATTGAATTCACACCATGTGCTCAAACTGGGACCAGAAATTCTAAGCACATCTCTTTCAAATTTTTTTCTGTGATTTGCAGCCTTCTTTCAGTATCCAGCTAATATTTAACTTGTGTTCATAGTTCAGGGGGGAACATTACTCCAGACAACAAATGGATTAATATCATTAAAGAATAAATATGTAAGAGTGTACATGTGTATGCCTGAGTAGTGTGGAGAGAGGTGACAGTCCTGGATATATTCACTGCCTGAATTTAAATTATTTTCACATTCTGTAAAACTGTAAGTGACAAAAATCAGGCTATGAAGAATTTGAAAAGAACCTTGTTAAACCCCTGTGTGAAGAAGCACAACTCAACAGTATGGAAAATTATGCCATGTCTTTATTTTTGGAGCTGGAAGTAAAAGTAGCAGTTTAAGAAAGGTTTCAGCATAAAAAAAATGCTGAAACTACATCATACAGGAAGTTACAAGAGAACATTGACTTTCCAGTTGCAATTTATTGTCTGAGACATTTGTTATTTATATACAAATTTCAGAGTTTCACCGTCACCTGAGAGAAATCTTTAAATCCTTTTCCAAATCTGTTCTAGAGACAAGGTCCAAAACACAAACAGAAAAGATGTTGTGGGCCAAGACTGAAATGCATTGACAGTCTTCTGATTGAAAACTTGTAATATTCTTGCATTTTGATATTCAGCAATAACAAAAATTACTGGTTTGGACTTGTGAAGGTGACAACTCCTGCATCTCCTCTCTTTCTGGAATTTATTTTCCTCTTTCAAATAGGGGAGTGTTTAAAAACAAAACACAGAGGAGTATTTCAGGGATGACTGCCTGAAAAGTCTTCAGGATGATAATATTGGCTAAGGAGAGGGTTGTACCTCAAAGCCATAAAATATACCAAGAACAGAAATAGAGAAAAAAAGTGGCAGACAAAATGAGATTCCTCTGGGAGACCTTGTTATTTTAAATGTCTGCACCCTTTAGAGCCAGACACCTCTCATCCCTGTATCTGTTTCAAATGACTGCAGAAGCACCAGCCTCACTTTGCTCTGTCAGGAATACAGGACTGATCTGGGACCTCTTCATGTGACTTCATTTATGTGTCAGGAGGAAAGGAGGTGCAGCTAAGGGAGACCTCAGATGCACAGCCATCTGTGCCTCTGCTGTGCAAAGTGAATCATTAGGTTCAGATGAAGGTAAGCAGCATTTTCATGCTCAGACATTTCCCTCAAGACTTGTGTTCTGTGATTTGCAGCTCTCTCAGAGCATCTCATCCTCAATAACTACATTTAGTTTCTATTAAAAGTTTGGTTGGTGAGATTTAAATGGGCAGCTGTTGCAGGAAAAACAGCATCTAAGATATTCAATTACTAACCATACTGGAATAAATATGTCACTTGTGTGCATGTGTGAAGAGAAGTGAGAGGATAATAGCACTGAAAGTGAGAAGGTGAATTTGTTATGTGAATCAACATGATAAGCATGAATTTTGTTTCCAGGCTAGTGTTTGGCCCCAACAGCATACAATCACCTACTTGTTTTGTCATCAGAACCTAAATTTAAGTCCTTTGACATGCAAACATTCTCATCCTACTTTCTTTAATATGCTCTGTATATTTAGAAATCTACTCATAATTATGCTCCCCATTCATTACAGTAAGGTAGCTACAAAAGTAATAGCTGATGTTCTCATGCTAATCAAACCCTCTAGACTCACATGGTTGTAACTAGGATGCTGGATGAAATGCTGGAAATTAGTTCCTACTCTGCAGATTCCTTACAGACTGCAGAGTAAAGGAGGAGAAAAGACTATAGGGGAAATCAGATGTATCTGGACAAAACTATCTGAAGTTTTGCCTCTTGAGCTTCTGTGTCTCTAAATATTGCATAAAGGTGGCTACCCATTGAAATTAATTCTACCAATTTCATTTTCACTTAAAAAGCTGATAAAAATCAATTACATTTCTTCTCTAATGTCTCTTTGTGGTAGTGATAATTTGCCATAAAGGCAGTAGAAACATTTCCCAGCTCCCCTGTACTAGATGTCATTATGTCCAAGCATGGTAAGGCCCCTCACAGCTCAAGTGCATGCATGGATCTGTGATCCCAAGGCTCTGGCAGGCATCCTCTTGGTGGGAAACAGCAGTGCCTCCCCCTGAAGACTACAATTAACACCTCCACCCTGCAAACATCTCTGCACCCAAGGAACTTCCCATGACAGTCACTCCTCCTATTGCTGTGGGAGAACTATCACACCCAGCATGAGGAGATTTCTACACACCAACTTGTTTGGAGGGGCAGAAGCTAATTTTGCACATGTCAAATTGAGTGACAAACAAATGATGGTAATGAGAATGATTAAGCCTACGTTTACTGTCAAGAGCTGGGGTTTAATCAGTTGTGTGTCTATAACAGTTATATTTTTCAGGCAGTAAGACTTTTTAAAATACCATGCTAATAAGAAATATTAATTTCTGTCTAGCAGAGTAGGGATTTGAACCAAAATTCACCTTTTTTCACAAAATTAGTTTTAGCACACCTCTAATTTCATTTAAAACATATACTGAGGTGGTAAGAAAAGCCTTAATGATACATAGACCCCAGGCCACTTTTGCAAAGACAGAAAATTTAATCTGCATGAGAATACATAGATGAGTCTTGAGTTTTAATAGATTCTTTCATTACCTGTAACTCCAAACAATGTGAAATTTCTTGTATTAAACTACATTTTTGAATTAAGGTCAAAACTTCCATTGATGGGATTTTATAAGTGTGTATGATTTATAAATATGCCTGCTGATGGTTTGTAGATATCTTAGAAGGCTCTTGAAATAGTTTCCAGGGAAATTTTGTGTAATCTAGACTATCATATGATTTATATACTGTACAAATACCAGAGAGGGCATTTCTTGTAACTGTCAGTGCATTCAATTCTCTTGAAGAACTCTTCTTAATGAAGCCTGGGGTATTGGATTCCAAGTGAAGATTGAAAATACTTGCTCATTCTGAGCAAATCAGATGCCCACTCTTTGGAAACATTCCCCAGATTGTCATTATGTTGTTTGCTTTCCCTTTCCCTCCTCTACACAGCACAAGCAAAGCCCACTGTGTTTCTGCTACAATATGGATAATTACTGAGTGCTCTACTAATGAAAACATGTATTGCTAAATTAAAATAGCTCTTCCAGAGAAAATTGAAAGTGTTATAAATACTAGCAACTGGAATGTCTCTATTCATTTTTGTTTATTCTTTAAAGACTTGAATCCAACTAATTTTCTTGTACTATTCATTTTCTATTTATTTTTTTACTGTCTCCAAACAGAGTGACTGAATGTATTGTTCTTTAAAAATAAAAAAAAAAATCCCCTAATACCCAACAAATTATCTTTTAGAGGCATTTGTTGGGATTTTTTCCCTTCACTTCAAAATGTTTTGGAGATCCTCTTAAAATGCCTTGAGATGTGAACTGAAGAATCAATACTTGGATAGATTAAGTAACATAACATAAATTAAAAATAGAAATTTAAGCAAGGAGGCAAATGTAATGACCCATGCCTTTTTTGTACATTAAGAAAGTTATTGAGATTATTGTGCATTAAGAAACTGATTTAAACAAATCTATTGGGATATTAAAACAATTTGTAAATCATTCTAATGAGATATGATGTTGGGATAAACATACAAGTCTTGATTTTTCAGGTTTCTACAAACAAAGTTAATAAAAAATAAACACAATCATTAATTTTGAAAGAGCTGCCTTTAAAAAAAAAGAGTTCTTGGATAACTTGACAGCTTCTGGGATTAGAAATAAAACACTGTTTTCTTCACTGTTCATATATCATAAGAAGCAACTAGCAGTAGTTTCTTAAATATGTTTACTTGTCACTCTGCAAATCCCTCATTCTGAAGTGACCTCTTTTATTCTTAAATTATATTTATTATTTTATTATTGTTTAAAATTTAAAAAAAAGTTACCTCATTAGGCACAAAAAATGATCTCATTAGGGATGCATGGTCTGAACAGCAGCTTTATTCACTGCATGATTTTCCCCCTCACAGAGCTGATGTGTTTTCCAGCAGGCAGGTTTTGGAAGTGCTGGACCATCCCAATGCTGTAACTATTCTCAGAGTTTTCAGTAAGGTCACTTCCAGCAGTGAAGACTACAAAGGTGTATGTAAAATAATTAAATATTCTTATGGAAGCATTTTAGGGACTGATGTAACTTGTGCTAAAGCTAATGGCAAATTCCCATTCTTTTGACCGTGAACTGGATTAGGATGAATGTATTACCCTTCTTTGTTTAAACGCTGTCTTTTACTAATTTCAATCTTGCATCCAAATTGTGAATGTAGCCCTCACTGAAATGTATTATTTACAATCCTTTTATCAAAGGATACAACATGCCTCCACAGTCTTCCATAGATAGCTCAATGCTCACACTTCCCATGCTTCAAACAAACTAAATCTGAACAACCCCTTTGATAATACTATGCTCTGGGTAATTCCTGGGTACACCATGCCAAGCAAGAAAGATAGAGAAATTATGACAGGAAGTAGCTTGACTCCAAACAGCTTGCAATGCAGGCATCTGAAAAAAATATTTGGAAGTATCTCCACATAAATCATGGAAAGTTTATAGGTCCAGCTATAAAGTTTTCTTTCAAATTCTTCACCTGACCAAGAAAATTAGGACAATGGCTGTTTTACAAGTAGCATCCTTACTTCTAGTGCCATTAACAGCAAACAAAATATATTTAAAGAATAAAAGATGGTGTAAATGAGACAAACCACAGAAACTGCAAAACTTTCCATACTGTGTGGAAAAATGCTTTCCCTCAGAACAAAATCACTGAAATTTTGGAAGGTTTGGACTTTCTTCACTTTTCATGTAAAAAGCAAAATTATAACATCACAACATCCAACACTAGCTCAACCTCTTCTCTACAAAATACAGTGTTGTAATGACTCCTGAACACAAGTGGAAATAAAACCATTGAGGTACAATTAATAATAATTTTCTGGTGTTTATTTATGGGTGGAATCAGTATTTCACACACATTCTAAACAGTAAGCACTCATGCTTGCAGTCCCATGGGGCACAGGGGAATTGCTTATAGCAGAACAAATGAGAAAGTGCTGCTTCTGTGTCAAGGTAATGGTTAACAAAATGGGAGTTTATAAGAAAACCACCCAAACCTTAGGAAAGCTATTTCCAGATTATGGGATGACAGATTTATACTTAAGCAGATGAATACAATTCACTAAGAAAACAGAGCAATATGCAATCTGTTTTGAAATAAATATAAAAACCTGTCAGTGAAAATGAGATGTGTTCCAATCATAGAATGAAGAGTATTAGCTGGATAACATACAAAAAAAATCCTAAATGGGCTGACCTTAGGATAAACTAGCTCTCTGTTTCACTTCTTTCAATTTACTGCTGCAGTGTCAGGAAGGGGGGTTCTCCTGCTTTCCCCAGGCTTCAGCATAAGGTTTTGCCTTCAGCAGTTTCTCTTCCAGAAACATCTGAAGCATTCAGAACTGACTCACCCAAGCCCACCTCGGGGCAGCTGCAGCATGAGAGGGACACGACTGCAGTGAGTCCATGGGGGTGCTGCTCTGGGGTGCCAGACCTAGTGCAGCTAATGAGAACCTCCCCTAACTTCACTGTTCCTGCCAGAGAATGCTGTGAAGAGTGAAGTGTGGCACTGTGAGAGCTCACAAAAGCAGCTTCCACTGTTTCTCTTTGTTGTCTCCACGAGTGAAGGATAAAACCTACATTGAAATTTTAAACCCTAAAGGCAAAACTATTTATACCAGTATTCCTTGAGTGTCTCAATTCTTATTATGGTTGTCACCCCCACCCCAATATCAAGGAGGACAAATTTCCTTTGATGGTATTATCTAGAGGAACGCTTTTATCAGCTGCTGGGGAAAGTGGCAAGAAGTTCCTTTTTCTTGGACCTTGGTGCATGCTAAGCCCAGCATCTCCTTCTGAGCTACTTTGTTCCTGTCCCTCCCACCCTTCTCAGAATGGCCTGAGCTGCAAAAGGGATGCTTTTGCGTGCAGGTTTCTGTGAGAAAGACAAGCTGTAAAATTTGGCTGTAGTTTGTAAGAGAAAGTGGCAGGTGGAAGAAAAACAACTGAGAATCACTTCAGTAGGACCTAACTTTCCATTCAGAAGTAAGCCAGGGGACTTTAAAGCCAGAGTTTGTTCTATTTGATGGTAACAACATCCTTCACACAGAAAAACGAAAGAAAAAATCTGTCCTCAGTCGGGTGGTGGTACCTTTTGAGCAAGTTTTTGTTTGCCTCCTGACTCCACCTGCTGGGAAGACGCCCCACTACCTGCTGCCCGCACTGACACGCTCGTCAGGAGTGCTGAGGTGAATCACCGTGCGTGCGCTCCGGCTCCCACCCTCACTGTGGCTCTCGGGATATTTAAACATTGGGGAGCTTGGAACAGTCGTAGCAGAAAAGTCACCTCCTGACCTACTTCGTGCACAAGCACTCGACGCTCTTCTGCGAGTGTTGGCTCAATTGCCCCAGGATGCCCGTGTAGCTGGGGTTTTTCTGAGGAGACCGGAGGTGCCCAGAGGTGCTTGGAACCAGGTCTTTCTCGGGCTCTTCCTAGAGTTAGTTAGTTTAAAACGCTCACATGACTTCTGGAGCAGAAACGGGAATTTAGATGACTCTGCCATCCGATGAATGCTGCGGCCACTTCTTCATCCTCCCCAGCTTGGTGGACGGTAGGTAGATGGTTCATGGAAGCTGGAAGAGCATCAGAGGATTCGGGGCAGACGGGAGGACGCGGGACAGCATCCCCGGGGCGGCCAGGGGCCCCAGCAGCCCTCGATCCGCTGCGGGGGCAGCGCCCCGCCCGCCCCGGTGCCGGACCGCGGGGGTCCCACGCTCCACGCCCTGCATCCCCCGGCTTTCCTTCCTAAAGATGCCCGCGATAGAACCTCAACGCTGCCTCGGGTCTGAGGACCTTCTCTCCAAGAGGAGGTGGAGGAGGAGGCGAAGTCCCCTCCGGGCCTCTGACACCGCAGAGTCCGAGCTCTTGCGGGGGGGACGGGCTCGCTGCGGATAGAGCCGGGCCGGCGGCGGCCCCGCACGGAAGGGACCCTCGGTACAGAGGGCAGTCGGCCGCGTTGCCGCCTCTCCTCCCCCGCGGGGACGAGAGGACGAGTCCCTGTGTCTGTCCCGCGTGTCCCCAGCCCCGCGCAGCAGGATCCCCGTTCCCGAGCGCTGTGCCGGGAGCGCCGCACGGCCCCGCTCCCCGCCGCCCCCGCAGCCCCAGCCCGGCTCCGGCAGCGGCGGGGGCGGGGGCGGGGGAGGCGCTGCCGCCGGGCGGGCTCCGGCCGCCCCGCACCGACGTCGGCGCGAAGCCCCGCCGCGCCCGGGGTGGAGCGGGAGCGGGCGCGTCGCGGGAGAGGCGAGGCAGATGCTTCCCGAGGCGCAGCCCCGCCGGAGGGGCCGGACCCTGGCCGGTGGCTGTCCGCCCCCTCCGGGACGCGGGGACCCAGCGGGCGGCTGTCGGGGGGCGGGCAGCGCCATGCGCCGCTCCGAGGAGTGAGGGGGCGGCCGGGCTGCTCCGCCGCGGGCACGGAGCCGCCGCGGAGGTGGCCCGAGGTGACGGGAGGCCGGGAGAGGTGCCGCGCCAGCGCCGGTAGCGCTGCCACCGTAAGTGCCGGCAAGTTCGCCGCTCGCTTCCGCACCCGCCGGGAGAGGCGGCGGGGTCCAGCGAACCCGCGGGCGGGCGGGGAGCGGGCACCGGGACACCCGGCGCCTGGCTGGCAGCGCACGGGCTGGGGAGAGGGAGGGTTGCAGGAGCTCCGACCCGCTGCGGCGCCCCGGGGCTGCGGGCGAGGGACGGCGGCCGCCGCTGGCCGGGGACGGGCACGGCGGGTCCCTCCCGGGGCGAGCGCCGCGGCTCCTGTGGCGAGCGGGGCACTGCCGGTGCCGTGCCGGCTACAGAGCAGCCGCTCTCCGTGCTGGAAGTACACGGCGTTTAAATGACACCTGAGTCACTAGTTCGTGCTTCTCAGGCATGTCAGATATTATTCCTGTGTCGTTTTCCATCTGCTGGACCGATATCTGTACTTACTTTGGCGTTTCACACCGCAAATGTAATAAACAACATTAGTAGGTTTCAGAGTATTGCCATTGATGACGACAGATTGATGTATGAGTCTATTTACTGGATGTGTCCAAGTACAATATAGTGCCTGCCAATTTTGTCTTTAAATTGCTATATTGATTTCATTCTTGTGGGTTTTTTTGACAAGGTTAATGTAGTTGACAATTGGCAAAGGAAAGAGAAAAACTTGTGGTTTATTTTAGTTACAGAATGGCAATTGAAGCTGAAATGATGAATGAAAAAATCATTCATAAAAAGAGTAAATAGAAAGATGTGTATCCTAAGACCTCTTGAAGTCAATATTGTCGATATCTAACAAATGTCTTCCTGCCAAGCTTTTACATACACTGGCAATCCTTGAACTTCTTAAGGGTAATGCAGTGCATGATATTCTTCTCAGGACTGAGCTAAGTAGTCTGATTAGAGGGAGTTTAGAATGAATTAAACAAGACATCACAATATAATGCCTTCACTTTTTTTATAGGCACTGAATGAAATTAAGATTTTGCTTCAGCTCCTTTTCCCCTTTAGTGGTTGAAGGATGATACTCTGGGGGGAACCCTCGTGTTTGGTCAGTGAAAGGGTCCATATGCTGCTTTAGGGCTGAGTGTATCAGGCTGACCAGGATACCATTTCTTTGCTACCAACAACTCAAGCTGCAGATTGAGCTGAAGAGGGAATTTAATTTATCTCTCAGAATCCTAGGCATAATTGTCAAGTAGGTAAATTAAATGCAGGAGAGCTAATACTTCATTGTAATTTCTTCAGACGTGTGATAACCTTTGCCAGTTGGCAACTTTTGCTAAGCTACCACTCTGATGCTTACTATAGCTGTTATATGCTGGCTGACATGAAATAGTTCTGAATGAACTAAAATACTGTGCTACTGTACCTACTGGCATGAGAATATTAGAGTATGCAAACTTTATAAATCTTGGGTAGATGCTGATCCTGTTAAGATCAATGGCAAAATCCCAATTAACCCCTCCAAAGGGTGGAGGTGTCACCATTTCTTCATTATCATTTATAGCGAGTGCCAGCCAAATTTACTTAGAAATTCAAGTGGCAATGTTTAAATCTGACTGGTGATGGCATTTCAAACAACTCTACATAGTACTGCATTAGAATCATGGATAAGAGCCACACAGGTCTCAATGCTTGTTTAAAAAAGCTCTATAGAAAACTGCATTGTGCTTTCAAGAGGAGCTGGCAGTTCAGATTTGCCTTATGCTCCAATTTTTATGTTTCATCAGACTCGATCACTTTTTCATAAAAAAGTTGGATTCCAGTTTGCATATGCACCACATATTCAAGCAGGTATTCAAGCAGCATGGGGGGAATATTATCCTATTATTTTGTTAGTGGTAAAGAAGTTTACAAGTAAACTGTTAAATATGTGAATTATAGTAAAATGTCAGCAAACAAATGAGCCATGTTACAGTTTAGTTCTCTGCAGTTCATAAGCTTCATTGAGAGATGAATGAACAGAATCATCTTTTCTAAAAACCTAAATGAAATACTAATGAGTAATATGTTTACAAAGATTAGCTTCATAAACTGACAGAATCTAGTTTAGCAAACTTTTTTTTGCATGTCTACAGTTGAGTGATTTTGGAAAGTATCTGGAAAAGTTGTGATTTTTTGTTAACAATGAAAACAATGTTCTACAGAAGGTTTGATAAATTATTCTTTTTCCAGCTCTCTAGATTGAGATAAAATGGAATCATGTTTAAAACCTATCCAGTTAATTTTAAATCTGTATCTGTGGACCTATAAGAAGCTACCTGCAAGTCCTGTTACATAATAATTGTGGCATGACCAACATAGCTGCCAGTAATTCCTACTAGATTTGTATAAATGAAAATAGAGGAAGAGAGAGCATATAATGACTTGAAGTTCCTGAAAAATCATTAGATAGAAAAAAAAGACTCTGCTATGCTTATTTTTTTTCTTGGTGCATGCAAATAGAAGATTTTGGGAAAATAATTAACTAAATAATTGAACTATACTGGACTTAAATTAGGCTAGCAAATACAATGAAATTCAGTTTTGAAAGTGTTAGTTGGTTCTGCCATTAGTAAGCTGGTAAACTCAGTTTTGTTTTATTTCTGGCAATAAATGTTTGGGTCCTAACTGTTGTCATTTGTCAATATTGAAACTCATATTAATGCCAGCACAGAACTTACCTGGGCCTTTCAGGAGCAATCCTTTTACATGCTTTCAACTATTGTTTGTGTTAGAGTGGCATCCAGTCAGCTCCCTACCTAGAACTACACACATAGAGTTAAATTCACTCTCCTGAAAAATTTGCAGTGCAAATAGTCAAGAAGGTCTAAGACATCTAGCCAAAGGCCAGATGACGATCTCGGTCTGAAACATGAATACTCTGTGCTTAACAACAGTAGACTGAGCTCTTTTTAAGAGGATTAAATGTTAATTGAGTCTCTGATAAAGGTACCCAGAAATGAATGACCAACACCTTAAGGCTGAATTTATTTTCCACTGATCTTATTTTCTTCAGTATTAATCTCTATATTAGTAGCATTGGCCTTCCACAGAACAGTGTATAATTACACATTGTTTTATATTGGTTTTTGCTCTTATACCCACTTTCCATTTGACATTTTTAGTCACTTCAATGGAGTGAATTTCGAAGTAACTTAAATGAAGAGACACACTGAATTGCTCACATGAAGAACTACTTTATATGAGATAACAAGAGCACAGGGAATTGTCCATGTCTCTGCTGAGAAGGAACACTGCTAACAATGTTGGGCTTGATGGTCACCTGGAAGTTACAACTGGAAAATCCAAATTTCCTGCCATTGGAAATTCCAAATTTACAGCCATTTCAGATGGACACTTGGTGATATCCACAGGTACCACAGGAATCTTTCTTCAGGCCATCCTCTGAACAAACCAAGGATATGGTCTTGCCTTACCAGAGAGCCTGTGAGCTGTTCAGCTGGCTCCATGCTCTGGAGGTGGCTCAGTTAAGCAGCATGGGAAGGACCTGGGGGTGGTAGGTGTCCTCTGGGAGTGAATTCCTTTTGACTCTTTGTGCTGTTTTGTATGGATTTGTATGCAAAGATTTACCCCTTAGCCAAGGAAGTACAAGAAATTTGGGTGTTCAGCCATAAGAAGAAAGTGTAGTCATTGCTCATAGTTGATAGGGAATAGCACTGAGAACAAGAATATATGTAAAGCTTGTCAGAGGTGTGCTGCTGTGTGTTTTTCCATGAGTCCCAAAATGCCTTCTGAATTAGGATCATATGGTAGTCAGAACTAGAACTGGTTTTAGAAAGTTACATACTGAAGGTCTAGTCCTGAAAGGTGGCTTTCCACAAGGATCAGATTAATCTGTGCACCAGAGACCGAGGAAACATGGGGGGAGGAAGAATCCTGTGTCCAGGAGATGGACAGAGGGTTCAGTAGTTATTTTCTTACCTGTAGATATTGTGCACAAAACCAACTGAAAAATGCAGTTCCTGTAAGTACATCTTGTCTACTGTACCTCAACATAATGTCCATACTCCTCTTTCCAGAGTTATCATGTGAGGTTCAGAAAAGGTAACAAAGTGTGGCATCTGGCTTTTTTGTCACTTATAGAAGACCTGAAGAGATATGAATATAAGAGGTATGGCAGAATGTCTGTTCTCACCACACTTTTAGGAATGTTTTCTGAAATAAGCATGCACTTCAGTTTAATAAGTCACATTTCAGTGTTACAGTTTCATGTGACACTGTTTAGCAAATAATTTCTTGCTTGGTCATATCCAGCAGTGTATGTAAGAACCAAATCACTTTGCCTGTGGTTTTTAATGAATAATGTTAACTATTACCAAGAGTTAGATGAATAATACATTTGATAAATTTGAATAAATAAGCAGTATTTTAAAATCTATTATTTCACTGCATTTTATTCAAGATAGCTCTAATGGTAGGTATGAAATAAACTTTTTTGGTAGCTTTGACATGTTTATTTTGTGATGTCCTCATTACCTTGGGGTTGTTAAAAAAAAAATAAAATTGTTATTCTTACAAAGGAGGTGTTTTAAATGCCTTTCTCTTCCTGGGCAGTCTACAAGTGCTTAACTGCCCCTCAACAATTAGAAAATAATATTTTTATTCTGGTTACTTCTTCTAGAAATTGAACAGTCTGTAGGCAATGTCAAGTGAGTTTACAGACATATTTGGAGGTTGTTAGAGTCAAGATGAAATGTGCCATGTCTTCAGAGTTGTCTTCTCAGAATTAAGCTGACAATTAAAAACATCTATTTTAAATATATTAAATGTCTCTGAAAACACAGTATTGCATTACAACATTACAACATTACAAAGATGTCAAAGCTTCATGATTAAGACTGCTGAGATATACTTGTAAAACAAAAACAAGCTAAACTTTGATTTTACCTTTCATTAGTGACTGGAATGAGGCTCTGCATTTGTCACAGTGCCCCCTCAAAGGTGAACTACATTTTCTACTTGTGGCTTTTTAATAATGAAATATTTACTTAGTTTTCAGTGCTCACATAACAAAAACTAGTGTAATTCATGGCACTGTTTACAGCTTGATGGAAGAGAAAGAAAGAGAACCAAAGACTAAATAAACTCATAGCTCGAATTAGCCTCTTCTGTTTCTTTCAGGTAGCACTGAGACATTATCTCACATCAGAAAGCTCAAGTGACTGTAGCATCTAAGCTATGATGTATGCAGATGGATGACTCTTTTTTTTTAGTCTTGATTTCCATCAAGCTGATATCAGCAATGAGTGTTAACTGCTTAGAAAAATCACAGATAGCTCTTCAGTTGTTTTATTTGTATTTTGATCTTCCCTACAAGTTTTGTGTGCCTGCGTAGTTATCTGTAGCATATCTAGCTATCATGATTTAACTGAACCATAGAATAGCAGGCTGGGGAGAAGCTCAGCATGAGCTGGCCATGTGCTCAAGCACCCCAGAAAGTCAGTCATGTCCTGGGCTGCAGAGAAAGCAGCCTGACCAGCAGGTCAGGGCAGGTGATTCTCCCACTCTGCTCTGCTCTTGTGAGACCCCACCTGCAGTGCTGCATCCAGCTCTGGGACCACCATGAGAAGGATGTGAACCTTGGAGCAGTTCTGGAGGAGGGACTGTAACACTTCTGTGTCTTCAGACAGACTGAGAGAGTTTGGGCTGTTTAGCCTGGAGAAGAGAAAGCTCCAGGGGGCTTATAGCAGCCCTCCAGTACTTAAAGTAAGTCAGCAAGAGGGCTGGAGAGTGACATTTTACAAGGGCATGTAGTGGTAGGACAAAGGGAGATGGCTTTAAGCTGAAAGAGGGCAGATGTAGATTGTATAACAGAAAAAAACTTTAGATAAGAGTGGTGAGATACTTGAGGAGATGGCCCAGAGAAGTTATGGATGCTGCATTCTTGGAAGTGTTCAAGGCCAAACTGGATGTGGCTTGTGATCTGCAAAGAAGCAACATGAGTCCTCAAAATTGCTTTTCTGTTTGAATTTACCCCCATTATGGTTCAGTGGCAAACTGGTGATATTTTACACTTCCTTCAGTAGAAAAAACTTTTTATGTCTCTCTTTATTTTGCCAAAGCTACATGATTTTGAGCACATCTATCACCATGATATTTTTTTCCAACTTTATTTGATACCACATAATCTTAGTAACCTGTAGCCTTAGTCTGTAGCTTGTATTCTGTAGTCTTAGTTACCTGTACTGTGTGGGTGCTTCATCACTAGGCCCCTCTCTTGCTTTGCACTTCCTTTTCATTGTTGAAACATGATGGTGCCAGCTAACAGATAGAGGGTAAGCATTTCTTAATGGAGAAGTATGATTCCTTATGGAAGAGGCAGGAATGCTGTCGCATAAAGTTACAGCTCTTTTTATGTTTTGGGCTGTCATCATCGTAGTAAAATGAACACAAAAGACATTAGATGATCTTTACATTGCCATGATAGTCTCTCTCCACACTATATTAGCTCACTGTACAGAGTGAGCATTTCATACTCTCAAATATGCCATGTGCAGTCTCATCCAGCCTTAAGTATTGAAGGACAGGAGAGAGAGGATGCTTACACCTTCACTACTTAGATTGCTTAGAGAAACTTCCTGACATTTCTTGAATTTGGTAAAAAAGGTATCTGCAACTGATGAGTGTTCTCATTTGACTAAAATTTGGATCTCTCTGGATAAGAACTCAGAGGAAAGAGGTGTTTTGAATGCTGTATGCACCTGAGCATTTGGTGGCAGAGATGAACTGGGAAGTTGTGCTACAAAATGCCAGATTATCTAACAGACAGCACTGTCTTCCATTTATCTATATTGTAGCAGGGGAAATTCAATTTACATTTCAAAGGGCAGTTTAGTCAAACTAGCTAAATCTCTGGCTTTGCTTCAGGGTGTTTAAGAACACTGAGAAACTGAAGGAGTTAGACATAGACATAGACAGCTGATCACGGGCTCCTTACTGTGCAGAGCTGTAGCTGGGGTTTAACAAGTCCTTTAAGCCCTGGTCTTGATTAAAACTCGGTGATGAGGAACAAATGGTGTGAGTGGAGATTTCCTTTAATGTTCTCAGGACCATTTCCCCTCCTACAGACTGCTGAAGGGTCTGACACTTTTAAGCTTTTGAGCTCTTTTGTGTTAGAATACAATGTTTTCTTCTGTGTTCAAATGTTGCCAAGTACATTTTGAGTTGAAGCAGGATCAAGTAATAAATAATAATCATTGTTACCATATGTTCTCACTGATAAAGCAGACCCAGTATTTTCTTGTCAGCTGTTTTTTCTTGCATTTTTTTGTTTTTGTTGTCTCTGGGTATTTGATAGTGTATACTTCCTAAAGGCTGGAGTAATTTCAGCACTGAAAAGAAAACAAGTGTGGACTTATAAGTGTTTAAATGCCTGCTGACTTTACTGGCAATCAGATCTGAAATATTTTGGAAGAAAAGTGTTTGTCCCATGAAATGCCTGGTGTAATCAGAGGTCATCACTGGAGAAACCAGTAGGTAGTCACCAAATAAATTTATCCCTTCTTTTTCATCTGCTTTTCAGATACATGCAGAATAATAATCCAAACCTACTCCAGCATTTTCTCGTTGATGCAGCTGTTTGAGCTGTCTCCACAATGACAAATTACACAAATCTTTGCATTTAAACTAGCAGCCTCCCCTTTAATAAGAGGTAAAGAAGTGGGGCTTAGTGGCCTACAGTGTGTGAGAAATGAGTGTGATTAAGCCAGGAGATATGTATGCACTGTATGCAGAAAAGGTTCTGAGGAATCTCAAATATTAACTGAAAGCATCTCCATCCCCTTGCAAAATATTGAGACATTGCCCTATCAAAGCCTATAATTTACCTACTTATTTGCATAACTTGCAACATATGGTCAGTATATTATTTACTGTAATGTGGATCATCAAATGTTACACACACATCACATGCCACATCAAAGAACACGTTTGATGAGGGGTTTTTTGAAGTGATGAATTATATTTTTTTCAATTGATGTGAAATTTCACATGGAGAAATCACACAGGTTTAATATATGAAGAAAGTTAATTATGCCAATTACTTCAGTGTAGAATTAAAGAAATTGCAAAACTAATTTTACTGTTGAAAATGTTCAAATTTTTTTGAAGTGAAAATTAAACATATAAATTAATTATGGGGTTTTTAAAGCAAAATATTTGCTTTATTATCATTATAAAAATACTTTTGCAAGTGCTCAAAATTTTATATTAAAATACTATTTTAATTTTTAAAATATTTTTGTAATATAATAAGTGACTTGATCTCAGCAGTGTACATGGTTTGAATGGACAAGGATGTACCAGACTGGAAGAGATACTGGGAGGGAAAACAGCCCTATTCACAGTACAGACTTATTTAAAAAAAAAAAAGAAAAAAAAATCTCTGTCTTCAGCCTGTCGGATTTATTTGGAAAATTTTAGCCAGATAATTTTCATGATCTCTGAAGATCTCCAGTGCCTGATATATTGCTCTGCTTATGCTCACAAGTTCTGGTCGCTCTATTTGCCTGAGAAATTCTTGTGCTACCATGCAGTGGAAATTGGACTTGGCAGTAGATGGCTTCTGAGTCAAGACTGAACCTTCTACATTTGTGCAGGAACACACCCACACATGTACAGGCCAGATCTTCTAGAGCTTTCCTCTGGAGTCACAGTTTTGAGGTAGTATAAGCCAGTTTCTGCTGCCTAAGAGAGAGCTAAGAGAACACACCTAAACTACAAAAGAAGAGCAGAGGAAGTTTCACACATGCAAGAGGAATAATGGAATTAGAATTTAGTGCTGAGGAGACAGGAGTACAACAAAAAAAAGCTCATAATGGAAAAGCTTAGAGTAGAAAGAGGCAATACCCTTGGCAATGCACCAGTCCTGCATGACCTGCCAGAATCTCACCCATATTCTGCTCTGTGAAGATTTTTGGTGAACTTTTGCAGCAGAGTTCACAGGCTCTAGTCTCTTACCTGAACCATTTTCACCATGTGCAGTTAAAATGCTGGTGTAGTGATCTTAAGATGGTGGTATTTATTCTTCGTGGGTTTATCATGTCAGGCTTCAGTGGGCAGGGTACAGAAGCTATCTGGAAAGTTAATTAATTTTAGCAACTCTTTAATTCAGCACATCCAGTATGTGAGCAGGACTTGCAGACTGTAAGCCATGTATCAGTCTTCATAGTAGTAATTTAAACCAAACACACAGACAGAAAGTGGAGAAAAATTTATGCTCCTCACACAGAGGAAGGCTAGAAGTGTAGACCTTCTGAAAGAAAAAAGCTTCATTTAATGCACAGGTTTGGTTGATGGAATCTTCTGGTTTTTGTTTTTGGTTGCTTTTTGTTGGGTTTTTTTTTCTGGACTTCAGTTAAAGAATGAGGTAGATCCTACTTCTCATATTATTTTGTACAGAGAGATGAGAAGATTTGTAGATGTCTACAAGGCAAAAGTTTTGAAGCTGACAGAAGAAATGTGGGTAGACAGTTGGAGCAATTTGAAGTACATGGTTTCAGAGAGAAATTCTCTGTTGAGCAAGGAAATCTTAGGAAAGCTAAGGACTTATTGAGTCCTTTGGTGTGACCAAATCAACCAGCTGAAAATGATTACAAAAAGACTGCTTTTGCTCAGGAGAGGTAAAAATGAAATAAAAGTATGTATGTTAATGGAGGAGATTTGAACATCCTAGAATATAACTAAAATAGAGCATAAAAGATACAGGTCAGATTAGGGGACGTTTCAGTAACGTTGATGATATGTAGAAGATAAAATATGGGTCAGCTGCCATTTGGGTGCATAGTCCCAGAGAAAACACCCACTAAAGTTCACACTTTAGAAAGAATGTCCAGAGCCACAAACCCAGCAAGCTGCCCATGAGCATGGGAGTATCATAAAATGGAAAATGAAAAGCAGGTGTTTAAGAATATGTGTGCAAAATACTGCAAAGCAAACTGAGGAGATCAAAGGTGAAAAGTGTGCAGCTGAAGAATGTTGCTGGGGAAAGCAGCCAGCAGAAATGTTGCTGTTTAAAAAAGGAGATTTATAGTGGTGAGACATCCATCTTTTCAAATAAATTAAGAAAAAATAGCCATAAAAATGAGCATCAGTACTGGGGACAAGTTTTGGGACTAACTTTAGGAAAAATTGAATATGTGGCATAAAACATGGCTAGTAGTATACAAGAATATTTATTCTATGCAGATAAAAGTCCAAAGATACAAGTAATCATCCAGCTATCTCTATAATAGACACTCCTAGAGAAATAATTTTGCATAGAAAGGTTAGCTATACATTAAATTTGAGAAATGCATTAAAAACAGTAAAAACTGGAGAAGAATATTTGGCCTGTGTAACTGTTTATGAGTGTGTTTGACAACTGAGGACATCAACTGTTCACAGCAGAATCTGCCTAGAAGGCAATACCAGAAGTGCACTGCTCTATGATAGCTATTTCCACTGCGAGCCCCTTGGCAATAAAGATGATAATTAGAAAAGTGAAGAAGCCACGGGAAAGGGTGCACTTGATGACAGCAGTAGAGAAGAAAAATGATGGGGTATTCCATGTGTGCATAGATATTAAAGATCTTTAAGGCGATGAATCAAGAACAAATCAACACAAGAACAATCATGCAATGAGACAGGAACAAAACAACCCACTCATGCTAAATGTCATCACTTCCAGGCCCTCTCTAACAACCAAATTCATTATGTTAGATGCACAGTTTGATACTGGAAAGTCTGATAGGACAAGGAGAGCAGCTAATTAGTGTTTTCCAATACTTTATCCAGAAGGCAGTGTTTCAGAAAATCTACTGGTAAATTGTCTGTACATGATATATCGAAGAAGAAAGGTCTTGGAATATCAGAATGTCTCACACTCTTACCAGAGTGAGTGCTACTAAAATCCAGTAGTGTTAATCACATTATATGGGGGACATTTCAAAATCAGTCAGATCCAAATCATTAGCAAGCAGAGGAGTGGTAACAGTAGAGCACTGGAATGGATTGCCCAGTGAAGCTGTGGAATTCTCCTCCTTGTGAGTATGACCTTGAATAAACAGATCCAGCTTTGAAGTTAGCCCTGCTTTGAGCAGGGGGTTTTACTAGATTATCTCCAGAGGTCCTTTACAGCCAATTTTATTTATGACTCAGGGAATTACTGTGGTCTCGAAAGGAGACATCCAGGCATATCCAAAAATGGAAGAAGGAAAAGAGCTGAAAGCACTGATCTCTCCAAAAGAAATTAAACTCAGAGGAGAGTAAGCAACTCACCTGCTAAATAGCAGAAATCATGTTATCTCTGTAAGAACCTGAAGGAAGAAAAGGCTTTTATTGCAATTTAAAAAATGGCCTGAGAAATTTAGAAAATAGACACTGTTTACCTTGAAATAAAAGGCAACATTCCATGGGAAAATACCTCTACAGGATGTGCTGCATGAGCCGTGGACTTTGCAATAGTGATGTACATTTATGCAACATTTACAAAAGCACAATTCACAGTTCAGCTATATTTTAAATATTTTTCCTTCTATGTGTTAGATACTGCTTCTCCATCCTTCATGTGTATGATATGCTGAGCTATTGAAAGCAGATAGTAAGTTTTAGAAGTCATTGATTAAGGGAAAATGTACCTGTTCACCAATGCAACATTGACTCCTTATCCATGGAATCATGCTACTGCCATCTCTCACCAAACAGCAGTACTTTGGAGGTTAATTATCAGTGAAGCAGTTATACTGCAGAAATGAGCACCAAGGAAAAAGCCATGTAGAGAAATTAATAAATCTGTTTACCATGAAAGGTTTTATGTATGTATCAGTGATAAAGTACTGAATCACTTTTCTCTAAGTGGGCACTGTTCATCCTTAAAAACACAGGGAAGAAGGGCAAAAGAAGTGTGAGAACTAGCATTTAAAACTGTAGTAACTATTCCCAAAAAGGCTAAATAAGGGTTATGCAAGTGGTTTCTAACTTTGGAGTTGCCTTTATAATCTGGGGAGGCTTTAATTATGACTTTATTACACAAATTTGGTTTTATTAATTTTATTCCAAGAGAGGAGACCTTATGTGACGAATGGACACCAGTGATTTACAAACCATGTTTTTCTTTGGAAGATCTTTTAACATCACTGAACTCACAGTTTTTGGTGAAAATTTCATCCTTTAGTAAAAGCAAAGGTGGAAAGTGAAAACAATGCAAAAATTTAAATGCCTTAGACTGCAAAAAAAAAACCAAAAAAAAAAAAAAAAACCAACAAAAAAACCCAGAAAGCTAAAGCTGTTATACTTTGAATACTGTTGAGAGCTAATGTTAAAGTGACCTTAATGCTGCTGGCTAAAGCTCATCAATCTTCAAGAATGTGGCAGTCTGACAGCCAGGTAGTGTCAGACTAACTGTTAGCATTCAGGTTTCATGCTAGTCCATGAAGAACTCACATTTTCCCTGTGGATCATCACCATTAGCCTGATAAAAGAAGTACATCTCTGTTCTTCATACTTTGATTCCTTTTAAGGCATTTTTTAAGAGCAGATTTTGCACACTGCGAGAGAAATGAAGTGGTGCTAGGGCATGAGGTAGCTCCCATAGTTGGAAGCATTCCCATCCTATCAGAGAGATGGAAATGTGCAGGAAGAGGTTTTTCTGTGACAGGAGCTAATATGAGATGTGATCTGTTATTTAAAGTAGTTAAAATCCTGTAAAATATCTAAGATACTTGTTTACCATACTTAAGATACCTCTAGAATTCTCATGGGGTTTCATATCTGTGTCAATGTCTGTACACAAAGAGAGGAATAACATGCTGGTGAAATCCTGTTTGGCACACCGACTTCCTCAAAATCTGCTGAATCCCAAAGCAATAGGATTATGTATGACAGAACTCCCAGTTAAAAGTAAAAAAAAGAGAGAGACTTTTGGAAATCCCTTCAAATATTCACACATTTATTTGAGAGAGAGAGGTAGTCAAAAACTGTCTTTCCTCTTTCTCCATTTTGCTTAATTTGTACGTGATTATTCCTGAGCAGTTTCCTCCTTCTTAATTGTCTTTGATATTTCAAGGTAATCCTTGGGTATGGACAAAGCATGAGGGTGGAAAGTCTGAGAAGGTAGATTTGATATTCTTAAAAATCAGTAATTTAGATATTTTTCTATAATTTTATTAAAGCAGCATTTCAGAAACTATTTTCCATATTACCCTCATCCTCAGTGAACTTTTTAAGGCAAATACAGAAAGTAAGAAGCACTGCCAAACAAAGAAGAAAAATGCAAAACTTCTTGAGTATGCAAACTAACTTCTGTGATGTAACTATTCCCAAGAGGAGGAAAAGGAAATTCTGTCTACATTGTTTATTTAGGTTGAATTAGGTGTTTCTATAGCTAGGAGATACACTTTTAAAATATGGTCTGTGTGCAGGATGCAATTCCTGTCACGTTGAAACAAGGCCCCTATCCCATCTGCTCACAGACCTTATTTTACCACTCTGCTTAGAGCCAATCTTGGCTAATAATTAAAGAAACCCTCTCTTTTGCATTTTTCTTCCCATAATTTCTGCTACCCTTGGGCAGAACTCTCCTTATTCAGGGACTGTGAAACAGTGTATAATAGGCATTTCCATAAATAAGTCATAACCACTTAAATCACTAGCCTGAATTCATACCTTTAAATCAGTGGTTATGCAGGCTGGAATCAGAGCATCTGTCTTTTCATGCCTGGAAGTAAAATGGTAAAATATAGTAAAAATACTTGACAAAATTAATCTTGGTGTTTGGTGAGGAGCCAGGACTGATCCCAGGTACTCCTGGTGTGGAGGCTGTGTGTGGTGGCCTCAAAAAGTGTAATCCAGGGAAGCTAGCACCTCTTTCACCTTTCCTGGCTAGCAGATATGTGGGACAGTGTTGGAACCCTAAAGCCTGGGAGTTTTAAACTTTCTGTGCTTTCTGGCACTGACCCTTTGACCCACTGATCCTTTGACTTGAGGCCTTGGAGAAGGTTTCCAAATTTGAGTAATGGAGTTAGAATCACTGGTGTGTAGTTTGAATAGAAGTGTGTAATATCACATGGTGCAGGGTTTGAAATTTGGGGTTTTCGAGTATAGTAATAAGTATGGGACAAGATGGAAATTCTTGGGTGGTGGCTTCTTCTTCCTTCGTATTCCTTCTTGATTTTAGGTAGTAGTTTTTAGTTAGATAGAAAGTACTGCAGTGCAGGTCACAGGTGGTTGGTCATTGGGTTAAAAGTATAAATAATATAGATGTTAGCTTTTAATTGTACTGTTTGCCTTTAAAAGACCTTGTAATAAGCAAAATACAGCTAAATTTTCTTGCTTCCAGCTTGTTAGATAAAAGTGCTGTAAAACTCCCTGTACTATACACAAAAATTAATAAACATAAAATCCATCTCTCGTGCTTCAATCCTGACTCTGAGTGGAAGCAGAAGGAAAAAGAAGCCAGCCATTAATATGTAGGATCACTAATAGGACAGGGATGTGCCTGGGGCAGCAGTGCAGTTCCAAGCTGTGCTGGTGGGGCCAGCCTGACTGACCAGCCTGACTGACCATCCCACATCTGTACTCTTACCATGTCAGTTACTGCACCAAATACTTCTTCCAATTATGAAAAGAATGATAATCTTAGAAGGCATATTGATATTTCTTTTAAAATTATGTAAACCAGTCCTGTGACCCCGTGTACATCACACTTGCTGTATTAAAGCCTTAATTCTTACTTGAAAGGAATTGATTCATAGGAAGTCCTCTTTGTGCTGTCAATGTAGCAAACAGTGAACATAGTGAAAATGAGAATAGGATCTAATTCAAAGACTTAAAATCTACTTATATAATTAATATTACTTTATGTTAATCTGTTAGTGAAAAGGAATCTGGAGAAGGTAATATAAATGTAATTCATGTTTGTAAAGTCTTTTAACTCTGCTAGAATAAATTGAATAGATATAAATAAATTGAATAAATTGAATAAATTGGTCTAAGTAGTAAATGAGAACTCGTCCCTCTGGGTTTTTTTAGTAGTCTTTAACAAGACATGGGCAAGAGCTACACACTTCTCTGAAGTTTTATGTTTAATAATGGAGACTATAAATTCATTCCAGTTCTGAGGATTTTTCTGGTATCTTGCACACCATAATTGGAAGGGATGTTAGATATAAGTATACTTGGCAATTTCCTACTAGAAACCAATATTTTAAATAACAAGGAGACCCAGTAGTTGAGGCAGAGTGTAGTGGCTGAGCAATTAAATAACAGGACTGAAATAATCTCCCAAACCCAGGAAATATAAACTCAAATCTGAAACTTCTTTTTTAACTTTTCCTTTTGAGCACACCAGGCATAGCCTAAAGTACAGCCTGATTTTCCCCTAAAACATGGTATTAATTCCTTCATGTTTGCTTGTGTGCGTCTCTGCATGTATGTGCATACATTGCATCTTTTAATTATTTTCAAAGGAAAGCCTGGACAGAACCTGTTAGCCAATGGAGGAGAAAAGAAAAAAATGGTAAATAGATTGTTAAGATACAGCCTTCTCATCAGGAATAGAAGCACTGGGGGAAAAGAGTTAATAGGAAAATACAAGAATAAATGCTTGTGAAATATGGCTATTGTTGATGCTGCTGCTACTAGAGAAAAAAAGGCATGATAAAGCTGGCAGAAAAGAAAAAAAACCTGAGCTTGTGGAAAACCCCATGCTTAGGAAGCACTGAGAGGTATTAATTTTTAATTTTCTTCATCCAGTTTTAGGAAGCTACCCTACAAAGCAGTGTTATTTATTTTTCTCTGATATACTTCAACTGCCTCTCCAGATCTTTTGCTGGAGGTTGATGAGGTGCCCGGTAGGTGGCATCCTTTTAACACAGTGCTGGTATCAGTTGGTTTAAGTTTTGGTTTTTTGGTTTTTTGGTTTTTTAGTTAAAAGCATTTTTTCCTGGAGAATTTAAATGGATTATCACATAATTGGCACATGCAGAAGTTGTGTTGTTGTGAGGACTTTTATTCAAGGCTCTCAAATTTGGCATTTCCAAGCTTAAAAAAAAAAAAAAAAAAAAAAAATCTCTATTTAGTAATCTAAATGGAAGAAAAAGAGGGAGAAAGTGTTTTCCCTCATTGGTTCAGATCAAGTTTCTGAGGGAGTTCACAATGAGCTACATGTTCACAGCACCTACTGAAATCACTCTGTGTTTTCTGATTTGAAGACTCTGGTCTAAATTAAAGACTTAGTTCCAGAACATGGTGATTAGGATATCATATTTGCATTTAAGCAATTGATGCCTAAAATTGTGACATCTTATCATCTGCATTTAATTTGCCTCTGTTACATCTTGTTCGTTTTTGGAATGTATTCATTTTTTCCTTCCTAAGAAATAAAATGCTCATGATAGCTGGGGGAGTCTGTGTTATCCCAAACCCATCTCTGCTCCAGTGTTTGCACACAGTTCTATATATGAATGATGCTATCAGATGTAGTTTGAACAGGCACATGCTTCAGGCTGTTAGTGTTTGGCACAGGGTGTCAGGTTCAGGTGCCAGCTATCCATTCAGATAAAGCAGATAATTCACAGGCTGACTGCAGGTGGAACACAAATCTGCTTAGCTTGTTTAGAAAGGGGTCATGGATAAGAATGTTGAGTAGCTGGGGATATCTAGGATGTCTTGAGAAAGTATTTCCAAAGATCTGTTTTTGAACTCACATTTCACCTCCTGGTCTACTTGAAGGTCCACCTTGCTTGCAAGAGAAATGCAGCAGAAGTTCATTGTGGCTGGAAACAAGACCAACAAAAGAAGTTCTCAGCCACTGTCTAATAATAGAGGGTCTGAAATAAACATATTTGGTAGATGAACAAGTCTGCCTAGTTCCAAAGCTGCCTTTGCACAGAATAGGATTGACAGATCTGTATCAAATGGAACATAGCAGGGGGGGTGTTAAACATTTTTCTGCAATTTGCTGCTCTGAGGTTTGTGAATTGCCATGAGGATAAAGTATCCTCTGCCAATCTGCAACTGGTGCAGTTGCATCTCCAAGTCTTAGTACTGTAATAAATCAATTATCCTGTCAGTTTGCATCAGATTGGCAGGTCACTGAGAAGTGAAGTTTAAAGAAAGTGACTTTAAGATACTGGCCTCTTTAATTTTTTCTGTTATTTGTTCTGAATATATATTTAATCCAAAAATGTGTTTAAGACGTCATTTTAAGGGGAATACAGCTGTTTTTATATTCTCTATACATGTGTGCTCAGTGTTGTGCTTTTCACATGCAAACCAATCAAAGAGTCCATCTCTGCTTCTTCCATCCCTGACTACTTTGCCTGGGACAATCTATCCCAGGAAAAACTCCCTAAAAGGCAAAAGTAAAAAAAGAGGATGTGAATTATTGCTGGTAAATATATAAATAGAAACAGTATTTCCAGAGCTAGAATATTCCATTTAAAACAAAAGTATGGGAAAACTTTTTTTGGTGCAATTGTCAGAAAGTAGTACCACATTAAATGAATATGTCTGAGGACTACAAGGATAATTTTCTAACTGAATGTGAAGTGCAAAGTCATCTTCCCAAGTCTGCAGGCAGACCATCTCTGTTTATCTGCTGCCAACCATAACTTTCCCAGATTTTCCCAGACTGAAATTCATATGAGAGGATCATACCCCTCCTTCAGAGTGTGAGTGGCAGTGTATGAATCATGCCAATTTATAAAACTACTGCTGCTGCTGTTTGGAAAAAGCTCAGAGGAGCTGAATTAGTAGGGTCAGGGGAAGGACCCCAATAAATAACTTCAGCTTCAGGCCTGAGTAGACTGATAAAGTCTTCTAAAATAAGCAGGCTACTGGAGGAAAGTGAAGGGGGAAAATTCCTTCTCCCTTTGAATTTCCAGCAGGAATGGAGTTTCAATATTTGAGACAGACATGGGGGAGAGAGATAATAATGGAGAGAACACCCCGTGGCAGTGCTCTCTTAGATGTCACAGCACACACCAGTGCAGCAGACAGAGATATTTGTCTCAGCCCTTGCTCAATGATGCTCCCAAGTTGCTTTAGTGACTCATCTTCATTGTTGATGTTAAAGCAGTAGGTGTCTGGTAGCAAGGACTGCCTGTAATCATAACTTGAGCTCTGTGGCAATTGCTTGACAAATCAGCAGCCTATTCAGTGCATCTGTCACAGATTAATGTGCAGGCATGGAGAGCTGTGCTCACACAGCCCCAAGGGATGTTTCACATCTTCAGATGTTGCAGAGCCCAACATTGCTGAGCAGGTACCTCAGCAGGGCCATGTACGGAAGCTTCCTTTCTTTCCAATAAAGATACTCTTTTTTGCTTGTTAATAAGTGATCTGTAGGACAGACTCCCCACATATTTAAGCAAACTAAAGTGCAGTTTGAAGAAAAGAATTACTGAATTCCTTAATACAGAATTAATCAGATTCTATAGGGAACCTTTATCCCTATGAATTATTAAAGTTTCTTTAAATTTTACTATCGTCTGTCTCAAAATAGTTGGAAACTACTCTTCAGGGCTCTTCAAACACCAAACCAAAACCTTGCTCCCATCCCAGAAGATTTATCAGCTAAGCCAAGAGAAAAATATACTCCATGTGGATAGAAATGGAGATAGCTGTATGAGAGGCTGTAGTTAATAGCAGCCTATTCAGTAATACTGTAAGTCTATTTGGAGCACTTCTTTCCTGGCAGATGTTTCAGAAAATGTGGCAAAGTTAAATTATATAGTTAGTAAATTAAGAAATTATAGCAGGCACTGAATGAAATTAGGGACTATAATTAGGAAGGGAAAGTTTTTTATACTTTGAAAACAGATGTGTGAGTAAAGCAGAGAGACTGAAAGGGCAGGAAAAGAGACAATAGGATGATTCAAGTAGGCTTTTGACATGGCACTGTCCAGTATGAATATAGTTATACAGTATACATATATATATATATATATATATATATATCAGACATATATAGTTATTAGATAGTAGAAGAAAACATGGGTTCAAAAGAAATCCTGATATTAAAAGAGAAAGTATGGAAAAGATCCAGAAGATAGACTCGACCAAGTACATGGAAAGCTTGAAATTAATTTTCGAAAGAAGTTTTTAAAAATTGTATGTTCAGAAGTTAAAAAAGAATTTATAAATAGGCATGGGTCTTCAAGTTGGCAAAAACCTCTCCAGATAGCTGAGTCCTGGAGCTTGAGTCTTGTAATGGGTTGCAATAAATAGCTGCACAGGATAAACTGACCAGAAAAACAGCTGTGAAGGCCATTTTATGGCTACAGTCCAGCAATTTTTTTCTCACTTAATGTTTTTCCTTTATACTTTTTGCTTGATGGTAATATTTCTTAGATTATTTCTGTATTTGTTGATACCCTAGATAGGTTTATGGCTGGATTGCTGTATTGTTGTTTGGTTATCCAATAGATTACTGGATTTGTTTCTATTTTGTTTGTTTGCAAATGCCCAAACTGTCCTCCTTTATGTCCTTTAAAATATAAAACTTGTAGAAGAAAGCAAACTTTACGTGTGCAGCAGCTTCTGCTTTATAATTAGTATTTGGTCATGGTTTTATTTTTGAACCTACTAACTTGAAGCACCTTTCAGTTGCTTTGTCTTGTTGCAGAAAATGATGTGGTCTTGCCTCAGGGAAGAGAGTTATTGATGATGAAGTTGCAAAGCAATGTGTGGTTTAAAGAGGTGAATATTTGCTTGAGCAATTAGATTTTTTTTTCCATATTGTAGCACAATGTGGGTATTTGATAATTATTGCATACTATACCAACTTGGGTATGTTATGCTCCTTTTTTAGGCTTGATTTATGTGATTTCTCCTCACATACCTGGCTGAAATCACCACTAAAACCAACACAAAACAGACAAGTTTTTAATAATCCTGTGACATACCCAGAGTGCCAGTTCTGAGAAAAGATGATTGATGTTATTCTTGATTTATTGATCAAGAATTAAACAAGGGCTAAGTTAACAAAATAACTGAGCAGTTCAGAACACAACTGTTTTTTGGCCATACTTGGTTTCATTTATCTATTAATTACATTTCCTGCAACTATCTCTGCCTACCAGATTGGCAACACATATGCAAAACACATTTAAAACTATTTTGCCACAAACAGAGGTAATGAGCTCATTTCTATGGAAATAATTCAATACTGTTATTGTTGCCTGCCTACCACCTGATCTGTAAAAATATTTGTCCAAATTTAATAGCTTCTCATTTATTGAGAAATGCAGAAAAATAAGAGCAGAAAACACACATAGGAGATAATTGATTCACAAATAAGCTTGGCTTTCTGTAAAATAATTAATCTGTCCTTAATTCAGAAGAAAAACTATTAAATCAATGCTAGCAGGTAGCACTTGTAAGGGAGGGAAGTATCAACTGTAAGACTAATAATTACATGTCTTGTGTATTGCACTATTTCATCAATGCAAATCCATTAATCCTTCTGAAGGTGATCCTGCTCACATTTATGAATGTAATTCAAAAACCTTTGCCTTGAATATAATGATCTGCCTGGAAAAAAGCCAAAAAAGTAAACCAACTCTGAATCTATTCCTATTTGGTGTTTGCATGAGCTTTCATAATTTCTGAGGGAAAAGAAATGCGTCAGAAAATTTGTTTGGAAAATTAGAGTGGGAGTCAAGATTTAGATTCTCAGAAGATCTGGCTTCAAACACACAAATTAAGGGACTCATCCAAATGCATTAGATGGATACATTCTTTTTCAAGTTTCCTTTGGGCATTATAGTGTCTCTTCAGCCCTTTTGCCAGCAGGATTGCCTCTGCCATTAATGAAAATTTGCCAAGAAAGGTCAGGCCTCAGAAGGTAAAGGGCTGGCCTGATTTGACATCTGATGTATCAGAATGTGGTTTAATCAGATTTCAAGATTTATAAGCTTCAAAATTGTTGAAATCATGTGGAAAGTCAGCAAACAATACAAGACCATTTTTCTTAGATGATAGTCTTTGTCCAGAATCAGTACTGTACCAATGCTGCAGATATGTTTGATGACTAAACACAGAGGACAGTGAAAAGCAAGATCCTGCTCATTAGTTAATGGTAACTAAGGACATTACATAGTGTTTCTGTTTGTTTATTTCTTCTTGAGATTATTTAGACAGATAACTATGCTGTATGAAACAATTTCCAGCAACACAAAAAGCACACAACAAAACACACAACAAAACATAGAAAACACTTAATTCCTCCCCTGGCTTCCTGTGTTCCAGTCAATAGAAGGCAGGAAGTTTTTCCGAAGATTTTCTGAAAAAATTACAGATTTCAGGTCTTTAAATTGTATTATACCTCTACATATTCATTCTCCACCCAGTACAATAAAATGAGAATTGCAGTATTTCCCTGCTGACCAAGATCCTGTCAGCAGATCCCGGTGAAACACTTAATGCTCAAAAAGTATCTACAAGACTGGTCCTTAAATTATGATATGGTACTTCTGCAAAATGTTGAAAGACTACCCTGATGTATCTCAGAAACAGAAATTAAGATTATTTGCTGTTTAAAGGTGTAATTTGTAAAGTATCTTCTAGCCCTTTGGAATCAAAAGTGCAATAAAGGCTGCTGTTATATCTCATACAAACAACTGAAGAAAAAATGTCCTTAATAGCTGCCATGGTACTTGCTATATTTTGTCATCTGTGTTCATAATACAATGCTAGCTTCAATACAACAGAATTAGAATATCAATTGCCTGTTTTTATTAGAGCACATTAAACTGTTTAACCAAAGTGAAATTGATTGCATTGAATTGCAAATTTCAAGTGAGGAAAAGCAGTTGAAAATGAAATTAGGCTCACTAGAGAGAAGTTAATATGCTCTTGAGCTCTCCTGTATGATGATACAAGCTAGAAATATAACTACACATTCTGCTAAAATTGGGTTATATGTTCAGCTTTGTGTACTAGGCTTTGCATCACCTTTAGGTTGTTTGCTGAAACCTCTCTGGGTGTCAATGTCACCAGAATTAACCCATGCATGTCTGCCAGGCAGATAGGGCACCATGCCCATCTTTCCATTATCTCTGGCTTTACTTTAGTGGCATGGGAACTGAATCACTCATAGTGAAGTGTAGGTGAACTCAAATGCTCACCAATGATCTTCACTATATTTATAGTATAAAAACAGACAAGTATGAGGAGCGAGGGCATTTTGTTTTAATCTGATGTATTGCTGAAAGGTCTGCAAACCACAGCAGTCCCTGCCCTTGTGAGTCAGGGATGCAGCTCAGCTGTTCAGAGTGCTTTGCATTCTCACACTGCTGCAGGAAACAGGCTCTGCTTATAGGATGGAAAGACCAGTCCCAGTAAAGTTACTGCTGGGTTTCATGGATGCTTTTCTACCTGGTGTGGAAAGAGAAGTGTTGGCTAGCACTGACCTGTATTAGAAGGAAAATGGATAATTTCAAAACAGAAATCAACCAGAATGAATTTTCTGTTGTGCTCATTTCTAGAAGCTGGCAAGTAGTTTTAAACTTACATTGATAAATTTAATGAATGTCATAAAAATGCGGATAATAAATAACATTTTGGGGGCATGGAAGTGAAAATCTTGCCCCTTTCAGACTATGACTAATGTGAGAAATTTTCCAAATCATAGAAATGAAAAAACCCAATAGAAACACTGAAGAAAAAGAGAAGATTCTTCCTACGTGATTGTTTTATTATGTTTTGGCTTTTTTGTACTTCTCAACTTGACATCAGGAGTCATCTGCAAAGGTCTCACTTCAATGGTGTTGATAGCTTGTTAGTAGTTTGCATGTTGTTTATTGCTGTGTGACATTGTGAAGGTTATTTTGAGTGCTTATACCTATTTCTCTGTTTGCTAAGTTAATTGATGCCTATGGCTTACAGTTCCTCAAATTCTTAAAAAAACTGTTAACCCTAAATCAGAGTCTCACACATGAAGAGGAAACCAACAGGGAAAAATGCATGGAGAACCAAATTGACAGCTATTTTTCACAGGAGAATGCAAGAGTATCAAGATGATGTACAGGTAATTTTCAGAAGAATAAAGTGGTCCTTTGGGTAACATAAGTTGTTAAATGCTGCTATAAACTCCACAGCTTTTTTTCTTGAATTAAGTGAAAAGGATCTTACAGGATCTTAAGTCTAAGTCTGGAGACTTAGACTTATAGAATCACAGAAAGATTTGGGTCGGGAAGGACCTTAAAGTTCATTTAGTTCCAAACCCCCTGCCATGGGAAGGGATACTTTCACTAGACCAGGTTGCTCAGAGCTCCATCCAACCTGGTCTTGAACACTTGCAGGGATAGGGCATCCACAGGATTTTTCTCTGGAAAACCTGCTCCAGTTCCTCACTCCCTTATCACTAATATAACTGCACAATGAAAATATTATACATACTTTTGGGTGTGAACAATTGTAAACAGATTCTTTTTATTCTTTTTGGAGAATGATTAAGTGCATGACTCTCTATTAAGTTTTCTTGCTTTCTGCATCTCCTTGCATTATTACAATGGATATCCTGGAGTATCTTCCACTGCTTCTGTTGACTGTGGGTGTCTCCCCTTTTTGATAGGGGAGCTGCTTCTTGCTGACAGCTCAGATCTGAGTGTGAGAGAAGTGTTACAATCATGTCACAATCAAAATTACATGGCATGTGAAGGCCATTTGGAGTTCTGAATGTGGCAAAGGCTCCTGGAAAACATATCTGGCTGGACAAGGTTATTTAAAGTTATACCAATACTTTCCAAACTGGTGTCCATGGAGTACTGTGTGGTATTCTCATGGAACAAGATGTCTTTGTTTCCACTAAATCACACTAAAGTCATCTAAAAATATGCTAGTTTCCTGGTATTAGATCTTTTCATGTAAGCAACTGATATGAGGTAAAATGGGATTCTGAGAAGGAACAGAACTGGGTTTTGATATAGAAAACAGAGTTGTAATGTAGATCTGAGATCTCAAAATGAAGGAAAATTAGGTCTGTGAAGTCCTGCAGAGGAAGACAGTTTTTATTTCAGATCATACAGGGAAAGGGAAGATGTGTGCAGATTCTCTTTTAGTTAAAATTAGTTAATGGAAAATGTAGTGATTATTATGGCTTAAAAACCTGAAATCAAAATTGCCTGCTTAATTTTGAAATCAAAAGTGCCTGTGTGCAGGTGGAAGGCCTTGTTCAGTGTACCAGCAGTGCAGCTCTTGTGGCTGCACAGGGGGAAGGGAAGTTCTTCCCCTGCTCTGCTTCAGTTTTGAGTTGTGCCCAAAGACCTGCCTGTATGCCACCATATTAATGCATGCAGCTCTGGATGTATCAGTCACTGCAGCAATGAAAGTCAGACTGGTTCCTGAGCAGAAGGGAAGTTCTGCTGTATTTCTGGCATCTGTTTTGGGTGTTGGGTTGTAATTTAGTCATAATTAATAACAAGCTGTTCACATCAGAATCTCTATTAGAAACAACATGAATATTATTGCATCACTTTGCAGTTGTGTTCAAATGATACACAGCAGTACAAAAAGTACTCCTTTAGCAAAACTTGTACAAATTATCACTATCCTCTTGAAGTCAGCCTTTCTGAAAACTTCTGTCAGTCTAGGTTTGGACTTTCCTGCTTATGTAAAAGGGGTTAAATTTTCTTATCTACCCGAGGGAACTGCTCTGTGTGTTGTCATAAAGGTGTTTTTAAATTGGCTGGTAAGTCTTGAACTCTAGTTCTCCTTTACTGACCAGAGTGCAAACCAATTCAGGTCTTGCACCAGATCATCCCAACCAGAGGCTCTGGTGCAACTCAAACACCATTATCTTTCTTTCCATTTCAAAAAGACAATGTTTTCAGAAGTGAAGAGATGTGTACAAACATATTGCCTTCCATATGACTAACTGGTCCCTAATTTGAGGGTCAGTCTGTGTAACACACTATCCCTTTCTAGCCTGCCTATATATTCATGTAGATGCCTACAGGAATAGTTCCTCTTCATTCTGTGGACTCCTAATATCCATGTGTAGTTTTTATTATATGGACTCCAGTGTCTCTCTTCTAGTCTGATTTTCCTTTATTCTTTTATTTGCTAGCTCATTGTAAAGCATTGTATTGCACCTATACTGCATTCTATTCCTGTGATATCAAGCATTGCAACCTCACAATATTTGTTGGTTACTGCAGTCCAATTAGAGATTGACACTAACTTCTTAGGATAAATTTTAATAAAATAATAAAAATATGCTTAGAATGTTTCAGTGGTGCTTTTTTGTAAGCTGTGCCATCACACTTACTCACATCATGACTCTGATGATAATTTTTACCAAAAAATACAAACCAAAATAACAAATTTGGACAAAAATTTTGTTGTGGTGACTGTTTTCACACATGGATTTTTGGGTGAATTATTTTTTGAAAATGTTACTACAAAGTTATTCTTATCAATCATATACAATTATTCATATTTCTCCACTACTTATGCAGGACATCCTCGACCTTGAGAAATATGATTTTGTTATTAATGCAAGGTGGGAAGTGGGAGCCTGAACATATCCTAGCTAATAATCAGTACTATTAGAATGAAAGCATTTCATATTACCCAAAACTTCCTTTTTGATGGTGTATAAAAACCTAGTCTTAAATACAATTTATGCAACTAATATTATGCAGTAAAGTAATTAGGAGATAAGTAACTCAGAATTTCAGATCATGTAAGCATGTTTGATGTTGACATATAGTGTTGGTTGCTCATGTAATGGCTATAGAGAGAAAATCCTCAAAATTCTCAATTTTATCTCTGTATTTGTGACACAGGGGAGCAATGATGTAGTTTAAGCAGTTCTGTGTACAGCTGTCTGAAGAAGTAATCATCACATTTAGGATTATAGCTATACTTCCTGCTAGCCTGACAGAATTCTTCATTTTCAGTCTGATAATAAGAACAACTTTTTCCTCAGCAAACTCTGCTGGCTAAATTTGTTGTGACTCTGATAGAGACTTCTCAGTATTAGCATTTGCACTCAGGTTTGACTGAGTGATTGCAAACTAATTTTTTGAAATGGCATTAACAGAATGTGGCAATAGTTTCCAAAATCCCATTATAGGATGAAAAGGAACAGCATAAGGAGAAAATAACAGGAAGTCAGAATTAATAAATTCAGAATATCTAATCCAGCCTGGTTTTAGAAAGATTCTCTAGGGATTAGGTAGCAAAGTGTTTGACATTTTGTACTGAGTGTTATAATATTGGAGTATCAAGAGGCCCTATAGCTTGTACTTCTCTGATGGTGACTACAACCAGTGTAAAACCTGTGTCTCTTACTATTTTCCTGGTGTTTATTATGTAAGTAAATAAGTTGCTCTGACAAGAATACTAAAAGATTCTGCAGGCTTTGTGAAAGATTTGCATTGTACATAGTGGTAGCAATAAAATGAACATATCTTCATAGTAAAAAATACAACATTTTAAATTTACCACAGTGAAAGATTTTTCTTTCCATTTTTTTTAATTTATGGGCCGTGGGCAGCACAGACAAAAAGGCTTCTGCACAAGCTTTTCCTCATGTTCTTGTGAACCTGCAGAGTAAAAAGTTACTTTGATGAATTTCGTATGTCATAGAGTCCAATAAAAGTTGTCATTAATGACTGTGTATGCAGTTGTTTGTCTTCCTTCTGGCCTTGGTGCTTACATAGGCAGTGAATTTACTGGATGCCAGCATATCTGACTGGGATTAAGAGTAACATGATTTGGATTTGACTTTCTCTATCACTTTACACAAATAATTTAATTACCTCAAGCCAGTCAGTTACTCCTTGTGGTGAAAGAAGACTTGAGACCTTGTATTTGACTGTTGGAATTTCTGTGAGTAAAACTTTATCACCTTTGTCAATTCTGATGTCTTCTTGTCTGTCCTCCAAATGATCTGTGCATCTTTATGTGGGAAAACTTTGCAGTACTATTTCTGTACTAGTTAATGATTTAATACTGGTATTGATATTATTCAAAAAGTAAAATAATTTGGGCTGAAAATATGAACCTTATTTGACTTTTATGAACTGTCATAGGTATAATAGAAATAATAATTTTAAACAATGTATGGTGTCACAATAGAATCAATAAATTTGAGGTGTGTTAATTTCCATTTTTGCTTTCATCTGAGGAATAAGAAAAATGGGGCTATAAAGATGTTCAACAATTGATGCTTGTTGTGGAAAATTTTGCTAATTTAGAATATAACCAGATGTTTATAAGGAATAGAAAGTTCCAAAGTATCCCAAATGAGAAATGTTAGGCAGATATAAGCCATTTTTAATTAAATCTGTAATATTTTTTTAATCATTTGTTGAATGGTATTTAATTAGCTGATAGAGGAAAATGTGGATGGGGAAATGCAGACTCAGCTCTCATGAGACTATAGCAGCTCAGGCAGCTACAGAAAATTGTCTAAAGAATCAGACAAAAGTATGTCATCTCAGTTTAACAGCAGGAATAATATGATAATTCTTTTACCCCATGTGTTCCCAGAAAAAAAACCAAAAACCAAAACAACGAAAACACAAAAACCCCAAACAAACAAACAAAAAAGAAAAAAGAAACAACAAAAAAGCTTTTCCTAGTGGAGCCATGACATTTTCCAATGAAAAATCAAAACACTTCAGTGAAAGAATTATTTCCCTTTGGCCAAATTTGAATACAGATTCAAGACTTGTCATTCTAGCATACATCCAGTGTTTTGTGGGTAACTGCCTTTACATGGCAGAAAAGTCCTGGAAGATTGGAATTAAGGCTCCTAGTCAGCGTGCTGTACTTAAACAAGCCTCTCACTTGGCTTTACCCTCATTAGTGCCTGACCCAGATTGTACAAACCACACTCCAGTGGCTTCCTGACACCTTGAAAACATTGCATACTTGAGTGGTGTTTATACAGCTCTCTCCAATAAGTAACTCAGAGTTTTAAGGCTTTGTAAGTGTGTGTGCATCTCAGGCTACATCCCCAGTCACAGCAATATCACCATACTTCAGAACTGCTGCAGAAGCCTCTGGAACTCTCCTCAGCTGATTTAGAGCTCTCCCAAGGATTGCTGGACAAAGTTTGGGAGCTGGCATGGGCCTGGCACGTGCACAATAGCAGCTGAGATGTGGATACTCTGTTTTCAAAGAGAAGACAATTTAATAGTATGTGGGGGGGTTATTGCATGCCTTAGTGCCAGGAACTGGGCATGTTTGGAAGAATCATAAATGTAATCTCTCTTTAATGTGCTACATTTTGTATTTCTGAAGTTTCAGTAGTAATTTTCTATTTATATAAGCTGTATTTTAGAAAAGAACAACTCTAGTATTGTTTTACAACATGTGTGTGTAAATCCATAATTTTAAATGCATCTTGCTAATATTAATGTGAAGTCAGTCTTAAGCATCCTATGAAATACAGCAGTTTATGATTCCAAATCAAGGACTATGTTGATAAGCACTTTCTGTCATAAGCTTAGTAAAGGCAGATTTTTCCATGCTGGAATAATTTATACTCTGGAATCTTACAAAAACCACTGTCTTTAGTGGGAGTCTGTTTCACTCATAAGGCACCAAGAATGAGGATCCATTTATCTGCTCTGTGTCCATATAGATACCTGCTTCAGACAGTGGCAGAGAGCTTGGCCTGCCACTTATGGTTTCTCATATTTGGTATTCTAAAGAGACACATCAGAGACCTGGAAACTAATATTTTTTCCCTAAATCAAAATGTTTTTCTGTAAATATTTATGTTAAATAAACATTCAGTCAGGTGCACTGGTGGATCAGGGTGGACCAGGACTCCCAATAGCCAAAGCCTGTGCTCCAGGGCTTCCCAACTTTCTGCTGTAGAGCTGAGAGGCTTGGCAGGTTGTGTCTCCATAGGCTGGAGCCTGAAAGCTGTGGAAATGAGGAGTGTGAGACCATTTGTGGAGGAATGGCTGGGGGGAGCTGCAGGGCTGGGGTGCCCTGGCAGCTGCTGGGGAAGGCAAGGTGGGCGAACAGCAAGCGTGAAAGTACCAGGAATGCTGATTTCACTGAGCAGCTGCTGGTGCAGTGAGGCTATTTCCTGGAGGAAGTTTCATGTGCTGGGATTGTCAGAATGAAATATTGTCTCAGTTTCCAGTTCGTGGGAAATTAAAAAAAGATTTGTTGTTTGATTCGGAGTAGAACCAAATAACCCTTCCTGCTTCCCACCAATACTTTTTCACAAATCAGAAATGCTGCTCTCCAGCCAGATTCACCCAACAAACACACCAACAGGAAAATGTGCTTTATTCATGCTTTTACTGAGATCTGATTTTACAGACAAATGCAAAATCAAAAAAGTATATTTGTTCATAGATAACTTATCCACTGTAGTACTAGCCTTCTAAATCAGCTGGTATTTTCTACACTTGATCAGTTTCTTTACATACAGTTATAAAACAACTCTGAAGCTAATGCAGAAGTGTTGGTCAGAATTCATCCCAATGCTTTTCAGAATGCCAAATTAACATTTGGATCAGAGAGCCCAATACTTTTCCATAAATGTTTGGAACATTAAAACACGACTCAAGCTGTAGGTTTAAATGTCAGTACTCAGAATAATATCTAAATCACACAAAACCCAAGCAAAGGAGACATGTAGATAATGGAGGCTTGCTTTCATCTTGTGACAGAAGGCATAATGATTCTTTTAGGGAGAAACTGTAGGTGTGGAACAAGCTTCCTCAATTTAAGTAAGATCCTTTTCAGAGTTCCTGGAATGCTTTTCTGACGTTTGCAGAGCTCACCCTGTGCCAGGTATTCATTTTTGTAGTTTACTACTCAGAAATAATTTTTAAACTTATGTTCACATTTTTGGCCTTCACCATCATTGGTTCAATATGTTGGCCAGGAAAATCAGGCATTCCCAGTAGTGGGGAACTACTTTAACAAGGTAAAATCTGCCTTGAAGTTGTTACTGTAGCCAGCCTTTGGTCCTTTGTCTGTTTTACTTGGGTGTAGCTTCTGATCTGTTAGGGAAAAGAACATAAAACTTATTTTCCTCCACAAGTAAAGAGACAAAATATTTTTCTGTGTGTGCATCACTTGGTAGCAGGAGTCAGTCAATCAGCATCATCCAGAGGGATGCAATAAAGGATATTCTTACACATCTTCAGGGAGTTATGCCTCCCAAAATGACAGTAGCAACACAAAACTGAGACATTTGTGAACTCATCTTTGCAGTTTCCTTGTGTATTTCAGAAGATTTTATGGATTATACTTTTTGATGTGATATAAGATTGTTTTTATCAGAGAATGTGAGAATATATCTTTAAATATACTACTGGGTTTGAGACTGTAGCATTGTCAGAAAATTACTACCTTAGCAGTGCTAGCACAGCTATCTAGTACTATGTGATATGTCAGTGTTTCTATGGAAATGAACAACAATAACTAGGTCTTTCTGAAAACAATGAAAAATACTTATTTACACAATGAACAACAGGAAAAATATTAATTCTTCATAGAAGACTCATTTTTGTACACAAAATATTGAAATTGACAGTTCAGAAAATCATTCTCTTCCAGTTTCAGGTGCTTTCCTCATTCATTCCCTCTCAATAGGGAGATAACTCTTTTTCCTAATTTGGTTTGCAAGATCACTGTTGAAATAGTTGGTTTTTTTTGCAGGGAACTAGTAGATATTCCATCTTTTCCTAAAACTCTTTGACATACCTTTAGGAAATATTAGTGAAAACTCTGCCTCTCTCCTGGCAAAATCCTATAAAAGCTGAAATCTCTTAAGGCTTTGAAACTCAAATCAAAGTTGTGTTCAGACATGAGGGGTCATTCTTAATCTATTGAACCTCAGCCCTGACAGGACAGGGCTTCATGGCTGATTCAACTCTCACTGATGCCAGCAGAGAAAAGTCCATTCAAATTCTTACATAGCAACTCCATGACATCAGGAGATGACAGGTGCTCCAAATCATGTGCAGTTTTAATACAACAGCTGCTTCAAAAATGAATATGTACTAATAGCTAACAAACTGCCTTTTCAAATGGTACTCAGGTTGTAATGTTAGAAGTGCAGGCATTTTTGTTTAGAAGATTTTTTTATTAAAAATATTTGCCAAATTGCTTTAAAAATTAATATGGAATTATCTCAACAAATGGTTCTAAAGTGTGTCCATTTTTGAGAGACTTGCCTCTTGACACAAGTCTATAAAGAAGGTGATCTTGAAAGGCCAACATCTTGATTTTAAAAGATAAGAAAAAAGAAAAAAACCCAGAAAATATTTAATTGCAACAAAAAACTTAAGTTTTTTTTAGTTGTTTGTTGGGAAAAAACAATAGCATTTTTGCATTTGGTCTAGAAAAAAAAAGTTTTATTTAATAATGAGATAATTTAAAATAATTTTTAAAATACCAAAACACTGCATTTGTGTGACTTTTAATCCCTTTCTAGACCTCCAAATGCAGTCAGCTTCTTAATTTTGCTTGTGAGAGGTCATTGAGCAATCATAAGAAAAATATAAAGATGAATTATTATTATTATTATTATTAATATTATTATTATTAATTATTATGGAATAAACTGAATTGCATGTGCATAGTGTACCCAAAGCTGTTTTGGTGGAGAACACTTATAGGAGTGTACTTCCAACTCAAATTTCTGTGTTTATTATGCTAGCAAAATACTGTAGCCAGGGAAAGACATAAAACCCTTGGGATTACTCCATGTACACATTACTCAGAAATTCTGGTCTAATTCTTAGCAAAATTCATTTTGGGGATTATGGCTCTGGAGTGTTTGTAATTGCAGTCCTAAGAGTGGCTCAAAAGCTAGAGCTAGTTATAACTTCTACATCATAAGGACAGATCCTTCAATGCTCATTGAGGAAAATTGCTCATGGTTTCAATGGGAATTCAGCCTCATCAATAGGCACTACAAAGTCAGGCCCTAGAGAGTCCCACTTCATAAATCAATTATAATTCATTCATCCCCCCAAAAAAGCTAATTTTGATTCAGTTTAGAACACCCAATCTCATTTCAAATCATTAGTTACCTAATCATGAAGGAAATTAAAATATTGTTAGAATTAATCATGTGTGACTCAGCAGTCCAAAAGACCTTCAGCTAACAGATCAAGTCTAAATTTTCCACTGATGCAATATGCTAAACAAATGTAACTGGGGATTTTGTTAGATCTGAGCATTGTTTATACATAAGCTGTTGTGAGGTAAGTCTAGTTTTAGATTATTGATTATGCATGAAGAAGAGAAAGCATTTCTGATAAAGAATGTGGTTGTCTGAGGAAAGCAAATGCAACTTGAGATGAAAATCCTGCTTTTCCATTTGGAAGCTGTATTGACAGCAGAAGTAATGACAGCAGTCTGTGTCATACCAGTGCCATTATAAAAGTGATGGAGAAGCTGACTTTGTTTCGTAAATGAATTTTGGTTATTAAAAAAAATATTCAATTATGTTTAACAGAGGAGCTTTATTAAGTACAGAGAGAGAACTGGTCTTACTGCTTTGGGGCTGGTCATAGTACTTTGGGACCTTAAAGCAGTGGTTGCTGCAGCTGTGCTCAGAGAGGAACCTGTTGGGCTGCTTGTCCTTAAATAGCTTTGGCCTCATTCCAGAAAAAACAGACAGAAGCACTATTTTGTGGTTCCTATCTGTAAACATGGCAAGAAGTCAAACACGTGGGAGCTTGTGTCAGCTTTTCTTTTTTTTCCTTTGCAATAATTCTCCATGAGCTTTCAGAAGTCAGAATCAACTTGTTTACAAAACACATCACAGCTGTGTAAATAAAATATCTTCCTCTAGCAATCATATAGGCATCAGGATGAAATGCAGTGCTGCTGAATTCCACTTATACTACTGCTGAATCTCTGATTGCAGCACAACTGTGAACAAGAAAATAAAATACCTAATGGGAAACGGGTATGAAGAAGGTTTAGAATGGTAATTTTTGCTTTTCCTGTCTATTCCTGTTTCAAGTATGCAGCCATTTTAATGCACTGGGAATGAATTTTATGTCTAATTTATTGCATTCCTTTAGAATGAATTCAGGAGGTAATACTTAATTCATATTTTGATGTTCATATCTCACTGAAGAGAGTAGTATTTGTTCTTCCTTTCACACTGATGCTGAATTGGATATCTCTCTGTAAAAGAGAAGCAAAATAGTGCCATCATGTCTAAACTCCAAATTTGCTGCACAGTAGTTTGGATATTCAAACATAATGAGAAAGAGATGTGCTTCAAATTTGCAATTACTAAAACTGTTGCACTCATGGGTTGCTCTGTTTTCTTTTGCTGCTCCTGACAGCACTATGGTTACAGTTCTATTGACTACACATAATTAATTTTCTAGGACAAATAAGATAATAAAGCCTTCCTATGAGTGTATGCTTTCTTAATTAATTAAGTTGATTTGACTAGCTGGCTTTAGTTTCTTCGGTATCAGTAAAAACCAGAAAGTGTCCAGACAATAAAGATTCTGTGCATTTCTGTATGGCCATTATTAAACAGGTTTCGTGGGTAGTATCAGAAGTCCTCTGGTATTTTTCTTTTCCCACACATGTGAAATACCAGTCAGCTAAAGTCTCTTTCTGAGAGCTGTGGTAGCTTTCTTAGCATAATTTGATTCCTGTCCAGAGCTATGGTCTTCATCCTTCAACAGGTGAGTCTCATTGCTTTTTGGGGTTGAGTGGTCCCATTATCCTTGCAGAAGCACCAGCTGTAATCTGAAAGATACTGAAGTCAGAAAAAAGATTCCTGCTGATGTCAGTAGACTTAGAATCAGGTTTGAGCAGTTCAAGCATAAAGCCAAAGGGCAACTTTCATATATGTCAGAAAACTGCTTACAAAGCATAAAACCCCATTTTACAATCATTAAAACACCCATGATTTTGGTGAACTTTTGTTGTTCATGACTTTGGATTGCAAGCTAGCTGTTTAGTTTAAAAGGACACTGAAGGTTTTCCTGAATTAATTACAAGGTCTTAAAGTCGCTGAAACAAGTAATTTGTCCATAATTACTTTAATGCAAAGTAGTGATTTTACCCACAAAAACTGTGCACTCGGAAAAAAAAGAGATTGATTCTCTGCCACGACTCATTTTTAGAAAGATTTATCAGGAAACTTGAATTTCTCTGATAAGTTGTGTTACACTCCAGTGAATGCTGTGGGCCACCTTGTATGAGCAAATATTATTTCTGTGAGTAATGGCTGCAAAGACCAAGCCATCTGTCAACAACTGACTTCTTTGTACTTCTTACTGCTTCAGTTGCCTTACCCTGGTAGCTAAATGAGATGTTATAATTAGGAACCCACCAAAACTCTGTATTCATTTAAGAGGTCAAGTTCTGAACACACTTTTCTGACAAATCTTGTAGTACTGTCTGTGGGAAAGTTATTTATGTCAGGATTAAGTTCCTTATTTGAGTGTTAATTTCATGGCTGTGCTACACAACTTGATAATAGGGAAGATCATAAAATAAAGATTCACTAGTTCTTTGACTAAACTCTGTAATGCATGTGAAAATTGTTTTTTATTTTATTTTTATACTTACAGCAGTATTTCAATGTCCTCTGCCAGCCCCCACTTTCCTCTATCCACACCCCCTTTATTTCTTCCTGATACTGGCATAAATATTGATTTGATCACTTTCCAACGTATTTGTAGAAAAATTCTCTATAATTTATGGCTGACCCTGACAAGATTACTGGAAATAGACAACTGATGTATATCTATATAGCTGTGTTGACATTCATTCTCCTTTATGTTTGTAGAGGATACAGGTGTAGATTCTGTGTTTTCTTTCTGTCTAAACAAGCAGATAAGTGAAGTATATTTTAAATACCTTAAGAAGAACAGCAATTACAGCTGTTATGTTTTTCAGCTATAGGAATTAACTTCTCTAAAAGCTCCATTTTTTTACCTTTGCTTCTGACATAGAACAAACCTATACTTCTATTTCCTCCATCCTCTGCAGCAACAGATCTGCCAGTTCTTGTACTGCTCTCTGTGTATATCTTAGTACATAACAGGGTACAACAGGAGCAGAGCAGAAGATCAAAGCAGTTGGTGCTTATGTTTGTCATATTCATTATGCACATGTGAATATTTTACTCCAGCCTAGGGTTACTGTGGTTCCTCAACCAAAACACCATTACCAAGGCTAGCAGCAGGCAGAGAACAGCAATGTGGGGAGGTGGCATTAAGCAGTGAGATTGGGAAAAGGCTCCTAGAGGGAAATTGCTTCCTCATACAGATTTTTTTTTTGCACTGAATGATCCAAGTGTCAGAAACATCATGTTACTCCCATTCCACTACAAGGACCTGCACAGAAACAGTGTACTGGCCTGAGCTGGACTCTGGAACACTGACACAGATTTGCTTTGCTAAAGTACTAGAAGCAAGCCAGAGAGACTCCTGTTTCTGCTTTTGAATTGTTCATCTGTGGGATGCATGGGCAGGATCCCAGAGTGGCTGAAGGGTGTGCTTGGAGATATGTTATCCTGTATCCCAGAGCACAGGCAGCCAAATGGGCAACACAGTCAATGACAATTCCCACCAGGACACCAATTCAAGCTCTCCAGAACATGGATACTCCTGCTGTGCTATCCCCAAAGGGTGATTATTGCCCTTGCTCTTCAAGAATGATTTTCATCCTTTCAAATTCAAGATTGTTTGGCTCATCAGTCCTCTTCACTCATCAGTCATGATGCAGCCCTCTCTCATGATGAGACTGCCAATGCTGGGCTGCTCCTGAGGAAACCTTCAGCTCCTTCATGGCTCAGAATAATTTCGACCTTCTGGCATTTTGCACCTGTTTGCAAAACAGATAATAGCAAAAGATCAGAAAGTTTGGTTGGACAACAACTGACATAGGGAAGTTAAATAAGCCTTCCAAGCTAGGATTAGAGAAGATGAAGGAGGAAGGAGTGCTAGAGAATCAGTCAAGGGCTGACTCTTGACAATAAATATGGCAGCAGATACACAGCATTTGGTTAATTTTACAGGTCCCAAAAGATTGTGACAGAAATATCTGGGGGTTTAAGATTTTTTGATGTTCATGCATGTGGGGTATAACTTTGTGATAATATAGCCCACTTTGGACTGGCCCTTTAGCTCTTCTTCGGGGCAAGCTTGCTTTTCATTTACACTTCTGCAATAGTTTTCTCCCAAACTTGGAAGCCAAGCAGCCCCACCAGCAAAACTAAGCACTAAGTGGAAAAAGTCATCTCTTTCAGAGCTCCTTTGCTCTAAACCAAGATGCTTAGGGCCAGTGAGTCCCTTTGAAAATGGCCTTTTCATGCTGATGCAGGAGATGTCTGTTCTTTTTTGCCTTTTTAAAAATACTTTTTTCAATTGTCCTGCAGTCTTCAATGATTACCCTGTCCCCATATATTTTTCTAGTCTCCCAGTATTCCTGTCTGCTCTTCTTGACATACTAGCTCTCCCTCTCCTTCTGCCTTATGTTTTTGCTTTGTTTTTTTTTTTTTCTTTAATCTTTGTCTTCTGGCCCAACAAGCCCCTCCTGGAAGATTTTATTATTTTTCATTCCTTCCTCCATAGCTGTCTCTTCTTCCTCATGATGGTGTTCAGCCATTCTCATCAGGTATTCTTTGCAAACCTTCTTCCCTTCATCCATCCTGTCCTCAGGTCTCGCCTGAATTCCATCCTGATTTCCAGCTGCATCTCTAGCACTCAGGCACTTTTTTCCCTGTGGATCCTCTCATGCAACACTTGATACATAAATAGCTTCTAACAAGTACCCACTTGATAGCAAAGTACATCCTGCAGCTTCTGCATTCAACCATTTGCAATTATTTGGTCTCATCTGCTGTTACCTTAACTGACATTATCTTTTCTTCCCTTCTGTCTCTCTCTTTGAAATCAAAGAACAGAAGTCAGAGACAAGTCTTTACTGTCCTATGTTTAAGGGGTTCCTCTGTTCAATATCTGATTGCTGTTGTAAAAATTTTGTGTTGAATAGGCTGGCTCTGTCATTAATTAGCTGCTTGCTTTCTGTGTTCACATAGTGCAATGTTTTAATTTTTTTTTTGAAAAAATATTTTACCTGTAAGGTCTTGTTTGTGCTTGCAACACACAACTTTCAGAGTGCTCTGCAAACTGGATCCATAGCAGGTACCCAGCAATCTGCAGCTGAGCAAGCCATGAGGACAGTTCTTTCACCACAAACAAGTCCATGTTGTGTCATGTGGGTATCTTTATTGGATTATTGTGCAACTGTAATACTGGTTGAAGGAGATGTCTAGGTACAAAACTGTGAAGAAGCTATTTTGTATTGCAGGTCTTGCTTCTTTTCTCATAGATATATAATAGAAATAACACCATGCTAAAAAAAAAATAAGTCTTGCAACCCATTCTGTTCATGTGGTTAACAGTGGATTTTTTAATTTTGAACTGAGTAACAAAAAACTTGAAAAATACTTTTATTTCCTAGATGTCATTATATATGTCAGATGTGCTTCAGAAAAGACTTGATTTTTCTTTATCCCAGATACTGATTGTTAGGTGACACAAATGTTCTACATAAATACATGTGCTAATATTAGCAAATTTTGTAACTTAAAAGAAAGCTAGAATTACTAAGAAAACACTCTTCAGTTGTTTCCAACCACCCTTGGCATATTTAAGTTTGATAAATTGTGTTAGTGGTTTAAAATTCATGTTTTGTGGTATGGGAATACAACTAATTTTCTGCAGGAAAATGAGAAAATTAAGTCTTCTCCTCTGAGACTTCCTCAGTTATAACATGGGTGTGATGATATTCACCCTTTAATAATGCATATAATTTATTTCAAAATAACTGTGATGGCTTAGAGATCCAAACTGACAATTCACAACTCATCAACTTAATTAGCACTTCTCCTCATCTTTGTGACAATGAATAGTTCAGATGAGTCTTGGAACAATAAGGTAATTCTAATTCAAAGTGCATGACCCAAAAGAAACCAGAAGAATGCAGAATTTTTTTCAGTAAGGCTTGAAAAATTATGTTGTAAAACTTTAGCTTTAGAGGAACCAGGAGTCACAGCACCACAAAATCACAGCTGAGTTGAGGCTGAAGACAATAAGAAAATCTCCAGTCCAACATATTTAAAGTTGAAGTCATATCAGCCAGGAGATCAAACCAGATTTCTTGTGGCTTTCTTCAGCTGAGTCTTGAAAATCTGCAAGGATGGAGACTAAAACCTCTCTAGAAAACCTGCTCCAATGAATGACTGTCCTTATAGTGAAAAAGTTTTCTTATATCCTGTCAGAAATTTTTAGTTTCAATTTATGTTCATTGTCTCTTGTCCTTCTACAGTGTTGGTGGCTCTCCTGTTATTAACACTGCATTTTTGTGGAGAACCTGAAACTGTAGGCAGTGTTCCAGATGTGGTCTAGCAAGTGCCAAGTAGAGACTGATAATCAGGTGCTTGAATCTTCTGTCTGTGCTTAGTACAGCCCAGGATGCTGTTGTCCATCTTGGCTGCCAGAGCACCCTGCTGGCTCTTGCTGCCTCCTCTTGCTGTCTGTCAAGATTCCCAGGTGCAGAACTTTGCACAATTATCATAAAATGTCATCATGCTCCTGTGTCAGCCTGTTCCCCAGCCTGCCTGTGTCCCTCTGCATGACAGCCCTGCCCCTAAGTCGTTTATCCCAATTTGGTATCAGCTGCAATTTGATGGAGCTGTACTCAATCCCCTCCTCCAGGTCACTGGGCAAGGTGTTGGACAGGACAGCCCCTGGGACAGAGCCATTTCCCAGGGCACTTGTTGCAGCCTTCTAGAAGTGTCTGAGCCATTGGCTGCCAACCTCCAAGCCTGACTGCCCCTGCAGGTTTTTACCCATCCAGCTGTCCCCTTGTCCAGGCTATAAAATTCTAGTTTTCTTTCCTCTACCAGAGGCAGCATGGAAAGGCTTGATTATGAAAAGCTGCACTTGAAAATAATGTTGTAGGATGAGCAGTCAGCCTTCTTAGGGCTGAGTTCAGTCAACTCACTAAGAGTGAGTATGTGCAGGCAGGAATTGCTCCCCAGTGGGCAAATAGAGTTGGGATGCTTTCTTTATGTATAGATTCCAGTTCTCTCTTTTCTTTTCTCTCCTGTCATTCAAGAATTTATTGTGGCTACCCTTTAGACTGTTAGAATTCCTCAAAATTTCTGCATCATTGCTGCATTGCAAAGGTCCAGGATTTTTGCTGGCCTATTGAATACATGTGTCATATCACCCATTTGGGGTTGGTAACAGCAAAGGTGCACTCCAGGTCTGATGCTGAGGCTGGATTCCATGCAAAGAGCACAAGAACCAAAGGTGAACCTCCATACCTACACCATGGGGAGCAGTAACAACAAGTCATAGTTTTCAGTCTGTGCATATTTTCTGTTTTACTCTTTTGGACAGTCCATAGGAATTAGGTATGTATAGAAGGTAGAAATGTAGGAACTACATGGGGCTCTAGAATAGCCAAATAGGTCACCTCACTACTAAGCACTCCACACAGTGGCACATTCCTATAGGAAGAATAAAGAGTATTCCAGTCCAAAACACTCTACAGGCTAAGAAAAAAGGGGGATATAATGGGTTTTTTCCTGTTTCTCTTTCCCATAAAACTACATATTTCTGCACTGCCTACTGAAAATTGCTTTGGGCCTGAACTGCAATGTCATCTGCACCAATACAGTCTCACAGACAGCATTTGTTGATGTGGGCCAAAATCATGCCAGAACACATTCAAACAGATAAGAGGAAGGATGGTTGCAAACTTGTGCTTGCACCATACCCTGGTATTATTTTAATTGAAAGTATAGATGTGGTTACAGTGGATTCTGACAGAGGAATTGATAACTTTTGAGGTTTAGTCCTGAGATAGTTTGATATGTGGGAATTTGTAAAGCACATATGAATATGAAGTTTAGGTACTTATTGGAAAGACAATTTTTTATGAGTCCCCCCCAAAAAAAGTATTTAAATTCCAACTGGATCCTTATTTGCTTATTTAAATATTTTTATGACACTTCCCTTGCTGTCTAGCTCTTTTCCCCCAATATGAGTAGCAGTAGAGACAGGTAAAGGATGCTTGTTAGCAACATCAGATTTAAAATCAGAGGAAGTTTTCCAGCTCAACTGGATGAACTTTTGATAAGAACCTTGCTCATAATTTATTTTTCCCACTGCTTCACTCTTTTGTGGTAGTGGATCTTTATGAACCTGAGCATGGAAAAGCATTTACAGGTCTCAGCAAATAACAAATATATTTCTAAATTGCCAGATGTCATTGATGAAACAGAAAATTACAAGATTTTGTATATAACAAACCTTACTGGGTAAAGGAAAATTAGATAAACATTTAGACCAACTGCCACAGAATAAAAGCCTCTGCCAGATAGGACTCTGGAAACCACAACATCTGGCAAATGTTCATTTACCAAGAATTGAATTTGGCTGTCCAGGGTGGAATCTCCATCCTTGGAAGTGTTCATTTGGGATGTGACACTTGCTGATACACTTCAATGGTGAGCACAGCAGTGGTGGGTTAATGGTTGGAGTCAGTCTTCTTAGATGTCATTTCCAGCCTTAATGATTCCATCATTCTATCTTTGTGAATGTGCTGTGTTTGTTTATTATATGTTTTTGGGTTTTTTTACAACTATGTGTCTTTCCATTATAGGTTAAAGATACACGTATCTCAAGGAATATGAATAGTGGCTAAAATGCAATTATGTGAAGATTGATGGAAGATGTGAAGTGCTAAACCATAAGATGAAACAAAACTTGGTTTGTTTTGGTTTTCTGTGCTTCCAAAGCCAAACATTTTATTGTTACAAAATTCCATAAAACATTGCCAGTAAAAATAATGCTCACAGTAGATTAGGACAGCACGACAACAGATTGTCTTTCTGTACTTCATCCTTCCTAAATTTTGCCAATAATAATTACAGACTGGCAATTTAATGTTTCCAAAATTACTGATTTTTAGAGTTTTAATATTGTTCAAAATGTTGCAGTTACTGTGCTGCATCATTGGGCTTCTTTCTACCTGCCTGCCCCTCAGGATTTTAAGAAATTAAAATTAAGTACATTATACGTAAAAGCACAAAATTTTTCTTTCTTTTAAAATAATCTTTAATTGATCTTTTCTATGTTCTTTTGGTGCTAGACATTCCTTAATGTCTGATCACTGAGAATTTTTTAACATTTCAAAAAAATCTCCCTGTATATGCTAGTATAGTGGCAAACATTCATCTGGTTTATTTTAGCTCAGATATTGTGCATAACTTTCTAAAGCATCGACACAACTGAAGAACTTGGCAAGTATCTGCCACCTCTGGAGACAGAAAATTATTTCCCATTTATTTTAGAACTGTGTAAGGCGCCATGTTTTAATCCTTGTTAGTCCATTTGGGTCCTTTGCTTGATCACTCACCTTCATGGTTGTAGATATTTCACCATGAGAAGGGGATCCAAATGCTTTCAACCCTTAGGAACTGGAACAAAATCACTGAGTTTCGTGCCATACTTGTGTCATTGGCAATTTAAAGGAATAAAACTTCCATGTGTGTATGTACTGGTTTATCCCAAGTATAGCAGAGTTAGGTAATTATATTCTGCTTAGTGATTTTGAGAAGTAGAAACCTAATATTCTGGTAGACATAATGTTGCTCATAAGCTGCTACTGCTGCTAAGGGAAACTCTCACAATCTGTTGTATTTATCCATCATTTATCAAAAGACAAAGAAGGTAAACAAGAGGTGATGTCATCACTGTGCATTCAGCCATCACAAAGATGCTCTGCTACAGTTGTCATCCCAACAGGGGACAGAAAGAAAATGTACACCACCACTGGTAGTGTGACTGCCTGCTCCTGAAAGGGATTGCAAACAGTGCCATCTCCTCCTTCCAACACGTGGGATGGAGCTGACCATGATGTCAACCAGCAAAATCCTGTCAGTTGTCTGAGATGACAATCATTGTGACCCCAGAGGCTGTTTCTTGTAGTTTGTCTGCTTCCAGGTTTTTGCCCACTCCTTCCTTCATGACATCTGTGGGTGATGAGTTTTCCTATCCAGTCAGAAATACCTCTTACACAGTCTGGCACCGACTCACGTCTCAGATACAGTCATCATCAATTCTGTCATGAGCAAACACCTCTCCCTTCCCCTTGCTGCAGAATAGTAAAAGGTTTTCTATAAAGACACCAGGGTACCTATTTCAGTGACTTCTAAATGTGCAGGTGATTTGCTTTTTCTGATGTGATCAGAGATCTTCCCTCTGGAATTCTATGCAGATTGTTTCTTTTCCTGTCATTTGTGGACAACAGAAATCTAACCCATTTCCCATATTTCAAAATTCTATTGAATATTTCCTATATTTAGACATCTTTTTCCATATCTCTTGAGACAGCTTTCTCACACAGAATTAATATTACTTTCTTCTGGACATTAAATTGTCCCCACCTTATTAAAAAAGTGATTTCAAAAGTGTTCAAAATGAGACATTACACTCCATAGACAACCTCACATGCAGGTGAGGAGAAGGTTTGAATTTTAAAAAGTGAGATAATATCATGCTCTGGAGAGAGCCCCACGACATGGATATGCCTCACTTTTCTGACAGGAAACATTTAGTTCCAAGTCCATAAATCTTATTTTCAACTGGGTCTGCATCCATCTTATAGTGCAGTCATTTAGACCATGTTTCCCAGCTTTTTTTTTGTGAAAAAAATTTTGGAGAGTGTGTTAGAAAAATCATGTTCAATTCACACTAGCAGCAGTCTCAACAGTTAGATAACCTGGCATGAAATTGGTCTGGCTTGATACAATTTCTTCTTGACATACTCAAAAAGATTGGTTTTTATCAGTGTATTATTTACTGGGTAGCCCTAAATTGTTTGTCTTCTATCACAGTTCAGTATCACTTTGTATATTGAAGTTAGGCTGAGTTGTTTAATTTCTCCAATATCATCTCATTTCCCTTTTTTATGCCTGGGTCATCCATCATCTTCAGGGGCATCAGCCATGCCCCTGTATCCCTCTGGAAGCTCATCCTCCTCAGGCTCAGTCTTTTTCTTCACTCACAGGATTCTTCTCACCTGCACAGTGCTAAGAGTTTTCTGACAGTCACATATCTCAGTTAGTCAGCCTCTCTTTCTACTTCTAAATAACCTTGGTGTGTCCCACTAATGTTGTTGGGGAAAACCCTTAATTCTCTCTGAACCACCTCACATTGTTAGGAGTAGCCCCTGGTTAATAAGCACTTTGCTCTTCCCCTAAAAACTCACTTGTTCTATGATTTTTATTGACCTCAGCAGTGGTCAGCCTGTTGAGACTGTTGGCTAGAGATCTTTCTTTTACCCCATTCTCCCTTTCTTTTGACCCATTTCTCTTATCATGTAGCTAAGTTGCCTTGCACTTTGCATATTCCTTTGCATGTTTTCTTACTTTGCTGAACAAAAGGGGCTAATGATCTGTTACAAGGTCTCCTGGATATTGTCATAATACAGAATGGTTAATGACATAATGACATAATGGTTAATGAGTAAGATTTAAGGAATCAGTCCACAAGGTGAACACACAATATGCATGTGGCAACTTCCTTAATGTTTTAGTTCTCATAGTTGCAAAGAGACTATACTGAAATAGTGAAAGAAAAAGCAAAATGCAAATAAAATACAAATTCAAAATTGAGGTAATAATTGCTCCAGTATGTGTTAAAAAAACACTGCAACCATAATACATCTCTCTCTTTTGAAAAAAGTTATATAATTTGAATTCTTTTAGAATTCTTCTAGATTCCAATACCTACTTGCTCTGAATAAAGCAGACTGTTGTCCCAAAATAAAACCTTAGGTCTATAAATCAGTTAAGTGAGCTATGGCATGACATTTCAAAGCTTCCATATAATTTAAGAAAATCAGATCCTACCAGCACTAAAATATCTCACTGAAATACACAAATTTAGTAATATTCCTTGGAAGAAAAATATTTTCTTACTGTTTTTCCTTCTTGTGGCATTTATGTTTAATCTTGTCTCCTATCCATACTTTTGCTTCCTAAAATTATTGTGATAGTCATTAAACTTGCCTTTTAAAATCTATCAATCACTGTTGACATTTTTTCTATGTTTTATGTCACTTTTGCAGTTCTAGAAACACAATCTTTCCATCCTTTGCTAAATGGAACAAAGATGGCACAAAATGCTGTGCTTCACTGCTTTAAATAAAATAGTTGTTTGCTTTTTTTAACAGAGCACAAATTCATCTCTCAGAAAAAGAGAAAATAAATGATGGTCCTGTATCTTTTCAAGTGTTGCAAAAATCAGAATATGATATTGGTAAGATTTGTTTCCATCACAGCTGTCTCCTCTAACAATCATTCAGACATCAAATGAATTTCCAATTATTTACTGTTGTAGGCTATTTGCTATTCTAAGTTCATTTATTTTGAGTTAAAAACACAGCAAACAGAACTGAAATTGTGATTGCAGTTTGAACAGTTTATTTTCTGCAATGGAACAGTGTTTTTATTCTTTAGTATCCCTTCTCTGCTTTTCAATGTTAATGTTAAAAAGTAAAGCTGCTCATTTATTCCTCAAGTTGTTTTTTTTTTATTCCCTTAAAAGTTATGTTAAAAATTTTAAAACCTATAATAACACTGTTCTGGTTTGGTTTAAAATAATGTTATTATTCATGTGATCTAAGAAACAGTTGGATCAAATCTTTGTAGGCATGTCTTAGACATTTTTCATGAAGCATTTTGTGTTAAGAAAATTTTACATCATTGGAATCAAAATATTAATTGAAATGTATTCTGTTGATTGACTTAATTGAGAGTTTTCAAGCATGCCCAAAGTTTCAATCACTCTCATTCTTTTAATTTATGGGTGTGTGTGAACAATAACAGTTTTAGATTGGCCAATCCAAATTTCCTGATTATCCTTTGTGAAAAATCATTTCTCTTTATGCAAATTAAGAAGAAAATTATTTGTAAAATTAAAAAAAAAAAAAAACAAAAAAACCCTGAGCTGGAAAGATCCTTGAATACTTGAATTTATTACCCATCTCAGAGTTTTGCATTTGAAAAGCAAATCTATTCCAGAAGTTTTTGCTTTGTTAATTTTGGTTTTATCTGAGAAATATATTCCTTTTTCCCCTGGTAATAGAGAAGCATGGAAGTTTTTAAATTCCTATGTATAGAACAATTGTAAATAGCATGCAAATTTGCTACAGAATAAAAGTGGCATTGTTGACAAATTATTTTAATGCACTGTCATGGCAGTGGTAAGAAGGCTTCTTCCAGTCTCCACAACAAATAAATGAGGAAAAATGTGGAGTGCCTCTGACTACTAATATGAGGAATTTTTCAAAATTAGTTAAGGCACTTCCTTGCTGTTCTAGAACAGTGCTTTTGTCAAGATTTCCATTTTCAATCAGATAATGTTTCTGAATTCTACATACATGACTGATATTATCCAGCTGCCTACATTTGTAGTCCAAAGACTGAATCACTCTGAATCAGAAATAAACTCTGATCAAAGTTTTAATTCTTTGCATGGAGAGACTTCTGGATTCTCACTTCTGCTTCCCTGGGGGTGCCTGCCAAAGGAGAACAGTTCTAATTCCCAGTCCATGCTCTGTGCAAGGCACCAGAGGTGGCTGCAATGTCTCACTCACCAGTGTCACTGCCAAGAGGAGCAGTGGGAATTACCAGTGCTGGATGGGTCTGTGCCCCTGTTGTGCCATACCTAGCACTTACCTCCCTGCCTGGCTGCAGGTGGAATGCTAGCCTACTCTGACTCCTCATTTATCTTGTCTTTCCAGCAGAGCAGTTGAAACTCAGGATTTCAGAACATTCCATGGCATGTGCTGAAGGAGCAACCACATTTCTGAAGGATGGGGCTTTTAGTAAAAGTAGACTGGTAATGTGAAAATAGTTTCTGCTGCTGCAAGCCAGACAGGAGTAATGGAAACTGAGTTGTGCTTGTGTCTCCTTGATGAACCATTATTTTCTAGCTTTCTTCTGAGGCAGACTATCAGCAGTGATGGAACTGTTAGGAATTGAGAGCTACATCCCCAGAACAGCTGAAAAGGACACCAGACACAGGATTCAAAAGTAGATCTTCCAGGCTGTTTGTGGTTCCTGTTACAGAGGGGTTATATCTGTAACATCTGGGGTCCAGTCTGTAGAACATTTCAGCTAGGCAGTGATAGAGCCTCTCCCATATCCCCTGAAATACAGGCCAATCATCTAAAAATTCTTTCCTTTTGTCAGTGTACTAAAATCTGTGTTACCTGAAGACATATGTGATTTTATCCTAAATGCTGGCACAGAAAAAATCAGGATACATAGGTCACAGTCTTTAGAAAATAAGACTTAAAAATGTTTGAAGTTGACCTGAGAATAAAAAAGGAATATCAACAGAGCTTACCCATTGTAGTGGAATTATGAAAACTTATTTTCCTTGATTTTGTGGGTTTTTTGGAGGGACAGGGTCTTATTATTTTGATCTCTAAGCAAATGGTGGAGAAAAAACATGATTTTTTATAAAAGAGGACAAAATCTCAAATTTCCCATTTTTTCAGCCCAAACTAATTAAAAGTTTTGCATGATGCCTCAGAGAACCAAAACTCATATTTCTGGTGAATATTTGATTTGTGATTGATGTTGTGCAATTTTTGCAAATTTATTTTCAGCTAAAATTCACTTTCTATTCTCCATCCAAATCCTTTGGCTATAACTCAGTATTCATCACAACAGGAGTAAATCACAGCACTTTCCACTCAAAATAATGAATAAATTGTAAATCAGTGTTTTATTTCAGAAAGGTAAAGGATTCATAATATTTTATATAAACAGTGTCTTCCACCAGTCCACTCAGCAGCATTCCTCCCTTTTCCTAAATGTCATGCTGTTGAACAGCATTCTGGTCTCAGTTTCCCATGCTAAAATAAGGAGTTTTAAATTCTCTTTAATTTTTTCCATTCCTTTCTACTGAAAACAGGAAACATGTTTTGGGCTGCTTGGGGAGCAAAGTCAAGGACTTATTGTAATCTGTCAATTTCAACATGGTCATGTTGATCCTGAGAAGCAGGAATGTTTACAAGGGCTGCAATGTTGGGTTTTCCTGGGATATTTTTTTCTCTTTCTGAGAGTTCTATACCTTTTCTATTTCCCACACTGCAAAATTTCAATAGGAAGATACCAATGAATAACTGAACAGCAACTGTATAGGGCAGGTTTGTTCTCTTTGGCTGCATCAGCAGTGATGCACTCCCCACTGCTGGAGGTGGGATGTGTGCCATAGCTTGTGACCCCTTCCCTTCCCTTCCCTTCCCTTCCCTTCCCTTCCCTTCCCTTCCCTTCCCTTCCCTTCCCTTCCCTTCCCTTCCCTTCCCTTCCCTTCCCTTCCCTTCCCTTCCCTTCCCTTCCCTTCCCTTCCCTTCCCTTCCCTTCCCTTCCCTTCCCTTCCCTTCCCTTCCCTTCCCTTCCCTTCCCTTCCCTTCCCTTCCCTTCCCTTCCCTTCCCTTCCCTTCCCTTCCCTTCCCTTCCCTTCCCTTCCCTTCCCTTCCCTTCCCTTCCCTTCCATTCCCCTTCCCCATCCTCCTGGACTGGAGCTGAACTGGCACCTGTGGAGGTGCAAGTCTGGAAAGCAAAGCATGCCAGTGAAGAGGAGAGGAGGATGCCATTAGGCCAAAAAGAGCTCTCTAGTGGGGTAATCATTTGTGCACCTCCTAGTTTTCCATGTGATAGAAATTGCAGTTTTCTCCTTGAGAATTCAGTCAATCTTGTGATTTGCAAGTAGAAGATATTGAGTCAATTTCCTTTGTCTTTATCCTCTTCCATGTATAATCTCACTAATGTCATTTAAGTATCAATATTTGCTTCAGTTTAAGTAAGTTTGAGTTTAATGGACTCCATGGCTCTCCTTTCTCTTTAAGTGCTCTCACAGCAGCATAGAATCATGCAAATCTGTGCAAGTACTTTGTCAACAACCATTCAACCTCCTGAAGTGTGTTAGCCATTTCTAAATTTACATTTATTACAGTGCTATGGGCACTGAGGACATCAAACTATTAATAAAATTGGTGTGTGGAATCTAGTTAAAAGGAAGGTTTCTTCTTCAGTTAGCTTTAGTACAAAAAAAGGAAATACTTATATCTAGGCATAAAGTGACCTGAAACCTGCCAATTTCCTTCCTAATACATATTCCTTTGCATATAAATATGTAATTGCAATTACAGGTCCCTCAGACAGGCCTCTGTGCACAATTTTGCCATTTGGTAATAGAAATAAAAACAAAGCAATATCAAAACAGAAATAAAAAATATCCTATAGCATGTAGCATTCACTAAACACTGTTCCTAATTCCTTGTCTGTCTCAGAAATCAGCTTGCCATCAAATCCTAAGGAAGCATCTAAGGTGAAGTAGTGTATAGAGGGCTATTGGTTTCAGTAGTTTGATAGAAAGAATATACATGAAAATGGGTGGATTATTTTCTCAGTAGGAGAAGGACTAGATGTTACTGTACATTTGGATTGCCCTAAAAAGTGGAACCCAGAGCTCACATCTTCTTAATAAGGGGATATGAAAAACCTGAATCAAGATTTGTACTTAAATGCTGTGCATAGAGCTTTTTCTGTTTTGTTTTGGTTCATCACATATTGAAAATGCAAATATTTAATTTGAGACTTTAAATCTGGAAGATGAAGGTCAAGTGCTCATCTAATACCATGGCTCATATTTGAAAGCAAATTGGAGCTTAAGTGACTTGGTTATAACTTCAGCAGAAACTTTCTACTCTGAGCATCAAATTTTAACCTTTTATTAATGCTTCTATGATAATTTTTGAAAAGAACTGATTTTATCTGGCATCATTTAACTATTGTCCACAAATGTGATATTTTAAAATGTTGATAAGGACTAAAGAGAGGCATTTTGAGAAGAATTGCTCTCTGCTTGTGCACACATGCACCCCAGAGCTGCAGCTGGCATCTCCACAGGCTCACCATTGCTTTGTGCACTGTGTGCTTCTATCTAGCAAATAAGGATTTGTGGTGACATGAAACTGTGAAAGTAAATTGGTTGCCAGCATTCTTCTGAGAAAGAATACTAGAAAATTGGAAAATTGCCTCTTAATTGCTGAGAGGATGATTAAGGATCAAAATGAAAGTATTCTCTTGAAGCTGCACTTGTTGCCACTTTTAAACTAGTTACTATCACTACTGTCAGGTGACTGTGTTACTTCCTAACACACAGAAATCCTGCCTTGAATTTTAAAGCTCTGACAGGAATTTAGGAGTCTATGAGAGTGCAGAAATGCTGAGTTGCCACTGGTTTAAAAGCTGGCTTAGGTTTAGCTAATATCAGTGTGCACGTCTGCTAGTCAAGCAGGTGTAATATGTAACTGTAATAGTTAAGATGCATGCAGGGAGGAGTGATGAACTGTGATGACAGCTGAGCAAAACGCTGCATTATGTGGATGTTAAATATTTCCTGTTTCTAAATTAAGCCATCTGTCATCTCCTCTACTTATCTATTAATTGGTGCTTAAAAGTCCTCATGTTGCATGTGCAAGGAAAGATATGCAGAGTAAATGTGATAAAAACCTAAAGTGCACAGCAGATAATGAAGAGTTCAAAAATATATAACAATGGCCCAATTCATGGGCAATGGTCCTGTTAAAATTTGTCTCCATTGGTTTCAATTTAGGAAAACATGAAAATGCAGGCCTAATCTGACTCTCTGAAATTATCTCTGGCTTTGCTGATTTTGATGAGGCTTCAAGGCACACTCAGATTTACATATTAATTTATATCTTCTTCTGAATAAAATTTTCCTGAAAAGGACTATTACTCACAATACGTAGAAACTGGCTTTGTGAAACCAGAATCTATAATCCTGATTAATTCTTTCCTATAAACTATGCCAATTCATAAAAGACTTAATCTTGGAGTGAGGAATGTTTGTTTATGGATTTCTTTGTAGTCAGTGAATTAACGAGGTAAGAAGAAGACTTGAGCTCACTTTTTCACTTCAAGAGTGGTTTGCCTGCTGAAACATGCAAATGGCCTTTTTGGCCTTTTGATTTTAATATCTCTAACACTCATCTCTTCCAGTTCATAAGTTACAGGCATATTCTTTCCCTCTTCCATCCAATTTCTCTTCTTTAATAAAGTTATCCTATTGGCTTCAACAGTTTTGAAATTAACATCTGCAGTTGGAGAGGGAGTATCCTTGCTTTCAGAAGTCAGATTTTTTTCTCCAGTTGTGCTAGAAGATCCTGCTCTTGGCCTGTGTCTGCACCTTCTCCTGTGCAGTGTGGGGCACTGGTTCCTGTAGAACCAACCTGTGCAAACTCACTGGTGCCACACTTTCTGCTCACCTGCCTCAGCAGGGCTTGAGCTTCCTACTGCTGAAACCATTCCTCCAATCCTGCTCCTAGGACTCCAACTTAACAGAAGTATCCTTCTGCTTCTTCCAGCTCTGCAGATGGTACTCACTCCATAACTTCTGATTATACTGTCAGTAATATATGCATAACTGATAGAAAAATAGATTCTGGAGGATGGTAGGTCTTATTATTCTCAGGATTTGTTTATAGTAAATACCTCTCTCATTTCTAGAATTATTGCTGTCATATTTAGTACTAAAATTACAGACTAAGTAGTGCAGCAAAGTATTTCTATGACATTCAAAAATAACAGGGTACCAGACTCAGAAGACATCAGTCTAAATATACTGAGCTGCAATATGTTCCAGCAATTCAGTCCTTTGAATGTGCCTGTTGCAGTAGGACTGGATTGGGTCATGATGGGAGTAGCAAAAGGATGAATATTGTATCAGTGTATGGTGAAGGACAGTCTTGTAGCAGAGGGGTTGATTGGACCCATGAAGGTGGAGACCTCTTTCCCTGCTCTGCTGCACATTACAAGTGCAAACTCAGACAAAGCAATGTAAAATCCCATTGACTTTAGTGGCCTAGGTTAGAAGGGCTAGTTCTGAAAAAAAGAATGTAGCATTTTAAAGTATAAACAACCAGAAGCATTGCTTCTACTTTATTTGTACCTATTCTGAGGACTCTCATCCACCCCTTTTCCCTTGAAACCTCATCTTAACCTGCTGCTGAGACACTTCTGTTTCTTTTTTCAGGGTGTTTAGGTGCTAGGAAAGAGATCTTAAGAGGCAGGATGTTTTCAAAATAGAGGCCTTAGTGCTGAACTCGAAGGCACAGATCAATAGCTGTTGAAAACTCAGCTTACTGCCATATTTTGCTGCTATTGTCTCTCTCCACAAATTCCCACTAAGTCCCCAAGAGTGTCAAAAGAAAGATAATGTACTAAGCAAATCTCATTTTAGTTCTCTTACATCAATCCCTCTCTGCTCCAATACTCTTCTAGGGAATAGGCTTAGTCATATTAACATGGACTTTTTTTTGTAAACCATCTTCAAAGAAAATGTTTGCAGGTCTGGCACAAGGAAATGTTTATAATGCTGTTAGCAATTACTTTTTATGAGATTATTCTCTGAAATAGGTGACTCAGGCCTTGTGTGGGCCATAGTTTTAGGACAAGACATGAATTCTAATTTCTTATGAGTTAGCCTGAGTTCATGAAGGGAAGAAAACTATTGTCTGGCAGAGTCACAAATACACACATACACAGACAGACAGACAGACAGACACACATATACAAAAACACACACACTTTCTCTCAGCACTGGTCTTCCAGTGGCCAAAACATCCCTCTGTGTTCACAGGCATTGTCTCTCTCTGAACCATTCTGTCTTTCTCTGAGGGTTTGGAGGGTGGTTCTTTTCTGTCAAATATACGACAGCTAATTAAATTTAAATTTAAATTTAAATTTACTCTGATACTGTGTCTCGTGTTGAAATCCTCTGCAAAGGCAATGATTTCTTTTTCAAAATGAGACTTGCCACATTTCCATTTTCTGTATACCTTTTTGATTGCAAATTAAAGGAAGTTCAGGAAAATAATCTAAGCAAATTTGTCAGCTTTGTAGCTTGAAAGAATTCTGTGCCCACTCAGACAGATAAAAGTCATAACTAAACATTTGATTTCATTCCACCTAGCCTCTCCATCCTTCAAGTTTTCCAAGGCAGCAGAGTAAATATGAAGGCAGCATGGATAACACTGTTCCAAGCAGCTGTGAAATGAGTCCAATGTGTATAGTACTAAACAATTAAAATGACCAGAACTGAATATTCCTGTTGTGTTGCAAGCATCATCATGTGTGAGCTTTGGTAGTCCTATCATGCTCTTTTCTTCCTCCATTTGTGTCACCTGAGTCCTGTGCATGCCTTGGTACTCTCTTGAGCAAGGTGCTGTACCAGTTTGCATTGCAGTTATCATGGTGAGGCTGTGGCCCTAATTTTGAGACCCCAAGTCATTAAAGCAGGGAAGATTAATAAGTCAGTAGTATTCCTGTCTTGCTCCTGTTTCTTTCCTTCCTAAAGCAAAAGCAGTCATGAGCTAAATGTCTTTATCATTCAGGCAGATAAAAAATGGGGAAATTAATAGAATGATAAGCTATTTTCAGAAATACAGTAATTAATTTATTGTACGTTATGATTATTTTTCTGTTCTGTGGGCACATTGGGTTGGTAAAATCAGAAAGTCAATCTTTGGGGATCAGGCAGGCTCTATTTAATTTTGCTTTATATTCAAATATTTCAAGGGATTGCTAGTTGTGTATTCTTATTATACATCTTTCTGAGGGTACAGTAAAAGGATTGGGGAAGCAAATGAGCTTTAGAGGCTGCTAAAAATTTGAATGCCTCCTTCCCTTCACTGATTACCTTACCTTGATGGGCAAGTCCAGCTATCCAGGTCTCTGCCTGGGAGGAACAGCCCCATAGCTCCTGGAAAAGCCCAAGGGCCAGGATGAGTGAAGGAGACAGTCCTGGTCATAGGCTAGAGGGAAAAAGAGTGAAGGAAAAAACACTTGACTGAAGAAGAGTTCATGTAAAATTACCTTCCCACATAATGGGATACAAATATTTCACTGTCTGCTTTTATCCTTCTGAGCTGTACTCCTTGGAATGAAACAATTCCTCCATTTTTCCAAGATGGTTGGTGGACATCACCACCATCACCATTTCAAAGATACATGTGGACACATCTGGTCCAAGTACAGTATTTTCCTAACTAGATAGCTACTAGCCAAGTCTACATGAAATAGGTGGGAGTGTGATCATGCAGCTAATGCACAGAGATATACCATCACTTTTTCTGGAAAAAACTTTTACAATTTTTTTTTAAACATATAATGAGATTGTTAGTAGTCATCCACTTCATGTGATTAGTCCAACAACAGACTTATTATTCTCTCCCAAAACTACACAAAAATACTACTTATGCATTCTTAGGAACACTGTGGATATCCATGTGCAAAATCTTGTCTTTCTTTGGGCCCTCTTGTTTCTCATGCTTTCCCTTTTTAGATTTTGCTTATAATTATCAAAATTGGCTTTGAAAACGTAGCAGGAGATTAGCTGCATATTTGAGTGGTTTTATTCAGTGAAGATCAATTTACTAATTTTTAAATTAATTTTCTTTAGTGCTTCCAACCATTTGGAGAGGTTCCATTATTATAAATGATTTAATCAAAGTACTGTATTATGAATGCCATATTTAATTAGCAAAGATATCAGGTAAACTGTTATAGTATTTCATTATAATTATAAATCTACATATAGTTATATTAAAACTAGGAAGTCAGTAATCAGCACAGTGCTGCAGCAATCTATGATGTGTATCTGTTCTTATAAAAGATGTAATTTGAATTAATTTATAGTTTCAAGTTCTCAGATGACATAGATTAGTGAGGAACTGCAGGAATTTGGACCAATAAAAATTTTTGCAAATGATATGTTAAAAATTAAAATATTGGGCAAAAAGAAAAGAAAACATGCTTCTTTCAAATTAAATTTAAATTTAATTAAATTAAATTCACCAGTAGTAGTTAATAATGAACATATCATGGTGACAAAGATTTAAACTAAGAAGTAGTTCAGAAATACTCGATACTTTGAAAAAGGTGAAAGCCACAACTTTAAAAAAAACACTCCAACTAACTTTTGCAATCTCCCCAGCTGTTCATGTTCATAATATTAAGTAGATGGAAAAGTGCTTGCAGATTTGAGGTCTAAATATGCTCTTGGCTAAATCCTTTACAGATTTCATGGAACTACTGCTGGATTCTACTTCATTAAATAAAGATTGGGCCTCGTCACACAGTCCTCTTCATCAGAGTACAAAGTGACATATGAACAACTACTTTCAAATAATCAGAATGCAAAAGCCAGACTAGGACCTCATTATAGAGGAGAAGCCCAACATATTCCTGCAGAACTGATATGACTGGAGGTTTTACCTTCCAGGCTCCCAGCTGGAGCACAGGTTAGTCTATGATTTCAAAAACAGAGATTGTGTTACACACCACAACTCAGCCCCATATGCAAATGCATGAGTACAAGAGTTTTCTGTTAGTCTGTTCAGGTAAGAAGTGGTGCTGTTTAGTAGCATAACATATGTTCTTTTGTTTACTTCAAAACAAATATACCCAAAGGTAGACTGAACCAGGGGCTCTTGGGAGAGTGCTTGACTGAATCTTGAAATGTAGTGACTGGTTCCAGGATGGATATTGCAGTTCTCTGGAGTACAGCTGTCAGTTAGCTCTGTTTGCCTTTCACTCTTTGCAACTTCTTGACATAAATTAAATTTCTGAAAGGCAAAGGTTGGACTTCAAGAGAAAACTGAAGACTAAGAAAATGAAAGAAGGTGAGAACTGACTTGCTGATTCTTGGTATGGTAGCTCAGCTTTACACACTCTTATTAGCAAACAAGAAACAAATTGATGTATATCTTATTGGGTTCCTGCAATTCTCCTGAGATAGGGCCAGTTACAGATGAAAACATACTGATGAGTTTATGTGCTAGAGAATTCTAGTCTAGTGTTTCACCTAATTAAATCCTAACAGGATAAAAGAAAAGCACTGCTCCCTAGAGACAGGGGTGGGTGCATGCTGCTAATATCTATGTATGCCACACGCCACTGACTGCAAGACAAGGCTCAAAGTAGCTGGGTGGAAGTTCTGATAAAGCTGCCTTCTCTCTGGATATTTGAAAAGACTTTCATGTATCTGTGATCAAATAATTGTCTCACATTCCTTGTCACAACCTCCACCATTCCAAACTCAGTGAAGAAGAAGGACTGATTGAAGGGATTAAATAATTCTTTGAAATTGAGTCAATGACCTATGTCGATGCTGCACAAATATTTTCCAGATGACAACAATTCAAATGAGCAAGAAAAACATTTATTGTGAGTCTGCTTTTGGGTATCCCTTCTCAAGACATATCTTGAGAGATTTACACTTGAATCCCTGAAGGACATCATGCTGTCCTGTGTCATCCCTGTGCATCTGTGGGGAAAACTGGGTATGCAGAACCAGATTTCACTGGAGAATACTAAAGTGGCTTATGTGTCTTGAGGGCAAACATCAAGTGCTGGAGCCTAATTCTGTGGTAAGAGAGGAACTAACACTGCTGATGGCTCAAGGCAGAGTCTTGTCTGCTCCCTGCTAGCCGGGGCTCACACCAGGTCTGTCCTGCAAAATCTTACTCTGTGAAGCCCTGCACATTTCATCCATGCACATTCTTCACAAAACAGGCTTCTCTTCCACTCTTCCACTTGGATTGTGAGTAATACCTGTGTAAAAATGGCATCCTTGCAATGGTAATAAAGTTAGAGCAACACTGATCTCTATTCATACTCATTTGGCAGTGAGGGTAAGCATCAGTTATAAACACATAAAACCAGAATTTAAGGCTTGCCATGCATTTTGTACCAGTTTTTAGCACAATGATTATCTGTATATCACAGAATCCTATCTCACATTTTATAGGTATGTAATTATGGAGATGAACTGCATGCTAAAAATCAATACAGATACGTGTCAAGCAGTACATAGATTTTACCATATAGTACATAGATTTTTGCCACAAGTTAGCAGCACTGTCTTTACTTCTGCTCTTGATCTGATCTGACAGAGTGAAAAGAGCTGTTCACAAACCATTCACATATTCACAGATAGATCTCACAAGTCTACTTGAAAGAATGTGCTATTATCAATGCCATGCACTTGCACCTGTCAACCATGAGATGAAAGCAAATTTGAAGGCTGCCAATATCTTTATGTACAACTATTTGCCCAGTCATTGTGACATGTTGTTCTGCTGTCTTATACTCTCTTCATCTGCAGCAAAGAGAGCTAGAAACCAATATTTTCATAAAAACAGAACATTCAGGAAAGGGTGCCTACACATTCAGGCTGACTAAAGCATGAGTTTGTTGGTTACAGTTTATTGTGAAACACAGAGAGGGACCACTTGAGTGTCAAGTAAAAATAGCAGTATTAAAAGGCAATTTATGTCTTCGACTTTTTCCTTAAATGTTTAGCTTCATGAAATACAATCCGAAGTAGCTTTCTTGTTTTTTTATGTTACATCAAGTGCAATCTCAGTTGACTGACTGTGATGGAGTTGGAAATCAACAGAATGCAGTGCCAATTTATTTTTTCAGGTGTTTTCAGGATCTGTTGAAGTTCAGCATTATTGTTATGCTTTTCAAAACTTCCATACTTACGAGACAGTTTTAGAAGGGAGCAACGGCAAGAAAGGTTCATAAAAAAGGATTAATTTTTAAAAATATATATTTTTAATTGTCTGCAAAACTTTGCTTTTCAGTCCATAAAAATCCAGCTAGCATCTTTCTAGTGCCATATTCTAGAAACTGAATCATATCCTAAACCCATACTTCCATATTAGAGCTCTGTATAACAAACTGTTCCCTCAAAAATTGCTGGCAAACCTTTCCAAACTGTAACCTTTTCCCAGTAAAGAGTGTCACAAGAAGGATGTCAGTGTATGAGAACAAAATGCCAGTCCTGGAGTCAGTCTTGCCAGCAGTTCTGTCTTGTACTTGATGCTGGTTTAGAATATCAAGTTGCTCTGTTGCTGGACCTCACATTCCACACCTGAAAAATTGATGTAGAATGTTCTGCTTATTTTTCCAAAACTGAAATGCAAAGCATGCCTTGAAAAGTAGCTCTAAATTTTATGGTTTATGATTTGCACCTTATTCTCACGTCACTGTAGCAGCTTCCATGTGCCATGAGAAGGTTGTGGGCCCCTGCTGAAATTCCACCCTAGGAATGACTGGAGAGACCTCAGCCAAATGGCCCCAAAATGTCCTTACAAATGGAGAGCTGCAAATTGCTCCTGTATTTATCCCAGAGGAAGGCAGATATGTCTTTGAACTTGTCTTTGATCAGCCATTTCACCCCTTTGCACATTTTGGCCTTCCTGAGAAACTTGATGCCATCAGTGCCATGGTGCCCCTTGTCCATGTTGCCTAATCCTAAGTGTGCTCCTAATCCATTGTTGCTGAAAACAGACATATCTGTGAAAAGAGGGGTAAACTGTCACAAAACATACAATATACAACTGCAGTGCAATGACTCTATTGTTAAATAATAAAAAAGTATATTGGCAAGTCATGCATTTTTTGCATTTATGTGAAATAGCTGTAAAATACTGGAATAATAGACCTTTTTAATGAATACTGAGAAATTTGAACTGCTGTTTATTTATTTGAACTTCCTTCCTGCAACACTTCTAAAAATGTACTTGTAATGGAAATTGTTGCCACTAGGAAGATAGTAGGCCAGGAAAAATGAATAATAGCCCCAAATTCTTCACAAAGGTATTGGAAATCTTTGCTAGAAAAGCAGCTTCTCTAGTGTAGAGTCTTTAAAAAAAAAAAACAAAACCACCTGGTATTTTTACTGTAAACAAGAAATTGTTGCTAAACCCTTTCAAAATAGTCTGGTGACACAATGAATTTTTTTTTTTTTTTCACGTGTGATCTACAGGTAGCTCATTTGAGAGACTTAATATCATTAAACCGCATTATAGGAAATTGCTACAATTTATTTTTGTTTTCTGATAAACTGTTTATACACAAGAATGTAAACAAATTTCTAGTCTGAATCAGACATAACTGGCAATGACCCATTCTGTTATTTCTAAAGTTGCTTGGGGTGTTTGTATCAAAATATTTCTCCTGATTCATAATTTTGAGAGACAGTACCAATTTTTGAAATAAAAGCATGTAGCAACATATACATTTCAATAATGTTCCTATATGGATAACTTAATCAGATTCAGGACAGATTGTTTGCACACAGAAAAGGGTAGAAATACTGCACAACTTTGCTAAGCATAGGTTGAAAGATATTTTAAGGTTCTAATCTGAGTCAGGGCAGAATGAGCTTAAGCCCTTTACTGAGCATGTGCTAAACACAGGTCTTAGCCAGTCCTCACTGCTGCAGCTCTCACTGTTTCTGAGTTATAAAGTATTATTGAACCAATTTAGAGAGTCTGATTCTCCTGACTGCAGGACTGTAGCATAGCAAGGCCAAATGTGAGCCCTCAAGTGAGGGCAATGTGGTTTCCTTTTCAGACTAAATTTGTTTTACTCATTCACCCTCTTGCAGCACATACTCACAAAAACACTATATACAAATGCCTGAGTCATGTCTCAGCACACAGACACCACATTGTGCCCAGGTTGTCTGTCCAGGCTTTCCTGATGTTGCTTGGAGGATAAGGGATGGAAGTCATTGAATCCTCCTCCCTTCTTGCTGCTTCTTATCTTGGAAACCCTCAGCACTATGTGTGCATTGCTTTTTGTATGACTGTATGGATCTCTTGTGTCTCCTACTCTGTCACTGTTTTCTCACCACCTTCTCTAAATGCACTGACTCTGCTTCAGACTCTTGCAGGCTGCCTTGGTTTTAGTACATCCCTTCTTTCAGTCTGTCCCTTGTTTCCTTGGTGCTGGGTGCCCTGAGAAAATGCACATAAATGACTTGGAATCTTGGTGACTGCTACATCTCTCCTGGAACTTGTCCATTCCAGTGCTTCTAAGTCTAGATATTCCAAATCACTCTCTATTCAAGTGACCTTGGCATTTCTATGGCAGATGATTCTTCAGTCCATCCTGAAAGGTCCTCATGCTGCATTGTTGTGCAGTGGAGAATGGGATGTAGACAGGTTGATGGGCTGGAGTTCAAACTCAATGACAACATTTACATTCAAAAGAACAATAATGATTCAAATTAAGAGAAAGGTAAATAAAGTAAATAAAAATCTTTTGCAGTTTCACATAATCCACGATATGATGTCCATGGAACCAATGGAGAAATGCATAGGTTATGTAAAACCAGACATTTAAATGTATTAATTTTTTTCACCCTAGAATAAAAATTTAAAAGAGAATGTGAATGAATCATGTCCTACAAATACCTGTCTTGCTGAGTATGAAGTGAAAGGTGAGTGTACAGCCCAGATACCACCTGGAAGCTATAGTGCTTTTAACATTCCCATGTTTAAAAAGAATATTAACATGAAAAGACCAGACTTGTCAAGTGTCATTGTCAAGGGACATTTCATATTCCTCAGCCCATCTCTCACCTTCAGGCATCTTTTGAGAGTGTCTTTGCAGAGAGAAGATGCTGAGGAGGAAAGTGCAAGTTCTCATAATAACCTAAAAAGATTGGGCACAAATTTATTAGCATAATAATCTCAGCATAGTTGTTTTGTGTTCTAAAACTTAAATTGATAGTAAATGTTAACACACAAGAACATAGCAGCTACCAAAATAAAAGAAAAATATCATTTTTTTACAATACTTTACTTTTCCTCAGATAGAAATGTATGCTTTGCCACCTGCACTTCAGATAGAGCAGCAGCTTTCTTTATTTGCTTACTACTGCAATTTGCAGCACTAGCGATATCAGACCAGTTCTAAGAAGGGCTTTTATTGAAGGGAGTTGTGCTCTTTCTAATATCTGATTACCCTGAATTTTTGAAGCACCAGAAGAAAAGGAATGCTGCCTTGATGCCACTTGTGTTCATGCTGAGCTGACCTTTATCTCTTGAATGGTATCATGGAAGCTAATGTGTCTTCTTGGCAAGTAAAATCCTCTTTAATATGAGTCACAGTGTCACAATTCAGACTGAGGTTCAGGATTATTATGTTGATTAATCATCTTCATTAAGAATTAGGTTACACCTGCACACTTATTTCTGGGCAAGGACAGCATCAGTTGTCTCACAGAGGGAGAACCTTTGGGATGCAGTGGTGACTCAGACTAACCACACCTGCCAGTCTAATTTGCTTACTCTTGACAAGGAATTTTTTTTGCAACTCTGCTCACAAGTGGGATTTTTCCCTTATCTTGGTTGGGACATTGCTGCTTCTCCACTGTAATTCTCTAGCTGGGTCTCCAAGTTCCACACTCAACTCTTTTAAAAGGAAAATATTTGAATGTGTCTTTTCTGCCTGTGTCTGAGCAATGATGCACCAACACCACCAGCATGACAAAAGGTAGAGCTCTAGGTTTTCACAGGTGGCATTAAAAATTAAAGCAAATGAAAAAACATTTAAAACAGCAAGAGATATAAAAATACTAGTCATATTAGAGCCTCATATGCCTGCCAAAATCAAGTGTTGCCACACAGGTTTTCCTGCCACTGAGATAATGGAGCCTGTTGTGAGAGCCAACTTTTGACACTAATTTGCATTGCATTGCTGTTACAAATTTCTAGGCTATTCTATTTGCCAAGGTTTTGCTTGCTATGTACTGACCTCCTGTTAGGAATTCCAGTGCCAATTATATCCCTGTCTCCTGTGCAATATAGCAGTAAGGGATGGGTAAAAGAAAATAACCATTATTTTATGAGTAGATGGATTCCTGGGCATTTGGCATCAAAATTATTTGGGATAGGATACAAATCATAGCTATAATACAGTAATCAAGATGTTGAACTAGCATGATTTACATTTTTATTCTGAAAAATTGATTAAATCATTTCCTTTCTTGGCCAGGAAAATCCTCCAGTCTATAATGAGTGCGTTACAAATGCCTAACATTTCCAGGGGAGTGCAGAAACTGGTCTGGGAAATAGCAGACTCCATGTACAGTTTTGTTTCAGAGTTTGTATTTAAACCTCAAGGAAGATTTTTGATGACTGCTCATCGTAATTTCATTAATCATGGAATTGTAGAAGGGTTTTGTTTGGAATGGACCTTAGAGATCACCCAGTTCCACCATCCCTTTAGTCAGGGATATGACTAAACAGGTTGCTGTAACCCAGCCTTGAACACTTCCATGGATGGGTCAACTCAAACATGCATATTCTTACTGAAAATAGGGTTTACTTAACAGACCAGGCACTCTCTAGGTTGTGTACCTTAGCCTGGCTGTTTTTCTCTTGAGTTTAAAAAGTAGTTGTCTGCAGTGGTAATGCTGCCATGTATGGGATTAACCCCCTCTTACTTACAGCAAAGGATGAGGATCTATCCTGTTCAATTTTAAATTATTCGTGTTCTGTGTCTCCAAGGAAAGCATTCCATGTGGAACTTTAGGACTGGCTCTTTGTTAAAGGTTATGGCATTGATTTGTTTAAAAAGGCTTTGACATTGAACTGTGTAGCTTCTGAAGAGTGTAATTTGGTTGGACAGATATGCTGACACGAAACAGAATAAGGCACATTAGTGTATTTCATAGACCCACTGAAGCAAGATTTCTGTGGTGGTGATTCACTTTAGTCTGGATGTACAGAAAATACAATTCTCTGATTGATAAGTGCATAACTACATTTATAAATAAATTGATCTTGGGGTTCTGACAGATGAATTTGAAAAAAGTTAGTGAGAAAGAGCCTAATAAAAAATGAATGTTTTTAGTAACTCCCTTCAGGTCTCCTTGATCTGCTGCCAGAAGGAAATCCTCTCTGCCTTGATCTGTGTCCCCTGTGTGTGAGAGGCTCCCCATCCCAGTTGCAGTGGTACCAATCCACATGATGATCAGCCCAGAGCTGCCTCACTGTTTGCATTGACATCCATGCCATGGGCAGCACACTTTTACTCTCCCTATACAGCTCTTTTCTGGGAATGCTTGTTGTGGGAAGAAGCACTGGTAAGCTGCATGCAGGCCTGAATTAATGCCATGCACAGCTGCTCAGCCCTAGTTCTGGTTCCCAACTTCTCACATGATGCAGCAAGAAACCAGATCAGAAGTAAAATTTTCTAGATGAGGAAAAGTAGAAGATACTGAGTTGATCCTCGAAAGTACTGGATTATCCTCTAGTCCCCAAGGTCCCTTACAATGTGTATCCTGTTTTCCTCCATGTATAAAGTGATGGAGATGATCTGGGCCATTATATTTCTTGCCAGCAGTAGGAAGGACTGCACATTAGAAATTGAGTCATTCTCATTTATTCCACACAAAGGAGACAAAACAACTTGTATCAGGATTAGTAATTCATATTTTGCTGCACTGGCTCAGATCTGTTTCCACTGCTCTGGTGGCTTGTCTGCACCTTTTACCAGCAGTAGTTGTTTCAGAGGAAGAAGTTTCAGGGAAACAGTTGTTTCAGGGAAACAGTTTAATTAGACCAGAGGCATACAGAAAGACGTGCTGATTTTGTTCATATTGCATTTAAAAGGGCAAGAGCCTTGCTGATGCCTGTGCCTTGCTCTGCAACTCGTACCAGAGCCTCTGTATGCACCAACAAAACTGGATTCTTTTCTCTAGGATTAGCTCCAAACCTCTTTTCACAGTAATTCCCTGTGCCTTTCCCAGACTTATCAAACAAAAATAAGGTTTTCTCTAGTGTGAGACTGTTAAATCAAATAAGACCAGAATATTCACCACTTCTAAAGAGTGCACTGGAATATTATCTCAAGGAGGGATAGAAAACAGGTTTTGCAATTCCTTACATCATATAAAATATAGATATGCTATTTGTAACAGATATCTAGTTAATTAAAAGATGATTATTTAATGATAATTTTAATATTCTTTGGTCTTAGTTTTAGATTTGTTGTTAAAATTTATGATTGTTTTTATCCTGTCCCTTATTTCTGAACAAATATCCTTGTAAATGTACAAAAAATTACCACCTTTCCCAACATTATTCCTTCCTCAGTCAAAATCTCTAGCTAGCACTGTACCCCAATATCCTATCCTGAAGTAATCTATTGCTTTCCATCTGCAGAGAGAATTGTGAAAACTTTAAGGCTGTTGTATTATGAAGGCTACACATAGTTTTCATGCTCCATCCCAAGACTGCAAATTCCTTTCATTTTTCATTGTAACTCAGATAATGAAGGAAATACTGTTCTTGTTTTTGTATGAAAAATCGATTAACACTTCTCCACAGAGTACAGAAAGCTGCAATTCAGGTCTTAGGCTGATAAATATTATCTTGCTTCTGTTCCTTGCACATTTACAAAGGGGGTTACGCTTGTCTTGACAATAATTTCTAAATCTGTAGATGTCAAAGTCACTGGAGGCCTTAACTGTTTCCCCTCATTCTGACAAAATGAATGGGAATTAAACATTTGAGTGGTAATTTGCAGCATTACTAGCCAAGGACATTTGCTGTGCTTGAGAAAGTATGAAGATCTCCACATAGCTCTTTCCAGAACACAAAAAATGTTGCATCTAGGGTCTGGTTCTCTCTTTATACCTTTTTTTCTCTAAGTGTATCAAGGATGGTAGGATATAAAAATCTTACATGACACGTACAGACAGAAGGAAAGGTGACAAAACACTAGAAAATATGAATTTACAAGGAGGTTCACAGATACCATTATGATTTGTTTTTAAAATCTACTCTCCTTGGGTGTACCTGTTCATGGTACCAGTATGGCACTGGTGGAGTAGCCTATTTTTAGAACTTTTTTAAAAAATGCATGCATGGTTTGATCTTTGGGGAAAGAGATAATGGCATGTTCTTTGGTGTGAAATATCTGTCACCATAGTGGAGAAGGCACTGTCCTGTCAGCATTCAAAACTTCAAAGGATTATTGTGTACTTCAATCCTGTGTATTTTCTGTAAGAGTGCAATTTTTATAATAATTGAACAAGAGCTGTCTGATGTAGTTTAATGCATCACAAAGCAAATGTTTATCTCTGGAAGTCCCTAAATAGTGTTAAAATGATGCAAATTTCAATGATTTAATTCCTCAAATGTGTTTATTAACCAGAATCTCTAGGCAGACTGCTGTACAGAACCGAGGTGTAGATCTCTGCCTAACTGTCTCTGCCAGGCTTTTTTTTGAAAGTGAAGTTGCTGTTAGGTTCACTTCAAATATTAAAACAATCCTTTGCTTCTGTTTCTGATGGAATATAAATTTTTTGCATGGTTTCAATAAAAAAATAAGCCTAAAGGCAGAAATGATAGTCCATATTAATTTAGAAAGCTCAGGTGAAATTTCTTTAACTACCAGTACCAACAGAATGTGTTTGATGCTATTATCTGATGAAACTTTATCAGTATAGAGAATTGCATTAATTTTTACACTTGCTCATTCCCTTTTTAGTATTTTTTTTTTCAATCTTAAAGCTGTTTGGGGAAGTTTTTCCATTATACTTTGCTAACTGACCTTCAGGTAAGGTGCAAAGTCCTGTTCAAGTAGTAGATAATAAAATGGGGAAAAATACTGTATTTGTATGCAGGAATACAAAAAGATATTGCTTATCTTATGTGCTGGCATTAGAAATCATGACTGTTCTATTTGGTATTACATTGTCACAATCCACAGGCTTTTTCATTCTGTCTCCTCAGAACAAGAATTTATTTCTATGTCTGACAGCTAACTTTGGTGAGCTGCCAATCCATGAGCTTGGCTTCTGAAACAAAATTTCAAGAAATAGCCCAATATTCATATAGACTCAGAACCTGCATCCTGGAGACAGCTTGACCCCGTGATTTTAACAAATTGTGGAATTTAAAATCTCTTTTGGCTTTAGAACAAAACTTTAGGCTTTGTTGGAACTTCAGGTTGTGCAGCCTATGGAAGGAGATGGGAGCAGGAGAGCAAACTTATGTCAGAGTGTGGTAGCAACAAGTCTGTATGAAGGTTTTGTTGAATTTTATAACACTTGTAATTAAGCAGGGCAGTGAACTTATTCCCAATCCTTCATTATTACATTTGATTTGAGCAAGGCATGGTTGTTTGTGTGGACAGTGCTGTGTGCCCCAGCTCAGAATTGCAATTACCAGGGAGGATGTTTGAGCTAGAAATCCATGATGAGTGAAGAGATTTGTCTTTTTGTCAGCTTTGCTCTCTGCAGGAGACTGCCCTTCCCTTTGCAACAACCTTCTTTTTCTCTGTCTGCTTCAAACTTCTTTTCATTGAAATCAATACCAAATGTTGACTTTGTTTGAACAGTACTCTTGGCCCAAAGTAAGGCCAAAGTTAAATCAGAAACAATATTGCTTGCAACTTCAAAATTGATAGTAATTTAACAGTTGCTACATTTAATTTGCATTTATGGGCCAGATGGTTATTCCTATTTAATCAGCAGTTTATAATATTATTAATGACTTAGTACTGGAATTAAGCCTTGAAGCCACACTCAAAAATTAAGGTACTTAAAATTATTTTTCATTTAAAAATCAGTTTAATTGAGTACATCAATTCACGTGAAAATAAATAGAACAGTGATTTCTACCAGAAAACTTTGCCTATTTCAGATATTTGAGGTCTCACAGTCTGTATTTCACTGTTTCAAATTTTTACCTGTTATAAATGCTGCAATCCAGTGCTTAAAGTCCCACACTGAAGAACCTGAGGTTGCCAAACAATCTTTCCCAAAACTGTTACTTCCATAATTAAAATATCATATGAGATATTTATTTAGCTATAGACATGTGCTTGAACCACTGGCCCCTATCCTGGCACAAGAATTCCCAGTGAGACTCTATTGTACCCAGTGCTGACAGTATCACTTTATTTTACAATGGTTAAGTCTTATGCAAACAGAAAGATACAGACTTGCTGGCTGAAAATTCAAAGTCCTGATCTTTCAAAAGATCAACTACTACAAAATTAGCATTTTTTCCAAAGAACTGTCACTGCAACTGTTGGAAAAGGGAGCCCATGTTAAATAAAGATAGAGCACTGATGAGTTGTGCTAAGAAGGATCTATGTACTGCTGAGTGTCCAGCACCAAGACCAGCTCCAAAACAATATCATCACTTTATTGTCTTTCCTTTGAAAATAAAGGTGAAATGCAAATGCAGTATAATGAGAGTTAAAATTACAGCACTAAGTGTAGGTCATTGATTTTCAACACACCCAAACAGAAGTTTTGTGAAATAATTCCAAGATCACTTAATAGACAAAGAGGGGTTTAGGCTCTTTTGTATATCTGCTGGTAACTCCTTAACTATCTCACCACAGCAGAGCAGTTTTCCAATCAATAGCTATTGAGTGAAATTAAAATAAGGTGCACCTGGTAGAAACAAGAAACAGAGCTTTTAAATAACTTTTAGTGTAGAGAAAAGACTGTTACTGATTTGTCCCAGAAGAGATGTAAAAAACTCCTAATCTTCCAAGTAGAATCTTTATTTTTATCTAAGCTTTGCTTCATGTTTTAATCAGCAGCATTTGATCACATAGAAACAAACATTTTCTAGTCTTTCAGGTAGGAGATGTTACTCAAGATTTGCTTGATATATAATGTACTCACAGCTTAAATGAGAATCTAAATTATATAAAGTAAAAACTACAATATAAAATGAGCTATTTTTTTTAATGAACCCAAACAGCTAATTTTGTTATGGTATGTGACTAATACTTTCCTTGAAAGAGAGAGACTGAAATATGATTGCCTAGGGTCAGAGCTCAGAATTTTGGCACTGTTCTAATGCACTCGGGTCTTTCCCCAGGAGCTCTTTTATACAAGCAGCACCTTTCCATACCAAGACAAAACACAGAGGATTCATTTCATGTGCATATTTCAGAGTGTCTTTAGTTAAATGTCCTGCAGAATAGTATTGAAGTTCTCCCACCCAGGTACACAGCCTGCATCTCTTGAAATATGAGCACTGTAAACCTGGGAGATGCAGTCTATTCCTCTTGAACACAGGAATATTGGCAGTGCCAGGATACAAGTCTGTGTCACATCCTTTTGGCTGAATCCTCAGATTGAGGAGTTGGTTCAGTACCTGTTATCAGACTAAGGAGTGGGTTCAGTATCTGCTAGAAGAAGTCCTGGTAGTAGCTGGGACCTAGTTTCAAGAGCTCCAAGCATCTGTCTTCCTATCATCATCTTGCATGAATTATGCATCTGAATTTCCCTGTGGAAGTCAATGTGTTGGCTTTAGCCCAATCCTTTCTGATTAAGTAAAAGCAGCTTTTGGCAAGGATTCTACTTTATGTTTGAAGTCCTCTCCTGACTTCTGCAGTTTGTCAGCCAGAATGGAATAAGTGTTTTGTCTTTTATGCTGCCTTTCATGTCAAAGGTAATGATCATAGTTTGGTTCATACTCTGATTATTTTTTCCACATATGTTCTACTTTTCCTGGCAGAACTCATGAAAGTAAAGCCAGATTTGTGCTGCTAATGATCAAAGACCAAGTTAATGATCTAGTTACAGATATCAAAACTTTTCAGTCAAAATGAGAAAAGTGACACCAAGAGCAGGATTCAGGATCTGCCCATTAACTTAAGTGCCTTTGGAGTGTTGTACCAAAAGCTGGTTTTACTGGACATAGACCTGATCACATAAGGAGGAAATGGTATAAAGATATATTATGTGAGTCAGGAAATTAGTTCGTGATTTGATTTTGTCCCATTATTCTAATTCAAATATGGAGTAAGCAAACCAATCTAGTAGTACTATTCAATAGACATTGAAAAGGCAAGAGTTAATACAAAAATTCAAGGAGCAACTGTTGTTAGGAGCAGTATGATTTTTCACATCCTCTCCCATTACTATCAGTATGATTACAGGAGAATGATAAAGAAAGGATTGTCATAATTATAACACTTCAAACCAGCAAAATCCATACATTTTATTATTGTCATTGACCACTCACATATTTTGATGACACTGGTGGAGTTTCATGCATTTGATGCTGCCCAAGAACCACAAAAAGTCAAAGTTTGTTATTTTATACCAGCTGCAGTAGATTAAAAGATACATAGAGGTATTCAGCAGCAGGTACCCAGTCCCCTGTGCAGCAGCCCCTCTGTCTGAGTGGCAATGTGTCAGTGCATGTTGGTGGGGGTTGCAGTGGGTCTCCAGCTGCAGCTTGCTGGGGGGAGCACTTCTGAAGCTGTGCCTAAACAAGGCTGACCCAGATGGATGCACGGGCTGAGTCATTCTTTGCCTGGCAGCTCTTTGAACTGCACAATGTGAATGCATTTAATCCCTCTTACAGTGGTTCTTTCAGAACTCAGTTTCCAAAGAAGCTTTTGTGGAGTTGTTAATTTGCTTGTTTGTTTTTTAGTGGTTTGTTTGTTTTGGTTTGAGTAATTTGTTTGCTTGGTTTTTTTTTGCTGTTGATATTTTTGCTGTTTCTTTTGAAGTATTTTCAAAGGGATTGTGGGATTCATGATTGATTGCAACTGAGCCTGGATTACCAACTCTTTTCATTAAGTGAGAAAGTTGAATGAGTTTGTCGTGGTGTGATCCCTGGAGCAGAAATATATAACCAGAGCTCCAGAAGACTATCCTAATTCTATAACAAAGGGATTTTGCAGACATAATACAGCCAGCTAGATAGGATGTAAAGCTTTGAGATAAATTCCATATGAGTTTTACTGAAACAATATGGGAAGCAGCACAATATTCACTGAAAGTAAGCAAAATTCATATTGCACCAGATTTTCCATTCTATGCTCTGTGCTATCATTATACAATTATGACTGTATTTAAATAAGATGGAAATAGTATCTTCTGAAAAAATTATGCAAGGGGAAAAGGAATTAAAGGATAATGGGAAAATGCTAAATGTGGGGAAGGGAACTGACTTTAAGGTCTGGAAGAAGAAGTTTTAGGACATATAGGCACAGTAAGGCACATTCTGCTATTCGTGTCTTTGCTGTAAACTGTACTATTAAACTGTAGTATTAGTTTCACAGTGATGCCTTCCTCAATTAAAAAATTCCTTTTCCTTTTGCTTGTAGATATGTGAAACACCTGCTCAAATGAGATCACTGAATGTGGTTACTAAAATGGTATTTTCTTGTACATACTAATAAAAAATTAATTCATAAGAAAACCGCAATAGTTAAAATATGGAGGATATTTTTATCTTAAAGAAAAAATATACAGATGCTCTTTGCAGTCCACAAATAGAATACATGGCTTTTGCATTGCATTTTTGCTTGTGTTTGTGCAATATGTGAGCTATGTGATATGTAAAAACAGATTTCTCTCTAAGAAGCCAAAGCTGGGCCTCTTGCTTCCTTAATGAAGTGCTAAGTACAGTGCAGAATATTCAAAATGCAGACATAACTAAAAATATTTTTATTGTTTAAGAAAAAAATATTCTTTAGGCAATTTTCAATTTGGTGATGTCTGAAAGATATACTTCATAGAAAGGTCAAGTGCTTCATCAGGATGAATACTTGGCAAGCTTTAGGCAAAAGCTCTAAGTTACTAATAAGCAAATAAAAGCATGAGATCTTTCCAGATCCAGAAGGCCAAATAAACACTAGAGGGGCAAAAGGCCTCAAGACATGATCTCTATAGATCTCATAATAGCTAGGCTCTGTTAAATTCCCTACATCTTGATTTTATACATCTCTGCAGAAGCTCACACACACACCCATAGACACACACACATCTGGATTTAATGAGACAGTCAGGATGACAAGGTCAGCTGTAGCTTCTCTTGAAAAGACTGCTCTGACTTTTCCAGAGCCATCAGAAATCTTTTCTGAATCTTAATACTCATCCAAATGTGCTTCCCTCTTGTCCTCTATCTGATATATAAAGTACTTTCCATACGAAGGCTTTTTGTCTGGCAATGTAATTTATGGAAGAGACTGTCCATTATTTTTCCATGAAAGCTTTAGGTCGTGGGTGGATATTTGAAGTTTTTAACATCACAGAGAGTCTAAAGTTTCAGGTCTTTTAATTTATTGCCAGTGAAATAAACACTAAAGTTGGCAACCTCTGGTGTAGCAGGAAAAATCTTGCTGAGAATTACAAACTACTTCCAGGGGTTTATTTTGAAAAGTCCTACAAATAGGCTGCTACATTGGAGGCATTCATTTTCTTGTTTAAACTGATCTTTTGTGATCCAGATTATCCTTTGTCTGTGCAGCTGGATTTGGTAGGAAGATTTGGGGAAACCCTAAGCCTAGTTGTTACATAAGCATCCAAGTTCCAGCTCTATATGCTAAACCAAGAACAGCCCCCTGGCCCCTGCATGGGTCTGGAATGTGCTCAGAAAAGAAAATTGACTCTGTTTTCAGCTGACTCAAAACTTGGAGGCTTGTCCTTAGTGACTTCAGATGTCATTCTGGGGTTGGTTCTGAATTCTTTGGGTACTGGAGCCAGAAATTAATTTCATCTGCCCCAGCAAAAAAAAAAAAAAAACCCTGCTAAAGACAGGCTTCAGCCAGTGTATATCAAGACTTTACCAAAAGCAAACCTTGGCATAAGGAAGCATTTGGAGTTATTTTTGGCATCCTTAAAGAATACATTATAAGTGATTGTAATTGGATTTTCAGATATTTGCTTGGGAATTTCAGTGGCCCCAGAGGCTTCCAGTGCTAGCAGTGGAGCAGGTGGAACCACATGATGCTTTACCCCCAGCCTCTCTGACTGGCTCTGGCTAACAAGATGCTTCTTGCTCCCCACTGGTGACCTTTACAGCACAAAATTAGGCCACACATTTTTTGTCTGACTAGAATGTCATATACAAAATAACATGTGAAAAGAGACCAAAATCAGATAAATTAACTTTAAAATAATAACAGTAATATCAAATGGGACAGTGACATTGCCAAGAGGCCAATTTAAAAAAAATCAGAATACCATTTAATGGGCTCTGAGGAACCAACATAAGTGATAAGAAATCATTCTCATGTTATGCCTTTTTCCTTTTCAAGCTGTGTGGGTTAGCTTCCCAGAGCTTCCTCAGAGCTCCACTCAACACATGTAATGGAAGAAGAAAAATCCAGGGCTCACAGAAGGGTGGTTCTGCTGAAGGCAGTGAGAACCTTGACACTTTGGAGGATCTGGCTCTGATCTTACCCCCTGCATAATGGACAGCAAAAGCAAAACAACAGCCTGTAATCTGTGACAGTCAGCTAAACCCTCATTGCTGTCCTTGGAATGCAGGATAGGAAGAGATCTGTAATAAATGCAGCTTAATACAAGCACACCTTCACTAACTTCTCAACAACTTATTCATGATAGTTCATCTTGGCAGAAAGATGCAAAGACTTGCAGATCCAAAGACTCTGCTCTGCTTTTCCTAGCTGGGAAGGTTGTGGTGAAAGTGCTTGTTTCGCTTTTGTACTGGCTTTCTCATGCTTCACTATTTCTCTTGGGGTTTTTTTAAAATATTATATCCGCTACTGATCTGCCAGAAAATGAAGATTTTTCCATGGACCTTGGGTTCCACCAAAGCCTTTGTGATAAATGGCTGGTTATTCATAACCATGTGTATTTAGGATCTGTGGAAGGTATTGCTGAGACTCTCAACCCCATAAATGATTATGAAAGTTCTTCTACTTATCAATATTTATAAGCAGAGGCAGAGGTCACCAGAGCTTCTGCTTGCACGGCTGGCAGCTGATGTCCCTGAAAGGTCATCATTAATATTGGTAGTGAGTTATGACCAAACTTTCAGCTCACAAGGCACATTCACATTTCACCATATATTTTAACCATCTGCTGGTCTTGTTTTCCTGCAAATATATTATATATGTATATATATACTTAAATTTTATAAAATTTTCTTGGAGCATATGAGTTACACCAGTAATGACTTGTTTCACTGTTCCAGTGATTCCCATTCCCTCATCTGTATTCCTTGCTGATCCCCTGTAACTTACAGATAAAAAGAGGAACCAGGAAGAAAACTGCAAACTTCTCTCTGCAGTCCTGGCAAAGACCCATTTTACCCTTTATTTTAACCCAAGCACTGTGAACTTCACCTGCCTAGTTTTCATTGAAAGCACATCTCTTCATGTGTGTTAGTCTGGAAGCCTTCCACAGAAATTTTAGTTGCTAATAGCTACCTCTTGGGAAAATGTCAGTTCATAGTGCTTTACTGTATGTAAATTGCCCTGTTGAACTTCTGAAATGAATGTATAATGCCTGAGGGAGAAATGTGTAGATTTTGCCCTAACTGAAACTGGAAATTTAGACAGTTACATTCAATTTAACCTTTTACAGTAATGGTGCCATAATTCCTGACAAGGACAACACAATATCCAAGCACTACAGCCATGATATGCAAATAACTGGTAATAACTAATGCAGATAATCTTATTTTTACCAATTTTTCCTTATATCCCCATTAACCATTACATTATTTTATCTTTATTAATGTTTAGATTAGATGTAAAAATACTTTAAAATGCAGTGACAGCTTTGGGTCAATTTTCTACTCATTGTAGGGTAGGTGTGATGCAGAAGTACCAGTGTTGCAGTAGATATAATAATTTAAGAGTACAGGTAAAGCAAGATGTATCAGCAGAGGTAAAAATTCTTCAGGCAAACCATTTGGTGTATCTTTAAAATTTCATTGAGACCTCAGACACAAAAAGCCTTCTCCAGAGACTGTCACAAGAGGATTTGAATGTCCCAAAACTTGTCTCCTTCTAGTACAGAATTTAAAATACCTTAGTTACAACCCATAGAGATCAACAGTGATATGCCCTGACCTCAAATCAAAATCAAAATTTTTATTCATTATTAGCAAAACTGCTGTAAAATTAGAACCAGATTCAACAAAAATGCTTTATTTCCAAGTAGCTCATATTTCTTGAGGTAGAATTGAAACCTACATCCAGCTGCAGCATGGGCTATTCTGCCAAGTAGGAACAAAATGCTTTAAATAGATGCCATGTGCATTTGATTTAAAGTAATTTATTCACAGGATTTTTCACACTTTATATGACTTATATAAAAACATTGACATAATAAGAACTTATAGTATTTTTCTTGGTTTTTTGCCCACCCCATAAAATATTCACTTGCTTCAAATAATTTATAGGAATGTATGCTTGGGATTAAAAAAAAAAGACCAGTGGGAATTTGCCTGGGGAAGGATTAAATGGAAAACTGAGAGGGAACTGACTGAAAATAAATATTAAATGACTATTTTTCTTTGCAGTATGTGCTGGAAAAGGAAAAAAAAATTAACAAAAATCTCAATATATGATATCAAGAAAGTATTGACCAAAACAAAGTATTTATTCAAGGGGGAAGAATGCCATGTATGAGGTTACATTAATCCAATTATTTGAAGATTATTCCAATGTGATACAGAAAGAATTTGGTAATGGGAAAAATTACCTTACATTCACTTCTTGTCCTGCAGTTTTTCTTGCTTCTCCCTAACTCTTTATGTGTGTTCCCAAAGTCCATAAAAGTCTGCCTTGTCATCATATTCTTTCTCCACTGAAATCAAGTGTTTATTGGAGTATTTTTAAATACATTGACAGGCATGTTTGGTATGTAAGGTCTAGGCTGTGTGTGCAGTACAGTTGAGATCCTGTTCCAGCTTAAGTTATAAGGCAACCATGAAAATGGCTTTTTCCTTACGTCAAAAGTTTTGACTGAAACTGTGTAGTGTTCCAGTTTCTTTAGCAATCTATATTTAGCTGTACCCTCACAATTCCTCTTTTAAATTGCACTAATATTATTAATCTTACACACAGAAGTTGTTTTGAAGAAGATAAGGACTGTGGAAGCAGTATTCCTTGTTAAAATATGATATATAGAGAAAATAATTCTAAATTTCTGCTTTAATTTTGCAGGCTATGCAAAAGATTTTAGCCTGACATAGATGTATGCACTTCTTTTGAAATCTTTGTTTTACAGCAGGGTAGTATTCATCCCAAGCTTGTGGCTGTGTCCAAGCTGCACTGTCTCCAAAATTAGTTAATTGTATATTTTCTCATTGTACAAGCTTAGCTGCAAAGTCCTCCAAAAATTGCAAGCACTTTTGAAAAGATGTTTCACAGCTGAGCCTAAAAGTCAAAAATTATGCAGTGCTACTGTGTGCCATGCTAAACTAGAGGTTCATAATGATGTAGCAAAATGGCAAGGAAGTGTTCTGCTTTGAGGAGTGTTCAGCAATGAACCAGGCATTCCTGCAGTGTGGTGGCTTTCATCTGCCCACTATTCCAGCACTCAAAATAGCAGGAATCTCTGCTATAGATTTTATTCCTCTGCTTTGCTACACAGCTTTCTGGGTTTTTTCTGCTTCTTTTTTCCACAGATTGGAAATATTTGACTTTAACATGGTAATGTTTCCTGGCACTTAGCAAGTTCTTTAAAATATTGCTGAAAGCAGAGCTAGTAAAATCTCCTGTGTTGCTTCAGAGCCGCAAGGTTTACATTTAACTTCAGTATTTCAAATTTGATTGTAAAAACTACAAAAGAGTAAAGCCTTCACCATCAATATGAACAATGTGACAGCTGTGTCCTGGTCTGTGTCCAAAGCAGCATGGCATATATGTCAAGGGAGGGGACTCTGCCCCTCTGCTTGCTCTGGTGGGACTCCACCTGGAATCCATCCAGCTCTGGGGCTCCCAACGTGAGAAGGATGAGAACCTGCTGGAATGAGTCCAGAGGAGGCTGTGAAGGTGATCAGAGAGCTGGAGCTGCCTCCTGTGAGGACAAACTGAAAGAGATGGATCTTCAGCCTGCAGGAGAGGAGGCTCTAGGGAGACCTAATTGTGCCTTTCAGTAGCTGAGAGAGTCTAACAGGAAAGACAGGGATAAAGTTTTTAACCAGGGTCTGTAGCCACAGGAAAAGATCAATTGTTTTAAACTGAAATAAGGTAGATTTTGACTGCATATTAGGATGACATTTTTATTGTGAGGGAGATGAAACCCTGGAACAAGTTGCTCAGAAGTTTTGGATGCCCCATCCCCCAAACTGTTCAAGACTAGGTTGGATGGGGCCCTGAGACACTTGGGCTAGTGGAAGGTGTCATTGCCCACAGCAGAGGAGTTTTGAACTAGATGATATTTAAAGGCCCCTTCCAGCCCAAACCATTCTATGATACTTTGATGGGTGCTGAGATCCTGATGTAATTCTTATGTGAGCAATCATTGTTTTGTAACAGTGAGATTATTTCAAGAGAGCATCCTTTGAGTAGTGATAGAAGGCAATGGACTCATTTTTCAGAGTCACAGTGTGACCTACTCTCTGTACTGCATCATAGCTGAAGTAAAAGTATAATTGCATGTGTTGTTTCTTCTTTCATTGCAAAAGCCCAAGTCACATTTCTTTTAATTTCAATTCCACAAAAGCTTCAATTGGTCTATGCAGGGGCAGATGTGCTGTTATTACTCACCATCTCCTCCATCTCTAAATCCCTCCCTTTAACCACTGTTTGTATTGCCAGAGCCCGTGGTGCAGAGGCATAAAACCTTGTCCCTCAGTCACTATTTCTGGGTAAAACAGAATGATATTACCAAATTCAGAGAAATGCAGCAAGATACAGAAGGTTCTGTAGATGCAGAACTCCAGAATTGCTTGGTATGCAATTCTTCACATAATGCTGTTAATATTTTGGACTAAAATACTTCATAGAAGACAATTGCAGAAGACTAAAACTGAGTTCTCTGAAACTAATTACACAGTCTGCTTTGTGTAAGTATTCCAAACTTTGTCTGCCAACAAATCCACTGAAATACTTTGCTAGTCTCTTCCTGAAATTTTCTTTGCTTTTACTTGCAACCTCATAAAACCCCTTGTCCAACAGCCAAGAGGGTCATTGCCAATGGCTTACTAAGCTTTGAAGAACTAGGAATTTTTTTGTCAATGGGGGTTTTTTTGGCTACTAAAAAGCAGTAGGCATCACCCTCTATTCACAGACATTAGAGATGCAAAAATACCTCACCCACCCACACCTACATGTAATACAGATGGGATTTGTGTCAGGGCTCAGGCAGATATCTCACACTCCACTCCTAAGTTATGCTCTGGCAGGTAGAAGGAATCAGCTCCTCTAACTCCTTTGATGCTTTACTAGCTTTTGTTTCATAAAATGTTCAACCTTTCCTGAAAATCTTCTGGATAATTTGGCTTGTATATTTTGAAGTCCTAGATAAATAATTCCAATTCAAAGCATATTTCTTGCTTTTTATTTTTTTTTCTTGTTCTTTCAAAGCATACTTGTCTCTGTTGTGTTTCCCATCTTCACCATCTTCAGTTTCCTTGCAAGTTTGTATGACCACATTGGCTGCTCTGATATGAAATGTGGGGACTTAGAAAACTTTGTGATTACCTTAAAAATGGACACAAGCAAGTTTGTAGCTACTTTCTCCATATTTTTTTCCTATTTATTGAAAAGGATTTGGTTGAAGAAAAACCTAAGGTAAAATAGCCCCTTTTTGTTGACTGGTTTTAAATAGAAAAATGAAGTACCAAGCATTGCAGCTCCCATGTAATCCAAATCAATCGATAAAGCAGAATTATTTGGTTATTTGCTCTGTGTAATTCTGAAATTGCCTATTTCAAATTGCCTATTTGTCATGGCTGATAGTTTCAGTTTGTTAACATAGCACACACTCGAGATGCAGTTCACAATCTCCACCAGCCAAGCTAATGGAAACTGTGATCTGTTACAATAACTACTGAGTAGTCATCACACAACTGAGCATTTGGTTTTCCAAGCCTCACAAAATGAATGAGATAAGCAGCAAGTGTCCTGGATAACTGCAATTTTAATGTTGCAATGCCTTTACGTGCCTGACATCAGAAACTGAGAATTTGGAATTTTGATTTCCCTGAGGATTCCCATTAAAAAAAAGGAAGGTTAGACAAAACATCAAGGTACTGTACAAAGGTAAGCCACAGGGAGTACAGGAGTAGAAGACAGTCAAATAATCTTCTGCCTTGCCTCATCCCTCTGGACCCTTGACTAGAGGCTGTAAGGAGACCCTTCTCTCTGCCTGGGACTGATGGGCTGATGGTCACCAGTTTTCTGGCATATGAGAAATAACTGAGCAGTGATTACCATTTCTATTGGAAATGCCAGGAGATCCTGGTGCTGCTTAAATCATTTCAAGACTATTGCAGGTAATGGCTAGAGAATGTGCGGAGAAATAGAAAGGACTGGCTCTACTCCCATGTCAGGGATGGGGATTAACCTGGAATTTCCTGTGCCTGATGAGGTTATAACTACAATTGTGGTCTGCACAAGACCTGGGATTGTAGAAGTGTGATGTGCAGCTCACTCCTGGCCCAAAGCAGTAGCCAAAATTAGGAACTCAGTGGTAAAATGTCCCACTGGGAGTGGGGGGGATCATTTTATTACTTTCCTCAAAACTATCTGCAAGTTTGGCTACACACAGACCTGCAACCTCCTGCTTGGATCCAAACCCCTTAAACACTCAGCAGCAGCATCTGCTGGCTTGCCTGTGCCTTGCTCAGTGGTGCCTGCCCAGCATTTCCCAGGCCATGGTTAATGCAGGCAGAGCAGGTGGGTGCCTTCTGTGCTGAGTGGCAAGGCACTCCCCAGGAGGGTCTGCAAGACTTATTTGCGTAAGAAAGCATAGAGACCTTGTGCTTTGAGGTATGTACCCAGCTAGTCACTCTGAGAAAGCTGCATGGGGTGGAAAGGAAGCTCTCAAAGGAACTTGCAGCCTAGTAAGGAGGTTGCAAGTGAAATTTCAACGTTTCTGAGTATAATAAACACACTGAGATTTTTGCATCACACTTCTGTACTTAGCCACAGCTCCTCAAATTCCTATTTTGAAAACCATTTTTAAATAAATTTCTTTATTCAAAGGTATGTCAGCAGTATTGTGGAAGATGGCACTGCAGATTTATCAGAGCAGAATAATTAAAGAAGTTTTTTTTCCAGTCTTTCTTTCTTTCTTTTAGTTCCCTTTCCTTTCTTCCTTCTTTCTTTCTTTCCTTCCTTCCTTCTTCCTTCCCTTCCTTCCTTCCTTCCTTCCTTTCCTTCCCCTTCCTTCCTCCTTCATTTCCTTCCTTCCATTCCTTCCCTTCATTCCTTCCTTCCCTTCCTTCCTTCCTTCCTTCCTTCATGCCTTCCTTCCTTCCTTCCTATCCTTCCTTACCTTCTCCTTGCCTTCCTTCCTTTTCCTCCATTCCTTGTCCTTCCTTCTTCATGTCCGTCCTTCTTCCTTCCTTCCTTCTCCTTCCTTCTCATCTCCTGTCCTTCCTATCCTCCTTTCCTTCCTTCCTTCCTTCCTTCCTTCCTTCCTTCCTTCCTTCCCTTCCTTCCTTTCCTTCCTTCCTTCCTTCCTTCCTTCCTTCCTTCCTTCCTTCCTTCCTTCCTTCCGTTCCTTTCCTTCCCTTCCTTACTTTCCTTCTTCCTTCCGTTCCTTCTTCCTTGTCCTTCCTTCCCTTCCTTCCATTTCCTAGTCCTTCCTTCCTTCCTTCCTTCCTTCCTTCCTTCCTTCCTTCCTTCCTTCCTTCCTTCCTTCCTTCCTTCCTTCCTTCCTTCCCTTCCTTCCTTCCTTTCCTTCCTTCCTTCCTTCCTTCCTTCCTTCCTTCCTTCCTTCCTTCCTTCCTCCCTTCCTCCCTTCCTCCCTTCCTCCCTTCCTCCCTTCCTCCCTTCCTCCCTTCCTCCCTTCCTCCCTTCCTCCCTTCCTCCCTTCCTCCCTTCCCCCATTTTAATCTACTTTAAAATTGTGTAGCTGAAAACAATTTTCCTGACCTCTTCCTAGTGTGGCTGTGGAGTTAGCACAAGTCAGGTGGTCCTGTGCAGCCAGAAGGATACATGGAGAGCAGCATCCTGTGGGTACTGCCATGGAAGCCAGTGTGGGGTTGAGCCATGATGTGAGCAGACTCATCTCTGGTTCCAACCTCTGTTGCTGGAAGCAGCTCCAGTGCTCTGGGCTGCCCAGCCTTCCTTCAGCTGCCCATGGGCTGTGGTGTCCATGTGAAAAGGTGATTGTTCTGACACAGAAGACCCAAACCAGCAGGCACTTGAGCACACTGCTTTGCACATCCCAGCTTGCCTGAGCTGGGATCACTGGAGATGGGGTCAGAGCCATGGAGATCTTGGTTTGTTCCTCTGCTGGACGCTGACAGGACCATCTCCTGGGCTTCCCCTTGTGTGAATCTTTCTGCCTCCCTGTTGTTTCTGCCCTGCCATTGGCCAACACTGTATTTGCATGTATCTTTTAATTTCAATGAGATCATCATCCTTGACCCAGCACTGATGCCAGCCCAAGTGTGCTGCAGTGTTATGGGCCAGTCTTATGGTTAAAGTAGAAAAAACTTCTTACTCAAGGGCTTTATAGTTTGATAGGTAAATTATTGTTGTTCAACAATTGCCACTGGTGAAAAAGACAAAAAAGACAAAAAATATCCTGGATTTTATCTGGCATGTCAGTCATTTCTGTGGTTACATCTGGCTAAAAGAAAAATGACTAGAAATAAATAGACTAGCATGGGAAATAGCTCTTACTCATTTACTCTTATGTAGTATCATATGGTACAGTCATTTTAGTTAACACAGGGAAAAATAATGTGTTAAATATTTTACAGATGGCTTTTTTATTAATTAAGAGAGACAGGAGCAAGAAACATTTTAAATAGCTCTTTTAGTACATAATAACAAGTGTTCACAAAATCCCATGAGGATAAGATCTACCTGCATCTCCAGCTGTAACCCCACATGGTGCTTCAGGCACTCTTGGTAGAAAGTGCAGGAATATATAGTAGGTAAATTCAGCTGAGGTTGATTTTGTTTATGCTTTCTAGGTGACAGTATTGTGTTAAGCTCTCTGCCTTCGGTAGAAGCTGTTGAGTATTTTAAAGCTGTTGACACTTTGTAAGGCAAAGTGCTCTCTTTACCTAGTTGACAGTAAATCCCTACAGAGGCAGCAGAAGGGATGAGGCTAACAAGAATAGAGACACCCACCAGAGTGGCTTCACACCACACTGCAGAACACTTTGCAGTGCAGTGTGTAACTGCATCAGCACCATCCTGGTGCTCGTACATCTGCTCACTGCAGCTGTCCAAGAGCCATTGTTTATATGTTCTTCATTAATCTTTATTGTCACTTTGAACCAATACAGCCTCCAGGGAAGAGCCTGGAAAATATGCAGACATTTTCAGGCATTTCTCTCTGATCTAGATATCTAGTTTTTGCTTCAATTGAGTTGTCTACCACAAATAATCAAATGCAATTTTGTGGCTCACAGTGTAACTACACATTATTACTGTATCATTTGCATGTTGCATTACCTCGGTCACAGCAGAATGGTTCTGGGAAGGTTCAGACAGTAATAAAACTACTCCTTATTGGAGACAAATTCTCTGAGCCTTCTTTGCCATCACTTTATGTTTTATGTAATCTCAGTGACACATGACTGCAATGATCCCACTGGACCACATGGGCAACATTGAAGTGGAAGTGCCACACCTTTATTATATTTTGACATTACATATTTCTGCTTTCGATGGGATATTCATTTAGATTTCTAGTATTTTTTTTAGATGGAATATTTCTTTTCCCCTCTGAAAATGGGTGCCCTTCCAGATCATTTGGAGATGAGAAAAGCTGTTATAATGCTGTTGCTGATTGCACAAGTCATTGTGGTGTTCCCTGCATGTCAACTAGACTAAGCATCCAAGTCCCTGTGCCTTTATCCCATTAAATTCATGGGTTTCAAATGTGTAGGGTGCTCACAGGATTGTTTGTCCAGGCAGAAAACACCTCACTTCTAGTTTTTAAGCTGTCTGAAGAATGAAGGTGTGTGGGTGCTCGCTGTTGCTGTGACTGAAGGTGATCACAGCCCCATGTCCTACCTTGCTCAGCACAAACAGCATGAGTGGCCTGTGAGATGTCAGAAGGCACAAAAGCTGTATTTCTCACTTTAATGCAGGACTTTTTATAATACTTAAAATGATGTGTTAATGCAAAGAACTTTGCTTGCATGAACTCCCACAGCTGTGAAGCAATAAAATTATACCTGGTGGCCCCTGGATATTTTTGCCAGGTCGGATAAGTGTTGATGTAAGAAAAACCCAGAAAACTGGAAAGTTGCTGATCCAGTTCCCTTCAAGCCTGTGGAGTCGTGTCCATGCTCTGCAGCCCCAGTGCTCTGTGCTGAAGCAGGAGCTCCATGGGCTGGGGCTCACACTGCTGTGTGTCTGTGCACAGCCACCCTGCTGCACTGTGCACCTGTAATCCCACCGTGCTGTTCCCAGATTCTCTTCCTGACACATGTGCTTGCTCACCTAGTTAGAGATTACTCAAACTCTGCCTTTCCCTAGCCCATAAACATGTCTTTTGAGCTGCTATTACACTTATTTGCATACTGGATCTTTCTGGATTTTGCAAGTTAGATTTAAAATATCCAAATTGTTCATAGGTCTGCAGGTCTATATTAGCCTAGAAGCAGCTGAAAAAGGACAACCAAGTTTTGCCTCAGCTGGCAAAGACACAGGGCTTAACACTGATCTGCTGCTGGTGACCCAGTAACATGGAGCTGTACCCACATCATCTGTACTCACCACCAGAGATTCACAGAGGAGACTCAATTTAAAGAACATCGACCTCCAATTAGATCAAATTTGAGCACATGTATGACTGGGGGTGCTCAAACAACCACGCACATGGAGTCCAGTCTAAGTCTAAAAACATGCTCACACACAACAAGGAATTTATCATAACAAGAAAAGTCCAATAATGCTTTTATTTTTGTTTGTTTAATTCCCAGAAGGGTCATTCACAACGTGTCTCTCCAAGAAGACTCCACAATGAAAAAAACAACCCAGAGCTGCTTCTTACTCATCATCCTTCTAACTGTAAGTACAAGAAAACTGAACTACTCATGAGACCTGCCGTGTTTAAACTTGTAGCGATGTTGAGAAAAATGATTACCAAGTTATACTTGTTATACTGCACAGGTAAAGTAAAGAGTTTCCCTACTAATAAATCTCAAAAGAACATTAATAAGATTATCTAATAAAAGTTTGAACTTGAAAGCATTGTTTCTTTGTGAGACAGAACTGCAAGTCTGAAGAAGGTTATGCATATGACTTTTCATTTCTGTATTTTACAGGCTACAACATATCATGGAAACATGTGTGTTTGAAAACTGTCCCTTTTTGTTGTTCTGTGAGACAAACTGGCTTAAGTAGTGATGGATTTTCACTGTTTATATTTCATCTGTTATTAGGAAAGCAACCAAAATGAAAATTGTATAAATCTATTTATTAATTCAAATGCTATTTTCAACTGTTTCATATCAACATTACATTTATTTTAATGTATGCAACATGGTTGAGTAATCGTGGTTCTAAACATGTAGCAAATTCATTTCTGCCTGACTAAATACCTCTTACATAAATTGAATACTTTTGCTGATCTTTACTTGGGAAACCTCAAATTATTAGCAGTCATCATAAAATCGTAGACATTACAGGCAGTCAAAATTGAGAATACTGCCCAGAGCCTAAGTTACAGAATGATCACCATATGTCAGAATGATCACCATATGTCTGAATGATGCTACTGGGAACAATTGTGCATCTCACTACCTTGGTGTGGTGTGAGTAATTTGCATGATGTCTGCCACCATATTCCCCATCTAACTCTAGTTTTCTGTTCCTGAAGAAAGCCCTCTTCCTCTTCCTCTTCCTCTTCCTCTTCCTCTTCCTCTTCCTCTTCCTCTTCCTCTTCCTCTTCCTCTTCCTCTGTCTCTTCCCCTTCCCCTTCCCCTTCCCCTTCCCCTTCCCCTTCCCCTTTCCCTTCCCCTTCCCCTTCCCCTTCCCCTTCCCCTTCCCCTTCCCCTTCCCCTTCCCCTTCCCCTTCCCCTTCCCCTTCCCCTTTCCCTTCTGTTTTTTTGGCTAGCTCCTCCTGCACCTCTGCTTCTCATCTTCTCTCTCAACATCTGAATGTGAAATATCTTCATGCATCTCCTCATCAAATCCCATGTTGTAGAAGCAAAAGAAATCCACATGTTGTAGAAAATGTGTTGGAGAACACAAGCAACTGCTCTACCTGATCTACTCTGGGTTGTACCTCTCCTCAGCCTAGCAGAGCTTGTCCATAGTGCTGTTCATCACTTAAATTTATAAAAAGATAAAAAAAGAAAGGAAAGTAAAGAACTGGAGAATGATGGATAGAAGGAGGTAAAAAGGAAGCAATTAAATTAGATCATGGAGAATCCAGGAGAACAGCAAAGAACACTTTACTTTTGTAAAGTGTTGAATTCATGGTTCAGGATCAGGACCCTCCATTAAAGAGGATCTGAAGAGACTTATTTCTGCTAACTTGGTCCCATAAGAATTTGTCCAGAATTAGTTAACAATTTGAGGAATCATCTCCATGTTTGAGAGAACTCTTCCATCCTGAGGTATACTGGAGTGTTCTGGCATTTGGGACCATTTGAGTTCTGCCTATCCTACAAGGGTGCATGTGACAATGCACTGGCTATGAAATCACCCACGGTCAGACATGTCTGTAACAAACAGCCTGAGAGAAACCAGCTTCCTTCTGGTTTGAATCCCATCTCATCTGCCTAGCTGGTTAGGAGTCTTGACAAAGAACACCAATTTTTCCTATAAAAAGCCATTGCCAAATGAAGAAGCAGATCCAGCTTATTTTGCTCCCAATCAAGTGACAGCACTATAAATATTCTGATAATTAAAATTGTCACCAGCACTTCTGAGCACTCAAGGTTCTTTCACCTACAGATGGGGTTGTAGGTCAGTCCTGAAGGACTAATCCTTTCCCTGTTGATCCCAGATCTTTTCAATCTCTCACCCATGAGAGATGTGTGCAGTGTTAGTTCTGTGCTCATTCCTGCAGCACTCCAGGGCTAGGAGTTACTTTAAAAACTCTTCAGTGAGATCTTCATCTGCAATAATTTTAAATATCTTTGTACCAAAGGGCACTTCATATTTTGACCTCAGTGGGTAAGTTAACTTACATTTTCATGCTCCCAATCTCTATGTGCCTTCTTTCCCCACTGCAGTGGGCATACTGTGCTCTACTTTGTCATCTCTTAGGTTAATTTCCCTTTCAATAGGGAAGAAGCCATAGTCACAAAAGTAGACCATGAACAAGTTTTGTTTCCTTCATGAAACTTATCCAGAATACTGCTATAGGATCAAATATGAAAAGTATTTTACCTCAGTTATTTAAAACAAAAAAAAAAAATGATGGTAGAAACTATTTATTTTTTGAATTTTATTTGTAATTTGTAAGAGTCAAGGGTGTCTCTCAGGTTTTTCATTCTGCTGGTTCTGCAAATCACTCCTTTGTTCGAAGAACTGTGAGACATGTCCACCACTGTCTGAGGCTGAGGAAAATGTAGTAATTAAGAGGATTTGTGACACAGGCAGAAGTGATCTCCCATCCCTCTCCTCTACCCACCCCACCAGGCACCCTCTGGATGTCCCTTCTTTGAAGGTTTTGATGGTTTTCTGTCATTCTCTCATTTGTGACCTGCACTCCTGGTCACTGTGAGCTGTTGCAAAGCAGCACAACCCTTTGAGGTCTTTGTTTTCTCCTCTGGGCTCCAGGCTCTCTGCCTGTACTGTTTGGCCCACTGTAGGTGCTGGTGGTTCCCTGTGGTGCTCACCCCTATTGAACAGGGGAGATTTTACCTGAAGTCTCTTTTCTTAGTGTAGCAGTGATTCCCCAACACAATCTCAGAGTTGGAGCACACCCTGCCCTCTATACAGTGTTAGTGCTTTGCAGAAGATTTCCTCAGATTCTATACATATCTCTCCTTCAATATTTTGTCACAGACCCTATTTACTTGGTGTGCACAGATACTTCCTCCTCACCTCCTCCTTTAGACTTGTCATCAAGAGGTTTGGGTACCTTCTGATAGAAACAATCTCTTTTATGCTTGTAACTTTTTCATATAGAATAAATAGCATGTACAGATACATAATAACTCATCTTTGCCAAAAAAAAACCAAAAAAACCCACCTCTGAAATGTCAATTGTTCCAAAACCTAATTTAGAAATAAAAGCAACCCCTAATTATCTTCCTCTTTGATGGATTCCCTTGCTTATGGGTCCATAATAATGCATCACCGTATAGTCCTCTTGTGTACAAAGGGAATTTCATTAGAAAATTTAATTGTTCATTATGTCATAGTTCACTTTATACTGATGCTTTCTAGCTTTTGCAATTATTGAGAGCCACAGAACATGGTTGAGATTTGTTTCCTCAAGTCCAAGAGCCCTTGTATGCTGGACCAATTAATTTATATCCTCAGTGCACATTTCTCCTCACAAGAAAGATGAAGCATCAGCACAGTGTGTCCAGCAGCATCAAACTGCTGAGAATGAGGAAGAAGAAGAAGAAGGTTTGGGTCTCTTTCCTGTGTGACCAATCAATTTTTCAGGACATTGATGGAAGAGATTTGTATTCTCTGCTTTATTTTTTCAAGTAATAACTGTGCCTACAAATGGCCTTGGAAATTAGGATTGATGAAGTAGCTTTTCCCACATACTCCTATTTTGTGTCCTGAGCCAACCACAACATGCATAGTAAGGACTAAATGGTTGCTGCAGCTGAAGGCCACACTATTTTCAATTAGGCCCACTAAACCAATATTGTACTTCAAAATAAATTCATTCTGACTTAAAAACAAATTGTGCTCCTTCACTAAGTCCTAATCTGTTAAATTGTTACCAAGCCTCACTCACAAAGATATGCAGAGTCTGGTACTGCTTTCCAGCTCCTGAAAGACTCATGAAAAATTCCTGTTCACAAAGCACTGAAAATTAATGATATGAAAACCTGAACATACTTTTCAGTGAGTGCACAAACTGGTGTATTTTGGAATACAGTTGTGGCAGGGTAGGTTCAAGCCTCCAGAGCCCATTAGTCAAGCACTTGCCACCGTGATGGGGGAGCTGCCCATGATGCACCTTTGATCCTCACAGCTGGAATTCAGCACACACTGGTGGAGTGGTGTGGCCACAAACTCTGCTGGGCTCCTGCTCAGCTCAGTGCTCTCACTGTGCACCTCTGAAACCCATGCCTGTGCAGGTACTGTGAGAAAAGCCTTTTCCTGCTTAGACTCCATCTCTTCCAGCATCTGGTCCAGAGCAGATCTCCCATGGGCCAGAAAGGCTGCTGAAGATCTTTGTCTTGATTCTTCTGAGCCTTCTTGCAGTCTGGCACCTCTGGCAGCCCGGGGTCTTTCCCAGCCTTGGATGGTGAGATGTCCCTGGGTCTCATCACCCTAAACCATGCCTTTGGAAGCTGCTGTTCTGCATGCACACCTCCCAGTGTAACTATTTATGGGTTGCTTCATGCTGTGAGTATGTGCACTCACAAGTTCTGAACCTATTCTCACACAAAAGAAGCTCTGGAAAGCAAACTTGTGATATTTTAAGGTGATAAGAATTAGTGTGAGAATTTGAGAGTCAAGCTGCTCATCATTTCCCAAGAAATAGGAATTCTGTATTCTGTTCTATTCACCCAGTTTCAGGGATGATCAGGACATTTTGACTACATTTTTTTTTTTTTTTTTTAAACAAGTCTGTTGCTATGCGGCTGATTGCAGTAAAGAGGCATCTCACAAGAGGATAATCAGGGCTGCAAGAAAATATCCATGAAGTATTCTGGGTTAGCCCACAGTCTTCATCAGGCTAAACTGAAAGTAAAGCTTCTTCATGTAAGCAGATCTTGTGGAAATAGAAAAGAACTGTAAGATTTGTGACTTGCTTTTCATTATAACAACCTTGTCTTCATCTACTGTGCCTGATAATCTCATGCTTGTTTAAACAGCTGCCAAATTCTGCCATGTTAGTCATGTGGGATCTCACTGAGATAATTACCATCCTGCTCCAACAGAGGTAGAGTATGGCAAAATTCTAACATTCAGTGATTAAATAAAACATATTATGTTGTAGTATTTCCCCAAAGAAATTGCCTGCTGCTTCCTAGCACACACGTGATGGATAGAAATGATTATGTTTACTGAATACTGCGTGATAATGACCTTCCTAAGGTATCACAGTTGTTTCTTATCTGTCCTAACACTAGCAGTTATGAAAAGTAGTTCAAACACAATCAAAGTATGAGAGGGGCTCTGCAACTCATCTAAATCATGCTGAGCTCTTGCTCTAAAATGTGATGTACTGAAGAACAGGAGTTTAGTGATCCACAAAGAGATGACTGCACACAGCAGTATTAAAAGAATTATACCAAGTGAATGTTTGAGCTGTTGAAATCAATAACAAACAATTAGAGCATGCAGAATTTGTACTAGTCTGAGCTCATCAATATTTGTTGCTAAATTACTATATTTAGTGGAAGGAGGGGAAAAAAAAGACAGCTACAAGTGCCTTATTTTCCTAAATGTCATGTACCGTTACTGTTAGTGTACTGCAAGCTCCTTGATGGCAGAAGAAAAATATTTGGGGATGCTTTTTTGTCATGTCAAATATTTTGTGGCAAAAAAAGTGGAAGAATTTTGTGCTTACTTTATCTGGATTCTCCCTTGCAGAAACAGCACAGTCTTGCACAGGTTACAACAGTTTCTCTTACAGAAACCTGGCACTGTTTGCTCATTCCTGCATAGTTTAATAATGAAGCCAAACTGCTTTCTCAGAATCCTTTATTCATTCTAGGTGCAAAGTGAATTTCAGCATTCCCAGCAGCCTGTTGTTTCTTTCTGTAATGATAATTTACTTTCCTATGTGAGTCATTTGTCACGTGGTGGCTTGGTGGTCGTATGTATGACGTCATTTACTTGGACTTTTAGGAGTGACATCATATGTACGGCTGCTAAACTGCTGCATGGGACATCACTTAAACTGTTTTCTTCTGAAGAATTCAGTGCATTTTCAACCAATGATCACAGTAATTATTGTGAAATATTTATTTCTCCTTAATAAAGAATGTTTATGAATGAATGAGGCAATCCTTTGTTGTATAAACATCACCTATAATTCCATCTGAAGTGCTTGATGAATGGGTGGGGAAGGCTTTTTATTATGCAGTAATGGACTCAAAACATTTAAAATTTGTTCCATATTTTGTAGGTTCAGTATTTGTACTTTCCAGGTGAAGATTAATTGACCTAGGCTTTTTTCGTGGTACAAATGTGTCATTTAAGTCCTAATTTCTAAAATACATTGACATAACAATTAAACATAGTAGCAGAGGTGAGTCCAAATTATTAATTCCATAAACACTGATACATAGGTATTTATGGGACATTCCCAACCTCTCCCATTAACATGATACACGCTAAGTTTCCCTCCCATGTAGCCATAGCCAAGCTCCTGCTATTTCTTAAAAGAGAATAATGACCCAGAGATGTTTTTCTTCCCCATTTGCCTTTTCCTGACCCCTACAGTAAGGAGTGAGGAAGACTAAAATAAATAATAACATCCGACATCACAAACTGCATCCAAATTCTTGACTGTCTGGACTGCAGGTATATAAAGGCTGGATGCTCAGCCCACAGGACTGACTTTGGGAGGTCAGGCTTTAAGTTCTGGGTGGTGAACATGGGATTCTCTTGTGCATGGTAAAAAAAACAGTATTTCAAACAAGGATATGACTTCTCTACCTCCAGCAGTCACAAAATTAATATTTCATTTATCTGCTGAAGTAGTAATCTGATTTTAAGGCAGAAGAAAATTGTGTTCAAGCTTCCAAGGCCAGCTTTTCAAATCCAGGCAAATAAAAATGAGGAATAGAAATCAATGGAAAGAGTAGATTTAAAGGGCATATCACAGATGAACAATCCCAGTGACATACCTATGTATAACCCCTTAATTTGATTTCACACACAAGCTATCCAATTACATTAAAAGTGCCTGGAAAGATTTTTGGGCAATTACTTTGAAAATCTGAGTCATTGTGTTTAGTAGAAAGAAAAAGAGAAAAAAGAAATTTTAAATAATATCTTTTTTTAAAATCACTTAAGAGACAATTATAAATCTAGTGTCATTATTCCTACTTTTATCCAAACTTGCTTTCATTTTACTGGAAGCCATTAAGTGATTTCCACTGATGAGTTTTAGTGACACAACTCATCCATATTTTTAATCAGCCTGAGTGAATTCCTGGACTAAATGTAGGCAGTAGAAATTTGCTGGCAATTTCAGCTGCTCCACAATTGCCTTGTGCAGGGGCAGTAGAATGGGTCTCCTGGTTATGTGGCTGAGCACTCTTACACAATTTTGTACACAACCCAAGACAGTTAATCTATCCACCACCACAGGTACTCTCTACCTCCAAGTATCAAAATATTCTCCTTGAACTGTACCTAGTTAGAGCTGACTTCTTCAGGAATTGCACACTACAAGTAATGAAACTATCTATGAGTGTAAGGTGGCTTTAGTGTTCAAATTGTACTTCATCCCTCAAAACCATCACTCCACACATGGATCCAGTGTTGCATTTTAGGCTACAGGAGAGCAGCAAAAAGGGTAATGCAACATAGTTCTTTGTGCAGTGGAGAAGCAAGAGAGAGAGAGCTTTATTTAAAGAAACACTACACATGTATATAGGGTTGTAAATGAAAAACAGAATAGAAAAGACTCATTGGTTCAAGAAGGCAACATCTCTTTGAAAACACACCTTCTGCAAAACATCACAAGACACTCAGATGGCTCTCATGCACCCTGCAGGTGCACAATCATTGTTATAAATTCTTGTCCTTGTGAAAGCCTGAGAAACTCAAGGCTTCAAAGCTGTTTTTTTTCCTGGTTCCCAGCAGCAACCAACTGGCCCAGAATCACAGAGAAATTATCAAGAAAGGCATTGCCACAGAAGTCCTGCTAGCTGCCTGTGATGAAACTGCTGTTTCTGTCCTGAATGCAAACAGCTTGGAACTGAGGAATTATTCAAAATAAGAATGGGAAAAATTAGGGTGCAGGATCTATTAATCACTTCAGAAAAGCACCAGAGCCTGTGTCATGGGCATGGACATGAATGGCTAAGACAAAGCTGAGGTTGTCTGAAGAACCTCATTTACACTTTCTTGTGCTGGATTCAGGATTTTGCTTGGCTGATTTTTAAATGGTTCTTGGGGATTCTAGCTGCTCCCTTTAGTCTTTTTAAAATTAAGGGATTTGTGATGTTTGGCTTTGCTTCTGTATTTCCTGTTCTCACTTTCAAGATACTTAATTTTTCACTTGGATGTCCAGATGAAATATTCCAAATGGCTTCATTGTCCAAGTATATATTTGGGAAGGGGGGGAGGGGGGTTTTGTGTGATGTATGCATACATCTACAATTTATATACAATTTTCTCTGCCAGAAAATATTTTCATTCTTATTCCTCCTATTTTATTTCAAGCACCTACTTATGTACAGCAAGATTGACTGCCTCCATGTCCTCCAGCTAGCAGGTGTAGTTGAAAATGTCTATGTCAAAAGAGTGAGATGAGATGAGATGAGATGAGATGAGATGAGATGAGATGAGATGAGATGAGATGAGATGAGATGAGATGAGATGAGATGAGATAAACTTAATTGATTTGATATAAGAGTAAAAAAAGTATTAAACTGACATGGTTTGGCGCAGAAGTATCAGGATAAAAGTAATAGCTTTTTTTTTTTCAATGAAGTCACACACATTGTGGTTTTGCCATATATTTTACCAAGATGTTTTAGTGTGAAAATCAGGGTAAAAGGTAACATATTGATGGAATACAATTGACTGTGATGTGAAACAAAAATGGAGCAGCAAAATATAAGAAGTAAGCTGATATTTGAGCTTTCAAACTTGTCATGTTTTCAGTTCAAATAACTACAAATGCATGCCTAAGGATCTCTGTATCAGCATTTTTTGCTAAAAAGGTCAAGTTTGTGTCTTTATGAGAGTCCTAGATTTTGAAACAGCCTGCACATGAATCTGAATGTGTTTGTGATGGCTTTAGTACCATTTAGTACAGGGGGAAATGGAGGGTCATGCTAGGAAAGTGCTACAGCAATGTTGCTTTTGAGTGGGGAAGCAGAGGAGCTCATCTTTTACTGTCACCTTCAAGCAGAGACTTATGATACAGGACTGAGGCAGAACAGAAGAAACTAAAGCTCCACACCTTCATTTCTGCTCGCAGACTTTGTCTGTACAAGAGAGAGAGGGAAGAAGGGATGGAGGGATGGAGGGATGGAGGGATGGAGGGATGATGGGAGTGGTGGATGGATGGATGGATGGATGGGTGGATGGATGGATGGATGCATGGATGGATGGATGCATGGATGGATGGATGCATGGCAGGCAAAAGAACATAACTGACCTCTCCATTGCCTTCCAGAGGCAATGATCCTTTCCTTTAACCTGCAGGTGGCTCAGAATGGGATTATTCAGAAAATGCCACTAGGTCAAAGAGCACCTTGTTATTTAGACTACCAAATTTAGGGAGTCTGCTTAGGTGCTTAACTAGGAGCTAAGGTCAGGTATTGAGGTTTAAACTCTACCCTGTGCTTCTCTGACCTTAACAGCTGCAGATGCTCAAAGCAGGTGACATAAAACATGAAATAATCAGTTCAAAACAAAGGCTGTGGAACTGAGGTATTTGGTCTGCACTGTCTAGAGCTAAATCAGCACAAGTGAGCAGAAATACAAGGGTGTAAATTTGGGAAGATAGAAACTTCTCTTACAGACGCTAAATTAAATGGAAATATTTTGAAGACTATATCAAGTATTTAATGACATTCTCTTCACCAAGAAAAATGGTTTGTTTAAAATCTTATGTTTTCATGAGGTAAACAAAATTCAGAATTTACTTTGTAAGTAGAACAAGGCCCATCATAATGATAAACATACATGCAAATAAAAGGCCTTTCAAGAATACATAATAGAAAATTCTCATCCTTACTTTTTTTTTTTTTTAATTTAATCCTCTTTGTTTATTCAGTTGTACTAACAGCTTTTCCTTTCCATACAGAGAATTGTTCCAAGTCTTTCTTCTACTGTAAATTATACTGATCCTACATTAGAGCCTGTAGTAACTGAAAATTCAGTCATACGGCAGAAGATAATAGATTCACAGTTCAAATGTTATGAGAGGATGAACAGAGCTCCTCCATACAAGAAAAAAGGTAAAAAGTGATTTTTAAAAAATTTATATTTTGCCATATATGGTGATATAACTATAATGAAATATTTTCTTCTCTATACTAACCCATAGTCTTCCTCAGGGTGGAGTTTCCTTTCTACAAGCAGTAATCAAATTCACTTACTTGGCATCTTCCTAAGTGCTAAGAAAGCAAAAATCCTGGAATAAGCACAGGGAATGAACATCTCTTCCTTTCTCTTTCCCTACATTTCTGACTCAATGCTTTGCTGCTTAAATCTCTCTTTTTCTTGCTTGGGGAATTGCATTTTCCTGAACCTCTCAGCAAGCTCACAGCTAATTGTGAGTCTTAAATATAAATGTTGTTCTGTTTGCTCCACTCACTGTTTCAATTTTTAGCCATTTGTATATTGACTTCTGGGTGTCATGCTCTGTACCATCACAAATTCCATGTATTCTATATTCAGCAGCAGCAACAGGAAAAAGAGATTTGCAAAACACTGAGATTTATAAAAGAAGCTTATAAGACATCTTTACTGAACATGAGGCATATATGGAGATGACTAAGAATGAAAATGACAAATGATAGTGGTGCTGCAATTGCATAATATAAAGCAATATTTCTGTTTGGGACTGAGAGTTCTGGACAATTTTTCTCTCAGCAGATATGAATGAAGATATGAGGAGGTAGACAAAAAATATCACAGGTAGTGATTTTTTTACTTATAGAAGTAAACAACAGATACTGAGGACACATTTTAAAGAGAAGATATATTTTAAACAATTAACAAAAACACCCAGCCTAATAGCAGTGCTTGAGATAATGTGGAATTTCTTGTAATACAAGAATGAAGACATTTCTACAGCTCTTTATCTTAAAATTTTTGCTAGGCTCTATAAGACTCAAAGAAGAGTTAGATGTTAAGATAATTAGGTCTTGATGCATAAGTATTTGGGAATAAATATAGAGATTCCCATTGCTTAAGATAAGTTTTAAATGAGGTGAATAATGGGGAATACCCACTAGAAGTTAAAGAGGATTATTGGATAAAGGAATGTTGTTTCAGGCATAAATAAACCTTTTAGTTGCTGGACTTACAGGGGAAATAACTTTTGTTTCTTGTTAGATTATTCTCTTAGTCTCCAGCTCTATAAACACCTAATTTTTGCATCCATTGACACTGGATTCACCTTTCTTTTGCACTTTGCTTGTGTAGTAAGTAGCAAAGAGTGAATTTCCCAGTATGAACTGGGAATTCATTTGTATCAAGACATGAATTCCTAGTAGTGTTCTCAAGAGCAGCTTTGTCACAGGAGAACAGCAGGGAAGCTCTTGCATTCCTTCAACTGGCAGCTAGATTGAAGCAATGCCAGTTCATAGATGAACTTAATTCATTTATAACTCAGAAAAAAGATAATGGGTGACTACAAAATGGTGCCAGTACCACTGAAGTTGTGTTCTGAACTGAAGACATAAAATAAAATAATAATAAAATGAGAAGCTCAGGCACGTGGAAACACATGACCACCCCTCCAGAACAGAACAGTGTATGTGTGTGTGTATATATATATATATATATGTGTGTGTGTGTGTGTGGATAGATAGATAGATAGATAGATAGATAGATAGATAGATAGATAGATAGATAGATAGATAGATAGATAGATAGATAGATAGATGATATAGATAAATGTGTGCATATATATTTTCCTGATAATCACCTTGGAAGACAATCCCATAATGCACAGCTTGACCTGATTTTTTTTCTTTATCAGGCCAGGCAAAGGATTTAGTGTTTTAAAACTAGATATTCCCTCCAACTCCATTTAGCACTACTTTTCAAAAACAACCTCGAGTTGCAATCATTTTCTACTCTTCTTTTTGCTTTGATATTACAAAAAAATCCCTTAAAATTTTTCAGATACATTTCAAAGATGCAGAACATTACAATACCAGAAGGAAAGATAACAAACTGCTGATATGATGATGGGTTAACTAAGCAAACAAGTTACATTAGCACATTTAACTTGATAACTGAAAAATATATGTGATATATAAATATGTAAAATATATAACATATATATTTTTAATATAAAAATTATTTTTATGGATATATAAAATCTTAGCTAATTAAGTAAAAGTCTACACAAAAATTTCTTTTCTAAACAAGATCTAATGTGGAAAAAAACATTTTGAATTTTTTATGCTTTTTATTTTTTATCAACAACTACTTGACTTACAAACAGATATTGGTCCTAATTGGAACAATTCAAATGTCTTTTAACAGCTTTCTTGCTTCAGTAAGAAAGTTTATCTGTGATAGTTTCAAAAGCTCTAGAAGCAACTAACTACCCATATGTTAATAACTTTCAGTGGTTGATAGTTGCCTTCTATTACGATTTTTTTCAAAAACAACTTCCATTTTAATACTTGCTCAGGGCCAGAGTAAAAAAAAAGCCAAGATATATCATCTTCACATTCTATTTCACTTTAACCTGATGGTCTTGGTGATAAACACTTTTTCCCCAATACAAACTGGCTTTGAATGGAAAATAACCAAGAATTGTAGGGGGATTTTAATGTGTTTCTTGTATAAATCCACACGGGCTGTTACACATTACAGCAAGCAGCCTTAGAGCACAATTTCTGAGGGCCATGGCATGTACAGTCTGAGTAACAGGGATCAGCAATGAGCTGTGTTCTGCCCCTCAGCATTGCTGAGTTTGGGACTGGGAGCATCCCACAGCCTCAACCCCTTCCCAGAAGGAGCACAGCAAGGGCAGGATCACAGCCTGCCTGCCCAGACAGCATCAGCAGGCAGGATCTGCCCCTTGCAGACCAGCCTTGCACCTGCCTCTCTGGATTTGTAGCTGCATCACCAGTCTCTGGGGTTGAGCGAGGCAGCAGCTTTGCAGGGACCTGTCTGCAAATGCTGCTTTTAGCTGGGATGTCTCCACAAATGCTTCCTACCTCTACATTCCCAACACCCGATTTTCAGACCTGCTGAGCAGCAAAAACCGAAATGAAAAATGTCTTTGGGTACCACTAATGCTTAGAGCTGATAGGAAGGGGATTGAGAAGAGAAATTTGTAGGATTGGTGCCTACATTCAAAGTTTAGTTCAACATGCTTTAAAATGTAACTTTCTGGTAAAATGGACACCACTAACATCAGGTCAGCAAAAACAAGTACCTTGTACACCTGAATGCCACTCTAAGTGTAACAATAACAAAAAATTACAAACAGAAAACTTGATTGTCTGCAGGCAGCAATGTTCCTTGAGAGGCTGGAACAGAGCAGTTCAGGAGGGACTTTTTTGTGGAATTAACTCCTGCAATCCTCTTAAATGTCCAGGTCTGTTCTGCAACCGAACATGGGATGGCTGGTTGTGCTGGGATGACACACCTGCTGGAAGGCTCACTGCTCAGAATTGTCCAGATTATTTTCCAGACTTTGATCCAACTGGTACAGTATTACTTTTTAGCATTTTATCTTCCAAAGAATGTCTTCAGAACATTTGTGCCATTGAGTGGATGTGCTCAATCCAGTGGCATTTTTGCAGCACAGTGAAATCTCAGGAAGTTTGTCTGAAATTAAAACACATCAAGGTTTTGGGTTCCATAATTTACATATTTTCATTTTTAAAATATTTTATGTGTTCATATTTATGAAAATAAAACTCATGGATTTATGGAACCTAGTTTATGAAAATGTCAGCTTCTGAATTACAACATCACCTCATTCTAAGTTTTTATAATGAACAGAAGATACTTATGTGCCTGAAATATGTATCAGTATGTTCTTTGTTCATTTTTTATTTTAAAATATAATTTTATGAAAGAAGATGAGCAGAAATTATGTTCTTTCAGTCTCTGAGTTTGAGGTTTTAGCTGAATTTTTCAAACAAATACTAGAAGCAGATTGAGAGAAGTAATTGAAGAATGTTTAAAAGGAAAAATGAAAAATCAATGGTAGAATTTCTAAATAGATATGAGGAAATATTCGACACAAGTTTAACTCTGCAAGAAGTACAGTCTGAAGAGGGACAATTGTGTGTTCCATGCTCAGGACATGTTGCTTATAGGTGGTGCTTGATGACACAGTGTGCTAAATTCCACATAGTCACAATGCACCAACTGCAGTAAACATCTGTGAAATAAACATTTGGGAGGGAGGGTGCATAAATCTGAAAATTTTCAACAAGCTTAACCCAAAATGCATGTGCTCAGCTGGAAAGGAAGGAAACAAACCATTGCACAGCTATGAGTTAATTATCCAGCACCATTAATTAAATGGTTGATTTTCTTGAGCTTATTGCTTATTTAGAAACTAAGGAGTTTCCAGGTTGGATCGAACCCCGTATACATTTTGCTGAACCCCATATACAGCCAGATTGATTGTTATTTCTGTTCTTCATAAATCAAGCTGTCCATAATTACAGAACTCACACAGGTCGTTGAAAATTTCCAATGTCAGACCCAGTCTGATCTCCATTCAATCTTTGTTGAAGGAACACCCCTCTTTCTAGTGGAAGTAGGCATTGGGCAGGATGGATTGAAGGAAATCTGCTTGTTCAGGAATCCAGTGCTGCATTTTAGGCTATAAGAATGGGGCAAAAAGGATAATGCAACATAGTTCCTTGTGCAATGGAAAAGCAAAAGAGAAGAGAGTGCTTTATTTTAAAAAACACTACACTATATAGGGTAGTAGATCAAAAACAGAATAGAAAAGACTCATTGGTCCAAGAAGGCAACACCTCTTTGAAAACATACCTTCTGCAAAATATCATGAGACACTCACACAACTCTCACACATCCTGCAGGTGCATAATCATTGTTATAAATCCTTGTCCTTGTGAAGGCCTGAGAAACTCAAGGCTTCAAGACTGCTTTTTCCCTGATTCCCAGAAGTATCCAACAGCAATCCTGTGCTTGGAAAGTGAGCTCAAGATGCAAGGTCACTATCCATTTTCTGTGGAAACACCCTGAGACTAACTCAACAAATTTACAGCAATTTACATCCCTGAGACAGACAACGGGCACCAAATCACAAGGTCTTGTCTTTCTTGCCCTTTCTTCACAAGACTTGACCTCTTTTCTTTACAGTGTCATGGTTTTCAAGGAGGATTCTTGGAGCAGGGTCATGCTCATGGCTTGTCACTGGAGCACCTGGGTACAACAGACTGAGAAGCTGAGACCCTCATCTGCAGGATTGCTTTTCACTCAGGTGTCCCTCTCTGTGGACCAGTGCTTCCACCATTAGACTCTTTAGACAATATATTTCAAAGGATTCCAGAAGAGCATTTAAGAAGAATTGGCCAAACTTGGTTCAGTTTCCAGGCAGAAGTGCCCACATTCAGGAGAGAGCCCTAGGCTCTGGATCCTGGCATTGCAAGCTTTTTCCTGTATGCATGTTAGAAGTGCCTCTAGGATGAGGTCTGTACCTTCTGCTTCAGACCCCATTTTACTAATGATATCCTTTCCAACACAGCAGCAGCCTTCTTTATGAGTAGGAAAATGTACAAGTCTTTTCCTTTCCCTGCTTCCATGGCTTTCAAAGAAGAAAAAAAAAAAAAAACGTGTCACTAAACATCTTAATTTATGTATAATCCATGCAATGCTCAGCTTGTACCTTTAGCAAGTGGGTGTTGGGCAGCCTTGTGATCACAGAAGTTTTCCCATGACTAAAGCTCCTTATCCTTCATAGATGGGGGTGATTTCAGAGCCACTCTCCTACTAGCTCCCCAGATACCTATTCTCAGCTTTTTCTTCTTGTCTGTCTCCAGTGACTTGTTCTGGACTAATTGCTCTGCCACAACAGCATTCTTCAAAGTAACACTTGAAGCCATCCATGGAGAAGCATATCAATCCACTTACTAATGCTTATTAATGCCAAGGCCTGTGGCTCATACACTGATTGCAAATCAGGGCTTAATGTACAAATGCTTGCCATGAAGTCTGGCCCACAGTCTGGCCCATACTCCATTACTCTTTCTGGCAAGATTTAAACATTGACATTTTGGAATTTTTTAGTATTCCTGTTCTCTGTATACAGCTATGGGAAGAAAAGCCTCCTCCAGTAATTAATTTCCTACTGTTCTCTCTACTCTCCTCTCTAGGAGCAATACCTCTGGTCTTCTGGACCCAGTATTTTCCTCTGGCACACTTCTCTTCTCCTCATCAGCCTCTTTCCCTGCACCCTGGTCAGTCAATCCTGTTTCCCAGTTTTGGCAGCAGCTCAGCTTCTCCTGGTTGAGCCAGAGCTGCTTTCCTGGAATAGCTGTTGAGTGAGCAGCAAGTGTTACAGATGTGGCATCAAACCAGTGGGTAATCAGCTTTAGCTCTACAGGTGGCTGGTTGTCACATGGAGGCTTAATAAAGAAGGAGGGAGACAAGAAATAAGGGGGATGTCTACAAGTCTGTCAACTGCTAATGAAAGTGGCTGCCACTAACAGGTGGCCAAGAGCACAGACTGAACTGTCCTGAGAAGTCTGTCAGGTTTTGTGTCACAAGTCATTATTTCCTTTGGTACCTTATTCATGGTAAACAAAATACAGCCAGCTTTTCTGCTGAGACACAGAAACTTCATCCTAAAAAATAGCAATTTTCCATGATGAAAACTGCAGTGACTGTCAGATTTCCTCCCCATTGAGTCTCTGACCTCAGTGTGTGTTTTAGGTATGCAAGTAACCCCGTGAATTTCTGAAACAAGTATTCCATGCTGTGTTGTTCTGGGCTGCACCAAGATCTGCAGAACCACTGTGTATCAGCTAATCGATGGTTATGTGACTTCATTAAGAGTCTATGTAATAAAATAATGTTTTTCCTCGATATTTTTGCTTTGATGCTTCCATCATTCATCACTGGGAAAAGTGACACATTATTGTCAGCATAGTATCAAATCCTCCTCCCATCTGTACCTGTGGGTGCCAAATACCAGCCCTCTGTGTCTGATCCCCAAGAACATTCAGCACTGATGCCAAGAAATTGATAGGGTGTGTTAGAAAGTAAACAAGGTGCAGTCGTATTCTGAAGAAAAGAGCACAGAAACAAAATGAAGGAGAACATGCTCAGTGCTCTGCTCATTTTCTGTCTGGCAACTTCACAGTTAGCTACCAAGTGTAGCTCCACTTATTTCACTGAACTTAGATCAGTTCTTACTGGACAGGAATCTGTGTTCTGAAAGAAGCAATCTCTTTCTCGCAGTGCACATCATGCACAGTGTGATAATGCATAAAAACAAATCAATTTGGCTGCAAAACATAACAAGACCTACTGCTTTAATGCCAGTGACAGCAGGAAATTCATTGTCTCATCCACTTCTGGCTGTGAAGCTCTGAGCAGGGCTATTTTATATGCTCCTATTCAGGCAACATGCAATTCTCTTGAATTTTATTTTATATTCTTATTTTAGACAGGTTAATCTTCGGTATAATCTGTCTGAAATGGTTCCAGGTCACACTGAAATTGGTGGGAGTTCAGTTTTTGAGGAATGCAGTATGCAATTCATGCTGGCAATATTCTTACAAATGGTAGAAAAGAAAATACATTATGGACATAATGGCCTTCTAGCAGGGTAGCTTGTTGAGGACAGCAGGAGTAGGTGAGCTTTACCCTGTGCCACCTGTGGCTCTTGGGTTTGTGGCAGGGGAGTCTTTTATTGCCCACCTCACTGTTCCTGTACAGTGCATGTAGTCGGGATTATTTTGGTGCAGTCATATAGCAAGGCAACCAATTGTGGAAGCTTTTCTGTGGCAGACAGCCCTTTCCATCTCAGTTTCACTCTCTTTACTTTTTGGCAGTGTTTAAGAGCAGTATCCACCCCACTTTGTGAACCAAAGGTGCATTTAGCAAAACTCCCCTCATTTCTCTGCTCTGTTGGATTTCTGTCTTTAGTTCCCTTTTGCAAGCTATTACTCATAACACTTCATGTAGTTCCAGGAGCAGAGTTTCTAGAAATGCAATTTGGAAGCAAATCCATATGCATCCATAAGCAATTAGATGATGAATAATCAGATGATGATTAATATGTTGTTGCCTCATACAATTGAAGAACATGCAAGTACAGCCTTGCCTTCCTTCTCTGACACTGGCAGAGCCCTTCTCTTGCTGCCACAAAAACCAAATTCTGGCTGAATTTAACTAAAATGCACAGATCTGGATTTCTGCTGGTCCTGTTCTCTTGTCTTAAAGTGATTTATTTTAGACAATTATAAAAAAGACAAATGCAAACTCTTTGTCCAGTTGCTTCTTTTCTCCTTATCTTTCTGTGTATTTCTGTCCTGCTCCTTAGCAAGTTTGGCAGCTGTGTTTTAAAAATCAGTTCCTATCCCCATACTGCCCAATATGACTTTTATACAGATTCTAGTTCTGCTGACTAAGACACTCTAAAGAGAGTGATAATTCTTCATTTACTAGGACACTGGAATTGCAGTTTTCTAGAGTCTCCACTGCATTATATGAGATTATATTTTTTCATTTTTGAGAAAGTATGTTCCAGAATATTTCACCAAATATGTAAATAAATCAGATTTGCAACATCAATTATTCTTTACTCTGCAAAACTAAGCACTGCACAGATCTATCCAAACAATGACAAAGAATCCAGTGTCTGGTATGTGCTGAGCATGACTGCAACAGGGATAACTTCTTTCTTCTTCTATTTTGTAACCCAGCAATAAACTAAAAACTGTTGTTGGCTCCGTTAACATGTGCTAGCTATAGCTCTGGTTTAATTGTGGAAAACCTGATTGATAGAGCTAACATGTTGTTCCAGATATATTAATATATTTGTTACATATAGATGACTGAGGGATTTCTAATGAGCATATGATTCATCAAAACACTACAAGTGCCACAAACAATATACATGCAAATAACTGCTACTGGTTAATCTTTCAAGACACTTCACTCCTCCCACGAAAATTCCCTTGTGGGTGAGATTGCTCTCATCCATTTTGCCCAGACAGCTCTTGAAGTGTGTCTCTCTCCCAATTAACTGCAGAGATTCTGCACAACTGCCTAGGAATTATGTAACTTTAAGGTTCCTACAGTCAGATGGGATCAGTCCAATGTGATGTCACCATACTTACACTTTGAATAATGCAACGCCCAAGTGGTGCTTCTTCCAAGCTGATAGGTTACAGACAGAGCCTAAAAAATTAGTGTTTACACAGTATTCTAATAATCTCAAAGCTCAAACTTCCATTTTGCCTTACTAGTGTTGTCTTACCCACCCTTGAACGTGTGTCTTTTTTTCAGATTTTACCATATTCTTCTGCTAGCACAAAAAACCAACATGTGCCAAGGTTCAGTATCCCTCACCTGCTACTGGGCTACTCTAGAATAACTTGCAGTACAACTGTGTTTGGATTGCAGCTTTGTTTCTGTATGAAAGAGTAGATTAGAGGAGGTGTTTGGTCTGTTTGAGCCACTGGGATGAATAGTAAAGAGTGCTTATGTATTCTCACATCACAGCAAGAAATCCATGGGACATTGGCACTTTCAGAGTAGGATCAGCTGTTTGTATCATCAGTGTTTGTCTGGCTTTAAGGGAAAGCATGAGGCAAAAGGTTTATCTCTAACTTAAAGAGGCCACATTGCACTCTGGCAGAGAGCCTACCCAGAGATGATGGATGACCTTGCCATTCTCACTCTGTAGATTAACCAAAGCCGTGCACTCTGCAGGGTGCATGGGATAATCAGTGCAACACTTGCACACTGTGTTCCATGGTAGCACTACCATTAATCTTTCATCTATGACTGAGAACTTTTTCCAGCTTTCGATAGCATCTGGCAATGAGTAGAAGGGAACACTGCTACATGGGCAGTCTGACATTATCTCCAAGCTGCAGCTATGTGAGTGTTAAATAACATGTACTGTTCCTCCTGGTATTGCTGATGCACGTATTGATTTTTAACAAGTCCCCCTAAACAATCCACAAGGATATGCTGTGTTCTGGAGGATTATCTTATTTTTTTTTTCCTGCAAGGGCATTATATAAAGTGTTTTTCTAGTCAGAGTAAAATAATTCAGTCTATTCTATCCTTACTTAACCCATCTGACCAGTTCCTTTCTTTAGGCTTTAGGAATGTAATTCTCACAAATTAATAGAACCATTAATCACCAGATGAAGAAAAGCAAGTGGGAAGGTTAGCCACAAAAAATGAAAATGTGTATGTTCAAATGACTATGGGCTCTGTGAAAGTGTATTGAATGGAAATGGTGATAATCTAAGTATAAAAACAATAAAATCATAGAGCTAGAAAAGGCAAAGCAAATTCAAGATAGACTTTTCAGACTGTTTTAAAAGTCAGACTTAAAAAACATATTTTTCGTAAGTCTCTGTGTCACTAGCTAAGAAAACATCAAATAATTGTTTATTATTTTATAAGTTTATGATCTTGTCCAGTCTTTGTCACTTGGGTAAACATTCCGGTGACTCCCACGTGGCTAATGCTTGAGGGAAAGCCAAAGGAACTGGTCCAAAATGTGACTGGTGATTAGCAGTGACTGTCAGCATCCAGGGTGTCCCTGGCAGGGCAGCCACAGACACAGCACACACCTGCAGCTCCAGGTATCACAGAACCACAGGAGCACAGAATAACTAGGCTGGAAGAGATCTCCAAGATCATCAAGTCCAACCCATGCCCTAACACCCCAGCTAGACCACATCCAGGGCCACATCCAGTCTTTCTTTAAATACATCCAGGGATGGTGACTCCACCACATCTCCAGGCAAAGTATTCCAATACATTATTATTCTTTCTGTGAAAAACTTTTTCCTGTTATCTTCTATATACCCAGCCTTTATCTCCCTTGGCACAGTTTGTGTCCTCTGGCATCCCACAGAGCTGTGTACTGCTGAAGCCCCTCTGTGCCCCCAGCACAGCAGGATGTGCAGAGGAGCACGAGCCAGGAGTGTGATCCATATGGCAGGGCTTTTGGGAAGGACGCCAGAGCCACCTGAGGAGAAGGAGCCAGCACCAGAGAGTAGAGGCCAAAGAACATCAGATTATTTGAACAGAGAACTCTGCAGCCATCTTAATTAAACTGGACACGTGGAACCAGTGCCAAAATGTTTCTGAGGCTGCTTGTCTCTGTGCCTGCATGCTGTGCAGACCCCACGTTCCCACTCTGCATGTCAGGATTCCACAGGCGGGGAGGCTGGTGAGGCTTTTCCACTCCTCTGCACAGAGACAGCACTGCACTGGGGCTGTTGACTATATACACCCAGACTCTGCTTTATACACTACTGATTGCCCTTTATCTACACAGTATTTTTAACTTATTTAACCCTGGTACTTGAAACCCTGCACACTTCCTCCAGGTCTGGCATCAGCACCTGTGGTTATTTTCTCTTCCATCAGCTGCCGTCAACAGCCTCTTTAAATGGATCATTATCAGCTAAATACTGCATCTGAATGAAGGCTGAGATATATACCCTAGTGGGTGTAGTGCAAAAGGAGACAGCTAAACAAGTTTACCACCAGATAAGCCTCAGAAAAAAACCCAAAACAACATAACAGCAAGGATGCATATTAATTACACAGGTTGAAAACCATTTGGATTTTATTACACATTTTATTCCCACACAAATTCTTCTAGATGTTTTTTTAAATTCATAATATGCTGATGTTAAAATAACTCTTATTGCAATTTTTCATCAGAGAGGGCTTCAAAATATTGTGATGAAACTGGAAATTGGTTCCGCCATCCTGAGAGCAACCGCACTTGGTCCAACTACACCCTGTGCAACTCTTTCACCTCTGAAAAACTGAAGGTATGCTGAAGTTAAAGAGGTTGTGGCTGTTTGGCAATGTTTTGGGCTAGCAATAATACATGTGAGAGAGACCAGGATTGCCCTATCTTCCAGCTTTATTTGTTGCACAAGATTTAAATTACTTTGTTCTTGTGATTTGAGCTTATTCAAATTATTTAATGAGTGCTCAGACTTCGCTATTGGTTTGCTATTGGGTGGATAATTTAGTGGTAATTAATGTGACAAGTTTTGCTGTATTTTTCAGATGTGTTTTTAATTCCATGATTTTCCCTGATTGACCAACTGTTATAAAATAATCTTTTAGAGTCACAATTTTGCTTTCTGCATAATATTATTCCAAAATGTCTTCTCTGCAGGGCTAGTAATATTAATGTAAGTCAAAATTCGTTTTCTTAAGCAAAGAATATTACCCTGTACTCACACTCTCTGAAAATAAATATTTATGAAGGGGCCATTAATCCAGAAAATCTTACAAGCATGAACACATTTAACTTCGACTTTTACTGAAGAACTTGAGACCATTTACAATAATTAATTAAGCATTTGCATCAATATTTCCAAAATCAAGGTGCTCAACTGAAAGAGAAATACTAAATCTAAAAGCACCAGAAGAAATAAGGAGAGAGAAATCTGAAAAAGCTTTAAAACAATTCAGTTAGGGAAGCTCATAAAAGTAAATATATTTCTCAAATGCAAGTGGAGCTCCAGGAAAATTTGATTACAGATTTGTGACAGAATAACTTGTGACTGTTTGGAATAGTGGAAGGAAAATATTCAAGTAGTGATTTGATTTGGGGTTTGTGTTGGAGGACCTCTTCTTATTCAGCCAGAAAGCAGTATGCAGGTATATTTAGTAGTAACTCAGCCCAAAGGGCCTTGGAAAAATCTATTGGACTAGACAGGAGGTGAATTCTAAGGGTTTTTGCAGCATGACAAACCATCATGTTAAAATGGGACTCACCTATGTGACAAGGCAAGAATAACAGCAACAATATGAGCTTACAGAGGCATTATGTGGAAGCACCATAAATATATATTTTTTCCAGATGTTGGCACGTGTAAGGAGGCCAAAAATGTGATTCTGTTACCTATTATCCATGCCTTCCAGAAGAAGAATTTTGAACATCATTCACACAGAGAACAGATAGAATACAAAGGAAAATTATATGCACATCATGATTTTTCTGAAACAAAAAGTTATGGAAAATGCAGAAAGAATATACCTTTTTAGAAATGCCAAGTTAGATTATGACCTTTAAAACAAATCTTCAGCAAACAGAAATATGCTTCATTTATAGACTATTTCCACTTACCTACACATAATATAATTGAGTCAAAGGCATTGGTCTTAGATAATTCTCTTTCCTCAAGTGAAGAATTCTAGAGGAACAAGGAATAACATTTAAGTATTCTAAATCCAGGATAAAAAATCTGAAAAAGCAAAAAATGAAATGAGTAAGCATGTTATATAAGTCATACATGTCAGAAGGACAGGACAGGTGCCCAGTTCAAGGAATGCAGAAACTAGTATTATCTGAAGTTAACTGAAAATACCAATATGCTATACTTTTGAGACAGATCACTGAAAAAAAAAAAATATATATATATATCCAGATCTTGAAAATAGAGTGATAGACCATATGCTTTCTTAGCTGGCATTTAAGTCCATTTTGATCTGTCATCATTGTTATATATGAAGGGCTTTCTAAAGCATTTGGCATAGTAAATTTGCAGGATGCAATCAAAAAATACATGGTTACTTATAACTTGAGAACAGAAAGTTAGATTGCATAACCAAGAATCCTCCAGGGTGTACATAAACTTGCATGTAACTATCTGGAGATCTTTCCTACTCTAGCTATTTCAGGCTATAGGTTGTATAAAAACATAGGTAGAAAAAATATATTTGAAGAAGTCATCTGTAAATGAAATTCAGGCTTTAAGAATATATCCGCTTAATGCCATGAAAAAACACAATCAATGCAGTATGAAGTGGAACAAATGTCACATGTACACAGATAAACCTCTCCTGCCACTCTGTATTGAAGAAAGTTGTTTTATCTTCTTCACACTCAGGTCTGTCCTCTCTGGGATTGCTGGTGCTCTCAGAACAGGATATCAAGGATTTGTGCTCACTAACAATGCAGTGATTAGTCTTTGTGAAGAAGAACTAGGAGACCTAGGGTATTTTCAGTAAATATGCATCATTTTCCATAACTTGGTTAATGACATTTACACTCAGGTCATGCCTCTTCTATGTGGTCAGGTCAGTGTAAACACTGCTCTGGTTTAAATCTGGATCACCCCCACCTAGATTAATGAACACAGAAGCTTATTTGGAAGTTTTTAAATGTCTTGAGACCAAATTATATAAGATGAGCACCTTTACTAAGAGTTATGGCTTTGCTTTCTGAATTGTGTCCTTATTTGTTCTCGAGGGAAAGTTTAAAATTACTTGGAAACACCAAAAAGATGTGTGTCAAACCTTCAGGCTACAAAAAGCAATTCATCTAATCACTAAGAAGAGGAAAATTGTTCATGCAGAGCAAAAGAAAAATGAATGAAGTAGAGCTGAAAAGAAAATAAACACAGCAGAGGAAATAAGACTTCCAGTCTTTTTCCTGGGCAGGCTGCTACTGTGTCCTTGTTTTCAGAAAGGAGGCAGAGGTGAAGCCTGGAATGACATCTAGCCTCCTTCACTCACTCCTCTGACAGATGGCTGATGCTAGACAGCTTGGCTGAGACCAAAGTGTGACATTTAGATACCTCAACATTCTGAAGCCCAGGTGTTGTCCTGCAATTATATTTTACAACAGGTATAAAAAAATACAGATCAGCCTCTCCTAGATTTCAATGCCATGAGTCACAGTGAAAGCCCAATTATCTGCCCATGAGTACTGCCTTCACAGCATGTCAGACCACTGAGTTGCCCAGCAGCAAGATTCACACTAATGTGAACCAGAATTTGTCTCAAGATGTGCTGCTCTTGTGTGGTGCACATTGAGGATAATGTTCACCTCACCTGCTGTTTTCATGACTGTGAAGGCTTTGGTCATAAGCCCCCTCTGATTTCTCCTCTCCAAAAAGGAGAATCCCAGCCTTTGTACCTACAGAAACTCATCCTCAGCTTTTTTTAGTTGCCTTTTTTTAACTTTCCATTGCTATATATGTTCATGGGGTATGGAGACTGGAAGCACACATGCATTTAAGGTTAGTGCTGTAAATTTCAAGCATACGTTATTGTTCTACCCACAGTGCCTTTTTTTTTTTATCATCATCAATAGTTTGCTGGCTTTTGGCTGTCATTACACAGTAAGCCAATGATTCAGAGAATTGGCCTGGGTGACTCCAAGATCTCCTTTCCTAGTTTGACTTCCAGTCCTAAGTTAAGCATGGTGTAGACAGGATTTAGATTATGTGTTCTAGCTCAGTTAGCCCACTTTTTTTTCTATATTAAAGCTCATATAAACCTCTTGTCCCCTCAGTTAAATGAGGCCTTTTGTGAGTGCCTCACTGTTATCTGGAAGACCTAAGTATCACCTGGAAATTTAGAAGTTTTTCTGTATCAAGTCATTGATTAATACATTAAACAAAAATAAAATTCAGCCCCTAATACGCGTCTTGAGGGCAGGTAACTACTGACTCATCTCCAAAAGTGACCACTGATCTTCTGATCACTGTAGTTTAAGATTCTTTCAACCCAAAACCATTTTCTTCCAATAATGCTGTTTTATTTCTTTTTATTTTTTTTTTCATATGTGTCATGGGTCTATTGAAAATTTGAATGTATATGTCAGCAGCACTCTTCTAGAGCTTGGGAAAGTTAGTGACAGTGTGAGCAGGGATCTCACCACTTACTTAAATATATTGGGAACAGATCTACATATCTAAGAAACACTCATCTTTGGATCATGAGTCATGCTATTTAATAGATTGCTGATATTAAAAATATATAGAAAAATAATTTTGGACAGAAGAAAAAATACAAAATGGGAGGTTGTTTTTGTAGATTCTTTCCTAATGAGAAAACAAAGTGCCTGCAAACTGTTCATGCCTGCCTTTTCTTTTTGTTCAATTGCAGATGGCGTTCATACTTTACTATATGGCAATTGTTGGCCATGCTTTGTCCATAACATCCCTGTTGATTTCCTTGGCAATTTTCTTCTATTTCAAGTAAGTGCTTCTTACAGACACTCTCTCTTCTTTCCCTGAGGCATCTCCACCACAGGAAATCTTGGACGGTGTCATGGCAGGGAGAAGCAGCTCTTCTGAGTGTCTTTTTATAAAAACATAAAGAAGTCTGAGCACAGGCTCCTTTCACCAATGGGACCTCTCCTAGTGCAGTGTAGCCAAGACCATGTTTGTCAGCACTGATGTGAAAGTGCAGCCCATGGGGGAATTGTGCAGCTGGGGATGCAATAAGGCCTTTTATTTACCTATTGCCCTATGTTCCTTGAGGAGAATGTCCAGAGCTTGCCAGGTGCCATGACTGCTTGGGGCAGTGACCAGGAGCTCCAAGCTCCTGAAGAACAGGACTACCTGCATCTGGGGCTGAAGGACTGAGCTATAGACTTGAGCAGGTGCTTACAGAACTCAGCCCTAAGAATGAATCTGTACTAGTGTGCAGCCTGTTATCCTCATTGAAAGGAAAAACAAAGATGAGCTGTATCAGAATTTTAAAAGATACTAGACTGATATTCACTGAGAGCACTACAGCTACAGCATGGCAGCTTAACTAGGGCATTTCAATCTTGTTCTTCAGTGAATCTGTCTACCGTCAATTAAATTCCTCTGCCACAAGTGTCAAACAGGAAGAGTAGTAAAAGATCAAGCCCCCAACATCTCCACCACAAGAATAAGACTAGGAAACATAGCAAAATTAAATGGTTGGACTTTGCATAGATTAGAAGATTCTGTAAGATTAAAAACCCCAAATATACAGGCTGTAAATTCTGGTAATTTCCAAAGAGGCAATTTGATGAGTGCCCATGATAACATATTCTTAATCAGATACAGAGATAACTAGAAGCTCTGCTGAATGAACTGATAATCTCCTTTCCCATTTAAGCAGAAATAGCACAAAACCATAGCCACAGTAATTCTTTGAGAAAACTGGAAAGAGTTTTATCTGACTTGGAACTCCATACCCCAGGTTGAGTTCTCTGGGACAGTGAAGACAGGATCAAATTAGGTATGCTAAACAGACCAGCAAGGTGAGTCCTTGCAGCAGGTGAGGCAGGGTCAGCCTGTCTGACTCACTCTGAGCTCTGAGTCATCAACAACCATAATCTTGGCAGGTCTCAGGCTGCACTGAAGGACTGGTCTCTGCAGCAGCCTTCCAGACAGTAACACCTCCTCCTGTCTTTCCTCCTCCGCTCCTCCTTCCCCTTCCATGACTAAGCTATGATACAAAGGTTACAGGGAGAAGAGAGAAAGGATTTAAACCAAGGTGCTTCATAATGGGAGGACAAAGAGGAAACTAAATTACAATCATAGAAAGTGAGAATGAAGCTGTGTGGGAAGAGGGCTCATGTAACCTTCAGCTGTTTTCTATCATCTGACTATGACAGCAATAGATATTTGACCTTCAGCTGAAGGGAAGCTGTCAATCAGGCAGTCCATCAGAGAGCAAGAGATGATTTCAGGACTGTGTAATAGCCTTTGACTCCGGAGGCAGCTTGCAGCGATTGCAGTTTCCCATATATAAGTATTTGCTGGCAGATATTTATTTTCAGCTCACTTTTGGGTATCAAGATTCATAATGATCTGGCATCACAGATGTTGCAGAACTTTCAGAATGGAATAATGAATCAGTAGTGATGAGCATGACTAAGAAATGCTAACTCATAACAGGAGAAAGTATTAATAAAGTAGAGTGTCTAACAGCTTCATGCATTGTCACATTATTGCTTGATTTTTATAATTGCAGAGTGAGACCCCATTATCTTATTTAATAATACACAAAAGAAGAGAGGTACTCCTAGCTTCAAATCACTTCCAATTAAATTATTAAAACAAAGACATTTGTAAAAAGACAGATGGGGAGTGCAACAAATCTATATTTGCCAGAATAATAGATGGTGTGTTATGAATGCACCTGCAGTCTAATTGCTGCCAAGGCTTTTAAGGGAGTTGAAGGGTAATGGATAGAAGGGCATTTTGTGAAATTTTTGAGGTGTTCTCCCCAGGGGCAAGGGAGAACATGGTAAAAAGCATGAAAATAATTTAATAACTAAACAATGGGGGAGAAGAGGAAAAGAGGTGTCTAGGCGTGAAAATCAGTATTATAAGTATTCATGCATGAGAAAAATGACAGATTCACAGTCCTATGAGGAAAATATTCTAATTGTAATAGAGAAGTAGAGATAGGAACTGTAAAGTAAGGCTGACTGTGAGTGGATAAGAGAACCTATCTTTGAAAAAGGAAATGTAGGAGACAATCAATGTGAAACACAGGGGAGCCACAGAAAACTTAGGAGACTCTAAAATTCTGAAGAGACAGTGGATAGAGGCAAAAAGCTCACAAGTTTTAGACACGGATAACTGACTTTGTTACACCTTCTTGCATACTGATTTATTAGAATCACACAGAACTACAGAATAAGTTGGGTTGGAAGGAACCCTCAAGGATCATCATGTCCAACTCCTGGCCCTGCACAGCACCATCCCCAAGAGTCACACCCTGTGCCCAAGATTGAAGCAGAGTAGGGAGAATACAGAAAGGTGTCAGGAAAATGCCAAGGAGCCTTCAAAAACATCACATGAAAAGGGCCAGGAAGAAAGCTAAAACAGGTCAGAGAAGGAGAAGATTGCAAATGATTGCCAAATCACATCATCAGGCAGGTGATGATGCCATTGGGACAGCAAACACTCAAGGTCAAATCAGAAAGTGAGGGTATAGAAGAAACACTAATGTTACAGGTGAATCTTTAACATGAAAACTGTAATCAATGAAAAAGAGGAATACTGAGGAGAAAGTAAAACTGAAAGAGGAAGGCAGGCAGTGAAAGGAAGGCTGGGCAGCATACAAATGCAGCATGTACTGAAGGACAGTCCAATTTAATGCACTAATAAGACTGCCAAAAGTCAAGTAGAGCAATGGGGAAGGACAGGAATGGGAGTTGAGACATATCTACCTGACTGAGATTATCACAAAAGACTCCCTGTTCCAGAAACCACATAGAAAGGCAGCTGGAGAGACAAGGGTCTGCATTTCTGTGGCCAGGAGCTGAAGAGATTGTTCTCAGTAATAAGGAAATTCATATTTCTTGGGAACAGAACTGATGTCACACCAGTCCTGTTCCCAGGGCTACAATAGAAAGACAGACAGTGATAAGCATGCCATAGAGTCCCAAAAAAAAGTGGGTTAATAGGGGTTAAAGTGGGTTTTGCATAGGCAAAGGATTGTGATGGAGTATGGGGAGAAAGGAAGACTCAGGACTGAATAAATGTCACCAGAGCTTAGGAGCAGAAAAGGCACATCAGACTAGATTTGTGCTGGGGACAAATACAAGTAAAATAAGCACAAGAACATAGTGTAGCAAAAACAGCTCCAAAGAATGGTCTGGTTTTTCCAATACCATGTCCTACAGTGAATCAAACTGAAAGTTCATGAACCCAGCCCTATATCTGACACTCAATATATGCCAATGGCTGATGCTAAAGGAAGGCTATGAAATCAGGGCCAAGTGTACAGAGATATTCTCATTCCTAGCCAGGATCTGCATGTCATGGACATCCTGACTAAAAGATGGTGACTGAATAAATAAGGAGGTCAAAAGAAGTGATAAGCATTTCTGGATGCTGATAACCATAACCAGAAAGATGAGCTCAAGCTAAAGGAAGAGTTCCTTGCAATGACTTGGAAAGTAGGTGTAATGAAAAAAAAAAAAACTAAATGGCAGGTGATCAAGGGGCTAAAGAAGGGAAATAAATAAAGTAAGCAAGCAAAATAAACAGAAGACAGTTCAATTGGCTAGATTAACTCTCCTTTTGAGAAGAGTGCATTCTGCATTGGCTTCCACATGAAGAGGAGAAGAAAGCCACAGCCTGTGCTCCATTCCAGACTGCAGAAGACTCCTGGTGCCGAGCTTACCCCAGCAAGACAGCAGTATTTCTTAGCTGTTCCTCACCTAGCAGTTTTGCCTTTTTGCTCTCAGTGATCACTGGGCAGCACAGAATTATCTAACAGTCCATGACTGCCTTTCTGCAATCATCCTCTGTAAGCCTGGTGCTGTGCTCTGGCCATGGAGAGCTCCAGGGGCCTTTTTCTCTGTCTCAGGGATGTGTGAGGGGGTGACATGAGGATTTGGTATGAATTAGAAGTGGGAGATGGTTTAAGTGTGAAACTGCAGTCATTATTTGATTTCACAAGAATTCTGAAATCTTATCTTGTGAAACTCTGCTACCCACAATAGCATAAATCCTATCCTCCCCAAACCCATTGATTTTAAGAGGTTTCTTCTCCTTCAGAGCAGGAAAACAACTACTCTGGTTTGGGATCTCAGCTGGAGTTAGAAATATGCAGGATACCAGCCCAAATCCCCCTGTAATTCAAGGAGATTCCCACCCAAATTCCCATCCTGTCTCACTACTAATTCCTGAAGTAGAAAATAACTTTTATCTGAGTATTTGAGAAATTGAGTCTCCAGGGAGCAGTTACTTATAAAGCAGTATTCTGACATTCATTGCTTGTATCACGCACATCCAAAAATTCTCAGGGTTCTGCTTCACCACTTAATATGTCAATTACCATGAATTAGAGAAAGGCATCAAGAGCTAAGAATGTAGCTGGATAGGTCTTTACAACATGGTCTAAAAGGCATGTGGTGCTAAACAGGTGTAAAAACAAACCCAAAAATTTTTCAGAGGTTATGGCTGCAATGCAAGTCATGTATTTTCCAGTTACGCCTCGCCAAAAGACATTCTTGAGAGACTGTTGCCAAAAAGAGCTTGTTAAAGTGACATCACAGGAAAAATACTAATTTACACAACATGTGTTACATATTTTTCAGGAGCCTCAGCTGTCAAAGGATAACACTGCATAAGAATTTGTTTTTTTCCTATGTGCTGAACTCCATGTTTACAATTGCCCACCTCATTGCTGTCGTTCCTAACCCAGACCTTGTAAAAAGGGATCCTGTAAGTACTGCATGACTCCTCTCCATCCTAACACCCAAGTAAAATCACTATGGCCATGCCAAAACCAAGAATTCCCATTCCTCAGCTAATGACAGCCATCTGGGAAAACACACAGAGAGGGTGCAGATTCTGAGAATTTCACTCAAACTTGCTCAGATCTTTCACCAAGCAATAAAAATATTTGAATCTTGTACAAGCCCCAGACTTGCTCCAGCCAGCCCATCCATACAAGTATGTGTCAGACCTCCACCTCTCCCAGCAATAGCTACCTGATTCCCAGCAAAGCCCCTGAGGTGATGCATGCTTTGGTGACTGCCTGTCCTTCACAAGCACACACACTGGGGAGAGGCAGGATGGAAAGAGAAATGGCTTATTTCAATATAACACACAAAAAAGCCCTATTTGCTGCATTTTTTAACTTGGGAGGCAGTAAATCAAAACATTAGTTACCTTCACTGCTCTTAGTAGTGATACAAATTGTGCCAGCCCCTCAGCTGATAAATATGTATGACAGATCTCAGTCATCCAGCTCTGATCTTGCTCCCTAACCCATCAATCACATTGTGCCCAGCCCTTACAGCAGCCCCAGCCTATGTGAAATTAATGCAAACGTGGTAACCTCAAGTTCCATTTTAGCACCAATCAGCTTGTAGTCTAGTAAGATCATTCAGTTATGATTCAACCATTTATCTGCCCCTAATTTCATGAAAGGAATTAAATACTAGCACCTGATATTGTCTGATCACGTGCGTCTCAAATTCGTGCTGATTAAGTAAGTTAATTAAAGCAGAAAATCCATAGCCTAAAGAATACATCACCAGTCTCAGAGACCATCTGGAGATGAAAAAAATAGAAGAGCAGAAGAATAATTTAAAAGTCACACATTTTATTTCTCCTCATTGCATACCATCATGCGTCAATAGTCTGTGCAAGAGATGCAATGAAAATACACTTGATATTTGAAGACAAAAAGCTGGCAGATGATATCAGGCACTTAAGTTGAAGTAAAATCATTACCTCAGGGTTAAGAATGATATTGTCTGATAGCACAAATAAATTATCTGAAATGGTTTAAACTAAAAGTTGAGGGCATGGGAAGGAGTCTTGTGTTTTAAGATTTCATTTAAAGGTTGTATCTAGTGGCTTTTGGCCTGATCTTTACTGGAAGTGAAATCTTGACACCAGTGAAGTCAATGACAAAACTTTCAGAGATTCCCATAAAGCCATAGAGCCACAGAAAAAGGTTCCAGCCACTGAGCATCACCTGATGAAATCCCCAACCTCCATTGCTGAGGCACAAACAGTATAAAAGTGACACCAGTGGTTACCTGTGGAGCCCCAAAGTGGTGCAGAGGTTCATGTGCCACACTCAGCTCTCAGGTCTCTGCTCAGAACACAAAGAGGATCCTCAATGAAGTTGTAGAATTGACCCAAGCACTGTCCTGTTAACAAAACTGGCTGCAGTTATTGGCTAAGTAGATGTTTTGATGAACAAAGGCCTTGTTTTGCAATTTCTTCTTCCAAACCAAATTCCATGTCTTTGACTCAGCAGTGAAAGGCTGTCTACAGACAAGGTACAAAACTTGGGGCCAGAAGATTTGGGGTCTCTCATTTTTGTCCCACCATCAAGTACAGTACAAGGGTACACTCAGTGCTTAATCTTGCCTCACATTCCAGATTTCCCTCACAAAAAAAAAAAAAAAAAAAAAATTAATTAGAAGAAAGTGAGGTGACCTGCTAATAAAGTCTCCTAATTTTGATAGGAAGTGTATCCTTCTACCTTAGTAACATAATAAAATTTTAAGTTTGTGACTGGAAAAAGAAAATTGACTGACAGGAGCACATTTTTAACATATGATAAAATTACAGAAAATCCCTATATGAGTACATGAAGACTTTGAGGATTTATATTTAAAATGCTAAAAAAATACAAAAATCCCATAATATTTTTGTGCTGATGCCTACTAACATAGTAAATTAAAGTTTTACAGCTTAGGTTTTTTCTACTCCTACTGCACCCTCTGTTTTAATAAGTCCATTTGAGGATTACTGCTTCTGACTTCCTCTGGTTTGCTGCATTTATCCACTTTCTACATGCACATCTTTTGAGCTTCACAGGCTCGTGTATGGGTAGCTCTCACCTTTAGTATATACAGAAATTCTGAAGTGTGTAGATTGAATTTCAAGCAACCATGGACACCACTCATGTAACAGCCATATACAGAGATTAAGTTTTGGTATTTATTCTGCAAAATAATAAATGTGTTTCCACCTCAATAGTTCCTGGGGTTTTTTCCAGCCTAAAGTTTCACAGTAGTTTTTAAATGTGAAAATACTTTCAGTGATTTGTAATTTATGAGCATATCAACAAATCCATATAATTTTGAAAGAAGAAAGACTGATCTCATAAATAACAAGGAAAAAAGTCAGGAGGAACAAGAGAGGAAATTCCTTCCTAACACAAGACACCCCATTCTCCCTGTGACCCAGGGAGAAACGTCATGAGACAATCCAAAGCATCATTGACATGAGGAGAGTCTGTACCACATCCTTACTCACATTGCTGCTAAGAGTTAAATCCTTTGATGATCATTCTGCTTGTGTAAAATGGTAAGTCAAGTCACTTTTACAATAATCTTAATTTGCTTATTTAATTCGTGTTTTCTGGTTATACAATTTTCTCTCTCTCTGTCTCTCTCCTTCTGTTGGATTTATCTGGATCTAAAACCACAGGAAAGAAAGATCTGAGTCCAGGTGGCAGTACAAGAAATGAAGAAGCAATGGACAAGACTCAAGGATATTTAAACAAAAATAAACAGGACACATGTATGAACACTCACATATACTGGAAATTTTGACTGTGTTGTCTGGAACTGCATTATTCAATAACTGCATTAATTATGCTATTACTGGAACTGCATTTATAGGAAGAGATACCATCTATCACCTTCCTAAATGAGACTGATCCACAGTAGAAGGGTGTTCTGTGGACAGCACATTATGTTCTCCATTAAGACCTCCAGAAATATAAATAAATAAAACTCCTGCTGCCAAATCTCTCAATATGCTCTTACACATATTCCACAAGAGTAATAATTTTAGTACTTGGTACTGATGGGAGCAAAAGGAAGCTACAGCTAATGCCTGAAGGGGCCTTGCTTAAAAACTTTAATATTAGTGGGCACCAGCCTCTGTGCTCTCTTGGTCTAATAATGCTGAATGGAAGCATTTACTGGTTAGAAGGCTTGCTTGTTCCAGGAGATGGTTTTGGGGCAGTACAGGCAACCAAGTGCCCCTTGTGATCCCACCTCATGCCCACAGTGTCAGCAAGCTTAGTGAAATGCTTGCAAAGAGAAAGGGACTATGAAATGTAAGAAATTTGAGTATGAATTGCCAAAAAATATTTTTCCAAAATCCTTCAAAAGATGGATTCTTCGAGAAAGAATTCCTCTTAGGACAGTGCCATAATGTACCCAAAATACAATACTCTCCTTGACATCTTGCTGCCACAGCTGTTTTCCTCACTGGGATTTGTCAGATTAAATGCCAGTGCTTCCTGTAGAGGTAGATGAGTCTCAGTCCAAGACAATTTACCTCACTCTAAAGCAGGTCAGCTGAACTAAAAGCAGAGTGCTCATTCCTCTGCAGGGACTACAGCATCCTGCCCATCTCTGCCATGAAGTCAGACATGCCCTTCAATGACTGCTGTGCAGACCAGCAGTGTTGCCCATTTTCAGCCATGCCCCTGCTACCCTGTGCTTCTTGAAGGTATCTAAGAAGTAGCCTGAATTAGGAGACAAAAAAATGAAGTGCCATTACAGATGACAGCCAAACACGTGGATTAAGAGTATGGAAGAAGAAACAGTAATGACTTTCAGCAGGAGTTAAACATGAAGAGGCTTGGGTTAGTTATGTACATGACCTTTAAATTTAGTTGGCAGAATGAGCTATTGGCCAATAATAGGTCAGTTTTTTGGATAATTGAACTCCTTTGCTCACCATCTCCCCTCTAAGAGGCTTGCATATACACAATTGACTGACTTCAGAATTTTCTGGCATCCCCTTGACCTAACATCCTTTGAAGGGTTGGCAGCTCTACCTAGAAGCAGGTCACCCCAGGAAGGACCCTGGAGCAGAATCTGAGTACATCCAGAGAATTAAAACACTCATAAACATTTAAGGTCAAACATGTCTTATATTTGGACATCTGTTTTGCAGACACGTGCAGCTGACCTGGTCACCCCATGCTAAAGATAGACAAAATTACATTCAGGGTACTCTCCATCTGGTTTATTTTAGGTATATCCTTTAGGATGAGGTAATTTTACTATAATCTCCATCATCTCTATCATTACCTTTTGATTACAGGAGAGATTGGGTATCTATATTTAGTATCGCAAATCCCAGTTGTATCATTAGAAAACTCCTGGAGCATTTAACTGAATCGTGAGTGGATATATCCATGTCATCCCAACTATATCTGTTCCTAATCCCCAGAAAATGCTTTTGCTGCTCTATATCTTATACCTCATACACAATGTAGGTGCACTTGGCTGCAAGATACACTCCATGCAAAATTAAACTGTCCTGGCTCAGGGCTCACTGCTCCGAGCTCAGTTATGCCCGGATACAGATTTTAGAAGCCTCTGCCTCATCCAATCCTCCTGTGCCTGGTGGCTCTTGCTCAGGTGTCATGGTAGAGGACAAGTGCCTGGAATAGCTGCAGGTCTTAACCTTTTTTATCAGGGATTGCATCCCTACCCTTCCCTTCTCTTCTTCTCTCTACACTGGGAGAAGGTGGCAGCAGATTCTGTCCAAATGAACAGCAAGTTGCACCATCTTGTGCTACTTTTTACGTGGCCCTGTCTTTGTTTTCCCTGCCTCTTTGCTGGCCTTTCTGCTCTCCATCAGTCAGGCTCATATCTACAAAGGCTTCCTGAAAAGCTGCCTCTCTCTGGAAACACCACTCAGAAACCAAACTGATAAAGGTCCTTGGGAATGGTGAAGCTGTTTTGCTTTTCCCTATACCCTGCATCACACTTGCTTGCCATGGTGCATCCTGCAGGTGAGGAGCCAGTGGCCACTGCACACTGTGCTGTGAGAGCCCCTCTGGCCCTGCAGTTCAGGGAGAACTGATGCTACAGCAGCCAGGACTCAGGTATGTGCAGATGTAGCCTTATTAAGTCCTGTCCAGAATGTGTAAATCTGAGCTGGCTGCTTTGCTATAGCATAGACATGGACACACATGCTGCTAATATCCCCTGTTGTTTAATTTCATATTTTACTGTCTTGTTACACAAAACCTAGGAGCCCTCTGAGAAACTGTGTACATTTCATTCTGTAAATGGTTTTAAAGTATATTAAAACATTAATCTTCTTCCAAGACAGGTTTGTGACTGGAACACAGTTTAATGGATGATTCATTGCAGATATATTGTATAATGGTGTGATGTTCTGATAGTGATTTACAGCTACAATACTTAGCACAGTCTTGCTTTGGAAAATCCTTTTATTGCTTATTTGTGTAACATACGGATACTTGGAAGTTAGGAATATTTTTATAGAATAGTGTTATAATAGTCAGAACAAAACCACCACTTTTTAAGGCAGAGCAGTAATCCAACTTGAAGCTATTCCTTTAAAATGTTAAGTTTAGAATGTTTGAGAATATATTGTATTGCCCTCAAACTGAATTTGAATAAATCAAAGCTGGCCTCCATGGCAAGGTGTAATCTCTTTGAGGAGCATCCTTTGCTGCCATGAACTGGGGAGGTTTCCCAGAAGTGAAGAGGAACTAGAAGTGTAGGGTCATATTTATTTCCCTTTTAACAAAGAAGTGTACAGGTGTAGTGATGGCTCATATAGCTGGCTTGGTTTAAAATCAATAACCCTGGCTGGCCTGTTCTCAGCAACTTATTTGAAATGTCAGTGGGGGGCATTGGAGAAGAGACATTTCATTATCATGCTGAGGGGCTTTCCCACACTTGCTTTCCCCAGGGCAGGCTCTCTGGAGTTGACAAGGACTGATGTAACACACAGAGCTCCCAACCTGCCAGCCTGAGTTCCTTTACCCTGGAAAGCAGTGCAGGAATGGGCACACATGGCAATCTATACAACTTTACTGAGCCATAACAGAGTCAAGCCTTTTGCTCTGATTAGTAGGACAACCTCCTCAAACAATTAGCAGGTTTATTTCATATTAAATTTTGTTGTTATCATTGAAAGTGGAGCTCTAGTGTTCATGTAGTTTGAAAGTTTTGTCTTGACTCACCCCAATAAGTAGCGATGGTAATTAATGGTGCAGATTTCTGTCCATAAGTTATAAACCAATAACCAAGGAGAGCCTTAACAGAGAAATGACAAGCACACGTGATGAGAGGCTGCTGGATTAGCTGAGGAGAGCACTATGCCAATTACATTATTGTGCAATTGCAGGGTCCTGCCTAGGCAGATGGACCTGTGAGACTCCTTTGGCAGGACTGGAACATTAACAGTGTTTATAACATGCCAATATGCCCTGCAAAACATCATAGACACTGTTTCTATCTCTTTCTTGTAAAAGAAGAGTAAATTGTTTTATTTCTCCTCTGGGAAATGTTCCAGAATCCTTTTGAAGTGCTTTTGTTGCATACTGCAGCTGTGGTGTTTACAAGAGTTCCATAACTCTCTGCAAAATTTGCAACTAAGAAGAATATGACTGACTGTATTCTTATTTACCCCTTTTGCTCCTGAGTAATTATGCCATAATTTAAAGGCATTGCAGGTTACTTTTATGAGGAAGGAGAATTAGCAATAATTCTGCCTTTTTTCTTGGATGCTGTCCTGCAGATCTGTAAAGAACTTTTCTCAGTTTCTGTGGCCATCAATGAAATTAAAACATGTGGCCAGAGGCAGCCTCCTTGCTCACAGATTGAGTTTCTTTCCACATTACATTCTGCCAAAAGAGGTTCATTCTTGGACATCCTTCCAGAAGCACAAGAAAAGCTGATTTTTAGGTGGTTACCAGACTTTGAGGACTGGTAATTTTTTCCTGATAATTTTTTCCCACTTCCCCTTGCTGTAGCCATCAACAGGACAGTGCAGGACAGTGCAGGACAGTGCTATCTGTTTCCAGGCTGTCAAAAAGTGGAACCTTTTTTATTCCTTTGTTAAAGAGACAGGCACACCCAGCTGAGAAAGGACCTGCTATTTCCTCTCAGCCTGTGCTGCTTGTGAATTAAACCCCACTAGATTCAGTCACCTGCACACCTGCAGACTGGAAAGCTTGTGACATAATGAAGTTTGCTTATGTTTTAGAGGCTGGGGTAGCTGGTTGATGCCAGGGAGGTGCCACCTGAATTTATGTGAGGGAAGCATCTGTCAGGCAAGGCAACCCTTGTAGGGAAGGATGATCAGGGGAGAAGGGAGAAAGGTAAGCCACCAGCTAGGAGGCTGCCTTGATCATGGGCTAGGAAACAAGGCAATGAACATATTGACCCAGACCTGTGAAAAACAGTGCAGGAATGATATAAGTGCCTTAACAAACACTTTTGCCCACGGAAAAAGAAGCAATATATCATCTGTTTTGGTGGTGGTGGTATTGGTGGTGGGTTGGGTTGGGTTCAGTATGCAACCCTTTTGACACACTTTTAAGAACTGTTCAGCCACAGTATGAAAAAGAAGAAGTAACAGTCTGTTCTGTCCTGTATGGCAAGAAAAAAAGCATGAATTACCAGAAAATAAAAATCCATTCTTCACACTAATCTTGTCAGAATCCTATATCCTCATGTATCAATAAACCTATATTTTGATGAACACCGACCTGCGTATATTGAAACAGAATTAAATACACATTTGGGCAATTGGGAATGTTCTTCAGCAACAGAAGGTGGTGGACTGGATGACTGAGAAGATTTTCTGATCCACAAGGGCAGTTCAGACAAATGCAGAATATACAGTCCCCTATCTGCTGAACTGCAAAAGCTTCTCTTGCAAGAGAAAAGTGAATCCTAATGGCATCTTGTACAGCCCAGGTAGTCAGCTTGAAAAACATCTGCAGAAGTTAAGGGAAAGAAGTATTTTCTTGTGGACACAGATGGTGACTGTCACTTTGCTATCACTGCTGTGACCTCAGATTTCCAGACAGCATGTGGTGCTCCCCAGAATCAGTGGGTCTCTGTCAGCACAGCAATCCCTGCTCTCTCCTCCTGTCCCTCCTGGGATGTGGTGACAAGGAAATGCAGGTGAAGGGTCTCACTGCCCACCCTAAGAAAGAAAATGGACACAAGAGCCATTCAGAAGAGGAGCAGCATTGTCCCTCTCCAGCTGCCACTCCAGTAGTGGACACAACATGGTTCCCTCCACTACCTGCCCAGTGCTTCCCAGAAATTTGTAGTCACAATCCCTTGTCAAGGTCTGTCTGAAACCTTGTCTGAACCATGCATGGGATCCACTTCACCAGCTCCATTTAGCTCCATGTGTTGATTTGTAATTTCATCAAAATGAAGCAAAGCTGTCACCTCACAAAGCAGCAAAGGCAGTATCCCTGGTACCCAACAAAAAGAATCTCTGCTGCCACCAAAACTTGCACTTTCCAGAGGAATTCATTCAGAGCTGGGGGCTGTTTAAATCGTAAATTACTCTGGCTTAGAAGATACATGGAAAAAAAATCTTAGAAAATTTTGATCCAAAGGAAGTCACCCAAATTGGAGCTTGATGCTACTCTTTTTCACAGTCCTCCCTGAACTTCTAGAACAAGTTGTTTGTTTCAGCTCTCAAAAAACCCATCTGATTACAGGGTATTGAAGGAAATTTTTTTATTTTGTGATACTTTTAGGAGTGTTGTTATCATAATTGTCTTCTATTTTGTGAGGGTTTTAATTTAATTTAATTTAATTTAAATTCATTTAGTTTAATTTAATTCCTTTAGTTAATCTCATTTATAAAAGTTTAAAATCTCACTGATAGGTGCTGGAAAAAAGGCTCAAAAAGCAGAAAGAGCTGAGAATTTTTGTTCCCCTTTACTTCCTTTTAGCCTAGCAGTAGCATTTGTCTTTGCCTACTTAAATGCAAAATGCTGGCCAAGTGTGTGACTTTCTCTCATTTATCTAACAGGTGAGCTGCAAAGTGCTGCAATTCTTTCATCAGTACATGCTGGGCTGCAATTACTTCTGGATGCTGTGTGAAGGGATTTATCTTCACACTCTGATCGTGGTGGCAGTGTTTGCTGAAGAGCAGCGTCTGCACTGGTATTACCTCTTGGGCTGGGGTATGTATGTCACCATTTGTAGCAAAATAGCCAGTACATTCAGATTTTTTAATTCTTCTAGCACTTATGTGCCACTCATGATCTAGTTTATGCCATTAGATCACAGCTTAAGACTGAGATCTTGCACCCTGAGTGTGTGTAATTATGTGGGCTTAGAAACTTACAAAAAGCAACACAAAAATCTGTTTTTTATTTGCTGCATCTTGGGATTTACAGAAAGAAATACTTAAGCTCCATTGAGAAAAGCTATGGGAAAAAATAAATTTCTATTCAAGTATATCTTTTTTCTGAAAACAAAGACTGTTTATTTTTGTTACATATATGCACAAACACGAATGTGTGACAGAACCTTTAAAGTATAATTTTCCTGGAATCAAGAGGAAAGACGAGTATCTTTGTCTCATAAATTGAAGCAAACACAGCATACAAAAAGAGGAACCAGAATTTCTCTGGAAGTTAATCCAGTATCAGATATATTTTGGCATATGTTGTTCTAAAGAAAAAAGAATTATTTTACCTACTAAGTAGATAGTGGCTTTACTGTCAGGACAGGTTTTGTCCAACAGCATGTGGTCACATACATATTTCCAAAGAAACTGTGACTAGGTCTGGTTCTTCATCTTCAAATATGCATTCTCTTCTGTTTCCACTAAGAGACCTTACATTTTTAATGGGTTAGCAGCAGATACTTTTCCTTTGGACTATCTGGTCCAATAGAAGACCATATAAATGCAATCAGTATATAACAATGAAGAATCTTTTACGTTTAAATTACTATTTTAAATCCAGTCCACATCAGTGCTGACAGAAAATCAGTGTCAAGAGCTTTTTTCCAATTTGGCAACCATGAATCTCTGGCCTAATTCCAATTTCTGGTAAGGCAGTTCCCCTATCTTGAAACCACTGGTGCAGCAAAGCAGCAAATAATGGACTTTATCCATTGTCCCACTGCACACAGGGTTGTTCCTGCAATCCCTGCCTGAAGCAGATACAATTTATTCTATATTTGCCATCCTCTTTGGCAAAGTTTTACTTTTTCAAGATTATTTCATTTACAGCAGGAAAATAGAAAAATAGACTTATTGATTAAACCACTAAAAATTAGGGATTTTAGATTAGATTAATGGACAATTAGATAACTAAGTAATTAGAGGAAAATTACCCAGTTCTATATGCTCTGAAGAAATTTAAAACACTATCTTCAAACACAAGTTAGGCATCCAATCTTTTGTCCTAAATAGGCAGTAACAGCAAAGTTATCCCATATCTGGACTTTCATTTTGAAGTCCAGTCATTTACTTTCCTCTTGTGATACAAGGCTTAGTGCTCTCTGGATACTGGCATTAGAAACCTACATTAGAAAATTTACATTATTTTCTAGTTTATGTAGTTTATAGTGACAGACAGCAGTCTCTAAGCATATAATAATTTATCTTTGGTGGTTTTTGTTTGTTTATTGGGTTTTTCTTCATGAGAACTCCTTTTTTTCTTATGAGAATGGCATCTTTTTTAAGAAGAGAGGCACTTGTCATGCTTTTTGGAATTTAAACTATGGGAAACGTTATCAGCTCTTAAATGAAGACAACCTTCCTGAAGAACTCTAAATCAAGTTAGAGTTTCTGGACTTTGCCAAATAGTTGGGTCCTCTTGGAGCAAGCAGCCATCACAAAAGTCTCATAGCTCAGAATATCTGAATATAAAAGTCTCATAGGTCTGTGAAACAGCTACCCAATGTGAAGAGTCATTTTAAACGTTTGCTTCCAGACAAAGCTTTTTCATGTCTTGCAGAGCAAGGCTTCCCAAAATAGTGTCACTCCATATCCAATTATGCAAAAGGAATATGGTCAGAGACAATTTTTTTTTTTTTTTTAAGACATTCAATTTAGGCAGTGCAATTTAATGCACCTGCGACATCCAGACTGCAAGGAAAGCTAGCAAGCAGCTGTAGTAGTGCTGAGAATGACACCATGGTGGGGAATTCAGTGAAGTTACCTGATAAGACACACATCAGTATCTGCAGAGCTGCCTGAAAAATAAAGAGAGTAGTGGCTGTGGTAATAGGGTGCTGATATCTTGAAAAAGAAAGTTATTAAAAATGGACGTAACTCTTGACAATGGCATCAGCTGCCTTTTTTTGAAATTATATTAATTCTTCCACAAAAAAAAAAAAAAAAATTATTTATTAGCACCTCCTAACTAAAGTAGAAATCTTAATAATAGCAAAATGGTTTGGTTACAACAATCTGGTGGCCCCTTAAGTTTGCATGAGTCATTGTAATTCCACTGATTCCAGAAGGAGTAGTGACACAGTCAAATTTTGTACATCCATCTATGTTAATCAGTGGACAGAGATACGTTTCTCCAAAGGGCAATACAGAAGAACCAGAGCAGGCTGTGCTCTGAATTACAATTCAAGAGATCAAGGCAAATGTCCAATATGAAGTTGCTATTGCTAGTTCCTATGCAAGAAGATCTGGCCTACTTTATTTGGAAAAAGCCACTAATGACATTTGCAAAATAGTTTTATAAGAAAAATAAAAATCTGAGCAAATATTAAAAAATCTACAAAAGGTTTGAGGTGATTGAATGGAATATGACATGGGCAGATGTTTCAAGGCTGATGCCATCAGTTGACTTCTTCTCTGGGAACAGCTGCTGGGGATGTCATTTCTTATTTGTTATTGTTTCACTGGGTCAGGAAATCACTATTATGCAGGACAAGAAAACAGTATCAACTGTGTGCAACAGTACAGTTCACTCTGGCTGCTTCAGGCAGCTCCACATAAAAGTGAAAAGGGAGTAATTTATTGGAGAGTGCTGAGACTGAGTAACTGAGTGCCTTCCAAATTGTCCTGACCTGATTGCCAGTTTGTGCTGTAAAGGACCTGACATGACCTAAAGGGATTTGTCATATCTGGCCCTGGGGTGGCGGGGGACCTTCTCTGCATTATTCACTGCTCACCATGTGTAGGTGGGACATGTAACCATGACCCCACAGTCCTTGATGCTCCACCTCTCCATAAATCTCTGCTTTTTGGCCCTTTACAAGAGAAACATTTAGCCCTAGAAGAGCCCATCCATCCTGCACATGGAAATCTGAGCTTTAGAGAGTCATAAGCTTCTTAGCCTGCAACCAGCTAATGAAGACTTTCCACTGCATTCTTAAGATTTGCTTTTGGGTTTGTTGAGCCAAATATCCTAGGCTAATGCATTTAGCAGAAGAAAAAATCTCTTTTTACATCATGTGACATGTTCTACTTGCAATACTGCAGGCCACAGTTTTCTGCTGAAGAAGTTTTGCTATTACAGGAAGGCCCCTTTAAAATTGCATTTCAATCTGTCAATAAAACTGGCTCAGACTTGCTCCATTTCCCAATCAAAATTATTTTCTCAAGCTGTCAATCCCATAAGCTCACCCTGAGGTCATAAACTCCTTTCTTTTTATTCTGAGCTTTGTGTTGTTTTGCTGTGCATCATCCCCCAAAAAGGGGATTCTGCAGCCAGAGGCCATGGCATCATTTTCCAAAACCATATAAAGGAGAAGGCAATGCAATTTGATCTCTCACAGGTGCATTGTCCTCCCAAGGTAAATTGCAATAAAAGCTGGTTTGTTTGTTGTTTGGGGTTTTTTTGGCAGTAGAGTAAATAACTATTGCTCAAAGATACCTGGAAACATGAGAGTGTCTTATTTATGTATCTTTGGAACCTTATTCTCACCCCCCACAATATGGCAAAGGATCCTCCATCTCTTCTGAATATTTTTATGAAACCACTAACACGTGATAAAAAGCAGGATCTATGTTCTTTTAATCCCTCTGTAATTAATCATGGTATCAACAGGATATTTTCACACATTTTCATTTATAATTATAGAATATCCACAGCTCAGTGGAAAGGTCTGTGCCTCACAGAGAACAGGCAGCAGTAGCACCAAAGGCATGCACCAAGCTCTCTGCACAGGACAGACAAGGCAGCAGATCATGTCCATCTGTGTGAGCAAGGCTGTGCAAACTGGGGTCAACCCTGCAGTGCAGGCTCCCCAGTTCCAGGTTTCCAGCCTGTGGGAGGAGGATATGGCATTTAAGCAGGCTGAAAGGAAATTAAAAGGAATGGACCAGACCATCACTCTCAGTGAAATGAGAACTTGAGCTTTCTGCTTTGTTAAGTGTGCTGTGTTGCCAAGCCCAGTGTAAATTTGCTCCCATCAGCTCCCCATCAAAGCCTCCTTTGAGGTGTCACAAATAAGTCAGGATATGTGGATTTATGGGATTCACAGCTCTTCTCTCTGTTGAGATAAAGCTGCGTGGAGGGGGCTTGGCTGCACAAATGCTGAGAACCTACAGAAGATATCACAAATTCCTATCCCTCAAAAACTTCCTGGCTCTGAACACTTTCTCATGGCAATGGCTCCAAAAGAGAAACTGTTCACTCTGTTTCTTATTGCTCCATAATCTGGCGTGCAAGTCAATGTGCCTCTCTATTGCTCAACAGTTATTTACATGATTTTAACAAGTGTCCCTGCTTTCCTGAGGGAGGACTCCTCTGAGAACAGAATGATCCCTACATCCTTCCCACACTGCCTGCTCACACCCTTCCCTGAAAAAGCCACAGCAGTGCAGGGGAGCCAGGCTGCAGCTTTGAGATACCCCAGGGGAGCATGGTCTGTGGGTTTTGCTTCTCCTTTTGGCCTGCCATGAATGTCAGTCCCTTTTGCATCTCACCATTGAGGTGATGCCTGGATCTGGGTGTGACAGAATAAGTTATTTCCTGAAAGATGTGATTTCCCATCCATACTTTTGTGGACAAGAGACTTATTTGTGTGTGACACACATGAAATTCAAGCTAAACAAATGCCAAGACTGATCTGTAACTTCAATCATTTCAGGGTTCCCTTTAGTGCCAGCATCCATCCATGCAGTTGCAAGAGCCAGATACTTCAATGATAAGTGAGTAGTTTTTGAAGGAACTCAGCATTATTTAGCTATGCAGCAAATATTATTCAAGTTAATTACAAATGTTGATGCTTTATTTCACTTCCAGCTGCTGGATGAGTGTTGACACCCACTTGCTTTATATTGTTCATGGACCTGTAATGGCAGCTTTGTTGGTAAGAATATTGTTTGCTATTGTTTGAATATTATTCAATTATTATTGTATACTTATTTTAGAAATGTTGCTAACCTGAACAAAGTAGAAGCTTCTGTTACTATAGGTATTTTGGTCGAAACTCAGAAGTAGCTAGAGTTTTTCTGTACTCAGTGTTACAAAGGACAGGCTCACAACACTTTTTTCCCTTGGACTTGAGACAAATACACTGCATTTTTGTGACATCAGTCATTTAACTGTGCCTTAGCTGGGCTGAGCTGATTGCTCAGCATGAGTTTTGCTGGTCACTGAGCTGGTATGGTCCAAAAGTAGGGAGCTAAAAGAGGCCATGGAAAGAACTGGACTGGGCTGTCTGAGTAGGACAAGATTCAAAGTGCACCTTGGCAATGTGCATGCACACAAAGTCTGGTATGCCAGCCATGCAGCTAGGCATGATAACCCTGACCTTCCTGACAGGTGCAGAAAGGGTTTTATTCAACCCAAGCCCCAAGCTCATCTAATTGTGTCACCCAAGATGAACTTCCATCTTTTTCCTCTTACCTGCAAACACCTGCGTGGACATGTCTGCAATAATTGCCTCAGAGATCAAACAATACCACAGAGAGTACTGGGAACACCTTTGAATAAACACCTTTCCATATAACAGCCGAAAACACAGAAGATCTTTCTACCCTTTCTGGAGAGCAGTCTTTAATAGCCATGTGAAATAGCCCATCCTTCTCTGCATTATAGGTAGGCTGTTGGTCCCATAGAATCACATTTATTGTGGATTTATTGGTTCGATCTTGGTTGTATCTGCTATTGCAGTGCCAATTACCACCTGAGAGACTCCATTTAACCTTTCTTTTTATCATTGTGATCCCCATCTGTACATCTTGGCCACAAAGAAAAAACTAGAGACTATTATGGGAAAAGATCAATCTTCAGCTGTTTTCAAAATAAGACATAATTTCTGTATTGTGCTTATGTAATTTCCAGTCTTATTTTTCTTATGAAGATGTCAATGCCTACAGTATGTCCTGCTTTATTTGCTGCAAAAAATCCCATAGTGGCAGACTGATTCAGAAGAGTAGAGGGTTTTTAACTTTGTAGTCATTCTTTGACTTTTCACAGTTACTTTCAGAAAATCTGAAAGCGAAGGTTAAGCAGAGTGAGTGAAGTCAGAATAGGATGGAGAATAAGGTTTAGATTTAATGTTGAATGGGACCTCAGAAGTAATTTATTATTCCTCTTTTCTAGTACAGCACAAATGTAAAACAGTTGAAAGGCCTCCCAGCATAGTTTAGAAGTGAAGAAATGTTTTACCAGAGATTGCTGATTCACTGTTCTGAAAAAATTCAACTGAAATTTCTGGTATATAGATGTGATTAGAGCTCTTGAAATATATATGGAAATTATGCAACTTGCATAATTATTTCAAGTGCCTGATTTTACTGTAGCAGAGTGGAAAAGAGTGATCTGGTACACTGGAGACCAAGAAGGTCTGTGATGCCAGGGATGTCCACAGGGCAACCACTGAGCTCATTGTCAGCCTGGGTCTGCCCTCCTCCTCCTGCAGGCTCCCAGCACATCCACAGGGAGCTCTCTGCAAAGCCAGGGTCAAGGGCAGGTTACTCTATGCTGAGATCAGAATTCCAGGAATAACTGAGGAGAGGAGATGATGAACTACTTGGTATCACTGATCATAAGGGTCAGGGACAAAGTTTTCTGGTGTCTGGCATTTCTGCCCTGAGACAGCAACTGTTGTCTGTTCCCTGGGTAGAGTACCACGGGCTCCCTGCAGTCTGGTGAAGGGAAGTGTGGCCTAGGATTTCCTCAGGAGCAGCCTTACACCCCAGCTCACACACAAGCATGGAGCATTAGTCCATGGAGCACATCCCTTAGGGAAATTGTGTGCTCCCATGTGTCCCATGTGCCCAGGGACATGCTGGAGTTTGTCTCACCTGGCAAGATAGCTTGGCAACTGTCAGACTCAGGACAGAGACATGGTTATTTCTAGGGGACAATTTGTCCACCCCATTTAAACTTCCAATATAAAAATAATATTTTGTGTTCCCTGGAAACCCTGAATTTGCCCACATCAGTGTTAAAATATCCAGTGCATCCTAGAACTGCTCCCTGCCTGCCTGAAGCATCCATGCAGGCCCTAAAACATGTAGAGCTGCTTAAGAGATTTTTCCTGAAAATATTCAAGACATTTTCCAAGACCTGACTGCCAAGGAGCTGCCCATGATGAGATGGTATAAAGCTAGAAAGTCACACTTTACTGCCATTTATGTGCTTTGCATTTTTATTTTGAATGTCTGTTTAATTTGAATGCTTTCACCTACAATAGCTTTGTTTTTGCAGGTCAATTTTTTCTTTTTGCTTAACATTGTCCGAGTTTTGGTGACAAAGCTGAGAGACACCCACCGTGCTGAGTCCAACATGTATATGAAAGCTGTCAGAGCCACTTTAATCCTGGTGCCCTTACTAGGAATTCAATTTGTTATTATTCCCTGGAGACCAGAAAACCGACTTGCTGGAGAAATATATGATTACATCATGCATATTCTCATGCATTACCAGGTATGTGGCAGCTTCAGTGTAGTTGAATTGTTTGATGTTAAGCTAATTTACTCAAAGATACTATTGCTAGGGGTTTTTCCCTGAAGCTGAAAATAACTGTGTTTTCAGTTGTCTTCTAACCATTGTGTAGTATTGGATTATCTGCACTTAAAGAAGCAGCACCACTGTGTGAAGAACAGAGACAAGACAGGGGAAACAATGTAATAAGTCACCAAAATTATCAGTTTACACTATTTCTAAACTATGGAGAGAAAACTGATTTCACAGAGCTTTTATGTTCCAGCACAACTTCTGTTGAAGTGCTCAAATTGACTGGACCTAGTTCTGTGACCTTAATACAAAAATAAGCAGTATTTCCAAACTGTTGTTCAAAGGGAATGCCAACACACAAAACCAGAGCCAACTAAGTAAGCTGCATTTGGGAGTTAGAATTCCATTATTAGGCATATTCCATTATCAGACTGACATTTTGATTTTAAAAAAGTTCTGAGAATACAACATCATCCAATAAGTCTAGTTTATTTTCTTTTGAAAACAAAACAAGCCAAACCAAAATGAATTTTAATGCTGACTTATCTGGTTGATTGACTAGAATATATGTAGTCCTATATTGACTAGGAAAGGCAGTTTTCCAATGCATTTGTGAGCAGTGGTCAACATGTGTGAGTATGGTGACCTACTTCTTGCTTCCATTCATATGGAAGGAAAGTGAAGAAATTATTTTAATGCTTTAATAAGAAGATAGCTTAAAAAATCAGTAGTGCTTTTTCCTTAAATGAAATTATAAATAAGGCTATCAAAATCTATGCATCCTGTCAGATTTATTATCCTGCTTATCATCCTTATCTCTTCAAAACTGTGGGTGTTCCTGCTGCTGCATGGGTAGAATAACTGAAGTTATAGGTCTGCTTTTGAAGGGTATGACATTTTATATTACAGTTCTGCTTAAAAGGAATGACTGCCTCATTCCTTCTATTGTTGCCTGTATTGTTACTTTTTCATTTACAAAATCTATAAAGGAATATCTCCAAATTAATTTTTTCCTTATTTGATTATAGTTCTAACAAGTTGGGATAAGACAGAGTGCCAAAATAGTCATTACTATTAAAATATCTTTTAAGTCTTGTGCAGTTGTTGGAGAATTGCAAAACCAATTATAATTGTCTTAATTAAAAATTCTAATTGTGATCACAAGGCAATAGAAAGTTGCCAAACTGAGGTTAAAATGGAGGCTGCAGTGATGAAGGGGGTTGGGTGAGGGAGAAGTCCAGGGAAGGAAAGTTTCATCCCTGATGGGCTCCTTCTGCTCACACAGAAGAACTCTTGACACCTCTGCAGTATCATCTCAGTGCTTCCTGCTGGAATTTGGCCTTTTGGAAGGGCTGTGCAGTTGTGCTGCTGGCTGCAGCCAGCTGCTTTTCCACTTAGGCTGGATTTTTAACTGTGACCTAAAATAAACATTCTTAATCCTTTCCCTAACATTTCTCATATGCCTATTTAAGATCGATCACTGGCTGTATAATCACTCCTCTGGTGCTCATTTTCTTCCAGGGCTGGTTCTGTAATTAGCAGATCCTGTGTTAGCTGGTGTGATGGCTGTGCTTCCCCACTGGCTATTGCACTCCCATAGCACAGCCAGCCTGTGCAGACACAGCAACAGCCTCTGGGGTTTTGCAGCTCATGGCATGTCAGTCGTGTACAAGCAGGCATCCTGGGGAAAATTGGCAATCTTTTTTTGGTGCAAAATGTTATATATTCTTCATTTCTGCACTGGTTAAATGGGAAAATTGTATGCCTTTTCTCAAACAGAGAGACAGGTTTTCACAGTACACAACTTCTTTAAGAGAACATGAAGGATTGATGTGTTAGTTATATAATTCATGTACACAGAAATGGTGCAAACAAGCGCTGCAGTTAATTGTAAAACTCAGAGGATTGAAGAAAAAAAATTGTTCACAAAAGACCTCCATGTACTAGTATTTCTTTCAGACAGTGGTTTTTCTGGTTGAAAAACAACACACCAATATTTTATTTTATTTTATTTTATTTTATTTTATTTTATTTTATTTTATTAATCAACAAGCTAGGTTTCCTCTGCTGAAGTCACTTCTGAATAACAGCAGAAGTCTGGTTTTGATCTGTCCCACTCTTTTTGTGATGGTATTATCAATGTTCACACTTTTAAGCAAAAGTTTTTCAAATGTGGCTGTATGAACAATTCACGAACACTGGATGTCTACTGCATGTATCTTTCACACAATCAACCAGATTCTTCTTAACAGACCTGAAGAACAAGTATATAAATGATAAAAAAATGGGAGACTGGATTTTGTGCTGCAAATGGGAATGCATGTACATTTCCAGACCTGCTAGCCAACTTCTCATTAATCCTCTGAAGTTGGAGGTTCATATCTCTTCTCGCCATCACAAATATCAGCTCTTTAGTCTCCAGAATGTTGAAATCAAAAGTACACCAAGCAAGAGAAAGACATTTCAACCATTTTGTTGTGATGTAACCCCAGCTGGTGACTCAGTCCCACAGAGCCACTCACTCACTCCCTGCACTGGTTTGGAGGAGAGAGCTGGAAGGGTAAAAGTGAAAATTGACAGGTTGAGATAAAGACAGTTTAGTAGATAAAGCAAAAGCCACATATGCAAGCAAAGCCAAATAATTCATCCTCACCTTCTCATGGCCAGGCAGCTGTTCAGGCATCCTCAGGGAAGCAGGGCTCCATCACATGTAAAAATTATCTGGGACGAAAAAAGTCAGTGCTCCAAGCATCCTCCTTTCTCTTCTTCTCCCACTTTTTATGCTGACCATGATGCCATATGATCTGGGATACTCCTTGGATCAGCTGGGTTGAGCTGTCCTGACTGTGTCCCCTCCCACCTCCTTGTGCATTCCCAGCCCACTCAAGGTGGTGTGAGATGAAAAGCAGCAAACTTTTGACTTTTGGAGGTCCTGCTCAGCCATAGCTGAAACATCCCTGCATTTTCCAGCCCACATCCACAGAACCCTTTACTAGCTACTATGAAGAAAATTAACTCTACCCTACACAAAACCAACACACCTCAGTTGGAATGAGAACACCTCTGGTGTGAGAACACATCTGCCAAAAGCCTGGAAACCCCATCAAGCTGCCCAGTGAAGACAAAATGGTATTCCTGGGCAAAGGGAATTCCTCCTGGGAAGGAGTGCAGCAGCAGCCCTGGGTCCTGCATGGTGCTGCATTCAGGTCTCCATTCCAAGACACAGCAAGAGAGATGTGGCTCTGCTGGAGCTGGGGCTGGAGCTGGTGCTTCCTTTATCCCTGGAACCACTGAAAATCTTTTGAGAAGTCCCAGGCTGTAAAGAGATTGGGGTGCTGTGTTTCTGTCAGAGGTTCTGCTACTGATGACCACTATGCCAGCTTCTGATTTCTGACATTTGTCCATAGCATATGCCTCACAAGAAGAAAGGAAGAGTAGAAAATTAACTGCATGATGTATCAATTGGTCCCACATATAGACACGGTCCTCCCAGAGACCTCAAACCAGCCCAGGGATGAATAAGCCTCAGCTTTCCAGCTCCTACACCAACTCCCATTCTATTCCATTCCATCTCCAGCACCTTCAAGGCAGGTTTTTAGAGGCTGTCAGGCTACATAAGAGGGCACTGTCACTGTGCCAAAGAAGAGAGATCCATGGAGGCTTGTGAGGGAGGGGTGGAGGAGCAGCCCCTGAATCCACAGCAATACAGGAGCAGCTAAAGCTGCTCTTCTCAACTCCTTGGTGACTGAGGCTCTACATGTATACTTCTAATGAGAAATTAAAATGCTATTCAGCATAAGTGCCTTGGTTTTTATTGGCAAATGAAAAGGGTTTATTCTGCTGAACAGAGAATAATCACTGTCTCCTTCTCCACAAGTGAGATCCCTCGTGTGCAGCTTCCAGGGAGCACCCTCAGGACTGCAGCACCCACCCTGCCAGGCAGGAGGATGCAGCTCAGAGGTGCCTGGTCTGGTGCAAAGATATTTTGAATGTTTTAGGCCTAGGGTTGGACTGCATAAATATGCACACTGCCTCCAAGTTTTAAATTCAGCTTTCTATACAGCTTTATACAGAACAAAATTAACCCATTTAAAAGTAGCCTGTTAAAAAAGTGAGAAATTTCAATGTATTTTAGAAGGTATTCATTCCATCTGTTTCTCAGTTTAAAAGGAAATAAATATCCTCTGTAATGCCAAACTGGGCAGAAATATTTTCTCCTTCTGTTCAAACTTAAGGTTATAGGACTGCTTTTGATAACATAAGCATTTTTTCTTTATTTTCTATTCTTTTTTTCTCTTTGAGTTATTATTAGTTTAATAGCTTTTTAATATTTGAGCCAATTAAGGTTAGAGAAAATAGTTTTTGTAAGCTGGATATAATAAACTGGCACATTTATATTAAAATTTCATGCAGAAAATGACAGTAATGAAACCCCCACAGAGAGCAGGAGAAGAAGCAAAGCATGAGCTTTGGGATGCCTCTATCATTTTGCAGCAGGTGGGCTGCTGTCTCCAGCCCTCTCAATATAATCTCCCCACCTCAGTGGCAGCAGGAACTGCACAGACACGTTCTTTACTTGGCTGATTTTTTTTCTTGTAACATAAATTATCAATTCATAATCCAGTCATTTACCTCAGAGTGTGCTGTGAATGAAGGTGGTGAGAAATGCACTGCTGTTTTTCTCAAAGCTTTTTATCTTTGCCAAAATGAGAGAGGTGGGAATGGGATGTACTTCTACTAACAACCTCAGCCATGATTTTTTTTTTTTTTTTTGCTGTCCATTCAGCTCCAGAAGTGAGAAGTGAATGGACATGAAACAAAGTCCCCATAGAGAATCAAAAAACTCCTTTTTATATTATGATCCCCTATACATTATCTTCTACCATCAATAATATATATATATATAACCACACTAAAATATTAACATCTACACAGTGTATAGTTGATTAGAGCAGAAATTAGGGCCTGGACATGGTCAGGAACAGCAGAAATAAGTATAGTTATATATGGGGTTTTTTTGTTTAATGAAGAAATAGGCTCAAGTAAAAGAATAAAAAGAGGTATGGGAAACCTATGTAAATTTGCAGAATCTGCTTATCTGTTTATTTCTAACCTGAGCAAATTCCTTGAATTTCTCTCCAAGGCACTCATGTCTTCTAGGAGAGTGAGATACAAATTAAATACCTGTCAAACAATGAATTTACTTAGGCCAGTAGAGTCACTTAAACCCTGGAAAAATCTCACTGCAGTGTTAATAAGGTATGTGAAGGTCTGAGAGCTGCTGTCTCTGGGGAATGCCTATGGCATGATTCAGCTAAAAGCCACATTCATTTGTTTTTCACACAGTTTCAGAAATAAATAATTTCAGAAGAACTCATTAAAAGCCCTCATCTTAAAATAAATATATCCTTCATTTCTGCTTTCAACACCACAGCCAACATTATCTTGCTGGGAGCAGACAATATATCACAGGTTAGTTTAACAACTCCACACAGTGGCAGAGAGATATAATTGACTTAGACATCTCTTCCTCAGCAAGAATTGTATCCTGAGCAAAAACCAGTAGCAGTAAGAATTTGGAAGATATGTGTCAAAGAGATATGAAAAATAACCCATGGGCCTTAAATTAAATAATTAACCTGCATGTATTCTGTTGCATGTTTTAATAGATCCACTGTAGAATTATGGTAATCCCAAGCCCTCCTGGCTCCAGACAGACAAAGCTGGTGTCTGCTACTGATATCTCTGTAGCTTTACAGCTGAAGACAACAACAGTCCTCTGAACAATGGCAAAACTTTATGTATGAAGAGGTAGAAATAGAGACAAATAGAAATAGAAATAGAAATAGAAATAGAAATAGAAATAGAAATAAGAGAAAGATAGATGGCAGAGTTCAGAGGGCCATGGCAGGTGGAAGAAGAGCAATGGGATGTACATGGATCAGACTGCAGAAAACAATTTCTTCAGCCAGAGCATGTACAACAAGCGTGGTCTCAAAATAGCAAGAAGCCAGGTGTACTTTCTCACTCTAAACTAGAAGAGAAACTGAAAGGGATTTGAGGCATCATTCCTCTTTAGCTTTTCTGTCAGAATTTGACAGTAGAAAACATTAGTTAAGGGAATGACACTCTTGAATAACAGAAAAGTGGAGCAATTGCAGGATGTGACAGAAGAATTCCAATACCACACAGGAACTGAAATGGAAAATGGCTTCAATAGTTCAGGTTCAATTTCTGAACTGAGGTTCCTACAGTCCCTCTAAATATTCTCACTGAAGAACAAACTTGAAAAAATTTTCTCTACTTCTTTCTCTCCCCCTGCTGCTTTCTGATTTTCCATGCCTCATGTAGACTGTGCATTGAGCATCCCTGCTCCCAGAGGAGACCAAGATTCCTCTGGTTTGCCACTATGGCTGACTGCTGATAGTGAAACCACATTTAGCACAGTAGCAGACCCCTGCTGCAAGGGTGCAGTTCAAGAGCAGAGGTTTTGCCCAGCTGTGAACCTTTCTGCAGCACGGCACAAACAGCATTGGTACAGGCTTCAAGGAACTGGCACATTTCCTACCCTTGCAAAAATGTTGATTTAGGAGTGCCTGGTCTGGCAAAGTCCTGCTTTAGAGTTGTAAGGTTTTGTTTGAATTTGTGGAGCTTCTCAACCCAAAGCTTATGGACAAGCTATTGCTTACTGCATGCTGAGATTGAAGTTTTTTGAGAATGATCACTGCTTTGCCAAAATGTTAAAAGAAACTTTTTTTTCTTACTATGTCTACCCTTCATCCTCCTCCTACATGCTGTTTCATGTTGATATTTGAATTTATGTCAAATTACAAATTCTGCACCAGAGAAAATTTATTGGAGAAAAATAATTGTCAATATTGAAGTGGTCAGCACTTGTCCAAACCAGGCTGTGTATCTCTATATAAGCATTTTGTAAAAAGTTATTATCTTTTATACTATATAAAAGCTTATCCTGTTTGTGGTGCAAAATATGCATCTGAGAGTTCAAGACATTTTGCAAAGCATTATCTACAGTTCAACTGGTAATCATTTAAATGAAGGTTCTATAGAAAAGATACAGCTGTAAAGCTCTTCAAAGCAGCCCTTGGGAGCACAAGCAGCATTGCAGTTTTCCCCTCAATTTCACAAACTGCCATACATTTAGTTTATAATAATTGCTTTAAGTAATTTCAAATGAAGGCATTTGGCTCCCAGTGATGCTATGCAATGTTATTTTAATAAAAGTGAGTTCAGTTAGGACATGGACCAGAGTAACTACATAATCCTGAATGGCAGACTCTGTGCAAGAATTTTCTCTCTTATTAATTTCATACTTTCCCATCTCATATTCCTGCCTTGGCCCTGTTTAATCCTATAGCAGTAGTTAAATGCTATCTGAACAGCTGTGGTGATGATGAAATTAAATTAAAGCCATCTACAACCAAACTATGATGTGCAGTGTCTCCCTTTTTTTCTGCCTCCCTACCTTCTAACTCATGTACTGTGATGGGTTTTTTTATTTTTCTGGCCATTTACACCTCTTCTCATACCCTCTCCATCCATTATGATGCCCAACATAGCAGTTCACTTATCCTGACATAGAGTTCAATTTAAAGCCTTCCTGGGACAGCTGGATTCTCTGTTTCTGACACTTTTGACTGGATAGCTACACTCTGATGAATGAGTGGCAACATATAGGACAAAATTCCTCTACCATCTCTTCAGCAAAATCAGTGGCAGTGTGGCACTCCTTTGTAAGCAAAATATACTCCTACCTTTTATTTTCTTTTTCTACATCTCTTATATATAAATAAAGTTATAGCTGTAATAGATAATCAATAAAATCTAGTAATTCAGAGGGGGAAATTGTAAAACATTATGAAAAGGCAAGAAATCCATTCAATAGCATACCAGTGAAAGATGGGGAGTGTCTGTGATGCAGAGGAAGTGGATTAATGTTTTTATCTTGTATCCATCAGGTCCAGATTTCCAAAATATGATGAAGTCTGTATATTCTGATCTCTAAACTCTTTTCTTTTCCTTCTCTTAGGGCTTACTTGTAGCTACCATATTCTGCTTCTTCAATGGTGAGGTAAGTACACGAAAAGCAGAAAATGAGCAGAAATTGCAAAATAGTCATCTTGCTATTCATTAATGCAAATGTGAAGCATATCACAGTACAAACATGTTGTTTTTGCTCTCTACACACAAGCAGTGGTGTGCATTTCTGACAGCTCTGTGCAGAGTGTGACTGGATTATCTCTGAGCAGATTGATCAGGTGTGTTACCATCACGAGGCAGATGGCACCTGATGAGGTACAGGCACAACACTCTGATGGAGGTCTAAGCAAAGGAGGACAATGCTTTACCCCCATTCCTGCCCCAGAACAGCAGGAGGACCACAATACTCCCTAAGAAGCAGAGAGGATATTCAGGAATCTGCCTGAAGAATGCAGTGGGGAGCTCAGGCCAGAACCATGGCAAATCCATCTCTGGTAGCACTGTCAGAGGTGGAGGAGTGCAATTACTTGTGCTCCTTTGAGGATTAGCACTGGCTTTTTTACAGCCAATGTTTCATGTATAGCAATTGAGAAAGAAAAACCCTGAAGGCAAAGATCTCTCTCATTCTCTTACATCTGGATCATATATATATATACACCTACAGTGGGTTTTAAAACCACTTTACCTTTTTTTTTTTTTTTAAACAAAAAATAGCAGGTTAAAATATGTCAAGAATCATTTAAATTCCACAAGAAAGAAATTTTCCAAAGATGCTTGGCAGAAAAGAGCTTTTTCAACACATCAAGAGCATTCAACTGTAGCAAAATAAAACACCATGATTCTTAGCAAAGCTAGGAAGTCTATTAAAAGTTCATTTTCAATCCAGAGCAGATGAATTAGATACAGAGCAAACTTTGTGATGCTAACACTTAGTAAGTCAACACAGAGAGATATTTGTGCTCCTGTTTATCCCTGTATATTATTAGAAACCAGAAAATTCCATATAATGGCATGACCACACTGATATTTTGATAGAGACTGGAAGCAAGTTATCTTATTGAGAAGGTGTTACTGGCTGATTTGATAACATTCAGGATATAAGAGAGTATTAAATTCTGCCACCATTTGTTGACATCTCTGTACATTTGCCTCTGGCTGGCTCCCTGTGTGAATGTACAGAGAAAATGAAGAATAAAAAAGATGAGAGGCCTCAACTGCAGAGACCTCAACTGCATGGCAGTGTCTCCTCAGGAGGCATGAAAGAGAATGGCAAAATGTGAGCAGCTCATCACATCAGAACCTAACATGAAATGAGAGCTGTAAAGATCATGCTCCAGAAATTCACAGTTTCATGCATCCAGCTAAGCAAAGCTGAAGACATGTACAACACTTTTCCTAGCACATTTCTGTCCCCAGTATCTGCAGGCTACTATAACCTTTCTCCTTCTGCCTTGCTGTCATCACTCTATAATACCCATGCCCTGGAAACAAAGAAAACTTCTGATACTCCCTGGTATGGAGCACCTGCTGTAAAGAAAGTAGAGACCAGTCAGGCAGTTTTTGAAGCATCCTCTGCCTGTGAGAGTGACTGCATCACTGTGTACAAGCAGTATTCCAGTGTCTCCTCACTGGCCTCCAAACAATGTGTTTCCCCAAAATCCTGGTCTTGAATAAGGCTTTATTCTCACCCCACAGTGTCATGTCCATTGTTTTTTTCAGATTTGGTTTTGCTAAACAAATTCCCTTTATGTTTTATAGCTTTAGTGCAAAAGGTTGATTCTCCATCTCTAATGAGAACACCCAGATTTGTCTGGATTAAAGGTTGTAGTAATGTTAAAAATGAGGAAAGGCCACAATAAAATGCACTGAAAACATAAAGTACCTTAAAGTGTATTAGTTTCATCAGCTAGCTCTAATTGCAAAGTACTTTTGGCAATGCTACAATGTCAGAAGAGCCCATCCACCTTTACAACCCCAGGAACACAATTCTCAAGGTGTGCACCAAGGAATACATCCAAGGCATCTGCTTGCCTGTATGCATGACTGATGACTCCTTGGTGGAGCAGCTGGTCAGAAACATGGATCAATGTCAGGCAGTAAAAAAAATGACTGCGAGGATGCAGTTTTCTCAGATGTGTTAAAAGTGATTTTATTGGTGCTTGGGTACTTTTCACCATTACACCCATTTTCAAAATCATTCCATCTGCTTCAGATTTGCAGACTATCAGTGGCAGGAGTGCTGCTACTCTCTCATTTTCTTCAAGGAAATATTATTTAGGGAAGCTTTTTTTAGAGTTTCCCATAAAGGTGAGCAGTATCAAAGATTACATATCTCTAATGCAACTGAAAACAGTTTGATGCTACTTGCAGCAGCACATTTCCCATGAACACCCAGCAGATTTCGTGCATTTGAGTAGCTGGGCTGGGCTGGGCTGGGCCAGGAGAGGATGAAAGGATTGTGACCCCTTCCTCCCATTTATTTCTGCAGTTACACAATCTGCAGACATATAAGGCACAAAACCTATAGAAAAACAACAACAGACTAATGCCAAACTGGTGTTAGGGCCTTCCAAAGGGAATACTAACCTGAGTTTGAAGAAAATTGAGCTAACTACCCTTAGTCCTGTTGTATGCAGAGGTACACAGACCAAAGGCAGTCTGGTCTTTGGTCATGATATAAGATTATTTCCAAGCTGCTGCATACGTCTGCTGCCATAGAGGCTGAAATTGCTACTCACGAGAAAATTCAGTGTGGGGCAAAGAGATTAATTTTATTACTGCGGAAGCTTGGCTAATCTGGGATTTACTTTTTCCTACTGGAACATTTAACTTAAAGGCAGAAATACATTAATCTTAGCCAGGACAAACAATGCTAAACTCAGAACTTCTTTAGTGTGTTTTAAAGTGCATTCATCAATAATGCTTCACTTACCTCTAGTATGATGAGCCCATCTATAGAAAGGAATCTAAAAATAATAATAAAAAGCTGTACCAATGTCTGCATTCATCTGAAAGACCACATAAACAATGTGGGGTTTTTTTACTTTTGAAATGAGAAATATTTTTGTACCTTTTCTTATAAAATCTTGGTGTCCAGCAGCACTGTAGATTCTCTGTCCAACAGCAATAATTTCGTACAGATGATACAAGGTCTCTGCCACAGTCTGCTCCCCAGACCACATTTTCAAGCCTGGGATTGATTCTAGACTGCAAGGCTGGACAACAGAATGGAAAGTCTATTTGGGGGAAAAAACATCCATGTGTCTTTTGTGCCAATGAGCTATGAATGGCTAATAGAGAAGAGAAAAACATTAAAGTCATGAAGACCAGAGTAAATAAACTTGAGCTCTTCATCACTTCACTCTTTTCTTTCTTTTATCTGCCATCACAGTGGAAAGCATGGCAGGCATCACCCTGCACCTCCTGGTCCCCAGGTGCCTCCTCAGTCATTAATATGCCATGGCTGTGCATGTGATTTTCAGTAATGCTGCTTACATATTTAAAATCCATGCCTGAATGGTTTTAGCTGGCACTGAGTTACTATCATCTGAGATTCTTGGAATCGTGGCAGAAAACTAGATTAGCAAGTTTTACTCAAATCAGCAATTTGTACAATCCATTATCCATTTGTGGCCAGGTCCTTGTACAAATAAGCAGTTCAACAGAGAGCAAAAAAAAGATGCTTTGAGCTTGTGCTCTCCCTGCTCTGTGGAGCCTTTTAGAGTTGTACAATGGCACTTCTGATCACGGACTGAACTGGAAGGGATGTGTCTGCTCTCTGCCCACCATACACACAATGTAAGTGTCGTTCCCTTTGAAGAAGAGTTACAAGCTCCTCATGGCAGGCTCTGTAAGGCTCAAGGACATTGCTCTTCCCTCTCCAGTTAAGCACACTGCCATCTCCAGACCTGTGGTTGCTCTGATGGACTGACAGACTCTGGCTCAGCTGAGAGCAGCTGGGGAGCTTATCAGGAGCTTCTCAGTGCACAGCAGCTCCTCTCCCCATGCAAGAGCAGTCAAAGCCTTGGGGTTCGTGCAGAGGCAGGGCAAGGAGAGGGCTAGGAGAGGAACAGAAAGACTCAGAGCAGGCTCTTGCTGCTTTCACTAAAGATGCTGACATGAATCTGAATGAATGAAGTGCTGTGAAATGCAGGCATGGTCAGGCTGGGGCAGAGGTGAAGGCCAGAATCTCTGGTGACCATGGTGTGGGTGAGAGGTGGCTGTGGGCAGGCAAAGCCTCTCTGCACAGACATGGTTTCTGCATTATCCTCCTTGTGTCTGCCCTGGATGCCACCACCCCGGGGAGTTAGGGGGAAAGTCACTGTCCTAGCACTTCTGAGGATTTCTTCTTCCAGTCCCTCCCCATAGCTTCCAGGGTGACAAAGCCACAATATTCATACTGTAACATAAAAAGGCAATTTTAAAGTGACAGAAATCTTTACAAAGTTTAACTCATTCTGTATCAAGTGCTGCCACTGCATTACTCTTTGACCCAGTAATTCCTTCTCAGTAATAAACTTAGGTGATAGTGTGATAAAACATCCCCAGTTGCAGCTATTTCACTTTAATTCTCAATACTGGCATAGTAAACCTTGCTCACAGCCCAAGTAATTAAAGTTCCATTGTGACCATATGGCTTTCCTGCATTTGATATCTAATTAACCTCCACATAGCCATTTGTTGGTTTTGTTTTTTTCTTTTCTTTATATGTTATGAGAAGGTGAATAGCAATACATACTCCAAATGACAAACTGCCCACCTCAGCAGGAGCAGAGAAATTTGTAGACTCCTGTCATCACAGTGCCTCACTTGCACCTGCCTCCTTCTGGAGGAGAGAGTCATTTACACCAATTTATTGTGCCAAACTGCTGCTATTCTCACTTCATGATGTTCAGAATCACTGATCTAAACAGACCCAGGATTTGCCCACTTTCTGCTCATATCACAACACTATTAAGAGCTGTCATGCATGGACATGCAGCTGGAGAAGTTCTTCTTATTTCCTGGCAGTTTTAATAGTTTAAATAGTTTCTTAGTACCATGTATAACACCACTCTTAATGTAAGAGTAGAATAAAATATTCTTAGCAGATTACTGCTCTGCTATGTAGAGGGCTCTATGTTTTGTGATCACAGAACCTGTTCTTAAATTAGCAGAACAAGATCCCTGTTTAGCTGTACTGATCCTCTAACTCTTTCTACAAAATTAGTCCTAGCAACCTCATGAAGTGTATTTACACTTTACCATTCATGGCAAAGGCTCATTACTCAAGGCTGAGCTTCCTCAGTTATCAAAATGCATTAGGCATTTCAGGGGCAAGAATCCAGCTGCAACATCAGCTTTTCTTTTTTTCCTTTCCTTTCCTTTCCTTTCCTTTCCTTTCCTTTCCTTTCCTTTCCTTTCCTTTCCTTTCCTTTCCTTTCCTTTCCTTTCCTTTTCCTTTTTCCTTTCCTTTCCTTCCTTTCCTTTCCTTTTCCTTTCCTTTCCTTTCCTTTTTCCTTCTTCCTTTCCTTTCCTTTCCTTTCCTTTCCTTTCCTTTCGTCCTTTCCTTTCCTTTCCTTTCCTTTCCTTTCCTTTCCTTTCCTTTCCTTTCCTTTCCTTTCCTTTCCTTTCCTTTCCCTTTACCTTTCCTTTCCTTTCCTTTCCTTTCCTTCCTTTCCTTTCCTTTCCTTTCCTTTCCTTTCCTTATTTCCTTTCCTTTCTTCCTTTCCTTTCCTTTCCTTTCCTTTCCTTTTCTCTCTTTTCCTTTCCTTTGCAGGGGTTTGTCCTGGCTCACCCTGGCTGTGTCTCCCTCACAGGTCCAAGGAGCTCTCAAGAGGCAGTGGACCCAGTACAAAACCCAGTGGGGCCAAAGGCGCCGTGAGCACTGCTCCACCCGATCTACCTCCTACACTGCCACGTCCATCACAGAGGTGCCTGTGTACCTCTACCATCACGATGCCAACAATGAACAGTTGAATGGGAGATACCTAGAGGACTCTGAACTCGTTGCATTAAAATCTGGAGAGACATCTGCCTAGCTGAGCACCTACAGCCGCTGCAAACACATCGTTTCATGTTCTGCTTGTGAAAAAATTGGGGAGAAGGGTGGGAGGCTGTGTCAGAGTGCAGGCCCAGGCAGAAGGACACACCCTGTTCAAACCACACCAACCTCTGATGACAGTGATGGTAGAGGGAGTGTGATGCAGACCTGGAGTAGCATTTGTACCTGTGCACTGCAGCAGGGAGTGAACATGGGCCTGCCCACCAGGCTGCATAATCTCCACATCTCCTGATACCATCTGACATTTGTAACACCCCCAGGTAGCCAATAGCAAATAGGAAAGAAAGAACCAATATGTGGCAATTGGAAACTTTCAGCACTTTTTGCTTTTGGTACTTTTCCTTAACACTAGATTTTAAACCATCAACTTTCACAAAGTGTAACTGACTTGGAGTCCTTTATTTTTCACTTTTAATGAGATTGATGACTGCTTAAAAGATTTCACACATGCAAGACAAATCAAACATGTGAACAGAAAGTAATTCCAAAGTATTGAAATCTTGATGCTTTCCAAAAATGCCACAAAATATTACCATCCCCAAAGGATACCCCAAAATATTATCATCCCATTAGCAGAGGCATAAGTCAAATTAAGGTGAAATAGTTATTGCATACTGAGATCTCAAACACCCTCAGAGAAACAGATCCATTCTTCAGGCTTAATGACACAAGTTCTGAAGGTGTCTCAAAATAGATTTTGTTTAACAATACTGGTAGTTCAAGAATATTTATTTACAGGAAAAATTGTCACTCTATTACTCTGCCCAGGAACTCATCATTAAGACACAATTCTCTTACTCTGAATAAACTGTGAAATTTCTTTGATAACTATGGTTTAATTCAGTAGGCATTCTGAATTGAGTGCTAGATGAATGCTTGTCTCTGTTATAAATTTGTGATCATGGCAGCAAATGCCATGATCACAGCAAATGCTTCCATGAAAGAAATCAGGACCCAATATCTTAGGACAGGAAACATCTAATTTTAGAATCTGATTGCTCTCTAGAGTTTCTTGTCGTTAGATAGTCTTGCCAAAAACCTTTATAACCTATTTTTGCTACAATTGAAATTAGCAGACAAATCCCTGTTAACTTGGATGAGCAATGAACAACTCTTAGTGCTCAGGAATGAGTTACACAATACAGTTCAGTGTAGACTCCAAAAACATGAGGCCATTTCCTCCACAGTGATCTGAAACCATTTTTAAATATTGTATCCAGCCAGGCCGATTTTTCCTTCCCTGACACCACCAGATCCTAAGCTTTACCCTCAATTTGTAGATTTTAAATGGAAGAAAAACCTACGTGTCTAGCTACATGAGTGACCATCTCACTGGAAAAGTCCCTTCCAGGACTGAGCTCACGAGGAGGAGCTGCAGAGCCAGCACTGTGAGGAGGGACAGATCTGCCTTGTCCATACAGGAGGCAATGCCTTGCAGGGAAGGAGGCTGCTCTGTTCTCACCACCAGCACCTGCACCAGCTGTGCATTACCACATCCCCAGAGTGAGAGGAAGCTGCTGGCTCTGCCACTGTAGAACAAAAAGAGGAGCTGGGGAACAAGAGGAATGCTCTGCTGGCGGTGCAGATCATCACACGGTCAATCCAGCAGAACACTTACAAGAAAATACCATTGTGTGTGTTTGTTCAAGCCACATGCCTATTTTTCAGACTTCAAGGAATACAAAGACAGCTATTTTTTCTAACAGTATTTCTCATATTGTTATTTCTACTCTCACCAGTGAACAATAGGAAATGGAGGAGTCAGTTATTAAGTGGCTCTGCTATGAATCTGTATTATTTTGAATAGCTTTAGGGCACACTGCACTTCCCAGGAGGGCTGCAGAAGGCATTCCTGCTTTCTAAAGACACAGATGAGCTGATTGTAAAAGAAATGTGCATAATATAGAGAGTTTAATAACGAACATGTTGGTTCTAATAATGTACATGTTTACAACGTGTAAGTGCAAGTTGTTTCACAGTCAGTTCCGTTCATGTGGATGTACAAAATGGAAATGCTTTGCCATTATATTGATTGTTTTCTTTCTTTGCTAATGATATTTTCTTGCTCTGTTTAGTAGAGTGCTCTGAAAAGTCAAATTCAGGACCTGAGGTTTAGGATACTGTTTGCAGCTTCGGTGCGCTTGTGGCAGTCTTTTTGGAAGTTTTGGCTTCAGTCAAGGGATGATGATTTCCAGTCACAAAAAATACATACACACTGAATTTAGGGCTGTCATCACACTTGGATTTTGCAGGAAAGGCTGAGTTTTAAAGGTACTTACTGAGTAATTTCTAATCAAAATATTTTCCAATGGGAAATGTTGTTTTTCTTCATCTCAAGATGGTTTGAAATGTCATCATTGCACACATAAGGTACATTTTATTCTCTGCTTTATAAATAGCACCATACACTAGTGACAATAATATTGAGAATGCTGATACTATCTCAATAATTCCTATTTTGACAGTAGGGTGGTTTGACTCTAATGGATTTCACAAGAAGAGAAGAAACATGTAATTAATGTATCAGTGTATCAAAAAGTACAGAAGGAGCTGACATTTGAATCAATGGATTCAAGGTATACTTTAAGATGAAAGCAACCTCACATTTATCAGCTCTGCAGTATCTGTTTCCTCTCAAACATCACACCCAACACATGAAAACCTAGTTTAGTGAGCATTTGCTCTGGCAGAAGGTTTTGTGTGGTTGCTCTGAGTGACTAAATCTATCAGGAAGATAGATTTAGCTGGATGCTGGTTGTTTTCCTTTACGAGGTACAGAAACACAGCACAAATTAAAATATTTGTTGTGGCATGGGATGTTGAAAGTAAGAGTTGAGTTTTATTTTATTTACTTAATAAATATATTTTATCTGAAATAAAACAGCAACAAAAGTACAGACTATTTTCTCTGCATTAAAATTGTTAGCAATAATACTACCTTAATTAAAACACTACAAAGGGCTCATTTAGCAAAATAACTCTGCTTTGGGATAAGAACAACCCTGCAAATGTGGTGAAGTTCTATTCTCTTCTCCCATTTTTTGCCAGCCTCAATAAACAAAATATGAGCAGATTTACAAAGATGGACATCTGAAATACTGAAAATGTGAAGGTACCTACATTTCCACTGCCAGGAATTTTAAAGGTTTGGTGTGTCTTTGTAAAGCTAAGTACTTCTCAAAAATTTGGGGATTTGTAACCTAAAAGTCATTTGAACTGGAACAGAAATTGACCCCAAGACAACGAGAATCTACAGTATGAACATGCCCTCTCTGCCCTCTACACAACTTTTTATGTACTTCCAGAGGGATCCCAAATCTGCATTTAAGATCCCCTTTACTGAGCATTCAGAGCATAATTGAGTAAATAAATTAAATCTCAGCATCACAAATACAGATCAGAATGTTGCCCTCATGCTTATACAGGACAGCTGTTTGAACCAGTGAACCCCAGGGTTGAGAAGGCACCCACTGCTGAGCTTGTCACATTGCTGCAGCAAAAGGAAGCACTGGGGAAATATGACTAACCTGGCTGTGGTATTGTGAGTCCCAGAAGACACAAATGAGCACAGTCAGAACTGGGATGATTTAGGCCTGGCTCACCTGCCTTGGCATAGGGACTATTTAGATGACCTGAATCCCTGTCAAAACTTATTTTCCATGATTTCATAGCAGCAAAGATGAGCACTGTGCTCTGCTGGGGCAGGAAGGCATTTAACTCTCCTTGTATGCCATTTAAGATTTTCTTTATAATCCAATTTCAGTACTTCACAAGCCTGTCTTTAAAAGAAACCATTATCTTCAGCCAAATTTTAAAGGACATCTGCATCTATTTTAAGACTCTGGTCCTTTTTCTCTCACTGCAAGCAAAAGCAGCTTTGAGAAATGCTCAGGAAATGCACAGGTTACTCTGTGTAATGTGCAATGTGTGCCCATGTGTGACTACATGTAACCCAAGTGCTGGTGATGTTGGTTTGCATAATAAGGTTAGGGAGATACTGCTCCTTCCTTCATGCTTTGCATTTCTCTCCCCCTCAGTATCACTATCATGAGAGGTGTTTATTTCCCAGTCTGTGCTTTCTACACATTTTCAGGAGAAATATTTTTCCTTTATAGTTTGCAACTTATTCTGACTTGCTCTTGGTCCAAGATGTACTCACCAAAATCAGACTGGAAAATGTGCATTCTGATCCAAACCAGATTATAGAATTCAGGTGCTTGGCCCACACTTATTTTTAAAAACTACCAACCCACACACTGGAATTATGGAAATAGTAGGTGCAGATTTAGAACTAAGTTAAGGATAAAAGTCTGAGCATACAAACTAAGTATCTTTAGAAGCAGAGTAACATTATCTTTTTTACTTTTGACAGAACACAATCCTGTTATTTAAAAACATTTTTAAAAATAGAAAAAATCTAAACAGATCTTGACAAGTTGAAAGCTATATAAAAGACACCTATAAACCAACCATCTGGAAAGCCTAGATAGCATACATACATATGAATTTAAGTACAGTAAATTATTGTAAGAGCTGTGTTAGGATAGAAAGTGATTCATCATCCCAAAATGCACAAAATCTAAGTCTTGAGTGGGAGAGACTGCAGGTCAGACAAGATTTGTTGCCTCCATCAAGTGTCTTTTTGTTTTGTGGGGGCTCCATATGGAACACAAACATCCCACTCCCATCCCAGATGTGTTCATGATGACAATGATTGGGACCAGAGACATTGTCTACGCTGCATTTCTCAGCCTCATAAACCAGCAGAGAGATGATGAAAGGGGCTGACTGGGAGGAGAGCAGGAGCAATCTCTTTCCCAGCTGCATGGCAATGCTGGGTTATCTCACTAGCATAAGACCCTGTTGTGGAGAAGGCTGACCCTAGACCAGGCAGCTCCTTGGTATGGAAAACCTTTTAATTTCACTTTACCCTGGGTAACACAGCACAGCAGTAATTCTCACTGACTTCAGCAGAGTGGCTAAAGGCAGGATTTCTCCCTCTCTAATTTTAGAGGCTATTTAAATATCAAGCAAACACTGAAAATGGTTGGTGTAATACAGTATCACCTGCGTATTTGACAGCAAGATCCTGGTTCATCTGTTTTATGCTACATATGCTACCTCCTTAAGGTAACAAGATACTATTTTTATATTTCCCTGGGTTTTTCTAGTGAAATGTTTGATCTCCGTTAGCACCGTGTTTATATGTGCTACATGTATTTGACAAACTTCACAGATTACTTGGCAACTAACATATATTTTACTTGCTACATTTATAGAAATAGTTGCTTATATGAAAGGCTTGACATGTAACAGCTTCCAGAAGATCACAACAAAAAAAAAATGTATGCTGACCACATAGAAAAACCTTGGTGGAAACCCCTTGTATCCTACTTGTATCCCCTTGTATCCTGTATCTTATCCCCTAGTTATTTCTTTAGTTTTGAGCAAAGAGGGCAATATACCTCACTCCAGATGGTATCACAAGGCTGATCAGCACTATATTGTATAGATAGGCATTTCTGTGGGGTACACAAGGAGTTGTACAGCTTTTCCCACTGACCATTGCAAGGACATGAACTTCTCCCACTGTGTATACATGTGCAAGATACCTTTAGGTATGTGCACCACCACAATGAATACCCCTCCCAAGAGGAGGTGGGAGAGAGTTCTGCAAAATTTAAACAGCCTGTGAAATAATATTCATGAAGAAAGAGGCCATATCTCCAGTTCAGAGACAGAATTATCAGTGTAGGCTTTCACATGGAAGGAATTCACAAGAAATAGCTGCTTTTAATGTGTCAATCTATAAATGGTCATAGTCCATATTTCTGCCTGCTGCAGACTGTGCAGGCAAACTTAACAAGTTCAGGCCCACAACATATGAAGAGGAGGTAGCTTAAGAAAAGGTTCTTCTTATTATATTATCCTACAGGCTTTTTTCTTTTATTATCTTTTGGCATATATCAAATACTAACTTACAAGGACCTAGCCACTGTGCTCATGATTGCCTCTCCAGCAGCAGAAGAAAGGTGTCCCTCTGGGGAGGCTGCAGCAATTTCATAAGAATTATGGTGAGAGCATATCCAACACAAAGTAGTCTTCAATTTTGAAAGAAGAGAGTACACAGATTTTTATCTTAATCCTCTGCTGTAAAATTTCTTTCAATGGGAGATTCCTTGGGAAGTCAGAGTTAGAAAGGATGTGAAAGGACAAAAGGTTGTTCCAGATGTGCCATCACCTACACAAGTACTGTCATATATATGATGAATAGTTTGTCACCATTTGTCAGGTTTTGGTAAATTAAAAAAAAAAAAAAAAAAAAAAACCTAAAAAAAAGACCACCCCAAAAAATAGAACATTTTCCTCCTTTCTAGCTATAGCCCATGTAGAAGTAACTTGGCATCAGCTTTTTTTATACCTCAGGATGTCATGAGCAAAGAGCTGCTTTTCAGACATTTGTTTTATATTACACAAGTAATAACACTCTTCAGTGCAGAATGGTGTATCAGTTACCAGCAATGCACTTCAGCAAAATAAATTAATAAGGACAAAGAAATAAAATAAATATGCTTGATGCTACATATACAGTCATCACAAATTAGCAATATACCTTCAGTAATCAAAATACATACAATAAAATCTGGATATAATTTAAACAATCCCATAGGTACATAAGAAGTTTTCCCCTCTATTTTTTGTAATCCCTGTCTACATAGAATATTACTCTATGTTCGTGGCAGGAAAGGTTTATGCAATTAATTTTTATTGGATGATGCTTGAAATGCATGGGTCACAAAATTGAAAAAGTTTGAAAATGTAGGAAAAATTCCCATATTGACAAATCTGAGGCACATTCATAAGCCACAAACTCCTTGATATGAATGAAAAGATAGTTGTAATTGAATTATCAGGGCTGCAAATGTGTGGGGGCTGCTGTTGTCTCTTCAGGCCATTCCCCCAAAGAGCTGTGGAGGTTGATCAGAGAGCAGGGCTGGAGGAAACAATGCAGAAGTTAAGCCTTGCTCTGACACTTCCTTTCACAGTAGATACAGGAAGATGAGGCTCTGGAAGGGGTATTTAGAGACTCTGGAAATCTTGGTCTGCTCCAAGGCAGACCAGTCAGGCAGTGCCTGGTGGGATCCATGTCCAATCACTCTTTCCTAGTTTATTTTACATGTTGCACAGAAATTGTTTAGGTGCAATTTCTTTGTTGTAGAACTGAACCTTTGGGAAGTTGGGTTTATGAGAGGCTTCTTTCTGCAATTAAAGTCTGACTTATTTTAAAACTGTTGGAATGGTTTCTTTTAAGATATTCTGATACGAATTAATACTAAACCACTAGTTCTTAAACTGTTGGATTATCCTCATTCCCTCAAAAGCTTTCTTAAAATCTCTGACAGATATGAGATACTAGAATAATAACATTAAAGAAAAATCTACTAAAATCAAACAAAACCCTGTGGTTAAGGCACTGGACTGCATGGACTCAGCAGACTTGTGTTTGGGTCATGTCCCTGCCACAGACTTACTGTGTGGTCCTGAGAAAATTATTGCAAACCAAGTGCCAGACTCACTGAATCCACTGAAACTTCCACTGACAGATTTAGGGGCCTAAATTCAAAATTGAGACCTTTCCTTCAAGCATGTTTTCATTGGTAAAAATTCCCAACCTGCCAGACCATCTTATTGTAGATGCATCTAAACTGTCTCTAAGTCCTAATCAATGTTCACACAAAGGTTAGTGGGGAAAGGCTGTCCCTTCATCCCTGCAAATAACATATTCCTGTCTGACCTGGATTTCTTCTTTCTGACAGGAGTTTTGTACCAAAACCTCCTCCTTCACAACAGTGCTCAGTCATAAGCACCAATTAGTTTCTTCCCCATGGTTAGTGAATTTTCTTGAATACTTAAAATATTTTAGAGAGTTAAAAGGAAATAAGTTCAATAATTTCTTCTGAAAGAAGCCTGTTTCAAGAGGACCCTCTAGCATGTCCTGATGTAGAGACCACATACATGCATGTATTTTTTCACATGTAATGCAAAACACCTACACAGAGTCTATACCTGTAGTTCCAGTCATCTGACTGGGGTTTAAGTGATGCAATTTCGGGCTACTGTGCTGAGGCATAGCTGATATATTGCATATATGTAGCCTAGATATACTGCACATATTTTTAAATGTCAATACATTTGAGAGAGCTGAACCCTTCTCCATTAATAAGGTCCATCTCCATATAAATGTTAAAAAAAAGGGAAATTAAAAGAGTGTATCAAATGCATGTAACACATGCAGTATTATCTGAAGGCTTTGTAATCGAACTTATGAGTTCATTTCCTCCATTTCTGGTGTAAAATTCTCTTTCCGTTCAACGAGGCAGTTTCTCCTGTGCCTACCACCAGTGACCAATTTACTAAGAAAGTTAAAATCTTCTTTGTGTCACAATGACCTGATGAACCCACCTCTGTTTGTACAAGGGCAGAATGGACATAGGCAAGGCATTCCTGCCTTGTGTGTGAATGCCAGCAGCCCTCAGAAAGACAAAACCCAAAAGGCCTTTCCCAGACTGCTTCACTAATATCAAAAATATCAGCTCTTCAGCAGAATTTAATTTGGGCAGAGGTATTTATCAATCTTCCAGTAGAGACCCCCTTCTGAAGCAATACTTCACTTTAGATGAAGCACCACCAATTAGCAGTATAGTCAATAACATTAGGCAATTGTACCTGCATGGGAGACTGTGGTGTTCAAACGTGTCCTAAGAATATCCTCATTCAGCCAAGGCACAAAACCTTTCAGTGGCACTTCCCAAATACAGTTGCATTTGTTATTTTGCTCATGCACTAAAAACCTGCTCAGGAGAGCCTGGACCATTGCTACTTGTCAGATTCATTGGGCTGGCAAATGTATTTCACAGATAGATGCTTTCTTGGCATCTTGGTACATTCTGTATCTAAACAATATCAGCAAGGAAATAGGTAGGAAACCTTTTTATTTTCATATTCCTTGCACAAATTACAAGATTCTGTAAGCAGTTACACATTATCTGCCTTAGAAATAGAAAGTCTTCCTCACCTGGGGGACAAAGGCCCAAGAGAGACACAAGTGTCTGTCTTGGGAGGAGTTTTAAGGAAATTAGACAAGAAAGGTCAGGTCTGATAGAGAAGCGCCAAACTGTTGTCTTTGACAGTATTATGTTAAAAGTAATTGCTTGTCAGCAAAATTCCATTTTCATTGTGGGAACTCTCCTCCACATCTTCAGACACTTACTTTCCTTCTCAAGGGTTCTCATTTCTCCTGGTAGCAAAGCACCCATTGCCCATACAAACAGATCTCATTCCCAAGGATATTTTTCTATAATGTTCCATGTAGTTCTGAGCTGAAATGCAGAATAATGGTGTGTGTCAATGCACTTTAAAAGCAACAGCCAAAAATGATTGCTGCATTTACAAATCCAAAACCACTCTGCTTCACACAGAATTTTGTACATTTCTCTGCTGTTTTCAGATATTGCTCTGAGAGTCTTCTCTGCCTGGCTCTTGAGTGTGAATGGATTTTGTAATGACAAAAATGTCTCTGCCAAACATTTTTGCTGATATGAATTTCAAGGGCATAGGTAAGGAATGATTTGTGTTCAGGCTGTATGACACTGACATTTAGAATGGATATGAACTCTTTAACAGAAAAAAAAAAAAAAAAAAAAAAAAAAAAAAAAAGCCTAGGTATTCAAATATGGTTTAGTACCATGGATTTCTAAAATTCATATAAGTAGGGTCTCAATCCTAGAAAATTTTATCTCTGCCTCTTGTAGGTCAAATGTCTGTACTCTTGGTTGTTCTATTAAATATCACACAATTTCACAATGCCATGTGGCACAGCTTGAAAAGGTTATCAAAGTTATGTCAGAGCAATAGTCTCCAAACCAAGACTCTGGTCCTAATGGTGTAGGAGCAAGGCAGTGAATACTTCTGCAAGTCTAAATTTCACCCCACAAATAATCTGCCATAGCAAGATGCATTCATAATAGATCCACACCTCTATTGTGACTGCAGCCATTGCCCACTGCCCCCAAATAGCCACTTTATTTCTCCTAAAAGCCTAAAATATTCCTGTCCATTAAAGCCTTGAGAAATTGCCAGTTTCATGCTGGAAAGTCTCCATCCTTTTGCCATTCTCTGGCTAATGTAGCATGAATGAATGGGACATTCCATCTCTGGTGGAAAGTGTGGTTTTGTCACCCACTGGCAAGAACCCCAGCAGTAAAAGTTTTGGTTAATGTCCATCAGCTGTCTTTAGGTTTGGAGTCCATCTCCACCATTGTGTTGTGAGAGATCCAGAATAGACATGGACTAAGAGCAATTTTCCTGCAGTTTTCTGTTTTCTCAAAACCGAGTTTTGCTGGATGTAGCATCTTGGAAAATATATTTGAAATCAACAGAGTTTTGCTATTTTTGTTGCACTTCAAAAAACACAGCTCATTGAATTCCTCAGGAAACATACCTGATTAAAGCCAAGTTTCAGTGTGGTCAAATTAGAAGCAGCTGAAATATTAAACCTGAATTTCCAAGATGGAAACTACAATAAGCAAAATTCAATGTTGCAGTTGATACTAAGAAGAAACTGGGATTAAAGAGCTACAATGGACTATGGTGGTAGAATATATTCATTCTAGTTGCATTTTTGCACAGAATTCAAAATGCAAAATTCATATCAGAATCAAATTTGGGAATTTTTCTAACAAAATAATTTTTCATTTCTTCATCTCTATCTTTCAGAAAACTTTCATCCTTGTTCAAATTCTCTGCTACAACTGACTCTATTAAAACATGGTTTGAAAGTGCCAGGATTTCCAGAAGTCTTGTACATGAGCAGGGTCACCTCATTCCTTGGATTTCTTGCTGAGAACATGCCCTATTGGATTCATTTTTCTCCTGAAGGAAGATGTTGGTAGTGGAGAAAATTTGTCTTCCTGTTGGCTGGGCTGGTTCTGGTGCCAGGTTCCCACTGCCCTGAGGGAAGGGTTGGGTTGGGATTGTTGTTATTTCTTTGCTGGTGATGGTTCTGGGCTTACACAGCTGTAGGGCAAAATGTGAAGGGCAAAAAGTTTCCCTCCCAGTCCCAAACAACAGATATTAGAGTGACACTTGGCAAAAAAAAAAAAAAAAAAAGAAAAAACAAAACCAAAAAGCAAAAGCAAAACCAAACCAAACAAAATAAAACACAGGCAAACAAAAAGAAACCCCAAAACAAACCAAAAGAAAAGAAAAGACACCAGAGCTGGGGATATATATTAAATCCCTGCAAGCAACAAGTTTTTCTAGAGATAGTATTTGCCCCTTTAATTACAGCAGCACAAAACAAGAAAGAAACTCTATTGCAAACATCTTTTCTAGCTTTTCTTGCTATAAAATGTGTGCTTTGGGGCAGTATACTATATGTTAGGAGGTTGCTTCCTTTCTTAGGTTTGGAAGGGTTTCATAAAAGGAGCATCAGAGCCCAAGCAGAAGTCATAAGTAACCTCCTTAAAGCTGAGAAAACCCCACTGAGCCAGACACAGAGGGATTTGGAAAGTTATAATTTTTCTGACCATCCAACTTTAACTGAAGATATAGAAGTTAGCATGTTTGAATTCATCTACCTTTGAAAACACATGGGCTCCAAGTGGATCCTGTTTCCTATATAAAAAGCCAGGCTAGAAATCTTTCAAATCCCACTTGTTTAGAGACAACATGGCTGCATGAACAAAATGTTGATCAAGCTTATGTCATTCTGTTTTTCTTTTGTTTGAGTTAGAAATGTCTCTAAAGAATCCAGAAAACACTTCTGTGCATCCAGATTTTTTAGCAGCATTTTTTGGGTTTACTCTTAACTGATTTGGTTTTGGTCTTTATACCAATGGCCAGTAGGGACAGAAAATTCTGAAATTTGCTGTACTCCTCCCAAATATGCAGCTCACAGAGTCCTTCACTGCTCTTAGCCATCTTTCAGGTTCTGTCTAAGCTGTGATTGAGACAATAATAGTCTTTATTATGATTATTACTTATCTAAGGGTTTTCATTGCCAAAAGATCATAGGTGATGGCTAGAAGTGTTTTTATCTGGGTACAGCAAGGCAAAGCCAAGAGGAGAGTGTTCTATGAAGAGCTCAGGAGTCTGTCCACAGACATTGTTTTCACAGCACATTCTGAAATCACACAGGGCAGGTGAGAAAAGGGCTGATGCCCTGGCATGGGATACTTCCTACTTTGAGGAATTCAGCCTGCAATGCACAGGAGTAATGCAAGGCAGGAAAAAAGAGATCTGTTTTGTTACAAATATATTTATATTTACTCATAGATGTGTGTGCCTCTCACCCCAATGACAATGGATGCCAGGAACTTTCTGTGTTTGGAGCAGCAAAGAAACCAGGAGTCAATCAGGCTTCTATGCAGCCAGCTAGCCTCAGAATGGAGAAACAGGTTTGTGTTGACTAAAATGGCATTTGATGTAGTGAAGCTTTTTTTTTTTTTTTTTTTTTTACAATAACCATTTTATGAGAAGTTTGTTTCTTTGTTTATGTTGGTTTTGTTTGGAGCTGTTCTTAATTGTTCTGTACCTTGGAAACAAGGAGCTCACAGCCCCTGCAGTGGAAGGAGGAGAGCCTTACCTGCAGAGTCCCGCCCAGCATGCAGCTTGGTGTTTTTCCACCTGATGTGATTTGTTTTACTAAAGTGCCAGAAGAGGTTAACACTTCATTAACATATTCCACATCTTCTTTAAGAAGCTTTTTTGTTCTTTTTTAAGATCTCTTACTTCCTAATTAATTTCTCTGTCATCTTTTTTTCAGTGTGCCTCAGCCAGGGGAGTATAATCTTTAATGAATTAAACAATATCTTATTTATGTCTTAGGCCTCCAACTATATTGGATGTTAATTTGGATTTGTGCTAAACTAGTCCAGCCTCCTCTTAGGCAAGATTTCTTATCTAGAAATAACATCATTTGTTAATACATAGTTTAAGGCAATTATAAAAGTAGCTGATGGGAAAACCTTGCATTGCCTTTTCTTTCAGAGAAAATGCAAAATAGATCTGCTTCTGGTGTTTAATTTCCTTTGTACTGAGCAATGAACTGTGAACATCTTTCCTCAGTAATGGTCAGGAAGAGGAAAGCCCCTTCACACCAATAGACCCAAGGCAGCAAGAGAAAAACTGATTCCACCTGTGAAAGAAGGTGGGGCTGCAAAAGATGAGCACGGAGAAAAATGCACAGTAAATTGAAACCTCTGCCTCTGTTAAGGCATTTTGTTTGGTGTTTCATACTCCAATATTCAAGCTCAGCTTTTGAAGGCATTTCATATCCTAATCATACAGGCTCCAAAGAGAAAGGGAGTTTCACAGGCTCTCATGCAGCAAAGAGGAAGGAGCAACTGTTACATAGTCATCTGGAAGACAGGCTTAAAAATTTATCACTAAAGACTTAGAAACAGGTTTTTCTCCCTGAAAATAAAATGTGTTGTTTTTTCAAAGCTTCTCTTTTCATTTCTTTTCCAGTTGAAAACCCCAGCAAACCACTCATTCTCCATTTCCCACTATCACGAAATCTGGATGCTTGATTTCTAACATAAATGTTCTACACTTTATGGCAAAAGGCCTCACTCTCCAGAATTTCACTGACATGAAAACTTCAGCAAATGTTCTAATCACAAATCTCTTAGCTATGCCTTCCAATCTATAGTTCCAAACAATTACAGCTGCCAATATCAGCAAAATAAGCCTCAGAGATAAAATAACTATTGATTTCTATAACAGTGATGCACAGGAATTTTACATATCTGCAACTGACGACTGAAACAGTGAGGATCTATCAGGATTGAAAGGCTGAGACTCAGCATGAATGACCCTCTTAATTACCCACTTGACTAACTGGCTGTCTGCAGTTTGCTGCTGTCTCCATTTTCAGGAGCCTGAGTTAACTGAAACATGTCTCCCTGTAATAGCCATGTTATAAATTCACTGAAGATCCAGAACAGACCAATAGGACCAAAATTAGTTCAGCTTCCAAGCTCTGAAACCAAGGAGGTTGTTGAAAGAGCTCTAGAAATTATTATTCCCACGTTGTCTTATCTTCCTCCTGCCAGATGTGGCTGCCCCCACAGCTGATACATCAATATATCCTTTTCCTGGCCACCATTAAATCAAACTACCATCAATTTCAGGGCTCTGGCTAAGCTGCAAAAACTGTCTCTGATTTAGGGACTGCACCCTTTAGGCCTGAAAATTATTGCCAACACACTAAGTGATACACAGGATTAAAATGTATTCTATGAATTTTCTGTCAAATAAGGTTCAAGAAAACTGAAGCTATGCATAGCTATATTTTCCTTTCAGTCATTTTGCTACAGGTACAAATAACACAAGCAGAATATCTAATTCTAGAAATAAAACTATACATTGTTTAGTATATGCTATAAGAGAATCATATTATATGAACCTATTTTTAATCATCTAACCAAACTAGTAGACTCTTAATCCTATGCCAGAAGGCTGATACAATAATTATTTTGGTTTTATGCTCCAAATCCCTATAATTTGGAAAACAAATAGTGGCAGCTACTCTTATTCAGAAATCTTTCTGAGGAAGCCAATAAACAATATTCATCCTTGGTAACAAAACAGACAGTATTCACCACAAAAATGTGCTCACCATGAAAGTAAACAACAAATGAAAATTCTTGTATGATTGCCTTGTATAAATAAAGGAAAAATATTTGTGCAGGTCTTAGAAAGAAAGGAACAGGAATTATGTGTTTCCAGAAGTTTTTAGTGGCTTTGGATTACTGCAATTAGAATTCCCCGACTTGGATCTTTTTTTTATGGTTTTCATAGGTCAAATTCTCAACAAACTCTGGGTACATCTCAACAAAGTTGGGTACATCTGCTTTGAAGGGTGTCACAAGGAAGATGAAATAGAAATAGAAATAATAGAAATAGAAATAGAAATAGAAATAGAAATAGAAATAGAAATAGAATTTGTCAATATACTATATATGAATATAGCATTATTATGAATTATAAAACATAATTTGCAATACAGTACAATATTATATAATTTGGAACAAACATTTGCAAATCCAGAGGGGAAAAACCCTCATCAAATTCCAGCTAGAATGTCACTTTGGAGAAGGATGCTCAGAGAGAGAGCCAGGGTAAGGCAAAGAAGAGAACTGCAGAGTAATTTACCAGCCTTGCTGCCAAGGGCTGCAATTAAAGTGAGAATCAGGATTTCCTCCAGAATCACAGAATGGTTGGGGTGGGAAGGGATTTAAAGATCATCTGGGTCCCACCTCCCTTTCACCAGAGCAGGTTGCTCAGCACCCCATCCAGCCTGGCCTCACTGCCCAAGCAGCTCTCTCAGCAAGCTGGCAGCTTTCTCAGCAGCTCCCTGCTCAAATCCTGCTTTGCTGCAGGATGGGACAAATGTATCCATGAGCAATTTCTGTGCTATTTCTGAGCAGGTGGAAATAAGCACCAGCACTTTCTTTGGTTGTTGAGCCCTGGAGAGTTTTACTGCCTTATGTAAGGCTTCTGGGTACCATCAGGGAAAAGTATCACAAATGAGACTGGGGAGGAAAAAGTCTGTAAATTTGTATTGCTGTTTTTATGGGGAAATGAAAATACACATAAAAATTAGAGTATTTTATTTCATGGGCATGGCCTCAAAGTGTTGAGTCAGTAGAACAGGAAGCAGCAGTGTTGTAAAATAATCTGGGATAAATTGTTCATAGAAAAGAAATCCACTTCAAACACAAGAAGAGGAGTGTTGTGTCCAAGCCACTTTCCCTTTGCCTGTACCCACCTAGGCCTCTGGAGATGAGCTTCCTCTCTTGGATTCCTGCTTTCCAACAACCTGACAAAGGATAGGGTGTGAATATTCCACATGCATGAGAAGAGATTGTTAGATTAGGATCCAATATCTACAGCTGCACTGCAATGCACTGAGCTCAGTAAGAAAGAAAAAAAGAGACTTGGATAGCAGCCCTGCACCTGAGATGAAAGTCACATCTCACAGGAGCTCAAAGCTTCAATATAACAAAGCAGAGCAAGCAGATTCCTGACTCATTCCAGTGTATGTGAGACTAGGGAGCACAGCAAGCTGCAGGATGGCTGGACTGACTCCAGGCTAGGCAAGGAGCTGGAAACACATCCTGCCAGGGACATGGCAAAGCAGCCTGTGTGCAGGGCAGCACAGCCCTCCACAACTGCTTGGTGGTCACAGGGCAGCCTGATCAGCTCTCTGAGATTTACAAACAAGACAGCTCATCTTTGACTGACAGCACTTGTTCCCATCCCTGCTGATCCACACACATTGTGCCAGCTCATCCATGGCAAAAGTAAGGAAAAAAGGAATGATCTTTGCAGAGACACAGAGCACTTACTCCTGCAGGAGAAACACAGTGTCACACAGCCACAGAAAAGCAGCAGTGGGATCTCCTGCTTTGGAAATGGGGCTGATACAAGAGGGAGAAAACATTTGATCTGTTACCCAGGGGACTGCAAATTGTCCAGAGCAAGGAGGTTCCTGCCTGGGAGTTAGTGAGCTCCAGGAGCCTGTTATGCCACATCAGCAAAGGTGCTTTCATCTAAGGTTTCAAGGAGTAAGCAATAAAAGTGATGGGCTCTCTGGATTTACAATTCTTACTATTTAAAATCTCACCTTTCTGTTGCAGGTCTTTTATTCAAGTTGAGGAACACATTCCATCTGTTGTCTGAAGCAGGTAAGAGACATCCTTTCAGTGTAACATCCCCACAGGATCCCAGTGGCTGTTCTCAAAATTTTCAGAAAGCTCTTGGATGCACCTCAAGCAAATACCTCCTCAAAAACCTGACAAGATTTCAGGAGGCAGAGACACAGAGGGAGTTTGGTGCAGCAGTGTGAGCAGAAAACCAGATGGATGAGATGATCAAACTGACAGTACAGGTTTTTTGCAGACTTGGCAAGAACAGCTACATTGAACTTTTTTCAGTAGAACAGGTTTAAATCTGCTTTTACAATTGTCTGATTTTCTTTTTATCAAAGAGAAGTACAACATTCATATCTGAAACAAAATCTTCTGAGGTCATTTAACATAACTTCAAGAGCTCAATTATTTTTAAGAAAATCTTACAGTCTTTCCCCACCTTTAAGATAAACTAGTATGTTATCCCTCAAGAAAGACATAATGAAAGCAGATACTTAGGCAGAGAGAAACATACACTTTTGGAGGTTTTATTTGGCCAAACACAAGAGTGGCTGAAGAGTGATGTAAACACAGAAGTCTTACCATGCAGAATTAGCTCTGCTCATTGCAACACACTTGTCTTCAAAAATCCACAAGATTCAGCCCTCTATATAATATTATATACATGTAATATAGTATTAAAGGCAATGATAATGAGAGTTGCCTAAATAGTTCAGTGAAGTTCTTGCTGTGCCAACTCATTCCCAAAACAGTGACTGTAACTAAAACACCAGACCCATAAGCAGTCCCTGTTACAGCTGTTTCTGTGGTAGCATCCCCTCTGGTTTCCTTCTGACCTGTGATCTGCTTGAAGGTAATCTGGCCATGAACACCCTCAGCTGCAGTCAGGACCACAGGTTTCCCTAAAGCAAAGGGGTGCAGGAACACAGACACCAGAGTGGAGCGGGATAAAGCACCAAGTAGGAATGATACCAGTGAAATGGGGGGAAAAAATCCTATTTTACCTCACCTTTATATCCAATGGCCCATTTTATTGCTTTTATTTTATTGCTTATAAAATATAAGGGTATAATATATCTTCTGGTGCCTATGTAAAAAGCACATCACACCAGGACAAACAGCCTTAATATCTATTCCATAACCAGCAGGATAAATGAAAACAGAAGGGCATCTTAAGGACAAGTTATGGCATTCCCTGAAACTTTGCAAATTTGATATGCTTCACAAAAGTTACCAAGAATAGGGGAAGTTTACTGTCTTTGGATCATTTATAGATAAACTCAATTACAAGGTGTAGGAAAAATGTTTCGGTTTCCTGACCCTACAATCAGCCAAGTGGACAGACCCTTAGGACTGAAACACTCTGCAAGTACAGAAATACATTGCTTTTGGATCTAATACATCCTTAGGCAAAAATCAACTTTCCATTTTTCCATTGCCTTCAAAGAACATCATAACAGGCAGAATGTAACAATAGTAATTAATGGAGCGAAGAGAAGAAAATGCTGTTCATTTTGTCCCCAAGAAAATTTCCCTAATGTGTTTTTTACTGAATCAGTCCAGAATATTATTTCAGACATTGGCACAAAGGCATAATATGTTTGCCATCTCTGATAAAGATTGATGGTTCTAGCAACAAACAGCACAAGGGGACAGCTCCCATCTTCCAGGGCTGCTAAATCCTGGGCAGCCTGTTCCCTTGGTGCAGCAAGACACTGAGGAGAAACTACAGACCTACAGTCCTTAAGCTAATTAATACTTATTTACCTAAATAATAGGTAGTTTATGGAAAAGTCTTCAATAATCTGATTTGTTCCTTTGAACACCCACCCTGTTTAGTTCTTCCTTCAATATATCTGAAGCAAGGCTTGAAAACTGACCCTGCCACTCAAAGGTGCTCATTTAATAGTTTGGTTCAGACTTAAAATGTAGAGGCCCTTAAACATTCTTTTATTTTTCTGTTTAAAACTCAGCTAGGCACTTTTCCAAGTGCTTCAGTGAACTGAGGCCTTAATTATTATGCTTCAAAATACTGCTGATGTTCTGTAAAATGTGCTAACTTTTCCTGCCTAGAGGCAAGTGAAAGAAATTGCTGTTATTCATGTCCTGAAGTCTTTACTTAGTTCAAAGAGGGACTAAATCTTCCTTGACTTCAGCAGTGGCCTTTTGTAGCCTTTGAGTGTGGGGTACAGCCCATATGGCTCACAAAAAAGGTTCCCAAAATAAGCAGGAAAAAAAAAAGATTTAATAAACAAGCAGAGTAAATACTTCTGAAATTGTCCAAAGACTCATCCAGGAAATCTACAGGGACTCCAATAAAACTCTGGAGTTTTTTGCAGTGATATTACTCCTGTGGTTTTTTTTTTTTTTCATCATCCCATTGTCACAAGATATTTGCAGAAATTAGAGTAAATTTCACTTCATCTAGCTGATATCTGCAGAGGAGAAATGCTATATAAAAATAAGGAAATATAAATCATGCAACTGTCTTCCAGAACTGCTTACCCTAGCAAATATTTTTCCTATAAAAGTAGTTTGAAAGGTAGAAAGTTGATGTGAAAAGCAATATTTAGTAATTTCATTTTTTTCACCATATATCAAAAGGCTTGGAAGGAATAATTATTTTAAAATATAGGGGGAAAGAAAACTCAGGTGCTTCTAGCTTGTTATGAGAAATATTTTACCATTCCTTCTATCTCAGTGACAAATTATACATTTTCTAATTTTCCATTAAATCTGCCTTCCTCTCATTGGTTCCATCACTTAAACTGGGAATATCCTAAAATTTATAATTATTTGCTTATAGCTCTTTTCTCTTGAGGGCTGCCATTCAACAGGAGAGCCACTCTAGTTTGGACTTACTTGATGCAGAGTCCATCTCTGTGCATGAGTGCCCAGAGGGAAAGGAGAAACTGCCTAAACTCTTCCCTTCAGAGGGTAAGCTGGTAGAGGACACCCTTACTATACAACTGCCTCAAACACAAAATTGGGTTTTGTACCCTGATTCACACTAGACAGTACCCAAAAAGCACAAACAATAGTGAGGGAAAGGGGGCAAGACAGGGGATTGAGACTTCATTCATGGGGCTGTGGCTGGAAAATTGACCCAAATATGCAGATGAACCAAAACTTATAAAAGTATAAAAACTCATGACCAGGATCCATCTTGGACTTGATTTGGGTGTAGCCCCAGCCAAGCTCTTGCACTGCCCAAGATGTATCCTTTCAATAAATATCCTTCAATTTTATCCCTTTTGCTCTGTCTAGTCTCTGTTCCAGGTCAACAGTTCAACTCCACCTGGTCATGCTGGTGCTGCATCCTCCTTGCCAACAGGTCTGACATTATTTGGCCACCTTTTTCTGTGCAATTAAGCAGCACATCACAGGGCACAGGCTGCTGAGCATGTAACTGTAAAACCTTGGAAAACAATGTACTTTCCTCTCAGAAATAAATCCTACCTGTTGGGAGTGCAATAGTGGTTGTTAGTGTAGCACAGAGTTATGGCCTTGCACACGACCATATGACTGGACATTTATCAGTATTTTAATGTATATTCAGATATAAATGTTTACTTGGGAATTCCCCAAAGCCAGACCCTGCTTTCACCAACATGCAGCCCAGGGCTGCCTTTCATGGCAGGAAAGGTGGCAGTCAGGGCGTGTCTCTGGCCCACCTGGGTCAGTCCCCCATGGCTCCCAGCACATTGCTCCCTTTTCTGCAGATGAATCTACCACAGCTGCCAGAGCATCACACCCAGCACACAGACAGTGACAAGTTGTTGCCTGACTTTGTCATGTTGCAGTGTTTACAGTCTTATGGCCACCAGCTCTTCAAAATTCATTTTGCAAGCACGTTTTCACAAATTTTGAAGACAGCCTTACGACATAACATCATAACTCAGTTTCCTCCCCTCAGGGACAAACTAAGTGTGGCAATGCAGAGCAAGCAGTGCCTAGTCTGATAGACTTCATCATATTTACCTTGCAAACACAACTGTAAAACTTGAAAAGAACACAAACATTCAAAATTATGTTTCTTCACACAGAAAAAAAATCCATCAGTCCTCATGAGAGAGAATAAAATTCTTCCATTAGAGGATTTTACTAATTTACATCATCCTTTCAGACATGCAAGAGGCATATGTGAGATCTATCTTCACCTCACATCAGATGCCTGTTTGTACCTAATCTAAATTAAATTAACTTAGCTTCCATTCACAGTGAGTGAAGAGAGATTTCTAGAATTTATTAGAGATTTCTCATGGCCCCTAACTTCACTTGGCTAAAGTTAGAGGACATTAACTTTTTTTTTTCGTATATTACCAGGAGATCAGAACTCATTCCCTCACTCCCATTAGAAAGGACCAGATTCAGCTTATGTGGTTTAAGAATTTCTATTCATTCTCATAAAGTAAAATGACTGACTATGCACCTACCACTTTTTTATGGCAAGGTAGATCCTTTCTGTCTAATTCTATGTCTCCTTCAGAAACATGTCATCACAAAAAGTTAGTCACTCTCTGAGTCTCTTATCTGCTTCCAGGTGCCATTAACACATCTGCTCAGATGCCTTCTTGCCTGTTCTCTGCTTCCTCTGCCATTTTTGTACACACTGATACACACAGAGTAAAAAACCTGATATATAAATTTCCTTTATTGCCCAGGGTTCTAGAGGAATCCATTCCATCAGCTGGCTAAGCCCTTGCCTAAGTGCCTAAGTTGAGCCTGAAGCTCAACTTCCCACTATTACAGCTGTTGCTAAACTAGGCATTTAATAGTCCTATGATTTGTCCTGGAAGTCATTTATCACATTTAGCAGCTTCAGTGAAGTGGTTTAAATAATTATCCAATAGTAAAATAGTATTTTTTAAAAGTTAAAAAAAAAAAAACCGAGGGAGATATAGATCAAAAAAATCAAGGAAGCATTTTTTAACTGGGCATACAAATACAGGAAGCTATGTTCAGTATCATGCATATTTTGTTCAGTTAAAAATCCCTAAACTGTCTTTTAATGATTGCCACATGAAAAAAGAATTCATCAAAGTTCAATCAAAGATGAATACCATGCAGATATTGGTGGACTGGAAACCTTATTACTAAAGCAGTTTCAGAGAAAGATTTGGGTTTTTCTGTAAAATCTCCTGGTTTTAGCTAAGCTAAGCTCTTCTATTTTCTTCCCCTTAACTTCCTAAATAGATGTTTTTATCTTAACTGTTCTTCCATTATTTTATAACGTTGTCGTGAATTACTAGATTTTGCAGTTGTTATTGTTTCTGTGTTGTTGTGTTTTGTAGGTGTCTCAAGAATTCATTCTTCTCAACACTGTAGAAAGGCAAATACAGACAGACAAGGGGTTCAGGAAACCAGAGAGACAGTGCTGGACAACATGAGGGTACTATTCTTGGCATATAAAGAAGTTCATACATTTCTTATATTTTGAAAATGTCAAAGCAAAGGAAAGAATTTTAAGGAGTGATTTGCAGAAGAGCAGCATGGTCAGCAGGAGGATGTTATTGGTAAGTCATTTTTCCCCAGACATGAGGCACAAAACAGGAGAAAGCACAGTGACTGTCACTTGAAATTCAGTCAATATGAGTAGGAGAGCTGACATTGTGTGAGCTTCTTGGGCTCAAAGTGAAGACAGACAATTCGGATTTGATATTTTAGAGGACTGGGGGATGGCAAAGGATGGAGAGAGACAGAAGTTGGCCACTCACTGCAGACCTTTGCATGTGTAAATGCTGGTACCAGAGGCAAGGTCTTGGACAGAGCTGTGGGGGTCTCATTTTGCACATACCCTGCTGTGACTGACACAGCTGCACTGACTGAACTCTGAACTGAGTATGCTGCTGCAAGGATAAAGGGGTATAATTTTTTAAAAAGCCACTGCTGATGTGTTTTGATACAGCTTACTATGGCCACAAGCTGCATTGGCAGCACAATGCTAGGCTGCATGTAGTGATGGGTACTCTTGGATGTTTCTGCATGCACCAGTTCTCACACGAGGCTGGGGCTCACTGCTGAGCTGCTTTACTGCCAGAGAAACAGAGCTAGGACCTATGGAAACACTGTGAAACCAGGGTGAACTCAGCACTGTGGTGGGTAGCTGAGAGCCTTGAAATAACCCAGTGCCTGAGAGCCAGCAGTCCTTGCCAGCTCTCATACCACAGTGATTTATGGAGAAGTTTTCTAAAAGTATTTTTCTCCAATATTTAATCATAAAGTAGCCTGGAGGTTTCAAAATCATTCAGAACTCCTGGAATCAGCACTTACCTTTTTAGATTATTTTCACTCAGAGTAACTAAATACTTACCTATCAGACTTTCAAATCTTGTGCCTCAAGGGCAATTTTGTGAGAGTTGTGGCTAATTAAGCTGTTAATGAGGTTAATATGAAAGACTCTAGATACGCTTTAGCTCATGAAACAACAACTTAGTTAACTTTGTTAACTCAATGTCTAGTCATTTCTGCTCTCACCAGTTTATAACAATAAAACATACAAATGTATTTGAACTAGAAAATATTCCATTTTTGAGCTGAGAGATTTGCTTTCGACTTGGACTGTCCCTTACCACCTCACTTTTCAGCACATAGTCCTGTAAATAGAAAGAACATCATAAAATATCAAAACCCCAAATATTAGGCTTTCCACTGAAATTACAAGTCTGACATGAAATTTTCATTTGACTGGCAGGTAGCAAAGAAAAGTTCTCCACACTTTCCTCAAGCTGGTACTTCTAATACACCAGTAGACTCCCTGTGCATCCCAAAAATGATGGTCATTGTAAAATATCAGAGATATGGGAGATAGTGTTAAGTCTTTTTCAAATTAAAAAGTAATCTCTGAATGTTACTTTGCATTTATATAGGGAAAATTCTCTTCCTCCTTAAGAGAATGTGGCACTCACACCTCTAAGAAACAGGGTATATTTGAATTTTACTGTATGAGTCTGGGTGAATACCTTTTATTCCACATCACGAAAACATTAACAATATTTCCATTTCACTTCATGCATTGGGACATTTTTTCTTGACTTGGGGACATTTTTCTTTCTAAAAACTTCTGGATATGTAAAGCAGCTCTAAAGTTTCCCTGGAAGTGTTCCAGAAAACAGCAGACATACCTTTGGTTGGTTCACCCAGAAGCCTCCTTTGTTGTCTCCTTCATTCTCAGCTTCATGACAAGAAAAATCAGAGCCTGATGGTCAGAGAGCTTTTACCAGTCATTTGATTCAAAATTCAGCTAAGTTGTCAAGATGTTTCTTGCAGCTTTCACCAGTTCTTGTTTCAGAATCATAGCACAAGTCTTCAGAAACACACAAACCTGACTCAATCCAAATCCCTGGGCAGCTTTTATCCTCAGGGAATTCTCAGTTCCAATAGCATATGCCCTTAGATTTCTAATTTTGTTAATCAGTTGCTAACAGCTTCAGATCTGAGCCGAACTAATTTATGTCCACAGAGAATGGCCCCACAATGGCAGTATCAGTGTTTGGAGCAGCAATTCTGCAATATTGCCAACACCTGAAAAAGTGTTTCAGAGCAGAGCAGACAGAACCAGTGAATCCATAAGAGGCTGAGTTTATAGTCAATGCAGAAATTAAATCCAGTAAAAGTTATGAATTTTATCACTCCTGCCGTTTCTTCATTCCATTTTTTCATTAACATTTGTAGCAACCATGAATGTTATGACTCATAAAATTGTTGGTTATTTTTATTGCAGTAGGTTTAAAACTTAATGGGTTTGGTACAATGACAGAAGAATTTATATTTACAATATGAATCTCAGGATGTGCAAAACTCTGTAGTGTAGTGTTCTACATAAACACATCCTGTAATTCTTTGAATGAGAATATATTAGCATTTCTTCAGGCATAATAAAATATAAAATAATGAAGGAATATATTATTGTCACTGTTAGTAAGAAAGGAAATCATCAATTATAAAACTTGCTACTGTTCTTTAAACTTCACTTTAAGCACCTAAGTTCAAAGTGCAGAACCTGAAAGTTCTGAAACCCATCTGGTCCTGAAGATTTGTGAATTGTTGGCAGTAAATTACTTTAAAAGATTCGATTTCTTCAGGTATGTATGTGTGCAGTAATCCAGGAGCCAGATTTGCAAACCTTTCCAACACTTCAGGGCTATGAATTAAACACAGCAGAAGAACTGCTAAAAGCTAAAGGTTATGGTCATGATCTTACATCATCATTGTCCACCTGTTTCTGGATATTTTATTCCAAATGAAATGGCAAGAGTTTGTGTTTGATTTTTGAACAGGATCTCTGCCACCAGTTTTTGAGTTACTGACTAAGAAGGGCTTCTGGTGAAGATTTTAGGAGGGCTAGAAGAAAAAATCAAGAATTCTGGCCTCGAAGCACATAAAGGAAAAACTGCTGCTGACTTATTCAAAAGATTTGGATTTGGTCCTTATTCATTCACTTTCAGTAATTTCTCAACATGGGTTGTGAGCTAACTGGGTCTGATTCTTTGGACAAGTTCACTTTAGTGAGTCTGTGTTAGTACTTCAGAACCTGGTGGATTTTACTTTTAGATTGTTCAGAGTAATTTATTTCAGATATCATTTACTGTCAGTTATATATCAATTGTAGTTAAAGTCTCTTTATTTTGGTCCCTGACAGCTGTTATTGAGCAAAACTGAATGAAAAACACTCAACTTGGTCTTAAAGACACCAACAAATCAGCATTTTAAAATCTCCTTGAAAATAAAGAAATTAAATGTACCATGCAGCAAATCAAACTCCAGTTAGATGACAAGAGGGTCATTTTTTAAATCATGATCCAAGTTGCCACATAAAAGCAATGCCTGTTTACAGAAGGCATCTGCAGGTCTTTCATTTGCTGGGCTAATCTCACCCATAATTACACTTCAAGACCCTCATTTCTCCTGTTGACTGACAAAAGAGATGAGGACAGTTTTAAGACACCCACAATTTCCAGATGTGAAAAGAAAATATTTTAGTGGCATCTGCAAATAACAACAAACAACATTAGGGGAAGGACACACTGGATATGCAAGATGAGTTGAAAAATGGCCATGTTTTGGGAAAATTCTCTCTCCAGCTCCCAGCAAAATTGAAGTGTCAAATTTCTATATCTGAGAAATGGCCTTAGAAAATTATTATCAAAATGCAGCATGTAAATCCATCCCCCATGTAAACATTCCAATGGGAGCTACTATTGCAGGACTCTGGTGCAACTTGCTCTCACTGTGTTTCGCAGGATCTCTCTACACAAATTTTTACCTACAATTACTTCAGCCAGGTCTTTCCCTATATGTTACCTGCTACAAGTGCAGCAGAAATCCTGCCTGACAGCAGGTGCCAGAGCAGCACCTGCAAGTCCTTGTGCTGAACAGGTTGAACAGGGACCTGCTCTCACCTGAACAGGGAGCTGCTCTCTGTTCTGCAGGGGTGCTCTCTGATAAATTACTTTAGGCTTCTGTATACAATACATATTGATATCTGAGTCCTTTAATGCAATGCACTCTGCATTTGTCTTTCATGTGTAGAAAAATTTGGAATAGGAGCATAACAACCAGGAGAGAAGCACAGCAATAAGATTTAGAGGACAGCAAAAACCGGCCCCAGGGCTTACCATCGAGTCCAGCCTTCTCCCAGGACATTTTGGTCCTGCCTGGCTTAGCCCCATGGGTCTCTAAGGCATCCTGCATGCATGTAGGATTATACAGATACAACTCATAGTGGAGGACTAGGGAAGCTGCTCTGCCCAGCAGTGCCTAAGACCTGGGCTGCTGCCACTGCCCTCCCTCAGTTTTGCCTCCTGATTCACCCTAGGTCACTGGTTACCTGTGTTTAATACAGCAGTGTTTTTTACTGCCTACATATTTTGCAATGTAGTGTTCTGATGATCAATCATTACATAATATTTCCTCACTCAAACTATACTCCTATTTAGCAAAGTATCTAAAGAAACATTTAATTGCTTGAATTGACCCATCTCAGCACAAAGTCAGAAGATTTTGAAACATACACTGCAGTACTTCGTGGCTAAGTGCAAATGAGTAGCAAAAGCCACTTTTCTGCTAGTGACTATCAGAGCTCCTACTTTCCATAAATTGGAAACAGAGAAAATATACTCCTATAATGAGGAAAATAGTATGATATGAAACATTCAAATTTTATACAAATATATGTACTTGAAACACAAAGCATAAAAAAAAAAACAATTTGGAACTAATTCATACTTTTGAATTTTTGTCTTGTAAGAACCCATTTTTTATTTGAGAAATAAGCAGTATGTTGACTTTAACATAAGGAAGGTTTCTGGGGAGGTTTTCCCCACAAATCTGCTGCTTTGTGGTTTGATTTCTTTGCTTGATGCCTTTGCCATGCCTGAGCTCCCAGGGTTAGTTTCTCCCTCTGGGGCTCCACAGGAGGTTCCAGACTGAAACCCAACAGAAGTTGCATTGCTAGCAGCAGCATAAAACATCTTATGGTCTGTCTGCTCCCAACTTGTTTACTCTCTGTAAACACACAAAACACCCAAACAACTTGCCAGGGAAATGGACCCAGAAGAGTAAGCATCCCTCTACTGAAGGAAATGAATCAATCTATCTGCTTCAACAGCAGCAATTGGGATTGCAGAGAGGGAAATAGGAATCAGCTGTTGACAACTGTGCTCACAAGAGCTTGCTCTGGGTGTATTGATCTTCCTTTGTATGAACTCTCTGTATTCCTTACCCTGAGTGAAACAGAACCTGAATTCTTCAGGAAAAGGTAAAAACTTTGAGGAGTTAAGATTTGATGTCCATTGACTCCATTTTGGATCAGTTCCAGCAGTGATTATTTAAATGCAACCAACAAAAAGAATTAATGGTATGATGTGCCCAAGGGACTGGACCTGTTTCAATAGCTACTACTCAGCTTGCACACATAAATAACCATCTTTGGAAGAAATGCAACAGTAGCCCATAGATTGATGCAATCCACTAGGCACATACAAATTTACCCTCAAATTTCAGACTGACTTGGGCTGACCCAAGGGGAGGGAAACTGTCAACCTGTGCCCGAAAGAGATTAAATATCCATTCATGAAACAGGCAACTATCTGTCTGTTGCAGAAGTCAAATTATACTGAAGATCACTCCTACAAAATTGTTTCATACCAACCTTCTCCAGACCTCAATGGCCCCTGCTGCCAGAAGCTAAATGGATCCCTCATGAATTTGATATAACAATGTCCCAACTTCCAGTGACACTAGCATCAAATTCTTGCCAGGAATTTCTCATTTTCTGAATTCCTTCAATTCCATCTTTGGCTGGATGTCCAGGTCTAGAGAGTGGTGGTGAAAGGTGCTACATGCAGTTGGTATCTGGTTACAAGGGGTGTTCCCCAGGGATCAGTTTGGGCCCAGCACTATTCAATATTTTTATCAATGATGTGGGTGAGGGGATCGAATTTACTCTTAGTAAATTTGTGGACAACACCAAGATGGGTGAAAGTGTTGATCTGCTGGAGGGTAGGAATGCTCTGCAGAGGGACCTGGATAGGCTGGATCAATGGGCCAAGGCCAAATTATTTGTCCAAGTTTGGGACAAATTTTAGGAAAAAGACCTCCAAAGGGTCCCCTCCCCCCCTTACAATTCCTTCCTTCACCAAGCTTGGAAAGAATTTTCTTCAGGGGAAAGTGGAAAAAACTTTTTTATTAACAAAATACAAAAGAAACACTTCCCAGCACAGACCCAGATTGAGATGAACTCGGCAGATCTTCGCCGGGAAGGGCAGCAGAGCTTCTTTGGCAGACTGCCAGAGGTGGTCTCCGAAGTTCAGATCCGTTTCCTCTGGAGCAGGTGCAAATCCTAGGGATGAGGGGGGGGGGGAAAGGGAGAGGGGGCAGTTTAGGCAGCCGGGGGGGGGGGGGGGGGGAAAGCAGCTGAAGCAGCGGAGGGGAGGGGGGCAGGGGGGCAGCCGAAGCAGCAGCCAAAGCAGCAGCAGCGAGCAGCAGCGAAAGCAGCGGCAAAAAGCCCCAAAAGCTGAAAAAACACCCGGCTAGATAAAACAACCCGGGGGAGGGGCCGGCAGCTCCATGGTGGGGGGTAGGGAGAGGAGCTAGTCAAAACATAACCCATAACAGAGGGGTAGCCAGGGGAGGGCTGGCCTCTTCTCCCAGACAACCAGTCAGAGGAAAGAGGACACAGTCTTAAGCTGTGACAGGGGAGGTTTAACTTGGACATCAGGAAGAGTTTCTTCATGGAAAGGCTTCAGAATAAGCTGCCCAGGGAGGTGATGGAGTCAGAGTCCCTGGAGGTGCTCAAGGGAAGCCTGGAGGTAGCACTGTGCCATGGCCTAACTGGCATGGTGGTGCTCAACCTTAGGCTGGATGCAATGATCTCAGAGGTCTTTTCCAATCTAATTAATTCTGTGATTTCCAACAATGCTGAGAAATCAACCAAAATGTGAGGACCAGGACATATCGAGACTCCTTTTTTTCACTCAGCCCTAGTCACCAGAACCTTCAGAGCCCATACTCTATTAAAATTTGCTGTTGTTGTGAAAAGAATGGCTGAAATAAAAAAAGCCTTAATTGCTTCTCTCTGGTAAAAGAGAATGTTTACCATGTCTGTTGTGTGAGTATGGGGACGTTGCACAGGATTCCAGAGCATGTCATTCCTACCCATCTGACAGCTAGTTCTCCTGCACAATATATCATGCACAATTAAAAAGCCCCTCAAACATCAATAAAAAATAGTCAGCCTATTTATTATGGCCTGCCCGAAAGCCAGACCAGTTGGGTCTGCCTAAGCCTTCCAACTTAGCTTCTAACAAGGTCAAGGTGTTATGCTAAGACTGAACAAGAATCCAGATAACACAGGGCAGTAAATGAGATTTTTGCCATTAGGACTTACAGACTATATTGGCCTGAAATTGCACAGCCTGAGGCCCTGCCTTGGACAAGCCTGATTTGAGCTGTTTAACTGTGACAACAGTCCAATGACTGGCAGTTGTTACCTAAACTTATTTTGGTTGACTTACAGTTTATAGTTTAATGAATACCTAAGTTGTGTGGACCAAAATGCCTCTGAACTGCCTGGAATGAAATTGGTACATGATCGTACTGGAGGTCACAGATTATAAAACAAATCATGGTGATAAAGTCAGCAGTCCCTACAGGAGTATGACCTTGCATTGCTCTGGAAAAACAGTTCCAGTAGTAAGAAAAATAATAGAAAAACCAAGTAAATGGAAAGCAGTGACCAGCATAGAAACTCCTACAAAAAGCAAACAAAATAAACCCAAGTGGAACCCCAAGAGAATGGTGTAAAACACTTACCACTGTAAGTGTTTGTCCTGGAAAATAGAAGGGAGACAGGACACCTTTCTCTTCCCTGGTTAATGCTGCAGGGTACTGACAATTCCTCATAACCCACCCACAGGTACACACACTGAAACTCAGCCTGTCAACTGCAGAAGCATTGCAAGATGAGCATAAGAAATATACTAAGAAGGAAATTTTATTTCACCATGTTTTAACTTTATGGTCAAGAATTTCCAGTTTTGAGTTAGATACATGGAATATGAATATAAAATATTTTATATAATATTTTCTCATATATGTATGTTCTCCTTTTTCCTTGTGAAAGGAATTTGAGCATAAGAGTAAAATCATCCTAAATATTTCTATTCTGGCCACTGAGTTGCTTCCCCAGCTGATCTCCCACCCAGAAAAATTATACAGCTTATCTTACAAATAGTAATCTGTTATTAGATTGTTATTGAAAAAATTTTGTGTTGTCTCAGACTCTCAAATGCCACTGTATTGCAGAGAATGACTCATTCACACTGCATAGCAAATGTGTCTGAAAAAGCCAAAGGTGCTTGTTGGCAGCCACTGGGCAAGTGAAGCTTTTGCCACACTGCAATCAAAGCCAGAGTTCAGAATTAGTCACTGCACACAGGACCTGAGTGCATTCAGCCATTTCAGGAGTTTTATTCCTGGTAAAGAAAGAAATGGAGAGAAAAGGAGAAAGATAACACAAGAAGGAACTTGCTAGTAGAATCCAGAAAAGGGATCAAGGCAACAGAGAAATAAACTGCAGAGCAGTTGGAAGAATTACCCTGGATAGAATGTTTTGAGTAGAAAGAAGACCAATTGGTTCATGCTTGTATTATGTATCCTCCTACATTTTTCATGAATATGATAAGCATGAGCCTGCTACCAGTTACCAAGCAACTGGAAACTGCAATATGAATTAATATTAATAAAAATGCAGAAACTCTATCATAAAACTTAGGGGTTGAACTGTAAACAGGAAGCAAAGAAATATGCATAAATGGAGTGATTTTGGCTTTTTTTAAAGTGCTGCTTATTTCAAAGTATTTTTATTCAGGACTGCTCTAACAATTTTTGACTGAGGCAACTACAGCTCCTAATTATAAAAGCTGTAATTCCATATTGCAAGTAGAGCTCCTTCCTATGCCAGGTACAAAGACACTAGCAGTTCTAGGACACATTTCTGAGAAATAACATTGCAAGTTCATTTATCAAATGATAGATCCATTTCATATGTTGTTTCTTCTAACATAAATTCATTTAGAAAATACCCATTCTTGATCATCCAGAAGTTTTGCTGATAGTTTCAGGAAATGTATATGCAAGGTTTCAGCCAGCTCTCTTTTACAGCTGTGGAATAGTCAGTGAAGGTTAATATATAGTTTAGATCACAAGGAGTCATTTTGATTTGCACAGGGTTGCCAAAGCCCCCATGCAGACATGTATATTTTAAAAATCTTGTGCATGCTAAGTCCAGCACCTTCCAGAAGCTTGGGACACCCAGCTCCCACTTGGTGTAGTCAATTCAATCTAGACATAGTATGTTTTAATTCCTATGACATTGTTCCATGAATGAGATTTATTTTACAAAATTGAATGCAGGTAAAATTTTAGAATGAATATATGGATTTTATCTATTTTAGATGAGCTTTGGAGTTTTAGCAGTTTTCCAGTTTTTGATGTTGTCAATTTTTAAGATTAAACATCTATGCTCTTAAAATAGCTGATAAGAAAATGAGTAAAATCAGGTGGGCACCATTCTTCTTTCACAAGCAGAAGAATCCATTCCAGGGCAGCTCTTTGGTCACAGGTCTATGTTTGACTGTGCTCAGGACCTGCATAGAGAAGCTCCTCATGGTGCTAGACATGCATGCAACTGAGCTGAGCAGCTGGAAACCCACTGGATGGGTCTCCTAGAGGTAATAAATGATATTATGAAATTCAATAAAAGCACTCCTGCCTAATCAAAGGTTTCCCATAATAATCAGCAATTCCTCTACCAGCATTACTAGAAGTACTGCTAAGCATGGCTTAACAAAGGCAGAACAGTCAGGTCAACCACATGCAGCCCCTCCTAGGGCAAACTTAGCCATGGCCAAATCTTCCAAAACTGCCTAAAAAGCTCACAGCAGAGGATCTCCTGGCAAATTATAAAAAACAACACATATCCCATTCTTTTGAGCCTTCAATGAAAATTTTAAAAAATCTGAAAGTAAAAGTGAAATACAAAACCTAGCATTATGGAAATAACTTTAAAATAATTAAAAAATATATAAAATCATAGAACTAGAGAAACAAAAGCAGGAATTTGTTTTTATAGATTCTGAACTCTTGCTCCTTCTGTGTCTCCCAAAAAATGCAGAATAGACTCACATTCTCAACCAAAAAAGGGGCTGGAAATAATTCCTGCCCTTCACACTGGGGGAAGTAGTGGATGGAAACTAAAACCAAATGTGTAGAAACATCTTCAGCTGCTCTAAGGCCAAGGATAATGGTAATCTGAGCCCTGATATTGGTGCATTGAAAGAAGAGCCATTTAAGGCTAAGGACCCAAGAATCCCCACAGACATTTACATAAGTTAAGAAAAAGAAAAAGCAAGGGAAAAAAAGAAAGAAAATTGATAGTGTACTTAAAATTAATGACCTAAGGTTAATTTGGTACTTCACTGACTCAATTTGCAAATGGATTATGATGGAGAAAAGTGTCTTTCTGACAGAGTTCACGTATAGCAATGGCCCTGAGCACATACGTGTCTCTATGGAATAAAAAGTACATTTTACTTTCTATGGAAGAAACTATTTCCTTCTCACTTTAATAGTAAGTTTCATCTCAAAAGCTGATTTCAGGAGGGTTTTTTTGTATCTAATTGGAATTCAGTGTTTGATTTACTATTTCAAAGCATATTTTTATGGAAGGTTCAATCTCAACATTTTGTTCAGGGTGTTTCTTGCCAATCTTTCCTTGCACTGTCAGTTTTTTCCTCACTGCCTTTTTGGTGACTGAAGCCAGGCTCTGCCACCTTCCCACTCCTTTTGTGACCCATTGGTGTTATGCAGAAGCAATTTTGGACTTCCATTGCTTCAGTCTTCTTCCCTTTATCTCAGCCATGACAGTGTCCTCTGTATTTTGTGATTTATTCCTTCCTACCTTGAGAAACTGTGAAAACTTCAGTCATACTCCTTTCTAGCCTAAAACAGCACAGTGACACTGAGGGTATATTGTATCACAGCAGATGGTTAACTTCACAGAAAAGCTGTGAAGAAAACCTAATGACCTTGTTTGCAAGATTGCAGGGAACAGGAACCCTCACCAGTTCCTCTGGTCTCCACATTTGTGGGTCATCCCATCCCTTGGGAATGGGAATTTATCTTCCAAGCTGGCTGGCAGAATTATTTCACTTCTGGCTGGCATTGTGCATTTCTATATTGGACTAAATGCCCCAGTGTTCTAAAAATGTCCCATTTTCAGACATTCTATAGCTTGCCCAGGTTTCTTCCTCAGCTCTTGCAGCTCAGAGCACGACTGAGCCATGAAGGGACACTGGCAGTGGCCTGATGGCTGCTGGTTGCAAGGCAGCACCACCTACTTGATCCCACCTCTCCTCCTGTACATGTAGAGCTGTTTGGGACCCTTGAATTTTACAGGGAAAATAAAGGCCATGGTGCTTCAGGTAAACCTTGAGGCCACATTTAGGAGGAGGGTGGGTTGCATACTTGTACAACCAAATTGACATTTGGGTAAAATGAAGGTTGGGGGAGGGTGGCTGAGTCAGAGGAGAGAATGATCTGACACAATGCATCAAAAAAACAGTCTGTCTTTTGTCCGTGAGCTATTGTGAGAAGCAAAAATAAAATTAATTTTTCAGAGTAGTCCTTTTCCTTTTCAGATTATCTCACTCTAAGAGACTGCAATGGGAGGAATGAAATTCTAACTCTTCTTCCAAAGCCCATTCAGTCTTTTCATAGCACAAATACTGTGCTCACAAACATTCCTCTTCAATACATCCAATTATTTGGACCAGCCTAATTTTCACTAAATATGCGTTCTAAACAACAGACAATACCCATACACCAGTTCTTTTCACTGATACCCAGGCAGGTATTTAATGCACAATGAAGAATGACTACTTATATAAGCACAAGGTTTTCCATACCTTCTAGAAGAAACTTTTTGATATATTCTCCATTTTCATTCAATTGATTTGAATACAAAATAATGATTAGAGGAACATGAAAAACTAGGTATTAGGCTGATTTAACAGATCAGAAGGGAGGAACTAAAAGGGTTATTGTTCCCTCTCCATGGCAGGTGACAGAGAGGCCACTTTGGCCAGTTGTTCTCCTACTCCTCTCCATATATTGGTGTAGATAATGGGAGATTCTGTCAAACATGCAGAATAATTTGCATTTCTCAGGTCTCTCATTGTTTTAGTCCTGAATCTGACCACCACAAAACCTATATAAAAAGTCATCCATTTTGTAGTGGGATTTTTACCATTTGTTCCTCCCTTTAGACCAGGAACATATTGGAAATATGGTCTCTGCAAAGCAGTGACCCTGTTCATCCTGCAGCCTTCTCATTCTGCATCCTAGACCCTGTGGATACCCTCAGTCAGCCTTGCTCCAGGGCTGGCATGGAAATGCTTCTGTAGCCAGAGCCTAAGACCCAGCACATGCTGAAAGGCAAGTCCCTATTGCCTCCTTGGAGCATTCCTTTAAAACCAAGATTAATAAATCAGATTGGATAAATTTCCTCCTTTGGTTGTACTTGCATCTCCTCATCTGTCACTACCAAAGAAAGGTTGGTGTTTCAGAGCAATGGCCTTATTCAAACCCCACTAACACAAAGGACAGGCAGCAGAGAACAGGTTGGTGATTTCATCAGGAGAAATGTCCTCCCTGGGGACTGTGACAGAGAGCTTGTGACCCTGTGAGAGAGAGGCAGCCCTCTGTGTGGTCCCCAGGCTGCTCTCCTGCTTCAACAGCATGTGGAAGGCAGTAAAACAAAGCAGAAATTATTTTCTCTTGCCAGTCAGGTCTCTTCTGGATCCTTATCAGCCAGCCTGGAGTTTTTGCCCAGTTCCTCCCAACCTTTCTTTGGCTGGCTGCCCCCTCCACTTCCATCCCTCTTCTTGGAAGTTGCACACAGCCAGGATGGGTGGCACAATGCAGATCACAGAGCTCCATGAGGGCATGGCTCAGCACCCCAACAGCTGCAGGGCTGGATTCTGCTTTCCACTCCAAGGGCTGATGTCTCCAGCCTCGCTGACACCATTGCTAACCTGGCTATCTCCACAGAAGGTGCTCTCAGGGTTAGTTTCTGGAGAGGGAAGGGAGGCATCTCCACTGGGTGGCTTGGCACCCCTTTGGGAGGAAGGTTTAGGGGGATTCTGTGCTGTGGGTGTACACAAGCCAACAGACATTAGCCAAACTTGGCTGCAACTGTGTTATTCTTAGATTCAAGTCCTACTGAGACAACAGAAAACATTAATTTCATATTTTACCTGAAACCCCAGCGGGGTGATGATGCGGTCCATGACCAGAGCTCCTGAGTGCTGCTAGCAAGACTCACATAAGTTGGAAATAATGCCCATGGAAAGAGCTGGCCCCTCAGACTGTAACTGACCATTACTATGCTCTTTTTGGTCTTGCAGTGTGCAGTAGAATGCAAAAGAAAAAAAAAAAAAAGCCAAAAATTAACCTGTCAATTATGTGCAAAAATAAGCTAATGCTTTAATCTCGATTTTCCTCCACATTGTATAAGTAAACCAAGGTAAACATATTAATAAAATATTTAAAGAAGCTCAGTGTTCTGTAATTTTTGCAGTTTTGCTAAGAAATCAATGTTTATAAAACAGCAAATATGAACACTATCCCATTTTCAGGAAAACATGTGTGAGTACAGAGTAGAAGAGCCCAGTTTGAAAATGCTTCATTGACCTCATGACATAGCTAGAACAGAAAGGTTCATCATGATGTATCAGATAACCCCAGAGAATATTATCCTTCTATTTTTCAGGTTGTGATACAGGCACATACTGACCTCCAGAAAATTATTTACCGACTTCAAGATGTTTTTTCTCGTTCCTACAAAGAGCACAGTTCAAAATGTCCCACATGGATGTCACTCAGTCCAATTCCCAGCTTTACTAACCATTCATTAGAGGTTAATGAATGTGTTTTAATTATTCATACAATTCTCTCCATTCAAATGCTGAAAGCTGAAATTTAATACAGAAATGACTCTCAACCTAAAGGCATTAGATAAGAGCACCCAAGTTCATGGGAACTAATCATACAGAATCTTAAACAGAGCCTACCAGCTTAGAGTCTGCACTCTCACCCAGGCAACTGAAGCTAATCAGCTTACTGCCTCAAAAATAAAAATGTGTCTAGAGATATTATCCCATAATTTCCCTTTATTGCAGACACAGATCTTAAAAAAGAATGGATAGGTTCTGAAAAAATTTTCCCCAATCTCTTTACCTGATTATTTAATTTGTAAGAGTCTCAGATGTGAGCTTTACCAAAAAATACTATTAGTAAAAAAAAAAAATTAATGACCAAGAATTTAAAGTCCCAATTTTCTTGTGAGCAAACAAGGTCATAAATCTCATCTACACTCTCCTTGTACCTCCTGATCTAGCATTTTTGTATATTAATTCTGGTATTTAGGTCTTAACTCAGTACATTAAGAAATATAACTTGAGCTTCAAGGAAAAGAAAGATGTGATCCAGGTTGGCTGTTTGCCAGTTGTTACCCTGTGAAAAGAAACAGTTCATGTTTCAGCTTCACTGGGGTTAAGTCACCAATGGTTGCTAAAAGTCAGGTTGTGCCTATGGAACCATGGGCTAACAGCACCCCACAAAACCACAAAACATGATAGATAATGTAATTTCTTTTATACCTAGGAGACTAAAGAACAGGAAAACACAACAAACTTCTTTACATCAGGCAGTGAGACAGAGCAGAACCTGAATCAAAGCTGAGGATGAGTCTGTGGCTGCTGTGCTATGCAGCAGTTCTAACATGTTCCCTGATGTGCCACCCACTGGGGCATCCTTCCTCCCAGCCAGGGTAGCCACAAACACCAAGAGCTCTCCTAGCACACAGGGCAAAAGCTTTCTGCATCACCCAGAGCCCTGCATCTCACCCCTGACATTTGGAGCAACTGAAGGCAGAAGCAAACACCTCACTAAAAATAAACAGAACTCGGCATAAAGGTCTGAGAAGGAAATGCCTTTTCAAACAGCAGACACCAGCACAGCACTGGGCTGCCTGCAAGGGGGAAGGAAGGGCTAATGGCCCTACAGCCATGACACACCACTGATAGTCATGGCAAATATTCTCTCTAGTGAAATGGTGCACAGTATGAGCCACCCATGACCACTCAGCTGGTTGGAACATTTGGCTGCTTAAATATCCTAACTGTGCTGGAGGAGATGGCTAAACTAGCAGCTCAGGGCCAGGAATTAGCTTCAGGTCAAACTCATTTACATAAATTACATTTTCCAACACTTCTGGAAATAAATGGTCCTGAAAATTCACAGATGCTTAGTATTGTGCTAATAACTACATCAGGCATATGAATTCCTGCATTTACTGGGGTCTGAGGTTTCAAGAGGACAGCAAGCTCTCCCAGAGCAAGCTACATTTTCCCCAGGCTGCCCTTCCAGCTCATTTCAGCTGGATCCAGCCAGGCCCTGACCCAGGAGCATTGTCTGTCTGAAACAGGCATCCTACCCCAGCAGCCAGCACAACAAGCATGACTGTCCCTGAGCTTTCCCTGAAGGGCAATGTAATGGTGGTGGTATTTGTATTACTTAATTGTGGCTTTTCTTTATTTTTTTTTTGTCTTTACTCAGGATTAAAAACATGAAGGAGATGAATTTTCTCATTTTTTGGGCTTGGTTGTTTATTAAATCTTATCTAAAGTACAGAGAGTTCTGCAACACTTCTAGCTACCAGCTAAAAGTGAGCAAAATGGAGGTTTGAGTTTGTCTAATTACAAGGTCTTTTAAAGCTTTTGACCCAATAACCAAACTCTTGTGACTCACAGTGCAGCATTGTCTAACTAGAAACTACTACCTGAAATCATGAAGAAGGAAGAAGACAGAAAGGAGACAAAACTCAAAATCCTCCATCTTGTCTCCTATCTATTACTATATTATAAAAACCTCAAATTTAAAACCCTTCACCATGTGAAATCACACACTTTCTATTTTGACTACAACACCCATGACTTCTCCATTACTTCTCCAAAGCCTCAAGTCAAAAACAGTATTTTCCTAATAGTCAGTATCAAAAAACATAAAAACCTCAAAAATCCCAGGTTTTTAAAACCCAACAGGGCAAGAACAACTTGCTCCACCAAGTGTTCAACCTGCTTTCCATGTTCTGGGCTGTGCTGGAGCTCCTTTTCAGCAGGCTGACATGTGGTGCTCTCTGCAGACCACACACAGGCAGTAGGAGCAGAGCTGTGACTCAGGTGTACCCAAATCTCAGAATTCAGACTCAATGTCCTCAATGGACACTTACTCCCACAAGGAAACACCTCCACACTACCTACCCAAGCATCAGTGTCAGTGACAGGAGAAATCAGAAGTGTGTGGCTTGTTGCTCAATTTTAACTTTTTTTTTTTTTTTTGTAGTCCCTTACATTGCACACAAAGCTCTCTGTGTATGTATTTACACCATAATATAAGGATGAATTTCAAGGCACACAGATTTATGTGTGTGTTTTTTACTGAAATACAATGAGTGGGATGACTTTCTATAAAAATTACAACTGATATAGGGCAGGGAATACATACAAATATGAATCTTGGATTTATTTATAAAAAAAGATCATCAGAAATACCTGCAGTCATTTTGCATATCTGATCATTTTGTGCTTAGTGACAAGAGGTACCTCCCTGCATCTCTTCCCCTAAATCTTCAGCTTGTATACTTTGTTTTTCAAAGATCAATGCATTTAGACAAGTATTTGACAACTTTGCACCTGACAATATTGAAATCTGTGCAAGATAATTCACAAATGTAACACAGATCTGTACATCTCTGCTCTGAAAGTAGGTTTTCTTGTCACATATATATCCAGAGATCCAGACCAAGCCAGCACAGCTGAGGTATACTGCAGAGATTTTGTTTAGCAGAATAGCCAAGCAGACTCAAGTTTAGTTCATATACAACCGTTTTTAATTTAGCTTATGCATGTAAACTCTCTAGGACTGGACAGAATACTCCACAAAATGAAGCACTGGATCCACAACACAAAAAACAAAGTTACTCATGCCATCATTTGTTTCTCAGACATGCATTTTATCATATGACATGCTATTCATTTATGCCTTCTTTAAAAAGAAGAAAAAAACCAGAACATGTGTTTGTGAAGCCCTAAATATTACTTAAAGATGTTGTTCCACATTAACACTTCATGATCTCATGGATGAACAGCAGATCCTTTAAAACCAAGTCTCTGCTGTGATGAAAACCAGCTCTGGCAGTGTAAAAACAACACACTCACAAATATCCTTAAATAGCCAGCAAGCACAGAAACCTTGCTGCTTGCAAATTGCATTATTTCCATATTTGCACCATAATATTACTGTTGGTATAATGTTTAGCCTCCATGCTACACTGTTTCAAGCAGTGGTTAAAGATAAAATAGATACCATCAAAAATACAGTAAATCTGCATTTTTTTGTCCATCTCCATTTGTGTAATTTACAATATAGCAGGCCTTAAACAGGAAAAGACCCCAAATAGATCACTTCCATAGTAAGAAGAAGGGATCCTTATAGTTTTGTGCATTCTGTGACACAATAACAAGTGAAGAGCTCAACTCATCCACAGCTTTGCATTTAGTATCCATCACAAGACATACCTTTATCATTCACATCTGGGAAAAATGAGGGAATGCAAACTTTTCACAGAAGCTTTCAGGCAGCCATTGATCAGTTATCCTTTTTTTACAGGGATAAGGCTAAAGAAGGGAGGCTGTTCTTTCAGTGAACACAAGCTGTAATCTACATCCAGGGGTTGTTAAGCAGATCTGGACAGGACCTAGTTTTTCTCACTGAAGATCAGCAGTGAGCCAAGTTTTTATTGTACACATGGGAAGACTCTTAGCCATGTGGGGAAAAAATGAAATCTAGAACAGTCAATTACCTGAAAATGTAAATGAAAATGTAATGAAAACATCCATGTGCCCACCCAGATGAGACATTTGAATTAACACCTCTGGGGGCTGCTCTGTCTACCACCCCATCAGCTGAAGCACTGCTAAGCCAAGATGGTCTTTCCCATCTATGCCATTCTGCTTTGAATAATTAAACCCATCATGTGTCACCATGAGATATAACTGAGAGAAACTGACAGTAGAAAAGCCAGTTGTGAGCTGATTAGTGCAGGTACAGGCTTTTCCTAACCATAGCCTTGAAAACTCCTTGTCTATGCTCCAAGTGAGTTTGCCAAATATCAAGTACTTATTCTCCTTTTTTTTTTTTTTTTAAGGATTCTTCTTCTTTTGAAGGATTTAAACTCTTCATCAGGCTAAAGAAGGACTGACAGATGCCCACTTCTGCACTGCTGGTCAGTCTTCTTTGAGACTGAAGGAAATTTTCTTCTATTAAAGTTTTGCAGAACACTCCTCTAAAACAAAGGATAATTAAGCTATATTCTCTACTGCAGAAAAAGCAGTGTAAGAGGCTTATGGCAGAGGAGAACAGAGATGCTCAAAAATTAGCATTTTATAAAAAATTCTTGTATCAGAGGATGGAAACTACCATACATAAGCTTAGTGAGAGAACAATTCAGCACCCAGTGAAAACTTAGCTTCATTAGCCAGTCAGAACCAAGTAACATAGAATATGCTGAGTTAGAATGGACCCACAAGGATGACTGAGTCCAACACCTGATTTCACAGGGCAATGTGTGAAAAAATATCCCATGTATCTAAGAGTGTATGTAGGCCATTTAGCTGTGTGGCTTTCTACTTGGCATCAATCCTGGGCAGCAGGGAAAGGCTCTTGGGGAAAATATAATGATTTCTGAGATGTATATGGATGAAGATCATACAGCTGTTGAGTAAGTTTAACACTGCTTCTTACACATTCCTTTATTTGGGGGCTTACTTAAAAATAACAAGCCAAACTATAGATATACAAAACATCACTCCTGCTTGTGGTTCATGCAATTGCTTACCTTCACCCTGCATTTTAATGATTATACCTTTACCTTTTGGTAAGCTCTAAAGTTACAGTGACCTAAGCAGTTCAGCAGAAATTACATGTGTTCACCTTGCTCTGGTAAAGATATTTAATTACTTATTTCATCCAAGAGAAGAAAATGGAAAGCTATTTTACACTAATGGTCCCCAATATCCGAGAGCTCTCGCTCAGGATTTCACTCCAGGGCAGATGGGCTGATGCAAAAGTCCACATTTTCATTTGTACCACCTTTTAATGAGGATAAAAGTGATTCAGCTTCAACTTATATGGTGACAAACCACCAAGCAAGTTTTAAACAGAAAAAGGCAAGACAGCATGGTCAATAAAGAACAGAGTTAAATTTTGTTTTAAATCTTATTTCCTTCAAAATACAGATAAACAAGGAAGCTGAATACCACACAGTCAATAGTTAAAATGTAAATTCTATAGTTCTTCTAAAACTGTACACAGGCTTTGTCTAATGATGCTCAGTACACTTCTGAAGAGGAAATTAGGTGACAGGAAAGAACAATTATGATGACTCCATGGGGCAACTTTCTGTCACTACATTACTGCTGACATGCACTAACTCCAGGTTCCCTCATGTCTGAATTAAAGTACAATGGCAAGTATGAATCCCAAACTGAGAATTTAGTGTGCTGTACACACCACTGAATTGCAGCTTATATAATTTATATTAGCTCAAAGTTTCATTTAAAATGGTCTGAGAGCACTCCAGAAGTTGATTGTGTAATAAAAAATAAAATTCCTGAAGTTTTACATAGTAAAAACCAAAGGTAAATCAAAATTTCAGTGAAGTCAGTGATGCTCTGACCAATTAATTTTTAGGGCACATATGCAGTCAAGCCATTTTACTCTGCTCAAGATCACTCAGGATGTTTACAGCAGAGCAAGAAACAGGAAGATTATTTTACTATCATTCCAAAACTTCAGTCAGAAAAACATTGTTCCAATTTTCTGGCATTACTGCTGGCATTTTGCATTGTTGGATTGGAAAAACAAAGTCTCACAAACAAATCATATTAGTATACAATGTTTATTACCTTCTATTAATCTGAAGTCAATAATTTTGATAAGACTAAATTAATTCTGAAATAAACAGACATCTTTAAATACATATGAGGATGATGGGCTTTAACATGAGAGTACTTAGTTGATCTGCACTCTTAATCCACATGCAGGATACATCAATCAAATTATTATAGATATCCTTTCATTTTACACTGGTCTATAATACAGCACAATTTCTGAAGGTGAAAGCAGGGAGGAAAGAAATCATATTTTCAAGTAGCCCTTTTATTTAAAAAGAGCATCAATGATATATTAAGCCAATGTGTTTCTCTCTGATTTTGACTTTACTTACAGTATACACTTTTGCAAAACATACAGCTCATCAATGATACACAGTGGCCCTTTACTAAGGGCAAGTAACCAAAAAAAGAAATACAACAGAGAAGAATTCTACAGAATTAGAAAAGTCCTATTTTAGAACATTGTCTCTTCAGAGTGCCTCCAATGTTGCTCAGAAAGGTCATGCATAACATTTCTGATGTTGTCATTAGTCCATGAGAGAGATGTCGGCGTGCTTCACATGAACAGGAAAAGGTGCAAGCCAGAAAGAAAGCAGCTTTCTCCAGTTATCTCTTAGGCCTGTCTATGTCATCAATGGTAGCTAACAGCTTCTGTCTTGCCTTTTTGTTGATGTAGGTGCCCAGACAAATATTCACCAGATTGGTCAACTGCTTAGTGGAATATTCCTGGCAAACAAAAGTAGATCATGTTAGGGCAGAATAAAACATCAAAGATAGAAGATTTTCAAATACACAGACATACTTAGTGTGGATTTTACAACTGATGGAAGCATCAGTACGAAAGGGAGATTTAAAGCTGTAGTTCAGTCATGTCTGGATAGTTTTCATAGTTGAGGCAGAGGACAAAACTATATTTTGCTACATGATGGCTTAGAATGTAAAACGCTTATGACTTTAAAAGTACTGGACAGAGTTCACAGAAACTAACTCTGTGAACATGTATATAAATCAATCTTTAATGTATTTTCCATTCTTTGGGAGGCTTGGTGGGAAATACATATGCAAATGTTTAAGCTTTCAAGACAAAAACTTATTTTTTAACAAATTGTGATAAATGTTGGTGATCATTTATATTTTGACTTCCCATTTCCAATAAGCTTCTAAATGCTTCTGTCTGCAGAGTCTCCAAACAATTTTGATTTCAGTACATGATAAAAGAGGAAAAAATGTAAAAAATGTGAAGAAAATAATTCTTAACACCTGTGAAAACACTATGGTTTCCAGTATTGCCTTTATGTCTTAACACTATGCAAAGCATAGCTTCCATCAATGTGTTTTAAAAAGAGTTTTTCCCTGAAGTTCATCAAACCCCGTAGCTCATCCTCTCAGGGCTCCAGAAAATACAAGAAAAAGTCAATCAAAGACATATTTCTTTCCTTCATTTCTAGTGGGACTTAAAGTAATCCCAAAATACAGATTTCAAGTGCTTCAATTCAAAAGAATTTTTACTTCAAAGATGGCTATCTCCAATAACATGTGACTATTGCTTACACAGATTTGTTATAATTGTTAGTTCATGCTAGAGAGAAAGCATCTGAATGTTCTCAAAATACAAATATAGACTTATCTCACAAGAAATGCTGATGAAGCATTACCAAAGAAAGAAAGAAAAGGCAATGACTCTTCTCCATGTGCCTTACAAGTTAGTTTAAGCAACCTACTCCTAAAGGCAATACAAAACATAATGTTGTGATCCCAAACCATAATTCTTGATGATCAAGTTTTGCACTTTGGCATAATCTGAACAGCTCAGAAATGCTTTCAATTTCCCTTTGCTGTAGTTCTCTACACTTTTTGATACAACAGGCAGATGAGACTGGCTTAGTCATCCTCCCCAGTGATTAGATGTTGAACTATTCAAACACATACTAACTTCATATGATAAAAATGAACATGTACATGCACACATCCATTTATATTTATACTACTTCCAATATAAGTTTTATTACAATAAATGAAAATATACATATATATTTGTTTTTAACACATAGAAGGATTGATTATTTATAGTTGTTGGCATGTTTTTATCATCAGAGTGAATTTTCTCAACAGAGAGGAAATGAATGTAAATTTAATTCTTACCCTATGTTCTTTTATCCAGGATTCCATGTCATTTTCTGTCAGGTAGTATGCTTTAATGTAGGTCTCCACAAATTCTTTATCTGGAATAGGCCTAATGTCTGTTAACTTTTCTAGTTTCATTAAGAACTGTTGAAAATCCAGTTGCATCAAGGCACGTCCTTCATTGCTGCACTTCTTTACATTGGCATAACTACAAAGAGAAACAGTGGGAAGCAAAACTTAGAAGGAAATAAAAACTAATATTGCTTCTGAAAGTTAACTTAGTTTTTTGAACCCTGAGGAGGAGCAAAATTATGGTTTTAAGTCAAAAGCAGACAAGAACTTCTCTTAGGATGTCTGCATGCATTAGTATAACACATTTTAGCCCAGTCATCAAACACAACCCCACTGTACCCAGTGATACTTAGAAAAATCACACTCTCCTCTCCTAAAAGCCACAAAAAAAAAAATCCTATATTGAACAACTTACTATACATAAGTTAGAGGAAATTAAACCAATGCTAATTAGCACACTGGACGGCAGTTCCAAGTGATCACAACCACTGTAGTCTGAAAGGTACCACAGCAGCTTTAGGAATGGTCACCAAGACACTGCTGAACCAAGAGCAAGCATCACAGTGCAAGGATCACAGTGGGGTGATAGGCAACAAACAAGGAAAATTATCTTTGCAGTTCCTCAAATGGATAAAGAACTGCATTTATCATAATCAAAGGAAATGACACTGCAGTCCCCTTAAGAATGCCAATTTCAGCTGTGTACAGGGTCTGGGGCACAGTGACTTGAGAGACTTAATCCAGCTCATCCACCAGTTGCTCCCACAAGTGACAACTCTGTCTCACTCCTCCCCTCTACCAAACCTAAAACAAGCTCAGTTTTTCACTGGTTCATTAAGTTGATCCTAATTATTATACACTCCCTAGATTATTAGGTTTGATGTAAAAGAGGCAGCAGAAGCATGCAGCTGGAAGCTGGGTACACAACAAGGTCAGGTTAAGAATATGAAAAAATTTCACAGTTAGTGTTGGTACACAGAAGGAATTTGCAAAATGCAAAAGTAAGAAAAGCAAAAAGAGAAGACCAAGGCAAAAGTCCTCTGGAGCTTCATAGAAGACTAGCAGATGATTTTCAATAGGTTCAAGAAGCCAGTTGGGAAACAGGAGAGAACACGGAACTAGGAGATAGGGAAGGACAAAATTTAGAGAAAGATATAGCTGACTGCAGTGGAGATATGTCCTCATTCAATGAAGAGTCTGTTGAAAACAATTTCAGTTGACTGGATGAGAAACATCTTCATGGCTTTTAACTCCATACATTCATTGAAATGAAGTGATAAAAGAAGTTATGAAGGTATTCAGACTCAGCTATTCAAAATACCTTCCTTCCCCTTCCACAGTGATAAAAGCACCTACAAGATATGTAAAAATAACAGAACTGGTCAAAAATAAGAAATTATAATTAAATATTTGGGAGAAGATGATAATGAATACTTTTTACACTCTCAGAAATGGTACAGGACAAATTATATCAGAAAAGTAAGTCCAACCTGCTTAGGTGAAAGGTCAAAGTTGCATGGTAAGTCCCAAGCATGAAGCTTAACTGCAGCAGGGAGGAAGACATATGAGTGATGATCTTCAGAGCTAAGGATTAAGTTCATGAACACTGAAGCCACAAAAGATGAATGAGATGTGATGTAAGAAAAGGAAACGAGTTGAAAACAAACACAAAGGCTGAGGAAGAGGAGGTTGATAGTGACTGACATTGTTATCACCTTGAAAGGCAAGGGGAATGGGGAGGAGAAGAGATAGGCCTTTGTTTCACTTTCTTTTATTTTAGGCATGATAAGTAAATAAAATTTCAAAAAGGAAAGCTGATTGTATAGGCCATATGTCATATGAAGGAATTGGGAAGCCACAGAAGTCATGGATGGATTTAGTTTTTAACTGAACATGAAACTGATGTCTCTAGAGACTGCAAAAGGCATGGAAAAATTTGGGCAGGAGATTAAAAAATTATGGCTTTATGGAAGCAGTGGAAGCTGATGATCCTCAATGGGCAGCAAACACTTGGAGAAGAGTGTTTTGTTGAGGTCCTAATTTAGAGAAGACAGCAAGAGAGTGAGATGGAAAGAAGTAAAATAGGTAGTAAGGAATGAATAGGATAAAGATAACCAGGAAAGAAGTATGGAAACATGTAAAAGGAGTGGAAGACAGCACATATCCTGTATATGATGCAGAACTTCTGGTAAGAGCATGATCATATGTAGCAGGGAGACAAAACCATAAATAAATGCAGGGGATGAAAAGTCTACAATGTTCGTGCTATAAAACTGAATCCAAAAAGATGGGACACTGATTACAAAAGCAATGGATGAGCAAGGTGTAGGTTCCTGACTAAGGTGCTCAAGTAAGCCAACTAAGACATCTCTCTGCTCCTGATGAATGTGGAAAAATCATGTTCCATGGCTACTTTAAGAAAACTGATAGTGTCGATAACTTCATGTTTCTTCCTAGCAAAGATAAATGGCATCACCATGGAAGTACTGATTATTATATTTTAACTTCTTTCTTTGCTCTGCTGGGAAATGGTAATTCTCATACAGAAGTTTCTTTGAAATAGTACTGTATTTTCAAGTGCTTCAGTAAAACATTCAGTGTCATTCTTCAGCAGTACCTAGGAACAAGACCACCCTCTTTAGGCTTAATGCTGCCGTGAAACAACTGCTAAGGAGTGTGTAAAGCACTGATAACTTTTAGGGTCCCCAAAAGCACATGAACTCAAGAGGACACTATAAAATTAGAACTTACAACTCTATAAAACAAACATCATTACAGACATACCCAAAAGCAAGACTTCCATAAATACTTACCCTTCCACAAGAGTTCTATTGGCCAAGCGTATGCAGTGCTCCCAAAGGATGTTGGACACTGGCAATGGAATACGGACTCTCTTAGACACATCATTCAACCTCCTGTTAAATTCTTCAAATTCCTAATAAAACATAAAAGATGTTTGTTCCTTCAGGATAAAATGGATCATAGTCTATACATCCAGCAACAGCAACAACTAATTAGAAATGCACATGAAAGAGAATAATGAAAGTAAGAGCAAAGAAGAGAGGATTAATAGGCACAAACTGTAGACAACTCAATGTGTAAAGTAGAAAAGGCATCACTTTCTAGTATAGCAATCACAACATAACCTCAGTGATTTTTTAAAGGAGCTGCTGCTCTGTTCCCCAGAGCTGTAGTTCTCTGTGAAACTGACACCTCTGAAAATGAACCAAGTAGCTTATCCTTCAAATGCCATTTTCATTGCCTCACTCCCCAAACTCTTATTTTACTTCTTTAAGTCAAAAAACTGACTTAAGTATTGTTTTTGACTGAAGCCACTGAAGAAAATCCAGCAATGATCTCTTTATCCCTCTAAATACCCACGCACCAGCTTTCAAAAATATTGTAACCACTTTTCATTCTTCAGCCTTTCACATTAGATAATTCCTCAGTGCTTTAGAAGGAGCTGAGAGAACCCATTGAAAGAGGCCAAATCTAACAGTTTAGGACCAGAGTGCAGCAGTAGATAACAATTCAGGTTAAAGGAATGCACCTATTTTCACATGAATCATCAGTGGCCTGGATGGATTGCAGCTGACACTTTGAGTGAGAAACTAGTCATAAATGATTGCAATTACTGCTACAATGATTTTGTGACTTAAAGTGAAACAGGAGTCCTCTGCCAAAGATTAAAGCCTTTATCATATAAAAAAGTATCAAATGACTTCAATATCAAGCAGACTGGTAATGAACTCCTCTGTACAAGCAGCAAAAGTTGTTTGCAGTGTAGTCTTTTAAGACCATACTTGCCCAACAGAGATTTTATTTCCAAGGCTGTAAATCTAGGATTTTTTCCTTTTCCTTTTTTCTTACATCCCCTCTCAAAAATTCAGTAAGTGAAGAAAATCAGAAGAGAACCTCAATAACCAACTGGCACTTAACACAAATTTTCTGAAAGATAAATTTGGCAAGATGCAGGGTACCACAGTGATATGCTTTAAACTGGCATACAACTCATTTTTCTGAAAATGCAGATGCTTAATGCTTCATAATCTATTTCTTCAACAATCCTCTTTCCCCACTTGATCTCTTCCAACATACTATGACTGAATACAGAACTCTGTGTATGTGTGCACATGGCTGAAAGTAGTTGATTATTACTTTAAACATTATGCTCATATCCAGTGTTCCTGGAGTCCCAGTGTACACAGCAAATCACTTATTGCTTAGCAGTTATTTGAAAGCTTTTGTAACAACTACTATTAGCTATACAATAGAGAGACCAAAAACTGGTTTTAAATGGTATTAGCTTGATTGTCCTGAAGCAAAATTCATCAGCAGTTGCATACTCACAGAAGGAAAAAGTTTTGCCCCAGAGTTCAACTATCTTATGCACAAACTGATATCATAAAGTCATGGCAGCATAAACAATGTTAATCACAACATTTCCATCAAATTCAGTGCAATGATATATCCTCTGTCAAGTTCTTTCTTCTTTGCCTGGATTTTTTATAGCAGAGAAGAGCTACAAAGTATGAAGGTGTTATCCAAACTGCGATTCCACACAGTTGAGTAGCTTTTTCTGTGACTTACACTTCACACATCTTTAAAATAAAATTTTCAGTTTCTCTGAAAAGAATTAGTAATTAATATAGTATAATTAATTAGCATAACTCTACCACTGCCAGAACTTCCCTCTGAAGATCTTCAGAAACATTATTTAAGCATATATAAAAGGATGAGAAAGGGCTTGTCCCAAGACAACTTCAATTAGATACTGCATGATAATCATTGGTGCTGATTTGACCTACAGCTCCTATAACATATCTCAAAGACAATCAGCAAAATTATTCAGAACAACAAATAGTGTGATTTGTTGTTTTTTTTTAAATGCTGTTTCTGGCCACTGAATCTCCCTCAGTGTTACTCTGTTTACTACACATTTCTCTACCATTCAAGACTTAGACATGATACTCATTAAACTTTCTTGATTACTTTCACACACTATGCAGTCAAAAAATCATCACTGAAAGGAATGCTTTAGAAGCAAGAATAATGACACTTCTAGACAGATCTCACAGTAATTTCCCATTTTCAGGATATATATTGTCCTAGCCATGCCACTTGAACAGTTTTAGTGAAGTATTATAGCAATTCTGTGCTTATAGAAACTCTAGCACACCATTTCCCATAAACTATTCACCTTCAAAAGAGCATCTACGTATACATTGTGCTGTGACATGATTTCCTTCACATCCCATTTCACATTAGCCATGAGAAGAAGCATTTGCTCATAGTCAATGGCTTTAGCAGCAACAATCCAATAAACTGGTTTTCGTAGTTCACTGGCAGTTGACACTGTCTGAAATAGAAAATAAATACAATTCACTCCAGTAAATATTTGGCCAGTAGGAGAAATATAAAACTATGATGTGCAAGTATTTGCACCATAATGTACAAATTTCAAATCTTCTGTATGAAAATCAGCTGTGATTTACACAGTTCTGACCTGAGAATAGAACTGCTGAAGAAAAGGCTTCTTGGCAGCTGGCATCACTGCATCAAGATGAGGCTGAAGAAATTCAAATTGCTCAGCCAGAAATACCCTGTGAAAGCAAAAAGAAAAATTACTGTGACTAAGTGCAACCTTCAGTATGTCTCTTTACAATTTTACTCTACAGTTGACATATTTGGCAATAACAATAAGCAACCTTGGAAAATGTAGTTCTGTGAAGAACCATAGCAGTTGTGTGCCAGCATATCAACTAGTATTCTCAATTCTGACAATTTTAAAATATATTTGAAAACAAGAAAATACTTGACTAAAGAGACCAAGGCTTGAATATCAAAAATTCATTTTTCCATTTTACTGAGGATACACTGCAAAAGTCTGAGCAAAGGTCTAGTAAAATCAGTGACCAAGAGTCACACAATTTCCACTGCAGGACAGTCAACATCAGTATTAATAAATCCATCTTAGAATTTCAAAATAACATTCCCAATTAATTTTATACTATTGAATCTGTAAAATATAATTTGATCTCATATTCCTTCTCAGGGGTATAACTTATTAATAACAATGTAACACGAAAATATATCTCTAAGCTTAAATGAAAAAAATATTTTTAAAATTAACTCCTCATTTTTAAATGTCATCTCATATGAGGAAAAAATAATTCCCATCTGACTCTCACTATTATTCTTATCAAATAAAAATCACTTTGTAACATTTGCATTAGTTGGTTATAATTTCTTCTTCTCCTGTGGTGTGACATAGGTACATTTCTACCCATTGCAAAGAATGTGGTAATTGAAGCCAAATTTATATGAACTAAGCAGTTCTGAGTCAAATATTTAATATAATATAATAATATAGTATTAAATATTCCCATTAACCTCTTCGAAATTAAACTTTTTTTGTGTTAGATTTAGCTATGTATTGTCACAAATTGCTGGATCGCCTGCAGTAAAATTTAATTTCTTGTGTTTGCATGTTGCTAGACCAAAGAATTAGACTCCAGTACCTTTAATAAAGAAATTACCTTTATCAGTCATACTTAAAATCACATTGAGAGGTAGCAATCTTTGACCTGTCAAGAAGGTTTTGGATGGTAACCACAGTTTCTTAAACAATCAATAGCTTTCAGTGCTCACAAATACAGTGTGTACAGTAAACAACCTACAAGGATTCTGTGGCCACCACTCTCTCTGCCAAACCATACAGTGAATTGACAGATGTCAGAACGACAAGATGACTGAGATGTGGGCTTGGCACCTTCTCTTTTCTCTCTTCAGCAGCTGTGAGAGTTCCTGAAGCATCAGCAGATACCTCCTGAAACAGAGAATTACACAAATTAATCCCCACAAAACCAGCAAGGATGGCTCCAGCTGACAAGTTTCAGATGCCAGATAAGATGAAGGAATGTTTCAAATTCTAAGGTGTAATTTAAATCAAGCTGATTTCTATTTTTGCAGCATAGTGAAATGGCTGAAAAAAATCTATCATTTAAATCAGTAGCCAAGGAAAAAAAAATTAAAACAAGAAGGCAGCAAATAATCTTCTCACTACAACTTAATACCCAAACAGGCTTCAGCCCAATAGCCTTTTGGGAGACTGATTTATCATCCTTGGAGACAGTATATTCAATTTGACAGTAACCAAATAAAGAGACATATCACAGGAACATAATTTCTGCATGGGCTTTACTGCTTATGTGAGCTGTGGCTAACTTAGGTGAATAACAACTGATGTTCTCAATCACAGAATCACTAGATTGGAAAAGACCTTTAAGATCATTGAGTCCAATCCATGCCCTAACACCTCAACTAAACCATTCCATGAAAATACCTATCCTGCAGACATCTTGATGCTGAAAGCAAGGAAATATTCAGAGCAAAGGAATAGAATCTCTAATGAGAAGCAGATTATAGCAGTGCCTTGTTCCAAAATACATGGAAAAAAATCAAGGAAAAATTCTACCCCCACATATAAGGAATCTAAGTACAGGGCACAGCTAGGAGAGGAATCGTGAAGGAAGAAATTTCCAGAGCAGGTGTACAAAGGGACACCTTCTGAAGTCTGGCTATTTCACAGGCTTCAGAGGGTTTTGTGGCATGACAACATGAAAGCACAAAGGTTGGCCTGGATTAATTATTCATATCATGCTTATACACAGGCCACAGGAAGAGGAGAAATGCTACAAAATAAAGGTAATACAGCATCCAGATTAGGTAAGAAGACAGGCAGGACACAGCACTGATTTTAGTAAGAACCTTTCAAGACCCTGGGGATAGAAACCCTGGCCAATCTCTACAGTCTATGGATACTAGAGTGTATCAGCCTGTATGTATGGAATGAAAATAAATAACAACATTGCAGTGACAAAGTAACTTTCCTCAAAAAAGGGGAAAGTAACTTACAAAAGTAAAATGAATGGCCCAACATGACTGCTGTAAACAGTGTAGGAACAGACAACCAATATGACAACAATAATGCTTAAACATAACATTTGTTTGGACTCAAAAACACAAAATAATAGAAAACTAAAATTGCAGTTTAAAAAGGAAAAAATATAAAGCTAAAAACAACATAATGGAAAAAAGCAGCTTTCAAGTTTGTGAATTGTTTGTTTGTTTTAACTAGAGATAGAAAACAAAAGAGAAGAAATTGCAGTGAAGTAACTAAGGAAGGAGGGAGAAAAACAGACTCAAGTTAACCACAACAGTAGCCATTAATTTCTTCTGAGCTTTACAGCACAGAACAACTATCAGACCTGAAAAAGAGTACTTGTTATTCAAACAGGTTTTGTTCAGACACTTTTGCTTAGGAGGAGGGCAGTGAGCAGCTGAAATACTGGTGGAAATTAGTAGTGGCGTCACTCATTCTATACATCAGAATTGAGATAAAGAGGAATATTTCATTGCAGACCCTCAAACACCAAGAGGAAAAGTATTGCACATATGATCAGGTGAAAACTGGAAAACCAACAGGGCAGTTACTCTGATAGCAAAATATCTGACAGCCCCATTGTGGTAGTGTTGCAGCAATTAAAGGTAGGGCAGGTGAAAATTGATTATGTCAAATGTGTAAGGACCTGGTGAGAAGTTAAATGATACAGGATGAGCAGAAAGATCAAAACTTTGCTGCTATAGACAAAGATGCACTAGAATGTGCTTACTGATTGGATGGATGCCAAACCAAAAGTGACATTAAGAATGTAAGACAACTGAGAAGAGAATATCATCCAAGCTGTTAAAAAGGGTCTGAGGTGTGGAAGAACAAAAATTCACAGGTTCCACTTTAACTCTCTCAGATTTTCTTTGGCAGTTTCCTCCTGTGGTGTGACAGCCCAAGGCAAAGGAGGTGGATTTGCTAAATCAGAAAGGCTCTTTCAGTTCTGCATCTCCAGAGATGTCAAACACAAACAAAAATGGGCTACAGCAGATGGAACAATGCACAGTCTGGGAAAGCAGAATCCTCACTAACAAAGGTGAGGAAGTACCTTCTGACATACATAAAAAAATATTATCATAAGGTTACAGACATAAAAAGCCAATAAAGCAGGGAACCTTGATAGTTCCCCACAGAAATTCTGACATTAAAAACAAGGTTTGCTGACTGAGAAATCCCATTAACACATCATTTGTAACACAAAAAGATCTCACTGAAATACATCAGTGAGCAGAAGATAAAGCTTCTAAAAGAAGCTTATGGCAAATGTGATCAGATACAGTTGTACTCAGAATAGGATCAATTATAAAGGCTAGCTACAATGTTATTTGTAAAATTAATTTTCTTTGCTCTGCTCTGTGTTCACATTCAGCCAGATAAATCTGGAATTAAACTGACTAGATGCTTCACAATACTATGAAGTTTGCATTCTGCTGAATTTATCAGAATGGATAAGCAAGTCAAAAGTCCTGGATATTTGCTAAAGTTCATGTAATCCTTTCAGAGAGCTCTAAAGTACTTCCTGAGCACATCCACACGTTTAGTCCAGATAGGGAATGACATCTAACCATCTAATCACAACAATCAGTTCTCTAAAAACATTAACTAAGGCAAAGACAATAGTAATTATTAAAATTCCCTCTTTATCTGCCCACTCTCATGCTATTTTTCATTTAATTCCATTCTCAAAAACCCAGATCAAAGGAAAAAAAAAAACAAAACAAACAATTTTTTTTTAAAAAAGTCAGGACAAAAGTAGCCAAACCCACAGCTCTCCAAGCAATGTTACATCTTTAGGAGAGACAGTGAGTGACCAAGCTGGGGAAGAGTATCAGCAGTAAACATTTAAGAAGCTTTCTTTCTTTCAAAGGCAAATTATGTTAAAACCAAATATTATGAAGACTTAATTTTGTATTTATCTCACTTCAAAGTTGCCTGCCACTTTAGACACATTTTAAACATTATTTTTCCTCCTTTTTGCTTCCCATGAATGCAAGCAACATATTTTAAATGCCAAAATTGTGTTGCATCTGAAGAACACAGAAGGTACATGAGAGCTGGCTAACTCAAAGATATCCTGCTTCAACTAGGGAGTCAAACTCTGGTTCAAGTGTCATGGTCAAGCAGCATGAGCATTTCATTCTCCTAATTTGTTCTAAAAAGCAGGCACTGCAAAAGCATGTTGACAGCAAAAAGCAAACAGCCAGTGTGCCAATACCCCAAAGAAGCACAGGATCACTCTGAAAGGGCATCAGTGATGCATGTGTTTTATCCTCCTGCCTTCATTAACAGAAATGATCAAATGACTGAAAGCAGCAAATAAAGGGGCAAAACACACAGGCTGGAACAGAAAAAAAGGTTACAGACTATTTAAAGAAATCAGATGTTTTTCAGTGCACTGGACTTGTTAAAGTTAACCCTTCCAGTAGTGAAGAAAATCTGCAAGAAAATGTCTGTTGCCAGAGATTCCCTTTGTGTACCATAGCAAACAGAGTCCTGTAAAACTGCCAGCCTCAAGAGGAAGAGGAGAGGAGTAGAAGCCAGAAAATTAATTAGCAGCCAACTGAACTTTAATTTCAAGAAATGTCAAGTTACACTGGGAACATATTGCAGCACCCAGCATTAAGCATGCAGAGAGCAACACTAAAGCAGAATAAACTTGCTTAGCTGCTCCCTGCATCAGAGTAGAAGGTCTTGCTGATCCAGCAGAACTGGGATATGTTGAAGACATGTCACAGCCTACACAAAATCCTTGTAAGAATGCACAAAATAGATTTGATAAAATAATTTCAAGGTATATATGGAACTGATGCAATCTACAAGATACTCTTCTTCCTTGCCAAAAAAGAAAAATCCAAAGTGCTAAAATTTTTTAAAAGAAACATTAAAGTATTAGACTTATCTGAACAATACCCAAATAAGCAGGAGAGGTTAACCAGTATTGCCTGCAGACACCTTGCAGCAGGTCTTATCTATTAAATTTTCTCTAGTCTTAGTTTCATTTCCTCATACCATCACATGAAAAGAACTGTGTTTTCTAATGCTATACATGATAGGAATACCCAAATAGCAACTGTTTTTAAAAGCTGCTTTGCTATAAAGACCTGAAAATATCACAATGAAGTGTTATAGCAGGCTTATGACTGCTTTGTCTAATTAAGGGTTGCTAATGACATTAGTGTGAGCTACAGTGTATGCTTTGGGAAGTAACTTTGCAAGCTACCTACAGTTGAATTAAAATTCATCTGGAACATGTTTTTACAAACAAAAAAAAGTATTTATTAGCAAATAACAGGTATCAGATAAATGGGAGCATGATATTATTTAATCGTTGAGTATTTGTCTTTATCATTTAATTGTTTACTCCCAAGAAGAAAATTTTTAATTAACAAGTAGAAAAATAAAACCTGTGTAAGGAACAAGCCTCTCCTTCAATCTCTTCCTCCAAAAATGTCATCTGTAACAAGAGGACATTTGCATTTCAAGTCTGGCTGAACCCAGTGGCAAGGCTCTGTTAAGCCTTCCATCTCAATGGAAAGAGGAGACTATAAACAAATTACCTAAATTGGAAGTAAAAACTATATAAGCCAATTATCTAAGTTAAAAAATTGACATTCAGTTTTCAAGAGAGACATTTTAACAGGGCTGAATTCATTGTGAGAACAGAAACACTTTTATTTCAATTATCCAAAAGAACTTATGACTGAAGCAACAGATTATCTGCCAGTTATGGTGAAATAGTTGACAGCTAATTACAATCATCCACCTCTACTAACTTTAAACAAAAACCAGTAAACTCCACAACCTGTTCCCAGGACACAAAGTTCTGCAGATCACACTCACAAACCAATACCCTTTTAAAACTGCTCTTCTTCTGGCCTAATACTTTTTGCACAATATTTCAGTTTTACAATTGTTTTAATATACATACACAATAGCAAAAAATTTAGGTTTGATTTTGCAATAACTCTAAATGTTACTGGATGTTAAAGGAGTAAATTGTGTTCAGAAAGCATGGACAAAACTTTACTATCTGAAAAGGTCCTGGAAGTAGAACAATCTAGAGCAGCTGTGACATACCAACACTTTCACCAAGAACTTGATATGCACTTATGGATGAGGAAAAGCAGACTAATCCCAAATATTTAGATAAAACACAATAGCTCTATCATCTCTGTTTATAAAACTGCAATTATTAGTTTCTGTAATATCACAAGCATGGATTACAAGAAAAACTGATCAAAGAAAGCATAACTTTGTCATGTATTCAAAAGCTGTCTGAAAATAGTTCAACTAACTCCAAGTAGATGCTTAATAAACAAGAATTTTTTATCACAAGAAATCTACTGAAAGCAACCAATTAGGCTTTTTGTCTCCTCTTTGAGCTTACACATCCCTAACTGTTCTTGAAACTGAATGATGAAAATTATAGGCAGGGCCAATTGCAAAGGCACATTGCTTTCAAGGTAAAAGTATTTCTGGAATATGTTGTAAACATGCTAAGGTTTTAAAATGGTATTTATTTTACAAAACTCCTACTAGGTGTTAAGTTGCAAGATTAATATTTTCTTGATGAGATATAAAACCTCCCAAGCAGGTAATCTTGATTCAACCCTCATGAAAGTAAATCAAACATAAACAATGTAAGCTACTAAAATGATCACCATTCTACAGGCTTTAAGAAAGCAGATCTTTAAAAATCAAACTACAAACCATCTTCAGAAACCATGCTATTCTTTTTCTATTATTTACAATCTTTTTCATACAAGTGGCAACTTTACAGCATTATTGAAGAGTCAGAAAAGGGATCCCCAAACTTCCCAACACTTACAGTGCAAATATTTCACATTGTCCCCAGGGTTGAATTCATCAGCATTACCTCACAACAGGCATGAGGAGCTGATTCCAAGAGTGTGCATCCTCCACACTCTTTGTCACAAAACAAGCATGTCCCAAACCTCTGTTGGGTCACTTCCACTGACTTCACTAAAAGAGTTCAATAAAGTTTGCACAGAACTTTCAGGGATCTCTGCATTTCTTTTATTTTTTAATGTCCAAAGTTAAATGACAGACTTTTTGCATAAAAAAATTACAAGAAGTTGGAAGGTTTATTTACTATCTTGTCTCAATCAATGCAGCAATGCCTCTATGAGGAACCACTGTGTGCTGACAGACAACTGAGAAAAAGAGTCATTAACCATGCCCTGAAAAAACAGATGTCAAATGAAACTCCACAGAAAAGCACATGCACAGGCAGCATTAGAACCTGAACCACTACCCTGCAAAAAACCCATGTGAGTTGGTCTGGTCTGCTCATACACATTTTTACTGCAGTACTTTCTTGTACAAAGAATTTTTCTCAGGAAGGGCTGCTCTGATTCCCAGGTGCTCAGCTGTGACTCTGTGGACACTCATCTGGAAACTGCCCATTTTCAGTGCCCAGCCAGAAGTGTCTGAAGTGACAAAAATGAGATCCCCCAGAGACTGCTTAAAAAGAGACCAAGCAAATGCCAAACCCCAGAAAATATATCCAATTAAATAAGCTCAATAACTTCAGTAAATTATTCCAGTTTACTTGGTAATACAGTCAAGTAAACAAAAAAAGCTGTATGAAGAACTCTAAATGAACAATGTGAGGAAAGAAAACACCTGCAGAAGTCCTACCATAATGTCAAAGTGCTCGTCATATCAGAACTTTGTCTACACAGAGTTCTCTTCCCTTGACAAGCAATTAATGCAACACCTTAAAAATTGTCATTATGTACACTTAAAAATCTCTTTTAAAGAGAGGAAAGGGAAAATCCAGAAACTGGGTTTTCTTCTTGTTTCTTCAGGTTTGCTTTTTTTTTTTCCTTTTAAGTACCAGGAGACCAAGCATGGATTAGAAATGTTGAGTTAGAAAGGTATCTTCAGCAAACAAAACCTCACCAAGAGTCACAGCTACAATTTCACTGAGGACCTCAGCTATGCCCTTTAGGAGCTGCATCCTGTGCTAGGCACAACCATGTCAGGCAGGACTCTCCAGAGCTTGCCACTAGTATTTTGCCAACCACAGATAACAGTCCACACTATGTAATGTAATGTGATGGGACATTTTAAGTAAAACCAAACTATTTGTTTCCAGCACTGGGACTAATGAGACTGAACTTTACCATTCCACAGGATAAAAGAGTCAAAGTCAAAATGGGATGGGAAGTCAGACATGAAGAAAAAAATTATTCCTACCTGTTGAATCTTTATCTTATTTGTACATCTGAATAATCTATGTTTTCCATCTCTGCACCATCAGTCTCTAACCTGACTGCCAAAAGACACATACTTTCTGGGGAAGGAGTCCAAAAGCCTAAGTAAAGACAGATTCTAAAATACATTGACTCATACTCATTTATATCAGTAATTCCTTCCATCTACTCTTCTATACATTGCACTGCAATGCTAAGATACTTTACTAAAGTGATTTATTTTCTACTGCTATCAGACACAGTAACTTTAAGAAACTTCTTTCTAAATTTCAGTTTTGTTTGAGCAAATGTCTTTGTAATTAATTATTTATGAGTATTCCATGGTTATTTGACCCCCAAATCTCTTTTTGCAGCCATATCACTCAAAGCAGCTATTTATATACTAGGCAAAGCAGTATCACAATTACATTTTGTGAAAATAAGGAAGCTGCTTAAAAACAGAAAAAGTCAGGAATCAGAAGTATTTTCCTTCCAAAGCAGTAATTTTTCCTACCAAAGCACACAACAAACTGATTGATGCCTTGTACCTAGCAGCTTAAAGCTCTCAGTGAGCTCATATGGACATAATTACTGTGTAAAAACACACTCCTGTTAGAAATTGCAAACACAAGGACATAATGTGTGTAGGTACTTCTACATGCTGACTTGGAAACTGTCAGTGAGGAGATACAAGCAAATGAAAAAGGGGCTTGTTTTGATGTATTTAGCCTAATCTAAACCATATCTGAGTGAGGCTGAAAGAACAGCACTTCATCCTCTTTTCAGTCTTCTCTTTCTGTGTTTTCTTTTTAATACAATCTGCGTATGAGTAGAGTGTAGAGTGCTACTTTTGGAGGATCCAGAAGTAGTAACTTAATTATTAACTTTGAAGTTGCTGCATAGTATAAATTTACATGAAAGCTATTTTGTGCTAGATGTCCAAAGACCTGACTATGAAGTTCAGATATGCACATGAAGTTCAGTACAGTGTAGCCAAATACATCTTTGAAAGTCACACTGTTCTCTTAACTCTCAAAAATTAAACTAGACCCTAAACTGCTTTAAAACAAATACTCACAGTGCTTTTATTTTTTATACTTTTGATTTAGCCTAAAGGTATTTCTTTAAGGCAAAGACAAGGAGGTTACATACAGAAAACAGCCTACTCAATCACTGCAGCCTGTCAGCACACTACCACATAACTTACTACAAGAAAGGTGTGCTAATTGGCAGGTCCCTTTTATTTATTAGACTAAGTCTATTTATTTACCAAAAGAAATTTCAGATCATACTTAAACTAATATCTGTATAAGCAGTACAGAGTTTTAAAAGGAGGCATAATTGGATTTCATTATTATTAAATTTATAACAGTTTGAGATTGGAAGCATATCTAAAGTGTTAGTGTTTTAAGAACCTGCTTGTTCAATTTTAAAAAGTCCTTTTATCATTGCCATAAAAAAGTCCTTCATCACTGTCATTTTGATTAGATCTTACAGAACATCCAAATTTTAAGAAAAGTTCAAATTTAAAATATTTTTTAATCCAAACTACGACCAGCAGAAGCACATTTCCTACCAACTGAAGCAGTTTGGTCATTGCTTATTGTTTGGGGGCTTTTTTTACTGTAATGCAGTTTATCATTTATCTTGTAGGAGAGACATATTGATATTGAATAATACGTATCACAGCTGAAGTGTCACATTATTGCCTTGCAAAGAGGACTAAGCACGTTTCCACCTCAGCTATTTCCAGTTCACTGGGAAGACATTAATCTAAACTGCAGGAGGACTTGCTGCAGTTTATAAAGTACAGTTGGTTTTGCTATGAAGTATTAGACTGCAAAAAACAGTGGAGTAATTCAGCTATAGTTGAATACTGCTCAGAGGGGACAAGGACCTCCAGCAGCAGCAGGAGGCACATGATGCATGAGAAGGGATGGAGGGAAGAGTAGAGGAAGTGCTTCAAATTGCTGCAGTCTTTTGTACACTGGCCACAAGTCAGAAATTCGACTTAATCTCTCAGTGGTCCAAAGGAAAATCAGGATAGCACTTCTTTTCCAGCATGGTCAGTATACTGTAAGCACAGTATATATTAAAGGAAAGAAACTTCTTCACCAAAATAATGGGAAAACAGAGCAGCTCCATAAGGAGTTACAGGGAATGCCTCCAATCAACCCCCATACTCTTCATACTGAACATGCTACAAAAATGCAAGAAAGAATACTTAGTGCTTTAACTTGCCAGAAGTGGAACCTCCCATTTCACATTGATTTTTTCCTTCACAAAGGAAACTTAAAATTGAGCTGAATAACAATAAAAGCAGTATTCTTAAAAAAATAAAATAAAAAATAAAATAAAAAATTTAAAAAGTTATCTGGTATAAACTAGATAGCATTAATTCAATCCCAAACAGAAAATACCAGAATTCTGCACAGAGCTAGAGGGAGTGGCTACCCAGTCCTCCAATTATTACTTTAACTCCTGAAAACAAATTTGAGTAAAGAGGCCTTCACCCACTGACATTTCAAAAAAAGGAATTGAGAAAGTCCAAGAGGAAAGCTAGAAATGATCCAGTCTAAATTACTAAAGTCTTCTGTAGTTCAACCTTCACAGACACTGACAGATTTGTGAAATTATTCTGATGTACATGCAAGTCTGGCTGAGTTTTGGTCACTGACTCAGAACTGTCAGATTCAGACTATCTTTATGGAAATAAAATATTGATGCTGCCATCAGGAACTGAAATGTGACAGAAATTAAGCCCTTAATAAAGTCACCATGGATAGAAGACAAGACAACAACCTTAAAAACCCAACAAGCCATGGGACTGAATGGCACAACACAAAATAATACACTTTCAGAAGGCAATTTACAAAAATTTAAAATAAGATGGAAGAATCCCTTGAGTAGTTCAGAACCATCCATACAGTCTCAAGAGACAATGAAAATGAACCTTCATTTTTCACAAACTCTTAAAAATAGGCAAAAATACCCAAGAATACTTTTACTCCCTCATAAATCAAAAAGTGAAAAATTTCAATTTATAGCATAAAATTGTGTAAGTTCATAAGATAATAGTAAATATCATGGAATGTCTTTAGGTTAACAGCACTTAGCTAAGATTTCTTCCTTCTTTCAAATCTTACATTGAGCCTAGCTATTAATTACAATTGGCAATAACATTATCCATTACATTATCTCATTACTGACTAAGGAAGAAAACAAACTGCTGTTATTTTTCCATTTCACTCCTAGAAATTTATTTTTTTTAAATCATTTTAACTGCTAAAAACATTAAAACTGTAACACACTGCCAGGAACCTACACTACACTTCCACTACAGCAAAATTTTAAAAAATAATTCCATAACTTGCCATTTTTCCATAATCATCAATTGATTCATTTGCAAGTACTTCCTAGAATGAATTTTTCTTTGTGCATACACTGCCTTTGAGAAGAATATCAAGAAGCCTTTTTCTCTTTTACAGAGGTCCAGGGTTTTTAGTTATCTTATGCTCCCTCTACTGACTGTATAAGAAATGGCCCCCAAGACCTTGAAGATGCTTCTGTGAGAGAATAGTTTAGGATTAGATATAATGCTTCAAGGAATTTAAAAAAGCATAAAGTACATTTCTGTTGAGTGTCAAACCCTTGTGCAAGTCAGAGTGGAACATTTTCTTTCTAAGATAGAAGCCTCGGAAAATAAAATCTTCCTGTAGCATCCATGGTATGAACTACAACACAAGCTATTTATGACACCCTGAGGATATTTCTTCACAATGTTACAAGGGTCTTATATTTAGGTGAAATATGAAAACTTCAAATTTCCATTTCTGGTGTAGTTTTTAACAGTATTTCTTTATAAACTCTGCTGTTCAGTTGAATACACAAAAGCTAGCTACAGTCTCCTTTACCATCCCCCTGTGCAGGACAGTAATCTACTGCTAGTGTGACATGAGTGCCATATTTACTTCTCACACTTTGAAAATAAATCACAAAATTACAATAGGATATAATAAAAAAATACTTCAGGGGGAGTTCCCCAAAATTAAGGAAGGCCTTAGTACACAAGCTCTATTATCTAGAAAGATGAATAATCTTCAGGATAGCTTACTATTTCACTATTCTTTCACTGAAGAAAAATGAGTCATCTATTTCTTTTTATAAAATGTCTCTTTTAAGGATATTACTAAATGTCTCTCTTTACTACATGAACCATAATGGAAGATTCAAATACAGAATTTCACTGTTACATCTCACAAAATCTGTTCAATTAGTTTTGCTGTACATTAGAAACAAGTGATTTCATACAATAATCACCTCCACATCATGAAACTAAGCCTTTGTTATTAGAATGTGAAAAGAGAAAAGAAATCAAAAAGCCATGATGAAACATAATTCCTGAATGCCATACACAGACCTCTATCCCACTGAGCATTAACAAGCTCCAGGTACTCACCAGGTCAATCAGACTCTCCTGGATTCTGTTCAGTGTGGTGCGCAGTCTGCTGCTACTGAGGCCCAGTCCTGTTGATTCAAACTGAAAAAAACACATTCTACTTAAGTTGGGAAAGGAAATCTCATTAACTCAAACTTTGAAGTGATACAGCAAAACTTGAGCTGACAAAGACTATCTACAACTTACTTAAAACTTTAGCACAGAATCACAACCATACACAAAAAAAAGAAAATCAACAGAGGTCACAGCACCCAACACTGCACTGGTGTGAAGAATGACCTAAGAATCTTTCATGAAGATGACAGTGTACAATTTATACCAATAAAACATCCAGTATCTTTTATTGCTATAATTCTGTATCTGACTGCAGCACTCTAGATTTTCTGGTTTGGTTGATGAGCCCAGAATGGTGCCCCACAACACCACCTCCTTGCCTTGCATTCACTCACACCCAAGTCAAATGGTTTTCACTCCTCTTTCTAGCAATAAAATATCTTGTAATTATCAAATATGTATCTTGCATATGCAAAAATCATAATCACTGATCTTTATAAACAGTCATTTTTACTTAATGCCTACAAAGATCTACCTCAAAAATGTGCCATCTTCATGGTCATGGCTCAGGAGTGTATGGGGCAGATGCTCAGCTGGGATATATAGTTATATATATACACCTATGTCATATATAAGCATTTACTTAAATATATATCTATATACACACACATATATAAAGCTACACTAATTTCCTGCTAAGTGCAATGGACTATACCAGCTGAGGGTCTGATTTGACATGCATAATTATTGTAACTTCTTCTACTGTTAATAAAAATCCCCAACAAACTAACACAATAAAGTGGAATGGGACACACATTTAAGTCAACAACCTGTAAGGATTGGAATACAGTTCTGGTATGTGATTCACACCAAAAGGCAATTTGCTGAACAATATTTAGGGCACTTTTGTACACTGCATTATTAGACTTCCTTCCAGTGGGCTGAATCAGAGAAGGAAGTACTTGTGTTTATGTGACCTCCTCCTCCCTCTTTTTGAATACTAACAGGTATAATTTAGGTTCCCATTTACTGCATCTAAAGTTTCTGATTTAAAATGAACACCTGCCTCAATCCTTCTATATATTAATGAAAATTTACATCTGAGTAGAATTCCCACTGGAAATACACTCTGATGAAATCTAAAATCTGATCTAGGAGACATGTCCACAAGAACAGAATCTCATGGCTTCACCATGAACACTTCACTCATCAGTACATCTGACTCACTCCATACAAGTTTTCAATATTTCTATTTGAGGAACTATAGATTTTTAAATTCTATAAATGGATGACCTAGTAAGGTTAGTAGGAAGAGCATTAAACAATTAGCAGAATAATTCTATTCATCACCAATTTTACCTCTTATCACTAACCTCTTATAGTAATTACCTCTTATAATAACTTCCTATAGCGATTGTTTTTAAAAGTTTACAAATTAATGCAATATCCTGTAAATTAAAAAGCTCACCTCAATTTGTTTCTGCTAAGGAAAACTATTTTGTGGCATGTTCATTAAATTTTAGTGAGTAGATGTTAAATACAGTCAATCCTTTTAATTTTTCCTTGCTCCATAATTTGAGATAAGCCAGGGTTAATTTGCATCCCACAAATAAAAGAAGTTTTGAAAGCAATTCTGGCTACAACAGTGTTTAATTTTTGGCAGTGGAGAAAGCTAAATACCAATTACATAGGTAATGTTTCAAACAAGGTCTAGAAAGAGCAATAACAGCATCATGAAGGAACATAGAACTCAATATGTATATTTTAAATCCCTGTTTTTCACCGAGCTGGCAATGAACTCTGTGTAACCAATCACTCTCCTCATGTGTGTACTAACTCCATATACAAATTGACCTCAACAATTATTCAAAAATAATTTTAAACATTTAAGGAAGTTATACCAGCATACTCTAAGAATCCCATTTGACATTATTTTTTAAATTAAATTAACACAGGAACTCTCTGAGTGGTCTAAATCACATACCATCACTCATCTCTAATTTCTAAAGGTTTAGAAACACTATAGGGAGTGAGGACATTTAAGCAGCATTACAAGAGGGTTTATTATAATCATAAACCCTTGTATGCATTGTGTTTCCCATGGAAAACAATCTGTCAAAACAAATACTAGTACAAAATACTACTACAAAAACATCACAGTTTTACCACCCATCTGCTATCACATTTACCTGCCTAGCACTGTGCTGTTCTCTGTTAGAAGCACAGAGTGAGGAAGCTGGTATGGGCTTTAGAAACACAAAACAGGAGGTGCAAAAAAACAACAATAAATCCAACACAATATGAATACCAGAGCAACTAAGCCAACAGAAATCAATTATTTTAACAAAACAAACCAAAAAGCCCCAAACCACAAACAAACAAAAAAACAAAACAAAAAACCCAACAAAAAAGAAATCCTCCACCCATCTTGTAAATACAAATTATAAATACATTTGTCCTGCCAAACAGAACAGTTCAAAACCTTTTAGAACCATATGTTGAGTTTGAAAATTCACTACAATTTGCCAACACATGATGATGGATTTGGAACCCCTCAATATTATTACATGTGGAGTAATTTAGGGGCCAAGATAGGAGAAAGTTGTTTCACATGCAGGTATTAAGACAATTCTATTGAAAGCTGATCTATTATGTAAATACATTGCCAACAAGCATTTTTTTTACTACAAGATAACTCACAAAAACATTGTTTTCATTAATGCAAGTAGTTTGACAGAAGAAAGTAGATATGAAAAAGTGTCTTTCAAACTTCTTAAACTTGAGTTACTACTTAACTTCCAGGGCCCCCTTTTCCTCTATTTGCTATTCTTATGTAAACCAGAGAAACACATATAGAAAAATCCAATCACCTTTTACTATCTAGGCTCAAACTACCCTCCTTTTGCAGGCTCCTTTTCTACCTACTTCTAGGCATTTCACATTGTCTTTCTTCCTTTTCAATAGTGCAAGAAAAAAGAATAGAGAATGTCTCTCTATTCAAAACATAATATGATTAATGTCTCACTGACAATAATGCTCCCAGTATTTTTTTCCTTTATTGCTGATCTAATCAGCCTTTTCTTACTCTCACATTCAAATCCATTCTGTTGCTGGTAATTTTTCTGGGAATTATATATTAAGTAGCATTTTAAGGAAAGAGATCTCTGTATTTTCATTCTCTGTGTACAGTAATACTTGATAATGAAAAATGTTTCTACCTACCATGTCATTTCGGCCAAAAAACGTATAGACTGCATACAGATAGTAATCAAAGAGCTGGGACATGAAGTGGATCACATCAAATGCAATAGGTTTCAGAATATTCATCATCTGCATGTATTTCCCTTAAAAATTAAATACAGAAGATCAGTTTCCTCAGCACAAGTGCTACAAAGACAGTTTAGACAAAATCAGAGCAGGTTTACCATTTTATTATGTAACCTTCAACGTTTATTAACAACAACTTAATAATAGTTTACAGGTTGGAAAGGTTTAAAAACAAAGCTAAAATGATGGCTTAAGACACCACAATTGTTTCAAGACTTCTCAAAATGTAGATGTTAATCCATATCAAAATGTCTTCAACCATTCTTGGCCTTCTTGTACCAAATTCAAAACACACAACTGTCTGGATCCTCTACAAGTTTCAGCTTCATTTAGCTAAAAAATAATAATCTGCTAAAGCAGTCTCTGGAAAATGCTACATAGATCCACTGAAGATTTTATGCATTAGAGTGTTTATATATATATGGATATTTTTCAAGCAACAGAAAAACACAGTATAAAAATGATGTGTCCAAGATTGGATTTTATTTAACAAGTCTAGGAATTATATGCTTCACATCAGTGATACAGCATTTTCTGCTCTCCTTCCTTTCTATCTTGTGGTAAGAATCTCAAGTAGATTTAAGTTTTAAATGTTTCCAGGGGGACAGACTATGAGTAAAGGAGGATGCCAGTACCCTGGCACATCCAGGGAGAAGAATAATTCCTTCTCTTCCTTCCTATTCTCTGCATATTGGACATTGGGAAAATATTTTTTTTAAAATAATAAAAACCCCAGCCTCAGGAATTTCATCTATATGTTATCTCAATCAAATTGATCATAGGATGTGGAGTCCAAAAGGAATTTTTCTCTACAGTCCTAGTTCACAGGGCCTACATTTTCCAGTTATTTTTGTTTTCCAGCACAGGACATGGCTCTTCATTGGATCATAAAAGAAGCACACTTAATGAAAACCCTGATATTGCAGAGATCCCACATTTCCTACTGGCTACATCAAAAATGACATCCTGCTTGCCCTTTTATTGTTTTAAAAACATAACATATAACAAACTGTTGGTTATTACATTAAGAGACAGACAGCAATTTTTAAAACAAAACACAAATCAGTCTACCCCAGCAAGTCATTTCACAAATTGTCATATTCCAGACAGGTTTAGATGTGACAGGTTAGAAAAATTACAGGAAGGTGCTAAAACAATTTCTTTTCCCTGCAGTCAACAACATTCATCTTCAAGTTAATACTGTGCCCAGAAAAGTAATTTACTAATAGATAGAGAAAATATTGGTTTAATCAGAGAAACTGGATAACAAAGAAACAAAGCTAGCTTTTAATAATGGAGGAGCTATTTGAGTTTTTCAAGCAAGTAATTGTGTAGGTCAGCAAAGATAACAACATCAAAAAATGCATGATACAGCTACACACAAAGTGCTAGAGCACCAGAGTAAGAACCATCCAATAGCCTGACATGGCTACCTTCCAGGATTCTATCTAATTTAGACTCCTTATTGAATACTATGTGACTATGCCCCTGTTTGCTAATACACACAAGCATATGTTTTGTTATTTTTAGAGATTTGACACAGGTTGTAATAACTAATATTTGTCAATATAGCATTTGTTAATGCTATACTATTTAATTATTAATGCTTTGACCCAGAGCATTGAACAACCTGAAAAGTGGTCTTACAAAATTATAATTGTCTTCTAAAAGGGTAAATCAAATTCACAATCCAATGTGGAAATTTTTGGGTGTTTGTGAAAGAATGGTCCTGGTACCCTAATTAAAGCAAGTGTCACCTTCATTTGTACTATCTGAATATTCTGTATTGGACAGGCTGACTTCTTCCATTTACTCTATGATAAACATATTTTTAAATTCACCTGCGACTCAAACACAATATGAGTGATGAGTCACATCCTGGACAGTTAAAACTTCCAAGTATCTGGCAGCTGGCATGAATATTGAAGGTAATCTCTTGGGCAGTGTCTTACACTTTTCCAAAGGGCTGTGCACTGTACACTGCCCAAGTACTGTCCCTATAAAAATCTGCCAGTGCCAAGAACATTTCTCTATTACTGCATCACTCAGCATCTTGACACAACAAGTGTTCCAAGAACATTGCCTTCTCATTGCTCTCTCTAACAGGACACCAATTTTTAATGTCTACACATTATTACCTACTCACGCTGAAATTACTGTTTTGGGTTAAAATGGGATATACAAGAACATTTCCAAATAACACAAACACAATCCAAAGCCATATCAAAACAGAAACTTCCAGAAATACTTGAAAACAACACTTGAAGTTTCAGCAAATGAAAGTAGCTTGAATTTCTAGAGGCTGTAGATAGTTTAAACTGCTGAAAATTTGCCAGTTTTCTTTAGAAGTATTGCTTGCAGAACTATTCTGTCCTTAAGGATAGCAATTAGAGAGCATTCTTTTTCAGACTAATCTACACAAAACTGATGTGCCTCACAAATTAGCACGCACAAATCTTTGCCAATAAATCTTTACCAGGCCAGCCTCATAAAATGAGCTTTAAACAAGGAAAGATGGAGTAAAGGGACAGTTACAGTGACCATGCAGGAAAATAAGGTTTAAATGGGGACACCTCCAGCAGGTACAAGAAGCCAAAGACATGACTATGGGACATGCCCTTGCACCCCCACTGGGATGCTGACACACTCAAACTCTCTGTGAAGGGCATGTACACCGATGCAAGCAGTGTAGGAACAAACAGGAGGAATCAGAGATATGCAATCACAGGGCTTTGATCTCAGTTGATTGCAGATATGGAGATATGTTGGAATAGCTTGTGTGACTGGAATATTGTCATGAAGGGCTAGATGCTGTTTAGGAAAGACAGACCTGGAAAGGACAGTGGTGGAGTTGCCCTGGATGTGAGGCAACACCTGGAATGTATAAAGCTTTTTCTTGGGGTGGATGATGAGTCTTTCAAGAGCTTAAGTGCTAGGAAAACAGGGCAGACTAGTAAGGGTGACACTGTCAGGGGTGTTTGCTACAGGCCACCTGATGAGGAGAAGGAAAGGGATGAAGTCTTTTAATAGGCAAGTAGAAGTAGTAGCCTCATGGCCACAGGCCCTGGTTCACACAGGGGACTTCAGTCATCCTGATGTGTGCTAGAAGAATAAAACAGCAAAGCACAAACAATAAAGCATTGACAACAACTTCCTGACAGAGATGGTGGAAGATACCAATGAGGAATGGTGTGTTGCTCAACCTTATATTAATGAACAACCAAGGCCTTGTTAGAAGTGTGAAGTTTGGGGACACCCTTGGCTACAGTGACCGTGAGATTGTGGAGTTCAGTATCCTGCATGAAGGAAGCAGGGCAGCAAACCAAATTGCAACTGAGAGCTAACTTTAGCTTCTTTGAGGATCTTTTTGAAAGAATCCCATGGGGATGGGCTCTGAAGGGAAAATGGGTCCAAGAGAGACAGTCAATATTCAAGCACCATTTCCTCCAGGCTCAAGAATGGTGTATCCAGATGAGCAAGAAATTGGGCAAAGGAGGCAAGAGAGCAGCATGGATGAACTAAGAACATCTGTCAAAACTCACTAAAGCAGGACACACACAGGAGGCAGAAGCAGAATTGGCCACTTGGAACAAACATGGAGATGCTCTTGGAGGAGATGTAAGACAAGAACAGCCGAGGCCCACCTGGAATTAAATCTAATCAAGAATGTCAAGGACAACAAGAAGGGCTTCTTCAAATACATCAAAAACAAAAGGCCTGCTACTAAATGGAGAAGCAATCTAGGTGAGGGGACACAGAAAAGGCTGATACACCAAATGTCTTCTGTGCACCAGTCTTCTTTGACAAGACCAACCCTTGGGAATCCCTGACCCAGGTGAGCAGGAAAAAGGAATAGTGGAAGGAAGACCTACATTAAGAGCTAAAACACTGCTTTTAAGGGAAAAGTGCAAAGCTTGCTGTAGCTAAATCATTTTGAAAGACTGTGAGATTTAAGGTTTTTTAGAACCTCATGTGAGGTTCTATGGTATGTGACCAATCCCTCATTTCACCTAACAACTTCTGCTGTGAGGTTAGTCATCACTGTTATTTTTTTCTTGAAAGATAGTAAGGTTTAAAGCAAGCAAAATCTAAGAATTTGTCCTCAAAACCCATTCTTATCACAAGCAAATATAAGGCCAAAAAAGCATTAAAATCCATTAATATAAGGAATATCCACTAAATTTTTTCTTAGGTCAGAATGATATTAATTAATGATATCAATATATGCAATGATATAGCCATTAATTATTCTTATTGATATATAGTGCTTCATCAAAATATTCCATACAAATTTAACACAGGTTTATTCTTCCTTTATATTTTAAGTCAACATGCAATGGTTTGATGCAAAAATTAACCTTATAAATTAGTCTAATGGCTACTTCATACTAGAAAGAGAACTAATTACCTTAGTTAATGTAAGAGAAATCTGATAAATTGAACTGTTCACTTGAAATTCAAACACAAATGTAGCAGCTCCAATTTCAATTATACATTAGCAACTCATTTATATAGTTTATAAATATTAAGCTACACTTTTATTTGTTATCCTTACAAAGCATACAGCACATAGAAATAGCTCAAAATGGTTAACAAACACTGTCACACTCATTCAGTATGAACACAGTGGGCACTTCTACTTTCCTGAAAAGTAAGGCAATTATTTCTGCAATTTGTTGAGCAACTCAAATCAGCATCTTCATCACTATGAGTGAAAAACAGCAAAGAAAAACATATTAAAGAGGGAAAAGAGTAATCCAAGTAACTACTGTTCCACAGTTTTAAATTTTAGGATGCAGAATTTCAGATTGTTTTCAAGCTAGTATGGAAATAACAGAAACAGAAATATGGAGGAAAAATTGAGATAAGTCATGGATCTAGCAGAAGTGAACTGTACCAGACTAAGGTACATGATTTTCTACACAAAGGACACAGTATATTTCATCTGTCTGGGATTTGGTGAAAGTATTAAATTAACAGCATTGTACAGTAAATAAATTAAGCTAGATTGTGTTGAAAAGGGAAGTAACTAAAAAAGCTACTGGTGGAGTCCCCAACAACCAGCCATTTCTTTAACATTTTCATTAATTACTCTGGCACAAAAATAAGAGTGATAATAGAAAAAAATAAAGTGGCACCATCAAAATAGAAAAGTACTGACATAATGTACAGGAGTACTTGATGATTGTTGTAATAACAACTGGATGCAATTCAGCAGCACAAATTGTTAATCCAAACATTAAGGGGACAATTAATTAAAAACCATACAACTTTCTACTATAAGCTAGCAGCTTATTTCTTGGAAAAAACTGGGAAAGAGAAGGATCTGCTGGCTGAACAAAGTCATTACACACTGCCAGCACAAGGAAGCTGTAAGAAATCAAAAGAGGTGCAAAATGGAAGGAACTTAGGACCATGAGGCAATGATATAAGAATTAGACAATGCAGGAAGATCACATCCAAAGTACTGCACATGACTTTGGTAAGATTACAACAAGAGCAGAAAAAGTAAGTTTCTGGTGGATGAACACAGAGGACACTAGAAATCTTGGCACATTGTTTAGCAATCAAAGACTGAGAAGAAATAGGATTGCTTCCTGTAAGAACAGCAGAGCAGTATGCATCAAAAACAAAGCAATCTGTTAAACCTCAAAATTTCTTTTATCATAAGACCAAGTCAGCAGAAAATAGGAGGATAATTTCTTTTTTTATTCTATAGGCTGACAAGGCTTCTGAAATAGAATTCCTATTAGAATGAGTGGTGGGAACAGAAGTATTTTTAAGCTGGAGCTCAAAACAAGCATATTTAAAGACAGTACTAAATGACATCTTCCTCCCACAGGAGGTCCTGTTCCAATTTCATGTTTCAAATAGCACTACTATCACTCATTACCAAAACAATATAAAACACCCCAAACAGCAGAAAATTTGAAAATTTATAATTCCAGAAGGAGAAAAAAGCATATATATGAGCTTTTAAAATAATATTTAATTTTGGGGTTATAAACATAATCCAATAGGACTCCTTATGTAAAACTGCAAAACCAGAACTACTGCTTCACCTACTGGTATATTGTTTTATGGCAGGGACAGAGGCTGGAGTTTGCATGAAAGTGCCATGAGTGGCTTCTAGATTCAATTCTCAGTTTTCTTAGAGCAAAAGCTTATAGGAGAAAGCAACAAACATATCTGTTCAACATAAGCCACAGATCAATTACAGAAAAGTCACAAGAGAATGAATTCTCATTTCAGGTCTATATGCTAAATGCCCAAGGAAAAAAAAAAGGTTTTAGCAAATCTGCAAAAAAAAATTAGAAAATGAATTCCAGACTTTCATGCTGCCCTCAAAAACAGCAAAAGGTGATAAACAGGTGTTAATATTTTTTAAAGGGCCTACTCTGAAATGCAACAATCATTTTCAAGCTTTGAAGGCAAACCTCATTAATGCAACACATACAGAATTCCTCTCTCTTCTGCCTACTCAAGATAAATTTAGGCAGTTAGTAACCCTTCTCTATAAATAAAACAGAAGTCAGTAGCAGAAAACTGCTATCATACAATTATCTGGATCATTATAACAGTAGGTATGATCTAAAAAAACCCCATCTAGAATTGGAGGCCAGTGTTTTCATAGAAAAGTTGGGCAAGCAGAGACCTCAAGAAGTGGCCTAGTGCAACCTCCTGCTCAGAGCAGCTGCAAAGACATGAGGCTGCTCAGCAGGTCTTGATGACCTCCAAGGACAGAGATTCCCTTAACTCCCTAGGGATTACTAGCATGTATGAGAGAGCTCTTTTCTTCTAGCTGGTTACTAGATTACTACTTTTATGTAGTAAAACCAGTTATTCTGAGCATAAGAATTTGAATAATGGAATGGAAAAAAAAACCTCTAGTCTAAAAGTTCTTACTTTTGCAACTATTCTATTTTAAAATAAATAATTTCATAGAACACATCAGCAACACAGAGCATTAATCTTTTTGCTTGCTATCTCCACTCTTCTAACATATTCAATATCTCAGACAAATAAAGTACCATTATAGGTAAAAACCAACATATGCATGCAGATTAATTTTCCAGGTAAAAATAACTCACAAGATATAAGCAATTTGTCTATGTAATTAAAAAATTTGTTTAGTGCTTTATTTCTATTTTATTAACATTTTCAAAGAGTAGAAATAGAGCTCAAAAAGGTATATTTTTCAGGGCCTTAAATATTATTTAACATATTTGCTATAACCCATAAGACTGCACAAAAATCAAAAATATTTATAAAAAACTACAATTATTCTACGTACCAACAAGCCTTATTACATTCAGTGTAGTGTTGGTTAGAATAGGTGCATTCACTTTATTGAGGTTATAATCTGATCTCTTTCTGCTCCTCAGAGTTTCTCGAGAAAAACTTGAAAGAAAACAAAACAAAGTACAGCAAATGTGAAAACATTCAGAGACATATAAATGAAATTTAGTGGAAAATAAACTATTCCTCCTTCCTTCTTTCACAGGACAGTATGTCTTCCAGTGCAGAATTTTATTTACACCAAAGCACAACAGGGTTAATTGTGATATTTAAGAAAGAAGACCGACCTAATTTACATAGAATTGTGCTAGAGAAAGGAATTTTTGACTTTTATTCTAATGCTGGAATTCTGCGGGCCTCTGTCTTGCCCCAACAGTCATTTTAATCATTCTGACTCAAATTCATTAATTCATCAATTCATAATTCATTAAGAGAATAAAAACAAGTTACAACAATACAGAGGCAGATTAGTCAGCCATAGCTGAAAGATACTGCCTAGAAATAGAAGCAATTTTGAGGAAGGTGAAACTATGAAAGTCATTAAATTTTTCATAAATTTTAGTTCTGAAAGATGAAGTTGTACTCAATGATATTTATCCAACTAGACACATTTTAATTTTTTATAAGTGAAACCCTCTGCCAGCTGCTATACCTCAAAACTATATCCTTTCAAAAATTTCAATTTCACAGCACAAACCTAGCAACTCTTGTTTGCTCCAATTAAGGAATTTTTAACTATATCTCAGCCACTTCTTTGAAAGGAGGCAGTTTACATGATGTGCCTTACAGAAAGAATCAATACAAGAATCAATAAAACAATATTTTATCCTAAAGAGTTATCTTGTAACTACTCTGCTACTCTGCTTTGATCCAAGTGATGGCATTCTAGTTGCTCTGTAAACCCTACATAAAAAATGCTAGTTTGCTTCACAAAGTCTGAATGTACATCTAAGTTGTACAATGTCCTAGACAGGAGCTTGTTTACAGATCCTTTTAAAGGATACAAAGTTGGTTTTCTTATATGAATATATATCAATAAAATACCTTTTATATACATCAAAATAAAATTTGTATATTCATTTTTAAATATCAATGTGCGTATTACAGAAAAAGAGAACTTAAAATTCAAAAGTACTGTCCTCAAGCTATGGAAGAACCTAATTTTATTCTTAACCTGTAGTAGTTTACTGTAATGCAAAAGCAGAAGCCCAAAACTCAAAAGTGTTTGTCTGCAAACAACTGCTTTTGACACAACAGAAATTACACATATACACAACAGCTTCTATAGAAGGACCTTCAGTTCATATCTTGTCCTTAGTAACCAGTTTTTCACTGCCTGCTTCAGAGAGCCTTTATCTGCTTTCAAAATTTTCCTTTCTTCATGTTTTGTCTGCAATAATGATGAGCAGTTTAATGTTCCTCCCCATTCTGGAGATCTAAGTGCTGAGCCTTCTGATTGTGCAGGCAGCATAATGTTTATTTGATTATTATTCCACTGTTGTTGATTATAGAAACTGAACTAATTAGAATACTGAGATGAAAAGCATGTGAATTACACCAAGGACACACACACTTACTTACCTTTTTATCGGGGCATCTCCTGTCTGCTCATCCACATAATCTCTTTTCAACTCTTCAGGAACATCACTGTCACTATCATACTCTTGATAAGCACTTTTTTCTTGTTCATCTGACTCATACTGTTAAAAAAAAAAAAGAAAATAACAAATTGATTACCATTAGTTTTTTTTTAATATTGTCATTCATTTAATGTTGCACTTTGGTTATTTTTTGACTTTTACCCTGATTAAGATAGAAGTAATTTTGCTGGTTGAAAGGCTGCTGACAATGTTCTTTAAAAATGCAGCAGGCAAATTATATTATGTTGATTGAGTAAATATTTGCATCATTCTATTTTAGATACCAATAATTTGTGTTGCTTTCTTGTTGATGTATAAAGTACACACATATTTGAGTTTTATTATTTGCTTTATAGTTTGGAAAAAAAAACAGCAATAAACCCTCAAAATTCATCCATACAGTGGCAGTAAAAAAAAAAAAAAAAAATCCTGGCACTGCATAATAATTATTATTGCATGAAGAACTAAACTATTGCTTCACTAAAATACTCGTTTATATCGTACAGATTTAATTAAGAAAATAATCCAATAACAACAAAATAACTTGCAGTTAGGCAGAATGCACCTGCACTTGAGAGACTAGAAGAGAAACTTTTCCTTAATCCATACATTGCTTTGAAGCCACTTTATACACACAGTCAACAGTGACACAGGTAACACACTCTGGTTCCAGGATCCTTCAGAAATGGCAGCCAAAACACACCAGAACGTGTTTTTTCAGTCATGCATGCCCTGACCCCAAGTTGCTGAGAGTTTTAAAGGCTAGCACTATGAAAGCACCATGTTATAAAAGCAAGAACCCCACAGTACAAAAAATTCAGCTCAGGTGGAAAAAAAAGAATGCAGTAAGAAACATTCAAAAGAAATGCTCGGACCATTAGTATTCCCAGGCAAAATATCTGCCTCATGAACATTTTAGACAAAGGAAAGTTTTAAAGAAAGCAGCTCAGTTTATTTCAAAAATGAGCTGAGGTCAGCCTTGACTAAGGACAAAAGGAAGCACAGTTTAACTAACTGGTTGGAACATTAGTACAGAGAATTACCACCACTTATTACACTTATTATCATTAATATATAATAATTAAACTAAAATCCAGTTAAAGTAAAACAATAAATTGACTACAAACTCTTAACCACAATTCATATTGATGTAAGAATCTGTCAGTTGACATTAATTGTCTTAACATCATTGAATAAGAGGGATTTTGATTTTTCTTTTTAACATGGAAAATAACTTGATTAAGTCTCCTCAATCTAATGCTATTAATGATGTGGAACTGCTATTTATGAGACAAATGCATTTGTATTTTAAAGTATTCATTAACTCACAACTATTAAATAGTGACCTCAATCTGAAGAGACCTTACAAATCCATTTTGAATATGCACAGTCTGCAGTAAAATTTTAAAGTAGCAGCATGAATTCACATATCTTGTAGCAATAATCAGTTACAAGTGTTTAGGCAATCCACCCAAACCAACCGACAGGCAGCAGTAAGATTCATCGAAGTTGAAGAATGTTACAATACTGCAAGTTAACTGTATCACAACAGGGACATTTTAAGCAGCTACAGAAAAGGGACATAAAGCATCTCACTGAAGCTCCAAGATACTGAGCTGAGGTGATTGGGTCCAGGGGCTCCATTTTGCAACAACTAAGCACTTAGAAAGACTTTAAAATTCTCAAAAGAAATACTGACAGTTCTTCCCATCCTACAGATAAGCTGGCAAATAAATCAACTGTTTATGTTCTTATTATGCTTCTTCCTTCTACACTTGGCAACATTCCTGGAAACAAAACTTTGCATTTGAATTATCTGGAATAATTCCAATTTTCAATGCCAAAACGTGCCTCCACCTTAACTGGTCAGTCAAGACACTGAAAAACAAAATTTCAGTAAAAATTTTAATGTGCATTATCTAAGCAGGTTGTATTTCTATGTAAAGAATAATAAAATAGGTGCACCTTCTACTTTTTAACCGGGAGATCTTTCTGTGTCAGCACTATGGAATAGACAATAGTGAGAGGCTAAAACATTAAAGGTTTATGGCTCAAGTAATCAGCAATTTGCAAGAGCAGCAGGTGCTCTGCTGAGACCAAGTTGGCACACACCATGTGCTGGCAGAACCTCTGTTCTCCTTAAGACAGGGGATGACCAGATGACCATGAAAAACCAGTCTTTGTTTAGCAACAAGCCATGCTTTGACCCACATAAGGAACAAAGATCAGTAATAAACAGGATAATGCTTTTTATCATGCCAATGTCCTTCCCATGGGGAGGTATCACATAAGCCTTCTGATAATGCATAATTGGATCAACTAAGTTGGGTCAAACAGCAGACAAGTTATTTAGAAGGGGCCACAAACCATCAAAGAGCCCCAAAATGCCCCCAGACTCACTTCTGCAGCCTTCCACCAGAGGATTGCATGTGATCCACTGCTGCAGCAAACAAACAGAAACACCTCTCCAGGGGAGGTACCTGACTGTTCCCCTGTGAACATGAATATCTATTAACCCAGTGAACTTTCATGTTTGGTGGTTTTCCCTCAGCCCCAATAGATCAAGACTGTGGCCATCACTTTGACCAATGGACAATGAAATTGCAAAAACCAAGTCCTGGTTGGATCCACAAGTGATGTTATCTTTCTATCTACTATTTACTCTTACTCCTTCTTTCTTTATTTCTTTGTATATTTTCTTAAGTTGTATCTTGATACTTCTATATTGCTATATTACTACAGATATAGTAATTACATGCTATATAAAACAGCTACTACACACCTCATTTCTACTTTAACCAAATTGTTCTAAAATAAACCTGCCATTTATATGTATATATAAAGACCAATCATTCAGTGTTATTTCACCCTAATCCATCCCAAAGGATCTATTAACAAGAACATCAGTTACCCTGCCTCTGGGACAATAATACAGAGAGGACATTAAAGATGTCAAAATGGAAAGTAGGATGATTATCTGTAGAATTTAGTCACCTCAGTCATAAAATACCTCTGTTTCAAAACCAGCCCTGGGAGATGTCCTGTACACCTGCTGGCAAGTTAATTAACACGTCCTGTGTCTCCATTCAGAGAGACAAATTTCTCTCTTTTACACTTAGGTTTTCACATCTCATACAAATGTGCAGAGAGAAATCAAAACACCCCAGTATATCCATAGCCAAGAAATGAAGACAATTCTAGCCTTCTACAAGTGTAAGTATGCTGCTTACAAGTCACTGAACCAAAAATATGGGAACAATGTAGTTCTTGTTCACTAGCAGCAACCTGCAGAGGAGTTTGAAATAACTAACCAGCAATTACTCTTTTTTGTTCTTGAGATGTTATCCAGTCTCAGTAACACAAGTTAAGGCCAAGAAAGTATCATACATCAAAGGGATAAACAATAGCAAAAGCACCAAAACATGCTAATGAAGCATTTAAGAGAATGAGACAATGTTTTACATTGAAACACATTTGATCACCACTAGATTTTGACTGACAGACTTCTGAAAAAAACCCACACAGTTACTGTTCAGTTTTATAGAACCCACAATAAAGAGAGTGTCCTGAGCATTTAAATTAAAATTAAAAATAACGTAACAGACATCAAAAATCCATGACAAATCACATAGGTGTGAATAAATATAACAAAAGAGCAACTCACAATGATTCTTTCTTATGAAGCTGGAAAGGAAGTCCTAAAATGACAAAATTACCTCCACAAAGAAAGCTAATATCCCTGAAAAAATATCAATTTAGGTGGAACATGTCTTGTCAACCTTCAGGAACGCTTGACTTCAAAAAAAGTACTGATTCAGTGGAAAACAAACTGAACTTTCAACAGGATGCCTGGCTTTCTGGCACTTCTAAAAGCAAATCAGCACAGTACTGCAGGCAACAGATTATTGTACTAAGACACATCACTGCCACACAAAATAAACCATCATCTGAAACACTCCATACCCCATTGGAAGCTAAGACATCTTCTGTCTCATCCTCTTTGCTGTCAGCCTGTATTTCAAAGGGGTTTCCTCCGTGGCAGTACTGCTCAAAGAGCGTCCCCGAGGAGGAAACGGCAGCGGCGGGCTGCTTGCTGGGCGACACGGACGGGGAACGCGACTGCTCCATGAACTTGAACTCCTGCCAACAGGAAAAAACCACAACTTAACCAGCCTTTTTCAAGGTTATCATGGCTCCAGTTCCCTAAAGACAAAGGATAACAACAAACCTGTGGACAAAGTTTGAGTCAAAGTTTGCTGCTTGTTTAAACATGCTTTTCATGCTGGCTTGAATTAACCTTGAAAGTGGCAACCTTATGCTGGCTTGTACTTGTAGAAATTTTCTGTTACAACATGCAATATATCTGCATCCTGAAAGTATTTGCTGTCTAAAACTAGGTGAAAACCAATTGTGGTTTTTATTTCACAGAAATAAGGAGATTAAAAAAGGACATAAATTCTATTCAAAAATGCCATTTTTTACATAAATTACCCAGTAATTTACTAAAGCTGAAATTTTATTGTCAATACTTTGTTTTTAAAAAGTTGTCAAAATTTTTTACTACTCAAACCCACTGCATAATTTCTGATTGCTGGGTGAGTGCAGAAACTCTTGCAAGTGTATGGACCAAGTAAGACCCAAAAGGCATGAGCTTTTACTCTTTTTTTCCTAAAAACCACAACTTATCTCAAATGACATATCACTTTTATCTATTAAACCCTAGCTATTGATATTCATAATGGCAAAATGTACATTTTCATTGAACTACAGGTTTAAAGATCAAAACACATGCAGCTAAAAGGACTACAATGTTAGATTTCTGTTTGCTTAACAAATCAGTAACTTTCTGCCATTTTCTGCTTCTACAGGCCCTTGAGCACTATGTATGGATTTTTAATCCCTTTTCTTTATTAAAAATAAACTTTCTTTTGCTACTGGATGCTACTGAGGCTCCTCTCTTCCTCTCCCTCTACATTTGTAGTGATTCAGTAGCCTATTGTTTACTTCTACAGTTAATTCTACAGAAATTGCACAATGATCTTGCTTAACGCTGCTGTGCTAAAACATTTCTGAACTTTAGTTACAGCTTTAATCACAGGCAAAATGTTTTATTTGGCAAAACAAGTTAATTTCATCCACCACATGCTAAAAATCAAAAAAATCACTTCAGATGATTAGGTGAGTACAGTAATTACTTGCTTTCAGTTGGACTTCACCACAGAAGAATTTTTTTTTTCCTGTCCAAGTGAGGCCATATGACCTATGTTTCCAGAAACAGATGCCAAATTGGTACAAGCTAGCAAGTGCCCACACAACTGCTTCTAGGCACTCATGTTTTAGCATCTTACTGTCAAATAAATAATTTAGAAATTAAAAACAGACACATTGAAACAGGAAAACTAAAGGCTATTATTATGCTTACAACTCTAGTATCTTCCATAAAAACCTCTGCCTGCCTGAAACAGAAACACTACTGTTTCAAAACCCTTTGACTCCTAAGTTTCTAATAGCATGAAGTAAAATTAAGGAGCTTTTAGAAGCCATCAAAAGCATTTGTATAGTACTTAATGGATCTTACTCCTTCTTAGAACACCATGACTCTTAATTATTAAAGTATTAATACATTTGTATATTTTATTCATAGAACATACATGAAGTTGCAAAATACTAAAGCTTGATTTAACAGGACAAAGTTCCCAGGTCTCATTCTCCAAAAACATCCTTAGCTCTTCAAGACGGGTTCTGAAATACAAACAAATACTTTTAATTGGCAGAAAGAGTAAATCACAAAGCTGGCAATCATTTCCCTTCTGTAGTGAAAAACTCCTTCTAAAACTGTACAAAAGTTACACTTTAAAACAAGTATTTAAGCATTTCTTCTAACCAATAAACCACTCAAAAGCTGTGGCAACCAAAGCGGCATATTTTTTATGACACCTCTGGAGAAAGATATTCTTTGAGACTATCTCCAAAATTTGTAAACTAATTTTTTTAGTCAAATTCATTACAAATTATAGAGATACACCTACAATTACACAGAAATACTAAATCTTTGTCCTCTGTAAACTGTAGAAAGCAATATAGTATATAAAATACTCCACTAGCAGCACAATAACTTCTGAGAGTCCACATAAGATAGATGCTTCTTTCAAACACACTGAAGCCAATAGAGAGCAAGCAGAAGTAGAAAAAATAATATTCTACAGATATCTCAAGTTTTTAAAGAAAAAACTTGAATGGCTATTAATCTCTCATTTTCTTCATAGCTTAATTTTAGTTTAGTATCAATACAGTAATAAGTAAAAGTAATCAAGCCACTAGATCTATCTCTGCATTTCTTCTGTTGTTTTTATTCAGGAGAAAAGCCTCTCTGTCATAGGCAAAAACATCTTTAAGAAAGAAAAAATTCTACCACATAAATGGAACATATAGGAAAAGACACCAATGAATGCTTTTTGGGATCACATTGCTCTATCTTTTCCTCTTAATATAGGGCATATTGTTTTGTTTAACAAGTAACAGTTGGTAAATTATGCACTGGGTTTCTAATTAGGCAATAAAATATTCTAGGAATACCACAACTTCAGTAATGAACTACAACCACCACTACAATTAAAATTTGCTTGCCATGATGAGATAAGCAATGTGTTGAATGGTAACTACAGTTTGCTGTATCTAATTAAATTCACCAGTTAAATACAAATAGACTTAAAGTGCTATTTTCAGGACATTGAGTACCCATAGCTTGCAAATCTTCTCACAGTAAAGCCACAGAAACAACAGCTAGAGATGCTGTGAAAACCATTATTAGAGATTAAAAGTCTATGTGAGAAAGACTAAGGTGAAAGAGTCATAGAAAAGCAAACATTTAAAAGCCATGCAATAGGTTGTGTAGCATTTCAAATCTGAAACCAAGGCTCTGACAGGGTACTTGAAGAAATGCTCTTAATTTTCACCAGAATATACATCTAGAAAGATGTATATTCTAGAAGACCTGATGCATTCATTCTCTGAAAAGCTTAAGTGATCAGACATCTTTTTACAAGTGTATCAGTAAGAAAAAGTAAATTACATTTCAAAAATCATCTTCCCAATGCTCTTTGCCAAAAGCCCATTCGGATTCATCAGAACAATCAACTTGCACCCAAAGAAGGGCTTCCTGTATGCTCTAGTACTATGGTCTCCTCTATGTTTTTTGAATCACACAGCCAATTCCTTTCAATATTTTCTCTATGTTGGCAGTTCTCTATAACATCACACTGCCCAGGAGGCCACATATGTCAAATTACACAAAGAACTGATTACTCCTGGACTCTAAGCATTTCAGCTCTGTGGAGCTTTCATGTACTAATGAATCCTTAAAAGCACTCCTGCTTTTTTTTTCTCCTCTCCAATTAAACACCCAAGAGAAGTGAAAGCCACATTAGTTTGATCTGAAAAGGCAAGACACTTAAAGCTTTTATATAAAACACCCTAGGGGATATAGCTCTGAAACAAGGATTTTTTATGTCTTTCCTTCTGAGGATGAAAACATCAGCCAATTAATCTTTACAATACCCATGCAGCACAAAACATGCAGAAAGAATTAAAAAGTTTCATATAATTTAATTCATGTCAATAAATATTTCATTTTATTTTCACAAGAATTACCTTATCTTAAAAAAACACAAGTTATTTCAAAAAATTACTATTTCTACATATATTCCATTAGTGTTCCTTAGTCTTTATTTTACTCAAAGATAATTCAGAAAATTAGTCTATGATTCCTTAAGCTGTTAAACATAAGCAAAACCTTAACAGTCAAAATTATGTTTACTTAACCCAACAAGGCACTATGTGATAAGTCAGTGCAGTAAAAGATGGACAGCAGAACCACAATCAGTTCATGAAATTTGATTCAGGGTTGAGAAAAATTTCAAGAAATAAACATAGTGACATCTCCTGACAAGACATAATGTGGATCTGATGAAGGCTCAGGTTTTTCAGACAACTGAAACTGAGATCTTCATCAAATGTCCAGAAAGAATTCCCAGCTACAAAATACCAAAGTTGAAAGAAATTCCAAGCCACATTCTCGTTTTCTGAATTTGGACAACGTTTCCTGTTCTCCTGCCATCATTTTCATATTTCATTTTAGGCAGAAAGTCACAGACTTTTCAAATGGCTCTGGGTATATTACTCGTATGACAGCTCCCAAAAAGAGGACAACAGATCAAGAGTAGGAAAGTAAGTGTTTCCTGGAGCATGGAATACTGTATTTCTTCTCATATCTTTCTAGTTTTTACACCCAGAAAGAATGTAATGCTAGACAACTGAAATTAAAAATATGTCAATCACCCAAACCAAAACATTCATAAAATCAAGGCAACAAAAACAAACAAACAGAAAGATAAGTCTTGATGCTGTTATAGCCATATATTATATCTGAGCCCAGAGAATGCTCATCCATGACAACACATGAATGGCCTCAGATATGACAAGAGTGCTGACTGAAATGTAATTAGATCCTGCCAACAAATAAGTCATGAAAACATGATTCAAAAGGATGGACTCAGTTCTAAATATTTTATTTGATGCAAGACAAAATTGCATATTGAAAAAAACATTTAATAGTCATACATGATGAGTCTTCTTATGCAATAGCATAGAAAAGAAGACACAGTTTTGCTACAAACTATGGACTTCAGAAGCATTCCTCCTCAGCATGCTAGGAGACAAAAGGCAACCTAAAAAACTACTGAAATTCTACATTAAAAAGTTGCTCATCTTGATCTGGCTTGCCTGCTGCAGAACTATGGTTTTCCACAAACCCAGTGGAAACAAAGTCTTCTCTATCCTTTCCCCTTCTCCAGGGTTCAGAGCCTTATTCTCATCAGGAAACACACTGTACTGTCAACCTCAATGCAGGAACATGATGCAGGGGAATTCCTTTGGAAAGCATTTACCCAACAATAAAATGTCATTAGAATCATCCACTGCACACTCACCTGTGGTACGTTTTGAAATAGTTAACACTTTGTTTTCTGATAGATTCTTGCAAAACTTCAGACTTACTGCCACAAAATTCCTCTCCAACCTGCATCAGCCTAGAGTAATAAAACCAATTTTAGATATATTTATTGATTTCTTAATACTGCTGTTGCAACTGTGAATGTAGGTGTATCTTCATAAACACAGAGCACCAATATTACACAACATTGTTAAGGGTGCATTCCACAGAAGACCATGTCTCATTTTCCTTCAAATCCTACTGTTGTGTGCCATACACATAGAGACAAAGAGCTATAAGCAAAATTAATGTATTTTGGAGAGCCCACTAAAAAGGGCAAGCTGTTAGTTCACAGTTTCAATCTGTCACTTTATTACCAAAACAGAAGGATATAATATTGTACAGGTTGACACAGTACTTTTCTACTTGACCCAGACTCCCTTCAAAAGCTCTTAGAAAAAAAATTGCTAGACCTGTACATCCCATATGTTAAAAGGAAACAATACTGAAATCATATCACACTTATGCAGCAAAGCAGGTTCATGCTACCTCTCCTAAATACATCCTCATAAACTCTCACATATAGAATTTCTCCTCAAACTACCAGCACATTTGAATGACATTGGCATCAAAATGCAAATATCATCCTTAATCAACAGTGCTATCTTAACAGATCTCATTTGTGGACAGGTACTACAAGGTCTTACAACCACCCCAGCATACCTGCTGGTAACATCAAGTACAAATATGAAGTCATCATATTTGAAGTTAGACAGATCTGTTCCCAGAAGATACGTTTTCACTTTCAATTGAACATCCTACAAAACACAAACAAGTTTTTTGTACTTAATACACTGAAGACAAAAGTGAAGGCTTCCACACTTGGATGCCTGGTTCATTAATACTTGCACCTATAAATTCTTTTTTTGAGATTTAGAATAGAATTCCATTTTCTGTAACATGGGTAATTTCTCTAAAATAATTTTATGATCAGTTTCTTTATCATCCTATAGAATGCAAACATAGATACAGTCAATCCCAGATGCTTTATTGTCAATGCAAAAACAGAACTCAGCTTTTTCATCATATAATTTGGTTGACACCAAACTGATGCAGAAATCACATCAGGAACACCATAAAACCAGTCAGGTTTTCAAGGCTCCAGGCTGAGAACTATATAACCATATACATATATATATATATAACCATATATATATAAATATATATAAATAACACCATAGCTATGACTATAGCAGAGATATAAAGCAGCATAGAGAGAAAAAACACATGAGAAGAAAATAGATTGTGTGGCAGCACTCAGGTTGAAAGAAATGGGACAAGACCAGATGTTCTGTTACTATGTTTTGGTATCTTGACTGAGTTTGGAAGCATTGCAACCACTGAGTCATAGAAATTATATTTCCCTGTTCTTAATACATTCACATCAAAGCAAATCACTTTAAAAAAAAATTGAGACATATCTTTAAGAACATTATTATAAATATAACCATAATTAATATTGGAGATGTGGAAGAGGGGGGTAATAAATACTTGGGGGAAACAAAATTCAAAACCCATACCTGCCATATTCGTGAAAGCCCGTGCTCCAATTTCTTTTTTACATAGTTGCGATCAAAACTGTTCTCTTCACTTCCAATCACATTGTTGCCATCTGAAACTTCAGGTTAAAGGCATTGTAAATATTTCCAAAAGCTTTGAAAGTTATCCTACACAGAATTACATTTCCTTAGCTATTGCCATATTATTGATTATGCAAACCCCAGAAGAGCTACTTTGCTCTAAACTTCTGAACAGAAATGAATAATGCACATATAAGCATATAATCATTATATGCAAATGTAGACCAAGAGAGTTTCACCACCTGCATACCAAACACCTGTCCCAGTAGTGTTCCTTAGGTAGTAATGTACTGCAAGGATCACAGTGAGAGCTAATCCTGACTGACCCTTGCAGCTCTCCATTACTAGGCTTCACAGCTTTTTCCAGAAAAAATCCTGGCTTACTTTAACCTTCCCTAGAGAAAAGCGCGTTTTTTCATGTCTAATTCTGTTGTCTACTGAAGAAGAGACCAGAAACATAAACAATGTACATATGTCCTCATTTGCTAGCATCAAGAAATTTTTATCAACAAAGTAAGTGCTCCTTCCTTGTCATGCCTTGCCCTGAATCCAGGCCTTGCAGTCTAGATGAATATCATGTAAATATTGCAAGCACCTTACTAAAGATGCCAGTAAGGAATGGGACACCAGATACAAGATTTTTATCAACCTTTTCAGATGTGTGCAGAACAGACCCTGCAGCATTAGCTGGACTACCACATATCTAAGAGAACGAAAGAAAAAACATCCACTAACAGGGATTGTTATGACTTGTATCAGACACTGATAATTCAATTAAATCAAAATAACAACAGAACACAGCAGTATCAGCATGTTTTGATTGTATCTTCTTCAGATCATCTAGTGCTCACTGTCAAGTGAGCAGAGTTCCCTTCTGTAACAATCATCAATTATAAATAGCACTGAGCACTGCTGCAACCCAGTCCTAAGCCAGACTCTTTGTAAGTAGAGTGTCATATATATATCATCCTTCTCCTCATCAATCATCTGGTTTCTGATTTGAACCTTTCCAGAGTATGTTTCTCAGAACAAGAACTATTATAAGAATACTTATGTAAGTTTAACAGGAACAACAAAAATATCTTTATGATACCTGATTGATTTTACACCTGCAAAAACCACAGCAAAACAGACATAATTAAAAAGTGCAACTGTGTTATTTAAACTGTAAAGGCAAATATTACTGAGAAAGGGCAATTCAATCAAAAATTTTGGAATCTTTCTTCACATAAAACATCACAAAAGCAAATATTTCAACTCTGCATTTTACATCTGTTATAGCCATAAAAACTTGCATCTCAAGCAATGGTTTCAACTCAAAAAACAGCTCCAGCAATCCAAAATTTTTTTTTTAACTAAAAAAATATTTTTTATTATCTTTCTGTTAAGAGTCCACACAATAAGAGAAAGACATTTCTGCTAAGCACTGTTTAAAATAAAATAATTTATATCTGCAAGACTGGCACATACAAATATTCATTAAAAAATTAGCCTAATATTGAAGAGTAAAAAAAAAATCCATTGAGTGCTTTAGTCCTTACTTCACACTATCAGCAAAAATGCTGAAGGCACTGAGTCAAGACCATGAAGATACCAACATATAAATTAATAATTTGAGCACAAGGGAAGTTATTTCCAAATATCAGAAGTTTTGTCTCCAGCAGTTTCTTACCAGAAGACACAACGGCTGCCTCATCTTGGTCATGGTTCTCATGCCACTGCATCGTCCGGTAGTAACTGAGCATGACTTCCCAAAGGGCTTTGCAGAGATCAGCAAGGCATGGAATGTAGCTGTCTGATGTAATATGCTACAGAACAACAAAATAGCATTGTGAAACTTCAAAACTGTGTTCCCTGCAGCAACACAAACCATCTCCAAATTGATACAGCTGAGCGGACATACATCAGTTTCGTTTTCAAATGTATTTTAAGAAGTGACAGATTCTTGATTTTGGTCAAGTAATCAAATGCTGTCTAAAAGTATTAAGTGTTTTTGTTAGCATATTTTTTTCTCATTTTCTCAATTGGTCTGTATGTTAACTACCTCTTACGTTTATTTTACAGTAGCACAGATACAGGAGTAAAGCCATCTCACTATAAGAGGGATGCAGCCACCCTGGATGTCAGTTCAATGACACAGGCTTGTACTTCAGTGCTACAGAGAAGCCTTAATAGCAAATATCCCATTGAATTGTTCTTGATCTTTAAAAAAGTAGCTAAAAAAAAAAACAAACAAACTTGCTGATTCAGCATTTTTCTCTACTAACTTTTCAGGAAATTATTTTGTATTTCAGGGCCTTTAATATCTAAAATCTAAACTTTGCTTGTGCAAATCACTATACTTGAATACATACTGACTTTCAGGTGAACAGAAATAAGGATAACTTACTAATTACAAAGATAGTTCAATTTAAACTAAGGAAACAACTGAATTTCTTTGAGCTTATACTAGAATAAAGAAAATCAAAACTGGAGACTGAATTGGCCAAGCTTTGCCCTGCTCCAGCAATATTTGAAGAGAAAATACATAAAAGCAGGACATATTGCTAAGAAAAGAAACACTCAACAATGAAACAGTGACTCTGAGTCCACAGGCACTTTCATAAATGCTTAAGAATTTCTGAAAACATTATTTTTTAAAAGAATTTGTAACATTTTTCTTTTTCTAATATTTTAAAATATTATTCACATTAACTGAAGCATCACTTCGTTAGGGCTTTGCATAAGTAAAAACTACTAGAAATAACGGGGTAATAATTTTGTAACCATGCAGTTAAAGCCACCCTCTTTCTGTGTATTACAAAATGTGGTATTTCCAAGTATCTGAAAGATCCCTCCACACTTTTAAGTAGAAGGTAAACAGCAACACACAACCTGTATTTTAGAATTGGTCAGAAGCAGCTCAGTAGTTCATTTGTCAGTGTAAATAAATGGGCTACGTATCATTAGTATTAGCAAGGAATGAGAAATAAACAGGACATACAGATGCAAAAAGTAAAAAATAAAAAAACTTGGAAGAAAAGTTCATCAGAAACTAAGAAACAGAAATAAAACCACTCTGAAGGCTTATAGCAGAAAATTAAAGGACAGCAGTCTGGGGAATAAAGATCAGGGTTTGCTCACTTTCTGCATCTAGAATTTATCTCAGTGAAGTGGAAATACCAACTATCCAGAAACTTACTCATTATGTTCATGAATACTTAAGTCAATTATTCCCAATAAATTTATTTTGCTTATCACACTTTTATTTATATGAAGGCTCTTAGATCATGTAATCTTTTTTAATCAAAGAGGAACCTCTTTAAAATGAATGCAGATGTGTTGTTTACTAGTGGCAGCTACATCATGCCAGGAGATACGAGAAGGGAAAGAAAATGGACCAGAATATAAACTTCAATCTCCTTGTGACTACATTTTAATTTAATAAATTGCAACTGATAGGGTGGGTCCTTAAGTCGATGAAGTATGATGAAAGCTTAGTCTGTGACTGAAACATACATCCCAAAGAACATTTAAGATAGAAACATTATTTCAAATTGTAATTAAATGTTAGAACCACATAAAATATCTCCTATTTTCTCCCCATCACTGAAGTTTTAGAAAATTTCTCAGAGTGTAACAGTACAATCCCAACTGAAAAAATTAAAAGAGCGAGCAAAAATTTGTAGTAGAGGAAAATATATGTATATTCCCAGCCCATGATCTGTCAATCACCAGGTTTTTGCATCTCAATATTATAGCTGTCCCTTATCCTGGTATCAAAAGAGCAAAATTAAATGTGAGAATTAAAGTGAATGATACAAAGTCAGGAATAATGGGAAGACTCAAATTAAATTAGAATATTTACAAGAATTCTTACTGAAATGCAGTATCAGGGAAATTGTGAATATTACCAAAATGCACTGGAATCAAGTTCAAAGATAATAGTTATTCCAATAACTAGCATATCATACTGAAGACACACAAATTTTGAAATGCTGGTTTTTGTTAAATGGAGTGCACAATAACTCCAAGGTGCTAAAATGTAATGCAATCAATTAAATTATGAGGAAAAAATATCTCAAATAATAATAAATTGTATTAAGAAAGTAGAGTAGTTACAGGATTAACAACTGAGTCCCAATTGACAGAAGGTACACCTATAACAGTGAAAAAATTCATATTTAAAACCATATATATATGTAAGAGTTACATACTGTACAGAGGTCTTTGTACTGTAACTTCTGAAACTTGGTGTCTGTGTTTCCTGCACACAGCTCCACATATCCAAGGACTACTTGAAACACAGTGTTGTGAATGGCTTGGGTGAAGTGCATATGTAACTGGTCCATTGCTGTCTGAAAGAAATGGAGTAACATAAAATCAAATTGTAAAATTCAATTTGTCATATGCCACATCTTTTGACATACGTCTTTCTCAGTACTGAACACTGGTAAGCATGTCCTCCAACCTCTGTCTACCTTTTCCAGGAAAAAGTAACATACTAAGGACTAATGACTATGTAACATATTAGTTTTGCCACAATCATGTTTGAGTTTCAGGTCAGGATGTTTCCCAAATGTCCCTGTTGTTAATAAATTGCATATAACAGTATTCCATTTCTGAAACTGAATTTTCTCTCTATTTTCACATACATGCAATCAGCAGATTTGAAAGTGTTCAGTTTCACTACTTCCTATTTGACATTTTTAGCTACTGACAAGAGCTGAGAACTCAATCACTCTGTAAGAAATGAAGAAGCAATTCTGCTGAAATCCTATTGAAAACAGCCCATCTTCTATAGCTACTCCTAACTTGAAGTAGCCAAAGAAAATAGAATGGCAAATGAAATAATGAAAAGCACTGAAGATGCTGAAGAATCTTGACATTTTGTTTACTGAGAAGAGATCAATATGGGAGAGATATGAATAACAATGCAACTAAATCAAGCTCAAAAAAACAAGTTCAACATATGTACTTTAGTAGTAATAAAAAGAATGTCAAAACCAAGTCACTTTAAAATGGAACAAAGCAAGCAAAACCATGCAGTAACAAATAACACTTTCATTTTCAGAAACTTCATTCCTCTCCAACAAGTATCTGCCTTTCTCAACATGTCATGCTCTTGACAAGCAGTGAATGCATTGTATCTACTTTTGTTTAGTAAGTAAGAAATTGAATACAGCACACTAAAAAGAGCAAAAGTCTAATTAATCTTCTCATTTGATTTTAAGTTAAATCTTTAGGCATTCCAATAGTTCTGCACACTAACAAAGTATGAGAAGACAACTCAATTTCTGTCCAATTGTAGAGCTACACTGTTATTACAGTCAAGCCAGGAAAAAAAGAACCCAACTTTACTAGAAAGGTTCTAATCAGAAAGAAGCAAAACGAACAAATAAAAATTTTAAACAAACCCAAGAAAGGCAATCTTACATCATATATGCTCCTGAAATCTTGAAAGAGCATTAAAAAAGCCAAGCATAATAAAAAATTATTTGGGTTCTTGTCCTATCTTCTTCAGAGGACAGGTGCTTTGATTTGATCTTTAGCAATAAAACTTTCTGGGAGAATCTCTTCCCTAAGTAAATGAATTCCTGTTCCACTGGCACCACCACGTTCAGCCTGTATTATAAGCACTGATCACTGACAAAACATGCCTCCAAGACTTTCATGTCTCCTAATCCCCTTTACTTCACAGGACTTTGATATTAGTTCCCATACTTCATAGCTTCTGAAGGAAACTTGTTAATTGCCTTCTCAGAGAAACAAACCAATATGAAGCCTCAAGGCAGTGCACCAAACAGAAGAGTTGCCTTTCTGTAATGCTTAATGCTCCATCCTATGGGAGAACTTAGGTCTACTCTTTTATATACAGAAAATGCTCTAAGCACACATAGATGTAACTTTCAGGACATACCCACAGTATTTGTTTGACATGCCATGGGATGTATTTTACTGTAAAAATCTATCTCCTCACATGTTCCATTCCCATCATGCTAACACTACAATATAAAATGGAAATACTTAAGGCAGAGGTTGTGCACAACCCAGAAAAACAGAGCTAACTATAAAAAATAGTATTCACATGACCAAGTAGAATGAATACAGGGCAAACAGCAGAATAAAAAGAACTGAAATATGCAACTGTTACAGTTATAACTTGTCCAAAAAACTAGATGTTGCAGGAACACACAGCTTATCTTTAGCAAGTACTGTTAAATTATGTGAGCATTGTAAGAACCTTTGTATACATATATTTGGCAAGATCCATCAGCATTAGTATGCTGGTTTTGGCTGGTATAGAGTTAATTTTCTTTACAGTAGCTATTATGGGGCATGGGGCTGTGGTTTTTATTTGTGCTGGAAACAGTGTTGATAATTCAGAGATGTTTTAGCCATTGCTGAGCAGGGCTTACACAGGCTCAAGGCTTTTTGTGCCTGTCACCCCAAACCTCCAGAGTGGGCTATGGGTGCACAAGGAGCTGGGAGGAGACACAGCCAGGACAGCTGAGCCCAACTGACCAAAGGGATATTTCATAACATGTGGTGTCATGCTTAATAATAAAAGCTGGGGCAAGGAGACAGAACAGGCTGAAGCTTGTCTTCACAAGTCACTGTTACACATGGAGTCCTGCTGTCCTGGGGATGACTGAACACCTGCCTGCCCTATGACTCTGCCATCACACCAAGGAGGAGGAAGGGAGCAGCTGTGTGGGGCTTAGCTGCCAACTGGGACTAAACCACAACAATTAGAAAAATAAATTTCCATCACAGTACTCAAGGCCTCATGCTGTGATATGACTATTAATTGTGACTTCCTCAGAAGAGAAGTACTAACCTGTGTTTTTCCAAGCAGCCTGTAAGCCTGCTGAACTTTTGTATAATGATTGATATCAAAATTCTTGCATATTTTGGAAAGTGCTACATCCAGTTGTTCCTATAAAAATGAAAGAAAAAATGTGTCAAACACTAAATAAAAACAGGCCATGTTATACATTACTCAAACAACAGCGAACAAGAAAGATGTTTATTTAAACAGTGTGATAATTATGGTTGTAAAGTAACCAAGCCTATGTGTGACTGGACTGTTCTGGGGTGTTTAAGTGTTACCTTGTGCAGTGTAAGTACTTTAGAGTCAGCCAAAGAGTTTCACCACTCCCAAGAACATGGAAGTCCAATTCAAAGTGATGTTTACTTTGAGGAGGCCAGGAACTTCAATATGGGAAATCTGGGATTTCTAAGTTGGCCTACTTCCACCCCTAAGTAAAACCCAAATCTAAGGGTTTCAGCTCAATCAATTCAGTTATAGACTTCTTAACCCTCTGACTACATCTCTTAAATGGAACTAACACTATCTGAATTAAAAGTTTATTGGGAAACAGCTGTTTGTAGAATACTACATCAGCACAACAATCAGTACCTGAGGGAGTCAAGAAAATAAGCAGACACACAAATATGGGTTCTGCTGCTGCAGAGTTCTGTTTGAGCATACTGAACAGCTCTGCAGCAAATGAAGTTAATCTGTTATGTTAACTAAGTGGAAAAAGAACTTCAATAGGATCATGTATTTAATGATAATAAAGCTTTCAAGAATTTGACTACGTAGCTTAATAACATAATTCTCACATAGATGCTGTAATATATTCAGATACACAACCTAATTTAGTTATTTTCAACCAACAGTGCACAAAATAAAAGCAGAATGAATCAATAACATATAATAACATACACAATTAACAAACATTTTCTTTCCTTGCTAGACACTAAAACCATTTTAATTCTTATTATTTAATGATCTTGTAATACAGACTTGCTCTTAAAAACAGAAACCACAGTAGAATGGTGTTTTGTCTGTTATGTACTTAATCCATTTACATCATTAATCACAAAATATTTTTGGTGTTAACCCTAGAGGTTTGGTGGGGGTTGTTCACTGTACTTTCTTCCCTAAGCCAAATGATAAAAGGTTAATCTAAAGATTCAAAACTTCTCTAAAACATTACTCAGCAATTTGAATTTCAGACATATATTGATTTTTTTTAAATTTCTTGTTTCTTGCAGAACAGCTATACAAAGAAAAAAACTGGGATATCAAACTGCCCATGAACAGAGCTCTTAAACAGAGAACATTAATATTTCCTGTTACATTTTTCGACAGTCCCGCTATACCATCTTGCATTTTATTTGTAACATAGTATAAAAGCAAGATCTATATTAAAATCTAAATTTAAGAAGAAAGGAAAAAAGAATGGACTTAAGTAGAGACACTCAACTATTGAAACAACTCATTACTGCAATCCTAACTAGCAGAATATTTTTCTATATTAATTAGACCATGTATTTCACAGTAACACTCCATGGACCCCAGGATGACTTATGTTTCTTCCATATGCACAGGCATAACTCCAGTAGAACATAACTTTCACAGGAAGAAAACAAAGATATTTTTATAAATTCACAAGTAATAAATAAAAATCTTGAACGTGATTATTTAGCTAGCTGTGAATTGTTTTCACCAACCAATATGGCAAATTTTATCATATTTTGATAAGACCAGAATTTGCTCTTCAAAGCTGTTACTGGAAGAAAGTTAAGATCCATGTCTCTTCTTAAGCAACATCAGTATTTGCTCACAAGGAAAAAACGAGTGCCCACTCTGTGTTAGGCCTGTGTTAGATTGAGAAGAAAACAGTCATTCCATCAGCTCTTTGCATCAGACATGCTCTGAATAAAGCACTATCAGAGAAAGACTAAAGGAATAAAAAAGCTTTGCATAAAAGCTGGAGTACAAAGACGTAACTGAGGGAAACAAAGTTTTAATTTTACAGGGAATCAAATAACAAGGTATGATACAATGTGCTAGCCTGACTTTCTGAAGAGCATGTGACAACAGGTGTAGACAGCTGCTCAAGCTAATTCAGGCTCCTGCTAAACATTACATGTGTATGCATTACATGCATCACATACACATTATACATATCTATAATTCTAGACTTCTTAGGAACAGCTTGTTCAAAATTACCCAGTAGTGGAGTTCAAAGAATTCCCTTTTTTCCTACCAGTTTCCAGGAAGACACTTTGCGTTTTATATTCCTTTGCTTTTGTGATACTATCTACCAACTTAAATCAACCTTAGACTCATCCTTCACAGCTATTCAAGTCATATTTCCTACAGATTAGCACAGGTCCTATCCAGCAGTTTCCAGTTTGCTGAACTCTAAAATTTCCTGTGAAACTGTGATCTCTTATATAGCTTATCCAAACCTACTGGCTTGCTATTAGTTTATTTTTCACAACTCTTTAAACATTCAGTACTTCAAATGCTATGTGACTTTTTAAATTTGACTGCTCTACCACTTACAGAGAGCACAACTAGTGAGCTTGGTCATAATATTATATGATATTATGTCATATATGATATGATAGCATATTACAGAGCATTTAGGTTGATTACAGCACTAAAGTCTACATGAACAGCAATGACTACAGCATCCAAGGAGAGTATTCGAAAGAAATGTACACATTCATGTTTTGCTAACAACATTTTATTAGAATGCTCTAGTATTTAGAGATTAAATGCTATCATATAATTAGAGATTAAATATCAACATATAATAAACATTAGTATATTAATTCTTACCTCTATTTGTTCCAAGGTGTCTTGCAGTTTTGAATTTAACTCGCTATTGATAAACGAAAAAAACGTTTCAAATAAAATTACTGATTATATAAACATTTCAGATCATTTCTTATTTCCAAAAACCCTGCTACTGAGCTACAACACAGTAACTAATCATAAACCACTAAGATGCTGCTGCTGTGTCAGACTAGCACCATCACACCACTGCTATATGGGAAGGCTCAGTATTCTATGTTTATAATGCAACAGTGTTAAGAGGTCTATACAAGACTCTATCCTGCTAGGATTTAACCAAGTACAAAGACATTCCCAACTCTCAAGAAACTTGCTTTAAATGTTTTGGTTTGACACTGTGGTCTACAGCAGAACACAGCCAGAAGGGTCAGGGCTGTCAAGTCTTTGCAGTAATTTTATTTGCTGCTCAAGAACCCCTTACAGAAATGCTATAGGAAAAAATAATTTAAGATTTCTCAGAAAAGAAATTAAAGTTAGTATAAAAAAATTAACAAAAATAGCTACCATAAGAAAAACTATTTAGGACAAAGAAAGGTACCACTACATCTTTGCAACAAGCAGCTTTAAAAATTTCAGAGCAGCAGCAAAAAAAAAAAAAAAAGACAAAAAAAGACTACTATGCTTTTGTTTGGAAGGGTCAAAGCAACAAAGAAATAGGCAGGATATTCTCTTCTAGCACAGAAAGCCCAGTTTTTAATAAACAATCACCATATTTCATTTTAGACAACTTCCTCCTGTGCTGTGAATCTTCTCCTTAGGGGACCACATAAACTACCGAAAGACAGATTCTGGCATCTCTGCTTAGTTCTCTATGCTTAAATGATACACCCACCAGCCTCCTTTTTTGTTTCCATCAGATAAATTAGGTACAACATCCTCCAAAGAAAAGTTTAAATAGAAAAAAAAGGTATCAAAAAGAACTGCCATTAAACCCTAAAGAGAGTAGCCAGTATTTATTTATTGTTTCTCCACATGCAATGAGCCTTCAAACAGAAGGACCTCCATAATAATGTGCTTTTATTATAGTTCTTGCTTGAGTTTATGAGCATCTCTTGCTTTTTTTTTCTTTTTTTAAAGCAATGGAATCATAAAGTCTTTCCAAGTTAGAAACTGCAGATATTTGGATTAGTTTCGCTTCTGAAAGCAATTTCTTCATGTCAACATGAAACTCTGCACTTGCTAATCTCATTGACAAGAATCAGGGTAAGTTATCCTGCAGAAGTCATCTTACTATAGGCAAATTAATTCCACAATAAAAATTTCTCATTAAAAACTCAGCTCAAGTATCTCTAGGCAGGAGGTTGTAGCACAGTAATAATTCACTTTAAGTTGAAACTTTACCTGCCAACATATTACAACAGTTAAAAAACTGTTAAAAAATTATATAGTCTAAACATTGATTTTGTGCTGTTATGACTGTAAAGACTGGTTAGTTGTGGTAGAGGGAGGTGGGAAACTATAGAGGATACTTACCCTTTTATAACTGCCTCGATTTTACTTTTCTAAGCTGAAAATTACTTTTCAATTAAATTTTCTTTAGAGAATGAGAATCAATGATCACTATTTTATACCAGTTAAAAATAAAATCATACAGAAGCTGACATCTGCACAATGTCACCCTACCTTATACAACTGTAGTGTTTGAAAGTGCTGGCAGCTTTCTGGCATTCCAAGCACAGCTGAATAGCTCCTGGATAATCCTCTTCCTTAGGATAAAATACAATTGAAAGCTCATCTGAAGCAACAGTACAATACCCATTTTTGCTTGCATGTTATGTATAAATATTAAGAATAAAATATTTTGCCTCTCCTGTCTATACAGTAAAGTTAAAGAGTGAGGGTTTACTGCAACACTTAATATGCAAGTAGTTTAGAATCAGCAACATCTGAAAACCCTAGGTATTACATTACCTTATGCAAACAACTTGCTGTATTGTTTCCTTATCCATACATAAAAAATACATCACAAAGTTTTTATTACAGAACAACTAATATCTTCCCAGTAATCTATTCATAAGCATGGAAATAGGTTTGTTCAGGCATTGTCAGGCTGTTCCCATGGTTTATAAAACATAAAAGGAGACAAGAAAGAATACTCCCAACATTATGCCCAAATAAACACCATTTAAATTTGAGACATATCCAGCTCATTAGAAATTAACCTGAATACAACTGACTCACAGAAGGCTTCAGGCAACAAAGAACACACTATGGATACATTGTCCTAATATATAAGTAGAATATCCAAAAGGCAGACAGCTCAATCAGGAAGTATATGAGGATGTGATTCTACCAACAAGACATGGGCATTGCCTTGGATATAACTATTATTCTTGTATTCTGTTAGACATAAGACTAGAAAGAATTATGGAGGAAGAGAAACCCTCTTTAAGAGAAACCCTAAGAGCTTCTGGATTTTATCATAATTACATCTGTTATATTACGTGCTTTAGAGAGCTCAAACTCAAAGCTGTTACTGGAATTTCAGTCATTGAAGAGTAAAAACACAAGGGTAATTTATATTCAGCTGTTATCACACAGGAGTTTCTGAAATAAAATAGGTTTTAGCAGCAATGTTCTAATGCAGATCGAATTTAGGTACAAAACACAAAAAAACCCCAAACACATTATCCATTAGATGAAAACAGAAAAGTACACTGGTCTAAAAGGACTGCTGTATTTATAGCTCTTTATATCTCTCTCCACTGGAAACCTGGTACTTGCTCCATTAAGTCTAACAGAGCTCAAGTCATAAAGATATGTAAAATATGCTACAATATAATCCAGATGAAGCTCAACCCTGTAAGCTACTGTAGCTTCATGCCAGGTCTTTTCCTAATTGGGAACCCTTTCAAAATGCTCTTCTCTGAGTGGCTACTAATAGTTCTCATGTATATTCCAACCTACTGCTTCTTGAAGTACAGAAAATAAAAGGGCCAGTAGCTCAGACATCTTACTGGGAGCAGACACTGAGCACAGCTCTAAAACTGCACTCTGCCAAAAACAACAGTTCCAGCCCTTAAAAATCACTGACTAATTATGATAATCAGACATTAGGGTCTGTGTGTGAATGCAACACCCACACCTCCTGAGGACAACTCCTGCCAGTAGACAGCAGAGTTTATTTCCTGTGTAGGAAAATACAGCACAGAAATTAAAAGTTAATCATTGTACAGGGCCTACTGAGCAGAAAGCATTTGTGCCATCTGAAAAGGAGTGCAGTTTTGCTCTTCAAAGATTAAGAAAGTTTGCTGACAAGGTAACTTACTCAAGATGGAATTAAATTCACAGAATCTTGAAAGTTAAAACTAGTAAAATTCAATTTCCAAATCTAATAACTCGGGATTGTCATCATGACATTCCATCCAGTATTAGCTGTAAATATTTGGCAAGCTCACAAGTTAAAATTGCTACACTACATGTACTATAGCTGTCAATAAATCCTGAAGCTTTTTTTCATGCAACTCATCACCTTAAGACAAGATCTTTTGCTCTGTGCAGTATCTACATTTTTAGGCAGTGTACATAACAGTAACCAGATTTTTCAGTGTCATGGCCTGCATGCTGCAATGTTTTCTACAATTGAATTAAAGTCAACCCAATGAATAAGGAGAGAAAGCTACTACTTTACAAATAAAATACTAAGCAGCGAGCCCATCAATAAATTTGTATAGCAATGTATCCATAAAAATTCTTTGTCCAGGCCCAGCATATCAATTTAGTCAGCTAAAGCTGACCTTCTTTTTTTTCCCAGACATCAAGCTAAAGAAAAGAGGTGCAAGTTGAGAGCAGGGTAATTAAAGACTCCTCAATATTTTTACTGACCTAACTCAAGTTTCAGTGCAGAGATATAAAGGCAGAAATTAGTTTTTGATAGAAAATACTCCTCCCAGCAGAGAGGCTATCTAAATTGCTATTAAGTTTTTCTCAATTTAAAAGAAGAATAAAAACATAATTGCATGCCATGCACACACCCTGTTTGCAAACAAGAAAGGAAGGCACAAAATTAAGATGACTGATGAATGTAGACTTAAAACAGCTTCAAATTATACCAGTCTGGTAGGGACTTACCTCCAACATCTCACTCAAACGCACATCAGTTCTTTGCTAAAAAAAAAAAGCAAAAAAAATTCCAGTCATTACTATGCATAAATGAAGAAAAATAGTTGTCACTGAACAAAAATAACTGTACATACCAGTGTTTTTATTGTTCTCAGAGACTTCAGCAGTCCAATAAGCAACTGTCGTTTCCTCTGATTTGCAAGTAGCCCCAAACTAGTTTGTGTGAAGCCTTCCTTTGCTATATTCAGGTGTCTGCAAGGTCAAAATTAACATAATCTTCAACAATTCATAAAATAAAACTTACTACAAATCAATTCTAACAATGAATTGATCCAGCAAAATTAATGGCAGAAAATAAGATTTTCAGCATTTTTAGGGAAACACAGAAAACAAGATTGTACCAACAGACTACTAAGAAGGTACATCCTCCCTTCTGCACTTGTTTGTGGATCAGTGGTATATCTCCAAAGCTTTCTTTTTCAAAGAGAACTCCCAATTGCAGAAGTGAGAGCTGCAAGAGCTTGAACTGTTTCAGCATCTCTAGCTACTACTGCTAATAGCATTCAACACATAAACAGGAAATATCATCAGCAAGCAAACTTCCTGGGTTTACAGATTTCCTGTTAAATACTTCACCACTTTCAATCTCTGCAGTTCCTTAAGCAAGATACCTTCTTCCATTTGTGCAAATAACTGCTGCTAACTGAAGGCCACTCTGCAATGATGTAACACGTTCCAGTTCCTACAGAGAGACAATAGGTTAAACAAATATACAGGTTAAACAAATACACAAGTTAAACAAATATATATACAAGTTACACACAAGTGAAAACTACTGACTGGTAGATTTCTCTTGAGATATTATAACAACTTTGTAAAGTTACTTTATATATTATTTGTTTCAGCATTTTATATGCACTAAGCACTGCAATGCAACATTAATATAAACTATATTTTGAAATAGAATTCTCTTTAGAAGATAGGACAGTTGAAATACATTTTCATTGCAATGGATGCTCTACATTTATACATTTAGCCTAAGAATTTCTATACCATTAATGCATTACAATAGAATGCTCTAAGCTTCAGGGATAGAAGCACAGGGCTTAATTTGCATTAATATGTCAGAGAGCTGCAAAACAAAAAAAAAATTATTTTTCACACAGCATTTTCTTGTTTAGAAGCACTTGTTTCTATCAATTTAATAGATGCCAAATCATAATAAATGTTAATTGTATCCTGTTGACTTTCAGCTGAAAACTCTTCAGCAGAGGTGACCTGAATTTAGCTTGATTTTGACTTAGTGAAGTGCCTAGCACAATCTCAACTCCTTGAAAAAAATAAATGTTTTAATATAACTCTTAGGAATTCTTTTGTTAAAACAACTCTGGAGAAAAATGCATTCTTTCCCCAGGCTGCAGAAAAAGAGATTATTTATTTATTTAATTAATTTTTATTTTATTTTTTAATTCTGCTCATCATTTCAAAATGTATCAAGTGCTTTTCACTTATAATGATCTGATTCTTATAATGATCTGTTACTGTAGTTTAATACTGAACTGGAGCTGCCATTACAAATTCACACAGCACAGCAGGAGGTTCATTTCATGAATCTGTGAGAAAGTGAGGACCTATAATGCCCATCAGAAATCTCCAATAAGTCTACTGACAAGGCCTGTACCATAAGTAATACTGAAGGGTTATTGACTTAATCAGGCACAAATGCACTTAAGAAAAGTTTTTAAAAGGTTTTTACTGGCACAACGGATTTTTAATTGTCCCTTTGGAACATATGAAAGCACTTCTAGGTATGAAATAGGTGCACCTCACTAAGATGTCTGCTGTAAGAACATTACATTACACAGCAAAATGCAAGAACATTTGCTGCAGTTCCATTTTGCAGTAAGAGGTTTTCAAAGTGAAGCTCCTGGATTCAGAAAAAGCAGCACTCCCTCAAAACTATCAATTTCAAACCCACTCAGCAGTGAAATAATGCCAGAAGATTTTTATACCATACAATTACCCTTTCTGCCCCTTCTACACTATCTTGTGAAGACTCAACCACAGTAGCACTTACCAGCCTCCTTCTGCAACAGCTTCCCACCTCACCCCTTTAAATAAAACTGAAACAACTTCACTGTTACAGCCTTTTTCTTCCTATATTCCTACTATTGCAGGAGATGATGCAAACAATGGTCACTTCTCCCCCCTCCATTGTTCTTTAAACAGCAGCACTCCTTTCACCAGGCAACAATGCCAGAACACAGATGGCAACCTCACTAAGGCTGAATGCATGGGCCATAAGAACAATCAAACAAACAGGAACATTGTGTCCTCTGGACAAGAGGAAAATAATTGCAGCTCCATGACATCTACCACAGGTTAATAGCCAGGAAGCCACCACTGTTCTTCCATACTCTCTCCAGCTTCTTGCCCAAAGTAAGAATTGCCATAATCACCAGTACAATGGTGATGTAAGGTGCTGTACACAAACAGAAGTATTCAACACAGGATCATTCTCAGACTAACTTAATAACAATTACCATTTTCACTTTGCAGAATTGTTTGGACAACACTCCCAGGCACATGGTGTGACTTTTGGGGACTGCTCTGTGTACACGGACAGGAGTTGGACTTGATCCTAGTGGGTCCCTTCCAACACAACATATTCTGTGACTCTGTGATTCTCACAGCTGTTTAAGATTAGTGGAAGTTAAGCCATCTTAAGAAAGATCACTGCTGCTTTGTCTAATGGAATAAGATGTGACACCACTCCTAAACAGGGGCACTAAAGCAGCTCCTGTTCCAAGTCCATTACAGGTATCCAAGCCTGTGAATTCATGAATTCTGAATTCTTCAGAAAGCCTTGTAAACTGACCATATGCCAAAACCTTTATCATCTTAAGGACTTTCAACTCAATACACCGTTGGTTTTCACTTTAGAGACAGAGCTTTAGCATATAAAAATAGCTGGCTCCAACCAGGCACTAGCACCTCTGCTACAAATTACTATAATGACACAACTGCAGCATTATAACAGCACAAAAGTGATCAGTTTATTCTTGAAAAGTAAGTGTTAGTTGTCTTACCTCAACATATGCAGGCTGTTTTTCAAGGATTAAATCTGCAACTTTCTTAGATACCTTAAAAAGAAGAACACTCCATGTGATATATAGCAATCTCAATTAAGTAGGTCTTGACCATACTAAAGTTCTACAAATTTGTGATTCTCTACAATTAAGCTCTGCATTTTTCAAATTTATTAATAAATACTCCATAACAACATATAAAAACATTGTAAAAAGGATGACCAGCTTTCCTCAGAACCAAGACATGAGAAACATTCACAATTCTATCCAGTGATTAGTGGCATTTTTAGACTACTTACTTAACTCTCTGCTTGTTAAGAAGTGTGCAAGAAAATGAAATAGAAATAATTTGGGACAATACAAGTGTTTACATTTTGCTCATGCTATTGCTAGAGTACAAATTTAAGTCAACCATATAGCACGGTGTGCTGGCTTGGGCTGGGGTATTCAACTTTATTTTCAATAATTATTTTCAAGTTCCTGGTATGGGGCTGTTTTGAACTTGGGCTGAAACCAGTTTTGGTAACACAAAAAGAGATGTTTCAGTTGAGCAGTGCCTGCAGAGAATCAAGGCCTTTTTTACTCCTTGAACTACCTCACCAGCAAGTGGGCTGGGGGTGCACAAACCTTTGAGAGGGTACATGGCTGAGACACCTGATCCCAACTGACCCATGGGATATCCTAAACATATGGTGTCATGATCAGCATATACAGCTGTGGGGAGAAGGAAGAGAAGGATGCTCAGAGTTATTTGTATTCACAAATAACTGCTATAGGTGATAGAGCCCTGCTCTCCTGGAGAAGGCTGAACAGCTGCCTGCCCATGAAAAGCAGTGAACTAATTCCTTGTTTTGCCTCAATTGCTTTTGTTTTACCTATTTTTTAGCTATTTCTTCTACAATATCTACCTTTATCTCAACCCATGAGGTTTTTCACTTTTACTCCTCCCATTCTCCCCCTTACCCCTCTGGTGGTAGGATGTGTGACACTTGATTGCCATCTAGAGTTAAACCACAATACATTTAACACAAGGACACTTACCTTTGAGATTGATATTGCATTGAATTAAAACCATGTCATAGTGAATATGCACCCTCTACACATTATACCCTTTCTTTAGAACACAGAATATGTATATTTTAATATTTTCTCCACTGCTCTAAGTATAATTCTAAGCAGAATGCTCCTGAGAGCTGCTGTCTGTATTGAATTTAAAAACTGGGCATTACTACCTTAATCAATCTCTTGTCCACAAACAGAAAAGCTTAGAAAGAAATCCAACAGTAACAGTCTCATAAATGCCAGCTTGAGAATAGTGTATTGTTTTTCAACAGGGACTAAAAACACATAAGAAATAATTTGAAATATGAAAAAGAAATTACTGGTATTGCTCTATATTCTTTTGGGGGAACAATACTCCCAGAAATGGAAATAAAACTGGCTATGACAGCCAGCCCACAATGCACTATTGGAAAAGAGAAACAAAGAGGTTTTTGTAAACTTGACTACTTAGGCAAACAGAGCACTAAGTTGAGCTCTTCAAATACATTACTGTAACAAACTTATATTGGCTCCATCAGCTCAATTCCCATCCTCTGGAACAGCACTTGCAAATAAAGGGTGTTTGAAGTATTCCAATGCCATCAGGGGCAATGTGGACCTAGCTATGCTTTCCTCCTTCCATATCAAAAGCAGGCCAGAACCACAAAGCAATTTTAAAACTTTTCAGTTGTTCTTAACCTTTTAGCTGTTCTATAACTAATAAAGCTTTCCTCTGCAGGACAGCAAAAGAACCAGAGGGAGGTGGGGTCAGGATAGCACATTATCAAGCCAAATGCTACACAAGCCTACAGAACCCTGGGACTCTTAAGAAATTTGCTTCACTCCACAGTCTATGAACTGTGAAATTTTCATCTTTTTTCAACATATACTTAATTCTATCCTGTGCCTGTAAAAAACTTTAGGACATGGATATACCTGCTAGTTATTCAATGCTGTAGTAGAAACCTAGCAGTTTTATTCTCCAGTGTTAAGCAATGTTCAAGCAGTACACATGAATAAAAGATACATTTCTTTACAGTTTTTACACTCTTCGTGTTTTGCAAGTCCTTGGTGACCCTTGACTAATAACAACCTCAACACTGACAAGCACCTGCCACAGGTAGCTTTTTTTGTTTCCCACAACTTAGTGATACTACTTTTCTTTCTGAGGTTCCAAGCTATTCTCTCAGATATTTTTTCAGATGAGCAATATTATCTCCAGTTACTTCATTTACTTCCAAACTGCCACACCCTTTTGGCATTTTCCATACAATTATACTGTGCTAAGTCTTGGAATCCTGAATTGCAACTGCTAGCACTGAACGTGACCATGGTTATCAATGCCTGCCAACAACATTTGCTGAAGGGACAAACAATTTTCTGTTTCCTAATCACATCAGTAAAAAATATTTCATCTCCTGAAGAAAAAACAACATAGCTAAGGATATTAGATTACTAATTAAAATGAAGTCTAGCAGACATACAAGTAAAAAGTCTTTCTAATCCAAATTGTCTGCATCAAGACAATTACAAATTAAAGTTGCTATCATACATACATTAAAAAATGTTTGAACAAGTTGGGATCCTTCCAGTGGAAAGGAAAACTAAAGAGCAAACTACAGAAAATAACTCTATAGTGAGCCTGAAAAACAACAGGATGACCAAGATCAGCTGTGCAAAATTAGATAGTAATAGTCATTGAGAAATGGATGATCAGAGCTCTAGTACCTGTAATTCACACTCATAAAAATGCTTTACATTAGAAAAATTTAGAAGTAGCTGTTATCTCCAAACTACTATTGCAAATTCCTCTGCCAGCTATAGGCATAGATATTGAAGTGAAAAAGGCAGTATTTAGTTCTTTGCAAAAGCAGAAGTACTATGTGATATGCCAACAGGCTTCTTGAACCCTCTATTTAATAATCTATTCACCATTAAATTATTTTTAGGACTGAACTAAAAACTTACAACATTCTGCAGTTTTGTCTTCGATGAAAGACACTAATCTCCTTCAAGGCAGACAGTTCTCTAAATGACCCATCACAAGATAAATGGATAACTGAGACACCAGAACAAAACATACAACACTCTCCCACATTCTGCCTGAAAATATAACATAAGGACATGAAATACAGCATATAAGAAATTTTACGACTTTGGAAAATGTCCAAGGAGGAAATTATTCCTCCCTATACCAGAAACATATTTTCACAAGTCTAAGAAAAAAACAAGCAAGGACCAATCCTGACTGGAGGGTGGTGAGGGAAAAATTGGGCACATGTTTCTTGTCAAAAGTTTTGGCTTTGAGTTTTTTACCTGTTTGTATTCTAAAAGAAAGACACATCTGGCCATATTTACTGGAAGCCTTGTGCTTAGATCTCTCCCTTATTATTCATTAGCTGCATGCACTTTATAGTTCAAATGTTTCAGCAGCAGCCATGCCCTGAAACTACTCCCCCAGCAGCAGCCAGTTCCCATCCTGCAAGCAAAAAATGGCCAAGACATTGATACCACATATGAGGACTATGCAGTATATCTTAGTGAAGTTGTCTCAGTCTTGAGAACATTTCCTTGCAAAATAAGGTCACCACCAGCTGTCCTCTTAAAATTTAAAAATAACCAACACCATACAAACACACACAAAAAATTACTACCTCTCACCCACTTCCAACTTCCTTCCTTACAAATCTTGGTGAGAAACATGAAATATTCATTTCCTCAACTTCTCACTAATCTTTCACAAAATTTCACAGGTATATTATGGAGAAAGCAGTCTAAGGCAAAAGGCACTTGCTTTATGTACTGATAAATATGTAAGATTCTCCAATATATTTAATTTATTTAAAGAAATTATTTAGGATTATTACTTCTATTTTACTTGCAGATACTCTCCAAATGCCACAGTTAATAGATTTGTTTCCTGCACCATGTTATTCACCTCAAGAGTAACAGAAAATTTTAAAGTCTACAACATAACAAGCACCTTTCAAATGCTGCAACTCCAATTTCTCCTCATTCCCCAAAGTTACCATTCATTACATTTCATCCGGTTTATTATAGAATAACTCTGTATCAGAGTCCACTAAAACCCTTGTGAACAAATAACATATTGGCAAATGAAAAGTAAGAGAAAATAGCATCTTCAAGAAGAGTTTTTAAAACATTTTATGTCTTACATTGCCAGAAATCCCTTAAAGAGATACTGCTCCACTATTCAGCACTGTGTTGAACATTACAAGATAAATACTTAAAAAGCCAAGTTTCTAAAAAAACAGTTAGCACATTTGCTTTATGTTACAATATTTAACACTAAGATTCACTTTTGTGATTTAATATGATTATGATTTAGTGATGATTTTCCACTATAAAGGTACACAACATGATATTAAAAAAATACTTAGTATCTAAGTATCTATATTAAGAAATTAAATCTTTTGCAGTTACACTTCTTGCTAGACTTGCAGACAAGACAACAAATTGTGTAAGGGTACAGAGGAAAAACTTTACTTACAGCAGCTTGCTGTTGTTTTAGTTTGTCTCTGTACTCTTCCAGTTCTTGAAGACTAAGTACTGGAGGAAGCCTCTGCATTTAAATAATAAATTGAAATGAATGAGAAATTAAAGATTGTTAACTCATACACAGTATTAGCTAGGCAATCAGTTTTATTAAAGAAACATTCTTATGGTTTCTGTAATCTAATCTGCAGAATTAATCAATTTTTTCAAAAGATGGATACTGAAATCAATTAGTGTTGATATACTACACAGGATCATAATTGCTTCATATAATATTATAATTACCTCAAAGTTACCTTATTTTACATCATATATGTATACACACAACCATCCAATCACAGAAATTATTGTATCAGTCAGTTTGTTTAAAAAATACACAAAATATAGAACAGATTTGTTTCCTCAGCTACCTTGACTTTTTCACTACAGTTTAAATTATGAAATGCCTTTAGCACATTCTACCACATTAAAAGAAAAGACTATATTCTAAATATATGCACCAATACTCTATGCTAGAAGCTCCACACAACTGCAAGATGACATAGGGGAGTAGAGTGTTGTATAAAGAAAGATCTAAGAAACAAAAAATAGCTCATTGAAACAAGCATACTTTTGGTTTTCATTTTTTGTTATGCTACCATTTTTTTCTTTCAGGATGACAGATTACCTCCAACTCATACTTCACAATATCAAAGGAGTCATTGGAAAAATAAACTTCTTCAATGCTGTTAATTATTTCCTGTTGTGCCTGAGGATCAATTGGTTCTTCATGTAGTTCTCTGAGTTCCTCCTGCACAAAACAAAAAATAATTTCCATAATTTAGTAACACATCCTAGGAAGAACAGCATTTTAACAAAACATCTTTCAAAAGCTACTTCCAACATTAGCAAAAGAAGCAACAGCAAAATACAGAAAGATCAGTACACTGTGGCTTGTACTTTCTATTAGGGAGAGCAACACATTTAAAACATTTCAAAAAACATAGTGTAGACTTCAACATTGCAGCCCACTTAAACACCTCTTCATCAATACACTTATGGTACCAAGTGCACATTAAGTCCTGTTTTTTGCTCCAAAACTTTAGAAATATTCATAATAAACTAAAAATAAACTGGCAGAATATTTCTCCAGAAAGAGAAAAAAACAGCACAGAACAAAACAAATAAAACCTGATTTTTTTAAAACAGAAGAACTCTCTTTCTAAATGACAAGTAGATAGTGTCACTACGAATGCATAACTTTTCAGTTCAGCCCACATATTCACTGAAATAAAATTCATAGCATTAAACACTTGATTTCTACAGGTAAAACCAGAACATATCTGCCTTCTTTGCACAAGATTAACAGCTCTCAGATTTTAACACAGTGGTGTAAGTAGTGAAGTGCTGTCAGCTTTCTGGAAGCTAATATTCTGGAGATAAGCAGCTCCCTCCTTGCTGTCATGATCTCCTCTGGAAGGGCTCCCCAACAATCCAGATGCTTCTAGTGGTTGAAGCAAACCAAGGACTCAGCTTGAACCTCCTCTTCCTCTGCTGCGCTGAACATTGCAACTAATACTGGTCCTCTCCTGGATTTGGATTCTCCAAAAAGAATGAAAAATATCAGAGACTCAAAAGGGAGAAGTGTTAGAATATTCTTTTATCAAAAATAAAGATGAAATGGATCAAATTGCTTGATAATGAAATTAAACTCTGGTGAAGCAATCCAGCAGACTGAGGAGTCCCATAATGACCCTGAGCCTCCCAGCAGTGCTGAGTTGTTCCAGTGGGGCAAGGTGCTGCTATTTTCATCACAAAGAGCTCAAAAGGTTTATTTCACCAGCTAGTGGCATCCAATTTTAGATTAAATGACTGAACAACCACTAATTTGCTTATTTTGCACGACAGCTGAGATAAGGTCAATGTGTTCCAAGGCAAAGTGACCCTTACAATACACAGCCAGGTGCTGTTTCTCTACGCAGTAAGAGGCAGCAAAGGGGTCACAAGTGGGCAGTTTTGAAGAGCACCAGAGGAGCCACTGCTCCTCTGAAATACTTCTCACAAGGAAAAAAGAGGGGAAAAAGTAAAAGAAGTAAAAGGTGGGGAGTGGGGAAGGAAAAAGCAACAACTCTGATACAGAGAAAAATGGGTTTCAAGTGTATCTTGCATCCCTGAGTGCTGGAGTCAGTGAGTTGGGGATCCCTCTGAATTCCTAACGGAGAAATCGGAGTGCAGGGATTGAATTAAAGCCTTTGGATGGACTGAAGTATATTAAGCCACTCACACACAAGGCAGAGGTGTAAGTTTAAGTTTCAGGATAAGTAAATGAGTCAGCAAGTAAGTTTTAGTAGGAGCTCTAGTGCTTTTAGTGAGTGAAAGGCTCAAATACCAGAGTAGCAGTGCAAGTCCTAGTGAAGGTTGAAAAACATACTCGTGTTTTCAGTGGAGGCTCCAGGAACGTAGTTTTAGACATAATAGAGCTATAGTAAGAATATTGCTTACATTTTTCAGATGGAACAAGATAGGTTGTGTGACTGGAGCAGTTCTGCTTGTATTTGGGACTCTATACCAAAACTTAGCACGGACTTTAATGTCTGTGACTCTGTGCTTTTTGAGACTGATGTGCCTTTGCAATAAACAGCTCTATAACAACTATTAGCTGCTTTGCTCATTTAAGAAAATAACCCGACGAAGTTGGTGCCCTAGAGCACTGGAGGTCTAACCTCACACATGAGCAGCCACAAGGGAGGCTGAAGGAAGGCTCCAGGCACTTCTGCCAGGGGTGATAAGGAGCAGGCCAGGCTGGGAGGCTCTGAACCATGATGGAGCAGCAGGGAACAGGAGTGTCTTGGGTTGCAATGCAGGATGGGACTGGGGGTGTGTATTCTATCACCATCTGTTGAGACCAGGTGGGGCAGTCATCCTTATCTCTGTGGGAGATACCTTCTGCTAATGAGCCATCTGTTAAAACCAGGTGGGGGAGTGTTCTTTATCTTTTCCACAAGCCACCCTTCCTCCAGGGAGATATCTTCTGTTAATGGGCCATTGAGTCCCACTGCATGACTGATAAAATGAATCATCCCATTGTGAGATGCTTCACCCAGGGGAAGGAGACAAGCATTTCCTACCTAGAAAAAATCTGAGATTTGGAACATCAGAGCGGCCTTTTTCCACTGGATTCCAGAGGGAAACCAGACCCTTCTACATGATCACTGGACCTTCAGAGAAAGACTGCATCCTTCTACAAGACCAGCTTCAAGAGAACCACATCTGTCACTCCAGGAGGACTGCAGCCACTATTTAATTGGACTGTTACCAACACCCTGACTGACGGGGTGTCAGGTTGTATTCTGACTCTGTCAGTGTTTTGTTGTTTTTTGCTACTGTAGTTTTATTTTAATTTTCCTAGTAAAGAACTGTGTTGGATACCAGAAGCCTGGGATTTTTGAGCTTGCTGTGCTTTCTGGCACAGACCCCCTGGAGAACACTGCTTTTGACATGAGGCCTTAAAGACAGCTTTTAAATATGAGTGATGAAGTGAAAATCACGAGTTTTTATAGTATAGCAATAGGTATGGGACAAGATGGAGGACTTTGGGTGGTGTCTCTTTCGTTGTTCATCTTTCTTCCTCTTCCTTCTTCATGGATTTCAGGTAGTAGTTTCTGGTTGGTCAGTCAATGTCACTCTAAGGGTCATGGGAATCTAGTCACTGGGTCAAAAGTATAAATAATATAGGTTAATTCTCTATTGGACTATTTGGCTTTAAAAGACCTTTTAGCAGCTGCATCTCAGGCCATTTTTCCTCACTTCTAGCAGGTAGCTGGAAGTGCTGTTGTACACTCTGTACTTTCTGATAAGATATTAAAAACACCCAATCCCAAACACGAGAAAAACCATTTCAATCATGTTTTTGTTAATCCTGGATCTGGAGGAAAACAGACGAGACTGAGACAAACCAGTAATTAGGTGGTGCAAAGCCCCCACACTCCTGCTACAGAATTGTTATTCCTATTCCCATATCTTTGCCTGAGACCCCCTTAATTTCAAAATTATTATAATTCAGAGGGAGGGGGTTTACATCTGCCATTTGAAAGGAGGCTCCTCCCTTCCTCAGCAGACATCTATCTTTCAATCCAAGACAGTGAGTAAACCATCAAGGAGGTAGAAAGGAACTGGAGAAAAGCCCATGAGCAGCCACCTTCTTCCACCCTGTGAGGCCCCAGGAGCCTCCAATCTCCATCTGGAACACCAGATACAGTCACTGCCACCAGCACAGGTGAATGCACCAATCCACACCCAACATGTACTGCACCAACAAACCAAGAGAAACAAGGAAATAATATAGTTACATCATTATATATCTGTAATGGGAGCTTTATAATGTACACCCCACAGATGTAAATCAGTTTCACATCTTACAGTACATTGAGTTTTACCTACGTGAAACTAAAATTAAAAATTATCCAAGACAGGCAACAGGGTTTACTGAACTATTGCAAATTGCATAACTGAATTTATTATCTGATATTTGTCTATAAGTTCCTGCATGGCTGTTTCCTAACAAAAGGAAGAAAAAAAAGATGAAAAAAGATGAAAAACTAACCAAAGAAGAAATGCTTAGGATACCTTGTAATTCTGGACTACTGATATCTTGTCATGTAAGTGAAAAAATACCTCAATGCCACAGGTCAGTGCTGATTTACATCTGCTCAAGATGCATTAAGAAAGCCATTATGAATATATTCTGGATTTAATGTTGGAGTGCCTAGGAAAACTGCTAAGAAACCATTTTATCCTGTCTCAGAAAGATCACTCATCTGACTGTTTCTTGCCAAAATACTACCCAAGAAAATATTTATTAAATGACAAGCTTTTTCTTTACCTTGTTCATGTTTTCTAGAAAAGCAGTCTCATTAGAGCAGCTCTCTAGGAGAAACTTTAGCTCCTGCATAAATTACATTATCTGACACCAGACTTTCTGCCATGATGACATGCAGCTTTCAGTACATCACACTCCAGCATTTTGAAGAAACCAAAATAGTGAAGGCCAATTTATTCACTCACCACTAAAGGAGGCAACCACCCCCACCTAAAGTTTATTTGCTGATATTCCATTTTCCTCATCCTTTCAGTGAGATACACAAAAACAATTTCACTATATAGAAATAAGCCCATAGTTTCAGGGGTCTTGGCAAAGGGCTGGTTTAGCACTGTAGGTTTGGTACTCATACACTTAGCAGAAGAAAAGAGAGTAGCTGCATTAAATCCCTCAAAGTATTTTTCCACCTCAAAACCTACCTAGCTATTGCCATATAATTATCTACCTTAAAAAGAAAAAGCACAAAACACATTTAATGTTTTGCATTTTATGGAATTCAGCAATTCCAACTGCTATTCTGAACAGAAAAACATGTCAAAAATTGTGACAGCAGGAATCTCATGGTGATACCCTTGCAGAGAACTTTACCACTGCTAAACTGAATCAATTAGATACATAGGAGGTCAGGAAGAGCAGCATACTGGCAAGGTGGACCACACAATATTCACCTGTCCAGGTTAACATACACGTTCAGCAGTAGGAACTCTCCAGTCAACAATGGGCCAACACAGCCTGCCAAGGTACTTTTTCACAGGCTACTTATTTTTTCCAAAGTTTTATTCAGCAAGAGGCTTAATCTCCTACCTAAAACTCATGTCACTCGTGGTGCAAATTGCACTATTTTTCTTCTGTCAGTACTTTGGGATCATACTTCCATAGAAAACTAATTTATCCTGTCAGGTTACCATTACTGCAACCTTCAGCAGCAGGCCTCTCTCATTATGCTACCTAAATAGATCAGTGAAAGACAGCATCTGGGAAGGAATAGAAAAAAGGAAAAAGGAGTCTGACAGCTCTGCATACTCGAAGAAGCCATTGCTAAATAAAACACAGTGCTCACATCCACACACATCTCTCATCATTTTTTTCTATGTTCTATGGAAATAGGAGTTTACAGTCTAGAAGCCTGTGGCAATTCCTTGATATGTATTTCAGAAGAGTCATCTCATTGCAGACTCATCTGAAATGCAGTTAAGCAAGTTTTAGATGCCTACCCAGCTATTTCCCAGTGCATCACACTCCCACTCCTTGTATGCTATGTTGCCTGTAGCAGGAAAACCAATATTGTTCTGTTGAATGAAGCATTACTGGCAAGGAGTAGAACAAAAACCTTCTGCATTCCAGTCACTATGACCTAAAAGACTGGGAAGTGAAGACATTGAAAAAAGTTAACTGATATTACTCCGATAAAAAAATAATTCTGAACAGTTTCTAATCTAGTTAAAAGCTGAAGTTCAGCAACAGCCTATGCACTTCTATCCAGGGATTACCAGGGGGCCAAGTCTGTGCTATACTCATTTGGACACAGCCTCCCTTTCTGTCATGAGCCAAAAACATACCAATGAATATGCTGCTGATTTATATCCCTCCATTCAGAACACGGGTAACACCTGTGCTAAAAGCTAATCCAGGATGAGGGCTGTGCTCAACAGATTCAATTTACATGTATGCCACAGCACTGCAACACTGTGAAGTAAAAGAAGTATTAAAGCATTTTAAATGTATCTGCATACACACTCGAAAACACAATCTATAAATATAGATATATTTAGAGATTATATTTGTCATATCATCACAGAATACGGAGTTTGAAGGGACCCACAAGGACTGAAGTCCAACTCCTGGCCCTGCACAGGACCATCCCCAAAAGTGCCACCATATGCCTGAGAACACTTTCCAAATGCTTCTTGAACTCTGTCAGGTTGCTGCGGTGATCACTTCTCTGGAGAACTGTTCCAGTGCTCAACCACCTTTGGGTAAAGAACCTTTATCTAGTAACTAATCTAATGTATGCATTAGAATATATTATACTACATTTACTCTAATGTAACAGCATATATTTCACATAACAATATACATATATAATGCAACTATATATATTTCATATAACAATCTAATATCTCTATGTATTTATATAATAATTAATGTCTATAATATCATAAAATACAATGTATAACTATATCTATAAACTTACTTTGCTTTTCCTCCCTGTTCCCCCTTCCCCAGCTAGGGAAGGCAGTACTACAGAGAAGTCTGTGGTATTCCCTGTCTTTCAGACAAAATGCCCAGAACCTCCTTTTGATCTTTCCTTGTCCAGTATGTATAGAGAGCACTTATTAAAAAGCTCTCACTCTACCAAAATAAACATTATACTTTGAAAACAGCTCTCCTGATGGAGAGAACAACAAAGCTTATCCATAGAACACATCTTAGCCACACTACTACTTAATGCACTCCTGAAAAGCACTCAGCTAGAGGTGGGGAAATAGAGATCCACATTCCTGCATCCATAGGAAAAATATTTGAAAAAATCTCAGTGTTATTTACTATGATAAGCTACAAAGTAAAATAATATTCATATATTGCATATGAGCTGATTATCATCAAAATAAACATAACCTAATTCAAACTTAACTCACCATTAATGCAACACACTTGAATTCAAGCATGCAAAGTACCTACCTCAGCCTTTTGTGACAATCTGCTAAACAAAACTGTTATCAGCTTGGGAAACAAGAACAGAATGGTTCAAAAATAATTAATTTCCCTGGGTAATCAGGGTATGTCAATGAAGCAAGGTATCTCTGTCAAAATAAGACATTAGGCCTTCTACAGACTACTTTCTCTTCTAGATATCAGAGAATCATCAAAAAATCATCAGAGAACCATCAGAGAATGATGGAAGGGATCTTGAAGATCATCTAGTTCCAACTCTCCTGTCACAGACACCTTTCACTAAACCAGATTGTTCAGAGATCCAAGCTGGCCTTGAACACTGCCAGGGATAGGGCATCCACAGCTTCTCTGAGCAACATATTATATCCAGCCTTGCAGTTCAGATTTGGCTTTTCTACAGACTTTATCACAGACTTAAACTATTATACACTTCCTACTGAGATAGATCCCTATACAAGTGAGTTGGCTGCAAGAGTCTGTATTAACAACAAGTAAAGCAAGTTTGCTGGTGATTTGCCTTCATATGGCAAAAAATTGAAATTTTTCAAAATGGCTGCAGAACTTATTGGAGTACTGGTTAACATGAGTGAATACACTAACAATTTCATTGCATAAAAATAAAAATTAAGGAGTACAGTCATCACTTCATCATGCTGGCCAGTCAGCAAACAGTCAGCAAAACAACTTTCAAATATCAAGACCCAAAAGAATTTTGCTGGTTTTGCCCTCAGGGGTGGAATGTCAGCATATTCTTCTTCCTGTCCTCCATATTTCCAATTTGACCTTCAAACTAGTGTGATAGTCCCTCATCTAAAAAACATGTGTTTCTACCTAGGGTTGGCTAAACAATAGCTTGTGCCAGTAATTCATACTGGCCCCAATTTATGCTAACCCTGCAGCACTTTCATTCTGCATACTTCTGTATAGCTTTAATGCAGCTTTTGAAGTTTTCAGTAATATTTGCCCTAAATCAGTCTGCAGATACCAATTGAACGTGGAAGCGTGACAATGAAAGTGCCTCATAACCATTCTGTCATCAAAACAGCCTGAGACTTCCATGATTCAAGAGATAAATAAAAACACTTATTGTTACACAGTTTAGACTAATCAGAGGTATAACATCAAACCATTACAGAATGGAAATCCAGCCAAGGTACCCTACATCTACTTTTAGCTGGAGAGCCAAGTCAGCAAAGAGACAGTTTGAAACTGGTTGCTCAGGGAGTGGCAGGAATCTGCAATTGTGAAATCTAAGCCATGGAGATGTGATATAACTTTTAAAGTAGAACATGAAGCTAATTATAAATGCTGAAGATTAAAACTATGAAAGCATAAAATATACTTACAGCACCAAAACCATGAAGAAACTAAATGCTAAGACTAGAAGTATACAGGCCATCCACACAACATCTACCTTCCAAAGTAAAACTAAAAAAGGCATTTTTCTTTTTCCTTGTTTTTTTGGTTCACATCAGCAAGAAACCTTAATAATATTAAGAACAGCATCCAGTGACACCAGAAAAGTTCCAAGAAAAAATTTTTCATGCAAATTCATTTGGAGTTGGTGAACTGGTTTGTCTTACAGCTCTTAACTATTTCATTAAAATACTCTAAAAAATTTTCAGCAGGAAATAAAACTGCAAAAAGAACAACAGCAAACCTGGTGTTAAGGGGAAAAAAAAAGACAACTAAGTGTCACAACTATAAAATGAAAACTAAAAACAAAGGGAATGGGAGGAAAGGGATATTGTATCATACCTTTGTAGGAATCCGAAAGCTTTCAATAGGACTGAGGTCATTAACACTCTCCTGAGGACTTCTTAGACCCTTTAAAAGAATTTTAATAATCTGTTAAGTTTGATTCCTTTATGTATCTTGCAATCAAGTCTTACCTGATGTTGAATAGATATCTACAGGTCTCTTAATAAATATTCTGACATGTAGCTGGAAGGCTAAGACCTCATTCTAGAAACAGTTAAGCAAGACCATTGATACAGAAATTATGCTCCTCAAACATCTAAGCATTTCCAGTTTTATGCTGCAATATGTTCCTTTTCAGTTCACTAACATTTTCTTTATAAAACTCATATCTTCCTGTCAATGTCCAGATGTTCCCTTAAATTTTAGAATGAGCATGTGTCCAAAAAAAACATAGCATACTTTGTTCCACTAACTTAATGATTTAATGGAATCAAACACCTGAATTCAAGTTAGGTGCCACCTACTTTATAGCAAGATTATTTCTGCTTGTTGGCATATTTTAGTACTTACCATATTCCACTACTAGGACTGGCTTTCCTTATGTGTGACTGAACTGAAAAGGTTGCATAATCCACATCAGCTGCTTTACATTAATTATTACTCCTTAACACACATAACCACATAAAGAATATGTATGTTTGTTGAATATCAAACATAGTCTCCATTTTCATAGAAAGGCTTGCGTTAGAAGGAATCTAAGGATCATGTAGCTCCAAGCCCTTCCATGGGCAGGGACACCTTCCACTAGATCAGGTTGCCCAGGGCCCCATCCAACCTGGCCCTGAACACTTCCAGGGAGGGGGCTCCACACTTCCCCTGACAACCTGAAACAGCATCTCACCATTTCATGCAGCAATACCACACAACAGGCTGCTTAGCATATTTTCTGCCAGCTCCTTAGGCAGAAATGAATCCATACATTTAATTTGCAGAGATGGTTCTGACTTCAGTTTCTCTTGAGACTCCAGGTATCAGGCAGACCTCTTTCCTGCTCTTGTGATTAACAGTATTTTTTCCAAGCCCCTTTCTGTTCCTGGTTACTATATTTCGAAAAGGACTCGTGCAAGTACTTAGGTTATGGTAAGAAAGTTTGTATTTATTCTTTGAAACTCATGAAGTGTTGTAAATCACTTCAGCGGTAATTACTGCCTTTTACAACTGTTTCATCTTTCCCAGATGCAAAACTTCTCCATTTTGGTTTTGATTCTCAGATTTGCTGCACATCACTTCAAAACATCCTTCCTCTGCAGTTGTCACCATCAAAAGTGACTCACCTCTACGCATCAGCAATTCAAAGTAAGCAAAGCAACTGCTGCAGTTTTTCATACTTCACACTAAACCTTCCCCAAGCCCTTTCAAAAACATGCAGTTCTACTGACTTAGCTCCAGAAGAAATAAAAGGGTTCACTTATCAAATGGTAAATGGAACCTAATCTTTTGAATGCCAGAAAATTGCCGAAGTTGTATCATTTGCAGAAAGCATCATCTCCACACTGGGCAGGCTTCCCAGCACTCGTCCTAGTCAAGCTGAAAATTAATCATGAACCCCTCTACTGAAGTGGAACAGAACATTATTTTGGGCAACTCCACTTTTGTGTAAGTGTTTATTTTTAAGCCCTGCCTCCTGAATAAGGATCACAACTCTGAGGGTATAGTTTTAGGAATTCTGACTTCCCCATGCTTTTCTATAACTATCTAGAATATCTGATGTGGGCGACACAAGTGATTTCTTTAAAGTTCTCCAATAAACAGGCTTCTTTTCAGGGGTATCGTATATATATGAGTAACTGGAATGTTCTGCTGATGCATTCTTTAAAAGGAACTCTCAAACTTAGAAATATTGGTCTAAACGTAGGTTTAGATCTAAGAATCCTGGAGAGAACCGGTGCAGGCGGCACAGGGCAGTGAGCCGACAGACACACACACATTCACTATGTGCCCACTCAGGTACGTCCCTGGCACCTCCTCAGCCTCGCCTCCCTTTGGACCAAAAGCATTCGCTGCCAAACAAAGCCATGTTACAGAACCACAGCCCAGCGCTCAAAATTTTATGTCAAAAAAGCGAGCTGTCACAGGCCCGCCCTGTCATCTTCCACAGCGATTACTCTGTTGAGACAGGAGCTACGCGCTGGCACCCGCGCACGCTGCCATTTCTCGGGGTAAGGAGAAAAACAAGGTGGATGCGTGAGCAGCGAGAGCTCACACGCCCCAGGCTTCCCTCGCCGGGCAGGGCAGAGGGCGATGTCCGCGCACCGGCGGCTCTCCGGAGCGCCGGGCCCGGCCGGCCGCGGCTGTACCCCGCCGCCCCCCGAGAAGAGCCGCTCACCTGGCGGGTCATCAGCGACTTGATCTTCTGCATGATGGCCCGGCCGCCGCCCCGAGTGCGCTCAGCGGCCGCGCAGGGCGCCGGGGCACGGCGCAGCCATGTTGGGCGCCACCTGACCGCGCCCGCGCGCGGCTCGCTGGGAGCGGTAGTTCCGCGCGGCCGCCGCACTACAGATCCCGGCAGCGCGGCGGGGCCGGGCCCTGGGTGGGGCTCGCCGGGGGAGTGTGGGAGCGGCTCGGTCAGGAGACAATAGCAGGCTCTGTTCATGGAGACAAGATAGCGCGTACGGGCAGAGCAGAGAATTTCCCGGTTGGCCCGGGTTATTTCAGACGCACAGAGCCCGTCTGGCCTGTTTATAAGCGTCGCCTAAACAGGCTTGTGTCACTCTAGCTGTATTGATAGCAACTTAAAAAAAAAAAAAAAAAACTAAAAAAAAAAAAAAAAGTCAAAACGCAGCAGATGGCTAATTTTTAGTGTTTGTTTAAGCACGGCCGGCGTTCCGTGGTGAGGGTAGCGGCACATCCCGTGTCCCGGGTGTCCTGTGGGAAAGGGGATTTCCTCTGGGCGCCCGGCGGTTTCCTGGTGCCGCTGGAGCTCAGGCCCAGCTGCCGCGCTGTCGGGCAGGGCAGGCAAGAGCAGGTGTCTGTGGAACGACACCCTGACTGTTATAAATGAGGAACAAAAGTCTCGATATTCAGCACAATTGAGATTGCTTTATTTCACGCAGACAGAGCAAGCAGCGCGCTGGGGATACATAAGGACCGCTGCCCACTCCATGTTCCACCGTGCTTTGGTTTGCTGCTCCCTTTTATAGCATGGTTTCCTTGTAGTCATCAATAATTGTTGTTTTTTTTATTGTCATAATTCTGCCAGTGGTGGTCCGCGGAATCGCTGGACTGCGTGAGTCTCCAGGCCATTTGTCAAGTCCCACAGAAAACCATCTGGTCCTGGTGGATAAGGAATGGCAGAAGTCAGGAAGTCTGGTCTTAGGGACAGGCTGCAATTGATTACAAAAAGGCAGGAAACCTGATTTTGCAGAATCTGTTGGGCTGTGTGAAAGTCTTGTCAGTAGATTCAACTCATTTAGAAAACATAATATTCGTAACAGAGGGATTTAAAACAAAGTGGTTTTAATAATATATTTTCCTTTCTTTAGTGTCGTGCTTCATTTCAGACCTAAGTATTCTGGTTTATACAAACCCCAATACTTTCATGATTAACACGAATCTTTTATCAATTATTACACGACAAAGGGAGGGTCAGCACCCACGGCCCCTCCCTTGCTTTAGCAGGAGTTCATTGCTTCTGGCTACCACTAGGAATATCGTGTCATTGTTTTGTGGGAAACCTCTAACACGTTTAGCACATAACAAAGTTTCTTCTCATTAATACAATAACTACAATTTGCGGAATGTTGGCACCGCAAATAGCGTTGCTACACTGCAGTTGCTTCTATTCAAAAGGAGGGATGTTTGATTTGTATTAAGTCTAAATGCCATTTAACAACTAGTGCAAGCTACAATTCCATAGAAAAAAATTGCATTTTTCACATGCATGACATTTATGTGAGTTCGTGTAAAAACTTACAGTATATTTATGACAGCAAGAGTATATTCATATCCTGGAAATGACAGGGCACAATTGAAAAATGTAACTGTGCTAATCTGTTCATTTTATAATTATTATTTTCATTGCCTGTATGGGGCATTGAAATTTCCAACACAGGTTTTATTCCAGTGCTAAATTTCCCATCACTTCAGTTAGAACTTAATTAGAAATTATGACCCATATTTTATTACATGGTAAAATCAAGTAATTTATAATTTCTAACTTAGATTTTATGAAAGGTTGGAATTTGATATATCAAACCTACATTTAGGTGGATTAAGCGGGTTATAAACAACAACATTCAGGTGGGCAGGACAATGGAGCCAGAAAGCTTTTGGGAATATGTGAAACACCCTCTTCATCTCCTGACATATGTTGGGTGGTGATTTTATCCCTGGTGAGACCACTGTACTTCTGCTTTATTAATCATTCTGCTGGAATAACCTTTGTGTTTCTTATATTGGACCTGGAATCATCTGGGTGTTTTCACCTCTCTTTAACTAAGGTAAAAATTGACTGTTCAGCCCTTCTGATGGAGGCTTAGCACCTTGCTGGACCCCTGCTCCTAGCACACAATGAGAGGGAGGCAATTCCTTCCTGCCAGTTGCTCTTGCACAAAGCAAGATACAGTCTAGCCTAATATTTGTTAATCCACAGTCATCTGCCTAAGTGCTGTTTAGTGAAAAATATTGTGTGGTTTTGTATGGATAAACCATCTCTGCTAATATTTGCTGTTGCAAACTGTTACTGCACAGCTCTGGGAGGGTTTGTCTGGTTTGCTGCTGATATGTGTGGTGAGTGACAACTTTGGACAAAATGCAAACCCTACATTAATATTAATTTAAACTGATGGAAGCTAATGGACAAGCAATAATCAGCAGTTAACAACTGTAGTAAGCTGTCCACTCTAGCCATTGGATTTTCTTTTCAAAGATGTCTCAGAGGCACTTGACATCACATGTTGTTTAGAGAAAGGGAATTAATTCTTTGCTGAGTTACACTATGTGTTTAGGAAAAAAATACAGAAAACTTAAGGGCTTGAAAGTGCTAAGAAAAAAATAGTAAGGCTCTTTCACAACTGTTAAATGTTTTTTTGTAACAGAAAATGAGAGGCTGTCATTAGAAAAGTTCTGAAAAAATATTCTGAATAGTAATTTTAGTTTGAAATAAGCATGTAGCATCACAGTATTTTTTATGAAACTGTAACTAAAGTAAGTTAATAACTGTATAACCTGTTCACTTGGTGCGTTTACTTACTTCTGTTAATTAAATGTACTTTGTATTGTGTGCCCCATTTATTACATTCTGTGTCATATTTGCTGTGACTGCCAGGGAAGGGTTATGATAAAGTCAGAGGCAATGAAGATGGGTCCTCATCTAACAGGTGCTCCACTCCCTTTGTTCTTTGTATACACATATTCAAATCACCTAAGGCAGGGGACAGGATAGGGCCTGTTAACTCATTACTGATTTCCCTAGCAAATAAACCAGCAGCTGCAGGTCCAAGCCCTGGCTTAGTGCTGAGAAGGTGGCATTTGTGTGGGACAGGATGCTTTCATGGAGCCCTTTAGCCAACTTCTTTTGGGACTTGCAGTGCAAAATATATTTTCTGCTTGTAGGTAAGATACAGTATGATTATGTTTGATTTGTCAGTGTGAAAATGTGAATTGATTCTGTAAGATATATCTTTATATATTTAAAGATACTTTTGCTGTATTGACAGGTGTTTGATTTCAGGAAGGTAGCCTGAAAGCTTTTCATCAGATAGTGGCACCCTGTTTTGTGAGTGAAGCTAAAGTTTTAGCAGAACTGAACAAAAATGAATGCTATGCATAATCTCTATGTAAAACTTGGCATTGATTAAATATACATAATCTACATGTAAAACATGGGTATTGATTAAATACATATTATTACATTTTATTGAGTAACATATACATTGTGCATTATTTTTAACAAATAAGGCTGGACAGGTTCTGCACCAAAGATTAACAGAGGTTGTTACACACTTCTTTAAAGATTTGAGACTACACTGATACATTATTTTTCACTTCTTTATGATTAATTATTTTATATTAAGGTTTAAATGTAATTGGCATTGAAATTAAATTAAGCTCTTAGTCAGCTGAAGAATATCTCCCCATTAATAGTGCATTTGTTTGGTGTCTGGGTGCAGTTTATATAAGTGCATTTGTTATCCATGCAATGGATGAAAAATAGTTGTTCTATATACTTTGACAGAAATATCCTGTGAGCAAATGTTAGATAAGCTTATTTCTACAAACTACTGTAATTACCTTTTTCTATATTTCATTGGTTTTGTAAATGTCAACAGAGGAAATATATAATATTACAAATGTAGTGCATCCTCTAATCATTCATGTATAGGAACTACTTTTATCTTCTTTGTGAACCTCACAGTTCTAGTTTGTCACTTAGTTTCCTTGATTTTGAGCTCAATACCTTTTCAAGACTTTTGGCTTCATAAGGATTGATGTTTTATATGACAATTATTGGATATTTTCTTTAAAAATGAAAAATGTTTGGTTAATTAAAAACTGTAACTTTGTGGTTTATCTACTTTATTGGATATTTTTTACTAAAATCCTACAAGAGTTATTGTCATGCAAGCAGAGTGCATTAGAGTACAGGTTTATTCACCAGGGAATCTTACATCCTTACCCAGATATACACATTTTCTAGTAAGGGAAAGGTGCTGCCCATACTTCATATCATGATGGGAATTGGGTGCATTGGAGACATGACACAAAGGCACTGACCTCAGCAAATAAAATTAAGTCCTGTAACAATGTGGAACTTTCTCTTGGGCAAAACTCCCAATCCAGGGAAGAATATTCCCAAGTTTTCCATTTCCACAAGTGGAGGTATAGAAATTGTAACTTTCCTGGACCATTCATCGGGCTTGTTTGGGTTTTTTCCCCATAAATGAACATACTTGTGAAAAGAGAAAAAAATATTTCACTGATCTAGTGACATTCTGCACCAAGTTCAGGAGAATTTTTTTCTGGTGAAAAGCAGTTGAGAATCCAAACTCACTTTGACAAGGAGATGTGCATATTAAATTCAGAGAATGCTAAAACCTTGCTAGGCAGGTTTAAGTTTATGCCATAAACTCGAAAGTTTTGTCATAGTTTTTTATTTAAACTAAAACTGCAGCCCTTGTTTTATGTCAACAACAGTTCTGTTGTCCTTGCTAATACTGGTGATAGCTAAGTGAGATGGAAGCAAAGCACAGATCACTGAGCTCCAAATGGAGGTCATTGTGCTACAGTCCTTACATTATACAAAATTAGGTTTTGGAATTCTATCATCTCGGAAAAAAAGTTTATTATATTTTTAAAGCTGTAGGGATAGCTACAGTTTTATGGAATTTGGGCCTGATAAATATGAGTTTAGTTTGACACATTGGCTTGATTTTGCTATTAATATTAATTCAAGGATTAGTCATAACAGTCTCCATTTTAAATTAAAAATCAAAATTAATCAAATACAAGTAAATCATAGAACCCTCTAGGATGGGGAAGACCCTAAAGAGCATCAAGTCCAACCATTCCACTGCCAGTTCCACCATTAAAGCATGTTCCTGAGCACCAGATCTACACATCTTTGAAGTACCCCCAGAGAGGGTGACTCTACACTTCCCAGGGTCTCCCATTCCAATACCTGACGACACTTTTGGAGGAGAGGACAACCCTCTCAATAAAGAATATTCCAGACTGCAGAAGACATGGTCTCTGCTAAGACCAGAATATTCCACACTGCTTCTGTAAAACCCTTGCCTTTGACAGAACACCATTATCTAATTACATGCCTCAGGCACCCCACAAAATCACCCCAACAAAGCCAGAGAGAGTAACAAGAACTGGAGTTATCTAAAGCCATGCCTGGAGGGACTGAGGGGAAAATGAGGTTTCTGCCCTCAGCACCTCTGGTCCTAGCTAAAAGAATTTCCTTAATTGCAGATCAAAATGTCTTTCTGAGACACTACACAGAGCAAATTTTCAATCAAGTGGAACATAGTTAATTTGCCATTTCTATTTCAACAATTTTTACTTGCAAAGACAGTTTCCCAGCCCTGATTCTCTTTTCATTACTCTGTTATGCTGTTACCTTCTATACTGGTGGTCACAAGACCTGCTTAGAAACAGATCTGAGAGAAATATTATTTGTTTTCCATATTTTATGATTGCACTGTTTCTATTACTGGCATGTTGTCCAACAGCACAATCACCTATTGACAACTAAATAAACCCAGCAATTGAACAGCATGTACATAAAGAATGAGTGAGGACAGATCTTTTACAGATCTCTCTGTGTTTGAGATGTTTTTTACTTTATTCCAGTTGATCTAAAATTTGAACTGAGTGGTTATATAAATAGTAGGTAATATGAAATAGATCTCCAGCATAAAATGTTTCATGAAGGGTTCTACTGAGGAGTTACTATCTTCCTCTCTTTTTCAAGTGGATAACAGCAATTTAAAGCTGATTTGAACTGTAAGGTTGTCAGGGAGCATATTAATGTTTGAGAAGTGTTAGAACAACCAACAAAATGCTTAATTTCCTGTTACCCAGAATCTATCAAGCCTTGAAGAGTTGTGCAGAGTTAGAAATTGCAAGAGCCAAAGGCTAAAAATACTGTCAAAAAGGAGTAGGAGAGCAGGTTTCATTTTGATGTGCATCATCCATTTTCGGGTTTTCATCTAGAAAGATAAGCACGTAAATATCTCTGTCCTATATATCCTTCACTTCAGCCATTCCACATTTTTTCTACACTCTTCCTCTTTTTTTTACCTTGTTTTCCTGTCTTAGCTGAACCCCAGCCAGTCCTTTGCAAATTAAAGTCCATGCAGCCTGAAGCCCTCTGCCTGCTTCCTCCCTAGCCCCCATTAATGGGGACTTGCCAGACTTTCTGTAAAAGGATTTCACTGTCTTTTTGTATATTTCCCTGTTAGTATTCTGCAGCATTTTCCTTTGGCTTCTCTGCCATGCACTTAGAATTTCTGTGAGCTGTCTTTAGCTGAGTGTAATATTGCTGAGCTTTATGAAAAGGGAAGCCAGCCACAAAATTACTTTTTTTGGGGTAGATTCTGTTCAACACTGCTGGCTACCCATGAGCCAGTCCACTCATACTCCAGCTCTGCTCTACTACTTTGCATGGCCCTACAGACTACCTCTGACATTAATTACTGACATTACTTCTGCATCTGTAACCATTACCCCCTTTTTTTGTCTCCACCTTCATCTCCAACAGGTTTGCTTTGCCATTACCTCATGGCAATCGACTGTGCACTGAAATTTGATTATTCTAACCCAAAAGACATGTACAGATACCATATTATGCTACTGAATTGATTTTTCTTTCTGCCAAATAACCTAGGAAATTAAACAAAAATGAATCTATAACAATTTCTGTCATAAAGAATAATGATATGAAAGTAGGAAATGTAAGAAACAAAGTTAACTCTGCATTATTGTAATGAGCACAGTCAGATATTTTTCATACATTGCTCTTTCTGCCCTTCTCTACCCACCCAGCTCTTTCCAGGTAGAAATGCATGCCATGTACATCAGGTGGGAAGCTACTTTTTCATTACAGGTATTTGGAGGCATGTAAAGAATCACAGAATCTCAGGTTAGAGGGACCTCAGGGGTCATCAAATCCAACAAAAAATGATCATTAGTAGGAAAATAATAGATGGTGCATGGTGAAAACATTGTGTGTTGTCCTGGGCAGTGTCCTGTGTTTTTATGTAGTAGCAGATGGATTACTTAAATCACAGTTTTTACATTTTTTACTTTAAAAAGGTGGCTTTTTTTCCTAGGGTTTTTTAGCATTTGCAGCATGCTTTTCAGCAGTATTGAGCACATATCTGAGCAATCAAACCTGCAATTAGAGTCAATTGGATTTGCATATTCAACATACTAAAATGTTTTTACATGTGTTTTGAAAAATTGTGTCCTTAATATTTCAAATTGATCATTCAAAATGAGTCTGCATTTTTGCTGTTAATTTTTTTTGTTTAATTGTTTAATTGTTTAATTTTTTTTTGCTGGGCTTAAATTCTTCATCTCTGAATTCCTATCAGTTAAAATGCTGTAATGAGATCATTAATATCAATTCTTCACATCATTACTGTTCTCATGAGTGCTGTAGAAAAGTTAATGTGAAAAATCAATCTCTTAGTCCCAAGGCTAAAGCTTTAGTTTTTACTTAGTCTTCTACAAATATGTCTTAGGCCAGCACAAGGAAGAAATATTTTTAAAAATGTATGAGAAAGACAATGATTAACTGAGGAACAGCCTTTTTGCACCACACCAGAGACAGAATTTTTGGAAAACAGAATTAATCATGTGACTGAAAAATTCACTTCTGTGCATATCAACAGCAAGGGTTAATTCTGCCAGTGTCCTATAAGTGGAATACTTGACTATTGCAAGCTTTGTATTGTTTCTTGAATTTAGTCTTAGAGATACAGAGCAGTCAGCAATAATAATTATATATAGTTTTAGTCAGAATTCATTGAAGTTTTGCTTCTCAGATTTTCAGTCAGTTTCTCGGTATAATTGGCAGAGTACCTAAGAAGTTCCTCTGTAGCTGAACCAACCCAGAAAAAAATCCTAAAACTGAGTTTAAAATCCAAGACTGTTAGACAGTGTAAGACCTAGAAATAAGAAATATTTTAAAGGGAAGATATTTTGTACATTAAGGTAAATGTACATTATCTCATTTTTGTCAAACTTTCAGCATAAAAGATCCTTCCTTTGGCTTTTTGTATAATTTGAGGCTAGAGCTCTGTAGCCACATCCAGCTTCACCAAGGTCAATGAGCTCTTGTCCCTTTTGTACTTAAAATCTGAGTTATAACCATGCAAAAAATATAAGTTTTAGCCTTGATAGTTTTTTCACTGTGAGAATTTATCATATGAGTTTTCTGGGGTTTCCATTTGTGTTTTGGGTTTGTTGATTTGTTTGTTCTTTCATTTTTGTGCAGGGATTTGTTCTGCCTTAAAATTGACAGTACCATCTCATACCATCCACGGTATTGAGGGGCAACCACTTCATCTTTCTGTTGACTACAATTTCAATGCTACAGCTTCTGAAATCCAGATAATTTGGCTTTTTGAGAGGTCTCAAAGTAATCCAAAATATGTGGTTGGCTCTGTAAATCAAGGAGTAATTCCAGACTTGGAATACCAGGACAAGTTTACACTTATACCACCGAATGCATCTTTGAGGATTAATCCATTGCATCTCAGTGATGAGGGGAATTACATTGTAAAAGTCAATGTCCGTGGAAATGGGACCATAGCTGCAAGTCGAAAGATTCAAGTAGCTGTTGATGGTAAGTTAGAAAAGATAGTATCTTCATTTTGAAAATACAGTTACAATAGTTTTGGTTCTTAGTATCCAGTTACAATGGTGTCTCAGTTAATGAATTTAATAAATACATGTTAACAATTAAGTTATGTTGTTTTCTGCTGCTCGAGGGAATACTAAAATATGTCATCTTTAGGCAAAATTAATACACTGATAGATGTTTCGATATTGTAAGTAAAAGAAGCTGAACAGGTATAGAAACATTTAAGATTAAATTAGACAGACTTCTAAAAAATAAGATTTAATAAGTTTCTGCTGTGCTATCATGAGGATGCATTGAATTTCAAATAGTCTTTTTCCCTGAACAACTTTACCTACTGTAATAAAGCTAAGCTATTGACTTTTGCTGGCGACTGTAGCCCAGTGCCTGTAAAAGTAGCCCAGATCTGAATTCATAACCTACTGAATTTCTCTCTTTAGACTCTGCTCTTTGTACTTAAAAACAAAAACAAACAAACAAACAAAAACCCAAACAAAACAAAAAAACAAAAAGATTACAAGAGACTTCTGTAATTCTTCTGTAATTTATGGATTTTACAGAGGGAAACCTGTAACTGTTTGGCTTGGAAGGAATGAGATGAATGACACCTTGAGATGATGAAGTTGTAGCTGCCATTTAACTCCCAAACTGCATCCCCAATCTGCAGAATCCTCATGTCAGATCACCCAGATTTCAGTGGTGCCCAGTGTGGGCAAGGCTGTGGGCAGTCATGCTGAGAGGTCACACACTGTGGGCAGTGTCATGTTTTGTGCTCTTTTCATTTCTGTGGACTTGGTGATTTGTAGATGAGACAAGAGGCTGTGGTACACAACTGCAGCCTTTATCCTATTACCAGTAATGTAAACAGTCTGGTTTTATTTATGTCCCATAACAATTCTCTCAGTCACCAGCTGAGAATATGGCCTTCTTTTTTTAACCTTTAGCTACATTTAAGAGATAAAATGTGAAATCTTCCAGAGAGAATGATGATTTCTGTTTGAATCATCTTGACCATGGAGACTGTAATATAAGGGCGTGTCACTTTAACAACTCTTCATATCTCTTTTTTTTACAGTTCCAGTCACAAAGCCAACTGTACATACTGAACCATCTTCAGGAGTAGTGGAGTATGTAGGGAATATTACCCTAAAATGTACTGTGGATAGAGGTACAAGAGTAGTTTACCAGTGGATGAAAAATGGGAAGCGTCTTCATGCTGGCCCTAATTATACCTTTTCATCAAACAATGCTACACTTCTAATTGTTCCTGTAGTAAAAGAAGACATTGGGAATTACAGCTGTCTGGTATCTAACCCTGTCAGTGCAATGGAAAGTGAGATAATTGCACCAACCATATATTGTGAGTATATTAAATATTCATTATTATTTTTGTATGAACAATTTTGCTGGAAGGAGTGCCTCCAAATATGAAAACAGGCAAAAAATCAGTTGAGTCAACATTGCATGTGAGCTTGCATTCAAAATGAGCTTGTTTGTAATAGCTCTAATTTAAAATGGGATAATAAAATTATTCAGTTTTGTGTAGTTGAGAAGATCAGTCTCAACTGCAGAATTCAAATAGAAGCCACAGATGTCCTCAGATGTGACTTGAAGGAAAAAAGTAATGAAATGGTTATACATGGAAATGTTGCTATAAATGGCGACACCAAATACTATCAAAAAGCTAAGCACAGAAGTACCAGGCTGAAGGACTGGTGTCAATGGGTTTCCTCAAGATCATGTCAAGTCAAGTCCTTTTTAATCCTTCCATTAATGACATGAGAAAGAAGATATGGAGTATCTCAATGAAGTTTATTTATGATATTAATGGGAGGACTGAATGACTTTGACAGAGTAATAAAGCTGGGATGAAATTTGCTAGTAAAAAAATAAATGGGCATGCCCTTTCAAAGAATAAAGAACATGAACTTCTGCTGATAAGATTGAGATTGATTAGAAAATAATCAAGGCAGTGAGCCTAGGTGATTGAGCTACCACAAGGTATCTATGAACTGAGTGTGATTCAGGCATGAGAAAGACATATTTAATTCTAGGGGAGTAGGCAATGGATTTCCAACAAGGAATGCTAATGGCACACAGAACACCACATGTACAATACTTCATGCAGATGGCAGAACACTGATCTTGAGCTGGGAAAAAAGAAAGACAGAAATGGAGAAGAGACACAGAGACCTCAGTTAGGCTTAGCAAAATTAGAGCTGAAAGAAGTGATTGCATTCCAGATGGGAAATCAAATGGGAAATGTGAAGGAGCAAGAAAAGTTGCATAAAGACCATTTTTTACAGAAGAATAAACCATGAGGTAGCCAGGTATTTTGCCTGAAAATGAAGGCACCTGAAAAATTAATTGAGTTGAAGGAAACAAAAAATTGATTTAATTACTATCTAATGATTATATGATAAATCTTAGGGCCTTCTCATTCTGGTCTATGTCAGGAATTCCCTGTACCTCCTCAATTTTCAAACAGCACATGCTACACATATGTGACCTGCTATGCTCTAATCCTCATGTCTTCAGGAGTTGAATTATCCTTCTCAGAGGAGAGCTGAAATTTGGAAGGCCAGGAGCTACTTTGCCACCAGTCCTATTCAGATATAGTCAGTTTACCCAATGGCCCAGTCTGGGAGGGACACTGCAAGGACTGGAACTGGATTCCTGTCCAGCCAAGGGCTGGTGCTCATTCCTGCTTTCTTCAGGTGCTGCATGGGCAGTTATGATTGCACTACCAAGATATTCAGAACCTGCATCTCATATCTCTAGCTCTCATCTTTCCCTCCTCCTCCTCTCATCTCCTTACATCTCTGATTATCTGTTCTGCTAGTTGTTTGGGTTTTTTTGTTACAACTTGGAAGAATTGGATAAGAGAATGACTTGCATTGAAAGTGCTGGGCGTCTCTACACTGCACCAGGAGAAGAGAAAAAGACTGCCTAAATTAGCAAAGATTAAGAAGTACATTGTTAGATATGAGCTGATACAAGCTTACGTCAAGCTTATAAAATTAGCAACAGTGCAAGCTTGAAGAAACAGTTGCAAAGAGTCCTAAACAGGGCAAATATTAATTGAGCTTCCATCTCATTAGACAGTGGAATCGTGATGAACAAGGAAATAACCAGCACTGATAGAGCTTTAACTTATCTTTACTGTAATTAAAAATAAAAACAATCACATTTTTTCCTCAAGGTAGCACATTTTTATATGCCTGCTTTTGTAGAGTCACAATCTCAGCTCACTTATGTGCTTAAAGTGCTAAGAATGAGGCCTGAAGGTGTATGAATGCAGTTCCTTTACCGTTTTTCTCACTTTATTGAGCTGTGAATTGGCCTTACACAGGTCTGTCATCAAAGAATACCTACATAGAGCTTGACAACACCGTATCCAGCCTGACAGCCTTCTTCCCATGCAGTAAGGTCAGGTCAGGCTAGCAAAACATCTCCCACTTCTGTTACCTTTCAGACAGCTCTGGTTGTTGCACAGCCCGTGTTAGAGCTGGATTTCTGGCCTGTTGTACATAGGATTTCTCCAGAGCACTGATAACACTAGCAGATGTCTGGGACACTTGCTCTGACCACATGTGTGCCCTTCCCTCCCAGCTCTGCTGCTGCTTCCTCCCTTCTTCCTCACTCAATAACACATTTTTCAGCAAATTTGAAAAATCTTCACAAGTTCTAAACTAGAAATCTGATTTTGACCTATTGTTTACCAGAATTTTAAAATCTCAAAGTTATTAAGTGTCAACATTTCTTGATCTTTTGCTCTTTAAATGGTTGTGATGTACAGCTCTATCAAAAACCTTGAGATTCACTTTTTTCTCAGTGTGTGTAAATATTATTGTATATGGATTTTCAGAATGTCTTTGATCAGAACTGAGGGTTTGCTTTGTGCATGATATAAAATCTAAAAAAAAGTTTTAAGAGCAAACAATGCAATGCTGAAAGACTGCAAATACCTGTGGTATTCTCTATATCTGAGTCAGTGATGAAAATTGGGGTCTTACTTCCTGAGCTCTATGGAGTCACCTAATTTGGTTCAACCTTTGTCTGCAGAAGTACTTTGTCTCCCAGCTCCCAGTTATCAATAACAATCCAGAGCAGGCCCCAGGATCTCTCTCTGCCATATGTCATTGCTGTGGGGGAGTTACTGGACGTGATACAGAAAAGGTCACTCACGGTAAATACCTGCCATCTGCTTGGAAACTGTAACAGTCTCGTAGTGATAGGAGCAATTGGAAATATTCCCACAGAGCAGTAAGTTGTTACTCAGAAAGATTGATTTATTATTTTACACTTCATTTAGTTAACTGGTTTTACTGAGACAAGAGGCAGTTTTCTGTAGAGAACAATACTGGAAAGGGAAAATAGAGCTGAGGGATCCATGAAGGCTGTCATTGTGGGCTTTTACTAAGTATGAAAAGTGGGTTTTAATTCATGTCTTATTAATATTATCCTGTTTCTCCATTAGTTATGATGATAATTCAGCCTGGAACATGGCTATTGCAGTCATTTGACTCAAGAACAAATTATTTCAAGACTGGAAGAAGCTGCTGCCCTGTATGCTGCAGCAGACACTGTTGTACTGTGTTGATGGAGTTGAATTCAGCAGACTAAGTGGGATTTTCTGCCTTAAGTCTTTCAAAATATAGAATATACCTAGTACTAGTGAGAGAATAGTTAATTGCCTGCTTTTCAGAATCATCCTTGAAGCTTTGTATATGTGTCAGTTACCCATTGTTTAGGGACCTTGATGTACCCAATGACCAGGAGAGCAGAATATTGCTCCAGGCAAAGCAGAAGAGTTACCTAATCCTTGTGTTTGCTTCAGCAAGGAATGCCACCTTTCAGATTTTCCCAAGATTTGGCTATTTAAGATAACCTCTCTTTTTCAAACTTACTTCCCTAACCAGTGTTTGTATAATCAGTGTTTGTATAATGATTTCTTTGAACTTGCAACTTTCATTAAAGTATAGTTCTCAGTATGCATCTCTTCATGCTGCAGTTATGATACATATAAAAAAGCAGAACTCAGTTCTGATTCTTTTGCAGACTGTGGCAAACACCCACTACAGTGAGGGGGACCTGGAAATCCATCAGCTATTCTTACCATTAACCTCTGTTTACACATATCAAAGTCATATTGCCCATGAAAATAAAAGCTAATTCTCCTAAGAAGGGAGAATTGGATTGGAAGAACACTTGAGTTGCTCTGAAAAGTTAAAAAAAAGTATGCTCCTGCCTTTAAATAGTTTTTGAGAGGCTTTATTTAATTTATGAAAAATGTCAAAGGCTAGTACATCCTTTCTCCTTTCAGATCTGAAAAAAAAAGGGAAGTAAATACTTATGAGAGGCAAGCCCCTGTGAAAAGCTCCCCTTCCACAGAAACCTGCAACCCAAGTGAGGCCAGACAAGCCAAAACAGTGGGCTATAGGTCTGTACTTCACAGAAATGGTCAGCCAGGGTCAGCTGGCTCTTGGAGACAATAAAGCAAATTACTCAGGAACTGCAGAGCCTGTGAGGAAGCAGCCCAGCATCTAGAATTTAAAGAAAGGCCACGATTCTTCAGAGTGGCCACTGCAATGTAGGTGAGAGCATTCATGCTGAAGTGGATTTGTATTTCATTTCCCAACCAAATATTATGCATGATGTTGTCCATTCCTTAAAATGAGACTGCAAAAAGCTTGCCATTAAGGAGTAAGTAGAGAAAATGACAATTTTCTGTTGTGAAATATGGACATTTACTTAAAAGTGAACTAAACTAAGGTCATATATGGTAGTCTATAGTCTCTTGTCTAAGCCTGAACAAACAGAAAAAAACACAAAATGGGCTGGTTTGTGCTGAGTGCTGGTGACTTAGGTGTTCTTGAAGAATAAATGAGTCTCATTAGAAAAAACAAACAGTAAATAGAAGTATGAATCAGAGGATGTTCTAACATCATCCTGAATTTCCTGGTGGGAATTAAAGTCTGAAATATACAAGAGTGCAGCTTCATGTAGCAGGGATTTTCCCATTCAAACCCAGCTACATTATCTTAATTCTTCCAGACAAACACAGGAAGATGAAAATATTACTGGATTCCACTGTCTGCAATGGGCACAGTACTGTGCCCATTTTGTGCTATACAAACCTGTAAGAGTTAGTTTTACTGATCTTCAGGCATCCTACCAAAAAGATATTCTGCATATTTTCTTCTTTTGCTCTGTCAGTATTAAGTCTTTGCATTTTTGATTATTCATGTAAGGCCCCAGGGAGTTAACAGCATTAAAATGATTAGGGTTTGGTTTTGGTTTTTTTAAAACTAGAAGAAGTTATTTAATAAGGCACACTTTGGTTATTATATTCTCTACATAAATTTCTGTCCTTAAATAGCTGTAACAATAATTTGGACACGTAAAGATATAAAAGCCTCCATGATCTGAAATGTTCTAGTAAAAACAGCATGAGAAATATTCTTACAACATTTAAGTATATTTTTCCTTCTCATTTTCCTATGCAGATTACTCTAAAAATAGTCATCTGCTCAATTTTTTGAGTAATGAACACATGACTATAGAACAACATATGCTTCTTGCAATTAAATCCAGAAAATTAACTTTCAGCACAAAAATTTGCTCTTGAAAAAAGCATAATTACAGTAGTAATTATTTAAGTGTTTTTAATTATTTAATTAAAGTGTTATTTAATTATTAAAAGTATTATTTAGTAGTACAAACCTACTAAAATGGGGGGAAAGTTGGAGTTTATTCTAGCAGTCATTTATAGAAAAATTTTTCTGGATTTATCTAAAGCGAACCCCACTCAATATTATGCCTGTTAGTTCCTTAAATAATTACTGTACTGTAAATTATTTCAGTGAAAGTAACATTACACAGCGTATTTGTTCACTTTTCAATTTGTAGGGAAATTACTTATGCCAGTAATTGAAGTAGAAATCAAATATGCTCCTGAAGAAGACATGTTCCTTTACTTCATAGAAATCTAACTGATTTCAGTTTTCATTCTTTTTATCATACTGAGAAATACATAGAGTCAAGCTTTTTCCTTAAACAGCAATTTGACCAGTATTAGGTGGGTGTATCCTGAGCTAAGCCTAGCATAGATCCAGTTATTGAACTGAAAGCCTTTTCATTGAAATGACTGAATGCCAGCCATTCTGAAGGCTAGTCTAACTTTAATATTCTACCTTTAGAGATACACTTTTGATGAAATTTTAACCATATACTTTGATTTTCATTTTCTCACTGTATTTCCCTTTTTTCCCCAATGCAGATGGACCTTATGGACTTAGAGTCAAATCAGACAAAGGTCTGAATATTGGGACAGTGTTTACAGTTGACGTGGGGGAAGTTGTACTGTTCGACTGCTCAGCAGATTCAAATCCACCAAATACTTATTTGTGGATTAAAAGGGATGACAATACCACTCAAGTAATCAAATATGGACCCCATCTGGAAGTTGTATCTGATAAAGTGGCCCAGAAGACAGTCGATTACATGTGCTGTGCTTTTAACAATGTGACTGGAAGACAAGACCAAACTCACTTCACAGTTGTTGTTATGTCTGTAGGTAAGAATGTAACTTCATTACTGTAAAGTGTAGCATCTGAGTGGGCTGTTTTCAGTCCCAGAAAAGGGAAGTGATTCTTAGAATATGTATCAAAATTTAGGTCCTGCTAAGAGTATAGTAAAGGGGCTTTTGGACATTCTGTGGGATACAGGTTTTACTTGCAGTATGACACAGCTTGGAATACAACCCACTAAGACACTGTAGTTTTGTGGGGTTTTATTGCAATGTTCATGTAAATTTTTTCCTTGTCATATTTATGAATCTCTGGATTGATTGCTGGGTTCTGAAGAACACATATCTGTGTTTATCATACTCTAAAACCTCAGCTCCTGTATGATTGTGTTCATTAGCAACGAAGCAGTTTTTCAGAAAATCTCCAGAACCATAGAACAGTAAACAAGATATCAAAGAAGTCTGATATCTCTTCTCAATACAGATGGATACTTCCAGATAAGGAACATATGCTATTAATGTTAAACAAGGTAGACTAGATTGCCTGTTAGAAAATTTAACAAAGCAATTTCACTTGTGCTGAGCAAAGAGCTAACAAATTTGTTAGTCTGGTAAACAAGAAGAGATGCCCATGATTCCAGCTACTTACTGCTTCATCACAAATCCAGGGCTTTCAGTATGCTGAAAGGAAGATGGATTGCAATTTCATAATTAGAATACTGTATTTTAAAACTAAGCATTGTGTTTAGTACTGAGAGAAAATGCAACCAGAACTACATGTCAATAGAAATAAACATGGCATTTCTCCAGGAAGTTCATGTAAGATTTGATATTCAGCTGAGATTTCTTTTCAAGGGAGGAAAGACCCCACAACTTCATGTTTAGTTGCACTTAAAATAAAACATTTTCTAATTACATATATTCTACTTAAATCTTATTAAAACATTTTATCCTAAGTATTTAAAAATACAAAAAGATAATTTTCACCTTCTTCAGCCATTTTCTTTTTGATGAGTGTTTATTCAAACAGCACTAAATGGAGATGTCAAGGCTACATTTTGCAGAGTAGCACTATTTCTAAAGGGTAGAAATTCACACACAATTCATTCCCAAGGCTGCTGCTCAGGCTAAATTCTGATTGCAACTGAATAAACATACTAAGCAAAGACTATGAAAATGGTCCATTTTCCTTTTCCTTACCCCCGAAATCCGAGATAGAGAGCCTGGACTATGGCATTCAAAATACTGGAAACCCCATTTTCAGTGGCAACAGAAACTCTAATGTTTCAGAAGACCTTAAATAATTTCCCCATGGTACAGCTGCTTAATTAATCCTAAAAATTATCAGAAAAACAATTATTTTAATAAGTTACAGTTATATCAATAATTGCACTAAGTTGTTACTCATTTTTAGCCAAGATTCTAATTATGAGGTATCTCATGAACACCAGTCATCACTCAGTTTTCAAGATTAGTCAGCTTGAGTGTGTTAAATGCATGCAAAGAACATGTCTTTGTTTATTGAGTCTACATTTGAAATTTCTCACTTTAAAGAGCAATTTTAAGGATTCATCTGATTCTCCAGCATTTGAGCTTTTTATTCCAAAGGAAAGCAGTACACTGAAGGACTATTAAAAAATCGGTGAAATTGCAGTGATTTATTTTCCCATATCTTTAGGGCACATCTGGCTAGAAATCCTCAAATTTAATCTTCATAGAAACCACTGCACATGTAGCCAGCACAATGCCAGTGAATTATATAGTAATTCATAGTAAGTAGATGTAAGCAGTTCTAGCCCTTTGCACAGAAGTTCATCAACTACTGGCAACACATCCAGCTAAATAATATACATTATAATTGTACTAATAAATCTGGCACTAGCAGATATGCAACATAATTTACCTGTATGATTTTTGATATGTCCTTTAATTACATGAATTATGCACTATTCAGAGCAAAAGGAGCAAATTAGGAGTGCACAAGCAAATATGTCTGCATTTCCTAACTTTCACATTCTTGTCTTTGCAAATTCACTATAAGTGTTTTCCATGTGCTTTTAGGTATGTAATTATATGCAATTTGTGTTTGTGTTGTATCATAAAATCCTGCTGGAAAAATCCTGCTAATGATATAGTAATAATCCTAATGCTAATATGCTAGTAAAAGACCTGAGCAAAGGAAAGAAATATTTTGAATATATTTAAATATATAATTATATATATTTATATACAAACAACATGGTGGAGTCACCATCCTTGGAGGTGTTTAAGGAAAGCCTGGACAGTGCCTTGTTGATTCTTGATCATAGGTTGGACTTAATGTTCTCAGAGGTCTTTTGCAGCCTAACTGGTTCTGTGATTCTGTTATAATTTATTGGTTTCTGACATGCTTTGATAGAGAACCAGACTGTCAGTGATCTAAAAATCTTTAGAAAAAGTCTAATGATCTTTTGTCTTCTCCTACTACTAGGGGGGGTTTTCTCCAATCTAGCCCAAGTTGCTCTCTCACCCTCATTTTTGGCAGTTCAGTGTCTGTATACCCCAAGTTATAATAGGCATCTTCTTTTTTTGATTCTGTAATTTGTGGATTACATTTCCTGACTTAAATTTAGATCTAGGCACTAATCTGCTTTAAAGTCTCTTATGATATTCATATAATTGTTTTTTCAGTTCAGGAGATCTGTAGGGAAAAATAAATATTACTAATTCACAAGACCCAAACTTTCATCTGCTTTGTATTTCTGTGCAGGTTTATTAGCTTCAGAATAATTTTAAATCATGCATTTTTCAGTGTCATTGTAGCACATTGTAAAGAACAAGGAACTAAATACAGTTCTCATCTTCTTTGTCACAGGATTGGAAAAGCTGGCCCAGAAAGGAAAATCTTTGTCTTCTCTTGCAGTAATAACAGGAATTTCATTATTTTTGATCCTAGCTATGACCTTTTTATTCCTATGGAAAAGATATCAGCCACATAAAGGTATGTAAAAGTTAAGCACAATCCAGTTCTTCTTTTGGACCATTGGAGTGAAAAAAATAATTTCTTCTTCTTCTTCTTTTCAGTGATACAACAGAAGCTACAGAGCAGGTATAAAAATAATCCATCTTAGGTCTAAAAGTATTTTCCACCCAGAGAATTGCATTTTATCATATTAATTTTCTTTCCTTGGCTTATGACGTCAAACTGAGAAACATGTTTATGTTTTCTAGGGCAGAGGCTGATTACAGAAAAGCACAGGCATTTTCAGGTAATGATAATGAAATAAGTGTGGGCATAAGGTCAAAGTCCATTTCTGAAAAAGAAAAATAGCATGCCCACATACAGAAATAACATTTTTAAAAAAGAAAGAAAAAGAAGAAAAATGTGTTTTTACATTGGGTTGCACACCTCTATGATAGCCTAATTAAGATAAGACTTAAATGAGAAGTCAGCATGCCTAGAGCTCATAGCATTATGTACTGTTGTCTTGAATTTTACCTATTAATCCCAGTATTCTGGGATTGGAATATTTGTATTGCACTGCTGTCACCAATATGGTTAAATCAGTGTTATTCTGGGATAGGAGTAAGAGGTGATACACCATGGGAAGATTATAACTGAAAGTGTTCATGGCATCAATTGGTATCAAAATTATGAGTTAATGATATTGCAGTATAGATCTATAACCTTCTGTTATATTCTGTACTGTCTTTCTCTGTGCTATCAGGACACAGAGTGGTTTTTTCACTGCCTCTTCTCCCTCCACAATTTTTCCCACATGATCCTAGGCAGGAGATGCTAAACACCAGCCATCCTTTGAAAGGATATCACTTTTATTCCCATTTCTTTCTATCACAGTATCAGAGTAGACCATAAACTGCTACATGCACTAGTATAGGGAAATATATGAAGTTTAGGAAGGTACAACTTTCACTTGAGCACAGAGGGTCCATTAAAGTGTAGAATTTCAACATTGTCATTAGTTTAATGTGGAATGATGCCCAAGAGACAAACAAGAGCCTCACATCTCCTGGACACTGGGTAGGTAGAGGAAGAGACTAACTACACCTATATACAAACTTTATCTGAAGCCCCAAATAATAATGTGGCACCTATTGGTACCATGTTCCCTTTTATTGTTCTCAGAATTGTAAAACATTCAGGTGGTACTGCCTCACTACACTGTATATGCACTGAGTTTATTAATTCACCCTCTTTTCTATGGGAAAAGAAAGTAAATTGGTCATTTTAGCCTTCCAGAATAGAGTGTGAATGCCTCTACCAAAATCGTTGCTGAGGTTAGCAAGAGGCTGCTCACTTGGTACAAGGTGTGAGAAATCACCAAGTACGATGCACACCAGCTCTGTAGCTGTCCTGCCTCACTCCACACCAGTTTAGGAGCTGGGCAGGGAAGTGATCTAAAGCAGATCACATAAGCAATATTAATGTGTTTTAAAAATTAGGGCAAAAAATCTTGCTAGTCATTATTTTCCAGGTTCATATTACATCTCTTTTTAATTTTTGTTCTAACTTTAGGACATGAAAGTGCTTCAGATGATTTTGGGATATATGAGTTCATCACTTTTCCAGATCTTACCAGCGGTTCTAGGGTATGTGATTTTATATCATAAACAGTTTCTCTTCTATTTCTCTAGGTGTACTAAATATCTGTACCAGAATCCTTCTGTAGATTTGCTTCTGTTGTTTTGTTACAGATATCTGTATGACACCATATTCATGGCTATTGTTTACCCAGTACTTGCTCTTCCATTCCTGTTACTAATTCAGTACTTCATGAGCAACATAGTGAAGTAAGGAATAACCAAACTCTAAAGACAGCAATCTCCACTCAACTACCCTATATACAAAGAATATTAAAATAATATTAGTAGTGTTGGGTACTTGGGTAGCCACTTGAACCACTTGTATTACACAGACAAGTGTGCTATTGTGATGCCATTTTCTCCCTTCACCCTAATATTTCTACTCATGCAACACTCAGCCCTGGCAGTGCATAAAATTGTCAGGGGATTATTTAAAGTGTAAGTTTAAGGTAAGTCTCAGTTGTATTTCACTAAAATTATTAAAATTATTGTATTGGTTTTCATGTATTGTTGGGGAGAAGTTAAGCAAAGGAATTTTGCTACCAGAAAAAAAAAAACCATCCTGCAACACTTGCTGTTTCCTTGCATTGTGTCTTTGCTGACAGTACTGCATAGTAGTTGGAGATCATTCTGATATGGTGTAAAAGGACAAAGAAAAAAATCAGAAAAAGGGACACAAAATTTAAGGACAATGGTAAAACTGGGATGAAACAGAAGAAAGACTTTCCCTTTGCTAGGGAAAATTGCCAGCAATGTAATCTTGTAACTTTGGAGGGCATCAATCTGGTCAGGTAAGGGAGAGCTTTTAAAGCATGGTCACAGGGTCACATTGTCACACCTAATTTGTTTTTATGATTGGTACTCATAATACATGATGTCAAAAAACAGTCATAGATTAATTTATTATCTTCTCTGATGGAGTTAGATGTTTGAAATACACATTCACAGGGCTAAAGTGCTACTGCAAATGTTAGTGGAGAGGACAGACTTTTAGAGCAGCAGAGATAAAAGACTTTTAGAAAACAGAGCATCTGAACTGCTTCTGTTACAGTTTGTGCCAGTAAGAGTCTTATCAAGTTTAGAGATCAGGCCCTAGATCATTATAACCTTAAGCACACTGTGATATTATACTGAAGAGGATATACTTAGATTAAATAAATTCTTTACTGTGAGAATGGTGAGGCAACTGGAAGTTGCCTCAGTTGCAGATGTCCCATCTCTGGAATTTTCAGAGTCAGACTGGACTTTGAGCAACCTGGTCTAGTAAAAGATGTCCCTGCCTATGGCAGAGGGGGTAGAATTGGATGATCTTTTGGGACTTCCGACCCAAACTTTCTATGATTCTGTATCCCTTATGCTGATTGTATCACAATATCACATTGGATCAGGATCGGGGCTTTAGTAGGTCAGGAGATAGAGAGCAGTGGCAAGAATGACAGGATGGATGTACAAGCAATGAAACTTACTATAATTTCCAGTAGAATTTCAAGGAACAGGAGAAACTCCACTGGTTTATGTTCAGCTATTCAAATGTATAACATTGCAGATAAAGTCAGCATTTGATCCACTGATTCATTTTAGTCAGAGAAAGGGGAAAATAAGAAAGTGGAGATAATGAAGAACTAGAGGTTGGTTATAGGCAGAAAGACTGGTAATTCATTATGGATGTGGAGTCTAGGTAAATCTGTTGTCAGCACATAAGAGGAAATTAATATATTTAACATGCTGAACAATCAATATTATTACTTGATTTATGGAAATTCCATGCATTTCTCTCTCTTTGACAGGCCAGTTGGAATTTTATACTGAATGCATGCCCTGAATATTTACTGCTTTTTTACTGTCTGTTCTCCTGCTTTTCTCTTTATTAAATATTCCTTTCTTGAAATGTGGTGCATTAATATAAATTATTTGCTGTATTAAATGCAAAAGCTGCATCCTAAATCTTATAAGGGGCTAAATGAATTTAAAACTATTGCTTGTCTTATTATTAATGTGGCAAGAACTTACCCAAAATGAAATGTAAACTAGCAGAGATTACCTGTTCAATTCATAAGCAAAACCTTGATGAAAAGTTTAGAAATTACAAGTTACATTAACAGTTTAATTCCTGTTGAATCTTTTCATATTTGTCCTTACAGTAGGAATACACTTTGTTGGTTTTAGGTTTCGAATCAGTCTGTTCCTGGCCCTGACTTTGTCACAGGCCAGGATCTGCTGAGTACGGTTTATGAAGTAATTCAGCACATTCCTGAGCAGCCACAACAAGACCACCAACAGTAAGTTACAGACTGTGCTCACTCACATGCTAGCTCAAAGACAAATACTTTTGCATCCAGAACAATTTACATTTCTGTAGGTGCTTTTTGATTCCACTGAGAAGATTGTGGAAGGAAAGATATAAGCCACCTTAATTCCTACACCATTTCCTATCCAATCCCCCACTTTTCCTCAAAACTCCAGTCTGTTGTTTCATTATGCCAGTTTTGTTAAAAGTGTAAAAAACAAAAGGTAAGATCTTCAAACACAGCTTCAAATGAAAATTCCCACTTAATTTAATGGGGCACTGAAACATCTGTACTTCTTACTGAATAGGTTAAATATTCAAGCAAAGCAGTTTATTTGGTAGCATAGCCTCCAGACCTCTCAGCCATGTGCCAAGTAGAGTTATAGTAGGGATTTTGCAATGTTGAAATTGGTCAGCTGCAAAATAATCACAAATTGTCAAAATAGTCACTGAAATACTAACAGACTAGTACTAGAGTAAGCAGTGTCTCCATAGCAGAAGAGTTCTTATTGTGTGGTAGCCTGGCTGGGCTCAGAAACACTTTTGCTGAGTTAAATACCAGGAAGGTCACAGCATTGTGCTTTGTGCTTGTAGACCTGTATATAACTTCCTAGCATAAGAAGGGTTAATACACTAAAATTTTTGTAATTGTGGTATAGCTGCCATAAATCTGTTGTGAATATAGTTATTCTTACAAATTAAGAACAGCATACAAGACCTTATTTGGTAGCAAGCCTGTTATATATAATTTTCTGTGGTTTTTAATGTGTTCTGTTTCTTCTATAGTTGAAAAAAAAGAATACACATTTTTAACAATATGCTAATCAGTTGGCTGAGAAATCACAATGTTTATGTAACTGCATTAGCATGCAGTACTTACAGTACAAGAAATTTCATTATATCTTAGGTTATGTCTTCAACTGTGTGTCCAAGTTGTGTATATAAACACAGCCATCCTTGTCAAAACAACCTGGTCAGTGACAAAGCAACAATGAATGATAATGATGTTTTCGTTCTGCTCAGAATTTTTTCACTTTGATCCCTAAAATTTTTAAAGCAAGATGTTAAAAAAAAAAAATTCATAAAGTATGCATTTTCTTATTCTTCCTCTTATATGTCTTCCTTCTCAACTTTTTCTGATATATTACCCTTCTGAAAAAAGAATAGATGCAATAAAAAGGTAGCTTGAACTTTTTGACAGTTCAGATTTCAACTTAAACTTTGCAAAACATATCCTGTAGTTGTAAAGGACTCGTTTGCATAAAGCAATTTTGCTGCTCTTTTAATATTTCATATTTTGAAAAGGAAACAGGAAAATGTTTTCACTAGTAGCACAAAATCTACTAAGTATGATGCTGGGCAAACTACTCAGATTAGAAGGACCACATTCATGAATTTTCCAATTCCTGACCTGCTGAGAAGGACACTCTGAGTGATAAATAAAGATGACTAAGTCAATACTGGTGCTTACAGCAGGATGCTTCAATTTCACTATAAGGGAGAAAAAAAACCACCACAGTACAGAGAATGAAGCTGGGAAAGTAATTGCAAACTCCTGTAGTGATAAGTAATGATTACTTATTAATGAATCCCACAGATTTTTTATGCAGTCAGCTGTACAATAATCGGCAAAAATTCATGGGAATAATGATACAAAACTTGCCTGCACTCTGCTCATGGCAGGAATCTCTCTTTGTACAACTCAACAGATATTACAGGAGCCAGACAGATTTGTTAGTTAAGTGGTCACATCATTCTTATTTATAGTGCTTCTAAATAGAACTGCTGTGATTTCACAAATTTATTAAAATAAATATGTAAACCAAATCAGTGAAAAGCAATGTTTAATTCTCAGATTTACAGTTTGAGAATCCTTCAAATCCTGTATTTGAATTAATTAGAACACCAGAATTACCTGGTGTTCTCTCTCTTGCTCTTAGGAATACCAATGACAGTACCAGAAAATTACAGACTAGCCAATGCCTAACACCTGGGAATAGCTTTTTCCACTTTTCATCATGCCTTTATGAGCCTTTTTATCCTTTTACCCACACATGCACGTATGCCTCTGACTGTCTGAATAATTACAAAATTTTAGATATGTCCCAGCTCTTAAAAGGTAGAAACACTACAGGAAAATAATTAAATTCTTTAAATCTCTTGGGTTTGGACTGACAGACTTATAACTTAATTGCAGTCAAAACATGAGGTGACATGATAGCTGGCTTTGCATTTTTACATTCATATGCTTTCATTAGTTGCTTTTCACAACAGTCTTATGCAGACTCACCTCCTCTGCTCCTCCAAAGAATCAAAGGGAAAACACAAAATCAGATTTTGGGGGAACTGTTCTGCTCCATGTCTGGGCTCCACAGTCACAGGGAGTTACAGGATTGTCGCATACTCCAGTATTTCATTAAACAGGTTCTTTTAAGCCATTTTGGTTTGATTCTTTTCCCACCCTTGGACATTTTTTTTAAAACTAAATGTAAATCCTTTGACAAAATGAACAGATTCTTCCATGTATGGAAGAAATCCAAAGATGTCTGCCACAGCTAATGAGCAAGAGGTTTAGCCAGCTTTTACATATTATCACTGACAGCTCATAACTATTCCACTAAAAACTACTTGTAACTTAGATTGCATTTTCATTCCAAATGAAGATAATTTTACACCATCTTCCTCTCCTCTCATCTATACTGTTTCTCACATATCAGTAATTTCTGCTCTGCCAGCTGTCAAAGAGCAGTAAGGATGCAAAGCCTTGCATTTCAGCACAGGCTGTACTGTGGACTGCCCTGGCTCAGTCCATGGTTACCACCACCCTGTAGCAGGTACATTACTGTTGTACAATATAAGCAGCTTGAAATATCTGTACAGAAAGAGCAGCAATGCAAGATGCCACATTAGCCATTATGTTATTTATGGCTCAAACCTGTGCTCTCTTTTAAGAACTAGACATCCTGTGCATACTAAAAATCCAGTCAAAAATCAGTATGTTGCAAATATGTCCCCACAGTTCTTCTTCAGGCTGAAGAATTGTGTTTAGAGCTGCTGGTTTGCTTACATGTTTGCAACAGTGCCTTTAAAGAAAACAAAAACAACACTGAGGACAAGTGTTATATATAACTATATGTATGCTCTTTCCTAGATGTATATGAAGACACAGGAAGAGGAAATCAAAGCATCTGAAAATACCAAAACTACTGCTTCTTTTTTATAATATATTGAAGAAAACACTGACAAGTCCAAGAATAGCAAAAGCTTATGCCACCTTGTCTTAAAACAGCAGTTTTCTTCAGACTGACAATACCTTTTCTTGGGTGCTCCGAATTGCTGATTTCTTGATTATTTTTTCCTTTTTTAAAGTAATAATTCCTTGGAAAATAGGAATATTTTTTATTCTTTTTTTTCCCTATCAGTGAATACAAAGGACAAAGGGATAGCTTTAAATATCTACTATAAAACTTGCACCTTTTTTAAAAAGCAATCAGCAGAAGCACAAGATTCCATCCATGCTTGTTTTATTAAAAAAATAGAAAACAAATAGCATACAGAAAGTTCTTTTATTTGGGTTGACTTTCACAAGGGAAGGCCTCCATACCAGCATGACAAGTAATAAATGCAGTATGTCAGATTTCAACGTAAATTTGGTCATAATGACATAAGTCATTCCTTTAACTAATTTAATGTGATTTGTCAGGCAGTTACAATAATGTACATATGTATATTATTCAGAATAATGTGTTCTCATTAAATTCTGTTTCCTTTGCATTTGAACTGATTTTCTATTTGCTACTGAAAAGCCTGTTTCTCATTGACTAGGAGAGTAAGTAATATTCAAGTTATTTCCAAAAGCTGCAGAAAGTTCAGGCTATTTGTACATTAAAATAATTCTCAGTGCAAATGAAACCAATCTTACTCTAAACATTTTGCCACAAGTCCCTTTGCAAATAGAATACTCTTCCAGAAGCTTCTGTTAGCTGGCTTCTGAATCCTGCAGGAAAATTCACTCTTATTTCCACAGGGCCAGCTATTAGTTGGTGTCAGTTAGCTGCAGTCAGGGAAAAGAGGAAATATGAACTGAATTAATCTACAGGGGGAAAAAAAGCTACTTCAGGAACAGTTAATTGTGAAGAAAATCATTACTGTGAGTAATGAGAAAGTATTCAGTGTGTCCACCCTTTAAGGCAGGCTGTATGATATTATTTAAAGCACTCTATATTATGAAAAATAATTAGCATTTATTTAAAATACCTCCTTAATCCTTAATTCTTCCTATCTCTGTCTTTCAAAAACAAGGAAAAATTGCATGGCTTTCAGTGAGCATTCTGATCTTGTGAGGCTGAAAAAAAGGGGAAAAAACAACTGCATCATTGCACGTGAGGAAAATAGATTTGGCATTTCACAGAGGCAGCACGTGAAGCCCAAATATGCAAGTAGTAGTGACATGATCTCAAAAATAACATTTTCACAAGATTTTTTTCCCTAAGAAATAGAAATCTGACATGAAGACATCAGGCAGAGGCTCTAAGCAGAAACATTTGGACAGAACTCTGAAAGACTGAAAAGCTTAGAGAGTTCCCTTTAAAATCCTCCATTGTTCAGTCAGAGCTGACTTCATGTGTGTTTCACATCAGGACATCTCTTTGGGATTTGCAAAGTCTGATTTTCACCCTCTTTTCTCCTCCTTTTCTTGCTGGAACAATAATTTTAATGGCTCTGAAGAGAGTATGCTGATTTCTGAAGTGCTTGAGACAATTCCGTCTTACTACATTGGATGTCACTGCAGGCCACAGGGTAGGAAATGCAGATAAATTAAAAGAAAGTAGTTTCTCCAATTCTAGACCCTCTGTATTTAAAACTGCCAGTCATTTACACTTTTTAAACTTTTGTGAGGGGGAAAAAAGCAAAGTCAGATCAATATCAGTTCTGTTCTACTTTTATTTAAGCTCATTTAAGCCCATGCCTAAGTGCATTTTAAAGGTCCCAAAACATTTTGTTTCAGAATCTGTGCTCGTGTGTCAATAATAGACTAGCAAACTGTTTTGGATGAAGCCATTCATCAATAATGATGGTTTCAGTAGTCCAATACAAAAGTTCACCTTAACAGTCTTTTGAACTTCTGAAAAGTGTCTGAAAAAATAACTGTAAATTTAATAAAACAGTTTTGTTTATCCATCACATAATGCCTAATAGTTGTGTGGGTCCATGCATTTTCACTGGAAAGGACACCCATCATTAGGTTTGTAAATAAGAAACAAAAACCTGCCTGTTGCAAGTAAAGTGTCCCCTAGAGGCCCTGTATGCAAGTCTTGGCTACCACATTCCTACTGTCCACCTCCACCTTCAACAAAAATTTACAGAGAAAAGGGAAGGGAAAATTATTTTACTGTAGAAAGAAGAAAAACTGGCTTAAATAATTCTTCTAGCTATGGCAGCAGAACCAGTCTGCAAATAGGAATATGTTATTGAAACACACAGAGAACAAACAGGCAAGTCATCTTCTGCTTATAATATATTGTTCTCATCTGTTTTTGTTTCATTGTGCCTTGTGTATTACTGACTTAACCAAAAATACACTGGCATAAAATCATATTCAAACTGTGCTCATTCTTTACTGTCCTTCCAAAATTTGCACAGTGCATTGAGCTACTTTCTGTGGGGAAATCTATTTGGTGAACGTAAAAAAACAAATCAACTAAAGGAAAAAACAACTCTGAAATGTCACAGAATCTTAAGGGATGACAAAGAAAACCTTTGCATATTGTACTCTTGCCTCTTTCTCACTGGTACCACAACTTTCAAAAGAGATTGATAAGCTTTTATTAATTGATGTAAAGTCTATTCCAAATTTTACCACAACCAATGGAGTGTGTGTCCATTGAACTAGATGATGTATACATTGGGCAGTTCAAATATGAGATGGGGATAATGAGAAAGCAGTGTGAAATGAGACAGGGAAGAATTTTTAAAATCTTGTCCTGTTTTTTTTACCCATTCCTTCAGTTGGAGGCTTTTGTCATTTCATTTGCCTGCTGATGAGGTCGAGAATGGCTTTCTTTGATGAAGTGAGGTTGTGGACTTGAGATCAAAGATAGGGAAGATAAGTCATAACTCTGGAAGTCTGAAGTGTAGGAAGAGTAACAGCAGTCACAGCACCTTCAGGCACTTGTACCATATCACAAGGTGGTTTGTAGTACTTATTCTTTCTTATTACACATCATAAAAGCAATTCATAAGAATACTGAAAAATATCAGCTTTCCCCACTGCTCATATAGGAATGCTCCAACTCACACTTCACTATGGCTTTGAAATATTAACCCTTTCTTACAGGCCATCAGGTATATTCCACAGTCCTTTTAAGACTGCAGCAAGATCAAGGAGGCCAACAGTATCCTTGGCAGCAGGCTGAAGGAGATGACCCTTCCCCTCAGCCCTGCTGAGGCCAAACTTGGACTGGTGCACATTTCACTCACTGCTGCTTAACAAACACACACTAATATTTAGTAATCATAGTAAAACTTTGCAAAGCAGCTACATTTCTATGATGTCATCATCCACCTGCTTCTCTATTGACCAGATGCACCTAGAGTCAGTCTTGGTATACTTAATTATCTACAGTGGCAGATGGTGGGAGGGTTTCAAACACATGTGAGAGGGGCTAGAATGCTGGCATTATCTTGGTTGCCCAGGATCTTTTATTCTTCATGGACAGTGATTAAAATTCCAAGAAGCAAAGTCCTTATCTTGTGGACCAGGTTGTCCTTCTCCTGACAAAATGCTGGGGTTCTTTAGTTTGCTTGCTTAAGCGTTGACTGTTCAGTATCCAATATAAATTATACATATGTTTTAAAGAAAGTTAATACCATTTTCTATTACAAAGATTAATTGGTACAATAGATAGGGAATGAGATTTTCATAACACCCTGCTTTGATCAGGAGTTGGACCAAATGATCTCTAGAGATGCTTTCCAGCCTCAGACATGCTGTGATTCTGTGAGCTCAGGGAAGGAGAAGATTAGTAGGTAGATCTCAGAAAAAATGACACTAGCAGTTAAAACACAATGAGATCATGTTATTGTAAAGGGAATGTATGCTTCCATTAAACACCTCCTTAAACATGCATGGCCAGCTAAGCAAGATATGATGGCAAAACACAAGCACAATACTGTGAATGTACCTCCATGCTTTACCTGTAGAACGCTGAGCCTTGAAAAGGAGGTGCCTATTGTTTTATGATCTCTGCTTAAAACACTTTTAAAAGTAGCTTCATTCTTTTTTGCTACTTTTTGCCTTACTCAGATAAAATACAATCAGATATTTGCTATAGACTTTCTTCAGTACTAGCATGAATCCTTTGGAAATCTGTCACCAGTATGGTCCTATCAATGCATTATATCATACATCTTCCTAGGAGCTAGAGGGAATGGCTTCCCACAGGACATGGCAGGAGTTTCTGGGACAGTGAGAAGGAGAAATGGAAAGGAGCTAATACTAGTAAACATTAACTTTCTGACAGATGTGCAAATTGATTTTGTCCCATGTGACATGTACATTTGAAGGGGGGACTGTTCCCTCAGTGCTGTGTCCTGCAAGAGGCTTCCTGAATAATAGAAGCTACTTTCTAAGTAGATACATGGCTGTATTGAGAATACTTTTGCATCCAACCAAGTATTTTTTTAATGCCTTTAAACAATCAGCCATGATGTATTTTTGAGTATATTCTCTACTCACACACAAAAAGTTTCAGAATGTTGTTCATAAGCATCTCTTAAAAGCTTCAGTGTTCAGTACTCAATCTTAACACTGGCTGACAATATAAAAGTCCATGTCAATTTGTACAGAATTGCTTTTCTCAACAAGTAATTCTTCATAAAGACCCTTGAGTCTATGAAATGAGCCCAGCTCTTCCAAAGGAGCCCAGCTCTGTCACTGCCTTTCTATGGAGACCACAAGGCTTTTGTAGAAAGACAGAACTGTGGCAAAAGTTTCCAAACACTTCATAGACAGATTTAAAGGGATCCCATTGTAAGAAATGAAACTGATGAAGCCTTGAAATGGAAAGTGACAGTTGTGCTGTGTCATTAAATAATAAGGAAAAAAAGTGGAGGATCATTTCTTGATTAGAATCTATGGTAAATATGCAACAGACAAGGAGCAAAGAAGACAAATAAAGGATTAGACATTTAAGGAGTCCGTTCAAGTATAAATCTGTATCACAGTTCAGTTAAACATGAAATGCAAATACCAGCATGTTGGAAATCCTGCTCCACCTAAAAAGATAATATGTATGTATCTCCTCAGGCTATGTGCTGTTTTCTAGGGCAAAGTACAAACTTCTAGTGGCAGAGCATCTCGTGACTCAGATACAATTAAACGTGCGACAATTAGGGCTGGACTTCTGAACTAGAATATCTCATTACAATAGCATACCCCAACCAAATATAACATATATTCTTATTTAGGAAAGTACTGTCCAATGTCAACACTGATATCTTCATCAAGCTACAGCTTTTATACTGTAGACTAAAAAGTAGCTTCTATACAACTTTTTTTCATCTTAATAGTAATGGAATAAGGGTATCTTGCAAAGTCAATGCAAACGCTTATTTGTGAGAAAACAAAAATGATGTTGGGCATCTTTAATATGTTTTCCTTAACTTCAGCTTGCTGGGTTTTTGTATGCTGATTTATCAAATCATATCAAATTCAAAACCTGGCTTTCAATCACTTTTCAAGTCCTTTAAGTCTGTCATGCTTAGTCTCATCCACAAGCTGCATCTAAAAGTAGAGGAAATTCCAAGTACATTCAAGTATTCTGGATCTCCATTTTAAACAGGAGGCTGGGACACTGAAAAAAACTAGATTCCATTTGAAACTCTTTCCAAGTGTGTCTGAAAGATGCAGCCAAATGTGGAAATTGTTGAAAAACAAAATAAATGAGGAAAAAAAGTTTAGAACAGGCCTAAAAAAATATTTTATCTTCCAGACAGCTTTAGCACTGGGGTGAGTGCCCTGTCCCTCACCAACCCCTGCCATTCAGGAAAGCCCAAGGAAATCCAAGAAGTCTGAGAAAGTGTAGCAACTGTGATGGGAAGGAGAAATGGTGGGAAGAAAGGCATTTTGCTGTACTTGTTTATCTGTTTGTCTTCTTGGTTTCTCAATACCCCAATCAGTAGTTAAAGCAATTGGCAATAAACTAAGTCAGACTGTCCAAGTCAAGACTGTTTTGCCTGCAATATTTGTACATTTACTAACAACCCTTGGGATCTGGCACAGTGTATTACATGCTAAACCCTGCACTCTATTCCTATCTTAGTTTACAGAAAGAGACATTTTATTATTTGTATATAATAAATACATAATAAATATTTAAACACATAACAAATAAATGTTTATACAGTAGTTTGTATACAGTTATAAAACTGTTTTTTTAGCAGTAGTCCAATAGTAAATGCAGATGTTTAATAACAATCACAATTGCACAGTGTGGAACTGTATTTGATTATATACCACAGAAAAAGACTGACAGGATTGCTATTTACAAGAACTTCCTATTTTCCAGAATTCTGTAAGATATTTTTACATGGTGTGTGAATTGATTGATCTTTATATTTTGAAAACTAAGCTCTCCCACACCAAATATCTACCTCAGATGTGTTTCATGTTAATTAAAGCTAAAAGGCTCAGTAGCCTTCAAATGTGAGGTCGAGAAAAAAATATATTGTATTGCCTATGTTAAACAATTCTACCAGCTTTCCCCAGCATGCTCAGGAATTTTTTGCAGCATGTTCAAATAAGGCTATATATAGCTTACTCTGCTATGAGAAAAAAGAATATGTGAGGGGAAATTTGTCTGCACAGGCCTAGTTTTGCAAGTTGCAAGGCCAGAAAAGACTGCCATTCATATGCAGGCTATGTGGGCACATGCAAACTCAGGATTTAACAGCAGGGTCTCTACACAGGTGACAACCCCACAAGTCACAGATCTGGGCTGTGATGGGCCAGGTGGGTGCTAAGAGCTCAGCCCTGCACTGTCAGTCCTGAGTCTAGAAACCTGAGGAGACAGCCTGATCCAACCTGGCAGTACAGGAGCCAAATGCAGTTCTGCAGGAAGGAGGAGAGACAGGGGGCCCGAGGAGCTGGGTGACTTTCCCAAAGCACTGTGATGCTCTGTCAGCAGCTCCCTCCACTGTGCTGGTGGAGCAGTCAGAGTCCCCATCCTACCCAAGTAGCATTTGTGAGCTGTGAACTCCAGCACAGGGAGTTGAGGAATCCTCTCTTGGAAGTGTGCATTTAGGGATGGAAGTTAAAAGTACTGGGAAATCTTCTGTCTAAGAAAAGCTAGAAGTACAGAACATGGACGAGGCTTCACAACCAGTAACAGAAAGAGAAATTTTCAGTAAGGAAAACTTGGGGGAAACAGACTGGAACACGGCTGTAAGATTTAGGAAAGGAACTGTGGCAGGGTCTAGACTAGGCAAAAAGGAAAAAGAGAAGAGAAACAGATACCAGAAGGTGATTAAACAAGAGTTATGATTCTCAAGGGAAAGAAGATTAATGGATCACAAGGGGGGAAGGGAAGGGAAGGGAAGGGAAGGGAAGGGAAGGGAAGGGAAGGGAAGGGAAGGGAAGGGAAGGGAAGGGAAGGGAAGGGAAGGGAAGGGAAGGGAAGGGAAGGGAAGGGAAGGGAAGGGAAGGGAAGGGAAGGGAAGGGAAGGGAGGAAGGGAAGGGAAGGGAAGGGAAGGGAAGGGAAGGGAAGGGAAGGGAAGGGAAGGGAAGGGAAGGGAAGGGAAGGGAAGGGAAGGGGAGGGGAGGGAAGGGAAGGGAAGGGGAGGGGAGGGAGGGGGAGGGGGGGGGGGGGGAGGGGAGGGGGTGGGAGGGGGGGGGGGGGGGGGGGGGGAGCGGGGGGGGGGGGGGGGAGGGGGGGGGGGGCAGGGGGGGGGGGGGAGGGGAGGGAGGGGGGGGAGGGGAGGAGAGGGGGGGGAAGGGAAGGGAGGGAAGGGAGGGAAGGGAAGGGAGGGAAGGGAAGGGAAGGGAAGGGAAGGGAAGGGAAGGGAGAGAAGGGAAGGGAAGGGAAGGGAAGGGAAGGGAAGGGTAAGGGAAGGGAAGGGAAGGGAAGGGAAGGGAAGGGAAGGGAAGGGAAGGGAAGGGAAGGAAGGGAAGGGAAGGGAAGGGAAGGGAAGGGAAGGACGGGGAAGGAAGGGAAGGGAAGGGAAGGGAAGGGAAGGGAGGGAAGGGAAGGGAAGGGAAGGGAAGGGAAGGGAATACTTCTTGGGCTGAAGATTCTCAAAATTGCAGCCAGAACAGAGACAGTAGGACTCATGAGGTAAGACAGAGAGAGTAGGTTTTCAAGAAAAGAGAAATAGAGGAGGATATAATGTCTTTTAACAGATAAAAGCTTCTGCAAACAAGTGGATAAAAAGGAAGGTAGAAAAATAATTTCCGTACTTAAGGTGGCCATGAAGTGACAGTAAAAACATACCATAGGAAAGATTCAAGCCATACCACAATGATTAAAAAAGAGGTATCAGTAAAAGTGACAGACTGGGATAGGCTGGGAAAAGCATCCACAAAGGACATCTCCTAGCTTTTCAGCACCAGAGGATATTCTCTTAAGGCAGGGATGAAACTTGTGCAAAGAATGTGCCTATGAAAAAGAAAGTAAATCAATGTCCAAGTACGTGCAAGAGCATGTCTTTTCTCTCCAGGAGTTATTGTGATTACAGTCTGTGACAGTCTTGTCCGCAGAACCTGTAGAACTCCAGCTATCCACTTCAAAATTTGAGCATGTCTCTGCAAGAGTATAAGATTTGAGTCATGCATATTAATACTTTTATAGGTATTTCTTTACAATCACTATCTACACCATAGGAAAAACCCACTTTTCATAAACTTTATAACACATGCACCACATGTGTTATCTGCTAATAAAAACTGAAATCTCAGGCCTGTCATTTAATCTCCATGTGATATAAGGGAAGCAATTTTATGGAGGTGTTTCCGTCTGTGAAATGAATCATATTCATATTTACTCATACCACACATGTAACAATAACTTAGTATTCGTATGTTAAAATTTTACACACTGCTGCTGCCTGGTCCTCCCTTCACCTCTGCCTGGTCCAATGAGCAGTGCTGTAGTCACACTCCACACTTCTATTCCAAACCAAAATCGCGTGGCCCAAGTTTTTCTATAGAACAAATGTACTTCTGATTATTTATGGGTTCTCGTGACTTTTTCTCACCCAGATGTGTGCAGGGATTGAAAGATTCGGGGCTGGGATAACCGAGTGCACCCAGGGAAGGAGGGAGGGAGAAGCAGCGCGGCGCTTCCCGCGGGAGCCGCGCCGGGGCCGCCAGGGGGCGCTGCCGCCCCGCGCCAAGGCCGGCTGAGGCGGGGGCTGCGCTCATCGCAGTCTGTACAAAGAAACGCCAGTAAAAGCAGTAATGTTTTACTCAGGTCGTACACTCTTGCAGGGATATGTTCCCAGTGTGCGGCTGAGGCGGTGAGATGGCGAGACTGTCACAGTCTGTAATCACAGTGGCCTCCGGAAAGACGCGCTCTGGCCGCATTCTTTGGTGGCTGCAGCAGGAGACCCGCTGGCCCTGCGTGACACGGATGTGGAAAACGCCATCGCCGCGGGGGAGTCCCACAGCCGAGGGGTAATGGCTCCAGAGGATGCACAAGGGCAACCGCGAGCGAAATCCATCCTGGGGGCGCAGGGCCCTGCCCGCCCCGACTGCGCCGCGGGCCCAGGGGAGAGCAATCAGCGGTACCGAGGGGATCTGGGCCGGCCCTGTGTCCCCTGTGCCAGGGCCGTGGCACATGTCCCTCTCCATCGCTGCCACCCTTTGGGAAAGTGCTGGACAGGAGGGCCAGAGACAGATAGGGCTGCCACGATGGCATGGACTTTGTCCGACCACAAACATCCGAGTTGGGAAGCTTCACATGGGGCCCGGCCCGGGTGTCAGTGTGGCAAGGGTTAATGCATCCTGAGTGATGAGAGTGGCTGGGCTCACTGGAGGGACTTCGCTTGTCCAAAGAGAATGAGGAGAGCCGGCACACCACGAGGAGCTTCTCACTGGGCTGATTGCAGCTAGAAGCATCAACCCACCGTGCAGTGAAAGGAATGTTTGCTGTGGTAAATCCATATTGCTTATTTAAGGAGTCTGCTGCAGAAAGCTTTTTCTGGTTACCCTTTCCCTATTGAAACCACAAATCTTCACTTTATATAACCTGTCGCAAGATGACTTTTGACTTCCCCTTTGTAGGCCCTTGCTTGTTTCTTGCTGTTGCTTAAGACCTCAATATAAAAACTATTCTTTTTCCTACTCAGCAGCTGTGTTCCCTGAGAGCAGCTCTGGGCTCCACCACTTCTCACTGAATTGTAGCACCAGCTTCAGTGCCACTATGGTTGCACTGGGAGAGGTCTCACTCCACAGCACATGATGACAAAAGAAGAAAGTTGCAATAGTAAAGAATATAGTCACAGTTATGAATTAATAATGGTAACAAGAAGTGAGAAAAAAGGAAGAAGGGAGACCTGGTTTTGTGCAAACTTCGCTGCTAAGTTCACTGTCTTCAGTGGTTAGTCCTGTGTGCAAGTCTTGTAACTAAAGGAAATGAGAAAAGTGCATACACTGGTTTAGTATGAGCAGTCAAGATGTATCCAGTTTATGCATACGATGAGATGTGTGTGCTCCAATGAAACAAAACCCAGGAAGAGTTACAAAATATACCTCAGACGTTAGTTACCACCTCATGATAGACTGCCCAGTGAACTGCTGAGAACAGAAACAAAAAAACAGCTGAGATCCTTTGTAAAACTCATATTAGCAACGATGTATAGATTTCAAGATAAAGACAATCAGCAGTGATGATCATTTGGAAGTTACATGTTAGTATCTAGACCTGCCCTCCCAAAAGGCCACGTGAAAGACAAAGATAGAGCAGGAATGAGAGAGCCTTGTTAAAGGGAGGGTGTTTTAAAGTCCTGCCTAGTGAAGCTGTTCATAACTAGTCTTGCAAGTAGGGGTTTTATATTGTAACAACTAATCTTCATGGTTAAATTTCTTCAATCTGCAGTTGCCATGAAAAAGGCCAGTAGAAAAAGAAATAAAATAAGTGTAATAGCAAAGAGAAATCTTTTTTGAGAACAAGCTGAACTGTCAAAGACTTAGGGTCTATAGTGTGCTGATAAGATACACTGTTGTGTGAACTTTCTCTCCCAGAGCCATCCATCTCTATTATCAGAGCCTGGAGATGGTTCTGTGTCAACTTTACATCTGCATCAGTAACTCATTCTGTTCAGCCATCTGTTCCACAGACATCAAACTGTTAAGAAGCCCCAGTACGGCACAATCTAGTCCAGTAACACAGAAACAGAAAAGAAAAGATCTCATTACCATTTGAATTCACAGGCTCTCCTGTGATACACATACAATATTTTCTTATATTGACACGAGAATGGTAATTTGGTAAGTAAATTCTCAGTTATAACAAAGAAATTAATATGCGACAGCCTTATTCAGTGGCAAAAGAGTTAAGTTAAACTAAGATTTAAGGAAGTTTTTCCTCATTTTGCAGACTTTAACATAATTAAGAAAACATTCATGTTAACTAGGATGATTATTACATATTGCCCATTTTAACTTCTAAGGATTTCGCCACAAATTTATAATCAAAATTAAATAGGCATTTAAAAGCTAAGGTCTCATAAGAAAATTATGACAGTAGATTACTGACAGTGCAATTTGAGATTGCTTGTTTTGTTTCTATTTATTCAATTCCATATATGATTGAAACTTAGTATTTTTAGATTTGATTTGCCATGTTTTCTTTCTAAATTAATACATCCCAAGAGATTGTAAAGTTATATCTGCCTAGTTCAGTTGCTTTTGATACTTTTTTCCTAGGTTTTTCAGTACTATAGAGCTAAGATAATTAAAGGCCAGAGAGCTGGATTCCATTCTGGCCTGTAAATCTTCAACAGAACTGGTGCTGGAGTTTCAATAACAAAATCATTATTGTGAATGATTACTGAGCCAGAGAAAACCATTGATTGACATTCAGATTCTTAACTGAATTTGCAGATGCTGCGAAGTGAGATTTGGTGGGAGGTCTGTGAGTCATTGAGACAGGATCTTAGTCTCACAGTTTTAGAGAGCTCTCCTTCAGAGACTCACTGCACTCCAGCATTGCTTTTGGGTTTGGGGAGACAGGGACTGGAGAATCATGCACAAGCAACATGCTCAAGCCTCGTTCAAAGGAACATGAATGCTGTGTTTAAAACAGTAATCCCTTTCGCTAATTAACGTGTGATCTGATTGGTAAATTAGCCTCTATGAAGTTTTTGCTACCACAGCTCAAGTATTTTGAGGACTTAAGGGCTTTTATTTTTGAAAGGAACTCTCCCAGGAGAGAGGCAAAGATATATATGACTCCCTTTTAACTCTTAACAAATTATGAAATGTAATAATCTGCTGTGACATGGTTTCCACTGAATAGCTGGATATACAGCCTGATACAGTTTGGGACTGTGCAGCACACATGCCATTAGATATACTATACTCTAAGCCATGTGTTAAATTCTATTATGTTCTAAAGAGTTAATACAACCTTTTTGTTTTTGCACCACACTCTGATCTACTCATATTTTTAGTGCACAGAGCCTGTCTTTGGAGCTGAAACTCGCTCAGCCTTGTGGTATATCTTTCATTTCACCTCTAACTTTGTTTCATATAACTTTCCCTGCACTGTCTCTGGGGAAGAAATACACCAGACTTGTGTCCCCCAACAGAGCTGTGGTCTCTAAGGAAACTAGTGCATTAATTAAGGAATAGTATAATGGGTATGGTTTTGTTTTGTTAACCAGTGCCCCAAGGAGCATCGTTTCACTTATGTGAGTATTTTACCCCCTCCCCCCACTAGCAAATATCTGCATATTTCTGTTAACTGTTCTGTGGCTATGTTCAAAACAATACTTACAAGATAAAATTTTGTCTTTTGAAATAGCAAGCAAATTGGCACATGAATTTAATTTCTGTAGTAACTTGGCACTGTCTTCTCTGGTTACTGGTTGTTAGCCTCCCCCTCAAAATGTTCTAGTATTGAAGCCAACACCCATGGCCACACACTGGGTGTGCTTGGCAGCTGCAGGGCCCAGATGCCAACCACTGGAATGCATTCTATGTACCAGTGTCTCTGCCTGTGGCTTGGTTTCTTGGCCAGCCTTTAGCAAAGTCTCTTCTCTGGACTCATCTGACTCCAGCGCCTGCTGCTCTTGCAGCTGTGGAACTGAAGCAAAAGCAATTTACAGAAGATCTGTCTCACCATTCCAGGAACCTCTTGCCTGCACCGTCTCCCAGCAAGATACATTTAGTGAGTCCTTTCAACATGTGAAAGATGTCCCACCTGCCTGTAGTCATCGTGGGGGACCAAGTGTATGGATTGACAGGGGTCTGAAAGGACAGAGCACCCTGGTGAACCTGACAGACACCGCTGAAAACTACTTTTTAATGTCTCACAATTTCTGTATCAAATGTCTATAAGGAAGGAAGGAAGGAAGGAAGGAAAGTCCATCTGGAAAGCAAGAATGACCCATCTTGTCTGGATATGTTTAACAAGTAACAGAGAAAATTGTATTTTCACAGAAGACCAGTTGGTGCAGTAAAAATTAAAAATATTGCTTATTTCAGTGAGTTATTTACTGAGTAGCTTTTTGTAGAATAGTTTCTAATGTTTTATATTTTGTAGTATTTTCAGTCTTAAAACTTTTATTATAACATTCCACTGTGGTTTCTTTGCTACCCTCTACAGTTCCACACTTGCCTGGAAAGCTGGCAGCTCTCTAGAGATGAGCCAAGCTGAACACTGGAGGTGTGTTTTGCTACACGCCCACAATACAGAAATTGCCTTAGCTGGATTGCATGCCTCTGGCTGCACTAGAGAAAGACACAGCTTCTGGTGAGGAGCTGCAGTAAGCAAATGAGGATCTATCAAATACTGAAACACTCACCAAGCTGATACTGAATTGCAACCTTTGATTGAATAACTTTTAAGTATTTACAACACTGCAGAAATTAATTTTACACCCCTAATTTGTGCTTGCTTTGATGTGTGCAAGGGTAAATTCATTGAAGGATAATCTCAACTTCCCAGACTGTGTTTAAGAATGGCTGTAACTTAAGAAAGTGGACAATTAGTTCCATTTTTTAATTGTATTTGAGAACAATTATGTTGACAGTAGAAGAGCACATTGAGTACATACATTTTGGGACCTGTCTGCACACAGGACTTAAAAGGTGTACAAGATATTACTATATACTCATCTGGGAGCTGTTCTTTAGGGGAAAAAAAAATGTATGGTATAGACTTAAAATTATGTTGTTCAAAAAATATAACCAATTATTATGGAACTGATTATTTTCTGCCTTAGCAGTGATACAACTATGTCTTGTAACCACTTCAGAGCTGTATGTAAGTAATGTTGGCATTGGTGCCACTGGGACCAATGGTGGTTGTACTGGTGTTGTAAGACATCTTTGTGCAGATCTTTCAGCGTACCTTTTTCAGTGACTTTTTTTTTTTAAAAATCACGTTAAAATATTAAAATTGGTTAGGTCTCTCTAGATTTTATTCTAAGTGAGAATTTCTCTCTTGATATAGGAAAAAATAGTCTTATGATTCAGTACAAGCATTGGTAAAAGAGGGAAAAGATGCAGTAAAATGGCAAGAAGCTAATGAAAACTTCAAGGGGAAATAAGAAAAAGTAGAAACATGACAACATAGGGAATTCAGTGTAGATGTAGATAAGCCAAGGAAATCAGATTATTTGTGCAGGTTGATGTGCTGTAAATCTGCTGAGAAAACCTGTATATTATTACAAAGCACAAGAAGATCCACTCCAATTTTAACACTAATTGAAAAGCAAGCAGTATATTAAGTCACTGTAAGAAAAACATTGGCAATAATTTTGGGACAATTTAGTTTAGGCAGAAGGGATATCAGAAGAGAAGGTGAAGTGCATAACATGGTGGTATAGAGAAAGTCAATTAGACATCTGTATTTTCCTTCTTATTTTCCAAAGAGTATATCCAGTCAAATCAATAATAAAGAATGAGTATTAGTGGGTGATGTTCTCCATAAAGTGAATGCTTGAAGCATGCTACTGGAGTACCTGCTGAGAATAAAAGCCTTGTAGTTGTTTGTTTGGTTTGGGGGTTTTTTGGTTTGTTTTGTTTTTTGTTTTTTTTTTGTAAAATGGTTCAAACATTTATTTGCTTCATATAGATGTTTTCTATTAGGTCAGGCAGAACAAAATCCATCAGATGTATCCACCTTTGTAAGAAACACAAGCTAGTTACGGGGTATATTAGTCAAAAAGGTCTGTTATGACATAGCTCTGAATCATCAGTGTTCTCATTCTGTAGAATTTGATTTTCACTATATTTAAGTATATTGCCAATATTGTGAACATGTTTATCAAGATTTACGTTGCACACTTTCTCTTGATTTTAATGACTGTAAAAGAAAACTACAGATCTATATAAACATAAGTTTCTTTTTACCAGGTAAAAATGAGCTCAATATAAAATTACTTGAGGGGGCATTAAGTCAGCTTGAAGCTTGTGCGAATTGGTTCCCTTTCACAAGAAGATAAAATAAATTAAAAACTGAATAGTGAATAATCTCAGGGAACTTATTTTAATTACTCCCCAGTGACAGAAGGGTCAGACTTTTCATTATATAAGCTTGTTGTGGTTCAACAGATAGGTTCCCTCTCATTTTGGTATATCAGCTTTTTTTTTGAGCCCACTTGCACCTTCTCATGCACAGAGGCATCTCACACATTATCCAGAGTACTTTAAGCAACAGGAAAGAAATGGAGAACTTATTATAGATGTTACAGATAAAGGTAGGATTAGATTGCAGGTATATTCTCTTTATTTCTGATATTAGGAGAGCTCATCTCATAAGCAGACCTACTTTATGTTTTAAACATAAACCTCTGAGGAACTGATATTCATGTTTCAGTGAGTATCAAGACACAAAATATCCTGACATCATGCCACAAGTGAGTTAGAAAACAGCTTCCTTGCTGATGATAGCCACTGTAATGTTCACTATGGCATTTTCTGACTAGTGTATAGAATGGAATCCTAGACTTGAATAGCAATTTAATAATGCAGTATTTCAACTAATTCAAAAAAGCTGATCTTCACTTATGGTAGTATCTTAACGCTTGCTGACAGTATTGTTTCATTTTCAGTACTGTGAAGCAGTCTTTCCATTCATGCACATGACAGAATAAAACAAAATCCCACCAGCATGAAATGGTAGAATGAAAACTTCAGGGTCTCCTTGCACTATTTTTACTTTTGTGAAGGTGCATTACTTCAGCAGAATCAATCCTGGTTTCATGCTAGTTTTTCTCCTTTGAATTAGAAAGACTAGAAAAAACAGGCAGTGCATTTCAACTATATATAAGAAAAATCAAAGTGGATATATGTCTTTTTCATCTCTATTTTTCATACAAATTATTGAGGTCTACAGTACTGTTCATATCTGAAGGTGAACATTCTTGTTTCTTCTGAATGAAAGTGAAGAATCCTAAGCAACCTACTATCAAAATAAAATTTTCTTGTGATCCCTAGACAAATTCTCCTACCCCAGATGCACAGGTATCCCTAAGCAGTTGCACATACACATACAATGTAGATATAAATATTCATAGATATTGTATATGTGATGTATCTACATACACAGTTTCCCACTATGAGGATAGATACTATGTACACATATAGTATTATCTTCATACAATATAATAATTGTGTGTACAATGTCTTGGTGCTATTAGCTAGTATGAACAGAACATTGTCTGTAAGTTGTGTAATGAAGGGATGGTATTACATGGTAAATATGGAATTTGTTGGATTTACAGCACAGTCAGTTGTAGCAGTACAGCTTGGATCCATCTTCTGATTCTTGGAGGCAGCAACAGCGGTGGGAGTGAATCTTCTGACAAGTCTCAGTAGCCAAAGATTTTGTTCCCATTCTTTCTGCTTCATCCCTGCTCATATGCCTCCACATTACTTAGACAAATTACTGGTTTTTCACTTTTCACTTTATCTATACCTACCCTGAACCTTAACTGGTTTTTCATCTTCTCTAGTATTCTTACCCTGGAGCTTTATGCTGAACGTTCCATGTGTATGCATTTGTGTGCATATGTGCAACTGCCACAAACGTTCCTTTATATTACATTACTGAACCTTTGAGATAAAATGCCTGTTAAAATTAAGGGGTCTCATCTAAGTGCAGTCTTTTAGAGCCCAGCATGGGTTTTACAGCTCACAGAAGCATGTGGTCTGACCCTCTTTTCCTTCTTTCATGGTGGAACATTGCCTAGCAATTGGTGGTATTGTTTACTGGACTCCACATCTCACAAAGCAGTTCAAAACAGAATGCCAAGGAAACTAATGTGCTAGCAGACAAAAGAATATGAAGAAGTTAAATAGTTAATTTTTAGTAGGCACAAATCACATTTCCATCAAGTGCAAGCAGTCAGCTGTTATTGTAGGTCACTAAGATACAATGAATTATTTTCTGCAGTTCGTGGAAAACATTAGGCAGCTGTAATAAAGTCAATGGTATTTCCTTCCTTACTGAAACATTACTTCAGCAAATCCCCCTGTTTTGTTAAAACACCATTTCATGCTTCATAAAATTTCATTGATTTCTTCTTTAATATTTTTTAAATTTCTTTTATTGATTGCTTCTGATAGAGAAAACACTGAGGGAAAAATATCAGAAGTGACTTTTCATGTTCTGCTGGATGACAATTGATCTAAACTAAAATGATTGTAAATGGAAGGGGGAAGGGAGCATTTCAGTGGCCTTTATATAACATAGATATTCAGTCCAGGAAGCATAGCGCAACATAAATGTCTTTTAAAGACATTAAAACTTAGGTTAAGCAACAGCCAGAGTATTTATACCATAGTTCACCACATTTGTTCTTCCTTACATCTTTGTCCATGGTTTATCTGTAATTACATACAAAGTTATATTTTCAAATCTGAGCTTGCTTTATAAGCCTCTGTTTAAATCCTGCATGAAGTATCTTTAATAAATCCCTTTTGACCAGATAGTAATACATCTTTTATTCTTATTTTCTTTTAAGATCTGATGAACACGAACAATTGAAGGGTTACTTGGAATTCTGAATGAATGGAATAAATGATGGTAAGTTTTCTTTTGGGACACTAATCAGTGGTGAATGTCTCACAACATGTGAAATGAAGAATAGACCTTGACTGTACATATGCAAAAACTGTTCAGCCAGCTGGTTGTGCATTATCAAGAAGCATTTTTACTTTCTACAGGAAAACAGCAGCCTCAGTGTTTTAAAAATATGCACTGCCCTATGCATTGGCTCACAAGCAGTAGCAGCTGGACCTCAAGTTAGGTACCCACACTTCAGTAAGGAAACTAACACTACAGCGGAGGAATGAGAAAAATGTAAGAATTAGTAAGGGTTAGAGGGGCATGTTTGGACGGGAGGTTATAGCATTTTCATTAGCTGGACAGGAACACAGCTTGGATAAAACCTGCAAGGACTTTTGTAAAAGGTTGTATTAGCAATTTCATACTCACTTTTCTTCACTACACTGTATTAATAAGATAGAGTTTAACTCCCCAACTCTCTTTCAAACTATTTTATCTACTTCAAATATATGTCCAACTGAATATGAGTTTAAAAATGACAGGTCACATAGCAACATTCAGGGACAGTATCCTTGATTTTGGAGAACTAGTGATGTTTTATAAAAAAAAAAAAATTAAAATTTCTGAAGTTGATAGTTGCTGGCCCTCTCTTAAGAGGGATTGGTTAATTTAGAAGATATAAAAAAATGGTGAATCATGCCGTGAATTCTGGACTAGACATGCATCATGAGCAGCAGTGAATTAAGGGTATATCATCATATATGTATTCATCATATTCAGATATGTTTTCTTCTGATCTTTGTACTCACTGCTGAAATATTCATTTCTTATTACCAGAATGCTGTTCACATTTATCAGAAGTGATAGTGGTAAGTGGCTCTCTCTATGTTAGTGCTGCTTTCTGTGTTCAGTTCCTAATCTGTTGCATATTTTACAGGGCCTTGAAAGTATATGTGATGAAGTTAGCATAACCAAACATACTCCTGCAAATCTTTTCTGCTTTTTTTTCTGTACACCATTCAGTTTCTTACTACCTTGTTGAGCATATCAATATAGCTTGCTGTAGTTTCTTAAGAAGAGCTGATCATTGAAAAGTTCATCTGCCAGTAAAGCAGCCAACCCAATTGAACTGACCAATTTTAGGGTTGGAGAACTTAGGAGCAGACTTGAGCCTAGTATGGGGGTCTGCATAGACATACACATACTCTGCTGTACCCTAAAACAAGCCAAAGAGATACAGCTGTAGCTTTCAAGGCACAATTGACAAAGCTGTGCCTTGGTAATACATTAATGCATTAACAATACAAAAGACTGCTTATCTATACCAAATATTTCCAGAATATAGGCAAGGGGTTACTAGTCAACTATTTAGTTAAGTCAAGCTAACATGGGAATTATCTGACCTTTATTACCACTTGCCTTCCACTTAAGTTCTAGAAATCGTTTTTCTTATTCTCAATTGTCCCTACCTCATAGTAAAACACTGTTCATGCCATAGCTTTAGCACCAAGCAAACCCACAAAAAGCTGAGAAATTTACCTCTATAGAAAAAACACGCTATTAAGTAGTATGTAATAAACTTTAAATAACAGGGTTGCAGCTTGTCTTAACTAATTTTATTTGCCAATAAGAACGCCTCCATTCATATAATGAGACCATTTCAATGTTAGAGCCTTATCTTTCCTGCAAGTAAACTGAGAAACTCATTGTCTTGTCAAGGTTAAGATCACTAGAGGTCATTGGATCATTCAGCATATCACTGATATAAGAAGGGCAAAGACCATTGCTCTTCACTCCTTCAGCACTGTTCTCTGTCTTGTCTTCAGCTAAACCATGTATTCCAAGAAGATATCTGATTGTTCTTCAGGCAGATTTCTCAATTTCCCTTAATAGTTTCCTCTCTGTTTAGCTACTACCAATGCATATTTTTTGTTATTCTTCTTCTTCATTCTAAGAAGCAATTTTTCAGCTAATCCAACCTTTTATATATGATTTTTTTTTTTTTTTCTGTTTCCCAGTCAGGAGGTAGTGTTGTCATATCTTCTTCTTCTATGTATATTTTCTCTGTGATTTAACTGAGCTCTAGTCTGGGAACTACAGAGGACATGCATTCTTTTACTAGCTGTCCATAGCTATTTTCACATTAAATGGCTTTGGAAGCAACCCTTTTAATTTGTCTTGGTTTCAAGGGCAAGCAAATGGTGAAAGTTAATTTACACCATTTTAAAAAATAGCCTCTAGAAAATACTGTGCTCTGAGCAATGAATATGAAATATTGTATATATGTGTTGGATACCTAATTTTATTTATTCCTTTGAGAATAAAAAGCCCCAACCTCCACACACCCATACTTTCACATACTTCCACACATTTCATTGTGCTTCAACAAAGTGCAAAATGCAAAATTCAATATATTCCACCCCTGCTTACTCAGGGGTAAGTCTGAAGTGGTTTCTTCTTCAGTCACCCTACCTACAGGGATACTCACATTACTGTGGTGTTGTTTTAGTAAAGGGTAAGCAGTGGTAGCTCCAACTGCACAAAATATCTTTAAAATTGGTTTCATATAGAACTTAATCACACAAGATCGCCATACACAGTTAAAAAACAATAGTCATTTTTCAGGAGTTCACCCACAAAAATCAGCTGTTAGGCTAGAGGTTCCAATATTTCACCTCTCTGTGTTGTGTAGATTGGGTTTTAAATTCTCCAGTTTCTTAGGTACATGGACAGTCTCCCAAGGTTTCACAGCAGCTAGGAAGAGATATAAGCCCTCTCAGAGGAGTCAAAGCATGTATTTCAGTCACCATTCTGCTATGATCAGCTTCTAAATCCTCCCCTCTCATCCAGTTCTAGCTTACAACAAGAAAAACAATTCCTTGGTGAGCACCTGCTTTGGTAAAGGTCGTCCTTGGCCTGTGAGCAAGTCAGTCACAGCCCCACTCAGTCACATCAGTGCAGATCTGATACTGGATAGCTGGAACTGGAATGTCCTCTGGAAAGCTCCACAAAGAGAGAGTGACAAATGCCAGGGTTGGTATTTGTGGTCAGTACTCCTTCAGGCAGTTTGTTATCAGCAGTATAAGGTCATTTGGTCTAACGGGTCGTTGTGATGGTTACTTAAACAAAAGAGAGAAAACAGCATGTCCGGGTGTAGAAACAGACCATGCAAACAAGGTGTTTTGTTAGAATCAGTGTACACTCCTCCTCAGAGACTGCAGTCAACTCTGAAGCTATCAGAATGCCTGTCAGCCAGGATAAATGCATTCAGCAAATTTAAACAGAAAGTGACCATCATCCAAAAGCAATAATAAGAACCTGAGGACTTCTAGAGAGCCAGAAAATCTTTATTATTTCAACTGCTCCTAGAACACGATATTGACTTTTCAACAAAAAAATAAAAGAATAATATACATTCCTTCCAAAAAGCCAATCAAGGCTAAAATTATGCCTGGTTAGGAAGCAGAAATTTTTAATATTTCTAAAACAAAAAAGTTTTGTGGCAATCTTTAAGAGGGATGTAACAGCCCAGTTGTGTAAACGTTAGTCACACAACCTGAAAAGAAGCTAACTCAGAACTGTGTATTCCATCTTCCATACAAACATTTTTTCTCCTTTTTTTTTCGTAGTTTTATTTTCTCCTTATAGTTTCTTTCTGAGTATATAACATAGGGGGGAAATAGTCTCATATACCAACAGGGAGAACAGGTACTTCAGTATAACAAGCCATGTTATTAGTCCTAATAGGGTCTAGGTTAAAAAGGTAAATGTTCACAAAGAGCCTAATAAATATATACCTATATATATGTATATATAGACAGAGAGAGAAACAGAGAGAGAGAGAGAGAGAGAGAGAGATAACATTAACATTTTTGTGTCCTAAAATTAGGAATCAATCATGCCTCTTGGCTAACAGACTGAGTGTTTAATCTTGAATATAGGCCCCAGCAGACAGTTTAATTTTTGGATACTCTCCATTTGAGAGAAAGGCAGACTTAGACTGTTGCCACATGAGATCCTCCACAAACACAGGAAGTTATTTTCTTTACAGCATTTCCACTGGAACTTTACATAATTTGCACCCATATTTTCACTGCAGCTGTACTGGGTAAGGCTTGCTCAAAGTGAAGTGAAAACCATACACCTATTTCAGCTCACATGTAACTGCAGAAACACTTCATTTTTGCCTCTGCCTATGACTTGAACACAACCCTCATCACCACTATTGTGACTATTCAGGAGGCATGTGGATGCTGTGCAACATCATAACACAGATGTGTCTTATCCTCTTTGTATGTGAGGATTCTGTTCAATTGTATAAATTGTGTCACTCTGCTTACAACGTATTGCAGGAGGAAGACTGGGAGTCAAAGTCCCCTTCCTCAGAAAGCTGCTCCAAATATGTGCCAGTTTTTGGGGAATAGTCTTCCATTTAAGAGGTGAGGATCCCACAGCTGCAGCATTGACATGCTGCAAAGAGATGGGCTATCTCAAGGGAAGGGTGTGCACTGAAATGTGCTTATCCCAGCTGCAGTCTGGCATTAAGACTCTTGAACAAAGCATGGAAACTACCTCCCTTCAGCTCCATACTAAGACATGTTGCAAGGATTCTCATGGGTGTTTTTTTCTTACCTGTAAAGAGATACTTAGACCTAAGCTGTCCTTGTGCAACTTTGCTAACTCACCATCCGCTGCCTCAGATGGAGTATGCAAGAATCACCCTGAGCCAGGGGAATTTACCAAAACCTCCACTTCCATTCCTCATGGTCAGTGCCAAGCAACTAAAGCCTCCACTCACCTCCAACTCATCTGTACCTTCCAGTTTATTGCTACAGAAACCAATTAAGCATTCAGGTCCCACACAAGACATTATCAGAGCTGTAAACATAAAATGCAACAGCTTAAACAGAAATTCTGCAGAGGTGGTTACCACAGCTTATGCTTTCTGTTGACTGGGTTAAAAGATTTTCATTTTGCCATTGTAGAAGTGTTTAAGCAACCAGAAATAAAAGGCTTTTGCACATGCATTTTCACAGTTGTGTACATTGCACAACTGTGTACATTGCTGAAATCTTAGTTATATGTGGGAAATACCAAATTTGCAGCAGATGTAATGAAAAAATAGAGAACTTTTAGAGTTCAGAGAGTACAGAGAGTACAGAGATCATAGTTCCCTTACTCCAATGAGTGGACAGTTTATAGTGTTTAGTATAAAATACTGGTCAATCAGAGATTCTTATGTTCAAAGCTCATAGCAATAGTGCATCTTTTAAGAATCTGATAGTTTTCTTTCACCATGGCCATTTAAAAGCTTCCTCACAAATATATATCATCCTTCCAATATGAATCTTAGAAATAGCTACTGCTAACAAATTTGTTGGCCTGACCTACCAAGTCTGCAGTATTTGAATAATTTTGTCTCTTTTTATGTCATCCTGTCAATCTATATGTTTCATCAAACATGCCAGCCTGTTATTTCCAGTTATCTGCTTCTTTCCAATCAGTTTTTCACTCTTTCCTCCCTGGTGTTTCCTATGTGTAATCTTCACAGGCTTTGTTCTTCAGCTGAGTCACAGAACTTTTATTTTCTGCACTGTAACTCTGCAAGAACTGTTTTCAGAACAGTCTCTCTATCTGTAATAATCTAAATGATTGAAAACAGCAAAACTGAGGGACACATTCTTAAAATTGTCAGGATGTATTTGGTTGGTGTTATGGCTGGTCTGGTCTTTTTTTCCTATCTCTTGAATCTATCCAGGCAGTCTTGAAAATAGAATACCTTCTCTGGTGTTTGTATAGCATCCATGAAAACAAATTTTTTTTGTTCATTCTAGTAAATATGAAAAATAAATAAAATAGTTACTATAAATAAATACACTTCTGTAACAACCCTAGAAAATGCAAACTTCATCATTTATATGGAAGTCATAGAAAAAATAGTAATTCAAAACCTTCAGTTCCAAATGTGGTTTTACAGCTTTCCCATATTACATTTTATTCTGAAAGAAACCTGAGCACCACACAGGATCAGGGTTTTTCATGAAATCAGTGTGATAAATTTATGTTTGGCCAAATTTTGTGAGTGGAATTAGGCCAGATACAGGGTTGGCTCTGTGTCTCTAGTCCTAGCCTGCCTTGAACAAAAGTTAGAAATCATAACAATTTCTGTTAAAGGTCTTGGTTTTGTCTTACACATATTCAAAAGCATCAAGAGGCTGCTATTTCTCTGAAATAACAAATAAGTGAAGTCACCATTAGCATTTCTTCCTTCCAAATATGTGTCTAGTGTAAGGATTTAGTGTAATGCCAGTTAATTTTGTTGACTTCTATAAATGACAAGACTTCAAAAATTATTGCTCTATTACAATGAAGTTATACTGAACACTCTACTAAACTAAAAATTTCTTTGAGACACATATATTACTAGTTTACTTAATCTCTGTCTTATTTGATGCCAAGTATTGGCATTTATTACGGCAAATTTAATTATTTTGCATATGATCATATTTGAAAATATGGATATTTTCTGTGTCCATACCTCTTAAACAGTTTTAGTTTTATCAATATTTTGTCTATGTGTTATAATGTTAGTTCTTCATAGTAGATTTTTTTTAACATAAAAATTAATTACACTGTTAAAGAAAAATATCTTCCTTTTACATTGGACTTTAGGAAAGAAGCTGAAAATATGGTTGTAGTCAGATCAGTTTTTCAAAACAGAGTCCAGGTTGTTCAAGTTCTTACTAATTGGCATATTTGGAAAGGTTTTTTCTAGACTTTAAAATTTATGATTTTCACACATCCCTGGTGCAAAATATGACACTTGAATCTGTTCATGAAAGCACTTTTCGGTATTTATAATGCAAAGATAATATACTGCTGGTGAACTATTTCTTGGAAACATCTGAAATGTTTCTGCTGCAACACAGACTAACCAGAATGAAACAGATGATATAGATTCATTCCAGAAGTAATATTTTAATGAAATTTTACCCCACTAGTAGCAGTCTTATAGTGTCAGAATGACTCAGCTGTAAGTGGTGTTGTTAGTTCTGCCTACAGTGCTGACAAATATTGCTGTAGTTCTGTTTCCATTAAATATCAGCTAGACCCCATGACGTAGCGTCAAGAAAAATTAAAATACTGCCTCAGAAATATGACTTTCCAACTGCATTTACTTGCTTACAGAGATGATGAAACTTCTAATCTTTGACAACTTTTAGTACATTGAAGCTGAGTTGCAAAACCGAGTAAGTTTCAAATAAAGCATTTAAGGTTTACGGTATTTCTTCTAATTGTGTATTAAATTTTTACTGCTATACCTAAATCCAGGTGTAGCACATATCATTCAGGTCTGTAGCATATATATAATAGTCATTATTCTTTTGTTAGTCTTTATAATCCCTTTATGAATGTTCCCTATTATGCAATATGTGAAGAAACTGAAGGCTAGATCATGAGAAAGTTTACATTGCTTCTCCGTCATGGGTTATGTTTGAAGAATTGGAAGTGACATGCAATTTTTAGGATCCTTTTAGAAGAATTTTGCGGTTATTCTCTCCATCTCTTTACTTTCATCTTCTCCTTTTTTGTGTCCATTTTCACTTCCCTTCCTTTTCATTTCTGTCTCCATATCTCTTTCCCACTCAGTTCCAAATTATGCTAGACAGAGAGATAGAGAAGGAGTCTGGAAAGATTCATGTCAATAGACAGCTGAGGTTTTGTTTACTTTTTAAATACTTGGGCTATTCTTAACAAGTTCATCTTGAAGAATCTTACACATTCTCTCCCAGATAGGAGTTTGTTATTAAATTGATTTTTGGTATGACCTAGAGTACAATTGGTTTTTTTAACTGAAGTTAAAAATAGGACTCGGTTGTGTTCTCTGATAATGACAGTCACCCTGGAGACAGGCAGCCAGGTGGAATTGAATGGGCACCATCCCCGCCCCCTCTACCTTTGCTGCATCCTCTCTGTTCCCTTCATAGACCTGTGTCCATTTGCATCTCTTTCCCTAATCTCTCTGAAATCAGATCAGGTAAAGCAAAATAAGCCAGAAATATCAGGCTGAGTGCCACCTGCTAGTTTCTCAGCAGAAAGCTCTCACATGATGAAAAACACAAGAGCACTCTCAGAATGGGTCCCTGTAGAAGAAAAAGTCATATTATATTCTTCTGCCTTTCCATTCGGAGAAACTTGAGAGGATCATATTCTGGATTTGCATCACGATGGCCAAGGTCAGAATCAGGGTTTTTCTGCACTCTTTGTAGTAATTATTGTCCTAGGCTTGATTTCAGTCTCTTGTGGAAGATCATTTCCTGTCCAAAAGCAGTTATTTCTGTAACAACCCACTTAGCTGCAGAAGGAGATCTGAGTGTTGAAATTCACAGATTTTACTCATATGTGGCACAGAGGAATTGTGAGCCTAGTTGAGGGATTGGACTTGTGGTTTAAAATTAGCAATAAACAAGTAATAGGATATGGGTCCATTACCACTGAGATTGGGACTGTAGAGGCAAAACAAAAAAAGAAGCAAACAAACAAAAACTAAACTAAACTAAACTAAACTAAAAAAACCAAAACAAACAAAAAACCAAAAACCAAACCAAACCAAACCAAAACAACAGCAGCAACAAAAAACAAACAAAAAAAACCCAAACAAAAAAACAAAAAAAAAAAAACAAAAAAACAAAAAAAAAAAAAAAAAGAAAAAAAAGAAAAAAAAACAAAACAAAACAAAAAACCAGCAATAATATTTCAATATAACTCCAAACCACAAACTGGGAGGTGACATCTTTTTCTTCTTCCACAGTCCAACATCTAGTATTCAGATTCTGGCCTCTGAAACTTCTGGCTCTGGTTCCTTGATTTGTTTTTAAAAGCAGGAAAAGTGAAAGAAAGAATACATGTTCATAGATACAATTTATTTTATCATCAAATAGACATTTAATATTTGTGTCTAGATTTTTAACCAAAAAGGCCAAATTAAAATGTATTGCCACCATATGGGGTCTGAGTCAATTTATTCTTGTCAGATCACGGACAATAAAAATAAGTGGTTATTTTTGGAGTCTCTGTTGTACAATGTGTCCAACACTGCACTGAGATGATGTCAGAATATCTGCATTTTTTCCCAATTATGAAATGAATTATGGGAAGTTAGCTTACCACAGGCAGAATCAGCTATTTTGGCTGATAAACTGTTGTCCAGCCAGAAAACACAGGTGCTTTGGGTATAATTTTTTTTAAAAGCCTCAAGATTACATTGACCATCTCTTCCTCATTCTCTTCAGAATTTAACAGTAAAAGTCCCATATGTTGAGAAATATCTGAAGAATCCAATCATCTACTCTTTTCTAAAAACAGATCAAAGGAAATCTACAATGCTCAAACAACTGATAATATCTGTGATGGCCAGGGTAAATTTCTCTCAATGAGTTGTCAGTGTTAGATTTCAGCTAACCTTTTTAGTGGGAGATATGAGGTGTATTTCCTGCAGTTTGACTCACAAACTCCTTAAATACTTGGCATAAGTCTGTCTAAACACCCTCAGCCATGTTAAGGCCACTGTAATTGCAGAGACTGAGAGACTGTGTTAAAGCTACAGCAGAGATGAAGTCCAAACTCAGTGTTCATTCAGATGGTTTCAGTTCAGAAAATTCAACTAGTTTCTGAAAAACTGGTGTGCAGGTTCATTGAGTTATTCTCTTAAGCTCTTGAAAGTGGAGTTTTTCTTTTTCATTAGCTTTAAATCATTCTTAAATGAGACAGCCAGGTTGTGTTAATCCATTTTAGGAATTTGGGTAGTTCATCCATCTATGTCTTTCTGAATCACATATTAGTAGAATATTCAGGGAATTTAAATATTTTGTTTTCGTCAAGGAGGAAAGTATGTCCCAGTGTCTCTCTAGGTAAGGAGCACTGTGCCAAGTCTTCTGCTGCTTTAAATCAGCCCTGCTCAGGATCAATCCTACAGCTCTGATTTGTAGTACCATCTCCTTATCACTATCTATCATGCCAAATATTACAAAAAGAACACAGAAAGGGAACTGGTTGTCTCTACTAGCAGATGGTGACTGCTGAGGATGTAGGCAACAGTCTGAGGCACCATTCTGCTGCCTCACAGTGAATGTGAGGCTGCACATACAGATATTATAAAAGAAAGACAAACTCTTCAATTTCAGCAGTCTTTTGTCCTTCTTTAGTGTCTATTTATGACATGTGAAGATTTCTAAGAAAAAAAATTATCTGACCCACAAGTGTTTCTCCAAAGAAAATCACATCCTTCTGCTTGAGTGATCCATAGGTTAAATTCCACTGCTCCTGGGGAGAAGACAGTGTCCTGTTCAACTAAGAGACACTGGGCTGAGGTGAGGCTGCTTTTGGTTGCTGGTTCCTGCAATCTTGTTTTTAAAAACAGTGAATTGTCTGATTAGTTTTTACCCTGATTTTCTTTTTCTTCATTTGGTAGTGAGTTTTTTGGTTGTTGGTGTTTTTTGTTTTTTTGTTTTGGGTATTGTTTGTTTATTGATTGATTGATTGATTGATTGATTGATTTGGGTTTTTTTTTTCATCTTCCAATGACTCCAAGTGGGCTTTATATTTTCCTAAAGCTGTGCCATTTGTAGAAATAACATGTAAAACATCTGGTCGTTCCCTCTTCACCTGCTCAAACATTCCTGATTCACGTTTTACTCTGTGTCATAGCACACCCTCTCATATTTGCCCCTGCTCTTCCATTCCATTACAGTGAGAAATATGATGAGTCCACCACCAGCCATGGGGCCAACTAAAAGATATGCTTGGAGAGAAGGAGTTTTATCTAAACTGCACATTAACTAAAATTACCAAACGTAGTAATATCTCTGAGAAGTGGGAGACTGAAATCGGTGTAAAGCTCCAAATTTCCGCAGGCAATGAACACATTTGATGTGCACTTGTAGGTACATACAGGATATGTTTTCTTACCTGCTCCAGAGAGAAAAACAGTGTGCTCTGCCTGTGAAATACGGAATTAGGTATCTGAACCCTAGCTCCTTGTGTTTTCCATGTTCTGAACAGGATATCTTGCTCTAACTGACTAATATGGCAGTCAGTTATGGAATGAATTCAAATTGGAGATTTCTCAGATCCCTTCCCTGAAAAGATGATGGCTGAAATTGGCAATTGCCAATGTTCCTGCAGGGGGCATTCTAATACATTATTTATACTTTTCCTGTATGATAAAAGAAAGCTATGCAGATTTCTGGTTTATAAATTAAAGCCATGCAGATTTCTGGTTTAAACCAGAAATTTAAACTCAACATTACTTCTTTTTTTTTTTACAAAGTGTAAATTAGTAAGAAGAAAAAACCCTGAGAATTTTAAATCTTTCAATAAAAGTAATTTAAGTCTACAAACCACACAATCAAAGCCCAGATATTGAAATTCTGTTAGCAGTATTGGACTATTTTTAGATTTTGTCCAGAAAAAACTCAACTCTGTGACTTTTTGGATTATAGATATATCCCTAGTAAGACTGAGTTTATCAAAGGTAAGAAAATAAATGAATACTTAGTACATCTGTGGAACCTACAGAAGATTATTGTTAAAATGCAAAAGATTATGGTTAATTTACTTTAATTTAGTAGAATGTCTATGCTTAAAATGAGATTTAAAAATACCTATTGAATCAGGATATAGCTGAAAAGCAAAGGAATGAAATTAAATTCAATAAAGTCAGACTATATGGGACTGCAGTAATTTTTTATTGGAGTTACAAATTGATGGTAATGGCTGTTCTTAGACAAATAAGCAGATCAATGTTGGATGATGCACCTTTACAACTTGAAATAAGAAAAATCTTTAAATCATTCTAAATACTAGAGAAATATGGCTGATATTTGCTTAAGAAAATATTCAGTACCATTAATAAATGCATACCCCAATCTACTGGCAGATAATTTCACAGTCTTTTAATATTCCCCAGTAGCTTTATTCATCTAAGCCAAGTAACAGTCTGTTCTGTAATGCTGTAAAACAAATGCAAAAAAATAAAGTATAACCCATAACTGTTGTTCCTTGATCCTGAAGAGGCATTTGAATGAGTCAACTTAAAGTTTGTCTTCTGCATTTTACAGTGGATACACATCTTCTGGTACCTAGAAGCTCACAAGAGCTTCTTTTATGGAATTGGGCTCCTATATAACAAGCATGCTCATGTGTATCTGCAAAAAAAAAAAAAACACTGAAGCCTTTAGTTCTTATAGAAGAACATGCCAAAAATGTCAGTCATTCATTATCTTGCTTTACATAGCCATCATTTACATGTGAATAAAATTATTGACTGCAGGAAATTACCAGTATATTTATAGCTTTGATATTAAAAGGGAATGTAATAAAAAGGAGTAATATAGGCCAACAACACTTAAGGAAAAAAAAAAAACAAATATTTTCCAGAGAACCAGACGTTTATAAATTAATTGGACTATATCAGACATTTTGGAAGTCTCCAGTACTTAAAGATACAGATTCCATCTCGGTTTGAAGTGGTTTAAGGTATCCAGTTTCTCAGAAATTATAAATATTTACTAAACTAAGTTGTTTTTAGAGGATTGCAATAAAAAATATAAGGATTTGCTAAGGGAAAAGGTATTTTGATGTAAACAATTCTTAGAGGCAATTTTTTTCCATTTTGTGGTTCCATTTTGCACTAGATCTGCACCTGGCTAATTTATATAGTCCCAAGTAAACTGAAATTAAATCTCCTTTCATACTTCTTTACAAATTGTGCATTATTACACGAGGAAACTTACACTGGATTAAAACTTACACTGACCAGAAACACTGGATGTGGCAGCTCTGCTGTATAATGTGATTATAAAATTATCACATAATATTTTTATGGTAGATTGGTGTTTGCAAATGATTAGGAAATGAAACTGGACAATCAGTGCCTTTCATATTTACTGGAAGGGTTTCTATGAAATAACAGAAGTTAGCGATACCTTCAGAAAATCTTCTGACAACTCACAAGGAGTCCTAAAACTATCCTTGGGCTAACAGATTTTTTCCTACTGCTAAAATTTCTAATGATTTGGCAAAAATTGAGCCAGATGTCCTGTTGGATGTCCTGCACTACAAATTCCAATCTTGAATTGACAGTCAGGCTCAGGGAGGGTTCTGCTGTGAAGAACACCAGGAGGAGCCTTTGAATTAAACAGCTAACTGCAAGTGGATAACACTTCTGCTTGCATTTGTAATACACCAGGCCAGGAGCCTGAAACAGAAACTGGATAGAGAAAAACAAAACCCAACTTGTTTTTCAAAAAAAAGTCAGCTCTTTGGAGAGGGTTATGAACTTATTAGTTATTTTCTTTCACTGTGATTCCTAGAGAAATACCTATTAGTTAAGTGACAAAGGTGGACTTTTTTCAGCAAACACAATCACTACCACAGAGATCTAAGATCACTAAATTCTTGTGAGAAAAAAGCATTCCTGAAATCGAGAATTACATTGCATCAGACAAACTACTAGCCAGTCTCAGTCATAATTTGCTTTGCTATAATGTCACAATGGGTGCAGCTAAAAAGAATCAAAACCATTTTCATGTATAAAGATAGGAATTGTACATGAGGAACCACCTCTTTTCAACTGGCCTTCTCATACAAACTCTTTACATACAATTATAAACCTTATTTTAAAGCTGCAGTCCTTGCTGGTTTCAAGTATCACTGCTCTTTCTCATGATGTTTTAGCTTCATTCCTGCTGAAACACATTTAGCAGGATGGAGTGCTGCTGCTTTTGTTTTATGCACAGATGAGAAACTATCTTTTCTAAGGCCACTTAGACACACCTGGAAAATTGGGTATCTGTACTTTGAATGCAAGAATAGCATGGTTGTGAGCCATGAAATCAATACCAGACACTAGATCATAAATTTTTTGCTCCTGCTTTATTCCAAAAGACACACATTTACCTGGCTGGTGAGTAAAGACTTCTATGGGCTGCATTTGGAGCCTGCTCTATGGCATGTAACACGGAGCACAGTTTTAGAGGATCATCATAACTGGGTCTAAAGGAGGATACAACAGAGTGTCTTTGTTAACTGCAGCTCTCGCAGGACAGGACTTCGCTGTCTCCACTAGAGTAACAGTTTTCCATGTCTAAAGTATTAGTGTGTAACTTTGTATCTCAGAAGTTGGAACAATTGCTGAGTTGTTTGGGAAAGATGAAATGATGCCAGTGCTTTCGTTTTGTGAGTTTTGTTCTAGACCTGTGTGCTAGAACTCTATGCAGCTAGGAATTAGGAAGACTGAAGTTATTTTTCCTGGGCCTTATCATATGATACATTTAGTTTTAAGACAGATATTATAAATGAGTGGCAGCAAAACTTGTCAAAATTAAGAGAGCAAATAATACCTATCACTCATGGCTAGTCAGCTGTTCATTTAAAAAGTAGGACCATATTTGAACTGCAAGGATTGAGAGGTATAAATTATCCCTGGCTTACTTCTGTCTAGAACAACTACATTTAGCAGAGCTTGCAAGACAAGTGCAGGAGATCTAGCATATAACTAATGCAGAGAAGGTAGAGATGCATTTTAATTAAAGATTAAAACACATGGAAGTGTTTTTGGCAGTGTGTGGTTTTGACAGCTCTGCAAAAGTGGCTACTGCTTCCAAATTCCACTTAATTTTGCTATTTATCTGTCTATAGAAACCACAGTATAATGCAACACTGCATAACTTCACTGGGAACTGAACACAATGGACTAATTGCTAAATGCGTGTGAGAAGAGGTCTAAAACTAAAAGATTGTCTACAGACATTTGACTTGAACTGTTTCGTATTTCTACTTTATGTTTCTTTAGCAAATGTGAAGTTACCTTAGGGAAAAAAATTCAGGAAGAATAGCCCAAAATAGTTTTTTAAGCTAAAACATCAAACAAGTGATGTCTGATGGACCTCATAGCACATATACAGAATAACTCATTTACAACTATCAAGGTGTTCAGACTACTGAGATGAAAAATGTTTTATCTACTTGTAAAAAGTTTAAATAATGATGAGAGAAGTATCTGTATCATATATCACTGTCTAAGGTGCCTCAGATTTTGCAACTCTTATAAAATAAATTAAAGAAATCCATCACCTCGTCTATGATGAGAAAACTGGTATGAAGAGTGAAAGAATGAACAGAGAGGTTAAAAGGGCCTGTCTGAGAAAAAAGAAAGGGAAGGGCAGACTTCTGTCTCATGGGATTGGTTTTTTTTTTTTGCCCCAAGAGGATCACCACAGACTATGTAGCTTGGAAACCTGATTAAAGCAACTGCTACTTCCCTCTTATACCCTATTCCTTCCTATTTTGAGGTCCTTTGCCCAGAAATTAAAGTCTAGTGCCTGTCTATGATTTTGTGCACAATTCATTGGTGCACCCAAACTGATGAATACAGAAGGGCTCTAAGGGCCTCAGCTAGAGTTAGTCATCTTACTGCTTTTGGTTTAGAGAAGTTTGTTGGAAACAAGATTTTCTCTTTTTTTTTGTTTTTTAATGTCCCAGAGAATGTGATTTAGGCAAATGTTAAATTTTTTTATATTAACTGATCTCAAAATTACCCCAAACTATTTAACAGGCATGATTGCTCCCACATGCTTGAGACACCTGACTGGAGCATAAGGAATTTCCTTTTGAAGGTTGTCATTCCTCTCTAGGGAGTCAAAGAGTGAGGACTCAATTAAAATAGGCACCTCACTTGGCCAAAGTCAGGTTAAATAAAACCTACCCATGACTGTTGAGACACAGGGCAGTGAATCCATTAAAAGATTCACAAAAACCAATAAAGCCAGCAGGTCTGGTTAAATTTAATCACATAACATAAGTTTTCATGGTTAATTTTAAAGGCAAAACTGTTCAGTACCTTGTAGAACCATTACTTGGTTTACACCTAAATCATACATAAAAATGTAAGTACATGAATATTTATATGCTGAAGAAAGATCAGGTCATAAAGGCTTACAAGGAGAAGTGCTGGAGCCCAGCTGTCAGAAACTCCTGCTGAGCTAACCATCTGTCTGTAATCACACATCTATCAGTTTTCTATCTGTAATTACATGTCTGTCAATGGCCTCCTCATCTCAAATGCAGACTTCAAAGAGTTCAAGATTTTTCCTGAAAATCTGACCTTTCCTCTGCTTCCCCCAGCTCTGTGCACCTTGATTAGTTCTGCTTTTTTTCTACTTGGAACGATTATGGCATCTTACAAATGGAGAAATCCATATATATTCTAAGGATTCAGGATGCCAAGACAGCATTTTTTACTAAGGTGACATGGCCCAAAGGGAATCTCCCTTCTGCTTGCAAACAAACTTCTATGAAAGCAATTCTCTGTATACCTAATGACAGATTTTAAGCATTTGTTTAGGGGTTTTGTTGCATTTTACTAGTACTTTATAGGCTCTCAGATTCACATTAGTCAGAAATGTGAAGGTACTAAACTGATGCAACACAAAGATGAACTTGTGTGTATGGTAGTGAGTAATTAATGTAATATATACCATTCTAGTGCTGGCAGGGGTTTATATGATTAATATTAAAGGAAACCACTGAAGATAATATAATAAAATCCAACCTAGGCTGGTGTATTTTTACTTAAACTACATACTGTTTGGAGACAAGATATTCCAGAGGAGTTTTCTTTTTCACCTGGTTATCTCCAGCTTGCTCAGTCAGAGTAGGTGGTGTCTTTTCAGTATGTCCTTAATACAGCTGCCAGGGCTACTGAAAAAATCTGAGTTTGCAGCACTTACCAGGTTTTCTCATGCTCTTGCCCAGCAGTAAGGATGTGATCTCAGGACTCAGTTTCACATCTCCCAGAGAGCTCCTGCTGGCTTGTCCAACACCTCATGGCTTTTTAAAAGAAACTGAAATAAACTATATTTCCTAATTATTTGTACAGGATTCACACTGAGAAATCTCATTTCTGTGCCCACCACTTGGATTCATTGTATCTTCCAAGAAACACAAAAAATGTCCTACTTTCCTTTGATCTAGATCCACATCATTCATTAGCTTCAAACTTTTTCAATGTCCTCCACATGGATGTAGCCCATTCATCAAGTGTCTGCAAACATTAATCTCTTCTTCAAGGAGTACCTTCAGCTTGAATTCCTCCTTCTTGTTAGGACTCCCCCTAACACTTCCAAGAGACACTTCAACATCTAAATAATGTGTTGAAAACTAAAAGAACTGAGGAAATAAGGGGTGGGGAGGAAAATAAAGAAAAATCTTGAAATGTTCAATAATACTAGTTAAGCATAGAAGAGCATTTAGAAGAGAAGCATAAGAAGCAGAGTGAAAACTAGGATGGTAGAGTATTTTATTTAGAAAAAAAAAAAGCTGGAGGAAGTACATATCAGGGCTTTATTGTGTGGTAATATGCTGAAAAATAACTTTGTTAAAAAGTTGCAAAGGATTAATTCATTCTTTGAACTGTACAACTTTATAGTGCTGCTTAGGAGATATGGGATACAAGTTTATGTTGCGTATAAATTGAAAAGATTCCTGTCCTTTTCCTCATTGATTCTCTCAAAAGAGAGATGGGAGGTGAGAGATAATATCATTCTATTCTTTACTTGGAGCTTCTCTTCAGCAATTTGAACAAGGAGGTACACATGCTTATTCCAAGTGACTTCTTCATCTACCCCATAGACAGGATAAAAATGCTTTTTAGAGCTAGGCACTGTAAAGTCAGCCTGTGGGTTGAAATCACTTTTGCTTCATGTAGGAGGGACACTATATGCTCCATATCTGAATAATAATGTTGTTGTTTTGTAATGAAGCTACAAAACATATTTCTGGTATAGGTGCAGAAGGAAAAAAAAAAACCAAAAAAAACAGAGGGAAAGATTGGTAAAAGCACTTCATAGAAGTATTGTAGCAGGACCTTTCGGTTCCTAGAATACACCTCCATCCTCTTAGGATCTCTGTCTTCTAGGATCTGAGGCTCAAGTAATGTTACACAAAATGTTGCACAATAATGTTACAGAAAATTATAGAGACAAGTAAAATATCAGCTCTAAGAAATTATTATTTTTTTTAAGAACACAGTAAACCAAATACTGATGATGCTATGTTTTCAATCTCTCTGAGAGTGGGACTGTCTGGCCTAATTATTGATTTAGATAATGAACGCATCATTTTACACGTGTACATGGTCAGGAACTGCCAAATTACAAACTTGCTGTCACTGTCACAGAACAGAGGTTATTTTCCTTATTTCCTGTCTAGCACTACACCTCTTTGTCACACTACCAAACTAATTGCCCTGACCCCAGATTGTTGCTTTAGGTTTGAGTTACATCAAACTTTTTAAATCAAGTTATTAACTGGAATGCTCTTGATGGAATACATTTGTCTGGGTGTAGGGGATTCACCACATCTACATTTAGCCACCTAGGAGTTGTGTTGAGTCCAATCTCATCCTTAACACTTTCTCTCTGGTGAGTGGAGAGAAAGAAGCCCCCTAAGGTAATAGTGTAAGGTGGGCCAGATACACTGCCTTCAGGAGGTACTCATGCTTGCGCATTGACTGTAAAAGGATGCTTCTAATGCCTCTACAGCCAGGTGCAGTTCTGAAATGGCTGAAGTTAGGCATGCTAAATACCATCAACCTCTGCATGGTAGTTGAAATTCATTACTGCTGCTCACTGCAGGGAGATTCACCTCACGTATTGCAGTTTTGCCTTATGGTAATTGCCCCTTTGGACCCCACTCCTCCTATCCAGAAGAGAAACAAACAGACAAAACCCTCAGAAGTGCCTGGGTAGCAGCATGAATAAAGAGGTATTCAGAATGTAAAGTGCTCTGCACAAGTACTCTTTGCAGTATTCACTCATCTCTGCTGCTATGTGTGCATAAACTGACTAAACTGAGTCAATAAACTTCTGCATTATGTTTTAACATCCCTCACACCTGAAAGGTAGGGCTATCTCTGAGGAGTAAAACCAGCTAAAATTCCGTCTTTGTTTTTGGATTTTAACACAGAGAGAATTGCCAGCAAATGTATTGGTTTGTGATGTAAACACTTGGGCTGAAACATATATTTCATTTTGCTGCAGTATGCTCATCAGGTAGTAATAGCTGTTTATCAGTGTTGCACTGTGCTACACACAACTCTGTGACTGGACCAGAAAGTCTTCACAGCTGTCTTCCAGTCCACAGTCACACATCACAGAAAAAATTGATCTAAGCACGAAAAAGATCTTAAGAGAAAGCAACTGAAAATATGTGTGTGCCTGTTTGCAAAAGTGTGCTTATTTGCAAAAGTGTGTTTTAATGTATTTGTGTTGCTATTCCTTTGACATTAAATCAAATGGCTAATATTTGTTAAGCCAGCCTGTGTTTTTGTCACAAATGGAAGAAAAATGCAAACTACATAAAAAATGAGACAGATAATTTTAATTTTTATTTTTATGTCTACCAGAAGAAATGTGCTTTGTCACTTACAAAATACACTGTAGTTCAATTTAGTTTGGAGGAGAAAGCATTATTTTATAGAAGACTGGAGGAAGATGACCATGGTCCAAAAAGCATGATTTTTTTTTTAAATTGGCCAGTTTATTAAAACAGTTTATTTTTCTGAACCTTGATGATCTCAGGTCTGCTTGGCATGTCACCTCATTCTTTGCTCTTTCAGTGTATAAACCTCAAAGGTTTTAAATAAGTTAGTTCAAATACTCTATAATCAAACAGTTGGGTAGAGAAAAATGAGCTGAAGTGCTCTGTAAGCTATGCTCTTCTTGGAGCAGCTGATTTAATATCTGCAGCTGCTTCTAACAAAGAGAAAACCGGTCTCCTTTGTAATTCCATTTTATTGTATGTCAAACCACAACTGCAAATATTTTTTTTAAGTAATCAAGTGCAATCTGATATGCCTGAGCAGCAGCACTTTATTGACATTTTATCAGCCAGAGTTCCTTTGAAGGGATACTGGTGACCAAGGAAATTTGCCAGTTCAAAATGGCTGTAGTTGTTCACTTATTTAATCATGTACTAAAACAATGCGTGTAATTGTATTGCCAGTTGGTATTAACAATTTTTTTTTTTTGCTGTACATTTCTTCCTACTTTATTGATGGTTCTTTTCTATCTTAGATTAGAAATAGGACATGAAGGGAAATCTTACTTGCATGGATCAACAAATTTAAAAACATAAGTTGCCTGTTTGCTTTATTGAACATAGTAAATCTACCTGACAGATACATCTTCCTTGCCTTTATGTGTTTGTGCTGACAGCCTTTTCCAGCCTCAGTCTCTCAGAGCCATCGTATTATGTTGCATGTAGGTCGTCACGGGCTTTTGCAAAAGGTTCCAGACAGCAATGGACATTATGTTTTCACTTTCCCCTGTGATTTGATGGTTATACTGTAGAGTTACTATTGTGAACATAACAAGGGTAAAAGTGTGTTTTTTATCTAGAACTTGGAACTATTGAGATATTTGAAAGAAAAATCCAACCACACCAAATGCATTCAGAACCCTCCAAAGCACATTTCAGGTAACCTTGCCTCCAGCACAGCTATCTAAGCTTCTTCTCTGCATTTTAATAGAATCAGAATCATTAAAGTTGTAAAAGACCATTAAGATCATTAAGTCCTACCCTCATCTTAACATTACCATCAAGTTCACCATAAACCATGTCCTCAGGTTCCATAGCCACACATTTTTTAATACCTCCAGTGGTGGTGTCTCTACAACTTCTTTGGGCAGTCTGTTTCAATGCTTTTCAACCATTTCCACAAAAAATTTTCTTCATTCTTGATCTAAACTTTTCCTGGCTCATCTTGGGGCCATTTATTCTGGTGCTGTCACTTATTATATGGGAGAAGAGACCAACCAGCCAACCAACCCCCGCCCGTCTATATCCTCCTTTCAGGAAGTTGTAGAAAGTGATAAGGTCTCCTCTGAGCCTCCTTTTTCTCCAGGCTAAGCACCCCGAGTTCCCTCAGCTCCTCTTCACAAAACTTGTGCTCCAGACCCTTCACCATCTCCATTGCCCTTCTCTGAACTCACTGCTCAATGACCTCCCTGTAGTGAGTGGCCAAAAGTGAACTGGTAGTCAAGGTATGGCCATGGTAGTGCTAAATACAGGGACACAGTCACTTCCCTGGCCCTGCTGGCCACACTATACAAACCAGGATGCCAGTGGCCTTCTTGGCCACCCAGGCACCTTGGCCACCTGGCCACACACATTTCAAGTCACATTCCCCAGCATTTCAGAGGAAGGAGAAAGAGTCCATCACAATGTACTTCTGTCACTGGAAAGTGATAGCAGTATCTGAGGGATTTACAGGGAAGAAAATAATTTCCTTGTGCAGAGTAGCTGTTTGTGTGTGGTGGAGGTTACAGAGAAGCAGGGTAAGCAGACATTGAATCACCAAAACAGGGAGAATTAAACGGGCTGTTAACAAGCCTGTCTGGAGAATATGCAAGCTGGTGTGGGGAAGACCTCTGGGAGTATTTTTTTTTTTTTTTTTGGAAGGTTTTAATGTGAAGAGTTACTGATATGTCATGGCTTTACAGAAGGACATCTAAAGACAAAGATGACAAAGATGGCTTAAATACAGAGCTGGAACAAATTCTGACTTCAGGGAAATGAAAAAACCTCTAACAAGAGAGGTTAAAAAATTCAAAACTTGTGGAAGCACTAGTGTAGATTGCCCTGAAAAGTGTGAATTCCCGTTGTTGAAAAAAAAAACAGGTTAGACTACATCTGGTACTGATGAGACAAGTCTATCTGATGCCGCTGTGCAGAATGATTATTTTTATTATTTTTTTATAAATAACTGCACAGTGATAAAGAGTCCTGGATGTAGGGCTGGTTTTGTTTTGGATCTATTTCAATCATGTCTTCATAATGGAAGAAGTCACTTAAAGTTTTTGTTGTACTTAATGTAAAAATATTTCTTATTCTAGAGCTAACAAGGTTTGATTTTAAGAACACATAAATAAACAAGATAATTTTGCAACTTTACAAAGGCTCACAGTTCAAGAGGTTGCCCACTCTTAAGAAAAAAATTGTACTTTTTACCAACTTTTGTTCATATCCTCTTTTAAGTATGCTATGATCTACCATCATATTACTTTGGAAGACACATGAGTAAGAAAACAGGCAAGATGTTTTTCTTCTTTTTTTCTGGTATTGCTTCATTTTGGGCCTATCTAGAGAATAGCATTCACATCATAAATGTCTAGAACTCTGTTCAGTGTTGGGAAAATGGGAAGAATTAGTTCACTGTTCAAATTCATTCTGAAAGTCCATTCTGTGTGTTTAATTGTTCATGTTCATGACTGTCCAAAATCTGTATGTGATTTCAATCCACTGCTTCTGAGTGGTGCTCATTGCTGAATTTTGAAGCCTGTACAAAGAAAACAGAGTAGGCTGTCAATTCTTGTTATGATTCATGTCATTCTAGCTGATTAATTCAGTGAAACATGGCATAATCACACTAGGCTAGACACATGTCAGCAAAACAACATTTGGGAAAAATACAGGACAGCCCCAGCTTTACCCTGTTTTGGGGGGGTTTGTTTTTGAAGGGGGCTGGGTGAGCTTTCCTAGGAAATAGGAAGATAATTAGCTGCATCACTCTCTCCAGACTGATAATTTTAGTGAAAAATATTTGTTTCTTACATATAGCAAATTTTCTTTTAGCTAAATTTACCTTTTTTCTCAAGGTAGGTACACAGCACTCCTTTTCCTAAAGCAAATTTTGAACAGGGATGAATCAAAGAGACTTCAGGAGCCTGACAGGTTCTTTTTCAACATTCATCTTTCCTTCCTTTCCCCAGCTCACACAAGAAGGATGTCAAAGGTGACAGCTATTGGAATTTTACAATTAGATGCTTGCAATATGTGGCCACCTCTTTCATTTCCAAGGTAGAAAATGACCATTTTGTTCCAAATTTCAGGGTTCAAAGGAAAATGGTGTTGGAGAATATTGCTGATGTCTGTTGGTTGAAGTCTAACATTAAAGGTCAAAAAAATCCAGTCCAGAACCTACAGATACTTAATTTTCCCATATAAAATGATGCAGAAATTGCAGGTTATTTGTTGGTTTATTCTGTATTAAGATCTATAATAACCATGTTTGTCCTCATTTTCCTATCTCCTCTACTTTTAAACTTAGTTTTAAAATGTGACCTTTTAAAAATATCAAACACGAAAAACCCGTGTTGTTCCTAGTGCTTAGTGCTTTGCTATGTAAGAACTTTACAACATTTGACTGTCTTGTGCCCTGTGTACAGCACAAACAGTAGACAAACTGTGGCATGCAGCCATTAACATATTCAGGGAACTTTGATTATGAAGCACTGCAGTGGTCAACAATGCAATGTCCTTATGGAAATCAGTGACAAGTAGCATCCCTCAGGGGTCTGTGTGAGGATCAGCACTGTTTAATGTCTCCATCACTGACACAGACAAAAAAATTGAGCACACCCTGAGCAAATTTGCAGATGACACAAAACTCTGTGGTGTACTTGATGGATGCCATTCAGAGAGACCTGGACATGCTGGAGGAGCAGGCCCATGTGAACCTCATGAGGTCCAACACAGCACAGTGTAAGGTGCTGTACCTAGGTCAGGAAAACCCCTGGTGTTAATAAGCTGCAGGATGAAGGAACTGAGAGCAGCCCTGCTGAGAAGGACTCAGGGCTCCTAGTGGATGAGAAGCCTCATACATGAGTCATGAATTCACACTCGCAACCCAGAAAGCCAAATGTGCCCTGGGTTGCATCCAGAGATACATGGCTGATAGGATGACAGAGGTGATTCTGCCCCTCTGTTCTGCTCTGCTCTGCTCTGCTTTGATCTGCTCTGGTGAGACTCCACCTGGAGTCCTGCGTGCAGCTCTGGGGACCCCAGCAGAGAAAATGTGTGGACCTATTGGAGTGGGTCCAAACAAGGCCACCAAGTTGATTAGAGGGTTGGAGAACCTCTCCTATGAGGAAAAGCAGTGGAAATTCAGGCTGTTTAGTCTGGAGAAGAGACAGCCCCAGGGAGACTTTCAGTTCTTAAAGGGAATTTATAAGAAAGATGAGGACAAACTTTTTAGAAGGGCTTGTTGCAGTAGGACAAGTGCTACTCATTTTAAACAAAAAGGGAGTCAATTTAGACTAGATATGAGAATTTACGGTTTTTTTACAATGAGTATGTTGAAACACTGGAACAGGTTGCCCAGAGGGGTGGTGGATGCCCCATGCCTGGGAAAATTCAAGGTCAGGTTGGAAGGGTCTCTTAGCAACCTGATCTAGTCTAAGATGTCCCTGCTGATTGCAATGGGAATTTGATGAGATGACCTTTAAATGTCCTTTCCAATCCAAATTATTCTATGACTGACTCTCTGATTCTCTGAATGATTCTCTGAATGAATCCTCCTTATCTTTTTGGTACTATACTAAAGCCATGCTTTATTTCTTCCAGAGTTTTGTTTAAGCAGGTATGTTCTCCTTGTTTGAGCAAATAACATTTTTCTGAACATGTTTCTGATCATTTTTGTGACTACTTCTTTGCAGGTAACTTTCTGGAGGTAGATGCAGTCACAAAGAATGATTTACAAGGTCCTTGATAATTACTAAAATTTAAGTTACTGGTGGAAAACCGATGAGATCAGAAGATTTATTTTTCCTGGGATGTCTTCTTAGTATACCATGGATACTGAGATATTTCTCTGAGCCCCTGGATTGTTTTACTTCTGCTTACATCTCAGTAGTAGAATTCTGAGGTTGAATTGTTACTTTTTCCAAATATAATATTATTTAAGAAAAAAAAAATACATCTGGGTAACGTTTTCAAAAGAACATCAGTCACTTCAGAATTTGAGAGGAAGTATACCAAAGACTCGAGAGACATATGGGATACAATTCTCATTAGCACTTAAATGGACAGATATTTAACTTCTGTGCCTTCAAAAATATTGCATTAGTTTCACTTTCAGGAGGTCAAGGGGAAGAGGCAAAAGTGAACTAGAACATTGTATTTGCATATTTACCTACACAGTGTTCCCTGTCCATGGATTCAAGTATTTTCTGTTTAGACTTCCTAAGGGATCCTAGGTGAACCTGTAGTTTAGGTACTCATGAAGTAGAAGTTTCCAACTAAACTCTTCAGTGACCTCTCCTTTCAAAATTTAGTCTCTGACTTCAGTAATTATTTGCACTAAATTTAATCTCAGAGTTAAACAAATATTTTAATCCTGTGAAGACAAATTCTAGTTTACCTGTACATCTTGGCCAGTTTCAGAGGCATATCTGTTTTAACAATTAATTTCAGGGACAGCTTGTAGGCTCCAAGTTTGGTCAAATTTTGACATATGCCATATTGGTTTTGCATGGCCTGGTTTATGGTAGTGGGAGACCACAGAAGTGGCTTCTGTGAGAAGCTGCCCAAAGCTTCCACCATATCCAGCGGAGCCAATCCAAATGGCTCCAAAGATGGATGGGCTGCTGGCCAAGGCTGGGCTAATTAGAAATGGTGGTAATGTAGAACATTCTTATCTATTTAGGAACATTCTTAAATATGTTATCACAGAGGTGTTCCCAGCATTTCTAACCCCACTACCAAAACCAGGCCGTTCAAAACCAATACACATGCTAAGAATACAATTTAGCTTTGTGAAAGAAAAAGTTACAGAGCTGAAACTTTGCTCTGTTAGGTTTTAGTAGCTTTTAAAGACTAGCAGTAGAACACCATAGATTTAAAAAATTCCACACATTTCAAATACTGATTTAGCTAATTAGCTAAATTAGCTAATTTTCAAACCTTATACCATCTGAAAAGCAGTTCTTGTACTTCCTGCTGAGGTGTTTGGCATTGAGGCAGTGATTCTTTCTTACCATCAATGCAAACAGGAAAAACAGCAAATTAAGTTTTAGTGCATTACAATAAAAGTAATAAAGGAAAAAAGGGATTCATTTCTGAGGGGATTTTTTTAAATAAATAGAGCAGGAAGGATGATCTTCATTTAAACCAAAATGGAATCAGGCTGCTGACACTAAAAATAGAAAAGGTCAAATGGAATTTTTTTAAGTTTGAAAGAAAGCTGGCAAGTGAGGGAGATTTTGGAATGCTGCATCCTCTAGATAGGAAGTTACAAATGCCTGTATCCTTAAATAAAAGATAGAACTGAAGTTAATGTAACTAAAGAAGAATGCAACAAAGAACAGGATAAAGTAAAGTATTCTTTAAACAGAGGATGTAAAAACAGACATGCAACAAACAAGAAACTTAAAATATACAAGTCTAACAATGGATGAATTAGCTGAAGTACAGAAGGTGAAATTAAGATATTTAACAAACAGGTAAAAGGCATAAACTGGTGAAAGTAACAAGAGTGAAATATTAAGTGCATAATATCAGGTTATTCTCACCAGTCATCCAGCTCAGAGAGTAACAATGACTGTGATGCAGGAGGGAGACACAAGGGGGGCAAGGGAGCCAACAGGACAAAAAGCATGGTAATATCTGCAGAGCTTATTTATGTCCATGTAGATTGTGTAGGAAAGGTTACAGTGCAGAGACTGGAGTTTTGTAACCCTCCTAGACCAACTAATTAGCAACTGATAAGAGAAAAGGCAGCCATTGAAGTAGCTCTAAGCAATACAAAGAGGACCAATGAAGGACTCACAGGAGAGGAGGAATAACATTTTTAATTAAAGACCCTTTTTGCAGCAAGACTGGAAGTTTCACAGAATCACAGAATAACTTGGGTTGGAAGATATGCTTGAAAGATATGCTACCCTCTTCAATAGCATTTCATTAAACTGAGGGCATATCTAAAAATAAAATCAAAACCTGTAATCTAAAAGAGCAAAATGTATGCATGTAGTATGAAGATTGTTTACTGGCATCATATTATAATCTCAAGGTGATTGAATAATATGAATCCAAAGAGATTTTTGAACAGTCACACAAAGAGCCTGACTGACCCTACCCTGCAAAATCACCGTATTTAAACAGTAAATGAGAATATTAGAAATTTAAAGAGAGCAAAAAGTGAAAGTTGTGTTCAGGTAAGGAAAACCTTAGAGTATGTAAGATTGGGCAAGTTAAGCCATAATAAATCAAGTCAGTTAATATTTTGAGAAATAGCTAGTTGAGTGGATAATAACTAAGACTACAAACTTTCTCAAATATATCAGAAGCAGAAAGCCTGTCAGACCCTGCCAAATAGGTGATCACAATTTAAAATAAGCATTGAGAAAGATACAGCCATGGTAAAGTTGCTAAATGAGTTATTGTATTGATATTCATCACAAAGAGCCTTAGGGAGAATCCACAGAGCCTTTCTTCAGAAGGGAAGAATTTGAGGCACTGTATCAAATTGATGTGTCAGCAGAAGTTTCAAACAAATCTATCCAATAAACAGGAACAAATCACCAGAACCAGATGTTGCAGAACTATGAGATGTACTATTTAGCTATGTCATCACTTAAGTTCCCCCAACAACAAACTAAATTAAAGGAACAAAAGCCGGCCAATATGTTTCAATTTTTAAATTAGTTTTAGTAAAATTTTAACAAATGTTCCTTCAGCACCAGAAAAAGGGCATGAAAAGATTGAATTAAAATATATTAGAAGCTATCAGAAGAGACTTCGACAAAGCTTTTGTAGAAAAATCACACCTCTTCTGGCCACTGAAGATTTTGCCAGACTCTATTTTAGAAAAGCTCTGATGGCTTGCACAGTTAGTGAACTTCCAAAAAGCCTTGAGAGTACTCCTCAACAGAAATTATTGTAAATGCCATTGGAGGAAGCTAATTCCATGAATTAAAAATGTAATTAGCAGTTAGGGGATATAGGTATAAGTAAACAGTCTTCACTATCTGCAGTCTCTACAGAGTTGTAACACAAGGAGGAAAAAATAATGTTCTTGGGATATTTCTTGGTAAAGTAACTATGGACGAAGATGGGTACTGAAAATAAAAATCTGGGATTCATTTTGGTTAGTTCTCTGAAGATATTGGTTCTGTGCCTAAGATGTCTCAAAAAATCAACACACCCATAGAAACCTCTTGGGAAATTAGGCAAGAATAAAGTGGGAGAACATTATGCTACTATGTTATCATTCTGTGCCAAAAAAATATGAATACAGTTTACTGCTCTGGGAAGTCTTCTCTAAATATTTATGACATAACTAGAAGAGGCACAGGGATACAATATTGATAATCAGAGTATGGAAAGACTTCTATTCATGGAGTCATTGCTCAGATGGGGACTTTTAGACTGAGTGAAGAGCAATTTATGTAGAGTGGAGTAGAAATTCAGAGGGGAGTGGAAGGAGAGGATACATAGGAACAGTAATTTTCTCATTTACACCTATCCTAAGAATAAAGAATCACCAGACAAAACTCTCAGACAGCAGATTTAAAACAAACAAGAGGAATATAAAGCACATCATTACATCGCACAGCTCATTGTCCAAGGATGCCTAAAGTACCAAAAGTCTAGAAGGTTTCAAAAAGCCCCTACAGACAAACTATGATGAAAATACCACATATGTCTCAGGAATTTCAAATCCCCAGATTTCCAAAAGCAATACTCCCATTATTTTCCACAGTCCACACCTTTGGCTATATGTTTTGTGAGACCATTGATTAACCCAATGTCCTTATGTATTTCTGAGGGATCTCCACACACCAGCATGTATACTGAGGTACATATTCTTTCTTGCCTTCTGTCTTTCAAGTGACACTTTCTCACTAGAGGAATTCTGTGTAGCTTATAAATCCACAAGTGGGTCTATGTACTATCTTGGTGGAAACAGAGAAAGTACTCCAAAATTATTGGCTCCATTTGCAAAAAGAAAATTGATGCTACCATTATAAGTTTATCTTATAAATTCTTTGGAGCAATGGTTGCTTTCTTTCAATTTTCCCTTCTTCCATGTAAGTGGAAAGAAGGCACCGAAATAATTCTTCAAGGTTCAGAGGAGATGTCGCTGCTCTTTCTCCTCCCAGGTAGCTGTGGGGAGAACTCTTATGGGTGGAGACCTCCAGGCCATAGAACTGTGTCTTCCTGTGCCATGGCCATACTGCTCAATGACTTCAGAGATTGCCACACAAGCAGAAACATATGGAGACAAATCTAAAAGCAGACACTCCTGAGTATTAGGTTCTGTAAACCTAACATGAGCTTTCCTTCTTTTAACCAACCAAATCTGCCTCCATGGGAGTATATTTTTCTGTTTTACATTTGGTCTCCTTTAGCTGGCTGAACTCCCCCTAATTAAGCCAACTCATTGGAGGGCCAGCATCTTACAGCTTCTGAGACATCCATGGCCAGAAAGTCATGTGTCTTTTCTGCTTGCTCTGACCTTAAAATGAGAGGAGAAGGATTAAAAACAAGCAAATTACTCCCCTAAGAGAGAAGGAAGAAAATCCAGCTGCTGGCAGGCACAGAGCAGCAGCAGGGCAGGAGTGTGCTCCCCCTACCTTCGCCTGGGCCCCTGTGTGGGCGCTCAGGATGCTCCCCAGGGAGCTGGTAGGGACACCACAGCTCAGGAGAACAAGCTCACTGACTCTCCCACAGGGCTGTGGTGATGTTATGGGAATGACCATTGTCTTAGGTGACGGTGATTTTTATCACTGTGGCAAGACACAGCAGAGAGAAACCATAAACACCCAGCACTGAGAACAGGTGAAATTACAGGTTTTGTATTGCCACTTCTGCAAATATGTTAGAGAAGGTATTTCTAGCTACCTCCACACAAAGAAAAATCAAAATATATACTCAATAATTTTGATTTAAATATATCTTTTTTGATTTTCTTGTTTAAGGAAGCAATGATAAATCTACAAGACAAATTCTACGAGACTTTGCCAGTACTATCATCTGGGAATATACATATTTGAGTATGAATCCAACCTTAATTTTTTCTGCCAAATAGGCATTTGGTACTGTTCTTGTAATCAGTTCTTCCAGAAAGACATACACAGGAAAAAAACTAATCATATTTAGATGCACCTGCTTCCATGACTGATGACTTTGTTCCATTGTTTTATCTCTACACTTATCTTTATTGCAGCAATGAAATAATTCTTGCAGAACAAAGTAAATTCTTGAATTGACTAAATATTTACAGTACATAAAACCACTGAGAAATTTACCTGCCGATTATCCCAATCACATACTTCAATACTTCTTTAGATACAACAGGCAAAGATAAATAGAATATAGCTTTTAATTCAAATAAGACATCCAGTGTTTCAAACTCTTTCAAAACTGTATTTCTTCTCCAGCAACAACATGCTTTTGTGCCAACTCCTAAATAACCATAAATTTCTTTTCATATAAACCTTAATACTTGGCCAAGATGCTGTTGGCTTCTACCTTTGAGCAGAAATGGAAAAACTGCACACTGAGCAAAATGGAAAAAGAGATCACAGCAAGCCCAATGTTGCATTTTGCATTTAATGTGAAGGAAGCCTTGTTTTCATGGTGTTGCAGTTTCCAGTGTTTTTAATCTTAAAGTGGCTGATCAATTTAAGGTAAGTGGCAGGCATTTGGCCTAGTTCCCAGGCTCTGCTTTCCTCCCAGAAAAGAAAGGATTCAGTCAGACACACAGACAAGGGGCATCATCAGTGGCTCTCACATTCCAAGCATTTTAGCACAGATTAAGTTGGAATGGTTTTACTGTTTACTGAAATCTCCTAGGTGTTGCATTTTATCCCCCTCTGGCTGTGGTTATCCAGGTTGAGCTTCTCAGGTCAGGACCTCCATAATCAAAATGGCTTGTAGAGCCTTGAAGGGAAATACAAAGTACAGGTCAAGACTCCTTATTAAAATGCAATTTCAGCAGCTTATTGCAAAATGTTAAGTCCCCAGACAACAGGTAATTTAGCAGTGAACTTTTTTCCTAAAGCTTGCAGCAAGGCAAGGGCTGTTTTACATGCATTCCAGAGGAAAAAGCGAAGATAATCTTCTTAAGAAGGACAAAACCTCAGCACTTTGTGAGTCTGGAAATAGCCAGAAGATAATTAAGTGTTATTTTTAGATTTTTTTCCCCCTTTTAGGTGCAATAAATTGCAGATTTCAGTGTCTAATAACAAATTAAAATTTGGCTTTATTATGTAATTGTGAAAATTTATTTGGTTGTTGTAAGAGCTCCTGTCTACAATAAATAACATTGAATAACTATATATAAGTTTTATGTTTTAATATAGTCACCCCTTTTTCAGATACTCAGGCTCAGATTTTTAGAGATATTAGGGTGATAAATTAGCTCAGTCTTCCTGGAATTGCATATGCACAAAGGACACTATGTGGAGAGTTCTCACTATCCATGCTTCTAGGAGTTATCAGATGTTTGCCTGTTTGCAGTTCCTGGAACAGAGGTATAAATGTAAGGCTGCTTTCTTGTTGATGCTTTAGAAAAAAAAATCCTCAGCTTTTCATCTTTTTTTTTTTTTCAATTAGCTATGGCTTTAAAATAAATTGATTGCCAGATTGAAATGGACAGTATTTCCTCCTAAAAGTGAACTAGTAGTTCTGAAAATTTAAGCAGAATAGGAACATTAAAAATTTAGGTGGCTACACTTCTTTTTATACAAGTGAAGACATTTCTCAGATATACTCCAGCCAATTTGTAAACAGTTTCCCTTGAAAATGTCAGCCTTTCCACAGGTCAGGTTTTAATGATCCCTAATTATACATTTGAAGATATCCTGTTCCTTGAACCACTTATTGAAGACTGATGTTCTAGATGTATGCATGAGCATGCATATGCATGTCAGTGATTTAACTGGACTGAACTGACCCTGCTGGTGCCTCTGTAATTCCAGTTGCACAGCAACACTGAGAGGTATCAACACATTGCAGCCAGGTGCCAGTGCCCTACTGGGAAGCATCATTGCATAGTCAAAGCTTCCATCATTTATGCCTTTTTTTCCCAGGTTCAATCTTTAAAAAGCAAGGAGTAAATTCAATGGGAATTTTGCTTGTTTGATCAAGCAAGTTAAATTATGAGAGAATATGCTCAGAGTTTTTCGATTGGAGATAAAAGAACAGTGGTGCAGTGGGAGTTGATGAAAGCTCAGATAGCCATGGAGAGCAAGGCAATGCCAAGGACAGTGAGGAGCCATGTACAGTCCACACACAGAGTGAGAGGCAGGGAAGGAGTTAACTGCAGCCCCAAGGGGGGGCAGGAAGCTGACCAGCTGTGTGCAATTGCAGCTGCTGCTATAAAAAGGCTTTGCCTTAGCGGACAGGGAGTCACAGTTGAAGGGAAGGAAATTCTTCTTGTGAACTTACAGTTTTAAGGGGAAGGAAGTGGATTCTTGATGATTGGCTACCTGGAATTTGTAAGCTCTTGCTACTGTGTGATGGATAGACTGAGTTTATCCACTTGGTCAACAGCTCTTGTTTGCTGTTAGTGCTGTCTAACCAATGTGTGTCTTAAGCCTTCCTCAATGTTCCCATTTGCCACAAAATTGTTGAAAATTGTAAAATGCTGTATCTCATACGGAATTTTTGTCCACTGCTGTTCAGAAGCCTAATGCTGACCCTTCTGCAAGGAGAGATGGTTTTATTATGGGACCATTTCTATGAGGTCTTTGAAATAGGACCAGGTCTGGGTAGGCTGGGAGGGGGTGTAAAATGCTAACTGGGTAAGTTTGTAGCAACACTCTCCCAGAACAAGGTTACCCTGATAGAGGGTTCAGCTGTAAAGGGAAGGAAGCATCTTCCTGACAATCCTTGAGGAAATGACTTAACCCTCAAGGGGAAGAGAACAGAGGAAAAAGACTGCTTTATATAGCCCAATAAATACTTTCATGCATACAGGGATGTTAAAAAAGCAGTTTTGGACTTGATATTGATTTATTCCACATGTTGCTGTCCTGTTCCTCCTCACAGTATTCATATGAATTTTCCTGTGAGGGATAACCTTTCCTGAACATGTCCTAGTAATACAAATGGATCAATTTTTTAAAACCAAGTAACATAGATTTGTATGTTACCAGTATCTCTAGGTGAGATTTTTCCATCTTCGTTTCTAAGGTGGAGGCATATATGGAGGTCAAGCAAAACAACCACCATAGGTAAACAAAAAAAAAAAATTGAACCCTGATGCTGCAGTTCAGTTCAGCTGCTGAAACACTGCAGGTATGGCATGTGGCACACAAGCCTCTTAGCCATTCTTGGACAGCAGCTTTCTTCTGCTGGCTCTACAGGCTGGCTGGCTCTTACTTTCCCTTTGGCTGGTCTATGGGAAACAGAGAGGGTTTTATTAACCAGGGTTGCACTCCTTGGGAATGGTTTGTAGCTTGCCAAACTAATCACAGCAAAGTGTCACAAGATTAGATTTGTCCTGGCTGACTAATTCAGACTCTTGTGAGACAGCAGGAAAAAAAGTAGTAGAATAGGACAAAGAAGATCTAAATAGGAATTAGGGCTGGTTGTGCTGCAGGGTGCAAAAGAAATGGCAAATCCAATTCCTGTTTGTATTTGAGATCCTCTGATACCTGTAGAGGAGAATATAATGGAGTTCAGCACAAATGAGGTGCTGAAGTTTGCCTCCCAAATTGCTGAGATTTTAAGTGGTTGTGTTAGAGACAGCTTTCCCAGGGAGAGCTAAAGAAGTCTTAGTTCCTTTCTCTTTCACCACATATGATTGCCCAGCAGGTATTGTACCCCTGGTGTCACACACAGTGGTCATGGCTGATGCTGCCTGCAGCAAAGCACAGTGCAATGGTAAAACTGACTCCAGCTGGTGGTGTGCAGGAGAAATGCAGATTTCATGGGCACCATGAACCACGTGTGGCATGCTGGCCATTACAGCAGCTGACTGGCAGTTTTGCTTCCTTCCTCTTCTAGCCCAGATCATCAGATCATTCAGACACATTCAAAAGAAGTTTTTGAAGAAGGCTTCTGTGTTTGTTTGCTCAGGGTTTATGTACAAAGAGCTCTGCTATGTCTAGATGACTTTATGATGACCCATGTATAGTACCTGCATGTAACTAAGATGTAATGGAGTAGAAGACATGGATCATCAGTGAAACTGCTACACATCCCACATGAATACTCTTTACCTACACCATGCATAAAGTATGAATTATTGTATTTTCTTAATTTAATTTAGTTCAATCATTACTCTAACTCTGGGCATAAAAAGACCTCTTCTAATTAAACTTGTTCCTGTCCAAATTGCAAGAATATGAGGAAAAATTGCATTGCCTTTAATTCAGATCCTATTTTGACACAAATGAATATTCAACTGTGGACCTCCTTGAGAACCTAATATTCCTGTATTATGGAATAAATAATTACACTTAATAAATGAGGCAGGAGGGGAGATGTAAACTCTCTTTAAATGGTTTATTTATGCTGATGTGTTTTATTATTTATTAATCTACCCAAGCAACCTATGCTGAGATATCAGGCTGTCTTGCAGACTTCATCTGAAGTCATAGGCTTGGTGAATGATATAAACAAAGCAAATATTAGGTCTGACATATGTCTTAATGGTTTGGTTGACAGAACAGCAGCCAAAAGACCTTAAAGTAATTCCTAGTTAGGTAATGTATTATTATTTATTTCTCACAAGAACATTATTATGATTATAGAGGAGACTTAACATTTGAGTTATACAGCCCAGACAGTCATTTGAAGAAAGTAAAAAAATGGGATTGCTATTGCTAATAACTGAGCTAATCTCCCAAGATGCTGGCATGACAGGTAGAAACTTTGGAGTTCATCCAAAATTTGCAACTGGAAAATCCTATGAAAAATCCCTTTTTTCCTGTGAGCAATAAGAGCAATAGGAGCAATGCTGTATGGATAGCACCATTAAATGAGAAGGTCACTTATATATTTTCCCAACTTCTGTATTGTTTCAAACTAGTATGTGGAAACTCCCTCAAAGATAAAATGGAATAAAATATATTGTGTTTGAAATCCATTACCCCTGCACTTGTTTAATAACCTATACCAAATATTTTAGTAAATGCACTCACTCTCACAAAGTCTCTGTATTAAGTCACAAATAATTATACCCATATGTACACCTGCCTTTTAGAGGACAGGTTCCTCTTATAGGCAGTTTTCCTTTGTTTTAAGGCTGTATAGCCTGACACTTCTTATGCTTCAGGTGACAATGCACATTTTCATAGGAATCCATAAATTGTATTACTAAGACTGCTTTTAGAAATATATATCGACTTTCTGAATATATAGTAGCTAATTTTTCAAAAATTAAAGGTTTCCTGTCGGAAAAGGTTTTCAATCAACAGCTGGAAATCCTTGAAATGTTCAGAATTTAGAAACTACATTCTAAAATTTTAATTAAAATTTTAAGCTAAGCCAAAATTAGCTTAGCTAATTCATTCAATGAAGAATTTCCAAACAATTTTTTAAGCCATCAAAAACATGACAACGAATTTCTCTAGAGTATTCAGAAAATCTTTGGTAGATCTCACCACTGCTTGTAGGTCCTGGGGCTTTATAATTATTATTTATTTATATTTCTTTTGTTTGTTTGCTTTTTTTCTTCCAGATGAGTTTTAACATTTTCCAGGCTTCTAGTTTAATGCAAAATCAGAGAGGGGAGAAAGGGAAAAAAAGTACTGTGACATCTATTTGATAGATGATCTAATAAGACAAATCTCACTTTTTCAATAATTCTATTAAATTGATCCAAATAAACCTGTATGTAGTTTAATTGACATAAGCTTGAAAATTCACAAAGGATTGAGTCACTATGAAGTGCCATAAAGTGACCTTCTTAATTTTTTTTTACATACCATTTTAATAATATTTCCTTACTGTTTGTGCAGCATGGAATGTCACCTTTATGTTCATAGTTCTTGGAAGAAGGCAGATAGCTTCTCATTTGTTCCCACATTTATCTAAAATAAATTACAGGTGCAGCCAATGGTATCTGGTCCTTCCTTCCCTTCCTTTCCCTCTTTCCCTTTTTTCCCTCTGTTCTGGGATTTTTTTTTCCTTCCTTCTCTTTGGCCCTCCTCTAATAATAGCAAAATTCATGAAAATTAGCATTTTCAAAGTTTTTTTGTTAATAACATGATTTGTAAAAAAATTCAATATAATTTATTCATAATTTTTCCTGCCTTAACATTGCAGATTTTTACAATGCACTCAAGAGCTTTTTAGTAAAAAAACTGCATCATAAATGAAAGTTTCAAAATTGTCATGTGTTGTTTCTCCTGTAAGTGACATTTTATTGGTTTTTTGAAAAAGAATCATCTGTTATGCACTTTTGGGATTTATCTGGCAGGATAATCTTGGTCAGACAGTCTTTAAAGAAAATGGAGGAAAAAACCCAGTCAAGAAACAATGGACAATATAGAGATGAACAAAATCTTCAGTTCATAAATGCAAGTTGAAAGCTTTTGGTTCAGCTTGTTAGAATAAAGATCCAAATAACCTCCATGTGGGTGTGTACCTTAATCTTGTGCAATGCAAATAATTGATTCTCAGACTCCTTGTGTATCTATTAAAAAAAAAAAAAAAAATTAAAAAGATGTTTCAGTGGAAGTTGAAATGTAGTTGAACACAAGGTATTAAATTCAACACAGGCTGAGTGATACTGTGATGCAGGTAGTGAGAGTAAAAAGATGTGGCTTGTAGATCAAACAAAGTCCCTGTGCCCCCTTCAGTTCCTAAAGCCTGTAATTAAAGCATGTAAAAGCCCAGTTTTGTACTAATGAAAACAGAGAAGAGTCAGAACACAGGATAGTGTTCTCAATCAACACTTGGCAAAAAAATAACGTTATTGTGAACCTGTTTTAACTAAATTTCATAGGATTAATGGTCAAGACATCTAGTTCTCCCTAATTCAAAAGATAATAGTATATCTCCTTTAGCTTTGCCCCAACAGTGAAGAAAAAGGCAGAGAAGTCACCACTGAAATATCTTTCAGCACCATAGCTGGCAGCCTCATGTTTCAGTTTTATCCTAACCTAATTGAAGACTGAGAGCATGTCAATGTGTATAAATTATACAAATAAAGCCAAATTGAGAAGTCAGGTAAAATATTTCATATGAATGTCAGAGTAGAAAATTCTAGAATAGTACTATAACAAAGGCACAAAGACTAATAATCTTCAGACATTTTATCCTGGAAGATGTTCTGGGCAATCAAAAAAAAATCAGCTGATATAACTCTCTGGAGTGGGTACCCTTAAGAAATTAAGTTGTGAAAAAGTTGAGATTTAAACAGTATAAACAATATACTCTTCAGAGTACAAGTCATATCCAGAATCCTAAAAACTACTTCAGTGCTGTTATTGGATGTTAAAAAAATGATCAAAGAAGGGATTTGGAACAACATGTCTATATGGCCTCACCAGAATCTGAAGGAAACTGCAAAGTGCAAGTAAACATTGTATAACCTGACAGGATCTAGGGAGGTTATAAATCCATAGATAAAAAACAACGTGAGAGATGTAATTTATGTGGTTTTCAAGAAGTTTTGATAATAAATTAATAAGGAAGTCCAGTAATCGTGGATCATTGGGCAAACGGCTTGTTTTTATCATTTTTTTTAAATGATAAAATCAAAGTGATAATGAACAGGTGCTCTTTGGGATGATAACTGGAGAGATTTCCCAGTTGCTGCTGTGGGCATGGTGTTGTTAGATACAATTAGAGCTCATGCCTTGAAAGAGGAAGTTTTATTTTGAAAAGACATTATATGCAAAGTTGAACACCAACTGGAAGAATAGATGTAATTGCTTATTAAAAGCATAGTAGCTTTCAAAAGGTTCTGATAACACCTGAAAAAGGAAATAAAATAATCTTCATTTTCCTAGCTGTTTTCTTCATTAGAACAAGATAAAAATGAACAAATATTGTAGGGAACAGCAATTCCTGCAGCACGTTCTCTAGGAGTTCTTCTACCATGGCTAAAGATGTTTGAATACTGGAGAATACAACCTTTTTTTGATAAAGATATGAGAAATAATATTTTAAAAACAGATTTTTTTTTCTCATTATAAACTTAGACTTTTTTCAAAGGAAGATACAGAATTGCAATAAAATGCATCATTATTTCTTGTCAGCAGCTAATGTTAGCAATGGTCATTTGTCTGTATAGTGGTATTAAATGCAATTCTGTCTTAGCTCATTACAGGTTGGAGCAAATCTTACCTGCTGTTCAAGATACAGAACAAAAAACCTGGAAATTGTATGCTCAGTTCTGCTAAGGTGTCCTCTGTGTATTAACTTACCTTTACAGTCCTCTACTACAAAGTGAAATGATGGATAACACCGAGGATAAATAGTCTCAGGTACACACAGAGCTTGTAAAGGTGAATAGTACTTTAATCCTAAAGAAAATAAAAAGTTTAAAGGTACCTGACCGAAATATTGAGAGTTCTCAGGAAAATCACAGAAACTCACAACTCATCCATCTGCTGTCCTCAGCTGTGCAACGGAAGACAAAAAAAAAAGAGAGAGAGAAATGCAAAAGCAGTGCTTTTCCAAGAAATAAAAGGAAATGTTTCCTTCAACAGTATGCAGTCAGACTGAAATTCAGTAGGTATTTGAAGGAGGTATTTGAAGACTGCAGTTAGATTTTGTGAAAGGTTTGTTCATTAGTTGTTTGTTCATTAATATTGTAGCTTTACAAGTCAACCCTATGATAAGAGTGCACAAACTTTCCACCTCAGGGCATAGGCACTCAAGATTAAAACTCCCTGCCCACATAGTTTTTGAAAAGTAGAGCATCATTTTGGTTGGAAAAGACCTCTAAGAATCATGAAGTCCAACTGTTATCTAGCACCACCATGTTTACCGTTAAACTATGTCCATAAAAGCCACATCCAACACCTCCAGAGACGGTGATTCAACCACCTTCCCTGGCAGCCTGTTCCAATGCCTAACTACCCATTCAGTGAAAAAAATCTTTCCTGATTTCTAACCTAACCCGTTCCAGTACAACTCGGGACCATTTCCCCTCATCTTGTCACTTGTTACCTGGGAGAAGAGGCCAACCCTCATCTGGCTGCAATGTCCTTTCAGGCAGCTATAGAGAGTGATAAACTTTCCCTTAGTCTCCTTTTCTCCAGGCTAAACTCCAGCTCCCTCTGCCATTCTACATAGGACTTGTGCTCCAGACCCTGGAGGTATCTTCAGCACAGCAGTGTTCTCTAGGCTGCAACCACAATTTTAAGAGAGAGAAGAAAGCTATATTCTCAATTTAAACAACAAAGAACAGTAAAACATAGCCCTGACATGTTTTAGCTGACAGAAGCTCTGTCCCTTACTCAAACCACAGCAGCATTTATCTGTAGAGGAATTTATATCCTATAAATATGCCAGTATCCCATACTTGGATTGTGTGAGAGCAGGAAAATCTCAAGATGTCATTGGCTGCCCAAAGGAATGAGAATCCTTTTGCAGGTTCTACAGTCCTAGGTTAATGAGCTATCAGCATGAAAATACATTAGGAAGTCATTCATCCTCATGAGAGAAGATCCAGAATTCTTTTGGATGTCCATAAGAGTGACAGCAGAAGCACAAGGGGAAGGATCTGTTTAGTGAGTCCTAGCTGAGTATTTGTTCTGGGTACTGACAGCAGGGCTAAGAGTTAGGACAAATATACATTCTGCATTAGCAGATCTAATGGAACTTTGGAACTGAGCCAAAACTATGCTGTGCCATCTGAAAGACAGAGAACATCAGGATTTTGATTTCATCATTTGGCTGGTCTCAAACAGATCTACGTAGTTCCCACAAAAAGTGTTTTCTTGACTCCAAGACTACATAGCCACCAAATTTCCAAGCCTATTTGAAAACCACAGAGATACATGAACTTCTTAAACAAAATTAATTATATTTTAATGTGTTTGAAAGCATTAGCCATCCTAGAGATAAGGGGAACTCATACTGCCCATGTTGTAGTTCAACTGTTATAAAACAACATAGAGATCCTTAGACAGTAGACTTGCTCTTCTTAGGCATTGTACACATATTTTTTTCAGAGCTGCTGAAATCTAGAAATAAGCAATCTATTATTGCAGCCCTGTTCCATGTTGAGAAAGACATATTCATGTAGTTCTGCATACAGCACCAGGAAACACAGGTTGAAGAGTTGGGGTAAAGAATAAATATATTGTTTCAAGCTCATGAAACTCATTTAAGACAAGAACACTTTGCTCTCAGATCATTACTAGCAAGCAAATCAGGCAATGCAGAGGGAATTTGCAGTGAAAAGGATCACTTTCAATCTATATTTCATGGTTCTCTTTAAGGAGGGGTCCCCTCTTTTCTTTTATTTTGAAATCAGTGTCTTTCATAGCAGTCATTGTGCTCCCTGTCCTCCCCACTGAAATGACAGGATGGGTTTCAGTTTATCCCAGTGGGAGCCCAGCAGCCTGGAAGCCAAGTGGTGGGATATCTTTGTAACTTCTTGGCAATTCTGATCTAGTCAAAAGTTCTCCAGCAGGTTAGAAAGATGGATTCAACAACTGCAGGACCAAACCGAAAAATATTGACCAAATTAACCCCTTGGTGTAAGCTATTTATTGTGCAATGGCATGAAAAACCCAAGAATTAATCTGGTACCTGGTGTCTAGCAGTTCTGGCTTGAAAGAATTCTCACCTGCTTTTCAGAGGTACCCACAGCCCATTCTGACTAATGTGGGAGAGTATGCTATACTACCCACCACTCCCCAAAAAACTAGTTAGTGATTAATTGTAGATTTTCCCACAGCATAAGGGGCCTTTAAAAATGCTTTCTAAGGCACTTTTTTGAATCCTTTAACATTTATCAAACGTGTAAAAAACTTATTTGGAAAAAAAACCAACAGAACATGCAAGCTTGGTTGTTTAGCTTCTCTGTTAGTTGAAAAAAGTGAGCAGAAACCCAAAATGATATACCATTAGTAAAGTCTCTAGCTCTGTACACGTATTATGCCCTTGGGAGGGGATGAAGAAGGTGCCACATCCAAAACTTCACTTTTCCTCAAGCAGTGACCTGTTTTCTATATTTTATGACCGGGGAGGAGAGGGGGGGAATAGGTATGCCCTAAGTCAAATACACACCTGTGTTCTGCTGCAGCTTTGTGTCATTCCCTCTGAGACATGACCACGTCTTTCATTGTGCTTATGTTTGTCAACAGTTTCTGAATTCACAGGCTTAACATCTTTTAGGCTTCAAGATAGGTTTTTTATAATCTACTGGAGCTACTGTGGAAAAGGGACGCCTGTTACAAATGAGTAACAAAAGCTGTAGAAGGATATTGGTTTAAGTATTTATTAAAACTAGTGCATTACAACTAAAGCATTTATCGCTTCTTAACGTACTGAATATTGTACATTTACTAATAACTGAATAATTTTTAAATTCCTTTCCCCACCACACCTTACAAATGCTAAGCTTTACTTGGGATATCAATTTAATTGTTAAGCAAGAATGGAGTTTTTCTCACTTCCCCAGTATTTCCTCTTTATTTATTTGTGCACTGAAGTAATCATTCCGTTAACAGAAACAAATATGATTCCAGCAATTATGCTCATTATTCAGCTACTAGTCCAGAGCCAGAAGAGGGAGCCTGGAGAGCAATTCCTATTCTTCTGTTGGCCACTGGCTTCAAGGCTGGGTTCTTGGCGTTTGAGGGTATTTTTTTGTTTTGGTTTGGTTTTTTGTTTGTTTTTTTTTTCTGTACTGGTTTGATTTATCTTTTTTTAATAATTGTTCCACAATAGAGCTGCACATAGCAATGGGGATAATAACTTTCCTTGTCAAGTTTCTCTGATAAACAAAAAACCATCAAAGAGTAGAATGCAATGACCTTTGATCATTGGATTTGGAAAGGACATAAAGATGCCGTAGTGCAGAGTTCAGCTTTTTACTGTGGTTCTCAACTGTTCCACTTGTCATAATTCCACCTTATTTTGTATATGCTGGCAGGAAATAAAAAGAGTTTCTATTAATGATATTAATCTTCCCCAGTCTTGCCTCTGAACCCTTATTATAGTATGTGTTTTTTCTCTCTTTATTGCCCTTTTCCTTATTTGGCCACTTACAGAAATGACGAGGGGTCCTCCCCGGTGCCAGTTTTGCTAAGGTGTCCCTATCCTGTTTTATATGGGTTCCAGAGATCACTCTTGTAACAAGCACAGTTCTCCTGCAGTCCCCAACCATCGAGGGAAATTGCCTCAGCTCCTCTGGATTCCATTAGACACACACAAAGCCCTGAAGCTGTATTTGTGGCCCCAAAGCAACAGACCAGATATTATTTTGTGCAGTGGAAGACTGTTCCCTCTTCAGACACAAGTGTCTTTAGACTAGATGTGAAGTTCACTAAAATGAGTTTTCCCTGTATCTTGAGGCCATTAGGTCACCAATATCAATTAAACATGAAGAAGAGGGAAAGAGTCAGCTGACAATTCACAGAAATGAGATGTACTTTTGTAAGACCTGTCAGAAAAAAAGGACAAAGTCTTTCCTTTCACTCATTTCTTTTCATGAACAAATGCTGCAGGTTGCCTGGAGAGATCGTGGGGTTTCCACCCTTAGTGATATTCAGAAACCATCTGGACATGTCCTGGGCAACTGGCTCTAAGTCACCCCATTTGAGCAGGGGGCTTGGAGCAGATGACTTCCAAATATACCCACCAGGTTTGACCATTTTGTGACTCTTTGAATAATAGGCATAATTTCAATTTAATTGAAACTAAAAAGTAATTGCTTTTTTCTCAATTTATGCTGTTTTATGTTTATACTGTATTGAAAATATATTCAACTTTCTCTTGCTTTTTGTTGCATTTCTGCTTCCCTACTTCTTCATTTTCTTAGACAGATTCTCAGAATGCCACAAGAATGATTCTCTAACAATATTCTTGACGTAACTAAAATTGTAGAACATCTGGAAGTCCTTATTTTTTCTATACTGCAGCAGCATTTCAGGACCAGAAGGGCTGAGAAGGAGTCTGGCCCAACTATATAGCAAAACTCCCCTGGAAAATTGCTTCTTTCCCAAGCTGATCACAGGATGTGTTAACAGCTTCAACAGTAATTCAGATGCACAAGGAAACTGACCTTAAGGTTAAATAAAAGAGTTTTGCAGTTCCTAAGTTGCGCGTTTTAAATTACTACAATACTTTGAAATGTTACCAAATTTTGCAAGACTGCCTCTCGTCACCAACCATTACCCTGTAAATTGCACTAAAAAAATCCTGATTGAAGGACTTTGTTTTACTGGAAGTGTGACACTGACAAAAGCCTTGAATTATGAGCCCTGTGGTTTAAAGACTCTATTTAGATAAAGCCTGTTCCAACAAAAAATACCTACCAAAAAAGCAAATAATTCACACAATTATTCTTATTTTTTAAAGAAACTTTTTTAAAAAAATGAGTACAAATCAGAAGAGGTTCCCTTCTCATAGTAAATTGAGCCAACCTTTGAGCTGTACTCATTTCAACTCTTATTGCAGTCAGTGGCTCAACCTATAATGTAGTCAGTACAGATTTTGCCCATAGAGTGATATTCAGCTACCTTTTATGGCACACTTTGAGGCACAGTATTTTTGCTTGTTTTCTAACGTTAATCTCCCATTTATCGATAAAATGAACAAACACAAAAAGAATGGAGAGTCCTGACAGCCGTTTCTAAAGGTAGTTAGTGGAACTAGGAGCTAAAAGCAAACTTTTGATAAGAAACAAAATATGCTGATTTAAAAGAATGTTTAATATAATAGTATGTTTCCTGTAATTCACAATCCCCACTTCCTTGAGTCTAAAGTATTTCATTACCTTTTGCAATTGTCATTCTCCCTTCTGAAAGAAGATACCGTGTATCATTATTTCCCTTTAATTAAAATCAGAAGCAGTCCAGAATTGAGAGATTTCTGAAAGAGGAAGAGAACAGAACACTATTGAAGGCTTTGGTACGTGATCCAGAGGCTACCTCAAACAACCTAATTGTAGATATTAAGAAAAAATTTGGTTTTCAGGATTATAATCATGCATGCATCATTTCTTCAAGCTGTGTATTGCCAGCACTGAAGGTTTTTTCAGACTGAAGCCATTAGAAATATTTTGTTTGTGCCAAGATAATAAGAGGTCTTCTTACTTGTCTTTTAAATTTTTCAATGGTCTAAATTCTCTTTAATCTCCTAACCACAGTCTTAGTTCTGATGCCTCTAGTATTAGAGACTTAGGGTTCACAACCTGAGGATGTGGTTCCAAAACTAAACTGCTTAGGTTGATTTCCTGGTTTAAATCCTACCCCTGAAAAAATGAACTTGTTGCTTTTAACTACCACCACCCACTCCACTTGGGAGGGCACAGAGCATTCATGGGGTTTTTTGGTTAGTCACAATTCCCTCAAGGAAAGGCACATTCTCCTACACCAAAGAGGGCATGTATCTCACCTCCCTTTTTGATCAAAAAGATAGGTGTTAGGTTTAGAAAGACATAGATACTTAGAGCATGAGTCATCTGGCCTTAAAACAAGATGGTTAAAAGCAGTAGTGTGACTAATTCTCAGGAAGTGCCTAGCCCCAAGTGACTATGGAGGGAAAACAGCTTGTTCATTTGGATAGCTGTCTAAACATTAGACAGCTAGAATTCAGAAAGACGTCTCCACAGTGTCTTTCTGCTATGGGTGTCTCTGAGCACAGCAACATAAGCAGACAGCTCCTATCAGACAATAATCTGCAACTACAGGAAAGATTTTGGATGATTTTGCCTGATGAAACTGGTGTTTGTTACCATCATAGGGATTGACCAGCTCCTGAGTGTACAGCAAGCACAATTGCAGAACCATGGTAAATTCCTTGGTAGCTGGTGTATCTGCTGTGCTGGAACACATCTTAAAGATCCATTCTTGCTCCTTTATGCATCAAAACGCTTATTTAACTCATAATTATAGTTATTTATATTATATTTTCAAAACACAAATGGGGAAACTGATGTTTAGGGAAGACAAATTTGCATTTTTCTGCATTGGTTATTTTTATGCCTTTCCAAAACCTATTTTAATTAATTTGGACTGTCTTTTATTTCCAAGGCAACAAGAAAGATCTAGCCTCTGACTCAGCAGACTTCAACAGAGCTAGTGGGAACCTGGCTCTCCATATCCATTTTTTCTCATATGTTTACCCATGGATTCATCTTTTGCAGTTACAGGCTTTCAGATACTATTATACAGATCTGCAGTGATTGATATTGTTTCCTATCAGCAGTAATTTGCTCCTGAATGTCTAAGCTGGTAGAGATATACTGCAGGAGTCCTTATTAGTTTTCTTTTGCTGTCAAGTAGAATGCTTGAATTCAGAGTAACCTTGTTAATTTTGTTTAAAACTATAATTTTACAGATTCCTTGCAATGGATAAATTCAGCAACAACTCACATAAACCTAATATTTTTCAAGAACAATGTGCATTTTCCTTTCCACTAAAAGACTGAACAACTAAATAAAAATCTATTTTCAAATAACCACCTTGTAGCTTCATTTTAAGTTAGTACATAGGTTATTATCCAGCAGTCAAAAGGCAGTTGAGTGCTTAATCTGATATGTGCACCACTGACAGCTTATTTTGCTGAGTCAAATTTCTTGTTGTGTAGCTGATAAGCAATAACCACAGCTAGTGGTCTTGTTCCTATGTTGGTTTTTTTTGTGATGAAAAATTAAGGGTTGATTAAACATTGAACAGTGAGTCTGTTGCAGCACTCCTAAATTCCCATCTTTTTGATTTGTTCTTTTCGATGATGAGCACCAAAAATTTCATTGATGGATAATAAATTAAATTAGTCAGCAATGTTTGCCCTCACATCTCTTTCTTTAAGTGCATGAATAAGTTCCCAACCTATTATGGAGATACAAAACATGACTTTGGAAGATGGAGCCTCAAGTTAGACATCTAAATAATAGACTTGTTTTTTAAAATCTTTAGAGTTCTTGAAAGCCTCTGAGTTCCCAGCAGCTCCCCTGGAAGCTCTTGCAAACTGCTGGATGGACTTTTGAAAACCAGGCATCCCATTTGCATGCTTTTCTCCCTCAAACCTTAAGAGTTTTTTTAGAAAAGCTGTCACATCCCATACAAAAAGCTGTCGCTTTTAATGCATCCTGGTGTCTATAGATTTCCAGTCAAGTCTGTGCCTTCTTCCCTTAATATGGTGGTTTCTACTTGGGGAAAAAAAATTAAACATCATAAATGCAAACAGCCCTGTTAACTAATTATAGGTTAAGTCTGAAAAGGTACTGAGCCTCTTTTGGTGGTGCAAAAGGCTTGAACTTTCTTTGCCTTCAGTGAATGGTAGTTCAGCTCTTCCTTGCAGTCTGAGACTCCCCCTGAGCAGTTTTATGGCAGGCTGAACCCAAACTCTTCAAGAATGATCCCTTTTATTTTAGTGCACCATTGCTGGGCCCTATATAAAAAGCCTGTGACATACACAAGTGACCTTTCCTTTCCTCTACATTACTTGTCACCTTTACTTGTTTTTATACTGTAGCTTCTGATATGTATGGACAGCTTCTGTTTGGGGGATGACAATGTACTCCACGCCCAGGAAATCATGTACATAAGCTAGAGGAGTGGTAAAACAGCAGCAAGGGATCACCATGGCTGCAACAGAGGAGGGAATGGCTCTACCAGTAATACTTTTACTCCACAAGCCTAGTGTACCACAAAGTGGCAAAAGGGGGAGTGGGTGTGTGTGCGGAGGGGAGGAATGGTGCAGCACCATGTCTGTGGCCTCACTGCCTGCTTTGCCTTTGCCAGAAGATGGGGGTACAATGGCTCTGCTGGGCAGGCTGGTCCCAAGCCTGCAGGCCTCCAGTGTCTCTGTCCCTCCCCTTCCCTCCTGCAGTGGCAGCTGGATCTAGCTGAACTGGGCAGAGTCCTGTCCTAGCTCATCCCTTAGCCCTGCCACTCCCTTTTCTGTGGCAGGAATAACCCACTTACAGACCAAGTCGGCAAAATTTAGTTTTTCCTCCATTGTCTCTGCCTTGCACTAGTCTTTTTGCCTCCATTTTCCTATCCCTAAATTTCATATAATGTCTTTCCTGAGTTTAGCAGTTCTGCAGGGCTTCACAAGGTCTTTATAGAGTACATTGAGATTAGGTTTGAATGATCATTACCTGCCCCTCAAAACTCACTGTGTCTCTACCTAAAACTTCAAATCTATGAATTCTAAACTGTTTCCAAGTTCTTCAAGAGTTACAGTCATTTTTTATTTAATAACACTGAAGGAAAACATTGATCTTCTAACTGCTTTCTCAACTGTAATATGGCAATGCGGTCAGGGAATGCATCCTTCGCTGATGCAAAGCATTGTAATAAAATCATCTGTCATGTGATCCCAAACTTTTACACCATTTTGAGGACAGCAAACAAAATGATACATCATTTTCTAAGGAGACTGAAGCTGATAGAAGGAATCTTGTCTGAAACAATATTTTCTGTGGTGCCACATGACTTATTTTTTTTCCTTTAGGCATGAGTTCAAGAGAAAACCCAGTCCTAGGCAGCATGTTTGTATTTCAGCTACTGTGTGCTTATGCAATGCAATAAAAGAGGTGAAAAATGCAATAAGATTCTTATCTTGCAACAGAGTCCTTTGAATAATTAGTCTCTGATAAACAGTGGTTTAAAGTACTGGGAAACTACTCTATACAATAAATACAAGAACACCTTTAGCTTTTAACTGCAACTATCTGGTTTTCTCTGAATGGCAGGTGTTATGGCAAAGCTGTTACTCATAACCGTTAAGAGCTTTCAAGGACTGTGGAAACAATATGTAAACGCATACTTGGAAAGAAACCAGTCTAACTTCTGACTTCAGATAGACTTATGAGAAGTCTATTGTTCTTTGAAGAGTTTTTAAATTACTGTCCTAATGACTTTTGTGCTACATTACTACTGTACATTTCTGGAAACAGCTCTGTCCCCAAATGCAGAAACCTGAATTACTGAATTTGGTGTGCTTCAGTATAAGCAATAGGGGAGTGGGAATTTTTGGAACTGTGATTGCAAATCTGTGATTTGTACACTCGAATTCCTTGTAAGTTTTATTTTGAGGCATGAGTCTTTCCTGGAATGGAGCCATATATAAGAATAAACTGAAACATTCAGTCATAGAATTAGTATAGAGAGGTTCACTTTTGAACTGTCAAAGGGTAGAGCTGGTTGATGTTTTCACCTGTGACATGAAAACAGATCGGTGAAGCAGAGAGATTTAAAAATATTTCAATAGGAGTTACGCTAATAATGGACAGGCTGGATGAAGCAGGCTGTGCACACCTATCTCCTTTATTTGCTTCTGTTCTTGCCTTTGGTTTATTTTTTCTCTAAGTACTTAGAAAATATGTGCAGTAGATTACGACAAGGCAAAGCCTTTACAAAACAAAGAAGTACTACATTAACTATATTAGTTGGATGTTAGAAATCTCAAAAGCACATCTGAGCTGGTCAGTAGTGAAGAACCCCAGTAAGTTACTGGGTTCTGGGGGAAAGTTTCCACAGTCCTGTCCATGCCAGAAATCTGAGTTTACCTTCTGCAGAAAAGTGAGGCATAGAGAATAGGGAAAGGAAAAGAGAGAAGGAGCTGTACACACCCTGGTCTTGCCCTGACATGGGAGTATTGCAGCTCTCAGCCCAGAGGAGTCCAAGTATTCAGTACAATTTTGTTCATAACTTTGTCATTTATTAATTCTGATTTCAATATATATACATTATCACAAAATATGCAATTATGGAGCTTAATCATAAGGTAATTATTTTGCCTTTTAATCACATCTCTTTTGAATACCTGGTGAGGTTTTGTCAGCAATGTTAGATCTTGTCCAGGGAAAAATATTTGAGCTGTGTATATACATGTATGTGCACCTATATACACCCACGCTTGAAAGGTGATGCAATTTTCCATTAAAGTTCAGAATATTCTTAGCTAGGGAGAGGTAAATAATGGTTTTACTTACCTGTCATAAATAATGACAGTGATTAATGACAGTACTCTCTCGTGAAGGACCTTCAAAGTCTTCACACTGTGAAAGAGGGATAGGGGATTCATGTAAGCAGTGGCTGGGTTGGTGCACACACTGTTTCTTATTTGCTCAGCTTTATGTGCTAAAGGCAGAGGCAAGGCCAGGAACTTCAGCTGTGGGGGTTTAACCCCTAGTTCTAGGTATCAGACAATTTCCTTTATCTTGAAAGTCTTAATGGTAGAGTAGGGAGGTTAGAGTACTGTGCTTATTAACTACTGTCAGGGATCCAGGGATCTATAGAGATCTTTGTTCTGACCCTACTCCTTTTTTTTTTTTTTATTAACTGATGCCGTTATCTGGTTTCAGAAATCCCATGTTTACCTGCTTGATTGAGAAATTAGAAATGCAACATCCTGACATCAGTGTTGGCTTTTAATAACCACAGCACATTGTGTGCATCAGGCATGAAAACAAAAAGTAAATTTTCTAAAGCAGCTTCATGAAGGCCAGAAGAGACACTCAGAACAGACCATTCTATAACAGTGGTCATACAAATAGGGAATATTGGCAGCCATCCGTGTACATAATCTACTGGATAATTATATTTGATAGAAGCTTTCTGGTATGTGTGGATAATAAGCTCATGTATTTATGAATCTGGAATGTTCCTAAAATGAGTTAGTGCATGCTCAACATTAGTTTCCTAAGTTTTTTCACACTGCAATATTATATTACATTTACTAAATTCTATTTCAGCTTTAAGGGACACATTCCAGTGGACAAGCAAGAGGATTTATGGTAGGAACACTGATTTATTATAATAGAAGTTATGTGTGTAAATCTATGTGCAATGTCACATCATAACCTAGAGAATACTAGTAGAAGTGTTTTTATCTTGAAAACACAGCTGCCCGTATTTTCAAAGCCTAATTTGCCTTTAAACAGTAGACAGCAGTATTTTATACCCACTATGGTTATCAACATGACTTCCACATGCACTGCATTTTGTGCCTACTCTAGAAATATTGAGGTCTAACCAAATTTTTGCAGTATAATAAAATCAATAACAGTTACAATTTGGATTCAATGACACTGTATTTCTAAATCTCTGTTATGAAAAATATTAAAGAAATGTTTATCAGAAGCTATCAGTTCCTACCCTATGGCACCATGGTGATATGAATAATCCTCAACAGCCTCTATTCAATTAAAAAAGAGAATTATTTTTCAACATTGTATAGATTGAAGTGCTGATAAGGGCTTCACAGCTATAATATAGTAATTTTTTAGGCAATGTAACAAATGTAATGTAGAAAAATATATCTTTAATAGAGTTTCTAATGGAAAGTGCACGGCAATTTTAGATGAAAAGAGTCATTACTGGATACCCAACATGGGCAAATCATACTGGCTGGTATAATTTGTGGTCATTACTACTAACTTGGATTTTTCTTAAAGTTTTATCTTCTTTTTTATCCCACTTTTTAATCCGTTGAATTGTGTAAGGCAGACTATGTTTTTCCCTTTGGAAATCATTGCTATGTATTTACCAAGCAACTGGAGAAAACAGAGGTGGGTGCACTGATGTGACACCATAGACAGAATGAACACACAGCATTAAACACTTGCTATTAAATGCCAGAGAGCAGTTAGCTACAGGGTCTCCACATTCCCAGTGCTTTTCTAGAATACATAAAATTAAAAACCTTATTCTGTCATGGCTGCTGTTGAAGATTAAATGCTCTTATTGTGTCTGTACTCAGGAATGGTACCTTATCAGAAACATTTACAGCTAGATGGGAGACGATCCCAGAATGACCGAGTCCACCCCAGTTCTCTTGAGTAGAATTAGATAATTCCCAAAAGATATTTAACTCCTGCGGTTGCCCGACCCTTCACTAGAATACTTGTACTTAACTATATACTTGTCTTTAAGAGGTGTTTCTTAATGCCTAACATAGGTCAGTGCTGTAAATTAAGTCAATTGTTTCTGATATGGATCAGTAACCAGATCTGATAGTAACAGATCTGATAGTCAGGTTGGACGGGGCTTTGTACAACCTGGTCTAGTGGGAGGTGACCCCGCCCATGGCAGGGGAGGCTGCGACTAGATGGTCTTTAAAGTCCATTCCAACCCCTAAGCCTTCTATGATTCTGTGCCAGACCAGCATAAATCAATCAATGAGACAATGTAACCTTCAGATATTTCTTCCCAAGAAAACACTGCTGCCTGTCGCAGCTGCTGAGGGACAGCCACTCCTCATCCCCTTTATCACCTGACTGATAGGACATGATGCTGCTTCAGAGGTTTAGACTTCAGTGTCTTACCAGCTCCCAGCAGTTTCACACCATTCATTTCTTCTGCAGTCAAATGCTACATAGTTTCAACTTAATATTCATTACATTTATAGAGATCATATGTGGTCATATTTCTGTTTAAATTTTTTGGCTAAATATTCATTAATTTACAGTGGCACTATATTTGGTCAGGTTCCTTTCCCATACACCAGTTTTTTATAGCATGCTATGAAAAATGTTACTACATTTGTCATTAAACAGAAGCAAACAAGCCATTTCTCTCCAAAATAGGACAATATGATTGGCATGTTGGGGTTCTGGGTGAACTGGCAGTTTCCAGATCAAATTTACCTAGTTTTGAAGTGCAACACAAGAAAGGCTTATTGGCTATCCACCACACAAACACCATGTGGACTCTGGAGCAAGGTAGGTTCTTTCTGCATGACACAAGGAAGCCCACACTTGGAACCTGCTTAAGAACCTGGTCTATGCATTATCCGCATTCGAAGTACTCCCTTTCTGTGAAACACTGGCAGAAGAAAAATACATAAAATCTTCTTTTAGTCACTGTTACCAACAGATAAGACTATGTTTATTTGGCACCAAATCAGTTCAGTAAAGTCCTGTTTTCTGTGACCAACTTTCCTGATCATAGCTACATTCTAAACTAAATCATATTCTGAGTTATTTTTTAAGATGTGAGTGACTGAAAAGGTTTAGGATTAGGGCTTACAAATTGAACGGGGTGTTCTTTGAAAGCTTTCACAGACAACATCAGTTTTCACAGCAAAAACTCTGTCTCTGCTTCTTTTCTACACTGACTGGAAAGCAGAGATTAAGAGTAAGCATTCTGCAGATGGCACGAAGAAAGCAAGCATGCAATGAGTATATAGACACATATGTAAATACATTTACCTGAGCAGATGTAAAAGTCACTAAAACAAATAAAGCTGGAAGGAAGGGGGAAGAACATTGCCCATGCCACCTCACTTCCATAAAGAAGTGTAGAATATAACACCAATGAGGAACAACTGCAAATTAGGAAAAACACTTGGAAGCAAATAAAACACAGGTCCCTTCTCCACTACATCCCTCAATTTTTGACTATTGTCAGCTTCAGGGTGGCTGATATTTCTGCCCCAGTGAGCCTCCTTTCAAAAAATCCAAATGTTGAGGCCAAGACAGATACCCTTTCAGCTCTGGGCTGAAAGGAAGAGTGCTAGCAAGAGACCACAGATGGGAGATGGCATCAGCTCCTTGGGAGTTCCCCTCACGCTTCATGCTGCAGGATCCCAGGATGAACTGGCAGTGCCCCCATTTCAACAGACTCTGCTGGCTCGTTTCCCCACTGTCACTCCTGTTAGGGATTTGGATTACCTAGCAGCTTCCACAGTGGCACAGCCTGGCTGTCAGCCATGTGGCATAAAGCATGCCACCAGGACCCCACTGCCTTTGACACAGTCTGCAGCGCATATACTGTATCTACCTCTTTGCAAGATTGCAGGATCAGGACTGCAGATGAAGTTCCATCTTCTTGCTGTGCTCTTCCACGTTGTCCTGCAGTGTGATTTTCAGTGAATTTGTTCAATCCTCTGTCCTTCCATTTCCCTGGCTCTGACTGCAAGCTGTGTGGTGCAGACTGCCTTTCAGAATGAAGCTGCACAGTGTGGAGCCAGCCCAAGAGAAAACCCAGTTCTGAGCTAAAGCTTCAGGGAACAAGGCAAATACAGATAGCAAGCTGCTTTCTTCACACCAGGTATACATTCTGCACTTGATCATCCACTATAATCCCCAGAAGCCAATTTTCTGAAGACAGTAAATGAAATTCACTGGCTCTTGCTTTAAGGGCTAGATGGCAAAATATAAATGATGGATTTTCTCAGGTGCATTCCTAGGAGTGCACAGAGACTGTTGGAGCAAACAGGCTTTTGTTAGTTGTAAGCATGCTCTTCACATGGCAACTTTCTTGGCCACTTCTGCCACCAGTAATTACTAAAGCATATACAAGCAAATATGGGGAAATATGTGTATGCTTAAACCCTGACATTATGTTATAGTTCTTTGTACTAAGAAACAATAGCCCCACAGCATAGCTTATTACTGTAAAAACAGAAAGATACAATTTGTAAAACAAAATTATCTGCTATAAACAAAGGCTCTGATTGAAAGAAAAATAAATGAAACAATCATACTGTAATTGGCTTAGATGCCTTAATCACTGCCAATTATGCTGTGGCTTCTATGTTTTACATACATTAGACAGTACTTTCTCTCACTTAAATTAGTTAAAACATTGTGTGAATGTTAATGACTTAGTTAATGACTTATATGTTAGTAAATATGTTAGAGTTTTTATGTGTTCAACTAAGAAGTTATATATGAAAAATATTTTGATATTTCACATTGGAATTAATTCTTAGTGTCCAGTTATATCATTTTCTCATTATGCCTATGCTTCACTGAAAGTAGCTTTTAAATATGTAGTATATATTTCTAATCCGTTTTCACACAGCTATAGCAAGGCTAATGACAGGTGAGAATAATTATTTCCCAAGTTTGGTATTAAATGTCTAAAATATATTTTCAGGAATAATTTTCTATGCAGTATAATTATGACTTTTCTGTTTAGAGAATCTATTTCGGCTTGCTAAAGGGAACTTCTAAAAAGTAATAATTTATGCTACCATTTTAAAACAAATTCTAAATATTCAAATTCACAATAATTGACTGATGTGTCTCTACTACAACAATAGTTTGTCTCTCATCAGTTCTGATGTTTTCTTGAGGATAAATGCCTAGAAAAATGAGTTAAAACTATTTTAGCTGTGAATGAAGATATAAGTTAATAAACAAAACCCGACAATAACTCCCTAATAAAAGCAAACTATTTTTCAAAACCTTTATTAAAATCTGTTCTTTGAAAAGGAGGTTTCATGTTGTTCTGCAGAACACTTCTTATAAGATCAAACTGTGAATCCCCAGCAGAACCTCAGCTGTTTCAGAAACACAGATAAAATGCACAAAGCAAAACAATACATTGTGTCTCATCCCTTCTGAAAGTTTTGGTCTATTCATCACAATCCTTGGTATTGCCCACCACTACCAGCTTCTTTTAATGAACTGCTTTATACTCATTCTGGTAATTGCTTGTTATCCATTTCCACACCACTGGCTTATTCATTATTTCCAGCAAAACAGTACAGACCTCATTTTACGAAAGCAATTTGTATACAGCACATAACACAATTTCTTTTAATTTTAATGGAGTTTGATTGAAGTTTAATTCAAATTCAAATAATACAGTAGAATTTTCCTTTCTAAATTCATTTCAGTATAAATGGATTATCTCTTTCTTGATTGCTTTGAAATTATAGTGATTTAAAAATAAATTGGAATCAAAAATACTGAAATTGAAAAGTGTTGAAAAACATAATTTCACAAAGAAAAATTTGATGGAAAATCAGAAAACAGTGATGCAGAAAGAAATTTCTTCCTCTTCCAATACACATTCCCAAATTTTTGTATTTCTAGAACAAAAAAATTACTTTAGAATTACATAAATGTAGAAATAGCTACAAATGGTAGTCAGAATTCATTTCACAACAATATTTTATGAGCTTCTGAAAACATTAATTTCCAAAAATAGCTATAAATTTCCAAAAATTAAAATATTGTCAATTTTTAAAAGAAATAGGGGATTTCTGTATGGAAAAATTCACGTTGATAAAAAGTAAATATATACTTACTCTTCTAAAATACAAATGTTACAAGAAGCATGCTGCTTTCACAAACACAAAAGACTAAAACTTTTTAAAGGTTGTTATGAAAATATTTATTATCCACAGTGTGCTTTTTCTAATTTATAACTATTCTAAAATGCATATTGTTTAAACCACCTCCTTGATTTTGAACTTTAAAACAAAGGCAGTAGAATTTATATTTTCAAAGAACTCTAAAAATTCAGGTAAGTAATTTCATCCTCTGCAACAAATCGTTTTTAATATCATATGTTTTAGCTTGTGTTTATATTTAATCATGCTTGGAAATTTCTTCCTAAAAATCACTTAACTTGTGAAAATTGAGAAAATTGGTTTAGGTAATTTTAGAGATTTGTATAGCTTCTTTATACTTTGGGAGACAGAGTAGTTTGACTAATTCAGATGGGGAGAAAAAAAATAGTCAATTCTTTTTTGCTTAAAGCCCCTCAAAAAACTCTGAGGAGCATATAAAGCCACATTAACTATGTGGCACTTTTCTGTTATAAATTCATTCCGTTTGAAAGCATGAGCATATAATCTCCCATGGCAATCTCTCCTGACATCACCACACAGAAAGCTAGAACACTTTCAAAGGACAGAACAATTACACATGCTCCCAAAAAATACTGGGAGAATTTGACATGAGAAGGTGATCCTGCATTGACCACTGTTTAGCAGAATGACAAACCAGCACATTTGAGCACAGAGGTAAATGTCAGGATGCTGCAGAAATCTCTTTTCTACCTTCATCCTGAATGTGAGGCTGCATGTTTATCTGGCTAAAGGAGCCAGTGCCCCTCAGCCCCTCCTGGGGAACTGCACAGTTAACAGAGCCTGACGGGAGTTTAAAGACCCAGAGATCTTCAGGGGCAAGAAAAAACCTATTGCATGTGAAGTGAGAGAATTAATGCCTTTGGAACCTGGGGAGGGTGCTGTACCAAGCTTGTTACAGCTGCCTAAATATTAGAGAGAGGGATGGGGAAAGGAAAGGAAAGGAAAGGAAAGGAAAGGAAAGGAAAGGAAAGGAAAGGAAAGGAAAGGAAAGGAAAGGAAAGGAAAGGAAAGGAAAGGAAAGGAAAGGAAAGGAAAGGAAAGGAAAGGAAAGGAAAGGAAAGGAAAGGAAAAGGAAAGGAAAGGAAAGGAAAGGAAAGGAAAGGAAAGGAAAGGAAAAGGAAAGGAAAGGAAAGGAAAGGAAAGGAAAGGAAAGGAAAGGAAAGGAAAGGAAAGGAAAGGAAAGGAAAGGAAAGGAAAGCAAAGAAAAAGAAAGAAAAGGAAAGGAAAGGAAAGGAAAGGAAAGGAAAGGAAAGGAAAAGAAAGGAAAAAGGAAAGGAAAAAGGAAAGGAAAAAGGAAAGGAAAAAGGAAAGGCATGAATATTACAAAACAAAAAAATGGAGATAGTGTACATAAGAACTTTATAATATGATGTGATTTTTCACATCTTTTAAGAACAAATATTTGATCTGTGTATTTGAATCTGTGACACTTTCACATTCAAATATTATGGGGTTTGCTGTTAACTCCAGCATATTTTTCCAAAAAATCATGGACTTCAGAAGTTGATGAGGAATTCCTATGATTTAAACAAAAATATATTGTGAGTATAAATTAAGTTCTTGAAAAGTATGCATGGTCTCCTGCAAAAATTCACATGCCACTGGCCTTTTCCTTGAAGGTGAGTGGTACCAGCTTCCTCTTTTCTCTGGAGGAAATCAGGGGTCTCCCTTCTGCCCTCAACCAGTTTGCCCTTGTTGGCCCTCTGGGTGCTGCTTCTAAACCTCTTAGAAATAGGAAGGGCATGTGAAATTTCTGGGGTCAGTTTTGAAGTCAGTTTCTATTCAACCTATAAGATTTTATATATGCTGGTTAGCACTGTGAGCCCAGATATAGTAATTATATGCTTCTTTCTGATATGAATTATCTTCATTTGTACAGTATTACATATATATATATATATTTAGTTATTCTAAATCAGAGTACAGCACCAAGTTCTAGACATACACTTTTTGTAGTTATAAAACCACTTAGTTTAATTACACTTCTAAAAAAAGAGGATTTAGGTCCACTCCTTCCCAGTTAAACTAGTGTATGAGGTGGTTCATCCTTGAGGTCCAGAAGATCATGTGCTAGAGGGTAGGGTACCAGCCAGGAGAACAGGGAACTAGGCTGTATGCTTTCTCCCCATGGAGACAGTTGTTTAGTATTTGATTTGCGATTGTTTTTTTCCTGTAGTGAATTTCAGTATTTGCAGGAACTGGCTTCATACAAAATATTCTCTGCAACAGAAGATGGGCTGCCTGTGCACCCTACTCCTCCATACACCCTGCTCTCCGTGCTCCCCTGCCCTGTGCATCTCCAGCAGCAATTCTGTCGGGGCAAAGACTTTGCTGTGACTGGGGACTCTTCAGCAACGAACTTTCTTGATGCTTCCCGAAAGCATTCATGGGCGCTTACTTCCTGCCGGAGCCGACTGTGAATGGAAAGCAGCAAATTAAAAAAAAAAAAAAAAATTAAAAAAAAAAAAAAAAAAACGAGAAAGGAGGAAAAACGAAAACAAAAATCACAGAATAATTCGCGTTTTTCTGGAGGGGAAAAAAAAAAATATTTCCCATGATGGGGGCGCTGGGGGGGGGGGAAACTGAAACCCCCAAAGGGTTATTTCCCAGCGCCTCGCACGCTGAGCTCTAGGAATGAGTCAGGGCTCTCAGTGCTGCCGCAGCCGGCGGAGCCCGCGCCCGTGCAGCCCGAGCGCGGCGGGGCCGGGCCGGGGCCGGGCCGGGCCGGGCCCTGCCGGGACCCCCCGGGGCGCTCGCCCCGGGCCATGCCTGGCCGCGGCGCTCGCGGCGACCCTTGCGGTATGCGGCTGCCTTTGGCAGGGGCACATGAAGGATTTCATTGAGTGTGAAGACAGAGAGCAGAGACAGAAAGCAGAAGGAGGCGGCTGCAGCCTTTGTAGTCGGGGAGGAATGCGGAAATGTTGAAGCACTATGTCAAACTTTTTTGAAACGGGGTCAAGTCACATTCAGCCAGCGTGGGAAAGCAAGGGAAAAAAAAAAGTTGAGGAGAGGGGAAAAAAAAAAAAAAAAAAGCAGCAAGCTGCTGCTGCTCCCAGGCAGAACAGAGGCCGGGGGAGCGAGCGAGGAGCGGCAGCGCAGCTCCGGGGCAGCGGCGGAGCGGCGGCGGCGCCGAGGGCCGGTGCCCGAGCCCCGCACCGCAGGCTGCGGCCGGCGGGGCTGCGATCGTGGCGCTGCAGCTCCCCGGGGGCCGCCGGCCGCGATTTTTATTTCGCGTTTTCCTTTTCCCCGGGCAGGGTGGGGGCGGGAGGAGCGGACTGGGGGACGAGTGCGAGCTCCTTCTGCGCCAAGGTGCAGCCCGGCGGCGGCAGGAGGATGCGAGCCGAGGGCGGCCGAGCCGCGGATCAGCTACCTGTGTGGCCCGGGCGGCCGCTGCCGGGACCTGCCGGAGACATCGCCATGTGAAGGGGCAGACCCCGGGCCGGCTCTCCACCCCGCCTCGCTCAATGGGAGGTTTGTGTTAGAGAGGACTCACCCCCTCCCTCCCCCGCCCTCCACCCCCCGGGGCTGAGGATTATTTGGGGAACTGGTGGCGGTGCAGGCGGCCGTGGCGCACACCAGGTAACGCGGGGTGCCCATGTGCTCCGCGCACCCGGCCCCGCGGCGTGGCCCACACGCCGCCCCCTCCCCGCCCGGCCCGGGAACCCGCACCGCGCACCCCCCCTCCCCGCGGGCGGCACCGCGGACGCGTCCCTTCGGCGGCCGGGCCGGGGCAGCGCGCCCCGCGGGTCGGAGCGGGGGCGCGGAGGGGCCCGCGGGGGAAGGGGTGCCCTCAGGGGGAGCCGCCGGGGGGGTCCCCTCGGCGTCCTGCCGAGCAGCGGAGCCGGGCCCCCCTCTCCGCCCCGTCCGCTGAGAGGAAGCGCGGGGACGCGGCTCCCCGCGTGTGTTCCCCGCCGCCGCCCCCCGCCCCTCGCGGGGCGCCCGCGGAGGGGAGCTCGGCGGCTCGGCGGGAGCAGCGGCGGCCGGGGGCAGCCCCGGAGCCCCGCCGTGCCCGGGGAGGGCGAGCACGGGTAAGTTTCCACGCGGCCGCGCCGGGGCAGAGGCCCGCCGGCTCCTCCGCCACGCACGCGCGGCGCCGCTGCCCGCCGCTGGGGGGCGCCCTGCCCGCGGCGCGGGGCGGAGGGGGCGCGGGCGGCCGCGCCGGGGTCGGGCGGGCAGGGGCTCCTCATGGACCCGGCTCGGGCAGGGGCTCCCCGCACACCGGGATCGGGCAGGGATCCCCCGCACAGCCGGCTCGGTGCCCCGCGCTCGGTGTCGCCCAGTGATGCTGCCGGCGGGGGACCGGGGCTGCCCGGTGCCGGGGCCGTGCGGTGCCGTGCCAGCTGTGCTGGGAGCTGAAGCCGGCGAGGCACGAGCCGCCTCTGGCTGCAGCCGAGCAGAAGGGATGCGCAGTGGGCACAGGTTTATTTCAGATGGCGCTTTTCACCTCCTGCTAAGGTGTAAGTGTGCCCAAGTGTGCGGAATAGCCCTGGCGCTTTGTGTTTGAATTCCACTTAAGGGATCCCCGACTCACCTATCTGGGACTCATTCATCCCAGCACGGTAAAAATGTGGAATATGAGAGGGCTACAGTCCTGGAGGTCTGTATCACTGTATTAGAAAGGGTCATGGGGAAGGGAGGAATTGGTGTGGAGCTTTGTGAGGGAAGAGGATTTGCCCAGTCCTGCAGAAAGTGGATGAAACTGGATGCAGAATGAAGTGCTTCAGCTCTCCAACCTCATGCACTCTGCAGGAGAGCACGCTGTTCCTGAAGATCCCTTTGAAGTGCTTCAGCTCTCCAACCTCATTCGCTCTGCAGGAGTGCACGCTGTTTCTGAAGATCCCTTTGACCATGCTCCTTTGCAAAGAGCTACCAGTGACACATGTAGCAGTATCCACAGCCAACACCCTTGCATGTTAATAAATTTGCTAAAGTGCCTATTTCTGCATCTGCTTCAGCGCACAGTGCTTGGTAATGTACTGTTGTCATCTAAATATGCATGTATTTTGCATCTCCACAGGCATGTTGTTTCTTGCAATTTGATCATGATCTGTTCATGAAGAACTTAGCACAGAAGAGAGCAGACCAAGGCAGAAACCTCCAAATGCTATTATTTACAAGCCAAGTGACAGTAATATAGCAAAAGACATATCCAAACTTCACAACATTCAATGAAGTAAACTTTTGAGTCCTGAAATCCTGACACAAGTTCTTGGGCGTACACTTCCTCTCACACATGCTGAGTTAGCTCTGCCATCCCCATCACCCATGTGTCACAGGATCATCATCTTCAGCCCATTCTCAGTAAAACCCCTCAGTGTGCTGCTGCTCCCTAGCTGAGTGCCTAGCCTTCTGCACGGACTGTAATAACTTTATAGTGTATCAGGCACTTGGGGATATTGATACATATGTCACCCTCACGGTTCACATCTTCCTTTCCACCACGATTTTTCTTTGCGTATCTGCATTAGCTTAATTTTAGCAGGTTTTGAACAATGCAAAGTCATGAAGTAAAGTAAACTAAACTCACTTTTCTTGCTTGGTTTGTCCTCCAGATTTGTTTGGCTTTACACAGGCAATGCTCCCAAAGACTGTATGATAATTCCTGGTGGCCGAAAGAGGAGGCACGTTGTGGCCAGTACAGAAAAGGAGCAAGATCAGGAGGGCAAGAGCTTCCTACTGCCTCTCTGGCAGAGGTACCAAGTGCCTGTCTGCACCCAAGCAAAGTTTTCAGTAAGTGAGTGAGACTGAGAGCCACCTTGAGGCACTTGGAGAGGGGGAAGAGGACTGGTGCCAACATGGATAAGGACAGCACAAACCTGGCTGACCAGCAGTATGAATGTGTGGCTGAGATTGGGGAAGGAGCCTACGGGAAGGTGTTCAAAGCCCGAGACTTGAAGAACGGAGGTCGCTTTGTTGCGCTGAAGCGAGTGCGGGTGCAGACCAGCGAGGAGGGGATGCCACTGTCCACCATCCGAGAGGTGGCAGTTCTGAGGCACCTGGAGACGTTCGAGCACCCCAACGTGGTCAGGTGAGGAAGTGGGACCACTGTCCTGATCAGTGCGGTCCTGGGGTTAGTGTGTGAATTGGGCGAGCGAGAGTTGGAGGGGCATAGATGGAATGGACAGTAGTTTGGGTTTGTGGCTGAAGTGAGAGCTAAACTGTGTGCATGAAGTGTGGTTTGAGGTTTCAACAGGCCATGGTGCTGCCTGCCAGACCTCACCTCATCCCTGTGCATTGCCTCCCACACACACAAACACCCATCTCCAGAGGCATAGGTGTGTGATTTAAGTGTTGGAATGGATGGGCAAGGAGCCATATATATATACTATTTCCTCAGGCATGAGAGAAAATTTTGAAAACCCCAACCTCTCCCTGGTTTTGTCTGAACTACGAGTGTTGCCAGCTGCTTTAGCAGTCTTTAGCAGCTCTGTTCATCATAGAAATGGCAACAATGAGAAGAGTAGTGGAATGTGCATTCTGCCTTTTAGGTGCTTTTATAGAGAGCTATAGATGATTGTGTTAAAGAGAGGCAGCAGCTTAAGACTTCAAACTTTTCAGGCAGCCTTATGGTTGAGTACAGTTTGGTACTAATTTTCACCATGAGCTGCTGATCATGCTACCAAGAGGGCAAAAGTACAGGTGTACTTTTTTTTTCTCACAAAATGGTGGCAGTGTCCCCAGGATGTCCTTTCTGTTGTATCAATAGCATAAATCCTGGATAAATGGCCTGTGCTCTCAATGATAAAGCTATAGCCCTACTGTAACCTCCTACATTCTTCTGTAGCTAGAAACCTTCAGCAGCCTGTGAGCGTCTTTTATTAAAATTATGGACTTCAAAAAGTAAGTTTCACTTTGCAGATACCCAGATTGAAACTGGCCAGCCTCTTGCTGGTGGTGTGATATTAATAAGAATATTTCTCATTCTTTGTGTTATTTATGCACATATTGCACAGCAGAAAGAACACATTTTTGTACTTCACCAACACCAAGAATCATTCAGTCTTAGAGAAATAGATACTCTGAACTTATGGGTGAATTTCAAATTGCATTGCACGTGTAGTCATCCTTTTTTTGTAAGGTCTGAGATCAGGGGGTGTTTATTAGGTGCAAGAGGAAAGATGAGACAGAATAATATTTAAATTACAAGAGTCAGTCGCTAGAGATGAATTAACTTTTGTTCATTTCAAGGCAGTGTAATGTGACAGACTCCTTTATGTCAAAACTGAATAGGCAAAGTGAAATGGTGATCATGGAGTGCATGTCATCGGTCTCACTTTAGTGAGCAATGGGGCACATACAGGCTGCAGCTCACACTTGCATTGCTCATCAAGCAAATCCACAATTCAGTTAATAACCATTATTTTGGCTGGCACCTAGTAATGCCAGAGGCTTAGTCAGTGTGCTCCAAAAGTGGGCATCATATGTTTTATCACTGAATCTAGTAGCTTGGTTAAGAGTAGCACACACACAGTTACGGCTTGGCAGTAGAGGGATAGTGGGGAGTTGTGAAAATCTTTGAAATTCAACCCATTAGTTTATGGAAGAAAATAAGGATTTAGTTGTCCAGGTTTAGGTATTTATATGTTTGAAAGCTAAATCTTGTTTTGGAATAATTGAACATAATACTTACCTTTTTTTCTACCCCTGACATCTTCCCACATGATGTAAAAGATTTTTTTAAGAGCTTTCTAATCTTGAATGCAGCTAAATAATGAAAATAGAATTCTTGTTTTCCAAAGAGCTATTGGATCAACTGACTGCAATTGCAGGCTTCTTTTGCCTGATTTAGGTGCAGTTGAACCTCAGCAGAGCATTGCATAAATACATTGAAGCTTCAAATATTGTTTCAAGCTTGAATGAAAACTAGTTCTCTGCAAAGCAGTGAGTATTTCAGCCAGCAGTATGAGAATGTAATTTCAATATAAAAATCTGTGAGTGTTCCAGGTCCTCAGAGTGGTGTTGTAAAGCCTGTACATTTTGCCATAAACAGCATTTCAGACACAAGGGGCTGGTTGGTAATGTGTCTGGGTGCCTGGGATATTGGCTAGACACATTTTTCCACAAAAAGGCAGAAGATAGCAATTTCAAACATTGTATTTTCTAAAATGTAAGGAATGCTATTCAAAAACTCACGTCTTTTGTCAATATTTTTAATCTGTGGAGGAGATTAGGAGCCCTCTGGAGTGACCAGAATCATATACTTCAAATGGAAAAAATATTTGAAAACATTTAAATGGCCTAGTTCTGTTACAAAATATGGTAGAAGAGTTTGCAATTTATTGAAATTAAACATCTATTTTTGTATTATGTAAATATACTCAGAAAAGGAAATACTATAAAAGAAGTTCTGCAATTTTAAGCTGCTGATCTAACTGTACTTATTGAACATATTATGCTCAAAATATTTTAATTGTTTGGGCATGCATTCTGGAGACTGCTATCAAGGCCAGGCTAATAAATAAAAACAATTCCAAATGCATTGTCTGCATACTGGATTAAAATGTACATTGTTTGCACAGCACTGGGATAACAGCACAAATATTTAAAACCAAATATTTTTGATTTGGAAAGGACATTTAGTTTTTCTCTGCATATTACAAGCAGCTAGCCTGGGAGAGCTATGTTGGAACTGCAAGTAATGTGTTATATCTGTTACCTCTGAGTAGGGGCATGTGTGATCCCTGAATTACTCAATGCACACCAGCAGCCATTCAGCGAGTCAAAATTTAGACAGACTTTGTGCAGATGAGCTGCAGAGGCCCTGTGCTTCTCTGTGGTACTCAGGCATCAGCTAACAGCAGAGGTCACAGGCCACATGAACTTAAGCTGAGTGTCATTTTCAACTCAAATGGTGACTCTAGGCTTCTGCAGAGAGCCCAGGGCTTCTCTGTTGCCACTAAGTGTTGATAAATGTGAAGAACAGTTTGGTAAGGAAAGACCCAGTACTTTCTAGGCATAGGTAGAGCTCCATGGCTTTGCTTGTCATAGAACCCGGATTCAGGACTAGCATTGCTAATCCAGCCCAGGATTGTTTTAACAATTGTAGATTCACTTACTCTGAGAAATAGTGCCAAAATTGGTTTCCAGTGCTTGGCACTAGGGTTAGAAGAGAATTTTACTAAGACAGAGTTGCCTAAATAGCACAGAATAATTTTAAGCATAATATTTCTCATATTTTTCCATGCTACTGCGTGCTAATTGTGATAGCTTTGTTTTGTGTTCCATTGTTCCAAGTCTGTAATTTCCATATTTGTACAATGAAGAGATGTATTTTTCGCAGCACAGTTGCTTTTCCAAAGATAATGAAATTAGATAAGACTTCACTGCAGAATAAAGCCACACAGGGTGAAAAAAGAATTTTGTATTGTAGTGGGAATAAGGAGGACTGATTTCAATTTTTTTAAGACTCTTAAGAAAGGAATGGGGAAAAAGCAGTTAGGATAATTCCTATGTGCTTAAAATCCTTTGCTGTTTGCATTTTCCCTTTTTATAGAGCTCCTCTCTGCCAGGACACCTTACTCTATTCTATTTATTTTCACAAAACAAAGTTAAAAATAGAATCTTCAAGAGTAAAGCTTACTGTAAGTCAATCTGAAAATAGCTATGTTGTGGGCTTGGAAAAGTCCCTTGTAGCTGGTAGGATGATCAAGGTGCTCCTCTAGCTCCTCTTTCAGATAATAAGATGTAATGCTTTAATGAAACTTTCATACTGTAGGTAAATATGGCAAAACTTGGTTTGGCTCTTAGTGCTGTTCTAGTTGGGAAAAATTAAATATATGTAGATAAAGAACAGACTTTGCCAGGAATAAATGACATATTAGATTCAGGAAATTCCTGTGTGTAGTGCCCTGCTGCAAGATATCTGTAAAAATTCTTCTTGTGCTTATAATGCTAAATTCAGCTGTATGTTGTATTCATTTTATCTCTCTCCTGCTGGTAATCAGATGAATCATTTTCGCCATCTTCATCATCATCAAACTGTGAATTTGCTCTCTGGGAAGGTGATATGCAAGACAGACTACTGTAGTTCTTGGCATGCTTATTTTCTATCATATTTGTATTTAACAGTTTAAATAGCACTAAACCTTAAGCAAATTGAACAAAAATGCAAAGCTGTATATTTTTGTTTCCTATCTCATAGCTTTTCTTTTATAAATACAACTTCTTTAGCATTTTCATGGCTTAGTAACTATTTAATTTTAAAATAACTTCAGTTATTGAATATGAGACATTAAAATATAGTCTGGGTTGCTATTTCAAAGGTGTCAAGAGATATTGCCATTCAAAGTGCTCATAACCATGTAAGAATTAAAAATCTTGATTCTCTCTTTCCTGTTACTTTGCATAATACGTGCCCCAGCTGGTCAGCTTAGGTTCAGCAGAATGATCCACCTAACTGGAAGTTTAAATCTATTCCTCATTCTTTTCTGTATACAAATCAGTGGAGGGGAGAGCACAGTATTTACAACTATTTGCACAGTTATGCCATGTTCAAGTTTTTATGTTATTTTATATCCATTGAACTATAAATGGCACTGTAAGCTGCTGTGGTACAGCAGTCATTCCATGCTGCATTTTCCCTGCCTTTGCAGTCCAGTGGTCCATGCTGTTGTCTCGTGGTTTGCACTTGAGTGCTTGGTGGAGCTGATGAGCTGATTGCCTTGGCAAGGCCATCTGAGTGCTGGGGAGAGAGGCTGGTGCACAGGTCACTCCCCCAGCCCTGCACATGCTGACATAAAGACCAGCATTTCCTTGACTTGCTCAAAGGTCCCAGAAGTGTTTAATTGACTTGGGGTTTAAAATTTCCTTGTTCTTAGAAGGTCTTTTTAGAGGTGTCTTAAAGTTCCATGTCTAACCTGATAGAGCATTCAGAACATATCAGTAGCAGATCATCAGTACCTAGTTAACCTTTTGGAAAACAATCTGAACATGTATTTGTTTTGCTTTTTTTCTGTTTGTTAAACTGAAATAATGGGGAAGCATACAGAGGAGAAAAAATTCAAGAGGCTGTAGCTAGTTTTATTTCTCTTTCTGATTTTTGGTGATGCTGATGTTGGCTTCTGGCATTATTACTGTACTGTTAATAAATTGAAAGGATGATCTTCTCAAACTCATTGAGATGTTCCATCCTGTCAAGTAAAACATTTCTATTTTAGGGGGTGTTTGTCTCTAATGAATTCTGCTTCCTTCCTTCATTTTTCTGCCAAGTTAATGTTAAACTTCTAGTCTGTGAGGTCATTCTTGCACATCAGCAATGTGCTGTATTGTGTGATACAATTTATTTTTGTGTAGCATCAATCAGTATGGCACCCGGCAAGCCCCTAGAGACAAAGAAATGGTGATCTTTGCATTGCTAGTTAGAAAGATTGTCTTGCACGCAGAAAAAGTAAAATAAGATACAGGGATGGAGTGGAGCAGAAGGAACTGAACTTGAAACTTGCCATGTATTTGTGTGGCAGATGAATCTCAGCTGAGGTAGAAATGGATGAGTAATGGGAAGGAAAAACTGAATGAGCTTCAGAGTCAGTTTTAGTCTCACACAAACAGGATGGTCTTCAAAGCAGATGTGAAGACGGGAAGTGCCTTGGCGAGGGAAAGGCATTTCCAGGCTGGAGAGCAATTTTGGTCAGAAGGCAAGGGAGATCATCCCTGCACTGACTGGCCACTGTGGGGGACACTGCTGAGGTCTTGGGGAGGAAGGGACTGCCTGCCTGGAAATACTTCTCTGGTGGGTGGAGGGCAAAGGGGAATGATGGGACTGCCACTGAACAGGGCATGTAGGACTTGGAGAAATTTGTCAATGGTCAGAGGACACTGGGTAGAGAGTGGGCATGAATGCTGGCCTGTCATCATCTGCTTGCAGCCTTACAGTACACAGAATGAGCGTGTACAGGGAAAACAAGGATACTGTTGCCAATCATGATTTGTTTGTTAGTTATGGATGTGATAGTTTAGTTTTAATATATGATCTGGCAGAAACAGGACAAGATAAGAGTATTTCAGGAAGCAAGGGTTGACTATGGAATGGACTTCAGAGCCTCAGGAAATTCACTTTCTGGAGTGAATACAAGACCATTTAGAAAAGGTATTTTATCTAATTCTAAATCTTAAGTTTTTTACAAAAAATGTTTCCAGTCTTTGTATGAGTAAATATTAGTAATTTTAGATTATGTCTAGTGCTCTCTTCCTTCTTTAAATCTGTGGATGGTCATGTCTGTGCTGTTCTTGAAGACATTTAGCCTTCCTGGGTCCTGCCTGGAATGGAAAACCACCTTCTTTGACAATAACCATTGCTGATGGCAGGCTGTGACTTCCAGGCAAGGGTGTGGAGTGGGATCCAGGATTCAAAACTGAGCCTTGAAGAGGTTTAAATGCCAGGAGAGTGAATAGTCCACACTTACAGACAGGGGCCAGGGTAGATTCATTGGGACTTTGCAGTTTTCTTCATGGTACTCACTTCTCACTGGAGCAGAGCAGCAAGAAGAAAAGTTGCTTGCTTTCCCAGGGTTTGAAAGAGAGCAGGCTGGACCTGAAGTCTGTGACTTAGCAAGGCACTAAGTCACTCAGGTGGGCTTGGTGGGATTTAAGCCATTGTTTGAAGCTTAGCTCAGGTCTAAGTGCATTATCAAATAGAAATAGCTATGATACTAAGAGTGCACTGAGTTTTAAAACATCTTTCTGGATAGAGTTCAGGGACAAAATACATCAGAATATCAATCACAGTTACTGATTTTTATTCATGTATTAGATTAAAGCCTTATTTCTTGAGAATATTTCTATTAAAAATGAATCATGCAGAATAAGTAATATAACTATCCTGACAAGAGTAGTAACATGAATTTGATATCAGGAGTGGTTTTCATCACTATAGGTGATGTTCTGAAGTTTGAAAAGTATTCTATAAAGTTTTGTAACAGTGAATAAAATAGAAGTTGCAGTTCATTCCAAAACTTGGCTGTATATAGAGGATTTAGTTTGCTTGGTATGAAGTCTAGTTATTTTCCAGTATTGCTGAACAAGTTACTTCTTAATGATCTAACAAATTATCAGAAGATACTTTTGCCCATATACATACATAACTAAGCTGTGTTTTTTCTTTTAAAAGAGAGAAGATTTCTCCACATGTACCTTTTCTTCATATCTTCTTATATTCTGAAAAAGACTTCTAATTATGCAGGCAGAATTATTTAGCAGGTGTTTATTTAAACTCTAAAGAATTTGTATTTAATAAATAAAGCACTTCAGAATTTTCCAAGGAATACTTTTTCTGATAGTGTCCTTTGACATTTTCCATTTGGCAAACTGCCATTTAGGAAGCTTTTGATGAAATGATTGTCAAAGAGTGGAAATGTGACAATTGATTTCTGAACTCTTTTTAAAATAACCTCATTGCATTAAAATTATTGTATTGAGTTTTGCATTTATTTCCCCTTTACCTTTGAAAATCTGTTCCATCATTAGAACAAAAAAGTAAACAGTCTGCTAAATCAGACCTTAAATTTCTAGCAGCACAGTTGTGTTTTCTTTAGGCAGAATAAAGAACATTTTATATAAGTAGTAAGAAACTTATTCCTATGACACTTTAGATTTTTTTAGGGTTTCAGAAGAAGATAGGTTTCTATGGGTTTTTATCTGAAGTATCTCGCATAATTTTTGGGATGAGGTGAACATTTCACACACCTAAATACAGGGTATGCCAATTTGCATAGATTTGCAATAGAGTTGTCCTTGAGTGGATTTCCCATGACATACCTAGCAAATGATCTATGAGCTTATCAAAAAGTTCTGTACTGTTTTAAAAGGGTTCATACCAACACTAACTGCTTATTACTCTGGGTTATCATTAACAGCTGACTGATCTTCTCTTAATAAAAGAAAATAAAAAACTAACTCAGACATGAGTTCATCTTTACAGGAATTTCCCATATTTAATGATAGAAAACTCAGTTCTAGTGTAGATGAATCATACTGAGTTTAAGTGAAACCTATTGAATTTGGACTTTTGAAACATTAGTCAGTGCAGAATATTACATATTTTGATAGAAACAGAGAAATGAAGTGAGAAATAGAATGGAAAAGCCTGTGTGATTTTTTTTTTCTCTCTTTTATGTGAAACTTTGGCTGGTCTTTTAATATCTATTTGAAGTGTGGTCAGTGTGATAAATTGCTGTTTAACAATGCCAGAGAACTCCCTTTTCCCTGAAATCAATTAATTATAAACTGGAAATTTCAGTACTTTGTTCACTGTTCTTAAGTTAGCATATTTCTGGGAGCTTTCTGTGATCGTAATTCCTAGCTGCACTGTTGCTTTTGTTTCTCTTCATCTGTGGAGCCAGGGCTCTACTGTAAGGATAGAATTCTATCACTTTTTTTTTCCACATTTGATGTGGTATTTTGCATACAGCTGCAGAGTAGACAGTTACCTTTGAAAAGAACATTTGGCTGGTTTAATTTGATTAGAGCAAACCACCTCAATCATTACTGAACTAAGACGGTTTTCACTTCAACTTGGCTGTAGGAGTTGGGAATGTACTGACTGTGCTTAGATGTTTGGGGGAGGACTCGTTTGGATACACAGCTACCACTGAAGTGAAACAACCTTAGAGGACCTTGCATACTCTTTCCCAATAAAAAGGGAGAGCTGTGAAGCCATTGAATGTCACATTTAACTTCCCCTCGTTGTGACAAGGAATTGAAATCCTTTTTCTGCAAAAAATTGGAAATGTTTAATGCATAGAAATACAGAAGCATACATTTTTTAAAAACACCATGATACTAAAAACCTACATAGGATATGAAAATCTTACATTTACAACAGATGTAAAACATGCCTAGCAACAGTATTTTGAATAAAGTTGTAATAAAATCCAACTTATAAATAGAAATATGGCGGGATTCTCATAGATACATTATATCCAAGCTAAAATTGAATCCCTTTTAGTAAGTCTCAGTAAGATTCACTCTTTTGGCGTTTCGATTTTCTGCCCTTTTCCTCATTTTATAAATATATTGGAGTGTTTTTTTATTTAGCATATTAAAGATCAAATTAGAAACTTAAGATTCACATAGAGCACTATGTATTCTGTTTGATTTTTGCTTTTCAGTTTTCCTCACTGATGATAATATAATTTTACTAGAAAAACTCTCATGGTTGTCTAGAATATAAATATGTCTCATAACTGACAGACATTCAATAAATTGTAGTCAACTGGTCTTCTCTAGAAAATACAGTTTGGATCTTTAAGTGCCCTGACTTCTTCATAGTGCATCATCATATATACAGCATTTTAACCAGAGGACTGGTTAAAACTGAAGGAAGAGTTTTCTGCTTCTTCTTGTATTATGTTCCAAAAAGCAATATGCATAGTTAACTGTTCATCTGTGTTATCAGTCTAACACTTGCTGCTAATGGCAGAATTACCTACACATCTTCTAGCTGAGTTGCAGAATCAGGGCTTGAGTTTCCACTGGTGAGTTGAAAGAGCTACACTGATTCAAGCAGCTTTGGTTGTTCAAATCATAGGGTCCTAATGTTAAGATGAACAAAAATGCATTAACACAGGCAGACTGTGCAGAGGTGTCCCATTAAGCATGCATATTTGAGGCTTCACTCTTTAGAGTTTAGATGCTGCAACTGTTGAGTTCACCAAACTGAAGTGTATAAAAATTCATTAGTTTTTTGCTGAAGTAGATTTAGCATTTCTGTTTCAGTTCTGATTATGCTCCCTTTTTGCACCGCAAATAATTCCTCTTTAGCTCAGTATGTATCCTCTGAAATACTCTATGTCTGCTTCTGTGTGGTCAGCTAAGCATCTTGTAGGTTTTCTCTTGAGCTGCAGGTTGCATTGCAGATACAGTCATTTCAGTGCAGTGTACATCTCCTTCAAGGGCAAATGCCTCTAGTGCAAATGCTGCTACAGCTACAGTTGGAGACTTTGCTGTACAGTATTGAAATGTATGTCTAATGTTACTCACTAACACAGCACTAGAACCTTTTATTACTGATTTCCAGGTTCCTTCAGGACAGTGAAAGTCAATGACCTGTATTACTTCTCTGTGCTAGGAAGTAGATTATAAAGTGAATCTCGTTTTGCTGACTTTATCTAAGAGCATACTTTGTATTTGTGAACTTTATGACATAGAGATTAGGCAACATCTGCAGTTTAATTAGTGTGTTGTTTATCCTTAGATAACCTTCTAGATTGTTAATGGAGATAGGCCTACCCACTGATCTTTGTGGTTTCCTTGCAGACATCTCTAATCAATTTGTTGCTTCACTGTTTATCTCTGCTTTTTATAAAATGCTGAGCAACAAGTTTTGATCAAAGCAGTAATGCCCATATCCAGACAGGTTGGAATCAATGACTGTAGTCTGAAAATTAGAATGACATGTCTCACTAAACTTAAGGCAGGGCCTAGACAAGTTAATACTTTTGCAGAACTGAGCACCTCTTATATCTTCATTGCATAGAATCCCATTCATCATACTGCCTTTATGTTTGTGTCATCATTTAAAACAAAAAAAGGTGTTATCTGGCATTTTTATTCTCTGTTGCTTATTATTCATATTGCCTCTATTCTTAAAGAACTCAAGAAGGTTTTATTACTTTTAAATTTTATTTGGTCAGGTTAAAACATCATTTAGAAATGTCAGTTATTTCAGAAGCAAATATTTGTGCAGAAGTGAAAAAAAAATACAAACAGAAAAGAGACTGCAACTGAGGATTATGTCAATACAAGAATTTAGGATTTGCACAGAAGATACAGGTAATCCATTTGATTAAAAATGAGTTGTAATTGTGGATGTAGATAAATGGCAGACATGTGAATGATGCTGATGAGGGAGTTTTCTTAGAAGACATTTAAAGTATGTTAATATATCCCAAATCAAAAGGGTATTGTGATATCTGTAAGAAAATAAGTTCAAAAATTGCTTGGTTTCCTGTAGGCCAAAGTTGAGAGTGAACAAGACTATTCTGCAGAAGAAAAGCTTAAGTCATGGAAAGCAAATAATCTTTTGCTGTCCTGTACATCAATGAAAGGAGCCTATTGATTGAGCCTACGATTCTGGAAGAAGTTCATGAAAATATTCATAAAGTATAGTTTAACCACACTATTCATGGTAGACAACTTTTAAAGACAAGTAGACAAGGTTTAAAGACAAAAGTTATGGATAGAATGACTGAAATAGCTCTTCCTCTTCCCACAAAAAAGAGAGATCACTCTCAACATGGCCTGAAGTAACTTGCAACAGCTGACTTAAGAAATTCTAATAGTCCAGACACACAGTCATAGTGGCCACAATAATTAAGTCTGACATTTTTGGAAAAAGGATGGTTCCCAAACTTGACATAGTAACAATAGGCTTTAGAAAAGAGAGATTAAGAAACAAGAAATAATCAAAAATTTAGCAGTCAAGAGGAATGATATGAAAAGGCTTAGATTTGAAATGGTGGGTACTTAAAACAGAAGTATGGGTTTTGTTACTTGGGTCATACACCATTCTCTGACATCATGCTCTCTCCAGTCACTGAAATCCTGGCTGCTGTTTTTATCTATATCCTCTTCCTGGGTGCTAGATGCAGCAGGACAGTATTGGATTCTTAAACTCTGAAGGAATAGGAGATACTCAAGGGAGACAACAGACTTTCTTCTTCACCCTTTTATGGCTGTGCTCCAGTATATTCTGATGGTTTCACAGAAGCTAACATAGCCATGCATAACAGGATAGGGATGTGAGATAATTGTGAGTAGACACTATAATCATCTAAATATTAACAATATTCTCCATCCCAGTCATTTAGGGTCCTCCCAGAGTGAGTGCAGAGTGAGGATATGCTTTAGGAGAATAATTCATCCCACTCACCCTCAGTGCCCATGCTGGAATACAGTGATATGCTCTCTGGAAATGCTCATTTTGACTGTTGAGGGAGCCCAGGTGGACAAGCTTGAGAAAGTGGGCCCAAGGGAGTCTCATGAAGTTTACAAGACCTAGTGCTGGTCCTGCACCTGGGTCAGGGCGACTCCCGGTATCAACACAGGCTGGGGGTGAAGGGATTGAGAGCAGCCCTGCCCAGAAGGACCTGGGGATACTGGTGGATGAGGGGCTGGACATGACTCACAGCCCAGAGAGCCAAACGTGCCCTGGGCTATATCCAAAGCAATGTGGGCAGCAGGGCAGGGAGGGGATTCTGCCCCTCTGCTCTGCTCTGCTGAGAGAGACCCCATCTGGAACACAGCACCAGCTCTGGGGTGCTAGCTCAGGAAGGGCATGGACCTGTTTGAGCAAGTCCAGAGCAGGGCTACCAAGATGATTAGAAGCATGGAGCACCTTTCCTGTGAGAGAAAGCTGAGAGATTGGTGCTTGTTCAGCCTAGAACAAAGAAGGCTTTGGAATGACCTTCTTTTGGCCTTCCAGTACCTGTAGGGAGCCTACAAGAATGAAAGAGGGGGACTTTTTACAAGGGCTTGTAGTGACAGAACAAGTGGGAATGGCTTCAAACTCAAAGAGGGTAGGTTTAGATTAGATACTAGAAAAGAATTCTTTACTGTGTGGGTGGGTGAGTCACTGAAGAGGTTGCCCAGAAAAGTGTTGGGTGCCCCATCCATGGAAGTGTTCAAGGGCAGACTGGATGTAGCCTGGTCTAGTGAAGGGTGCAGGGCAGGGGGATTGGAATTAGATGATCTTTAAGATCTTTTCCATCCCCAACTATTCTATTCTAATGTAGAGTGGCCACCTAACTGTAGCTTGGTCCATCTCAGTGAAATTATTGCCAGTCAGTAAGGTTTGAAGGTGAAAAGTGCTAGGAGAATAGAGGAAGTGCTAGTAGAGAGTTTGTACAGTAAATAACAGATGTCACAAAATCAAATAGGAAGTTATTTTGGGTGTGGGACAACAAAAAGTTAGTATTGAAATCAGAGTGTACTTGTACTTTGAGAATTTACATGGAAGACAAAGTGAGAATTATAGGGGAAATTTTTTTTAACTGAAGTCTGTCATATGTGGATTGTTGGTAATCAATCAAGGCTTGTTCAAGGCACTTGCTTTTATCACTTGGCAAAAATTAGGCACTTTCTCTAAAAGGAGAAGGTGGGTTTCTGTGAAATTTAATGGTTTCTGACAATCTGCTTCTAGTTTGCGTTTGGCATTAAAGTGCTGAAGGAACTGATAGTAGCTGGGAGGGATGGACATTGCCTGCTTACCCTGCACCCAGTTTTAAGCTCCAGCAGAAGCCATTTTGGTCAAAAATGGTTCATGTTTCACAAGAGGAAAAGTAACTGACAGTGTGCATTGGAGATGGTTGCTCGTGCTGTCTACAAGTAGTTTAAGGCACTTTTCAAAGCTTTCTTAGTTGTGGTTTCTCGTTTTGTCATTACTCTACACTCTGCCATGCTGATCTCATACAGGATTTGCCCCTAAGTGAGTTTATTATGTCATTATTGAAAAAAATTTGATCCTGCAAATAGTTTCATTACCTCAATTTAATTTTGGGCAAATTGCATGATTGTACAGTTGTAAATAGTTGGAAAACTCTGGTGTCTAACTTACATTCCAGTCTTAATTATCCAAGACCTGAGTTTTTTTGAGGGTGCTATATCTTTATCTCTTGGAATAATTTTGGGGGAGTTTCTATTTTTTAAAACGTGAGCCCGCATTGCTCAGTAACAGCTTTCAAAATTAAAATCAGTCAATACTGCTAAAAGATCCTGCTCCATGATTTTTATGTTAAGTGTCTGTTTTATAATTTGGCATAACAGGTTTGAAAACAGTTTTATTATGGAACTACTGAGACAATATAGTAGTAAAGTAAATAATCTGCTCTATTAAGCTATTTGGATATGCATATTACACATGTGGGTATATGTGGAAAGTCATGAAAATGTCAAGATTTGACAGCATTTAGCTTCAGAATTATTATTTTGTAACATGGATTAGTATTGTTAGACATATAGGACTGCAGTTAGTTCATTGACTTTGCTTTAAAAATGTGTGAACAGTTGTCTATTTAAAAGTTAAGAAAAATGGAAAGGGTATGAGAACAAGTCAGGAAACAAACCATCCCAAAAGCTAATGGTTTTTAAAAAGTTGCATGACGTTGAAAATTGGAAGATGAAACTGAAACTCCGTCTCACTCTTAAGTACAATAAAATAGTACATTTTAGTAAATGTGTTCTGGAAAGAGTAAATAAAAATTGTAAATCCTAATGTCTGTGGCAAAGAGCCCAGGCATCTTTTGGCATCTATTTGGCTGCCCCTCACCTGGGCAGCAGGTAACTGAACAGGGAATGTCAATGTCTAAAAGCAGCACAACCAGGTTTTTTTGGTAGATGTCTTTTTTCTTCTCTTGTTTGTAGTACAAATATATATTTTCAAGGGCTTTAGAGAATATTTAGATGATGTGAGTATGTGACTCCTTTGTTGATTTTTAAGTTTTCAGATCTTTCAAACTTCAAGGTCACTTTAATCTTTCTTCTTTCAAGCATGAAATTGCCATCCCTAATCAGCAATAGTCACTCAGTTCAAGAACGGTCATCCCAGAGCACATCCTTTATACAAAAATATTGCAATAACATTTTCAGCCTTTAAATGGAGGCTTTTTTTGAAGTCTGTTGAATTCTTGAAATAAAATTAAAATCTTCTGAATGGACGTGGGTTATCATGGCTTTCCTAATGCGTTGATCACTGTTATTTTCACAAGCCTGAAAAAGGGTTCTTTTGCTTTGAAATATCTAAATCCATGTTACTTCTCTGCCTTCTGTGGTGAAATTGTGAACTATACTGAGTTTAGATCCTTAGTCATACACCATAAGTGCTTGTATACAGAGGCATCCATGGAAATGAAGACTGCTGTGTCTACCTGGATTTAGCAAAGAAGAAAGCTCTATTGTGTATGTTTCTTTCAATGGACTTGAGACAGCTATTGGTCAGTCAAATATTTTCATAATCAAGACACAGATTTTTATATTAGAACATCTAGATGCCAGCTGTGATGTTTGAAAACCAAGATATTCCTGCATGAAAAGTAGGTGAGGGAAATCACTGAATAGTTTGTCTTTCTTCACAGAAAGTTATTTCAATTCTGCAATAACTCAAGAAAGCAGCTGAATGGACCTTTATAAAAAATGTGAACTAAGTCACTTCTAAGTGGAGACAGCTGGGGTCTATTTAACATCCTGTGTAAAATGGTAGAGGTCAGCTTCCTGGAATAACTTAGGAGTTTTCTTTCATGAATATCCTACTGCTTCAGGGACCTGGGTGATGGTAAGGTTCTCAAACTAGTGTGCGCCATAAGGAAAAGCTCCAGGGCTGGAGCTTTCCTAGCTCTGCATTTGCTGTGGAAGAGTGGGAAGCGTCTTGCGGCCTACATATCTCACATTCTCAATATCTACAGTATGTACACATACTCAATATAAATGTCTCTTGTGCTTATTAATGCAGGCATCTAGTCTCAGTTTTTTCTTCCAGTCGTGTATTGTGATTTAGGCTTTAGGATGCTAATCGAAAAATCATTGAGAAGTCATTGAGAATCTTCGAGACTTTGGACAATGAGTGATTCCCAAATGTACTGATTACCCTGAATACATAGATTATTTCATAATTTGGGACATTTGTTCCTTAATCACTTAACTTACCTTGAAAGTTTTATGATTTTTTTCCTCCATGCAATTAATGGGGCCATATCTTTACTACCTAAGATCATACATTCCCTTAATGTATTCCCTGTATCTATTCCATTTAATTAGTCCTTGAGTTTAGAATCTGATTTTATTTCCTGCCTCCTTCTATTCCATTGTGAGTTAGACATGTAAGTAAAAGAAACTGTCTTTGTAGGCCAGTATCACTGGTAACTGTTCACTCACACAGAAATTCAGAAGTTATATGATACAGCAGTTGATAACATTGGTGGTTCAGTGACACCATGATTAAATACCTGTGGTGCAGTAAGCCTGAAGATTCACATGAAAAACTGGTGATGTCCAATATGATTACATACTTTTCATATTTATGACAATTTGTCTTTTCCTTGACTGCTTTTTAAGGTTGAAGATAAACAGAAGCACTGAACTAGAAGTAAGAGATGTTAGATGAGAAAAAGCTGAAGATTAGGAAAAAAAAGTAGTGTGTCACTGAAATGGGCAGGCTGACCACAGTAAAGGCTTTTGTAGGCTGTGGTGGTTCTGTGGGGCATGTATGGTGTGTACCATTGCCTGTTTAGTCAACTCTACAAAGGCTCAAGACCATCAGCTGTGGTATTTTTGTGCTATTTCTCCCAACTGAGGTAAATAGGGTGGTTGCAGAGTTTTAGGATGGAATATAGAAAATAATGAGGAGCAGTTCCTCCAGCCTTCATTGTCTCTTGACTCATTCTTGAAATGAAAATATTTACATGAATAAAACAATTAATATATGGCTTATAAAGGGTTAGAACAATTTCTGTCTCACCCAGTATTTAAATTCTGAAGTGAGAAAGGTAGTTCATGGTGTATGGAACAGTTTAAGAGCAGTTCAGACCTGAAGCAGTAATTCCTGGCAGATTAAGGCTCTCACTGACTTCTCTATGATCTCAAGTAATCCATGCCCACTGCTTTGTAAGTCCTTGCAGTATTTGCAAGCAGATGGGAGCCAGCCCTGCCTCCCTCCTAGGCAGTTGCCTCGCGACTCTGCTGATGCTGTGAGCTGGCTGGCAGCCACCAAGGCGTGCTAGCCCCCAGAGCCTCAGCCATGGGCTCTGCTGTGCTCAGGCCTCCCTCAGCTCTGTCTGCCTGGGCATCACAGAGCACACCCTGCTTTGCTGGCACCACCTGCATACATGGACCTTGTTTTCATTTGCCTACATATAAAAATGCTTTAGCTCTCCAGGAAACAGACCTTGTTTTGCAAGATTTATTAAAGTTTGCTCATTTCTTTCAGAATGTGAAAGATGATGTATGCAAAACAATAAAAATGCAGTTTTGCCATTTGTTTACATCTGATGTAAACTGTAATTTACAAAATGCTGAATTTCTTTCAAAACTACCCATACATTAAAAAGTAAACCTTAATCTCATGCTGCTAAAAGACGCCCCAAAAGAAACAGTTGCCTTTGCCCTGTTGTAATAAAACAGTCAAATAAAATTTATTACCAACTCAAAATGCTACTAACACCTAATTTTCATTGCCTTACTCTTCAAATAATCTTTAATTTATTTTCTTTTACATATGTGTGCAAGAGTTTAAAGGAAATACTTAAAGAGCTGTATAGCCTGTGGAATACTTCACTCCATGTGCATTAATCTTTAAATGGTTGGCTTACTGTGCCATGTAAACTGGCTAGGAAGGAAGGAAGCTTGTATCAGACATCTACCTTAAGAACTGGAGGAAAACAGCACCTGAGAATCTTAAAAAAATAGGTATTATTTGTTTACTTTACATGTGCTATGAATTAATTTTAAAACAGATGGCTTCATAGAAGAGGTGACAGGACAGGCAAGGATCTTGTGTGGCCAGATATGAGTGGCTGTGAATGGGAAAAAGACCACTATGATATCCACTTCTTAAAACACTTGCAAGATGTAGTTCTGATGAAACATGTAAGGAATTTGCATGCTAATAGAAGAAAGGATCCCTTTTTATGTATCGAGTGTTTAAGAGCAATTGCCCCCAGCTAAATTTATTAAACTAGAAGAATCTTGTAAATTTCTATTGAAGATTTATTAGTCCCATTTGTTTCTGTTCTTCAAAACAGGAATATTAAACTCAATCCTGCAAGTTTGTCACAGGTGAAACTCCCTTTCAAATTAAAGGAAATCCTGGATCTGTGCCAAAGCAGTTAAATACATACATTGACTTCATGAGGTCTAGGTAAAGGCTCTTGTATGCTGAGCTATGTAGGATTGAATCTTGTCTTTGAGGGTTGGGTGGATAAGGCAGAGGTGGTTTTTTTCTTTTGACTTCTCTCTCATTTTGTTTTAACTTCTGCATGGAAGAAATATTTTAAAATAACTTCAGAAATTAACTGAACAGAATCTGTAATCCAGCCAAGTAAAACTGATCAGTTACAATCTTTCTGGGGAAGAGTAATCTCTTCTAAATTCACTTAAATTAAAGCATCTTATCTTACGTAGTCATTTGGGCATCTTCCAGAGCAAGCAGGGAGAGACAGTACCCTCCCCCAAGTGATTCAGTCAACTTACTTCTTTGCCCTGAATAAATGAAGACCTCCATGACCCATCCAAACTAACCACCAGTCACTGAGTAGCTCCATTACAGGAGTTGTATCTCTTCCATGGGAGCTGAGAGGAGAACTTGTTGCTTCACAAGCTGTGCAGGGCTGTGGTACAGATGGATGGCATTTGACCTGTCTGATGATGGGAAACCAAAGACTGCTATATTTTATGAAGTTGATAGTTTTCTTGAAAGCCTTAAATCTGCTTTCTGCTGAATTTAGGTACTTTGTAGTCACATAGTTTTGATACTTTGGTTTTAGAACAAATATAATATCATGCTTTGCTTTTTCTCTTAAAGGTATCTATTACTCTGCCACTCAGTTTTTAGTCCACAATGCAACCTAAAAAGAGGGCAATGTTTATGTATGTAGATCTGGTTTCTTCACAAAACCTGGCCAGATCCTGTTTGTTTTTCTTACCCATGAGAGCAATTGCCTTTGTCTTTTGATTTTTGGAAATCAGCTGAGTGCTGTTTACTTTTGGGCAGATGGGATGTCATTCATAGCACGTGGAGTAGTGGTGACAGGACACAGTACAGTGCTGCTGGAAGGTTGCTTGAGTTCACAGTGCTCCCTTCCAGGTTTTGCAGAAGTAAATGAGGAATTCCCTTTGTCTGAGGTTCGTGGTGCCACTGGCATCATGGCACACAGGAGTATTTCTGGGAATACATTTGGCATCAAAGCCTGGTCTAAGGCACTCTCTTTATCATGTGTATACAAAAGGCATTGTGAACTGCATTTCTGGTTTTATGTGATATAACCTCATGCAGGACAAATTTGTGGAAAGCTGCACACAAAGTGTAAGACATCTTTTCGATTTTCGCTTGACTTAAACCTGAATGTGGCAACTGCATTCACCACCTAACCACTTGTGTTGAAAGTGGACAGATACATCTGATCCATTTTCAGAAAATTTTGAGCAGTTCTGGTGAATCCATAAATAATTCTTTCATCAGATGTAGAGTTTTTTAAAAGTTGTTTTCATGCAGTTTAAATATCTGGTGTTAAACTACTGTTTCTATTTTTAAGATAACATGAACTATTCACATCTATTGCTGTTTTCTAGTCCTCCTGGTTAAGACTGGGAAAACAACAGTCCACAGTTTGTTAATTTCAGATTTTAAGGACAAAAAAATCTTGTCATTAATGCTTTAGAATACATCATGACCAGTTTTCAGAGAATAATCAAATTCATAACCATATTCAGGAATTGAGTACTTAAGGGTAACTAGAAAGTTGGGAAGGAGAGATTGTGATATATGTAAGGATTCTTAAGTGCCCAAGGGGACCGTGTTGGGCCCTAAGTTGTAGAGTTCACACTACATGGCTAAAAACCAGATGGGAGTTTAAACAGAAGACATTGTTCTATCCAGGTAATGGCTGACTGAGTATAAGAGAAAAGATACTGGGCAGATAGGGCAGGTGAAGCTGTAGGTGATGTGTATTCTTAAAAATCACCCAGGTATTTTTGCATGCTGCAAGTTTAGTGCAGCTAAGTTCTTCGGTAGTTCAGGGCTGGTGGATCATGCAAGGTCAAGATTTATGGCAAGTTTACTCTGCACACTGGTACTCTGACTTCAAAAATGCATTCTCCTGCTGACAGGTCTACAAAATTTTCATACAGTACTGCTCAAAGCATGTGTTGTCATGTCAACTGACCATGCTGTCATAGCAATAGACAGACTGGTAGATGTTTGCACCCTGTTTCCCAGTGATGTTGGTCTCATTCTCTTGCTGAGCATTTCCTTTTTATAAAGTGATTTAGAGAGACAATAATTTTTTACTTAAGAAATTATGCATAATAATAAATCCAGATACAAATGGACATGAGAGTGAACCATACACTGTTTTACTCTGGTTTACTCCCTTGTCTGCTAATTGCTTTCTGTTGCATGCATGGATATAGAATGGTTTACATTAAAAGGTCTGTAGATTATCTTAGTAATAGTATTCCCTGAATACATTAGAACAACACAATTCAAATAATTTAAAAGAATTAATTTATTTTCTTATTAATATCTCTTTTTACTAACATATCTGCTGCTTATTTACTTAGTGCAGCTTTAGTATTGTCAACTGTAGCCAATTTAGCCTTTTGTTTTTCTTAAGGCTTTTTTTTTTTCCTCTGTTTTGTGCTCTTTTGCTTTATCAATGGAATTCATGGTACTGTTAAATTGTGGAAGTTTTTTCCTTTTAAAAGTCATCTCTTGATCCTTCTTTGATAAACTGTTTGGTCCCAACTCTACCTGTGAAACACAGAAATGTATTTTCTTACGAGGCTTTAATGTGTCAGTTTCTCAAAAGTCATTACAACAATACTTGATGCCAGTAAAAGAACCACAGCAAAATATTTTGCATCTACTGCTCTGTCTCCCCTGCTCCTCACTGTCACCATCACAGCTCTGAACTCCTTTCAAGTGCTGGCACTGCTGTTCTGTCCTGAGAGGTGGAAGCAACATCATCAGTGCTCAGATGTATTTTCAGCCTTTAGCAAGGCCCCTTGCCTTGCATTTTCAGTGTCTGACAGCTAGGGCATTCAAATTCCTCTCAGTCAGGCTGCTGCTTTTCAGGTTGCTTGTATTCCAGGGGCTTGGCCTGTGCTAGGTGGTTAATCAGGGCTCAAACAGCATATGAGTTTTCAGTGCATCCTCCATCATCCAGAATAATTGTGGCTGTAGAGTAACCTGGAGGTCTTTCAGAAACAGCAGCCCCTGGATTGATGATAAGCATCAAAACAGAGGACCTCTTCTGTCACCTTCTACAAGCACCTGCTTTGTTATTCTTAGGTTCTCCCTTGAATCTGTAAGAAGCAAGAATGTGTGCTCAAATTTGCATTGGAATTATATACAGCTTTTAAAAAGCTGAATTAAATACCTCAGAAACTGCTGTGATATTGCAATAATTTAAAATACTATATAAGATTGTACAGAGTATCTAACTGTACATTTTGATTTCTTGCAATTAATATTTTTCATGTAAAGTGAAGGGTTATTGTTTCTTTTGTTAGTTTTGATATCTTGGCATAATGATTAATCTCATGTATATAGATTAGATTATTAAACCACAGAAGAATGAATGATAATTTATACTGTGGTTAAGTATAAATTTTGAAGATTAGTTGTTTTTACTTAAACCTAGAAGAGATCTTAGATTTAGATCCTGTAGGTCTGGCACAAGCATAAATTCAAAATGTAAACTGAAATGTGGAGTCAGTAACAAGCAGTTTGTGAGCTACAGTAAAGAATGGCTCATCTTGCACCATGTGTAGCTGGAAGTCCAGAATAACATCTGGGCTCCTTTCATTTGAATTAAACAAAATCAATATTCAGGCATAAGTTTTACTCACATGTTGAGCAAATTAGGGAATCTGTAAAGGAGTACAGCTGTTCCCTGAGGAAGGTATTATAAAGAAAATATAAAAAACTTAGCAACAGATGCAAACACACTGCCAGTGAATATAGCATCTTTAGTTTGCACTTTGAGCTGGAAGCTTACTGGAAGCTCCCAGCACTGTATAGGGGCAGTGTACATGACTTTGAAAGGCAGTGTACATTTGCTTGTTGAAGGATCACATGAGAGCACTATGAATAGGTCAGACAGCTATTGCTGATCCTAAACAATCTGTCAACGACTGTCTTCATAACAGGCCATGTTATTTTTCTGATTTGGGGGTGACTTGGCGTGTCCCTCGCCTGCCCTCGGTCGAAGTGTTTGCTGCGGCAGCGCTCAGACGTGTGCTCAGGCACCACCAGCTGGTGTTTTCCCTCCCTAATGTCAAGGGCTTGGTGTGTGACCAGTTAGGATAAAATCAGTTGCAGTGAGATTGTTCATGGACTGATGAGGAATTAAACATTTTAAACACTGGTGAACTGTAGGACAAGTCCTGCAGAGGAGTTCTGCAAGGCAGGGTATAGTTCGAATTACGGAGTCTTATGAGATCCTTTTCTGGTCCTTGTCAATCTCCCTCTGCAAAGAAGGTGAAAGAGAAATGACAATGTGAGGGCTAAAATAGACAGCATGCTAGTATAAACAAAGAAAGGTGTAAAAAATATCTTTTCAGGCCTATTTTTCCTTGAAGTAAAACTCTTAACAACTGCATCTTTTAGTGGCTTGGGTGGCACACTGAGAAATCGTATTTGGCTTTTTCATCCTTTGGGCACAAATCTTGGTTTCTGTTGAAAATGAAAACTAGTTTTGGTGGTTTCATTGGAGCAGACATTTGTCTGCATCACAAAACCATTCAGTCTGGCACCAGAGCTCGTCACTGCTTGAGTGGGGCCCAGCACAGGAGAGCAGGGGTGTTGCAGGTCAGGGCTGCAGTCGGGGCTGAGCGTTGAACACTTGCCCAGTCAGCCCACTCTATCGGACTTTAGCCAGTGCTATTTACTTCGCTTTCACGAGCATCTATTTCTCTCTGTCACTTTCTCTGTCTCTCTTCCTCATGCACACTTAAAGAACAAAAACCTCTTTTATACAGCTAAGCATTTAAAATAATTTTTCCAAGTCAGAAAGGGAGAGAGACTGGAAAAAATTACAGCACAAAGCTCAGCTTGCAGATGAACGATTGCCTTGTCATCCTAATGTCCCCCTTCCTTCCCTTAAACCTCACTGGTGAGTGGGCTATAAGCAGCAATATTGGCTGGGCTCTGCTGGAGTAGGTCTCCAGAACAAAACTTTCTGCTGCCTTTCTTTCATTGTACAGTTACTTTTCTGTGGTAGTTCTTTCTGCTCTGTGCACAGCAGATAATGAATGAGTGACTTCAGAGTTAAAAATATCTATCTACAGAGCATCTACCTGTCCTAGATAAATTGTTTTACCTTGATGTTAAGTTCTGCCTTTACTGCTGTTTGCCTGAAGGAGATTTCTCCTGGACATACAAAGTGATCCTGCTACTCTTTCCTGAAGGGTAGCATAGCAGGAGAGATGTTCACTCCAAACTCCGAGTACCCAGTGGAAAGTAGGGAATAAGGATTTAAGACATAAAGTTGCCATGAACACTGCAGACATACCCAAGCCTATTTTATTCAGTTGAGTTTGGCTCTGGGCTTCAGGTGTTGCTGGCTGGAGCTGACTGGGCTCACTGGCTGTGCTGCAGGCAGTGCTGTGCCCTCACACTGTATGTTTCCAGTACCAAGGTGGTTCTGTTTGGCACAGTCACAGTCTGTGTTATGTTGCACTGTGCTGTGAAGGGCATATCTTAAGTACTGATATGCACTGGGGCAACTGCAGTTGGAGTTACAAGTACATTGTGAAGCTCTTGAAGACCCCATGTACTTCTGGAAATGGAACTTAGGTCTTGCATTACTATGTGGTTCTACAAATGTTATCCCAGGAAAAATGCAATTTAAGTACTTTGAATTTAGTAGCCTGTTCATCTTCATGTGCACTTTTTTCCCATCTAAAAGTGCTTTACTAAAGCTCCTTTGAGCAAAAGAACTCTACATCTGAAATACCAGCTTTTAGAGACATAGAGAAGTGGGTGATTGTTGATTAAAATGAGACAGCAGTATGTCCTGAGCAGAGGGAAAGAGCTCTGTCATATGTTTTAGGGTGGGAAGCTCTATTTCCTGTTTTGCTACATGGGACTTGGTTCTCCTAATGCACATGTTCCACTCCAGTTGCCCAGCTATTGTCTTCTTCATCTGAAAGATGACCCGTTTGTTCCAATACATTGGATATTTGTGATTCCAAGTAGAGACTGGTTGCTGTCAGCAGTCTTTTTTTGCATCAAAATCAAGAAATGAAAAGGTAGCTAATATTAAAGTAGGGGTAAAATTGGGTTTTTTTAAGGACTACCTAGTTTCTAAAGTTGGAGTGAGCAAATGGCTTGCTGGTGACTGACTTCCTGAGAACACAAAAGTCCAAGGCTGCTGCTGAAATTTGGACTAAAAGGACAACCAACTGTCATTCTTTAATACTTCTAGGTATGAGAGGCAGAAATTTTCTGTACTTATGAACTTCCAGGTTTAACCTGAGCCAAAGACAGTAAAAGCAGAAGTTGTTCAGGTCCTCCTCCCCTTATTTGTCAATAAACCTCAGTCATGGCTTGTGATAGTCTTGGTATCCCAATCTTGTGGTATTTACATAAACACTGTCAACACACAAGTTCTGTGCTGGTTTTCTGTCATGCAGATAAATGCTTTTCAGAGTTAGGTTGAGGCCACTAAACTCTTTTCATCTGTATTTTTGCTGATGTCTTAAAACCGTAGCATGTTATCGTGCCATTATTTACCTAACCACAGTCTTCTAAAGCATTTCTCCTACACATAATCAAAAGCTCCAGTTCTCTTCCTCTATTATGCATAAGCTAGGAAGTCTTCCTCTTTCAAGGAAGACACTGTTCCAAAGAAGATGAAAGTTAAATCCATGTTATTAGAAATCTTCAGGGGATAAGGGCTGGTTTCATTCAGTGCTAAGAGTGACTGTACAGGGATAGATACATGTTCATGTTGGATTAGTCCTACTGCTGTAAAAGTAATAGTAAACCCTTGGTTGCATTGGCAGCAAGAATCTAATTCTTGATCTTCCTTTTGACAATGATCCAATTAATTTTCCAAATGCTCCTACTTATCTGTTTGACAATAGCAAAGAGAAATTAGGTCCTACAGTTTTTTGGGTCTTATAGTCAGATCTGTCTTTCAGTATTTCTTGCAGGTGATTTGGGATGATGGACCTAATCTCCATCACTGTTATCTCAGTTTGCTCAGGAAAAAATGTTTATGCTACTTGAAAGTGAGAAATTTCATAGCCATTCTCAGAGCATCTCAAAAGCAAGTCTAGTAACATTTAGGGACTTTCTGGGATCACTTAAAATCTACCACTAAGTAGATGCAATAGTTTTCAAAGTAATAACTGTCTTTCCTTTAAAAACGTTAGGTATTCATATTGTAAAATGGTGAACTGAGGTTGCATTTGTCAGATTTTGTGTTATAAGAAGCTATGGAGACTTCAAGGTGCATCATCTGGTTTTCTGCATGCAAAAAACCCCAAAGTGTTTTTGTAGGAAGGCGAGTATTCTGCTGGATTATAGGAGGATCCACTAGGTACTAAACACATACAATAAAACAGAGGCAGATATTTGTAGCTGATAAGCTTCTGCTTTAGTAAATGAACTTGAAAAAATGTCTGTATTGAAACCCAGGTTCTCTGTTAGTGTCTCTTCAACAGTGTCCCAGTTCAGATCGACACATTGGGCAGTGTATGACTCCCAGCCAAACATCTTGTTAAATACTTGCAGGATTTCCCACAGCGGATCTTACTTTAATCAAATAATTCAAAGGTTTCTTTTGTAAGTACAATAGAAGGGCAGGGCTTGTGTTTACAAAGTATTCAGTATGGAAATCCTGTATTAATTGAGGTATGTTTACTTCACTTAGGACAGTGTCCACATAATAATTCTTTAAATAAAAGGCCTTTTACTATTATCTGTTCCAGAGAGGCAATCATGTTAACCCATCACATACAGAAAATCATGAGGAAATAGCTTCAGAGATGTGCAGTGTAGGCAGCAGAGATGTTCCTAATTAACAAAGACAATTTTATGGATGATGTTCTCACAGTGAATGCAAAAGAGTGCAATTTACAAAAAGTAGTTTTATCCCTGTGGAAACTACTAAATAAAGAGGCTGTGTCTTTCTCTGTCTATTTCAAGAATGATTAGCAGGAGCAATACCAGATGTTATTTTTTTGTAATACGGATTCATATAACCTGTGATTTAAATTATTGTCTTTCTAAGGTAGCAGCTGTATTTTCTACCCAGCCCTTTGCACAATCTGGAGGTTTTATGATTAATGATAAAGCATTTAGAGTTTCAAATAAAGAGTATATAAAAAAGATAATATTATTACTCTATGATAATATTACTACTCAGTAAAAGGTAACCAGAATTGTCCTTCTCTGAATTCCTTATTTTGTTGTGCCAGAAAATGCCAACATCAAAATAACACACATACAGAAGAATTAACAGAGTCAACATTTTCCTCCACAGGGAATTGGAAATTACATGTTGCTTCTAAGTTTAATACCGTGAAATCTTTTTTACTTTTTTTATTGAATTATAACTCTGCTATGGTTGAAAATATATTTCTGCCAGTGTATGAAATACCTGGCAAAAGGGGTGTTCTAGAACATTTTAGGTGAATGTAGGTCAACACAAAGAATTATACAGATGGAAATATTTTCCAGTGTTTATGTTCAGATGTTGAGACCTGTCTGGCTCCTCTCTATTTGCATGTGTTGGGGTTATAGGCAGTCCGGCTACATTCCACGTTGATTTATATAAATATATTGCAGATTATTAACCTCCAGCCAAATACCAGCAAATTGCACTTTTCAGGAGGGTTTGGGACTTTTCACTGAGCTTACTTACTGTATACAGGGCATATACACCCCATTAAGGGACTCTTAGAAAACAATATTTGTTGTTACAAGAGATGTGCCAACACATTTTCTCTTACAGTCACTGTGTTACCATAATAATTAATGTTTGTTTGTTCAGATGATGATTAGAAATGAAGTACAGATTAGGCTTTAAGTAGAGGTAGGATGACAGTCATTCCATATTCTGGAACTCTGGTTCCCTGTTTATTACTCTCTGAAAAGCTTCCTTAACCTAAAATGAATGTGCATGTATACATTTTCAAAATACGGTGGCAAATAAACAATTTTTCAGTGTCAAACCAAAGATTATTTAAGAAATGCTGTCAAATGAGAGCACAGCCTTACTATAGTAAATGTCAAGTGAAAAAGACTGCTCTCTTAAACCTGAATTACAGTCTTCCCAGGTGGTTATGCCAATTCTCGTGTTTCATTCTCTTGTGCAGTAGATTGAGATTTAAGGTAAGAACTAAAATCTCAGTTCAAGATCTCATGCACATGTTGTCCTTCTCTGTCAGATGTCCTCTGGGAAAAGAAGCGATCCCCAAGGCTTTGTATGTGGTCATTTGTCTTCAGATCTTACATATAAAGCTTTTAGTCTTTGAACAAACAACAAAAGTATTACTCGATAATGTTACCAGGATTCCTGCACTTGTTAATTCTAAGAAAGTAAATCTAAGGAAGAGTACAAAAGATGGAAGTAATGCAACAGCATCACTGATACGATGCTGGAAAAAATAAGCCATAATATCAACACTAGTTTGTTCTGTTATCAATAAGAGATTCTTCAATTTAACTGTCTAGACTTTTTTTCTCAGTAACTCCATTCATTTTTTAAATCTACTGTCACTTGGTAAAAGCAGTGATTCATTTTTCTGCCTTGCCTCAGAGAGAAATGTGATCTGATCTTGTAATATAAAATTATATAAATATAAAATTAAATGAGTAAGCACATGAGTAAAGTATGTGAGCAGGAAAGAAATGTCCTTCTGGCTGTTTAGATGGTTTCCTATTAGGATTTTGTAGAAGTGGGACTTGAGGAAGAATAGTGAAAATCACTGGTATGACTGTAGGTGTGAAGCACAGAAGGACGGGCAGATGTTTTTGAAAAAGGTAAAACTGCAGTTAACCTGGCATGGTAGATGAAGTGGAGAGGATGAGAGAAACCCGATTTAAACAGAGAAAACAATAGAAAGTATTGAGCTTTTGGTGTTGTGCAACAAGGTGAAATGATAAAGAAGTTCCAGTAAAAGAATGACCAAAAGTGATGAAAGTAGGGATGAAGGTAGTGACTTCTTGTGCTCAAAGCTTTTTTCTGAACTGTGTGCTGACTCTGAAGGTATTCCTTGTGTCCAGGAATTTGCAAGAGGAATCAGTGAAAAAATTCTGTTTCTGCTGAAGGAGATCTAGGTATAAAGCTGTGTAATGGTATATGTGGGAATTATGTGGAAGGAAACTGAAGGTGCATGCAAACACTGTGTATTTTTTTCAAAAATATTTCCTGCTGGTTTGTTTTGTATTTTGTTATAATAAGTACCAGAGCCTAGAATGTGGATAAATATCACATAATTTTCTGTATTAACTCAGGTTTCTGCATCAAAAAATGAATTCTTTTCATGTAATTATTTTACATTCAACAGCTGATGAGTTCTTAATAATTAATCCTATTTCAGAATTCACAAGTGAAAGACTGAGATGGTAATTTTGATATATCAGCTGTTACCTGGTGAATCAAAAGGTCAAAGATTTGAGCCTTTGGAAGGCTCTTTTCCATTCTATATACTGTAAGGAATTTAAATAGGCATGCTTGAGATGCAAGGTATGTCTGCACTGGTTCCTGTATACTTACCTCTTCTGTTCTTTTCCTCTTCTCAGATTGTTTGATGTGTGCACCGTGTCACGAACAGACAGAGAGACAAAGTTAACATTAGTGTTTGAACATGTGGATCAAGACTTGACTACTTACTTGGATAAGGTTCCAGAGCCTGGAGTGCCTACTGAAACTATAAAGGTATTTAAGGAGAAAGATTTTAGGAGATAATATTTAAGAGATAAATCAGAGAGACAAACTGTGTTGTGATCCCATAGGATTCTGTTGCATCAAAATTGAGTAGTTCTCACTTGGGACATGAACTGCAGCACAAAGTAACAGATATAATCTCTTTGTGAAAAAGCTGCACTTGTGGTTTTATTCCTCTTTCTAAATTTACTGAATCTCTATTCCTTTACCAAATGTAGCATTCAAGCACAGGAAGGACAGGGACCTCCGGAGCAAGTCCGGAGCAGGGTCGCCAAGTTGATTACAGGGATGGAGCACTTATCTTAGGAGGAAAGGCTGAGAGAATTAGGATTGTTAGCCTGGAAAAGAGATGGCTTAGAGGTGACCTAATTGCAGCCTTCCAGTACCTGAAGGGAGTCTACAAGAAACATGGAAAGAGATTATTTACAGGAGCATGTAGTGACAGGAAAAGGGAGAGTGGTTTAAAACTGAAAGAGTATGTTTAGATTAGATATTAGGGAAGAATTCTTCACTGTGAGGGTGTTGAGGCACTGGAACAGATTGCCCAGAGAAGTCATGACTGCCCCACCCCTGGAAGTGTTCAAGAACAGGTTGAAAAGAGCTCTGAGCTACCTAGTCTAGTGAAAGGTGCATGGCAGTTGGATCTTTAAGGTGTTATCCAGTACCAGTAATGCCAGTAATTCTGTGATTCCATGATTCTGTGAAATCATTAAGAATGACCTTTGCTTCCAGCTGCAGGCAGATGGTTCTGTTACTGTTTAGGCAGAGACTACTTGAACCTTCCTTTAAAGGTGAAGTGCTGGATATTGTTAGAATGGAAAAAATAAATCCTGTGCTCCTTATCACTTTTCCTTTGCCTTTTATTTTCCCAAAAGACTGCTTTTGTTTATGTTCTTCTTGCCAAGAGAGTTTATGTACATTCTGAGACCAGGAAAAGTTCATTGTGGACCTGTGGAATGGGCTGAAGGGTGGAGAGAAGCTGGGAGGCTCTTAGTAACTGGGAGGACAAAAATGAACTTTTATTGCCATGTTATCTCATATTCTGCATCTGAAAGGGAGGACCCCTACCTAGGATAGAATGTACTTGCATTATTATTAATGAAAGGCATATACCAACTCCTCTGCTTTTATGGGAATTTCACAGCAAAGTGCCACATTGAAGATCATAGGTTGAGGTGTTTGACAAAAAGTTTATACCTGGGAAGAGAAGCAGAGGGATTGATGTTGCTATATTTTGACTGTATGTTTACAATTTCTTTTGATTTTTATGAGGAGAAATAATTTATGCTTTCAGAGATGCATTATCTTTTTACTTATATAAGTACTTTCTGGAAGTATGTTGTATCATCTTAGTCTGGCAAAAGTCCCCAGGGAGGAAAAGAAAACTATTGAAAATTTAGTTGATTTGATAACTTTTTTAGCAGCTTCAAACTTAGGAGGTGTTTGATCTTTCAGTAAAGAATTAGAACTAAAGTGGATTAAGATTTATTCACTGGTGTCATAGTCCCATATGTATAATATCAGTCAGTTCCAGCAACCATGTTTTTAACCAGCTGTAGTAGAGAAAATAAAATTTTTGAAAAATGGATGCAGTTTTGATTCAGTCAGAAGAAGACTGGAATGTATCTATCATATTGTAGAACTATTTTATTACAATGCTATTAAGGTTCTATTTTCCTTCTAGGACTTTGAAGCTATTTACATGAACTGTATTTAAACTTAAATAACTTGTAAAAATAAGATGTAGTGTGACTGGCATATTATCTAACTAAATATATTGAAAGTGATGGGAACCAAAAGCCTCTGAAATCTCAGTTTGAAGTATGTTTTGATCTATGTTTTGTATAAAGGAAATATAAGACATGAGCACTGTACTAAAGTATTTGTGATTTCCAGAAATTCTCTTCTGAAATTGCACTATGAGACTGTCAAATATATGTTTGAATATACATTTCATGGATATGATATACTTATGAAGGAAATCATTGTGCTTACATTCAAAAAGCACTATTCTGCATACATGGTTTACTAGTGAACCCAGTTGCTGTATCTGATAGTTTGGCACAATAAAGCAGAAAAGCCACACAGAAACAAAGAGGAGCAATTTTGGTCTTTCATGTACAGTGGAAGTTCCACTGCAACCAGTAAAATTAGTAACTGTAAAATTGAACTTGTGGTACATAATCTCTTTTTAAATGGGTGAGGAAAAATGTGAAATTGCTGCTTACTTGGTCATCACTGTTGGTTTCAACATTTTCACAGTAGCTGATGGTTTTTTTTCTTGAATCATGTTTGGCACAGGAAAAGAGAGAAATTCGGTTAACTTAAGTTGTGCCCTGTTGCTTCATGTTTGTGTCAAAACCCCCAGTTTATGGAGGTACTTTTGCTGATAGTCAGGGCTGATTACATGAGGAAGGGTCTCAAGGCTTATTTTTAGTATATTTCAATACCTTTGTAATGATACAATCTTTATGAATATTCCTGATAGAAATTGAAGCAAAACATACTTCTGGCTGCAGGGAAATATTACAATTTTGTAGCACCTGAGCATTTAACCTAGAGCACATACATCGTTAAATGACTAATCTGACTTTTTATAGTTTGGCTTTTGAGGTTAATATGGATTTGTACTTCATTTATTTTCCAGAATTGCAGACAATTTGTGTAGAGTATTTCCCCTCACCACCAGCACAGTGCAAAACAACTGCCAGTATTGTAAGACCATCTGTTAAAGTTCTGCATGTGTCAGCAGCACAGAAGTGCCAAATGAGCCAAGCTCTGGATAGCTTGAAGTTGAAGGATCTAATATACCTCTTTGGCACCGTGGTGTAAAATCAACAGTTGTTAGTGGACCTTGAATGACATAAAATGACTATGAGAGAGATGTCAACCCCCAAGATCTTTTCTGTGTGAATTGACTATCATCATTACATAACATTTAGGGAAGGGAGGTTCAGCTTTTGCTGTTTTGGGGTGTGCTGGGGTTTTTGGTTGCCAGTTGTCAAGAAATAAAAGTGACATCGATACCGTTTTAAGAACTTCCTTTATGTTTTGCTGGTGAGTTCAGAGAAATGCACCATATTGATCACAAACACAACTACAACTTCTGTCTTAATGCTGCTTAGTGAGGGCTTTCTAATGTGTAAGGCCCTGCAGTAGGAGTCACCCCAGAGGATGTTTTAGGAAGATACAGACTGGTGTCCATAACATGATATCCTATGAGACATTGCCTGGCAATGGGAATACACACCAGGATGTAGAGCAGACATGCTCGCTTCCCTTTCTGTCACTGGGAGTGTGAATGCTCTTGTCCATTTCTGTGGCTTTGACTTCTGATTTCTAGGTAATTCTGGACAGAGGAGTTTTAAATCTTTTCTGCTGGAGCCCTTCCATTATTATTTAATGGAGTCTACTTGGAGCTAGAGGGATGGTGAACACTACTGCAAATACTTCTGGACATAGTGTTCACTTTTGAAAGAGAACTATGTTCAGCCTCTAATCAATTTAATAAACCTTCGTAACTGCTGGATTGTAGTCACTCACACTTACTGGCTCCCTCTGTCAGACCTGATGAATATATGTTCCTTTTGGCATGAATCAGAATCAGGAATGACAACATCTCCCTCTTTCCTCTCTACCTGTCATCTCGTCCCTTGTTTTCATCCAGGGGTACTCTCTAACTTTAGGGCAGTTTATGTGGAAATTGAAGGTATGAGTTCAGTTACCTTTGGACACAGCTGTTAGTCATGCACAGGTCTTTGATAAAGTTAATAGTCTTAGCAGTTGAGTCTCAGAGTTTTGGCTCATTGGGAGCTTTTTCTAGTTGACGTTTGAGTACTGAAAGTGGGAATGACACATCTGCCACAGAAAGATGATTTTCTTTTAAACAGTTAACAGACCACTAAAGCATTTTGATGTCTTAACCTTTAGGACTTTAGGAAGCATGTTTAAGCTGTGTGGTCACATTTTGTTCTGATGCTTGTGAGACTGGCATGATTTTTTGCTTCTAAGTAATTTTGATATGGATATGGTTATTATAACACTAACTACATTTTTCATGTGGAAATCATGCGTATGCAACTAAGATGGTGTTTATTAAGATACTGCAACATATTTAATAATACTTAGCTTTAGATTAATCTCTGTGTGTGATGGCTTATATATAAAGCTGTACATTAAGTAGTTACAGAACAGTTCTTTGAAGTTCCTTCCAGTTATCTTGTGCTGCTGGACCAAAGAGTCTGTAAAAGTGAGAGGGGACAACAAACTGTCACTGGGGTTCTTTAATCTTAGTAATGGATAAAGTTAACTTTGCTAGGTGATGTCATTATATGTAGACTTGCGGGTTCTTGCAGTAGTTTTCTTCTAGAAATTTAGAATTTAGGCTACATATGCTAAGTGGGCTGTGCGTGTTTCAATTTGACAATCAGCACAGGAGGGAACAGAACAAAGGTTCCCAGTATAGCAGGTGCATATGTTACCTATCATGGAATGTTGCAAAAGCTGGGAATGTCCTTCTACCCAGGTCTGTGATTGCTGAATCTTCATGGTATTCCCTCCAGCGTTGAACAGGACAGACAAATCACAGAGTGAACAGAGTTCAAGGCATATGCTTTTCTCTGTTGTGTCCTGGTTCCTCAGTGAATGGCTTCTGTGGATATTTTTTGGATATTTACTTCTTTGCATAGAAAGCAAATATACCCATCTGATTCGAGTGTACAGATTTTGGTATTCAGATGCCTAAAATTTAGAAAGTACAGCAGTGAACCTAATTCCCTTTTGTGGGCTTATCAGATAGTAACACATAAGTTGAATTTTTAAATATTAAACTCAGTCGTGGAATACATGTTATTGTTGTATCCCTGTGCTGCATGTCCTTAGCTTATATTGCCTGTTATTAAAACAGGCAGACTGATCACATCTTTGCAAGACTCTTAGAAAATTAATATGAAGATGCTGTTTCTCAGAAAGCAGACGAGTGTTCACTGTTGTGAGATGACTCAGCCATGTGCCATGGCTGTACCTACTCAGTTGATCACGTATGAGATGTGAAGCAGATGTCACACAGTCATGCAGTTCTGAAAATAAAGCAAGATATTCCAGGAAAACAGATTCACCAGTACTGAGAGTCTTCAGAGTGTGGCTGCATTTAACAACATCAAAGTTAAAAACCACTAAAAAAAAAAAAACTGCTCGAATTAATATGAAAGATACGAACAGAAGAGCTGTTATTATCGTTTTCCTGTCAGTACTTTCATGGTAAAGAAAGAAGCAAAACTTAGTGAAGAATTTGGAGTGTACAAATAATGGATCAGGTCCCCAACTGGTACTAACAAGTGTAAATCCATTAGCTTCAGTGAAATGATGCCCATTTACAGCTGCTAAGGATTTCATTTTTGTCGGTTATTTTGCAAAAAATTTTGTTCTGAATCTGTGCTATAAATTAAAGAAGAGTTGTTAGTAAAAATAAATGAAAAACAAGAGGGCTGAACTGATACCATTGTGGGATAAATCTTTTTATTTCTTTCTCTGTTTTCCTGCTATTAGGGGTTAGACTTCTGCATGAAAGGGTAGGAGAGAGAGTAAGTGTCCTGCACAAGTTGTGAAGAAGCTAAACATTGAAAAATGGATATTCTCAAGAGTGGTTGCTCCCTCTGTTGTAGGTGGTGTAATTTCTTTCTCATACTGTGCTGCATGTAGAGACAGAGCTGCATCTCCACTGGCTGGTAGCATGTAGCAGCTGACCAGGGGGTTAGGAGTCATGATTCTGTGAAAAAGGGACTGCAGCTCACAGGATGGTATGCAATATAGTCTGGTATCTTTGCAGTTACTTCTTTAGCTTGGACCTTTTTACTGTTAGTGTACAGCTACTGATTTTTGTTTTGGTGGTGTTAAATATCTTTGAATTCTTACCATTTCTAAACTCAAATGCAAACCTTTTCAATCTGATAATAATGTATAGTTGATTTTTGCAGTGCTGTAGCCTAGGACTTCTCAGACCTCCATTGGTTGGAAACTGAGAGCTCATAAAAATGTGAGGCACTCCAATAATTTTAAATCACTCTGTCCTGACTAGAGTGATTTAAAATCATTGGAGCGCTTCGCATTTTTTTAGTTGTTCCAGTTTGGAAAGCAGTCAAGCAACACTGGAGCATAATGCATGAAAGCAACCTGTCTGAAATAATAATTTTAGTCTTTCAAAACAATGACACTGAATTAGAAATGTCACTGTGAAATGATGTCTATCAAGGGTTCTGTAAATAGACATCTCAACCTACTTTTCTTTTGTAGTCCCTACTCTCAAGGCAGCATTGCAGTCCAGTAGGGCCCTAAGGGACACATCCTTTTTGAAGTCAGAAGGAAGCTATTGTTTTCAGTAGATGGAGGGCCAGAAATCATCTTTATTCAGAAAGTCAGAGGAAATTAAGAAACTGAAGAGATTCTGAATTGTGGGCAGGGAAGGAGATTGAGCCTTGGTAGAATGGATTTATGATCAAGTCATTGCAAAATTGCAGTATTACAAACACTGGAAGTGAAGTATTGCTATCAGCTCGTTTCATTTCTGTTAATTCAGCAGAGCTGGACATGGATGTGATGCATAAAAAAGTTTATGGGTCGTGCTGCTCTACATTCCCCTGAGATGCTCTCAAATTATTAATGACACTGGTTTTTTTGCTACTGGAACATAAGCTTGGTACCAGTTGCTATGTGGAATGCTTTGATGACACTGAAAGAAAGGGAGCATGTGGTAGGAGTAATGGTAAATCAGGTAAAGAAGTGGGGCTGAGCTGCCAGGCAGCATGTCAGGGACAGTGCCACACAGTTCTATATCCAGCCAGTGACAGTTCCTCCAAGTGGGGAATATTTTTGAGATGCTTTCCTTTGTCTCATGATGGTGGTGCACAGGCACATCTTGCTGTGCAGGCACATCCTGCCTCAGTGATGGGAAGTGTAACCCATGTTTCCAGAGTCTTTCTTTTCATCTAACACAATATGCCACATTTAAAGCAGTTCAGAAAAAGCTGTTGCAGCTGATGGTGCATGTAAAGCAGTAGCAGAAAAATAGACTGAAATGTTTGGATTTACCCATGTTCTAAATTTGCTTACAATCCATATGCTACTTTTGACAAGTAAATTGAAGGTTGGACTGCAGCAGATGTGAGGTAAAGAGAAGACATTCCTTAGAATTCTTGATTTTTGCGGGGGCAGATAAGAATCACTTTCTTAATAGTAGTTTCTGCATTGAAAGGAAATCAGTCCCCTGTGCAGTACACTCACAGAGCTGTACTTCATCCCCAAAAAAGCACACAGATACGGGGAAGAGTAGACAGTAGCACAAATTGTGACTCGGTAGATACTTGGGAAAACTAGACAACATATTTTTTCTTACTGTACTCAGGATTCTAAGGGTTGAACTCAGCTGCTCTGGGACAAGAAGCATTGTAGCAGAATATGTTTGCCATCTCAGTCAACCCAAGTTACTGCAGCTCAGATTCTCTAAACTGGAATATTTACAAAGTGTCTATATTTACTCGCAGCAATTATAGAGCCATAGTGTAAAACAATTCAAAAGTTGGCCACGGACAACTCATAGCTAATAAAAGATAATATAGTCATCAAGTAAGTTATTTTTTCCATATAACTGTTTTCTCTATTCCACCCCAAGAGAAATTTAATACTTTTGGACTAGCTGTATGCACTGGTTTTATGCCAGTGAATAGGCAGGTTATTGTATCCAGTAAAAATTAATTTGAAGCATGTTACTTTAGTGGCATACTGATTTAATCAAGATATGTTTTGTTTGTTTCTTTTCCTCCATAGACGATGTATTTAGCTTATGCCAGAAAACAAAGTTCATACAAATGGGCAGAGATTGAATTTTTTTGTATTACGTTTTCATATGTAGAATATAAAGTCAGCTTAAAGAATTTTCAATTATTTATGAATACATGGACACATAAACACACATGCATATATAAATGTGTATAGTAAAAGTCTTGTAAGATATTTGCAGGAAAAAAATGCTGCTACTTGAGTGAGAGAAAGGGAAAATATGATCATCACTCTACTGTCTCCAGAGTTCATTTTCTCAAAATAGGTGTGGCCCAGAAAAGGCCAGAACTGGCAATGCAGATGCTTAAAGAGTGCACAGATACTTGAGGGTTAGCACCAGTTCTCCTGCTGTGCCTAGAGAGTGGCTTGGTGTGTATTGCCTTTACGTGTATACACTTGAAAACACACTACACATACATCTGCATGCACATACACGTGTGTATGTAGGAATATATATATGTGTGTGTGTGTATATATACAGACACCTATGTGCTGATTGCCAGAGTCCATCCGATAGCTCATCACCCAAGACAGCTGAGCTGTTACATTCGTTGGGAAGGAATAAAACCAAACCCAGCTGAAGCTGTGCCTCTCCCTCCTATTCAGTGTGTCAGATGAGAGACACATGGAGAGCCCGGTCCCACCCGCCCCTGTGGATCCCAGAACAGCCACGGTTCCTCCTGCTTCCTGTCCTCGGGCCATCAGCATGAAGCTGCAGAGGAGCACCCGCCAGGGGCATCAGCCAGCTATGTTCAGCTGCTGGAGCAGCCAGAGCCAAAACCTCTTGACACTCAGAGCTGCTTTCAGTGATTTCAACTCCATGTTCTCTGCCTGTGCAATTCCTGGTTTTTGATCCCTTTTCTCTTTCCATCCTTCTCTTTCACCTTAATTTTTTCACCTCACTTTCACTCCGTATTTACACAGCAAAATACTCTTCTGTTCTTTCCCTTCCTCCAGTTTTTTTTGTCTCCATCCCTTTTCTTTCTGTTTTGCCTCTGTCTTCCTGACTACTCCTATGGTAATGTAGCATCATGTAACTGTCTCACTATTTCTCCACCTGGGGTCTGTCTTGTCCATTTTATTTGTGAGCTTTTAATGGATGAGTCTGTATGAAAACCCTTGACTTCGGTGCCCACCATAATAGGTCCTCCTTTCTGACTGATCTTTACACAATACCTTGCTGAACATGATAGTCAGATGCTACAACAGCATTATTTGTGTGAAACAGTGCTTCTCCACTGCATTGCTGTTTTTCCACCCCACAGTCACTTCACACATTTACACAACTGCTTCCTTTATATATCAGTTCTCTGTAATCAGCGTATGGTTCATGTTACAGGTTTCTCAGGTTTCAAAGTAAAATAAAATGAGCTTCCTTCCATTTTGAGAATATCCTTTTTAAGAAGTCCAAACAAAAGACACACACATTATTATTGGTAAATTTGCAAGCAGCTGCCAGAAGACAGAAAATTCAGAATGGAAACACGAGTGAAATAACAAAAATACCGTTTGTTGTTTGTTCTTGGTGCAACAACAAGGGAAAATATTTAGAAATTTTAATGATTAATTTGTTTGTAGTTTTAATAAATCAGATGTGGTTTTGTAGCATTTGCCAATGTTGCTACTCCAAGCACAGATCCTTCACAGAGGGTCAAATCCTTCTGTGTGTAACTGTGGGTTTCTCAAGGTTTTCCTCTAGGAGCAAGTGTGGGGCAATGCTATTAGGAGCAGTGGGCAAACAGTCTTTAATTTGTTTTACTGCAAAGCCTGAATCTGTCCTTCATTTTTGGATTGGAAACCTTATCCAAAGACTTATAACCATCACTATTTTAGGTTGTTTTTACTTTTCCTTTACTGTTACAGCTATACAGTACTAACACATCTGTACACATAAAACATTTCAAATCATGCTGGGGTATATTCTTGCACTTTCTGGTTCAACTTCAATCCCAAAGGAAAAAACCCCAAAGGGAGCAGAGGCTGTGTTTCAGCAAAACTTTAAAGTTTTTTCTTAATTTTATGTCAACAGATTGCTCGACTATTAAAAATTAGGTTGAAAGACTGAATTAGGGGAACTAATGGAGGAGAATCAGTTCTTATCCTGTGCTACTGACCTGGTGAATTCTAAGGTTAGAACAAAGAAGAATTGAAACCATTGTTTCCTTAGTCTCAAATTAATCATAAAACATGTGCTTTGCTTGTGTTTAAATGCTTTGTCAGAGTGAAGAAGTAGTCTTCCCTCAAAACTTAAGTTTAAGCAGTGTCTGTGCATTTGAAACCAGACTCCTGACTGTTCACAAAAATGTGTCATAGCTGGTCAGCATGGTAAATTGACTCAGTAATGGCAAAGGGCTCCAAGGAACACAAGATTTGGTGGACTGTTTGTTTATATCTGTTTCTTATTAATATCATAGCTGTTGTGGCTACAGAATATCCTATTTTCCTTTGAAAATAATGACCCTTGAGAATTCCCATTTCCAGGAAGAAGCTGTATTTTAGCATTGTGACCAGTTCAACAAATGCCATTGCATTCTGTCTTTTTTAATGTTGAGCAGTGTCTTATACCTTAAAGGGTCCTTTGAAATTAGTGGCTTAATTGTAAATAAATTTACTGCTTAACAGTTTTCACTATTGCTAAATATATGAGTTGACAGACAACGCCATAAAATTTAAAAGTATTCCAAAATGTCCTACTTCTTTTGTCTATACAATAGGAAGCATTGCACTGTAATTTTAAAATACCAAAAATAACCAAGAGGACATGTTAACCATCTCTTAAGAGTGCTTAATTTCCAAGCCAATAAACTCAGCTGCTGAATTTTTGTCCTTTGTTTTAGGCTGTGATAGTTCTGTTGCATAACTGCAATTAGGAAACTACAGAACACTCCAGAATGTTACAATATTTGTGGATAGAAGTGCAGGGTTGTATTTAATTTAGTTTTACAACAGGGAAGGGGCATTGGAATGGCAGTCTGTTACCTTTTTTTAACATCTAGTTTATGATTCATTCTAAAATAACTCTTTTAATTTGAATTAACTTCAGATATTCCTGTTCTGACTAGCAGGGTAAATATTTTACCAAGGACTTTTTAGAGAGAAGTTTTGACAGTAACATACTCCTCCCTTAGTGTTACAAAGGAAATACTTGCTATCCAAACCTAGAGTTGGCATTTTAATAGAAATGGTTCCAGAAGAATACGTAGAACATTAAAAATGTAAAATGCAGTTAATGAAAGAGTATACAGATGTCTTCCATGCATTTAAATAAAAATGTCTAAATCGAATTCTGAAAATGTCCACAGTGATCTCTGAGCCATATGCTAGTTATTACAATAGTATGTTGTGTAGAGCTGTCATTCAGTGAGAAACAACAAAGACCAAAAAGGGAAAATACATACAAAAACATTAAGTTAGAGGAGAGAACATGTTACAAAGCATTTTGTATTATGTTTTTGCCTTTACCACTTTTTCTTGCTTTTTGTTTGCTCACGTAATTCCTGCTGATGTCTAAAACACTTATTGGAGACATAGGAAAAGGAGAATAGAGGCCAAGCTGCGTGGGCTATAGCAAACCAAAACTGCAGAGATGCATGCTTCACAGAGAGTTTAATATGAAAATAAACCACAGTTTCTTTGCTTGGTTTCTGGAGCAGAAAGTCGCAAAACAAGCAGAAAACTTTTGGTTCTTGATGAAATGGTTAGTTTAGCTTCCTTACATCGTCTACTCTTAGTGTTTCAGACCTTAACTTCTGTTTTAGTTAAAGGAGTTTACACCTAGCTTGACTTAGGTTTATCTCTTTGAAGCTGGGGTCTTGGAAAATATTTCAGAAGTAGTTTTAGCCTTATGTTTTCGTTTTGTTCTTCTGCAAATGTGGTAGAGGTAACCTTGATTTGCTAATTAGTGGAGTCACGCTTTATTGTGACAGAAAACTAAGAACAGTCCTTCAGTGAAAATAACAAAGACCTACCCCATGGTGATTGATGAGAACGTTGTACAAGTGAAATGAGCTGGAAAGTCATCATCTTGTCTTTTCCTTTGCCACAGGAAAAGCATAACAGAGAGATTTCTTTTCTTCTGGTCCTGATAAGGAATCTAACGAAGCATAAGGAGAGGTTACAGAGCATGGAAATGTGTCACACCCAGCTGCTCACTAGCTTGCAAAGCTGCAGTAAATAATACAGTTGCTATTTAATAAACAAAAGAAAACAGAAGTCCTTTGATAGTGATCCCTAGCCTCTCTCATTTGCCCTTCTCATTGCCCTTAATTGACTGTAGTCTTGGAATAACATAGAATTTGATATTGGATTGTATGATTTGTAATTATTTTATTGTTGTTGAAAGGGAAAACAAAAGACTTAGGTTTCTGGGACCTGATTCAGGCATACATAGTCCAGGTCATCTGGATCATAGCTACTTTTTTTCTCATAGATTCTCTATGAACAGTTACAGTAAAGACACACAGGAATGCATGTAGTTTTATTTTCCAAATTACATAATTAGTAGCATACTTTACTGCTTGTCACAGGTTACCCTTTTGAGAAGCAATGTTGTGTTTGCCACAGGCTGCATTTCTCACGTGCATCATTTGTCACACTTCACTTTCAAAAGACATACCTTCGAGGAGGCAGTTTGTTCCATTCATTGGATCTTTTTGTGCACTAACCTCTGATATACCAGTGGCTTTTTATTAAAAATGTCTTAAGAATTTGTTTTGTTTAGTATTTGGGGAGGTGTAGGGAAAAAATATACTTTACCTGTGAAAGATCAGAGGCTATCTTCTCCCCTGCCAAGAAGACTGTGCTCTCACGTTGCCCCTTTCCCCTCCCCCCAGAGTAGAGCTGATTCTTGTCTATTGTGTTAACATCAGGAAATAAGTAGGCTCATTGCTCATTGTGTCACTGTAAGTTGAAGATACCTGCTTTGTTTTAGAATCAGTCAAGTGCTCAAAAGAAAACAAGGCAAGGTTTACACTGATGTATGCTAATGTAAATCAGTGTCATTTTGCTCAGAACTGGAAGGGCTGTGGCACATATCACTCTGGAGAGGCTCAGCAGACGTGTGGGACCATCTCCCACTACTGCAGTCACAGCAGACATCACAGTCACATCACTGCCTGCTGCAGTTTGTCATGTCTGAAATCCAGAGATGGGCTACTGAGGAATGCTTGTAGCTGGCATCTTCCAGTGACCTACCTTGCCTGGTTATCATCTGGGCTGTGGGAGGCTGCAGCCCAAAGAGATGGAGTAGGGCCAGAGGCCCTGTGAGTGAGTGTGAAGTGAAACAGGGTGCAGTGCAGGCGTGATGAGAAGGGTCAGAAATGGAGATGCGGAAGGAAGGGGCAACAGGACTCCTGAAGGGAGGAAAGAGAGATGTAAAGGAAAAGGTGAGAAATAAGAAAAGAAGGGTAAAGGTGATAGGCCATGCAAATGCAGTAGATTGGGTAGCCATTCCCCTAGTCTGGGGCTAACAGCAAACTTGTCATTGTTTCAGTGAAAACAAAAGTCTTTGTGTATATGCTCTATTCCTCTTGCAGAATGTCTTCTCTTTGCCTTGTCTGTAGGATGAGGGGCTTGCCTATTTCTTTTTTAAAGCTGTTGGTTCAGGAGCCATTAATTCAAGTTAATAGAATTGCAGATTAATTGCTGCTGTAAACATGGAGAGCAACTTGATCTGCTAAGTGCTTCCAAGAAACTTTCTCTTGTTTCCTACTTTTAACTTAGGTGTAGTAAGGCATCAGTAAGATGATCATGCTGAAGACTCTCTCGAGAAGTCAAACAGTGCTATAACAGCATTGCAAAACTGTATGTAAAGTTCTTAGATGGGAATCCTGGGCAAGATGATTCCAGTAGGCCAGTGCTCCCTCTCAGGTTTTTTTTTGAAGCCTGTTTTTTCCTGGGAATTGTGTAAAAATAAAATCTTTCCTCTTCTGTGTACCTTTGATTTTCTTCAAGCTTGTTAGACCTTTTAACTGGAAGCAAAATCTAGTTCTTTGGTGTATTTAACAAACATTAACTAGATAACCTGTGCAATGCTCATGAATTAGTTAACCATTATCCCTGAATTTATAATATGGAGCAAAAGAGGCAGCAAAGGTAAATGTACTCCTGTGACTAGAGCTGAGGTAGTAATAGACCCCAGTGTTGAGCCATTTTCCAGCACTTAGGTGCATCATGATTCTTCTGCTGTGCCAAGTACTCTACAAGAAAAAAAACAAACAAAAATAAAAAAAAGGTGACTTTTTAAAAGTCACACAGTTGAGCTTTATTGATTTTGTATTCCCTGGAGAGATTAGGTAGAGATTGTCTTCTTACTTTAATCTGTGTTCACATCTTTAATAAAAGCTGTTAGCTATTTATTAAAGGAGTGTCTAACTTTAGAGAATAGTAGTATTTTGATGCCTGGTGTCATGCTGACATTTTTGTCTCGGTCAATATTGGTTACATCTCTCTGAAGATGCTGTTGGTTCCAGTGACTGTGGGAGGAAAATGGGAATAATAAAAAGCAGTGAGACCAGATTAGGTCTTTGAAAACTGATGGGTAGAGTGATAGTAACTTCATTGGATTTCATTGTGCCTGGTATGAGGCCATCTTCCTCGGCATGCAAGTGCCATTCATGACTACGCTGAATTCCTCAATGTTTCTACAATGGAAGCCCTCAAAATTAGGTCCAACCTCTTCAGTTACTTGAGTTTCTAATCTGAGAAAGTGACTCTGCTGTCCAGCCACATCCTTTTGCCATGCCTTGAGCCCTGATGTATCTGTATAAGCCACAAATATATTTCCTTATATATCCGGAGATTGATCTGGCCTGTGTTATCGTAAGTTTCAACAAGATTTTCATCAAACAAAAATGGCTGGAATGGATTTATAACTGTGAAGGAGCCCTAGAAATTAAGTGCCCAAATCTTACTGATTTTAAATGATGGTTGTGTTCCCAATCTCTAGGATCCTATTGCCTGCTTTTTTGTCAGTTTTAAAAAAGTGTAACTTGTTTTCTTGTTGCCATCAGGTGTTTCATCAAGAGCCTCTGCACTTTCAGTGGCTGCTATTTAAAAAAGCAACTGAAGAGAGAAAATAAAGGAACAATCTTGAGCCTTTTGTGTCTAGCCAAGGATCTGACAGTTTTCAAGAAAATCTGGGCTGCAAGGTACAAAGCTGCCTTGGGTGTATGTCATCTGATCGTCCAGATCCCTTGGGATGCTTCTGAAGGCTCATCCTTTGTTGTTATGTATCAGTGTATAAACAAATCAGTATAAACACTGCAGACAGATTCAATGAGACTTTCTGCAGAAATGTCAGTAATGTTGCCAAGGTGTTGATAGACTGTTAGGAAGAGTAGTCTGTCATAAATCTCTATATATTTACACAATTTGAGTGCTCCTTTGGACCAGAATCCATGTGGTTTGAGCTGTTTGCACATGGTTTCCAGCACATCAAGATGTTAGTCTTTGTTCTGAGGTTAGTCCTTCTTGCACTTAGGTGACAACATAGGCCAGTCATCTTCCAGGGCCTTCTGCATTATTTCTAGTGTTATCTTAAGTTAACAGTCCCTAAGATAAATTTACAGGTTTACTCGACTAAGATGCTTTACCACCTAAGTCCAAAGCTGCTTGTAAAGCATTTTTCATGATGTATGTGCACAGCGTTGTTTGAGCTTTCTAATCACTGACCAGCTGGCTTGTTAGTGAATAGAGCTGTGGGCCCCTTGCCACATTTCATGTGAGGTCTTGGCTGGGTGGCCAAGCAGGCAGCCTGCAGCCAGTGTCAAAGCAATTCAAGAGGTATTGGCACAGCAGTGTCCCCATTAATTTCTGCTTGTCACATGCTGTCATGCAAGTTACACCAGAGAGGAAATGACCGTTAAAAAAAAAAGTATGCTTGTGGCACTTGGTCCCCTCCAGACGTTATCCCCGAGGTTAAACAAGTGGATACAATTAGCTGCTGTCCACAGACAGCTGCAGGGAAGGAGAAGCTGAGATCTGGGCCCCACAGCAACGTGTCCTTCCTGTTAGCAAGGAGCGTCGTCTGTCAACATATGCCGTATTTTAACCCTTCCTGGAGTTGGGAGAAATTAGGAAGAGCTGTTATGGCCAATGGTATTAGGAGGGTGCTGCTAAAGAGCTGTAGTGCTGCTGGAGCAGCATTCTTCCTAGAGAAGAGAATTTGTTTGTTGATACCTTTCCATCAGGACTGGAGTGAGAGGCACAGGGGGACAATCAACTCATCAGTGATTGATAGTTTACTGTAGTTGTAAATTGTGGCAGGGAGTGAGACAGTGATTTCTGTGCACTCCTCCCCAAACATGCTGAAGTAGTTTAAGGGAGTCACATCCAGCTTCATGGATTTTCAGGGTGGACTGATTTCTCTGATTATATCAGGAGAGCTTCCACAAGGATTGCAAGTGGTGATGTCCCACAATACAGATGGGTAGTAATGCAAAAACAAAGGCTCTGAAGAGGAAATGGTAATGATATCCTCCAATGAGAGAAGGAAATACATACTATTAGAAGCAATCAAAAATCTGTTTTTAAAAACTAAGAGCACTAGGGTGATAGAGGTAGGGATGTATAGACAATGTTCCAGAACAGATTGACTTAGTCAACCTGAAGTCTGGATTTTACCTAGGAAGAAAGAGGCTCACAGCATCAGCTGAAGGAAAAACGTGACTTATCCTGTTGAGAAACATAGTTAAAGAAGCTGCAATTACATGAAAAGTGTGCTCCAGAATTCAAATTGCTGTGTGACCTTCTGCGATGCTTAGATACCAAATTTGTGCACGTGTCACTCCCTAGACATGTGCAAGAAGTGTCTTCACAGCTTATGCATAGAAATCACAGGTGCTATTTCAAGTCATTTGTGTGGAGCTTTACCAACTGGGTGAGGCAGTAAAAAATTTGGGGGATTTCATTATACATTTTAGTCCTCATCCCTTTTTCAGATTGTAAAAGAACAGAGTAGTAACAACTTGTCAAACTAGGAAGCTCTGTGAGAAACTGCTGTTTCCAATACAGTTATAAAAAAAAAGCTTGTAATAAAAGAAAGGAAGTTTCCCAGAAGGTATTTGGGGATGTACAAAACTGTGATTTCATCATCCAGAGATACAAGAAAGAAACATGAGTGTTTTGCTTATCCAGGCTCAGATCCATAAATCCTGTTAAAAGCTGTGCCTTGTTTTACCTGCAGGGCACAAAGAGTGGAAGGGTTTGAGCACTGAAATAGACTGTTAATCACAAAGTTACATTTACCTGCTGGAAAATTTTCCCATACAGGACAAGTCTTGCTAACAGTGCCACATTTACCAATTTATGCCAGAATGTCAAAACAAACTTCCCCTCTGTTTAGTTCTCATGTATTTTATCTGACAAATACCAGTAGCAAGATGGGAAATGCTGTGTGTTTCATTTGCATGTCTGGTAATTCCACTTTGACAGGAATTTTTGGTACACTGAATGACTGAACATAAGTAGAGCAATAATTATTGTTCTAAGTTTCTTTTCAGTCATGCATATTCTTCTCATCAAATATGAAAAACAGCAGATGGAAAAGTAAAACTTGAAAGATCTAGATTTCAAACTGACTTGACAGGTGTTGAGCTATAAAATTAGAAATTGATGTGGAAGGACTTGTATAAACTTAAATAAAATGCATCCACGTGTGTGCTCAAGCATGTGTATGTACATATGTCCCCCAGAGATGTTAAGTAGATGTGTTATATACTGAATTTGGTCTTTGGTTCACAGCTACTGAGATCAGCATGGGAATCTGTCAGCATAAAGGTTCTGGTGAAACAGATGTACTTGGATTGAAACTTCTACAAACCCATAAAATATGAATGCAGATCCTTATTTTAAGGAGGGTAGACAGAAGGAACAACTCAGAGCAGTTCCTTGAACACAGTCAGGTGCTTCTGTTGTCATAGTCTAGTCCTGCCTAGGCTGCCTTTGCTGCTGGTGATCTCTGGTGTTTGAGGAGTGTTTGGAGCACTCCAAAGTATGTTCTCCTGTGGCAGTACGAATTCAGCAGTTCTGATTTTCTAACTCAGAAGAAACAGGTGCCAAGTTTAGGCAGAGGGACTAGAATATGTTAGGCCTGCTGTGGTGTTAGGCCTGAATTCAGTCTGTGTACAGGTGTACAGCAGAGGCAAACAGTGCCTCTGTACTGAAAGCTGTGATACACATTCATGAAATTCAGTCATAAGCTTACAGCAATGCAGTGGTATTGATGAGTCTCAATGTTTTTCAAATACTGTCATAGACCTTTATCTATTAAATTGCTACACAAATAATTCTGGCCATTAAAAAAGTTTAAAAAAAACCACAGAAAACCAGCAAAACACAAAACTAAACACCATAACTATATTCAATTTTGTGTTTATTGCAGTGGACTATTATAGATAGCATTGTCTTTTTCAAAACATTATAATGTATGTATACATGCATGCATACTTTTGTGAGTGTCCATAGGGTTCTTCATCCTAACAATTGGATAATCCAAAATCCCTTGTATGAGCTGTGCTTTCTTTCTTACAAAAGCAGTTTAAAATTGATTAGAGGCTGTTTATCAGAATATGTTTTAACGTATCTTTTAATCTGTTTTTAAGTGCATTAAAGTACCTTTTATATGATTAAAATAGTTTTACAGTTCAAAGATAATTACACAAGTATTTTACTTCATGTTTAAAAATATATATAACTTAATTTTTTTCAACAAATTATTTACCTTTAGGGTATCAGCATAGAAAACACTACCAATGTGCTTATCAGATATTAATAATACACTAAATAAATTGAGTATATCTTTCTTTGCATGGTATTTTACTCTATGAGCAGAAAATGAATATGTTATCTTGTATAGTGAGGCTTGATTAATAAGGCTAAGTGAATAGATAATTTGAATTTATTGTTCTCTTATCAAAACAGTAAACATGTTTAAATTGAACATGCTGTGAAGTTCACATTCTCTTGGTGCTTCCTAGTTAATTGACAGGAGTATCACAGCAGTCTTCTCTTCTGAGGAATGACCCTTACCCTGTGAATACTTTTATGGAAAGCAATAGGATTTCTCTGGGATAAATAGTGACCCAATGTAAGAAAGATGGAGAGCTCTATGTCCTGTATATATTTGGCTGGATCATAGATGAGTGGCTAGGAGAAGGCAAAGACAGGCTCCTCATTCCCTTTCTGAATGCCCTGCAGAGAGATTGATCAGAATAGCTTTCTTCTGAGAAAAGGAACAGGGCACAAGGGCAGAGATCTGTCTGCCTCTTACTGTGTCCCAGCCCCTGCATCCAGCCAGCTGCATGGAGAAGAGTGTCCTGCAGCTCCACAGACAGTGGCAAATTGCATCTGCCCCCACCATCACAGGCATGGCATTCTAGATAGGCTGGTGATGGGTTCCCAGCCCAGTGCGAGGACAAAAATTAAAAAAGAAAATCACTGCATTTAACGGGGAATCACTACATTATTGCTAATGCCTTTGGGATTCAGTGTAACAACATTAATCATGTCTTTTGCTATTCATGTATCTGTACTGTGTAATTCCTCAGGAATGCCATTGTTTTTTTGGCATTAATTAATGTTGACTGTTTGTTACAAAGTATAACCATAGAAGGGCTGTAATTATTCTGCTTCAAAAATAGGCCTCAGAGAATGGGAGAGCTCTTTAAACTTTCATTCTAGCATGTGTAAAATCACTCTTTAAATTGAAAGCAATTCAGTGGTTGGGGATTCTATACAACTGAGTAGGACATGAAAGAAGCCTCATCCCGCTCCCCTTCTGCTCTGAGAAGGTCCTATTCCAATGAGAGGCAGTGAGCCTTTTAATGAAACTACCTTGACTGATTCATCACATTGCTGTCTAAAACTCATCCCCTTTGTTTACACTTGTGGTTGCCTTTTACGCAAACACTCCTACAGGAAATGTTCAGGATGAGTATTCCAACACCTGCCATGTAAAATAGGGACATTCCATTCTGCTCAGCAAAATGAGTTGCAGATACACAGAAACTCTGGGTGGAGGATCCAAATTGTGAAGGTGCATGAGATACTCAGGAAGAGTAGGAGAAATGTAAGGAGATGCCAAAGGATTGTTGTGCTTTGCAAAATGTTACCATAGAAGCAGGAGGAGGAAAATAGGCAGGTTTAAAAAACCCCAAAAACATATAAAACCCTGTGTATTACTACAAATTTAGGGTCTGTTGTAGTTTGCAAGCTCTGTAATGTGTTGCTTTTGTTTGGTGACACACCTGAGTCTATTTGTGAGCTTCCACTGAAGTACTCTCTTTGGTATTAGGAATTCCTGTCACTGTAATGAAGGCCAACAGGTTTTTCTTTCTCCACACTGTAGCCAGCAGAGGAAAAGCATGAGCTTCAATTGATGAGCAGCCAGTCACAAGTGTATCTTATCTCAGGGTGCATGTGTTCTCTGAAGGTACATTACACTTGGTGTTTTCCCTCTGTTTGCATCTCACTGTGTCCCCCTTTGCCAAGACAAAGCCTAGCATCCATACTTTACCATGGTGGTGGGTTAGCCTAATCCAGCAGTCAGACTCCCATCCAGGCACTCACTGACTTCTTCCACCTCAGCTACAGAAAGCAGAGAGCAACAAGAGCAAGAAAGGTCATGGGCTGAGATAAGAGAGGAAGATTGCTTATCAAGTACCATCATGTGCAAAATAGATTTATCCTGGGGAAAGTCAACTTAGTCTAATGCCAGGCAAGGTAGATACCTTCTAGTTCAAGCAGTGGGCAAAGAAAAAGCAGATGTTCAAATAACACCTTCTTCTGCCTTTTTCCAGGCTATACATCGCTTCTGACTCTCCCCAGCCCAAGCAGCATAGGAGTAGCTCCTCTCTCCTGCTCCTTCTTCCTCACACTTTGTGCCTTCTCTATCCTAGGTCATCTTCACAGGCTGCAGTTCCCTTAGGAATATCTGCCTGCTCCATGAGCTGCAGTGTGGATAACCCCTCCAGCATAGACTGCCTTCTCTTTCTCCTCTCTCACCTTAGTGTTTCCTGTGCAGTTTCTCACTCCTTTTGTTCTCTTCTCCTCTTTCCCTGCAGCCTTTTCTGCCCTTGAGTATCTCGGTGGCGGCACCTCGGTCCCGGCTGCGTCCCGGCCGTGCGCTGCGGTGGGTCCGTCGGAGCCGCGGGAGCTGAGCGTGTCTGGCAGGGCACAGCCTGGTGTCCCCTGCCTGAGCCCCTGCAGTCCTGGCTGCTGGTGCCTGGGCACCGCCACTGAAACTGCTCCATGGTTTCTTTTGTCTTTGAGTAGATGCTTGAACGTTTTGGTTGACAGCCATGCCATCCTCTTTCGGATTAGGCAGGCAGAGTCCTCCAGAGAATCTGGCAGGTCTTAAACAAGCAGTAAGTTGCTGTAGATAATTGACAGATAGTTTTATTGGGAGTCAAGATGGTGGGTGACTCTTAAAGGATCAGAGTGGTATTTGAAAGCCAATGGCTTGGAAGGAATTTATGGATCAGATGCTGGAGGAGGGTTAAGAGGGGTCAGTGAAGCATAGCATCAAGAGGGCATAGGAGAAGGTGGAGATCAAAATGTCTGGGAAATCAGGGCTTTCTGTTCCTGGTGCATGAGTCGGAAAATGTGGGCCATGAATACTGCCTTTGGCACAGGCAGCAGCAGCAGCTGCTCAACCTAGCCCAAGCCCAGCCCCATCCTCACTGATGACAGAAGAGGAATATGCAGGATATATTTCTGTGTGTTATTGAGACTCATGACATAATATGATGTCACTTGAAAAGTTCATTGTAATTTGGTCCTGACATTCAGAGCTGATGAATGTCAGACTGAGCAATCATCATCAATAGCTTATATAGTGGAACAAGCAAAGGTGCAGCATTTGCATAACAAATTTTGCTCCTGTTTTCATTATGAGACTTTTACAAAATTAAAATTACATATTTTCCTCCAAAGAAAATGTACTTGTTCATTGTATCCCAAATAGTTCCATTTTCAATTGAGTTACAGGTAAATTTTGTATTTGCACAAAGATGGCATTGAAAATGTAGCCTGAAAGGAACAAAATTGTGAAGCTGTGATTGTCTGAAAGTAATTGCAGTGGGATAATGTATGCCTGTAACTTCAACTTGAGCAAGAGCCAGCTATCATAGGTTTTGTGATACTAGAGCATGGCAGAAATCTCTAATCTGAAACAACAGGCACATTCTGCATCTTTGCAGACATACAATATCCAAAGAACACTGATAGACATCAGTAGAGGTTTGGTTAAGACTCATTAGTGCTTGTTCCTTCAGTCTCCTAAAACAAAAAGGTTCTTATTTGTTAAATAGAATTGATAAGTTTTCAATTAACTTTTGAAATACTATTCTCTCTGTAATTCCAAAGTATGGTATGCCTATCTACCACAGGAAATTTCTCAGGGAAAAGCAGAGATGGAAAAAACTAATCCTTGAGGCACATGAAAACTCTCCTGCAGTTATTTCTAGAACTTGGTAATTGAGATAATACTGGGTATTCGTCACTAATAAAAATGGATGCATTTCCGTTAGATGAGTGAAATTATCCTGATTTAATTAGGTAGTGATCTGGCTTGTGCATGTTTACAGCCTTTATCTAATTTGCTAGCAAAGGTTAGTATCTTCTGATGTTAGTTACAGTGTCAAAGAAAGCACAGAGCCCAGACCCTGCCTTATGTTTCTTGCGTGTGGCTGACCAAGTGAATGAAATAATTTTCCAAACGCGAGGACTAATGGTTTTTGAGTAGTCTTACGTGCAGCACAAAATTTTAATCTGCCACATTTGTTATTCTGTACTTAAAGTTCATAATAATATGCCCATGTTGTGATTTTAGCTTCTGCTCTTTTTCTAACTTGCTGCAAATTTAAAAACAGGGCAATAATGAATCACAAATAGCAAACAGTTTTTTTACATCCAAGTGCCCTTCTTTACACACACGAAACTTTAGGCTGTTCTTCCAGATAATTTTTAGCTGAAATCTTTTAATACCTATCATAGTAAATAATAAGTGTAATCAACAGTCCAGCCTGAATACTAGAAGATGGCTTATATGGACTAACCCTGAATTTCCAGGAAGAGGAGATACAGCACCTTTTTCCTCTAGTTGCTCTTCTTCTTTCTCACACCTTTTAAATTTGCACTTTCCCAGTACACTTTTCTGCAGCAAAAATTATTTTGTGCGTGTGTGAAGAGAACTTCTGTAAATGATATTCATCTTTTGAGTGTAATGGGTAGAAAGGAAGATATATCAGTTTCCCGTTTCAAATATTTTCTTTTTTTATCTGTGGCTGGAAGAAGACTCTGAATTTAGAAGCTGAAGACATTACTTGCAACTCAAAATGAGCAGAGCAGAATTGTGTTATGTTGAGCTTGAGGAAGAAAGTTGAAACAAAACCAGCATCAGTTGTTGGAAAAAATATTCTTGATATGTTTGGTAACTGCCTGAATGAGTTTACAGAGTTGATAAATGAATAGGATACATAAATGTCACCAAAAAGGGACTTGCCAGGTTCTACTGACTAATACTTCATTTTTAAAGTAATTTTCTTATTTGATGCTATGTCAGCCTGGAGTAAAAAAAAAAAAATAGGCCCAAATTCAGTGAAACAAGTAAGTTCATATTTAAAACCATATAACCATATGTGTAATGTTGTTGGCATGTTCTTCACATCTGCAAGACTGATCCAAAGACTCTGGGAATTTGGTAAAAGTTGAAATGGCACAGAGTGACCAGATATGACATATATTAATTCTACTGATGACTGAAACCTGCAGAGCTGGTAGCCCAAGTTCTTACAAACTTCTGAACTGCAAAAAAAAATTGTATAAATAGAAGAGGATTCAATATACTTTGTGTATTTCTTTTAAAGGTCCAAACCGTATTATACCAATTGTCAAAATGACCAGTTGCCAATTTTTTCTGGGAAAGCAAAGGCAATAAAAGGCATCAGATAGCAGGAAATGGGGTTTTCAGTTCACCATCTTCCTTCAGAGGTGATAATAATGTAATACTGTCACAGCATCCATAAGTTCATGGTAAAATCTCCATCATTGGGATCTTCAAATAAAAGCTGATTGCTTTATGAGCTGGCTGTATACATAAATGGCCTTGTTTTACCAGAGATTAGGTGAGAGCTTCCAGACTTTATATTTTATAATATTTTCTGTATAAATGACCAGGAAACACTACAAGAAAATAATAATTTTGCAATAAATTATTTAGCAGTATCTCTGAAGTCTACCTTAAGAATGCATCCAACTTAACTAGTATTATCAAGCTGAATGCTATGAGCTATTTTTACACCCATGTTCAGATATAATTCCTTTCAGAAGTGTACTTTGAATATTTACTTGCAACGTGCCTAAGTCCATAGAAAAGAACAAAAGCAACTAACCTCAAGTTATCCTTCTTCCCTTTTCTTTTTGGTGCCATGCCCTTCTCCAAGATCATTTTGGTTGCTAACAACAGGACTGGAGGACACTCTGCTGCATGGATTATGGAAAGGGCATATGCTACCAGCATACACAGAACTGCAGTTTCATGAGCTCAAGTCAATTGCATGCAGAAAAGAAACTTCTTTATCCTTTTTTTTTTTTCTTCCTTGTTGCAGCATCTTGTAACTGCCTGTTTGGCAAACACAATTTTCAAGTTGACAGTATCCTTCTAATTTGGAATGCAGGGGATTTCTCATATTTGGTTTTGAGTCTGCTGGTTCATTCTTTTCACATTACTAAGATTGTCAAAACATGAGTACAGATAAAATAGTTTCTTCAGCTGTGGAAATGTTGTAGAAGATTGTATCACTATAGCAAAATAGAAAGAAGAATCAGAGTTATGATTATTACACTGTTTTATGCTGGATTCTCATCTATAGGTAGTTTCTGTCCTTTTCAATAAATTCTATAAGGCAGGTTTTGCCAAGTGTACCTTTTCCCTCTCTAACAATAATAAAGTTGAATTTGTCATTTAACCAGTTTTTTTGTTTGAAGCAGATCCTTGTGCCTGTTAAAATGAATGATAAAATTTCACTTCGCCAGAGCAGGGCAAAGCAATAAGCTAGTGAGAATGCAAAGTGGCTTGAGGTTTAGAGAGCAAAAATGCTATGTATTTTTCTTACTTGGATAGCATTCTTTTGAAGTTTTCCAGGGATTTAGATATTTTTAAAAATTGATTAATCTTTATACTACTGTTAATCAAGCTCATGTAATTCAACTAGAAACTATACATTAACTTGATAAGGACAATGGTTCAGTTCCATTTGTTCTTGCAACATCCTGTCCATTTTGCATTAATAGTTGGTTTTATCTCCTGTGCACATATTTAAGTCAATGTTTATTAAATTAGTTTTTTAGATTATGACAGGGGATTTACTTGCTTGCCTGCCACCTTGTCATGGTAACTGCATATTGATTTCTTCTTTCTGTATAGGATATGATGCTTCAGCTGTTTCGGGGACTGGATTTTCTGCATTCGCATCGTGTGGTGCATCGGGATCTGAAACCCCAAAATATCCTTGTAACCAGCAACGGGCAGATAAAACTGGCTGACTTTGGCCTTGCACGAATCTACAGTTTTCAGATGGCTCTTACCTCAGTGGTAAGTTTCTGAAGGCTTCTGTTTTTCTGTTAGTATAGCAGTGTGAACCGTGCATACAATTGAAGTTACTTGTGCCTCTGAGAACAATTGCTTTCCAGCAAGGATTGAAGTTATGGTGATTTACTTGGTACAGGTAATCAGTTACTGACTACTGGCTCTAGATTAAATTGTGACTGATTACAGAGGGATAAGTATGTGCTGGTTTTCTGAAACTCCCATCAGGCAAGCTTCTGTAGTGATACTGGCTTGCTTTGTAAATTAAGTCAGACAGGTGTGGTTAAAGTTTCAGAAGTATCCATTTTAAGACAAAGCTCTTTCTGAATCCCAGGTATTTTGCCTGAAAACCCCCCCACAGATACTTGCAAAAATGCCATACCATTGTGCTCTGATTCTCCACCTCTGTGAATATGCAGTGGTTCCTTCTATATGTTTATGAGTGATTTCCAATAGGATTATGCTAGAGGAAGTTCAAGTGGACCTGGCAGCCAAAATCACAGCTGTTTCCAAAGCCAGCTGTTAAAGAGCACCCACAGTATCACCAGGTCTCCTGCAACTGTTGCCCCTCTCCCACCAGCTCTCTGATTATCCTTGGCTCAGACATGAGCTCACTTGCAGATTTAGCTCTCTACTCCATTAATGCTGGAGAAACCCTGCCAGCTTCTTGCTTTTTGACCCCATTTCCACGCTTTCTGGCTCTGCCCCCAGAATCAGCTGCTGTAGCTTGGCACAGCATCTCTGGAGCATATTGAGGAGCTGCCATGCTGTGTGCATGTTGGATATCTTTGGGTTTTGTTGCCTGCTCATGATTTTTTTGTTTCCTTTTTCTATTCTGAGTATCCCAATTGCCATGACAGTAACTCTTCCGATAAAGACAGAAAAGGCAGAACTGCTGAAAAGAGAAACTGAAAGGATCCACTTTGCATTTTACACCATATTGTAAAAGCTAGCCTGGCTCGTTGATAAGAAGCAATTAATCTTTATTACTAGTTTGTGCAAGGGTCTTCCCATTGTCATGTAATATAACTATGGACATCTGGCTTCAGAGTGAATGAAGGCAGGAAACAACAGAAAATTATATCATCTTGCTAAACATAGGGAAGCATCCTTGTTACATAAAACCTGTGTAAACCTGTGTTTTAAGGCTAGTTTTTTCACTGTCTGTGGGATATAGTGTAATCCAAAGGGGAAAGAATTTGGCTGCTGAGATCAGGTAAGATTGGTCTTGTAACTCAAAGCAGAAGGAGTGAAAGTTTCTTCTTTACTTGCTCTTATTTTATTTCCCAGCTACTGGTCAATAGCAGCTCCAGTGAGTGTTTCTGTTGATGCATAAAATCATTTAAGCTAAAATTGGAGAATCTTACAGGGTTTCCAGCAGGACATGTTTAAAAAGTTCTGCATGAAATGAGGAAAAAATATCTACAGAACTGAGCAGAAGTTTTTCCATGACCATGTAGCCTTCTTAGGAAGGAAGTTTAAAACACCCAGAAATCTACCACAGCAAAACAGAGCATGGCCAGGATTGCTTTGTGAAGTACATACATTTGCTCAAGTAACTAATACTTCCATGCTAGAAATCATGTGTTAAAACCCATGAGCTGGTAGTCTTGGCACTGCTGTGAACAAGAGGTGTTCAGCTTAAGGGATTATCCACATGCAAGTTTGTACTGTGTTCAGATAAGCACTCAGGCGTCATTGCAGCTAAGCTAAAGAGTATTAAAATAGTTGAAAATTATCCTGTGATCAAGGACAAATCAAGTGTATGGGTGTAGACATAAGTAATGGCTTTCACACCTAAAACTTAGTGTGTCATTATTTTATTTAAAAAAAAACCCAAAACCAGCTATGAACATAGCCTTTTTAAGTTAAATAATTAATAGTTTAAAAGTTAAATTAAAAGTTAAGAAATGTTTTAAGGCAGTTTTCAGTATCCTTGAAATAAACTTGTATCTGGGTATGTAAGGGGTGTGTTGCTCAGAATGTGGTATGGTTTTAAATGTCAGTGTTCCCTGCTCTTGCAGACTGATAGCAGGTTAGAAGCTTTCATTAAATGTTTTAGCTATCAGTTTTCCTTTTCTGATTTTAACTTCTGCCTTTGGTTAGCTGCTTAGTGTGCAAGTGCTGCTTTTTTTTCACCTCCTTTGAACCTTAGTACAGGAAACAGCTAAACAAAACAGCTCCAAACTCTCAAACTTCTGGTTTTTGAACATAAAGACATTCTTGACTTTAAAAACCCAAAAATAGTCTAAATTGTGGTTATTCACCAGGTAGTGAGTAAACTGTCATGGACTTCAGCAAGACCAGCTTGTTTTGAAGTGTATGTAGAAAAAAACTGTTGCATTATGAAAGACAGAATATATCTATACATGTATCAATTAATAAAAGCGACAGCTTGCAAAGATTTGCTTTGGATAGTGATAGTGCAGACAGCCCAGTGATAAAAGACTATCATTGTGATCAATACAAGGGCTGTGCAGCATTTCCTTCAGGGGAGAAGCTTACTGCAAGATAAACTACAAGAACCATCTTTTGAAGTATCAGACCATTCCCAAGATGCATCCTCATTCATTGCTCACAAAGAAACTCTTCAGATGGGACAAAAAGAGCTAGCCATGAAAGTAGCCCTGTAAAAACTGATCCAGCCCAAGTGCTGTGGGTGCTGCAAATGGTAACTTCAAAGCAGTCTCTCTCTAACAGCTGGTTATTTACACAATGCTGAAGAATCCTTCTGGCAGACCAGTAGTCCAGGCATCTTGCTGTCATTTAAAGAAACCTCTTGATATTTCTGTCAGTAAATGAATGAATGAGTGAGTGAATGAATGAAAGATTCAAACTAATGTTTCTCAGGCTGGGGGGCAGGGTGGAGATCACTGCTCCCAGCTGTGTTCAAACTGAGACCTGATACAAGTCTGAAATAAGAGCACTAGAAAGAATGAGGTTGGGTGGGGGAGTCTGAGATGGTGGGTAATAGGGCATGCTTTTGGTTTGTGCAAAATTAGACTCTTTTCCAAGTGTTGGTCTTGGCCCTTGGGGAAATTTTGAATAAGCTTTGTGATAACAGAGATGCTCCATAGGACAGAGGAGGTAGATTGATGTGACTGTAATTTTAGAGTTGGGTAGCAAAAGCTAATGAACTGTCACATTTTTCATGGTGCAGAAAAATGGGCACTCAGTTCTACCTTTCTCTGAGCAAAGGAGCAATGGGGTGTCTGGAAAATCTGAAGTTGTATTGTCAAAAATGAATAATCCATTTATCTATTTCTGATGACTCTTGACTGCATTAAAGAAAGGAAATGAAGCTGAATCATGGCATACAAGAATGTTAAGTGAGATAAGTGCATGCAGTTGTGATCAGAGCATCTAGGTGGAGCTGAGACTGTCCAGCTCTGCAAACCTGGCCTGCATCAGGATCTTGAGTAAAACTGGCAAAATGTTAGTGTTTGTAATACACTTATAATACTTTCTTTGAAAATATGTGTGCTTTACTTTAGATGTTAGCACTACTGAAGGGATTTTTTCCCCCATGAAATGCCAATAAAATAAGTTTATGTCTTCCTTTAAAAAAAAAAAAACAACACTTGTTTTCAGATTTACCCAGCACAGAAGGGAAAATACGTCACTTTCTCTTTGGATGCTGTAAGTTGTGAAGTACTAGACCCAACTAAATAGATTTTCTGAAAAGAGAGGACACAAAATATTCTGCAGTTACTTTCAGTAAATAAATTTAGATTATGGTAGCATTTTATTTGAGTATTTCTTCAGGATAAAAACTTTCCATCCATTTCTGGCAGTCACTTCAGCGCAAATGGTTTACATGTCACATCATGCAAGAATTTGGATTTCATTTTGTTGGTATAGTAGCAAGGAAGCATAAAATAATTTTCACTAACGGGGCTTACTTTGTAAAAACAAATATGTAAGTTAGTTACAGCAACAAAAACAACACCAAAAATGACAGAAAAAATCTCTTCCAAAAAGAAATGAGTACTTCTCTGTTTCTTGCCCACTGTTGCATTGTAATTTTCCAGTAAGTGCTCCCCTTTAGTAAATAATGTGAATGTAAATACTTGTATGAGGCAATATGATTGATGACAACCTAGACAAGGAAAGTATTTTGCTTTGCCTTGTTTTTCGTACTTTTTTTCCAGTTTTTTCAATGGCCACCTCTTCTAAGTCTCTTGCAGTGCAACTCTAACCTGAGATCCATTGAGGATTCCTAAATGGACCTGGTTCAGCAATCTGTTTAAAGCTCACAGTTACCATCAGACATCAGAGGAGACCTGTGGAAATTAAGCAACACCTGCTACTGGTTAAACAAAGTGTTAAAGAGTGTCCTAATGATATCAGTACAGTGATGCTTGATTTTATCTTGTGCATGATTCAAGAAGATCATAACTCTTCCCCCTCTGACAGGTGGAAGTTGCACTGTTTCAGTATGCCCTTCACTGTTGTGAGGAAGCAGGTCCCCTGAGATCTGGGCCCTCATCTCCAGTTCTTTCATTATGGTGCATTTGTCTACTCCACCCAAATGTCCCTGAAAAGGAAAATGAGATGCAGACAGACATCCAGTGGATCAAAATATGTGGGTTTGAGCTTGTCAGTGCTTCTGCTGAGATTTTGTGGCTTTTTAGAAGTGCAGTAAGATCAAAATTGTTGTCTTATTTAAGGAAAAACTGTCTTCCCTACTAATACACAGTTCTGCATAAAAAGTCCATGTGTATGACTTTGTGGAAAAATTACTGAATTTTTCTGATATTTTAACATCTTTGTTGGATCCTCCCAATACCCTCTAGGAAGGTTATTTCCATCACATAAAACGAGTCACTTATCTCTGGAGTCATCTTAAGAACAAAAATCAATATTGGGATGTTGGCCGCAAGGTCTGCAGATGACTAAAAACATTTTAAGATATGTTTATGATGACTTGACTCAGATGAGGTCAGATTTATATGAAAATAATGATGACAAAATAGATCATTCCATATCACAATATAATCAAAGGGCAGTATGGAAATACACATTAAAAAACCAAGGAAATTAGAAGTTTCTTGTTCATCTACATTATAGTCATATAAGATAGTTTTCAAAACCAACTTAATTTTTGTTATCCATCATAAGAACCTTGAAATTTTTAAGACTTATCTGGAAGAGTTGTACTAGCTGCTCTCGCAGAGACAGGATTTATGACAAGGTTGCTACTTCCAGAGACACGTTCTATAAATAATCTACAGGTGCTGTTTCACATACATACATACATACATACATACATACATACATACATAAGGAGATGTAACATTTCTGTTGCTGCTGAAAGGGTGGCCCTGCTTTTGACTGCACGCTTCCATCACTTCTCTTTCTTTGGCATTAGTGGTTGCTCCCTTGCAGTCTGACTGAAAATGAACCCTGTATGAAATAGTTACTAATTTTCAGGTGGCTTAGTAGATGCAAATCACTGCGTGGCCACATGACTGGAAGCACTGACACACAGGGGAGGGTGAGCAGAACGAGGGGGCCATCCACTCCCTAGACCTCACCATCTCAGATTTGTTGGAGTCAGTTATGAAACCACATCTGAAGCGTTCAGCTGAGGCCTTGAATAACTAAAGTAACTCAAAGGCAGAAATGTTTTTCAAAACCTTGCAGCTCATGCTGATTTTCACTGTTCTGAGGATGTTAGATGAACCAGTCAGCTGGTTCATTTAAGGCTATTACTGTATCTGACTGCAACAAAACTTCTCAGGGCATCTGTATCAGTGTTTGAAGTATTTTTTACCCCCACAGTGCCAAGACGTGCATTCAGCGCTCTGTGCTGTTCTCTGCAGCTGATGCCAGGACTCACCCTTGAGACCTGTCAGGAATGCAGGGAATGCAGCCCTCTGCTCTGATTCAGACCCAGGTTTATCATGAACCATAAAAAGCCTGTCTTTTAATCTTTCAAAGAAAGTAAATTATTTCACAGTAAACAAGCAAATTGGCTTCATGTGAGAATATCTTCTGTGCCCTTTTTCAGAAAACCCCTTTCTAGAGCTGCAGACATTAGGATATGTGAGGACAGAGGTTGTCCATACTGAGCTGAGCATATTTTGCAGCTGTGCAGCTGCACCAGTGCAAGCCTGCAGAATAAATTTACCTCATCCTGGTAAAAAAATAAAAAAGAAAAAAAAAAAAGAAAATAGGCACAACTTTGAGCACAGTTTATATCAGAAAAAAAGGAAGTTTCTGCTGGGCTGGACCAAAGTGCTATATTAAAGTGTAGTGTTTAAGAGAGGATGCTTAGGAGGGAGAGAAGAAACAGCTTTCAGCAGTCAGAAATGTAGCAATTTCCAGTGCTGGAGCTTGTATCTAGATCATTGTCTATAAAAATTACTGAAATACCCATCTTTCATTAACTAATCTGCTTACTTTTTGAACCATTTCTACTCTGGGCCACAGTTAACTTCAGCACTGTGAAAAAGGCTTTTTATTTTGTTTTAAATCTGACACCTGATATTACTTAAGTTCCTCTTAGTGCTGCTTTTGTGAGGCATTGCCTTTTCACCTCAGGGTGAAATTTGGTGTCATTTTGCAACAGCACAGTTCCATTGGTGCAAGAAAAATGTCTCAGTGAAAATAGTTGATGTGAAGATAAAATGGCATCTCTTCTCTTCTCTTCTCTTCTCTTCTCTTCTCTTCTCTTCTCTTCTCTTCTCTTCTCTTCTCTTCCTCATTCTCTCTCTTCTCTTCTCTTCTCTTTCTTCTCTCCTCTTCCTTCTCTTCTCTTCTTCTTCTCTTATCTTCTCTCCTTTTTCTCTTCTTTCTCTTCTTTCTCTTTCTTCTCTTCTCTTCTCTTCTCTTCTCTTCTCTTCTCTTCTCTTCTCTTCTCTTCTCTTCTCTTCTCTTCTCTTCTCTTCTCTTCTCTTCTCTTCTCTTCTCTTCTCTTCTCTTCTCTTCTCTTCTCTTCTCTTCTCTTCTCTTCTCTTCTCTTCTCTTCTCTTCTCTTCTCTCCTCTCTTCTCTTCTCTTCTCCTTAATAAACTACAGTAGATATTAGCAATGGTAAAGTGTACTGCATTAAAGGTTTCAAAGAAATATCTGGTGAACAGACTGTAGGATGTAGAATTGACTTTATAAGGAACAGGCTGTGCTTAGTCTGCTAAAAAAATCAGGGCAGAGGTTGTAAAAAGGAGAAAGGAAGGGAGAAAATAACTACTGTGTATTTTCTCTATATTATAGAAGAGCATCCTGCCTTTGTGTGACCATGCTTCTGTCTCTGGTTTTCAGATGTAAAAATATGTGGTGCATTTCCCCCACCCAGTGATTTACATCTTCCTTGTACTATTTTTCTGTTGTTTTAAGTGGCTCTGTTTTTACATCTACTCCCAGAGATAATTGAGTGGGTTGGATTGTAAAAACAATTAGATTATTTGACAAGGTCTCTCCTGTGTATTTACAAAACTGTTCCCACATAATTTCAAACCATCATGAAACACTAAAATACAGCCTCAGGTTATACTCTTATCAGAGCACATTGAATAAACAGGCGTGGGCCTGTTTGGTACTTGAATGTGAGACATCCAAAGAAAGAGGAGCAGACCAAATAGCATACTGTCCTTGGAGCTCTTGCTGCTCCAGAGTGAGGGCTGGTGTCTGTACAGTGCTGACAGAAATGCTCTTAGGGCTTAATGTGTAATAAAAATGAGTCATTGGCACTTTTTTGCAGTGGCAGGGAAGTAACGGTAAATGTTCTCTTCACGCTGGCCAAAGTCTGGCTTTAGAGGGCATTTCTGATTGAGAATTCCCTTGTACAGGTACAGCTCAGGAAATTCCTCTTAGCCTAACAATATTTAGCACTTGTTCGGTGTTGCTGGTCTGGAATTCTTGAGCTTAAGAGGAGAAGAGCTGAGAAATCATCTAGTCCAGTGAAACAAGTAAGATTGTTCTCTGTTGCATTTCTAAACTTTTGCCCATAACTTTAATGTGCCCAGAAATAGAGTTTCCATCACATTCCATGGGAGCCTGTTTTACAACCTCTATGTAATCACTTTCAGAAAGTTTCCTTGTTGTCCAGCCTTCAATCTCCCACTCTTAGTTTAACTCCATTATGTTCCTTGTTACTGTATGCTCAGTGGTGGTGGTGATGACCAGTGCCTTGTAGTTGAATTAAAGGGGTCAGTTATCTAGAACCATAATACATTCATCCTTGCAAAATGTGGTAAGATATTTGATAAACAGTGGAACTATATTAGCCTTAGACTTTCCAGATTTCAGTAAATAACAGGGTGCCAAAGAATTCAACTAGATTTCTCTAGATTTCCCATTTTCATCATTTCAGTGGATAAATCCGGAGAAAGATACATTACACTAAAAGAATTACTGAGGTACAAGATTAATTCCTCAGTTTTGGGACTTTACAAATAGCTTGGTAGCAAACTGCAGAGATCAGATATGGACTATGAATTATCATTTAGATGCATGAGACCATATGGAAATGTATATTGTTACATGTAGGCTAATTCCTGAGAAATAATAAAATACTGACACCACAACATGAATTAGTTGATCATACCTCATCTAGAAAAATGTAGATTTGATATGCATTATATAGTCAGCTTTTTCACAAATACACTTCATGTGCTCCACTTGTTGTAGAAACAGCCATCAGCAGGCTGGAGGGATTGGCCTAAATGTCAAAGCCAAATTCATTTTCCAAATAAAGAAATCATGAAACTTTATTAAGATGAGACAGAGCAAATAATGGAGATGGTCTCCAAAATCAAAGAAGGGTACAGTTTAAATAAGGGCTATGAAAAAAAAAAGGGAAGTTAAAAGAGACCCTTCACTAAAGAAGCAAAAATGCAACCTGAAAGTTTCGCAGGTGGGGGTGAAAGATGATCTGAAAGTAAGAATTGAATCCTTGTTGGGACAGCAAGTTGAAAGAATCCAGATGGAACTGGGGGTGGGAAGTCTGGTTGCAGTGCTCCCCATCTGGAAATGGGATGAACCTGGCAAGTCACATCAATAAATGGCAACCAACCTGGTCAGACCTTCCATGAAGCAGGGGATGCCAGAAAAGCTTGGATAAACTTGGAAGTCATTTACAAAAATAGCCTTCAAAAAGGACTTGAGCAGAAAAATCAGCACACACAAGTAAGCAGGAACATAGACTACTGTGGAAGTAAACACCTGGACCTAAAAATGAACACATCAGGAGACTCTTTATAATTCTGTTAGTGCATCCTGTAGACGTATATTTTCAGCTCAAATAGTAGAAATGCCTTCTGAAAATCCCAATGAAGCTTGTTTGAACATTTTACACTGTATGTATGGTGAGGAAAAGGAGCAGAAAGGAGATTTCTGGTAAATTTTCCAAGTGGGCCAGCTCTGTTGGTGCTTCAGAATTTATACTTGACCTCAGCTGCTCAGGTCCACTGTAAGGCTATGATGTAATATGTCAAGGACAGCCATCAATCCAAGCAGGATTGGATACTGAAAGCTTCAGAGAAGAAGAGAGAGACACCCAAGGACACTTGCATTCTTGCAACACACAGATACCATAGAGGCTGACAGTGATGGGGTTTTGTAATCAAGGTAAAAAGCAAAGAAACATTTCAAAAGGACTCTGGGGATCTGTAAGATTTGCCATGGGGATGGAATATATTCTTATTGAAAGGAATCAGAAGATGATACAGTTATAACAGAATCTGATTCTCTAAAACTCCAGAACAATTCTGTGTTTAAAAGACAATGGAAAAAAGAGATTCTGATAAGATAAACTACATTTGTTTGTAAGTAGTAAAAATACTATGGTTTATAAAACAGGAAAAAGTCACGTAAGTACCATATTAAGTCATCATTCAGTTAGATAGAAGTGTCACGAAAGATGACTGCAGAATGCTTTTCTAAAGTACAAAACCAGCCAGGACCTCTTTCTATATATCAAAGACTCCGATATAGTTCAGTAAATTACACCTGACTGGAAGTTGGACCTTGGAGCTACAAGCAGGGATGTGAGTTTTTGTTTAGGTCTGTCAGAGGAGTAGCAGTATTTAAAATTGGTCTGATAAAATGTATAACTGGTTGTATGAAATATGCAAAACTGTCATAGATTAGTTACTGAACGAGACATGCTAAAAAATTAGGCAGGGAATCTGAAAATGAAACTTAGGAGAGTTCTAAAATGCACGAAGTTACAGTCTACTGCAAAAGTCTGTAGAATTCAAGTGTGACTCAGAACTGAAGGAGCAGATGAATTAACCATTGCATTGGATTTCACCATTTCTGTAATGAATGCAGAGAAAACTTGTTCTACTGATACAGTCCATGAAAATACCCATTAAACTTGTGATCAGCATGGAGGAGCTGATCTGTGGATAATTTGTCTGCAGTCAGCAAGTTGTTCTGCTCTCCAGGGCAACTATCATAATGACATCGGCATCTTGGTAGTAGCTTTCCAGTAAAGAAGAAAAAAAAAAATTAAAAAATGTAATGACTGCCTACGATTTGAAGACTCAGGACATTTCTGCTTTTAAAGTTAAGAGTGATTTGAAACAGGTTCAGACTTTTCATCATTTACTGGGCCTGAGTGACAAAGAACAGATGATAAAAAACCAAAACAAACTAACATTAAGAAACATGAGTAATTAATCTGGACAGAAGCACAGAAAGAGGAGAAAACTGATGTTAAAAAAAAAAGAGGGAAAACAACCACCTGCAAATTCATGCTGATTGAGTTCTGAGGTTGTGTATTTAAACAAGGAATAATGAGAGTAGGGACTTTCTGCTTAGGAAGCAGGAGATATTTTTTGATTCAACAAAGATATAGGTTGTACCATGTGGGCCCCATGCAAGATTGTAACCATGGAAACCTGCCTTGTAAACAGCTAGTTCATTGTTCACCAGCAGGAAAGAAGAAATAAGTTTTGAAGAAATATGTAGAGGGAGATATGTGCTTTTGGCTATTCCTGGGGTTTACCCTTAGCTATGATTCAGAAATGACAGCATCATATTTTTTATGGCCATTATCATCCAAAATTAATACCCTTATCTGAAAATAATTGTTTATTGCAATGAATATATAGTACCCTTAATGCTGTACTGCTTGCTTTGCACCTTAACTGTTACAATTGTGTAGTCTCAAGCAAGTCCAAAGGATGGGGAAAAAAGTTTACTATCAAAAAACCTTACTAGGCAATTCAGAGCAAGAGTTCTTTGGCTGGAGCAGGAACAGTTGAGTAGCTAGTGGAAAAGACAGTCCACAGTATTTCTTTTTCCTGTACTGCATAGATTCTCCTGCTATACTTAGGGCAAATGACCTGGGTTTGGAAGAAACATGTTGAACAGCATTATTCCTAGCAAAAAGGATCTGCAAAAGCATATATTCTGTCATGTGGAACAGGAGGAAAAATGCTTAGTGGACGATGAAATGCTTCCAAAAGAGGTCTTTTACTTTGTATACATAGTCTGTGACTGGGGGAGTTTCCACTGAAGACAAGAAACTTGCAGCTCTACAGAACTGTCAGCTCCACAGACATTCAACTGTACATTTATTTCTGCATTCCAACATTGCAAACTTATTTGAGCTGAAAAGCTGTATAAGTTAGCAAAAGTCAGAGTTTTTAATTTTCAGTGTTGGAAATAGTTCTTATGAGTTCTTCTCCCTTCACCTATCACTTTTAAAACCCTTTCGGAACTGTTTCTATTCAAATCATAGAGCTTACTGTTCCATGAAAGTATTGACTCAGAAAGGCCACGAGTTTGTATGGTGGTCATGTACACCACTCAACAAAATCCACACATTAAGAGTTGCTTAAGTCTCTACAGTATCTTCCCTGTCATTTGTATATGAGAAATTTAGAGGACAGGACAGATTGAGCACCTTGGTGAAGTTCTGATTGCAAGTGCAACACTAAGTGGAACCATGAAAAATATATTGGCAAAATAAAAACATCCTCCAAAGATATTTATGTTCTCTTTTCATATAGTTTATGAAAGGATGGATGTTTATGGTTTATCCACTGGGATAGCTGAATGATGCTCTTCTATATGAGCAGCCTCCAGAGAAGAGCATTATGATATGTGAGATGAAAAGTTTTTTGGCATGTGGAATTTAAAATCGTTTTTGGATAACACAGTTATGATAGCAGATGGTATTAGGCTGGAAACTAAAGATGAGATACAGAATCTACAAGGAGTGTGGATAAACATCAGGTGATAACTACAAGTATCAGTGAAAGAAAGATTCAGCTATGCTTATTAAACTGTTCCACATTTTTGGACACGGAAGTCCCTTCTTAATGTAGAGGAAGAATTTTGATTTTGGAGGACACAGAGAAAATGGAAGACAAGTGCAGAGTATGTATGCCATGGTTAAGCCAGTGAACAGCTTCCCAAAAGGCAGACCCAGCTTGCTACTGTATCCCTGAGAGTCACAGTGAAGCACAGGGCTGCTGATGCCTGAGGAGCTCCAAGCGAGGAAGCTCATCAGGCAATGCTAGATGGTGGTGTACACAATTTTTTGAGACAGCTGAAAGTACACAAGAAATGGAATCAAGAGGCTTCACAGTAGCAGGCAGTGTAATGAGTTCATTCTTCACTTGTTATGGAATCCCAGGCAACTTGCACACAAACATGAGGGAAAACTTATGTCCAGAATCTGCAGTTTTGAAGCTTTTCCTACAAAACAGGAGTTTAGCTGTGTACCTTTGTAGACCAGCACAAAAGGGACTGGAATCAGCATCTAATATTAATTTTGATAGCATATAGAAGTCATTGAACCTATAGTGTGCCTCAGCATTCATTTAGTCTAGGTATGAGCTAATAATCTGCATTTACATCATGTACACCGCATGGATCTGCAGGGACCATGATTTGCCTTACAGGAATTAGATGACGAGCTTTCCTCTTTCTGAGGAAAATTTGGTGAGAGGAGCAATGGAACCAGTGCACGAATGCAGACATTGAAGTCACAGACATCATCAGGAACATATACAGCAAAATGCTGAGAAAGCTGAGAGCTTCTCAGCTCTGGGTGGAGCACTTGGATTAAGTCCTAGAGGAAAACTATATCCTCCTGTTAGATTTTTTTTTTTTTTTCAGGGAAACAGGACCTTCTAAACCTCTTTTGTGAAATCAAACAAATGCATGACTCCCATCATCATTTCACCTAACCTGTAAAAATTATTAAGTTCCCTATTTTGATTAAATTTTCAGGCAAAAGAATACTATAAATTAATACAGTCTGAGGATGTTGAGTCTTTGAAAAACAGGGGAAGTTTTGTTTATGTATATGTATATATTGTGAGAAGACATAAAGGAGAGATTTTGAATTCTTTTTGATTGGTGTGGGGGAGAGGGGTGTGTATATTTAAGATGCTCTGTTGGAATCAAATTATAATTGAACACATTTTCATGTACTATGTTTTTAAACACCTTCAGTATGAATATTTTAATTAATTTCTTCTAAGACTCCATAAGAATGGTATCTACTTCTTATGTCCAATTGAGGCAGAGCAGTTTTTGTTGCCTTGCAAGTGTATTGCTGATCACTTCAAAGAATGTGTTCCACCACAGGTGCTGTAATGTCATGGACAGTACATCTCAGAAAAGAAGTGGTAGCTGATGCCTTTTAATCCTGTTTTATTTGTATGTACATCTTTTCACACGATTCTTCAAGCTTCTGCTTCATACTGCATTTGCAAGGAGAGATCAATCAATTAATTATTAAAATGCAAAAGAAGATTACTGGAAAATCTGAAAATGTCACTGTGAAGTTTAGTATTCTGGGTTGATCTGGATGCCATGATACATTAAAAAAAAAACCACAAACATGCTCACTGTAACATCTAAACAGAAAGGATCATAGGTAGATCTGTATCTTCTTAATGTAATGGTATTTTCCTTAGTTTTGTTTACATATTTATATTCTTGCTCTATAAAATGAAAACTAGCATAGAAGCATAGCTTAAAAGTTTCAAATGCTTTACTGGTTTATATTTTCCTATGGCTATTGCAGTAGGTCATAATAGCCACATACTTCAGCTGATGTAAATCAGCAAGGCTTCAATGAACTAAGCCAATTTATAAGGTGAGTAAGAAGGCCTGTCTTTACATCAACAGTGAATTTTGCATTTGGCTTATTTTTTTTTATAATTAATTTTTTTTTATTTAAATGTCTTTCAGCTTCTTTTATTATCTGATGGTGCTTTGAAGTGAATGAAACTATTTAAGTTAATAAAAGTGCAGCTGGCACAGTAGATTGATAGATTTAAGTCATTTGGGACACTGAAGACATCATGCACCTTATGCAATTTAATCACTAGAAGAATTAAATAAGGGGGAGCCTGTGCATGGTATCAGTTCTTGTGGGAAAATATGCTTCATTGACTTACTGGCACTGTTTTGGAATGTGGCATTTAAAAGTACCTTTTTACAGTGGGAAAGAATTTGGTCAAGAATAAACAGTCTGACCTTGTTAAATGGACCAAAGTCACTGTATAACCCAATTCCAGAAAACTAGTTTTCACCAGTCTGTGAAAAAAAAAAAAATCAGTTTATGAAAAATGCAGCTAGATTTTCTAGAGAAAAAATTATGTTGATTGAACAGAGTGGGTGAAACCACCTTGTTTTTCCAGTATGGACTTCCTGATTTGTTGGAAGTTGGCTTTGAGGTTTAAACATGGTTTGAACTGTGATTTCAGAGGACACTAAAAGCACTTTATATTGTAAAGTTTCATACAAGGTAGCCAGATGAATTAAAGTGATTTAGGAGATAAGTGAATATTTTTCAATGGGAATAAAGTCCATTTGTATTACTATCAATATACAAAAATGCAAAAACATTGAGTTTGTAGGAAAACTGTATTTAAGCTATGAACTAAGTCTTAAACACAAAACTTGGTATTTGCAGATATAGTAATTTGACTACCAAGGATCTTTATATACAAATGAAGAAGAAAATTATGCCACTTTGGTTTTAGCTTCAATTTTTGCTGATGGGAAACTGGCAGGGTAAAAGGGTGCAATAATAATGAATCTCCATGCTGTGAAATCCTAACTTCCATGAAGTTGATGGGAAACATCCTTTTAACTTCACAGTGGACAGTTTCATTCCAGGTTTTCATAATCTGTTTGAAAAATAGAAACACATTCTGTGAACACATATCCAAGTTGCTTTAGGGGAGTGGACAACAAGAACAACAAGAACTTTGGGAAATGGTATTGATACAAGTGCCTGTCCAGTCTGTGGTTTTGGGCACAGAATTCTTATTGGTACTGTGTAGAACACAACCCCCTTTTTCTTTTTGACATGACAGTGACAAGTTAACATATTAAAACTCTTAAGGCCTGGCCAATGATCTATTTTTTTAATGCAAAATAGAATGAAAAATCTTACGATGGCTCAAGAATGTGAAATAACATTGAAAGACATTGTTGAATAATACTTTTGAGTGCATAATTTAAAACTGTAGTATCCAGTTGAGAATTACTGCTACATAAAAATGAAAGTGTATCCATAACTTCAGTTATCAGCAAAACTACTGAAAGCTATATTTCCATGCTATAAAATGAAATTTGATGCAAGCAGTAATTGATGCAATATTAAAAAAGTTTACATAGAATGAATGAATTTAAGAATATTTTTATTAAGTAAATTCAGATTAAAAATTAGGTGTATACATTAGATTTTGACAAGTTTGAATAAAGAATCTGTATTAAACTAGAAAAGAAGAAAGCCTGTCTCAATGTAAACACCGTTTTCAGTTTTTATAGTCAATGTAAACATCTTCTGAAGTTAGCCTGAGTTTCCTGAAGTCTCTCTTGCTCTACTTGGTGTTTACAACATCAGCTATATATTTACCCTGCAGAGATTTTTTGAGGCCCTCGAGGGGGTGGAGCTCCCACCCTGCTGTGAGGAGGCTCTGTGCATTTTCTATGTATAGTCACATGTGCCATCGCCTTCTGCACTGCCTCAGTGTCGAACCATCTAGTTCTGAAAATGTCATGCACAGCTGGGTGTGTGCACACATTATCCCGTTCTGCAGCTTTGGACATGAACTCACAAAAATGCTAGGACAAAACTACAGCTGTTTTTAGAATTTACAAGCAGTGATACTTTCATCCTCCAACTTTGTTTTTTTTTTTTTACTTTATGCATACATGTATTGCTTCCCCTCTGTTCTCAGAGCTGTTTGTCATCTGGATTGATCCAATAGCTCCGGCCTCACCTTTTTAGAGACATTTGGTTCTTGAGAATGGATTCACCAGGAAAGGATTAAGGAGCTATTTTTTACCCTTGTCTACGTCATTAGTGTGCTGCATAGTGTGCAAAGACCAGGTTGTCTGAGAGGGGATCTGCTGTGCTTATGTAGAACTTATTTTTCCTGCAGCTGATACACTGCAACTATAAACTGACCCTCACACTTTTAGCAAGTAAAATGTGCAAATCCTTCCAAAACTTTTAGATCTGTACTGAACTGAGGAAGCTATTAGATTGAGTAGAAATAAAAACTAGAAAAAAAGTAAGAAAGTGGATGCTAATTCTTCTTTATATTGAGTACTGTTGGGTACTCACTAGTAATTTTTTCTTATTTTTTTAATGTCAAGGGATGAAATAAAATTTTTAATAAGAGGACTATTAATATCTTCCCATATTATGGGTGGTAAAGAATAGACAAAATGCCTGAGGCTTTTGAAGTCATACTAAAAATCAAAGAGTTTTTATTTTCCCCTATGCCTTCAGTAACTTTACAAGCTGTGGTAATAGGCTACAGTACAAAATAATAGAATTTAAAAGTGGGGGGTGTTTTATACTTTATCTTGAAGAACAGCTAAAAGTGAAGGGATGGAACCATATATTTTGTATTTCGTATGCATTGAAATAGGCTCTCTGGTCACTGATTTCTTGGAAGCAAGTAATGATTTATATGCAGTTGATACTCAGGTTTTATTTTTCTTTTTCCTTGTTGCTGGTCAAATCATCATGACAATGAAGGTTTCACCTTGTGCCTTGAGAAGATTAGATTATCTTTTGATGCTCTGCTTTGCACTGGTGTGACCTCAGTTCGGGTCCTGTGTGCAGTTTTGTACAGCACAATATAAAAAAGGCATTGAACTGTTAAAGAGAACCTCAGGGGTGGTGAAAGTCTGTGGAGGGACAGTTTTATGAGAAGTGACTGAGGTCACTTGGTCTGTTCATCCTGGAGGAGAGGATGACCTCAGTGATGAGGGAGACCTCACTGTGGTCTTCAGCATCCTCACAAGGGGAAGCAAAGGGGCAAGTCCTGGTATAGATCTCCTCACTCTGGAGAACAGTGACAGAACTCAAAGAAATGGCATGAAACTGAGTCAGGAGAGATTTAAGTTAGATAATAGGAAAAGGTTTTTCTCACAGAGGGTGGTTGTGCCCTGGATCAGGCTCCCCAGGGATGTGGTCAAAGCACCAAGCTTGACAGAGTTCAGGAAGGGTTTGCACAATGCTGTCGGGCTCATGGTGTGACTCAGGGTGTCCTGCACAGACCCAGGAGCTTGACTCAATGATCCTGATGGGTCCCTTCCAACTGAGCATATTCTATGATTCTGTGATAAACATGAACAACTCCATTGACAGTAGCTGCAGTTCAGCCCAGAAGTCTGAAAAAACAGCATGAGTTATTAAACAAACAACCATAGCTGTTGTCAATTTCTTATGAGGATTGTCTACATGTCCCTTAGTCTCTAAACCGATTCAGAGGTGTGAACACAAAACTGGAGCATGCTAAAATGGAAAAGCTTTTTCATCCTGATTGAACATTCATTTCAGGACTGAAATTTCCTGCTCTGAACACTGCTTTGGGTATTTCCAAAAATTAGTGGGTCTGCAGTAAGAGCCTTGTTCAGGTGAGAAGCTCAGCAGAATCCTTCCTGCATGCTTCCACCACAATTTTCAGGTAATACAGGGCTTTTTTTTCAGTTTTATAGTTTTTACACTATAAGGGATTTCAGATTTAGTTGGTATAATGAGAAGTTACAGCACTGGCCTGTCAGGCTGTGTTCATTTGGAGAAACTGTGGATTTTTGTTCTGACATCAGAAAGAACTTGTCTGCAGTTAAGCTTTTGCATCATAATCCCCTCAGCAGAGATGATTCCTTTGAAACTCCATCATCATGGAACAGAAAGTAATTGTGTTACAAGCTGTAGAAATTTGAATCAAGATCTGATTTTCTGTTTGAATGAAGATCTGCTTTCTTTTTTGAAGACATTTTACCAAATTATGCATTTATCGCCAAGCATTTACTTTTTCTATAATGATAAATTCCTAGTTAATAGACTAATTTTTTCAATTAATCAGTATGATTATTTTAATCAAGGGTTTTAACATTGTCTCCTGTTCTTCAGAGGAAAGAAGATTTCTTTGTGAGAGCGTATTCTTCTCCTTTGATCTTTGTAAGCAGCCAGGTGTAGTTATGCATATAGCTTTTCATTCTCATGGTTCTCTGGGCAATGTCATTAAAATTCATGTAGATTTAAATACTGAGTTGTTACATTAGTATTTAAGCTTATTTTGTCAGGAAGTGAAAATAGGGAAGAATCTGGAAATTCTGGGAGGAACTTGACCTCTGTTACATCTTAAATGACTTTTCATAAGTATACTGCAATTTTTTTTTAAATTGTAGAGTTCTAGTTGTAGTGAATTCAGCATCCTAACTCTTCCTGTGAATTCAGCCTAGCACAGTTTGTAACATCTTTCTTTCCCGCAATAATAATAATTGTATATTTTAGAGCACACCTGTAGCAGACTGTAGAGTACATTGAGGGAATTGGAAAAGAGAGCAGAAAGAAGTTGAAGAAGCATAAAAAGATAGTCAATGCATTGACAGGAAAAATTAGGCCATACTAAGCACAATTACAAGGATTTTTTTGTTGTATTATACTTGGTTGGGTTTTTTTAATTTCTTGTTGCTTTAGGCCAAGGAGTGTTTGAATTCATTTTTATTTCTAGTTGCTGCTTTGCCTTCTGGACAGAAGATACTATTTTTTTATATGCAAGCAGTTTAATTTGACACATAACTGGAATTCTTTCATAGTGAATATGTGAACTATTATACCCTGAATATGTAATTAATATGGAAAATGTCACCTTTTTTGTTATATTCCCTGCTAAAGGTACTGAAGAGGCAGAATTGTTCCAACTCAATTGAGTGCTGCTTTATTACTAAGTGGAAGACTTTTCATTTTTAAGTCTTGCCTTCATCCAAAACATTCTGACTTGTTACATTATTTTTTGGTGAAGTGACCACAACAGAAAATCTCTTGTGCTGCTTTCCATTCCTCTGATGGGTTGATGCATGAGCTAATCAAACCACTAACATATATATTGATCACTTGCAGACTTAACATGGCAGTATACCTATTTATTAAAAGAAAAATGAGTGAAGTTCAGTAACAGTTCCTCAGTTGTCATAGAAACCATTGCATCTTACACAGGATACTTGACTATTTGGGCCCCCATCCTTTGATATGCCAAGTGGCTGTGAATCCTTAATGTCCTCATCACCTATTTAAACTGCAATCAAAATCAGGCAATAAGAACTTAAATGCTGCCTTGAAGACAGGCAGTTTCTACTTAGATTCATTTACCCGAATTATAACCTACTACAATTGGATTCCTTTGAATGGGCTGTGGCAACTAAAAGGTGAACTACTATGATGAATTTAGGCCCCCAGTTCAGTGTGCTGAAGTTAACTCTTGTGATGGGACCTTAAAGCATCAGATGCACTTGCAATCAAATGCACTTTTGAATTGTAGGGAGCAAACTTTTGCATCATGTTAGGTAGTTCAACATTGGTCTAACCTAACATAAAAAATGCCACCGTTTTCCAGGAAAGCAAAACTGACTAAGCACTGCCTATACATCTAACCCTGCACAGCCAAAATCCAAGGTGACACAGTATTTTGAGTCATATGCTGACCTTACTGTGAAAGGGAACTTCAATTAGAAGTCTATTGTGTTTTCAAATACAGAAGAATGGCTTTGTGTTCAATGGATTACCCCACTGATTAAGACAAGGAAGCAGATGCTGCATGGGCGTATAGAGGAAAGAATTAAGTTTCTCCCATTTTATTATAATTCAGAATCTATTCCATGTACCAGACCAATTAATGCATAAACCAAAAGCCTGCCAACATGTTCAGGCCATGCGAATTTCCCAATAGACAGAAGTACTGGTACCTATGTGTAATGAAACCAGCACCTTCCATGTCCCAGAAAGCAGATAGAAAGGATGGGGGAGGGAGGAGAATCATGAAGGGAAGTCTTTTTATTTTCTTCTTTTCACGTGAAGGTTTATAATTAAAGGGGAAAGTAAATTAATTACATGAATATTAAAAGGTTACTCTTCTATTCTAACATTTGGTCACAAGTTGTCTAATGAAAAGGAATGCAGGCTGGAGGGCTGCCATGCCTTTGCTTCTTTCTGCAGAGGGCCACAGGCTGAAGCAGTGATTGTGCGTGACAGATTCTGGGAACAATGAGCCTGCGCACAGATCATCCAGATGGAGCATGCTTTTCTAAATTACACCAACAACAGGGTGGCCCACAGGCAAACAAAATAGTTAAACAATACATAATAAAGTTTTTATTTGGTATTTCCTGTGAGCCTCTGCCAGTTGCCAGGGAGTGTACTGTATTTTTCTTTTGCTGTATTAATTGTTGACCACAACTGGCAAAGACCCAAACTAGCAGGGACAGATAAGGGGGGGAAAATGGCATCTGGACACTAAAGCCTCAAGTGTACTGGGAAAAAAAAGCACAAAAAATTACAGCATATATCTGGAATTTTCCAACTAACGATGTGCGGATGTGGTAGCGCTAGGGAAAAAGAGCCAAACTGAGCCTGCTTTGTTCACTAAGAGAGGCCCCCCTGTAACATTCCTTTTAGCTGTGCATATTTTGGCTTCAGTTCTGCAGTTTTAACTATATACTGTGTATGGAGCAGTTCAGTTGTTGCTTCATGAATCTAATGATTTTGTTACAAGAAATAAAACTACATCAATGCACGTGCATTGTTATTGTTGTGAAGTGTTTGAACAGAAGGTGGGTTTAAAATGTTAAATCATAGGTGTTAAGTTTTCAGAGGGAAGAGGGAGAAAATTTCATTAAATACAACCCATCACAGCAACAGCTGCAAGAAGGAGACCCTCAGTAGCAGTGAATGCTGCCTTTTTAAACTCATCAATGAAATCAGACCTTACAGTTATCTGCTTTAGGGAAATGCCCACAGTATAGGATTAACACTTGGATAAAAACAAAAAGCTGCATAAACATGTGAGTTTGATACCATTTTTCTATTTTGTCTTTATATATAGTTAAGATGTTGGCATCTTTTTTAAGGAAGTTTCATACTCCTGTTTTACTATATGCAATGTTGTTAAGTCATTTTGCTCTGCTAGTACATAGCAGAGAAAAGAAACAAGAACAAGATTGCGAGTGCTAGGCCACCTCTCCGAAGAAGATGCAGTGTGAAGGCTGTCAGTATGGAGAGGAGAGCCATCAGCAGTGACAGGGTTTGCAGCTACAACAGGTTCAATTGATGAGAAATAAGTTATGAGCTTAAGTTTTCGTATCTTTATACAGCATTTTTAGATGTACTTGGACCATCTTCCAGTGACCAGTAGCCCTTGATGCAAAATTACTTGGTTTTTACTAGTTATTGTGGTGTTTCCTATGCATGGATGCCTTCTTCATACCTTTATAACCAACCATTGTGTATCCTATCATATGTGGGAACAGATTCTTACTCCCTTTAAAGACTCTCCACACGTTATAGTCCCTAGTGATATCTATATATGTAATTTGTTCGTAGTTAGGGATGTCAGTTGGAAACAAGCTGTCAAAGTGGTGTAGAAGCAGTAGATAAAGAAAAGGGTCAGATCTACAGGAGGGGTAAATATGGCTTGTTCCTGATCACTGACAGGCATGAGTCTTAAGTCTCCTAAGTCAGCAAAATTCAAGAGCCAGCCCATGCTTAGCAACATAAATGTACCAATACCAAAATCACCTTCCAAATTACAGATTTGCCCTTTTTTCTTCATAAAAATTAAAAATTATGTATTTCCATGTAGTGAGATGCTACCCATTAGAAAATAGTTAAAACTTCACAGGAAGTTATATTAATTAGAATAAGTTTCATTTCTCTTAAGTACAGTGATTCCTTCTTCAGTCAAGGACCATGAAAGTCTTTCAAACTTTGAAAAATGTGCTGATTTATAGATCACTTATTATGGGAGTGGTATGTAATCTACTTTGTATTTGCCTGAGATGTAATTGATTAAAATTGCACTTGTGCCTGACACACATATCTCACACATGAGATACAGCACATAGATAGCATTTCTTGTGTATGGCATTTCCCAGTCAACTGTTGTTTATCCCAGGTCCTCTAGATAGGAATGGCAAGATGGTTAAGAGAGGTCATCTCCAGTACTCTACACTATTTGTCATCCTGAAGATCACACCTCAGACTTGTACTAAGAAATACTGTTAATCTCCATGTAAGTGATTTCAAGGCGTGTTGCTTGGCTGACACTTCAGTTATTCAGAAGAAGCACTAAAAGCTTCTTTTATTGATCTCAATGACACCTTTGCTCTAACTAAAAATAATTCTTTTTTTCATTAGTTATTCTGTTCACTTCTGTTTTCATTCTCCTGGATTGTGCTCATGGTTATTTTAGTCTTGTTCCTACTTCTTTTCAAAGAAGCTCCATTTTCAGATTTTCATGCAGAAGCCCAAAACAAAACAAAGTTTATCTGGTGTTTAAAGATGCTTTGTAAATAAAAAAACTTAAGAAGGGGTCATTTAGATCCATGTTTTGTAAAAGCTTCTTATTACAAAAACTAACTTGCTCTAAATTGAGCCTGAGTTTATCCTTCTAAAAAGTGTTAGCTCTTGAAAAATTATAGTTTCTGATCACAGGGTCATTAGTGATTTTAAACAGCAGTAACAAAACCTCATAATAGCAGAAAAGAAAAATATTCCAATCAAAATATGTTTGCTATCATAAAAAATTTGTTTCCTTGCAGGATGCAATTTTGCTTGGAAAAAAAATGGTATTTAATAGCTGCAATTGTATATTCTTTAGGGAACATAGCGTATTTCTAATTTTTTGTTTCTAAAACTGTTTTCTAAAGTATTAACAATTAAAAACAAGCATAAATCTAAGTATCAATGATTTCACTGCCTGCAGATGTATTCCTCTAACCACTCAGAGCTTCTGACTGAAATTGCTAGGAATTACATGCATATTTGGAGTTAGGTTGGAGCTTTTTATGAGATGTCCAGTTGTGTTTCTTGACACAGCCTAGTAGCATTAGGCTTCTCATGCAAAACATTTTTTGCCTCAGAAGAACATCTGAGGTCCTGCTGGCTTGTCCTGTTCCTCTTTAAGTTTAGAACCTTAGACAATGCAGCAGCTTCAGAAGCTATTGATCTGTGTCAGTCTCAGAGCTGCTGATACTTGGGCTTGGTATCTCTGCAGAAGCTCTGGCTCCTGGTCCTGTTTCTGTATTCTCTCCTCCTCAGCATCCATGAGGCCACACATGGATGTTGCACAAGTATTTCCTGACCACATGAGGATATTATTTATAGCACTTCCTCTAAAAATTCAAGGAGAGGAGAGATGCTGCTGTCTCTATGTGGCTGTTAATACTGTGAATGTCTTCTGGAGATGGTAAGCACTCTTATTCCCTTTCAGGGAATATGTAAAGAATTTTTTGCATGCAGTGATTTTTTTCTGAGAAAAGATCTTTGTGGGGTAAAGGCTTAGACAAGTGTCAAATATGAGGGGAAAACATTCCAAGATTAACTTGTAGTAAGGTTGATGTTTTCACAAGAGCACTTGGCTGTCACTCTGAGACCAATAAAGCATCTAGGCTAGTGCTTGAATATTAGTTTTCATTGGATTTATTCTCTTATTTTCAAAGATAAGTATTTATTGCAGTAAGCATTTTAGAAGGCCTTTTTTGTAAGTATGTTTTAACTTTTTATAAGGACTCTTCCTGAACTGTTAGGAGCCAAGAGTGATTTACAGAGCAGCAAAAGGGATGTGACACAAGAAGAGATCTCCTAAATAATGTGTTTTACATTCTCAGGCAGGAGAGGGGGAAAACCTTTTTAAAGCAGTACATCTCCTTTCCACACTGGATGCTCTGTTGTGTATCTTCACTGCACCAGTCTGTGGTTCAGTCTGTCTTCAGCTTTTAGTATTGTTCCTCTTTCCTCAAGAGGAGACCCCTAGAGAAGGTGTTGCCACTACCAGCAAACAATGTGCTGCTGTCTGGCCAGAGAGAATTAAAACATATCTCTATATATTGGATTTTTCCTTCTGTCCTGGAGACTCATTATGCTCAGTGTTTGGAAAAACCCTGTGCCTGTAAATTGATGTACCTTCTCTGAAGCTGAGAACATTCACTTTGTATCACACAGAACACAACTAAACCCAGTTCAGGGCTACTAAAATTGCATCTCATTGCCACACTCCAACAGCAGATGCAGAGTACACATATGAGTCCACACTCCCTTAACCACTGAGTCTGTCAGACAGATGCCTCAAATGGATTTGAACTCTCAGGGAAAGTGTTTCCTCTGTAAGGCCTCTCTGCACGCAGTGTTCAAGGAGTTAACAGGGGAGCTACTTTGAAAATAGAGGCAGAAGGTCATTGTCGGCAACAGCAAAGCCTCCTACAGCCTGCCATGGAGAGCCTTTCACCCGTCATTTCCCACCCGGGGGATTGTAAACATTGGCTCGAAGCCACGGAGTCCTACACTACTTCTCTTTACTTGCAGCATATACATTTATGTGTCCTGATGGAAATTGAAGCATGACAAGTTACTCCTGCGTGTCCAGAAGGAGAGAGGGAGCTTCTGTTCACATTAAAGAGATGGGAGAAAGAGCCATTACTCACGCTGGAATTTGAAAACATAGAGATACGCTTGTTTAGTGGTGCTTCACATGTAACATAGCTGCTGTTCTCAGGCAAACTTTCTCAACTCGCAGGAATGTGTAGAATGCTGTCACTTAATCAGAATCCAGAAGAGGTCTTTTATCTGCCATTTGTTAGTAACTAGCAATATTGCTCTTATCTCATTGTCCTTTAGCCTGATGCAGTGCCCTCAGACTTGAGAACTTGTAACATGAAAGCACTTACTACCTTGAACATTCCTGTTTGTATTGTCTTAAGCTATTATCTCTTTGGCATAAATAATTGATGCTTTGTATCAGTTTTGAGAGTGTTATCTGTAGAAGTCTGATCCACAACATTATTTTGACAAATAAAACATTTTATATTTTATAGGTCTGTCACCATTCTGGAGTAGAGTCTTCAGTGATCTAGACTAATTAAGGTCTTGTTTATCCAATACAATGTTATCTGTATATAATTTTCCTTGTAATGTGGCTTCTTGAAAAATAACATAAATCATACAATCTTTGATGTTAAAATTGAGAAATAATGTCTGTCAAGGTCTAGTATTGAATCAGCTGTAACATTCTGGTTATCTGCTGAATCTTCAGAGAGTTAATATCAATTCAGAAAATCCTATAGCATTTATAAGTGGAGGAAATTTTCTTTTGTTTTCTTTCAAAATCTTGGGCTTCACTTAGTGCTGTGAACTCTAGTTTTGGCTACTGAGTAGTGTATCAAGCAGCAAGGAAGGAGATAGATGTTGCTTCTTTCTCCACAGAAGAAAGCAGAGTGCTGTCTTCTAGAATTTTTAGTAGTTCCATCCATTAGAAGCAGAGAGGTGGAATATAATCTGTCTAGATAAAAAGTAGAATCCAGCCTGGTTAATGTAATTAATACCTGCTTTTATTTTTATCCAGTGATGGTCTTAATGTAAAATGCATACACATTCCAAAGCAATATCCAGAAACTCGGCTCCTTGCCCCTTCCAGCTGATTGTTCTTAAGCATTCAGCTGCTTTCAGACACAGTCTTGCCCCATGACTCATATGCTCCTGGCAGAATAGTGATTTGGCTTCAGCAAAGGCAAGGAAAGAGCTGTCACCCAAAAAACCCCTAGCATAGTGGTCAAAGAATGTGCTTGGGTGTAGGAGGTGCCAATTAAATCCCCTTCGACTGAGTTTCCACTTGGAGATTAACCTCAGAACATTTGCACAAGATTTTAACATAGATGCAAACATACATTGCTTCTACCACCAGTCTTGGTTACAGGCTTCACCAGGTAGGGCTCCATATGGACTTCTGTTGAAAACATTCATTTACCAAGGGTATCTGTTTACCAAAAATACTCAGTGCAGTGCTTTAGCTCCCAACACAGCTGCTTGTGTGTGTGACCACCTGCACATAAGACCTGCAGACACTTTCAGAGTAAGAAGAAGAATTTGGTAACTAAAGATGGCTAAAAAGAGCTTCAGAACCTCAGTGGATTGTGCCCAGCATTTTATTGGTCTTCAGCTCACAAAGCCACTTAAATGGGAGATTCAGACAGCCTGAAGACCCCTCTTACTGTTTTTGACTTTTCTCTCCAGTTCTTGCTTTTGGCGAGAAATTACATGTCTGTGGCAGATCTTTGTCCTGGTGATGTTTATTTCAAGATTGATTTCTAATGACTGTGGTAGTTTTAATTATATATGAGTGGATACACCTATGCATATATTACATTTGTATATGGAAAAGTTAAACTTTTTCTTACTTTCTTTGTGTGTATTTGCAAATCTCTTTTCACATTTGTTTTTAGAAAGGTGTTTCATGAGGGTTATGTTTCCCAGATGTAATTCTTGAAAGGTATTTCCTAGGAGTTTTATCTCTGTGGTATCATACACAATTTTGCTTACTTTAGTTTAAAGCCACATATTTAAATAAATCAACTGCATTCAGTTTCAAGTGTGGAACAGATTTGCAGTGTTCAGAGTTGCTCAAATTCTTTATGCTGTAGGTGTAGGAAGGCCCAGCTCTGTGATGGTTGCCATGATCAGCCAGTTAAAGTCTGCACTTTGTGAAGTAGTGAGGTACATCCCAAGTGAGACTTCTGCTGGAGAGAAGCTGACTAGTTTGTGACCCTGGGTTGTCTTTGAGATTTGCTGTAATACAGGAGTTTTTACTCTAAGCTATTGCTTCACATGACTGTCTCTGACAGATACTGTTCCACCAGCCTTTTATCTACTATACCAGGCTCTCAGTTAAATTGGTACATTGCCTTCAGACACTGCATTAGTTTCTAAGTTTAATTCTCAACTGAATGAAAATAGTATCTTGTAGAATTCGTTTGCACCAAGTTTCTGCTGTCTAGACTCCCAAACTACAGTAAAGCCTCTCACCTAGGGAACTGGTCCAATTTAATCCATTCTTTGTGGCTTTTCTGTGCATGTCCTCCTTTTGTTCAAGGCTTGACAGAAGTGGGCCCAAGTTCCATGGGGGAGAGGTCTGTGGTGGCTTTGCTTCATTTTGGCTTTTTCTATTCAGGACTGGAGTCCAACACAGCACCCGAGGAAGTGGGAACACTTCTTTCTGTCAACCAGACTCTGTTTTTCTGGTGGCAGTGGAAAGCTGGTCATCATTATCAAGTCCAGCTGTGGGTGGGAAGGCTCAGATTCTCTGGTCTGATGAACCCAAGAAAAGGCCAGGCAGTCACTAGAGCAACTTTGGGGGATCTTGTCATGAGACAGCCATGGTTTGGTCCTTGGCACAGTTAGAGCTGTGTGTTCTCCTGCTCCCAGGGATAGGGCATAAGTGATGTGAGAGACTGTAGAAGAGGTAGATGCCATCTGGTGGGACTATGCAGGGTGCCAGATTAGTTGATTTTGTGGCTTAAAGATGTAGAGGAGAGCAAAGCAACTGAAACAAAGCCTGAGATGTGCTTCCAGAAGTTAGGACTGTTCCCTGGGCTAGCTAATGCCAGGGTGACTGAGCAAGTGGAAACATGCCAGATAGCTGCAGCCAGACCCAGAACAAGGTCTGTATTCCAAGACATGGTCTCAGGCTTCCACCTTTTAGGTATTTTTAGGTTTTTCTAGTTTTAGTTTAGCTTGGAAATGTCATCTTCCTTAAAATTAGTGTTTGACTTGATCTGCATAAGAAGACAGTGGTGTTTATTTCTTTTTTGCCTTTGCAGGTTTTTTTTTTAAGTTCTAAAAGCGATTATTAGAATTTGCTGTTTTGGTCTACAGATTTGATTGTTGAGTCTTGAAGCATGATTGAAGAATGGCTACTTCTATTTAAAATCTGTCACTCTCAGTGTTAAGTATCTCTATCTGTAAATACCTTGCAGTAATAAGCACAAGTCTCACTGCATGCAAAACTGACCATTGTTGTGAAGAACAGAGTTGTGCAGCTCAGAGAATATAAAATCATGGTTTTGATTTCAAGACGCAACAAGTCCTGGAAAGTCTGACTTTTGTGGGATCTGGATCAGGTAGAGTAGTGTTGCTGATACTATTTTTGCTCCTTTTTTTGTATTCACTTTTCATCTGAAGTCTCAGGTGCTCTTTCAGAAATGTTTTCTACATTGTCTGTGTAGGGAATTCTGTGAAATATTGTGCTTAGTAGAAATATATTTCCTTGTATGAGTTTTGAGGTACGGTCTGAATCACTAGTGGTTTAAATACTGCCTCGTGTTAAGAGCCAGTTTTTTCCTTTCTAGTAGCTGTTCCACAAAGATGTTTAGTGCACAGAGACTTTTAAGGTAAAACCCTCTGAATGTAGGTGAAGTGCCTTCAGCTAGCACATGATGTGCAAACACACACGCACACACGTTCCTGCCTCCTGCAACGGATGTACCTAGAAATGCTCTTCAGCAGACCTGTCACACTGAGTGATGTGGTTCTTCCTAGAAATAAAAAAAGGAAAATTCTGGTTAGTTTTGTGTGTGTAGAACATCTGAGAAATGAATGGCTTCTTTATTTGTCATGTTGTCTTACAGTAGATGCTAAACCATGTTTCCTTCAAATCACAAAAACAGGAGATCCCATTCTAAAACAGTGACTCGATAGTGGGTGGTACATGTGATCAGGATTTGTGTCTTCTATAAATAAATAATCTTTTGCTTGATGATCTAACTCATGGAATGAAAACAACATTCATTCCAGTTTTCATAAAGCAATTCATCAAGCTTGTGCCCAAAATGGAGACAAATATGAATAAAGGAATAAAATTAGTATTACCGTGTGCACTTCATGAGACCCGTAGCACTAGAAAGGATTTAATGTTTTTTTTATGCTAAATCTTTTGTCAGGATGTAAAGCGCTTTTTAAAAGTCACTAGGGTAGTTTGATACACACTTACTTTAAAAGGGAAACTATTTTAATGTTTCTATAAACAGACAAACTATAATAATCTTTTTCTAAGAAAGAAACATTTCTCTCTAGTTGTACCTATCTCTGTGATGGAACTGAAAACAGTTAAATAACAGTGAAAAAAGCACTACTCAAAAAAGAGATTAAACAAGTACAAGTGTTCGGGCAGATACTATTCCTGGAAACTAAAGCACATCATATAATGTAGCAATTATTACCTTCTCTGTCACAGTTAGGAATAATAATGGATTAAATAGATAAAGAGTATTTATTATTAGGAATAAAAAATAGATTAAAGAGAGTCCTAGATTTACTTTATAAATACAGAATGATGCTCAGTGAATGCTTTAAGGATAGTGATAGGAAAACACAGTAAGACAATTTGCAGCAAGTAAAGGAGACACACCCCTTTTCCAAACCAGAGATGAAAAATACATCATTGTACAAAGGCTAAAATTTAGCACATGCTAAAATTCCCTATTTTGCCCTCATTTCACCTGTGGGACAGGTGGGTTTTGAATGTGTTCTCTGCCTATGCTGGAATTGTTGTGCATGGTGCTGCAGGGTGGAATGGGGTATTCATTGTCTCTCCTCCCTTCCTCACATCTTTTCCCCTTGCTTCTGCCTCCAGCACACCCCAGACTACCTCCTTCCTTATTTCCTGGAACTCATGCACACAAAAATTTATGTCCCTATTTGGCATAGGTGTGATCCACTTCCAGAGGTCTTTGGAGTTTTCCTTGAGGGCATGGAAGTTGACAGGGAAGTGGGAAATATCATCGTTGCTGGAGCAGAGCAGGGCATGCTGAGGGGGTGGTGGTGGATGTCACACAAAAGGACTGGGCAGTGGGACCACCTTGGGCTGTCAGGAGGACTCAGAGCAGCACACAGGACAAAGGGAGGTAGATTAGGCAGAGAGCCTCTCTTTGCAGTGAGGATTGAAGCCAGGCTTCAATCAATATGCTTGTCTATAATTCTGTCCTCTCCAGCTAATCTGTGCTAAATGTCAAGTTCAGTCATACAGCTGAAAAGACATTTTTTACAAAGCTTCAAAAAAATTCTTCAAGTTGTTTTACAGTCCCAGACCTGAAGAACAAGCTGTAAAGTAGCAGGTTTATAGTGAATTTGCTAAGATTGCACTTTGAACCCTCATGAACAGTTTGAAGCAAAAAAGTTTTTGTGAAATTGAAAGACCACAAAGCTACACTAAAGAGCTTGAGTCTGCATACTGTACCATATATTCTGTAGCTGTGGTCCCTCATTTTACTCAAAAAGAAAGGACAAAAATAAATGAAAAACAGTCAAAAGGATGTCCTGAAGATAATGTGAAAGCCTTGTTAATGAGAACTGAACAAAAAACCTGAGTTTAAAAACCATTATAAGGAACATAAAATAATAAATTTAGAAGTAATCTTTCATTAGATTTAAATGTTTTAACTAACAAGAGGAGCCAGCATCTAATCACCAATATAATGAACAAAATCATACAAAAAGAGCATGAAAGAAACCACAATCACAAAAGCAAAATGTTTACAAGAAGAATTTTACTTTAATTCAAGGATACTTTATGTGAATTTAAGCATCCTGCTAATTTCTTTTGTGACATGATTTCTGTGAAAGTTAGTATTTTGGAAGGTTTTACAGGTCTTTTCCAAGTCCCTTCAGAACTAAATAGTATAGAATTAGTCTCATCTGGCTTTGGATGTTTAAAAGGAAGACGTGGGCCAGTCAGATTCTCCCCATGGATGCAGTGTGTGTTCATCTGACCTGTGCAACACATTTAGGGTAAAGTAAGAGCAGTGGCTGGGTGAGATGAGGAGTAGGCCATGCCTCCCCCACCCCATCACTCTTGTGGAGGCACCTCTGAATCAGAGGAGATGAGGGAAGTGTAGCAAAATGCCTTCTTTCTGGAGTGAAAGGAAGAGCCGGGGCCACAGTGTGACTCACTGGCTGCTAGATTAAACAGTGCCAGAAAACATTCATGGCTACTGGAGCTCAATTGTCTATACTGTTAAATTATTAGAATGGTTCCTGGCATGAGTTGTTGCAAGCAGCCCTTCCCCAGACAGTTCCTAGGTGCTGGCAGTTAAGCATGGACCAAAGACCATTCCCAATAAGCAGTTTGCATGCGGTCACCTTTTTTGGGAGGCTGAGAATTTAATAATATGGACATAGGCCACTCTGTACTTTCTGGTCTCAGTGCCAAAGGAACATTTCCTGTCCCATTTAATTTCCTAGCACAGACATAGTGTAACAGTCTGATCCCTGCTTTGTTCGTGTAGCTCTGCAACTGGGCATTGGTCTGTACTTAAAGTCTGTGGCAAACTGAAATGTAGTCTTTTGTGTCTGTTACTCAACCCCATCCCTAAACCACTGTTTGTCTTTGTCTTTTTTGAACTGAATGCTATTCAGACAGCAACTATATTTGAGAAGGGCTATGTATTGTGGAGATCTGTTCAAATTAGGCAGTTATGCAAAAATAAAAATCTGTTCTGTAAAGTAAATGGAAATTACATGAGACTGTAACAATGCCTAGATCTTCTGTTGCTTGTGAGTAGATGCTTCCCACTAATTTGATTTTTCATCAGAAACAGGTAACATGAAGTGAAGGGTTGAAACTCCTTGGGTTAGGTGATGCCTGATAGCCACATCTGTCAGATGTAGTAAGGCAGAAATCTTTATTTCAAAATGCAGTTCTCTTTCTTCATCTTACTCTAAAAGCAGCTTTGCCCTTGCTTCTCACTGAGCACATTTCCTTCTTCAGAGATTCAGACAGAACCTCAGTCAACTTTTGCACATGTTCTTTTCCTTTCTTCTGCCTCTCAGATACATATGTCATTGATTTTCATCATGAAGCGCTGCCTAAATTTATTAACTTTTAAATAGTTAGAAGTAGTGATCTGCAGCTACTGATACCCTTCTTACCTGATACCATCCAATCTTTTCTGGATAGTAGTAACATAAATTGTGCACTGGAGAAGGAACTTAGTTAAGTCTTTGGGTACTTACTTCTTCCAGTGTGTGAATGTTCTCAGTCTTTTCATATGTAGCTCAATCTATTAAATACAAATGTTACATGGTGTCTTCAGGACATGCAGAGTGGACTAAGAAGCTAAAGATGGGAAAATGAGATAATTTTGCCCAGGAGCATTTGGAGGCAGTTGGAAGAAGACAGGACTGGGTGTGAAATTTAGAGGAACTTGGAAGTGCAAAGGAGCTGATGAGGAATATGAGGGAAGGCAGAGCCTGTGGGATACAGCAGGGGCAGCAGGCTGTGTCCACCTGGGTGTTTGCACAGGAGCAGCAGGGACTTAGGCATGTTTGGTGATGCTGTCAGGGGACCACTGGTGTGTGTGACTGGAAGGCAGAGGAAAGCAGTGGAAAGAAGCCAGGAAGTCATGGGACGGGGTAGAAATGTGGCTGATGTAGGAGAGGAGCTGAAGAGACCAGCCAAGGTGAGCAGAGCAGGGAGAATGCAGTGGAGAGAAGTTTCTTAGGAAAGAGGAACAAAATGCAACATGGTCACTAAAGTGTACAACCCCCAAAGTATTTTGGAGTTTTGCACAATTTAGGATATTCATCTGCATGTGAACATGAATCCTTTTCATACAAAGCAATCATCATGTGCTGCATTTCATGTGTGTCAGGTTTTCAGGAGAGACAGAATTTAACTGAGATGTACTGATGCTTTTTTCATCCTAAAAATGGGACTTAATCAAGCAGCTGTTTAAAGTGTGCTGTTGCTCAGGGAGACCTTGTCTCCCTGGTGGTGTGACATACCTAAGCAAAGCATTTTTTCACTCAGAGCCACACTAAAGAGGAAGTGATGACCTGCCTGTTCAGCCTCACCGTATCCTGTGTTCAGAATAATTTTCATTTCTACTTCTCTGCAAATGTTAATGGAATGTCCAAAAATATTTTCTTGGTTTCTATGGTAAGAGAGAGTGTGAAACTGTTGAAACCACTGCATCATATGCATCATCCTGTGCTTTTCAGGAGAAGACCCTGACCACAAAAGGAGTCATCTGTGGCACTACTTGTTTGTGAACTGACGTTTAGTACATTTTGATCCTTTTCAGGTTGACATTTTGAAACACAGACTTGCATGTTACAAACCATAAAAGTTATTTGATCACTTTTATAATGACACATGAATGACAGAGCATATCAAATCAGCTCAACTTCCTTCTTCTCTGACTATAATGCAGTCAGGCATTAGCTGAAATTTAATTGTTAGTCTTTTGGAAAACATATATTTTACAGATCAGAGATCACACAGCTCTTCCTCCTGACACTACACCCAGCCATTCACAAACAGTAATGGGTTGAAATTGTTATATCTAATTTCTCAAGGTGATATTCCTTCAGTAAGCTTTTCCACGAATGTACTGTGCAAATAAAACCATGGTTCAGTTTGAGAGATACATCTGCATTAGGAAAAATAATGTGTTTTAGGAGGAATTATATCTGATTCAGACAGGGCATTTCCAGAGAGAATCCCTGACCTTCAGTTATATTTGTCTTCTTTCATTGGAGTGAATCGCTGAAGAAACTTTTCTGGTTTTTCTGGAGAGAAATATTTCATAAAAGCATCACTGGTATGGTAGCAAATCAGGAACAAGATAAACAGAGCTAAGTAAAGTCCAACTTCCACACAGGAATCTGTTTCTGAGAGTGGGTATCTGGCAGTGTAGCTTGCCAGTGCAGTGCTTTGTACTGTGTTATTGAACTGCTTCATAGGCAAATTTTATAAATAAACATCAAAGTGTTTAAAATAACTGTTCAGCAAATATGACCACTCTTGCAGTTATCCATGAATCTCCCTTCAATAGCCATTCACTGGTTCCAAAGGCTGTCAGGGCGTGTAACAATTATAATAAATGTTTTATTTGCCTTCGTTTCATCTGGCTTTGACCAGCAAATTCAGCTGATTACTTCCATTGTCGTTTTTCTTCAGAAGATAATTACATTGTTATTATAAAAATCCCCACTATTCTTACACATTTCTTTGTGTTGGTCTTGAAATTCAGAACTCACTATCCTAGTTAACATAATTTTAAAATTTATTTTTATTCTTATATTTGTCTTTGTTTCCATCTTTTTTCCAGAGTTTTGGTTTGGTTCATGCTTCTTCTGAGTGTTATATCTCCCATCTTCATGTTTGTTGGAGAAAAAAACAGTAATTGTAGAAACCCTGCCAGTCCCCATAACAATAGTCAGAGGTTTAAATTATAGCACAGAGTAAGAAAATATTGGCATTTAGCTGATGGTCGTATGTTGTTATGGCTGGATTATATGTGGAGTGTTCAAGGGTGGAATACTCCTGTGGCTCTGAGATTATATTCTAGCAAGGTAGAAGCTCACACAGTACTCTGCAGAAGCTCCTGCAATTCTCTGCAAATATCCTGAAGAGACAGTCAGCCTCATCTGTATTTGGTCTACTTGTGGGATACAAAAGGATAAATATAAACTGTCCCATCTCTGTTGTGGGTCCAGTGAGCAGGACTTATCAAAGTACATTGATGGAGCAGTGCCAGTGAAATTCCCACTGGGTCCCTACAACGTGTTGTGACATAACCACCAGGAACAAGAACAGACTAAAAGCAGGTGCTTTACATGGCATCTGTCTGTGGGAAAAGTGTGTCATTTGAACATACAGTGTAAGAAAAGTTACTGCTGGTCTGACCAGCAGCACGTAGGCAGAGACACTCACACACCTGTAAAGCTCAGGAATCTGCCAGGAATCCTTCTGCTATGTTGTTTAGCTAAAAACTGACAGTTCAGGGTTTCTTTGTGTGCAAGGAAACCACAGTAGACTAATGCACTAATGCCTTTGGTAAGGGACAACTTGGAGAAAGGTTTGACTTAACATGTATCCAAAAAAGTTAAAATTGCTTCAGTTTCTTCAGAGACTTCTGATGCATGTCAAACATGTTTGCCCTAATTGGCCCATGCACTTGAGTTAACCCAATTTATTTTATAGAAAATAATGCATAAACCATAAAGGGCTGAGAACAGACATGTTGTAGATTCTGATATGTCCTATGGGTAAAACCACAGTATTCCCTTGCTTGTTTGCTTTCACTTTGGCTCTCATGACTACATCTATATCCACAAAAGGTAGGAAAACAAGACCTTGTTCAATTGACTAACATTTGCCCTATGGAGAGTCCAAATCTCTACTGGAAAGTGCTTGGGATCTGTAAGCTGCAAAAGCTTCAAAGAGTTGCTGGTAGTGTGGTGTTGGACTGTGATTGTCACACAATACTCTACTCCAAAACTATAGTTTTGTTGTGCCCTGAATTGCAATATTCTTAACAAGAAATGGTCACACATCCTGAGTCTTCATCACTGCAGCTGTGGATACTGAGATTTTCCATACAAGGCCCTTTTCTATGTGTTGGCTAAACCACTTGGCGCTAATATGTGAGTTTTTACAATATAGATTAATCTAAGTGGAAGCTGTATGTACAGCACTTAGGAGGTTGTAATTCTACAGCTAAGCACTCTCTTTTCTGTTCCTTTTTGTTTTGCAGGTTGTTACTTTGTGGTATAGAGCTCCTGAAGTCTTGCTTCAGTCCAGTTATGCAACAGCAGTTGATCTTTGGAGTGTTGGCTGCATATTTGCAGAAATGTTCCGTCGAAAGTAAGAAATACAGTTTTATTTTCTTCATTATTTTCATTTGAAAAAGTGTGCAGTAATGGCTGTTACAATACATTGTGTTTATATTGGAAAGACCTGGTAGGATATTTTATTTGCAGTGCAAATATAAATGCCCATTGCAGATTCATACTTGGTGCTATCTTGGAGTCTTTTGATGGGAGTCTCGGCTCTTGGTAAAACTTGCATAAGAATTGTTGTGTTCTGGCTGAAACTGTATCCAAATTCAGATTAAACTGGGTGAGAGAGGCTATTGATCAATTTGAGTAAAGCTGGATTACGGAAAGGATGTACCTTGAGGAAGGCAGGGCACTGTGGTCAGCAGTCTTCTTCTGCAGTTAGTGCATTGAAACATCAGATACTTGCTTGTAGTCTGTCTGCTCTTGGGTTATTTGAGATTTAAGAAGCCAATATAAACTTGTTTTCTAGAGGTAGGATTTTTTAAGAATGAGTTATGTAGCCTGTGGGTAGGGTAACAGAGATGTTAAATGTAGTCAATCCCATCCTCCCAGATAATTGTCTTATTTTTAGCTGATTATATGAAATCAGAACTATCTCACTGCAGAGTATTGCAGCTGAATGCAGGTGAGCCGTGAGCTCGAGAGTCCGTCTCGTGTACTGGTCTTTGCCTGCAGAAAGCCACTGGTGGGCAGGTTGTACCTTGTAGGGTGGGGAGAGGAACAAACCTGCAAGAATTTTAACAGGATAAATCTGTCTTGATGCTAACCCAGTCACTTGCATTTTGGTTGAGCTGAAGGCAAAAATTGCATGTTGACATCACCTGGGTGATCTCCATGTAAAAACTGTATAGCATTTTGTAACACTCATGGTGAAGCCAAAGGATATACAGAAGGAAAATGTGAAAGAAAAATACATACTGTGTGGCCTAAACCACAGAATCAATTACAATTCACGAGGAGATGCAATGCTATAAGGGCCTTGAAAAACAGCTATGTAATTTGTACAATAAGTTCAAATACTAATTGAAGTCTCATAAAATGACTTTGGGATATTACTATTTATTAATGTTGCATGGAAAAATCATTTTTCTTGGGCTTCTTGCCTGGTCAAATGGACTGGGTAGAGTTATCCTCCACCCTCTCTGTCTCTGACTCAGAAATGAAGTCAGAAAATTAGAGAAAAAAAGAATGAGGATTTTAGGGATATCACTTAAATTCTCAATTGCAAACTTTAAAAGATTCATTCTTGGCCAATATACCCACATATTCACAATAGTATAAAGTTGCTGATAGTTTTTCTGATTCAAATAGCAGAGTCAAAAGCTTCTTTTTAGCATTTGCAGTAAGAATGATAACAGGCCAAAAAATGAATGCAGAACTTTATTACATGCACAAAATTTTTTTTCCTCTCATTTAATTTGAAGCATTTTGACAGATAAGAAATACTGCATATGCAAACTCCACCAATTTAGTTTTTCTTTTTTCCTTGTAATAGTGTATGAGCTTTTCTGACTCTCAAAATCTGCACAGTAAATTTAATTTTATACTTATATATAAATGCAAATATTACATTAATACTACACAATCAGTATTTTTTTCTTATGGAAATGAATCTGATTTGAACCAGAGTTCAATAAAACCAGTACTTCTATTTTTCTTGCCAGATGTGGGGTCAGTCTGACATTCTAAGTCTTACATTTGGGAGACTGTCAAAAACTGTAGAGGTCAGGAATCTGCCAAGTCTGTATGTACTATGTTCTTTCATCACCAACAATATGACTTCTACATGCTTCAGTGAACAAGCATGGTTTGGGAGACTGTTCTCAAGGTTCTTGGCCATAAAGCTGCAGCAAACAGCCCAGAATGGTGGCTCTGTGGGTTAGCATTGCAATACTCTCTGCATGATCCTGTCTTTTGGATTCTTCTGATGGATTGCAAAAGAAAGCTCATGCTACTGTGACCTTGGTAGCAATAAAATATAACATTTTGCAAACTCTGTGGAGTATATCCAAAAGTCTGAAAAAAAATGCAGTAGCAGTTTTGCTGGGAGATGGTGTAGTGCCCTTGGGTAATCACCAATCTGTATTTCCACTGGTGTTGGTAGGAGAAGAGTATGAGAGTGCATCTAAATCTTTGTGTGATAGACATGGATGGGTGTGATATTAAGGCAAGTTTTTCATTTTGTTTTCCTACTGAGCACTTTTTGTCTTGTTTTCATGCTCTCTTCTGCTGTCTCTTAAAGATCTTAAAGGTCTGTCATTCTTAAAAAACTTACTGAGACTTCTGTAGGCATTTTTATATCCCAGGGACTTCACTGGAATGGCTTTCATAATAAAACACTATACAGCATCACAAAATATACCAGAATTCTGTTTTTGTCAAAGAGACATTAGACAGTTTGAGTTTGCTTGAATAGAATTTTGTAGGCTGTCACAAACACAGTGAGGGTGCTTTAAGCTTGGAGAAGTGCAGGAGAAAAGTGAGCTCTGTATGAATGGTCCAGTCTGTATGTTACAGGTTACTATGTCTTTTCAGTGGATGGCACCTCAGTTTAAATCACCTTTGATCTAAAACAATTTAAGACAAATGCAAGCCAAGTATGTATTTAAGAAGTAGATCCAAAATACAAAGAAGTGAATAAAGGACTTGGATGCAAAAAGAATAAATAAATCTATCTATGTCTAGATACACCTAGAGTAGATTTGAACATTTCTCTTGTCTTGGCTGATTCAGCTAAACAAATTACTCTTTTCAGCTCTGTTCCTCCTGCAGTCTGAGGTTTATATAAAGTCATAGCTATTTTTTAAAACTGCACATTTTAATTTTGGTACAGAGTTTTAGGTTTCTGCAGAGATGAATGCATAGAATTTGTATCCTGAAGTCCCTCAGTTAGATTCCCAAAGATCTTATTCTGTTTACAGATCATCAGTAAACTGCTCAATACTTAGGTGTACATGTTATGTACACAGAAACTATTCTACTTTGTGTGTCTTTTCTGTCCATGTGCACTGCTGATGACAGCACTCCCAAAATAAAGCATTACTTCAAAAATTCCTTGTATGACAGCTCCAGTTTTTAAATTTCCTGTGTAGTTAAGCAGTCTGCAGTGACTTCTAGACATTTGGATGGAGTGTCATTATGTAACAAAAGAGTAAATGTGTTTGTCATAGTGCCTGTTTCCCTTGTGATTTAAAAGCTCTGGTGCATGAGTAGTAAAAACCAGTAGGGAAAATTGCAAGATATGCTATGGCTTGCTACCAATCAGAGTCCTTCAGAGATACAGCTGGCGGGATTGACGGGGGCCTGAGGGCATGGGGACATGATTTGGCTTCCTAATTAATGTTTAGATAAAGATTTGAATTACTTACAAAAAGATCACACTTTTAGGCTGACCATTTTCCAGGCCAGTAGAAAAGGGTTTTGTACCTTCTACTTGGTCAACACCTCATTAAAGTGAAAGGTAAATATGAGATAGTGTCCATTTCTGTCTGGATGAAATTCCTTCAGCTGGCTCAAGGAGTATGGGGTGGCTCCTAAGCAGGAAGCCATGACCAGTGTTCTGGGAAGAAGAGAATGTCTTCTTATTTCAATTAGGTAATACTTAATCCAAGTGAATGAGGGTGAAAGGGGGAAAAAAGTGGAAACCCGGATTCAGATGTGTGTGAAATGCTCTGTGAAAGAAAACTCAAATCACCAATCTTGGATTCTCTTCTGAGTAGGCAGTCTTGAGAACAAGCATCAGAATGTTTGGTGCTTCATTCTTAGTGCATCTATACCCGCCCAGTTTTCAAAACCATGTTCCTGTATGATTTCAGTGCTTTACTGTGCTACAGGGTATTGGTAGGTGTGCATGTGGGACTCAGAAGTCAGGCTATCTTTGTAACAATTCCAGCTAGGCACATTTAACTGTAATATTAAACAAGGGACTGAATTTGTCTCCCTTCAGAATAAATTCAGAGCTAAAAATCATCAGAAGAGAATATTAGTTTTTGTAGCCTCTGTTCTGTTCACAGCCCAGTCAAGCTGAACAAGTCATATGCTGGAGGGTGGCCATGTGACTGCGTCTTTACAGGCACCAATTCAAACCCAAAACTGGAAAGACAGTCCTCTCCCAAAACAGTTTTCCACCTCCCCAAACCAAAAGTGAAACAGTATTATCTCAGTGCAACAAGCTTCATCTATCCAGGAGGGAAATTAATTCCATTCACATGGGTTTCTTACTGAGACAGTTTGTGCACCAGCTCCATGGTGTTTTAATCAGCTGCTGTTGGTAAAATCATCAGACCCAGAAATTCATAAGCCGCAAGATTGGCACTAATAGTATGAGATTATTATTTATTCATTTTTAAATATGAAATCATGGTTTTAGCAGTTGTCACATTTTTCAGCCTACTCTGTCAACTCCTAATATATATGAGACAGTTACTGTATTACCAACTGTGCTTGGAAATTGTAACAGCAGATAAGAGATGTGGGCCTCTGTGAAAATACCTATGGTGAGCCAAGTTCCCTGGTGGACACAAACAGCAGACACAGGGAAACAAGCTATTGGCATGTAAGTCATCTTTCAGTGGTATAAATTTGTCCAATTAGAGGAGTTACATCGTTGCGTGTAGAAAAAACATGAGCTTGGGACTTTGTTGTTCTAGATAATGTGTACAGATGTGATAATATCAAAACTCTGGTGATGTGAACACTGAATTTGGGACCTAGAGGCTGCCTAGAATCATAAAACATCATGTTTTAAAAAAATAGCAGATTCATTCTTAGCTGTAATGTCTTAGAGTACTAAGTAATTGTAAATCATCTAAAGCACTAAAATATGGTAAATCTTTATTCCCCTTTCCAAACAAGCCATAAATTATTAGTACAGTTTGAAGTACAATCATCAGATCATGTGCTTTCCTGTGTCAACTGCAGAACCAGGTAGAATGGATCTGTGGAAGGAGACCACAAGAATTGTGTAGCCAGCAGGACTGGGGAGGTGATTGTCCCTCTGTAGTCAGCACTGGTGAGGTCACACCTTGAGTGCTCTGGGTCCCTTACTTCAGAAAGGACATTGTGGTGCTGGAGGGTGTCCAGAGAAGGGAAAAGGAGCTGGTGAAGAGTCTAGAAGACATGTCCCATGAGAAGCCACTGAAGTGAAAGAACAAGAGGAAATGGCCATAGGCTGAGCTGGGGAAGGTTCAGATTAGGTATTAGAAAAAAAATTTCAGTCCAAGAGTGGTCAGGCATTGGAATAAATTGTACAGGGATATAGTGGAGTCACTGTCTCTGGAAGTGTTCATGAGATGGATGTGCCACTTGGGGCTCTGGCTCAGGAGTGTTTATAGTGGTGTTGGACTGGATGATCTTCATGCTGTCTTTCAACTCCAGATGTTTCTGTGATTCTGAGAAGGAGGACCCACTCAGAATATGCCCCTCACTTCTACCTCTACCTGACTCATGAGCAAAGAAGAGCAGCAGAGTCAGCTCTGCAGCTGAAGTTTCACTTAATGCTTTGTAGGATGAAGATGATCAAGTGATTGCAGAAAGAAATAGCCAGGCGTAACAGGAACACCTTTTTTTTAAGCTGTCTCCAAAAATTTAAGTTGGGAAGTTTGAACTTCTGCCATTGCCATTGAGTGAAAAGACTAACTTTTTGGCAGGATCATGTGATAAAGTCTTGGCTTCACTGAAGTCATTGTTGAAATTAACCCTGACTTCAGAGGGGATTGTATCCTCAAGAAACAATTCAGTGTTACAGGATGGCACAAAGAGTGGCAAAGCTATTCTGCACAGTACAGCACTTGAAATGATTGCTGTGAAAGACAGTGCTGCAAACTGGTAAGGTGTAAGAGGGTGTGGTATGATGAGTGTCCCCAGCCTCCGTGCCTTGCACTTCTTTCAGTGATGCTGTACAAGCTTTCAGCTGTTTCATCTATGGCATAAACCCAGGACTGTGAGACTTTTGTTCAAAATAAGGGTTGCAATATATGTGGGAGCTATGAAGAACTGTCTTGTCAGCTGAGAGTTGAGGTGAAGGGTTGAATTCACAGTGTCTCTTCTGGGCTTTATGAGGCTGCCTTGCACAAGCAAAAGAGTGTGTCAATTAAATTTGCCCAAATTTAAGCCACTCTGGAAGTATGATCATTGTTACCTGTCTTCTAAAATACCACACACACAAACACATGCACAAAAACGTAGCTACAAAGGAACTCAGGCCATGAGTATGTGAGCTACTGTATGCATGTCCTTATCCAGAGAAAGATGTGCAACTCCCATTTGTTACCAGAGGCAACAAAGTGATAACTTGTAACAGAGCTTGCAGTTCCTGGTGCTTTGAACGAGAGAGACTGCTTTTCTCTCTGAAGAGATCTGCAGTCCAGTTCTTCCTTGAGTCTGTCCTAATTAGCATCACTTCCATCGTGCACTCATTTGGTCTGAATTAGCTGTTCTGTAGGTGCTAATCTCTCACAGATAGTGGCTTCTAACCTTGCACTTTCAAGAAAGAAATGAGGTATACATCTGGCAATGTATGCATCTCTCAACAGAGTGCCACAGGTTCTCAGTGGCCTTAGCGTGTTCTTCATCTGGAGATTGAAGTAAAGAGGACAGTGGGCTTTGGGGAAAATTGTTCACTGAAATGCTGCTATTGAAGAGAATTGCTTGGAAATTTAAAAGTATTGTGTCCTCAGCTCCTGACCTAGCTTGGATTAGTCTTTCCTTATGATGAGTCGTTTTGCTGTTGAATGGTCTTGAGGAATCATCAGTCTGTAACCTTGCAACTGCATACCAAACGAGGAGGTTGTTTATGTCTGCTAAAAGACCCTCAATTCCAATTAAGAAACAGTATGTGATTACTTAAATTTTTATTTCCTTTAATATTATTCAGTTACCCAAACCATTAGGAAAGCAGAAACATTTGTTTAAAACCTGTAATCAACAGTAAAGTATCATGTCCTGAAACATGATTAGCAAAATACTCTTCCATTGAATATAGAGCTTTTTTTTCTAAGTATAGAACATATTCCTGCTGCAGCCCAAGTGCATCACTGATGTGACTGCAGATTGTGACTTGGGGTTGGACAGGAGCAGAACAGAGAGACTACATATTCATATAAAAACAGAACTGTCTAAAACTGAAATCAGTTGATAAACTTTCCCTGATCTCTAAAGGGAAGGATTACACTCCTTGTCTTTTTTAAATTATCTTTATTTAAGCACCATTGTGAATTGTCAGCAGACTGGTATTTTAACTTCTTGGTGTGGGTAAGGATATTGCAGATGAAATCCTGGACATACTGAGCATGAGAAAGAAAGACAGCTCTGATTGATAGTAGTGAAGACTTCAGTTTTATTTTACTTTTCTGCAGGTACAAGAACCGTACTTTGAACACAGTCTGAAAACAGACTCTGAAGATAATAAAGAGCCTCTAAAATATGAATCCTGCCATGCAACGAATTGTGAGGCATATTTCTGTAACACAGTATCATTTCAGATGATAATAATTCCTTAATTCCTTGTCAGTTATTTTCCTGTGCTTCTGCATATTTGATCATTTAATCCTCACTGTTTTAAGTGGGTACAGTGGCTGTGCAGCAATAGGAATATTTGGCTTTGCCTACTAGATCCTGTACTCCTCCATATTCTTAGTTTAACTTTTCCTTCTCATGCTGTGTTCTCTTATTTTCAACACATTTCTGAAATGTCTTTCAAAAGCAAAGAAAAGATCTGTAATATATTTTCAATCTTCTTTAGGTTGGAAAGAGGAGAGAACTAGAGAGAGCAGCAGAGGAATCTGTTAACAAAAATAAAAATAGGACGCATAACTGGATGTTGGGAGGGAAGGTATAATAAAACCAAGACAGTAGAGACATGGCATAAAGCAACTAAGTACAGTCATGAATGCTGCTTATAAGTTAAGTTTTCCATATAAACTGCCAAACATTTTAGATGCAGTTTAGGAGAGAACTGTTCTCTTTATCACGCAACAATTTAAACACAGACTTTGCAATCACATTATCTGGTGTTTTCCAGTGAACCTTAAACCAACCTATCTAGTGGACCAAGAGCTCCAAAGTGCAATCATTCACTTGTGTGCTTGTTTACAGTTAGATCTTGGTAGCAGAAAGAACTAAAATAACAACTTTTTTTTCTGTTTTGTCTTTTGTTCTAACAAGCAATGGTGGATATTGCAGCTTAGAACTGTAAAAGCTACACAACTTAATTTGCAACCTTTGAACCAAAGTACTGTACGATTCTGGCCTGAGTTTGTTTCTGCCATTTTTGGAAATTATCTTGTTTTGTTACAAGAATGATTTAAGTTACAAGTGCAGTAAAAGCACCACAGTCCAGACCAGCTGTACTGGGAGAAGCTTTGTTCCTTAGAAAGATCTTGTCGGCATTCATAATTCTGTGCTTTGCACCTTTCATCCTTTATTCTTCTGGCATTCATGTGCATAGGGGTGTGTGGGAGGCTGATCATTTTCCCGAACTAGACCTAATAAAATGGCATCTTTTTCTTCCTCCCCAGCCTATTACGAATTTTTTTTCAAGTATTTTTAAGCTGAATGGACACAAACCACAGTTTAACTTAGTGACCTTAGTGATCTGATGGAACAACAGTGACATTCTGCTTCACACTTAAGGAAACGTAACATAAAAGGAAGCAGAAGACTGCACTTGTTCATATTATTCCAGTCTTTTGGATAATGAGGATTGTTTTCTGTTTAATCTGACCTCCAGAACTTGCATTGGCTTTAGGCAAAGAACAGACACACCTTAATAGAGAGAAGGGCAGACAGTCAGAATAATGCCATAATTATCAAGTAAGAAATAAAGATGTTTCCAAGACAGCATCACCTCATTAAAAGTAAAATACCATGTTGATTTTTAGCTCATGTTTTCCCTCAAGCCTTTTCTAGTTGATATCTGTTTGTCTGCAGTTGGGGTGATTGATAGCCGTTAGTCAAATCCAGTAACTGTATGAGTTTGTGGTTGGAGATGGGTGGTGAGTGCCAGGCCATTCACTTGTGGTTTTGCTTCTAGTTTCCAGCTGTGCCAGACTTTAAGTCAGAGGAATAGATCTGTTGGTAAGGGAAACCGTTGATAAACCATAGAAACCAAAAACTGCCGCTACCCCTGACGGAAAAACAGAAGGGAACCCTGAAGCAGTGGTACAAAGCCCCACAGAAATGGTGTTAGCTGACCAAGTTGAATTTGACTGTTTGGTTCAGGTATGGGGTCATGTCAAGCAAGGCAGAGGCCAAGGGACTGGGACCAGGTGGATCTGGACTGGCAGCCAGTGGCTGCACACAGCTCAAGCCCAAATGGCACCTCATGACAGAGGGCTCCTCCTGGAGACCTTCCCGTGGCTTCTTCACTGCAGGTGGCACAACACTGGTCTGAAATCCCCCTGAACACAAAGTCCTTAAAAATATATGCATTCCTTAGAGGTGCAATATTCCTGTCTGTGGCAGTCTGAATTAGTCTGGCCAGAGGTCAGAAGAAAAGAGCTTGTGGTTAAGAGAAAGTCCACAACATGCCAGTCATGATGTAGGTATTTGTAAAACCACAACATGTCAGTCATGATGTAGATACTTGTAAGACCACAACATGTCAGTCATGATGTAGATACTTGTAAGACCACAACATGTCAGTCATGATGTAGGTATTTGTAAGTCCTAGGTATTAACATCATAGCATTTGCAATGGATATTTGGAAATGCAGCTGACAGCAGAAACATCTGGATCTGAGCTGTGCTGGGCACAGCTGCTGGCCACTTGCTGTGAGCGTGCATCACCTTTGTGTCCTCTGGAGCTTCTCAAAGACAAGTTCATACCTGCAATAGGCCAGAGCAGCCTGAGGGCTGCCTTGGTAGGGGACCCAGCTGCAGATGGATTTTAGCATTCACTCCACCAGCCAGAGAACAGGAGAGAAGCAGAGCAATGTCATCCATGCCCCTTGCTGTCTAGCCTGAAGAGGGATAGCCAGCTGTACACTGCCCAAAGACTTTCCATTTGAAAGGATCTCCTGGCTCTTTCACACAGCTTCCCTCTGCAGGAACTTGGCTGGGAGAGACTTTGCTTTTTGCCTAGAGTTTGGCCGGGGGAATCTCTGTGTACTTTCGTTTGACTCGTAATACAACTAAACATTGTTTTTATTTACTTTTCTCTTTCATAGGAAAATGGCTACAAAGCGGTATTTAAATTCCTGGGATCCTTTCCTGGACACTGGTGCACTCTGGAGAGGGGGGGGAAAGGACTAGGCTTTAACTGTGATTCATGTTGCTGAGCTCCCAAGTGTGGGAGTGTTTTTTCCAAATTGAGTGTCTGGTCAGACATTTTGATCCAGGCAGTCTTTACTGAATTTTCTGTGTTTGATTGTCCAGAAAAGGAGTCTAATAATTACCTAGCATTGGTCAGTCACAAAGACAATATGTACTAGTTAAGAAGCATATAGGACAAATATGTCTCATATTTGTGTTTTTCAGCAGCTTCAGACTAGCACTTTTCCATATGTATTGGTCACCAAGGCTGTTAAATGCTCTTTATAACTAATAGTACACCGTAAATGTGCATGAGAGAAGCAGAAAGCAGATCTAAAGGAACAGACAATCTCTGGAGATTTAAAAAAGATGAGTGCAGAGCAAAACATAACAGCTTTCTGAGAAGTTGTACTATTTCATACCAAGTAAATAATTGACTGTGAGAGGAGACTTCAAAATGTAAATGAGAAAGCAAGAAGTTTGATATGCAGATTTCTGGAAAACAAAAGGGAATCACAGTGCCCAAAGGCAGGTCCCCACTGCCTCTGTAGAAAAGCTTGCCTCCAGTGCAGGGTTCAGACTGCTGCAGAGAACTTGCCAGTCTGTGCATTGCAGATGTCAAAGACCAAGACAGAGTCCTAACTTGGTGAGGAAGGGAGGTGACCACAGCCTCTTCTGCATGTTCATGTCACCTGCCACAGAGCAGCACGTGTTACCCACGTGTAGCTGCCTGTGCCATCAGGGGCCTGGTGTTAGCAGGATACAGCTCACACTGCCACAACAACTCCTGGCCCTTCTTCCTTTGTAGCCATAGTTTGCCTTGTGATATGAAAGCACGTGTTGTTGCTTCTAATTTTTGTTTGCACACAGCCTGTGGCACTGCCATTACATTTGCTTGCTTGCTCTGCCTGACCTGCTGGCCCTGTACAAATGAATCCATGTGAGACACAGCCACCATAGCATGCCGACTGCTAGAGGCAGAGCCAGCATTTGACAGGCTCTTGGTGCCAGCATGTGACCTGTCTGACTGTTCTCTTGTGCTTGTGGTTTGCTTCGTTTTGCAGTCTTTTAGGAACCATCCGTCTGGCATGGTCAAACCATGTGACTTCTTCCAGAAACTCATACATAATCTGCTCTGCTTTCCTTTTATAGATGCACTGGATGAATTCTGTCCAGATGCAACTCTTAAGACAAACTCTGAGAAAGTATTTCTTCTTTTACTTAAATATTCTCCATATATTCCTAGCTTCTCTCCTAAGTTTGCCAGTAGTAAGTGCTTTTGTAATATAGACATTTGTCAAATACAAATTTCATCCAAGGGATTACTTCATTTCCACTCATTTATGCAACTGAGCTGGAGTAAATTGGCATAAAGATTCAGTTACTATTGATTTTCACTGAGTCTGAATCAGTTACCTAAAGGTACATGACTCAATGAGCTATATCATCACCAACTATATCACCCACTACAGTGAATTATCAGATCTTTTTTATTAGATTATGTCCATGAAACAAGTTTTATGAATATGTCAGTACAGCATACACACTGTTCTATACAATTTAATAATTTTTAAGTGCTCTTTATATCCAAATAATTTGGGAACAAGCTTTCAGCATCTAAAGAAATATACATAGCAGGAGATCTTTCTGTAGTGTTTCTATCTGTAGCTGTTAAATTAAGCCTATTTGGTGATGATGAATCATACTCAGTTAAACCTAGATCTCATCAGACCATTAGCAATGAAAGAGTACATGTACAGAGTCAGAACTGGATTCTAGGTGGGTGTCCTACCCACTCAGGCACAGAAACAGACTTGCTTGCTTCTCTCCTGCCTTGGAATCGTTTTTCCATTCGTGTGAAGTAATTGCAAAAGGAGAGGTACATGTTGCTCATCTCCTAGATCTTTTAAGAGTTTGATTTTGAGGGCATTTTGCTGGAAAGTGCCAGTGGAGTTTAAAGAGGGCCTAGACTTTTTAGCAATCCCTCTATTTTTGGCAAACATGCCAGCCACAACTGTATGACTTACTAAATGGCTTAGTAAGGGAGGAGGCTTTTATTTGATTATTCACTAGCTCCAGAAGAGGATTCTGTTTTTTTCTTTATTTCTGAACAAGTCAGGTTGGGTTGGTTGTTTTTTCAGAAATGACAGCCATCTCCATCTAGATCTTGATGAACTCCTTGTAGTGGACATAAAGATGGTGAACACTGTGGTGATGTGGGGACAGAAGAGTTCAGGATATGGGGTGATTCAAGGAGCTACATGTGCTTGCTGTTTTAGAGACCAAGGGAATGTTCATTTTGTAAAGATAGAGTTGTGTGCTCTTCCCATTAAAATGATGTAAAAGACCAATAGAGCTGTGCCACAGACAGCACAAAAGGCATATGGTACAGTAATGGCAAAGCAGAGATAATAGCACAAAAATTGTTGCAAAAAAAAAAGATCTAGGGAGTGTAGTAACACACAAATCTACTGCACAAAATGTGCTGCAGTTGCATAGGGGAGGGTGACATCTGAGCAATGTCATCAACTGGAAGTTAGGTTTTCAGTTTTCTCTTTGATATGAAAATTAACTTACTCTTTCTTTTGGTCAGGGTTCAAGTGGAGAAAAAGATTTTATGTGAAATCACTAAAGATTGAACAGGATAAATAACAGAAAACTCCTGATAGTTGAACTCAGAATTCTATGCACTGTCATGGACCAGTGAGTGTAAATCTCACAGCTTCTCTGGCCTCAGTGTATTGCATGGGACAGTGTTGCTTAGGGCAAAGCTGTATCTAGTTTAACTGGCCTTTGAAAACTGTATCAGTTTTCCTTGCATGGTTGCTATACTAACTTTCTACTTTAAATGCTTATCTCAAGCTTTTCTGCAGGTGTTTATTAATTCACTGTAAGCCAGCACAGCTGCTAAAAATTAAAGTATTTTCTTCACACCATCCTCCTAATCCACTTTCATGTCTTTTGACACTCAGACTCAGCAGCTGGGGTAAAGAAGTTGAAATTGAAATGTAACCTCTGCTCACATAACAGTTTGCCATTTAGTACTGAAATGTTTTCCCTGCCCTTCTTGCCTGAAGGGTTGTAATCCACTTACAGAATTTTTTTCTGACCAGGAGTCTTTTATTACAGCTGAGGGTGATGAGACATATTAGTTGTGGGTGGGCACAGTTCTGATGTTTCAGGATTATCTCAAAATTTAGAGAAGCTTAGAGCAACAGGTGCCATTAACACCTAGTATGGGGGCAAATAAAGTGATCACAGATCAAAACATATACTTGACACCACACAGGAGCAGCTGAAGCCCAGATGGAGAGAAAACCCAAGGATTCTCTCTCTTAGTCTTTAATCTTTTTCCAGAAGGGAAAAAAAAATCACTTTTTCTTAGATTGCATTCTGTATTGAGAATCTTATGTTCTGTGTTGTGAGAACATCTTTGAATTATGTGTTTCCCTTTGAACATGGGAATTTGACATCTCTTAAAGCTCCTTTTTCTGCAGTCTCACAGAATGCTTGTGTGCAGCCTCTATTACCTCATTGTCACTGTCACTGTACTACTGCAGCTGACAGAAGATTGACTTTCAGAATTTTTCTGATGCTCTTATAGTCAGATACTTGGTTTTTTTGCCTTACTCTTCCCAGTTCTAGAGTCTGTTGGTGGGGTTGGTTTTTAAAGTTAGGCTAGTAATTTAATCATATAGATGTACCATTTTCTATGTTGCTCACAATGGTGAAAATAAATTATCATTTATGACATAATCCTGTCACTTATTTTGTATTAAGTATTTAGAGTATAAGCTCTTTATCCATAGAGTATACTTTTGTCTGTGAAGCTCCTTGCTTAGCATTACTAAGATAGAGATAAAGCCCAAGAAAACCTGGGAACATACTTGGATGTTGATTTACTCAGTATCTTTGGGGAGATCAAATGTAGTATGTAGACTGTATGTGTTTGTGACTTATTTTCCCTTTGATAAGGAATAATCACAGGTAGGTAAGAGTTAGTTTCCTTTGGGCAATAGTCATGTGTGCATACTCTTTCACTTGATACAAGAATGATAACAAAGTTAGACATTTGGTTTAAAAGAATTTACTCCAAGAGTAATCAACCTAATGGCACAAAACCTTTTAGCCTAAAGCTGTACCATGAAGGCAATCTGATTGAAAGTATATCCAGTTTGTGGAACATTATTGAATTTTAATTAGAGGGCCTCAGACTTTAAAAGCTGTCCTGTATCCATCCCCTTGATTAGAACTAGTCCAGCATTAGAGGCACTCTTAAGAAAAGCCCATTTTAAAAGGGGTTTTTATACCAGTAAATATAGTAAATATCTAAACATGAGCTTTCTTGAAAGTCATCTTGGCAGTGCAAGAAAAATTGTGGAACTGCAAAAAAATTAATTCTGTATCTCTGAAAACTGTGAAAAAGATTCTCATAGTGAAATTTCATACAGGATAAAGGAGTAGATACTTCATGTAGAAGACTGCTTTCATTTTATTTACATAATTGATAAAAACTAGGAACAGACTGAAACTCCTCTTGCTTACCTTGAAGGTTGGTCTTTTACTGTGATGTTGATGTTCTAAATCTTTATTTCTTTAGAATACAGCATTAAAGAGCATCTTCATATTCTGGATAAAATGTCATTCTGAAGTGCTGTCCGCTAGATTTTTAAGTGAGGAGTAAATTATGAGTTAAATTAAAGAAGTGAAGAACAGCTCTGACATGCTCTGGAGGGAAGATATAAATCTTTTCAGAGAAAATATGGGCAAATTTGTTCACAGGCATGAAGTTCTCTGCACAAACACACGGACACACTGCCTACACAGTGTCCTGCACACTGATTTGCACTATTTGAATGAAATGGAGAGTGAGGAGCCCTCTTGGCTCCTACCCTTCCACATAAAACAGCCTTTATCTAATCCATACCTCAATTATTGCCTTCAAACCCCACAAGTGAGTTGCAGAAGAAGGGCAAAGCCGTGTGACAGTTTTAGAGTGCACATTTAAAACAGGGCTATGAAATAACTTCATGAGAGAGAAGAGAATTCATCACAATAAGTGGGTGTGGGAAGACCATGACCATATTGTATGTGTTATACCAGTGTTTCTTTCAGTCTGCTTTCAAAAGCAGAAGTCTGCAGTTTAGTTATGTTATTAAATTTCAAACTGCTGGTGGATAAGTAGAAGTAATTTAACTGTGCACCATGATGAGGTGAGTGTTTAATACACAGACAGTTCAATCATGTTGCTGGTAGAACTATCAGTACAAACAAAAGGAATGCTTCTTTTTCCATACTGAGCAGAGACCACACTTTTTTTTCCCTTCCCTTTTTCCAAGGTCAGTTGTGTATGTATTTACAGAATTTGCTTCAAACATTGCCATGGTTTTCAAGGTGCCACTATTATATCATGCTTCCTGAGCTGAGATAATAACCCTTAAAGCCCTAGTGAAATAAACCTACAAATCTTGTGGGGAAACAAATGTCCTGAGATAAGAGAACTGTGACGTGTGTGATGAGAGAGTAAGTGAAGGACACTCAACCTATCAAGGCTCTTCTATTTCAAACAATAATGTTCAGTGATGAATTCTGAAGCAGTTCTGCCCAGGAACAGATGAGATCTGCCTGTGTTGCAGCATAGTCTGGTCAAAGATTATATCTGCACTTACCTTAATTTTGGGAACTTTATATGTATGTGCAAACATATATGTAATGTATGTATCCTTCTCTTGAAACATGATTTTTTTTCTTAAAAAAGGTTTGAAACCAGATCTCAATTGATTTGAACCTGGGGTCATTGATGTCTGTGGTAAAGCTCCCTCTAATGTCAGTGGTGGGGTACAAGGCCCATCATTCTGTTCCAAGGCCACCTGGAATTATGCTTACCTGAAAGATACCAAGCAAATTTTAAGCATCCAGAAAAGATCTAGTTTGCTAGTTCTTAAGGAAGCTTTGAAGATTTTATCTTACTCAAGAGATCATTATGCATATTGGATAAGTTTCACTCTACACAGTAGGCTGGCCCTGCTTTGGTTACAAAGCTATACATGATGCCTCTGTTTGTTTTCACTTTTACTAGCATTTCCTTTTCAGTTATGCATGCAAAGGGAACATGTGAATTTGGGTCCTTCCTTGCTGGCTTGTATCTGCACCCAGCTCTGAAAGCTCTTTATTTTCTTCTTCAAGAGACTCCATATGTTTATTATGAACTAGGCCATATGTGCTTTTGGGGGTCAGAATATTATCTTTATTTCTAGAATTAATTTGCTTCATTTCGATTAGCAATGGAGACCAAATTCAATACACTACGAAACTGGAAGTTTGCAAAACTACCTCTTTTTTTTTTTTTTTTATCTGGTTCTGTCTGCTGGGTAACATGAGAAACTCCAGGGAAAGTAATAATTGTTGTCGGTTTTGATGCATTAGATCTGGTTCTAATAATAGTTCAATATTGACATAGCCCCACCTTAGAGCTCTTATTCGTGATTGTGATTCTATCATACTTGAAGAATGATAGATTTTTGAATGAAAGAAATTGGTCTTTTAAAGACTAAAATGAGAAATGCAAGATGGCTAATCTGGTTTCTGTCAGATTTTAGCTGAAGAGTATTTCCTCAGTCGTGATGTTTATCTATGTCATCTTTTTTCTTACATATTGGAGGAGAGAAGATAAGTTTCATAAAAGTTTTGAGCAATTTATGATAGAGTATAATAACCTCTACATGAAGTAACTTCTTCCTAAGTAGTGTCTGGCACCCACCCACACAGAGATATTATTAAAGGGAAAGGAGAGAGAGAAGTACAAGAAAATGTTAGGTTTAAAATGAGAACTCTGAATTACACAACAGCTGAGGCAAGTCACTTGTGACTGGAAGTGGGTAACTGTCCAGAGTGTGAAATCTTGTCGGCGTGGCCTGTTTTCAAATTAAAGTTTCGTATTTCACCTTTTTCATCTTCCATACCAGAGCGGCCAATGATCTTCATGTTTAAAAGGTGATAACTTTTTTTCATGTTTTACTTTCTGTTTCCATACCTGTAGTGCAGACTTGTGCAGGCAATTTGTCAAAGAGAAACAGTGGTAGCAACAAGAGTGGCTAGGAATCAGTTCAGAAATAATCCCTCTGAATAAAGGTTTCCACAGGACAGTCCAGATCATATTATTTCTAGTCATCTCATAATTTCAGTTTTAGGTCATGTTTTATTTTAATTCTTAAAATAAAAATATTTTCTTCATAACAAGTAACTAAGAATCTCACAAAATTATTTACCAGCTATTCACATTTTGTAATATGAAAAGAAAAAACCCAGCCCATCCTTTTAATATATCTCTGACTATATAATTTGGCAGGTTTCCTATGGTATGATGCAGGATTCCTTGGCAAATGTTACTTGGCTTTAGCTTTCTTAGTTTCTTCACCATCACTTCATTGCTCTTATACATACAGACATACAAACTCCTAGACTTAACTGCTGCAACACTATCTGATTCTAAAATTTAATATACAGCTTCCATGTACCCTTGATATACCATTTCTCTTTACATTTTTTTCTTCACTATGTCAAATAATCATGGACTTTGAACACTTCCCTTATTTTGTGAAATGCCTTCAAAGCTGCTACTACCTATTCTGAATTCACTGCTCTTCTTCCCAAAACAACTTCTTGGCATCTTCTCAACCAGAGTGTCTAAGCCCCACTCAATTTACCCAAAAATCAAGTTGTACCCTTCCTACTGTTAATGTTCTTCTCATTTTAGGGAGTTCTTGTAAGATTTCTCTGAGTACACATGGATCACCAAAATACAGACTTTTCACTAAGAATTGTATATATTCAAGTTAGTAATTAAGAGATTATCCTTACCATTTTCCTGTGATAACAAGGAAGGGGATGGAATTCCTAACTGCTGTTGTCACCACAATGAGTAAATGGAGTAGCTGAAAGAATCTAGGTAGTTATTTTGTTTACTATTTCTTACATATCTGGAAAGAGATTAGGCTTGTCTAGCTTTGGAAGCACTTGTGTTGGCAGTTCCAGGACTGTCATGAGAGCTCAGTAGCATGTTTTGGTTAGAAAGTTAATTTCTTACCTTTTTTTCACTCTTTAGTACAGTCTTTCTTCATGTGACCTTTCTTCCATGTGTCCATTTTACCTATATCAGAAAAGGAAAGATAGTTTCAAATCAGAATGTCACTAATCAGTTAAAAATGTCATTGTAAAGAAGCCTGCAGAAATCTTTTCCTGTTCACATGCTACAATGCATGTGGTTTTATTAGTTTTTTTCCTTTTGTCTGCATTATAGTTTGACTAGAACAGTGCTTATCAATGTCTTTAATTCCAATCTTTATGAAAATTCTAACTTTCTTTATGAAAAGCTTTAGATTCTCTTCTCTTTGTAGACCAAAGATGGAGGATAAAATCTAGAAGTAATGCCAGTTTGCAGTTAAAACTCATTTATCTCTTGCGTGTCATTGCATTGTCATTGTATATAATACTTTAAAAATTGCTTTGGCATGTCTGTAGAGTTGCACCAGGGAAAATTCTTTCATGGAGACTTTCTTAGGAAATGTTTATATCTCAGTTTTTACTGAGTAGTACAGACATGAAACACAATGTCTATAAAATAAAGTACTCAATTTTTCAGACACTGATATCCAGTTCAGATAGAAGGTGAATTCAGTGAAGTGAAGCTCGGCATGAGCGTGAGCAAAAGCATGAGCTAAGGCATGGGCAAGTGAAAAAGAGCCTGAAGTTGGTAAATGGTTCAATCCAGTATGTTCAGCTATATATAGGCATGAGAGCCTTTTGGCCAGAAGACTAGTGGTGCAAACTCTTTTAAACTATAAGCAGATGGTAACATTTCAAGATTTGTGAGGTTTTCCATCGCAACCTTATGTTGCGATCCGCATTTTTATTTTTGTAGTGTCACAGAATCACAGAATTGTTGAGATTGGAAGGACCTCTGGGTATCATGTGGTCCAAGCCCAGGCAGGATCACCTAGAACTGGTTGCCCAGGACCATCTCCAGATGGCTTTTGAATAACTCCAAGGTGGGAGGCTCCACAACCACTTCGAGTCAGTGCTCGGTCACCCTCACAGTAAAAAATTGTTTCTTTATGTTCAGAGGGTGTTCTTGTGCTTGTGCTTTCACAGTGCAGACTCATAGCTAATACCCATTTAATTGTGCAGCTGCACATTTTGTACCTCAGGAGCTAAGGTACTTGCTTATTGGCTCAGGAGGGTTTTATTTTAGCAGGACAGGGTAAGTAATACAGCCCCTCCATCATATCTGGAGGCTAAGGAAATTCTGGTCATTGAGTAGACATGAAAAGGCTTTTCCTCCATATAGTGGGCATCATTCCAGGGGCAGTGGATAATGGCCTAGCTCAAGGCCAGGAGAAGGAGTCGCCAAACAAGATGGACACTTGCGTGTTCCCTGTAATGTTTTCATCATTCTCTTGCCCTGAAAAATCAAAGAAGCAACAACTGACAACGTGGGAGCCATCTAAGACTTCTTCTTGAGCAAACAGAGAAATTAAATGTCATAGGTGCAATCCAAATATTTTTTTTCCCATCTTCTTCCCTACTTGGTGTGTGTTCAGTAACAACAGTAGTGTTACTTTCAGAGCATGGATTTTGTAGCAAGGAAAGTAGGGATGTTTGAGAGGATTGAGGAACCACACAAAAGACAAGTACATCCCCATGGACAGTTCTTTCATCCATGGGAATGTCCCTCTTTCCTGAGATACATGTACTCACAGATTTTAGGTGTTTCTTGAAGCAGGACGACAGATTCACATCCCCTGCCACGGGACACAAACCCAGCTTCATGCCTTTCCTGAAGAAAAAAAGGAAGAATGCTACAAAATCAGGCTCCAGAATTTAACTGGTCTTACACAGATTATGATCACAGAGAGGAGAATATATGCTGAAGAAAGGACTTCTGGATCAGGCTTGCATAAATAAACCTCAGGGAGTGAGTGGGTGTATGAGTCAGGTGAAAGATACCAAGAACAAAGGTGAAATTTTACTTTGCTGTGGCTGCTGAGTGTTCTCAATTCAAAGGTGGTGGGAGAGCTGGTGTCCACCTTTAAGAATCTTTAAAAAATTGTCTTGACATGGAAGTTTTTAGGTGTACTGGACTCGCAGAGCTGTCAAGTCATTGCAAAAGAATAGCTAGTGCCAAAATGTGAAATAAGAACTTCATACAGCTGCTGATTAGGTAAATTTATTTCCCCAATCATCTGTCTGATATTCCAATTGAACCTCGAGCCAAAATTCATGAGGCAAATTTCATTATAGTAGTGATGCCTAACCTGGAGTTGGCATCCTGTTGTAGTCATGATGGTGGGGTGGATAGGAGGCTGAAAGATGAACTAATAACACTTCATTATGATGAAATATCAAAGTATGTTGGAAGGTCACCTTGTGTTGTATAATTATACTTTCAAAAGAATTTAAATTCTTGCTTCAGCCCTTAGTGAATTTGAGACAGCAGAAATGATGGGAAAAACCTTCCTTAAAAATCCCAAGAATTGTACTTGTTTTGGCATGACACTGCCTAAGGTGATTTGCAAACAAGGCTGCCTTTGCCAGGCTTTCACATTAGTGCAAGGTTCAGCATACATTTAAAAACATTAAATCAGCTTTCCATTTGCATAGATAGGATTATTTGAATGTGTAGATTTTGTTCGTTTAAAGGGCCCCAATAATCTAATGCGGGAGCTGAAATTAAAAATTCAAAGTAGCTGTATGTTAATAGTTGCAAGCAGTAGTTAAAAAAAAATGTCTTAGGTTTGTAATATTGCTTGACTTTGGAAGATACAGAGTGTGTCAGCTGCCACAAGCAGTGCTAGGATTGTAACTATTGAATATTCTAAAAATCAGGCCCCAAACTTAGGACAGATGCTCCTGTCTGAGTGGGTTATGCTTTGGGTTTTTGTAGAAGGCAGTATTGCTATATACCTTAAAGCTTAAAAATACCCAGAAATCCCAAAGTATGAATTGCAATGGGTTTATTCACAATCAAAATGAATGACCTAACAGGCTGGACAAGTAACAGGCTACCACATTTTACCCTATCAGATCAAATCTCATATCGGATGGTTTCAAATCAGATTTGATTGAATTGCATATGGTCAGTGAGAGGGGAAGGATCATAGCTGACTACTCCTTGTTCTCCATTCTAGATGGGAGAGATCTTCTCCTGTGAAAAGCACAGTGAAAGGATGTCTTTGGCTGTCACTGGTGTTCTAGAACTTGGGTCAGACAGAAGAGGAGTATGTGGAGAGAGGCAGGAGAATGGGTGTTTCTCCATAACCAAAGGCTGCTGGTGAAAGCGTGGGATTATGCATTGTTTGTCAAGCCACTGTGTCTCAGCTGAACACTTCTAGAAACTGTATCCATGAGTTTACAACATACTGTGTACTTAGAGAGACAGATCCAGAAGAAAGGGCAGCCTGGCTGTCAGTCAACCCAAGTTACTATCTCAGTTTGCAGCGTGTGTCGTGTTTCTTGGAGTAATCTCCTATTTGTTGAACCAAAATGGTACATGGTATCTGTGGCCTGATCTTCACAGATCCCTCATTCTGGCTGGATCCTTACTCATCTGTCAGTAAAATGTTAGAATATCTTGGGAGTTTCAACATAGAATTGCACTGTTGTTCACACCTTACTGAGTTCAACACAGGGCTGGCAGTACAGCCATACTACCATACAAATCAGAATTTCATATTTTATATTGGCACTGTGGGGTGATAGCATCTTACACGTGACAAAGTAAAAATATTTTAATTGCATTTTGAAAAGAAAAAGTGTGTCTGAAAGTATTTTTAGTCACTGTTGTTTTTTCAAAAGCATTTGGACATTCAGCCTAACAATTTGTTTCTTTCCTGAATGTATCTTTATTTATGCAGCAGAAGTATTCCTCTACTTCAAGGTAAATTCTGTACCGTTTCACACCCCATTGTTTACAGACCTTCATGAATCCATTGTCGTTTATTTGACCCCTTAAATCTAGGAGCACATTTCCAATATACAGTGTGCAAAAAATTTAATTTTCAATTTATATTCATAATAATTAATCTAATTTTATTATGTTTTAATGAGTTGCATGGCATTCACTCTGTTTTTATCTCTCTTAGCAGCTATTTTATTGTTCTTTGTAGTGAAAACTATTTTGTTAATGATATAATTCATAGGACAGTATTAGTTGAGAGAAAATTATTTCATTCATGCAGAAGGGCATGATTAAATTTTCAAAAGTAGTGTATTCAAAAATATGTGTCATCTGTCCCCTTTTGTTACCAGTTTTAGAAGAAACTTGAAAGGTTCACTCACAGACTGGATAAAGCATGGAAGCAGAAGATACGAAGTCTCAAAAAAAAACCCATGTTTTTGCCCTACATTGGCAACTGTCAATGACACATAAAAATTCATATTAATTAAAGCAAGTCACATCCTAAAAACATTTTTTTATTTTTTCAGACCACTCTTCCGTGGAAATTCAGATGTTGATCAACTAGGAAAAATCTTTGAGTAAGTAATAACTAGTTGCCTTATGTCAGTATCTGTTTAACATTGAAACCCTATGAGATTTCTTTGCCATGTTTTTTATGCAATAATGTGACCAGAACAAAGTATTCCTAGAACATATTTCCTATTGCTACCATATGCAACATGATATTTCCGTGCATTCTGTGTCAGAGTGGGAGGAGGAAGCAACATGGAATATAGTTCTGCAAAACTGATAGCCATCATCAGGAAGTTATGAGACTTCTGAGTTTGGGCTTTTTAAGTCTCTTAAACATACTGTGCATGTACCATTCATACATATTCTCTAACAGTTACATCCAAGAGATTCTCTTCATGTAAACAAACACAGAGGTTTTATTTTTTTTTTCATTATTTCTTTCTTCATTGCAGAAAACAGCACTAGAATATATTAAAAGCTGAAATCTCTAAAATTATTACTGACAGCATCTTTGCAGAAAAGACTTCCAAACATACAAAAATATATTAGCTTTTAAAATATGTTGTCTAGCCTGTTAACAGTCCATATTTCGGCTGGAAGGTAATTGTGAGAACTGAGGGAATATCAGCATTTTAACGTGTGCTCTCTCAGAGATTAATTGACTTTCTTTTAAAACCATTTTACAGTTCTAGAAGTTTGTGTTTTTCAAATATGTCAAATACATTAAGGAGGCAGGTAGACTCTGAACTCTCTGAGGTAGAATATTTCTCATCTAAAATTAAGTTACTGCTATTACCAATATGATAATTAAATAGGATTATATTACTTTTTATTGTAAAAGCTCTTCAGAGTAAGGAACAATTTTGTGTTTTTAAGCGGCATGTAAATTTATGATTTGGTGTACATCTAATATAATTAGGAAATCAAAGCCACAGAGATGTTACCAATGCAGAGAATGAATGCTGGTTTGCCTCTTGCACTATCTGCAAGGATCCAGGGATCTGGACAAAATAAGAAGTAGATAGCACAGAGAGAGAAGTATTACTCCAAAACATTATTTTCTTGAAGATAGTCCAAAGAAAAGATAGTAAAATTTCTAACAAAAGCTTAAACTGAGCAAATAAAGAATTTTTCTGTTTGACCATTTTTCCAGTTCTCAGATCATAACGGATCTGTTTCTAAACATTTTCATTATTTAATGTGGGGTTCCTAAATTGCAGGTCTTAATTTCACACAGTTGACTTCCCTTTCCTGCATACCATACCATGAGTATGTGACTCACTTGTGTGGTTAATTTGTCATGTGCTAAATAGCTCTTCCTGCCCAATCCAGAAAAATCAGTCCTTAAAGTTTACTTTTTCTTCTTCTGCCAAAACTAGCACTTTAGTCCTGCAATATTCTGCTTTATTAAATGAAGCTTTGATACATTTAACATATTTTACTATTTAAAAAGACATAGCTGTAATTTCTTTCATTTATGACATTTAAGGGGAAAATGAAAATGAACTGGGCTAGGATTAAATTGCATAGCTGCTAGTGGCAGCCTCCAGCAGGGATCTTTTCCATCCCTAGGGGCTGAGATTACCTGTGCAGAAAAGAATTCACTAAGAAAAGAAAATGCTGTGCTAAATTTAGAAGAAATTCCTTATTGCACATTGACTTAAAGAGAAAGTTTGGGTTTGTTTGTTTTTTTTTTTTGTACGGTTCTTCCTAAATAGTTGAGAAGTTTCTGTCTTGGGTTCTGAGGGTTTATGCCAAATAGTGTTTATTTTGTGTTTTCACAGCTGGAGAACCCCCTACAGTTAGGCCTAGCTCTTCTTGTAGGAGGGTTGTTTCTTTCTACAGTAGTGACTCATTCTGGAGATCACTTTGGACAGAAGGAAGTTTCGGGATTTTCATGCACTCTGGACCGATGCATTCTTTCAGATTATGGGGCTGTGGTCTGCCTTTGCTTGGCATGTGCATTGTGATTTGTGTCAGTAAAATTCCACTGTGTGTGAGGGTAAATCCCTCATACATGGCTCGAAACATTTTCCTGCTTTCCCAAGACACTACCAGCATGTGGCAAATCCTCATATATTTCAGGCTAAACTGCAATGGTTTGAACAGACTTGTCTCCCATTGTGATCAATGGGAGTGGAAAGTACTGAGAATTTCTCAAGACCAGGCCTGAACCTTTGGCAGGAGGTGAAACTTATCCAAGCTACTCCCAAACTTAGTCACTGCAATGGTGATGCTACCAGACCATTAGGGTGGGAGCAGCTACTCAGACATTCAGTGTTACAGGGTTTTGAGTACTATGTGTGTGTAACTAAAAATGTCTCTCCTTTCTACTCTGTCTTGTCCAGCCCACCCCTTTCTGACAGGCTGTGCCTCCTGGTTTCTTGTCATTAGCCTTGCCTGTGCCTGAGCTTGCTCTGCCCTGTTCATGCTCTGCCATGCAGTGTTAAAAACAGCAGGACTAACCAAACACATGTGAATGACAGGTTAAATGTTGCTGTTATTTCAAACTCTGAACTCTCCCATATTTGATGCTATTTGTATTATACTTAATATGGGGCCAGATCCTGAAGTATCTAATCAAAAGGCTTTGGCCAAGGGGCTGCCCCATAGCCACCCTGCTCCTGATGAATAGCAAGTGTGGTTCTTCATACAGTTTCAGCTTAGTGTCTCAGTGTTTCCCAAGAGCTGTGATGTATCCAGATGTAGTAGGTTTTAATTGTCTTGAGATTGTAATTGCTTTGCCTTTCTGGCCATGCTGTTATTTTTGAGGACATACTGATTTTCAGAGGTATTTTAGATGAGCCAAATTACAATCTAAAGTGAATGTAGGTAGAGGTGGGGTAATGCCATTATGTTGGCTGAGGGTAACCTGATTTACCTCTGTGTGGTTGGCCCACAGCCTCACCCAGCCTTGCAACAAACTCAGTGAGAAAAAAGGTCAATGCTGCTCCCTAGTGGCACTGGCCTTTGTGCAGGCCCAAGTATTCAGTGACACCAGTTTTTTTCTGTCCTTTCTTGTCCAACCCTGTCAGCGTTTCCATTGAAATTCCCAATTTTACAGGTTATAAAAATTTATTTTCCCTGAAACCAAACAATGTATGTTCTTTTCCAGAATTTCCATCAGAAACTGGTTTTCAACCCCAAAAATATTAACATCAGACTAAAATGTGAAATGTATGAGAGATAATTCATCGTTGTGGTTCACCTACCATTTAATTTATTTTAGTTTTAGAACTCAGCATGATTATTTAATAAGTAAAGATGTCTTCTATAATTTAAAGAATAAAGAAATAAAATATTTAAAGAAATTAAAATATTCTTTTAAAGAGTCAATAAAAACTAAAATACAATTGAAAGCAAAACCACAAAGATAATCAAGTGCCTTTCCACTTCCAAACTGAGACTTTAAAACCTGTATTGTGAAGCAAATAAATTGTTTAAATTTGGGCAAACAATTACTGCACGTAGCTTTGAAGCATTATGAAACATCCCTTTTATTGCCTTACCCTCATCTTGACCCACACTCCTCTCAGTCCCTATTCTTGTGAAAAAAGATCTTTGCATGCAATTCCCCTTTGAAACTTACTGCTTTTAATCATCCTGGAGTGACATATGTTGCACCATCCAGTCAAGAGCTAAGCAACTTTTTTCTGAAGCATTCAGCCTTCTTTCAGTAAAAAGACTCAGAAAATTGAGACTTAGACCAGAAAATTGTGCTACCCACAAAATGATTTCTACCAAGCACATTGAGGGCCTGTGTTTATCAGCTTATATTCACAGAGATTATTGCACTACTGCACAACAAAACATTTAAGATCATTTAAACAAAAAGACTCTAAAAATGCCACTCATTGTAATCAATATGAAGGGGAAACTGCATAAGTTTTCAGGCCTAACATTATGTTTTTCATTTCACAGTGTAATTGGGCTCCCAGAAGAAGAGGACTGGCCTAATGATGTTGCCCTCCCAAGAAATGCTTTTACTTCCAGACCTGCACAACCTATTGAAAAATTTGTACCAGATATCGATGAATTAGGCAAAGACTTGCTTCTTGTGAGTTTCTATTTGTTGTTTCCTACCTCATGTGACTGATAGCTCCCACTGTGCCTGCAACTTGCCAAGAAAAAATGAAGTTTCCCTTTAATGGAGTTAGTAAGAAAAATGTCACTAATAGATAATACAATTCATGTTAATCTGTGAAACAACAGCACAAAGACACTGCCTTTGGCTCAGGAGGTGTCAGAGATGAAAATAGTTCAAGATTAGGAAACTGGGTCAGTGATGTATCTGTTTGACCTGTTGTTAGACCTTATGATTAGATCCTCAGCACTGTAGTGTCACTGATGTAGAGCCATTCTAAAAATTTTGGCCTGTGAGTACAAAAACGGATCTACCTTTTTTTTTTGTATAGTGGACCCAATATAAAGTGGGAAATGGGCTGTAGTGGCAGATTACATCTGCTAACCTTCCACTGAATGCTGAAAACTTGACACTTGGAATTCACCAATTACTGCCTCTTGCAAATGGCAAGGCTGAACAGAAGCAGAAGAATTGGGCTGGTACAGCTATTTTCATCATTGTTACAAATATATTAGAGACCCCAGTTCTGAAGTTCAATCTTGAAATGGAATATAGGGAATGACCTTGCATCAGTTTGCTTCTTGCTGTGCTTGTTGAGATCTAGTTAAATTTGTTCCCTGGAAGTCTTTTAAAGATCTTGATTCATGTGAGCCAGGTAGAGTGCAATTCTTGAAAGACTTGATTGCAGCTCTTCAGGAACTGCTGTCTTTGGCCAAGGTTATCTCAGCAGCAGATGATCCTTCAGTGTCCTCATGACAGCAGCTCCCAGCTGCAGAAAGCTGGGCTACATCTGGACACTTGAAATGACAAGGGAGAAATACTGCTATGAGAAAAATCTGCTGTGCTTGCAGACAGGCTGGAAGTTGAAGCTAGACATGGGACAAGAATTAGATTCTGGAAACAACAAGGAATAATATGGCTGAGGGCACAGTGAGTGTGAGGCATGATGGGAGGGAGGTAGGGAGAGAGGAAAAAGATAAATATCTCTTCCTAGAAGGTGAGGTAGGAAAGAAATTTGTTCCTGCTAGGCAAAGAGATGATGACTGGGAGCCACATATAAAAGGGACGAGTAGAGCTGGAAGTCACTGAATTAAATTTCAGAAGTTAAATTATGGAAGTTCTGATGCAAGAAAAGAAAGTAGGACTAGGAATTGATTAGAGAACAATATTAGGAAGAATAATAAATGGAAGTGAATGACATAAAAGAACAAGGTATAAATGCAAGACTGGGGTAGAGATTTCAGTGCTGGCTGGACAAAGGCTGGAATACAGATCTGGAGGGAGAAACTGAACACACAGTGTAAACAGATGAAGGCTGTCCTGTGCATGTAAATTCAAGAAAACCTGTATTCTGGGATTTCATAAACTGTGAATACTTGAATTTTCTATCATGTAATTTCTGAGGTGGCCATACTGTGACCCCACTGCTTGTTTTAATATGGATGGTCATTGTGCACCACCTTCTGAGACCCTGTTGTCCCAGTCTGGGGTTCCTCCTCTGCTCCGAGATCACCCCAGAGGGACACGAAGGTGGTTCAAAACCTGATTTTTCCCCCGAAGCCGCCGAAGAGAGACTGCCGGAGACAGTTTTCTCTTTTTCCAAGGACAGTTTATTATTTCTTATCTCTGGGACACTTTGCCTGGCCAGCAGCGGTCTGCTCAGCCTGGCATCCATGGTGGAATCTGCCTGGTGAAGGCAGGGCTCATCTTACATAGTTAGTACTACGTATTACATGTTTACAAAACCTCACCAATACAATACAATTTCATTAAATGGTCCAGCCCTGACCTCAACCAATCCAAGAGGCCAACGTGTCACCTAACATGGATGACATGGAGAAGAAGGAGGAAAAGGTGTCCACCCCCCAAATTCTCCATCTTGGCCACGTGTCCCTTATCATAAACATTCAAGAAAACCTATTTATCTACGTTCTAACATTCTAATTTACACTCTACTCATCATTATTTTCTGTGTCTCTTCTCTCAATGTGGGCAGATTCTCCCAAGGAGCCAAATCTAGCCCCTGCAGCTCCTGGGCAGCATTCAGGGGTCTCTGAGGGGTCTGCCAGGGGGGTTTTTGCACCCCCAAAGGAGTCAGGGAAATACCCTGGACTCCCACACCTGTTGTGTCTCATACTAATCATAAACTGAAAGTGATATGCATTAATGGCTGTATGCAATGATAGCACTGTTAGCTGTACATTTTAGTTAAAACTAACTTCTTTTCATACTTTCAGAAATGCTTAGCATTCAACCCAGCCAAGAGAATATCTGCATATGTTGCCCTCTCTCACCCATATTTCCATGATGTGGAGAAATTCAAGGAGAATCTGGACTGTCACGTGTCATCCAGCCAAAACTCCAGTGAGGTGAATGCATCATAAGTGCTGACTGAAGATGAACCATAAATGAACAAGACGTGTAGCTGACAAGGCCACTGTCCCATACGAACCACGTAGCTGTCCTAGCGAGATCATTATTTGGAGGTTTTATGCACTTATCTTTTATTTTGGGATTGTGATGTGCTTATCCATGGAAATGAATCTAGTTTACTTTTGTCAGATCAATGCAAGGGCCAGGGCTTTGACCTGCTCCTGTTGCAGCTTTATGTTTGTTTTGTTTTTGTTTTGTTTATCTACCTGGGAAAACTCCAGACAAAGAGAAGCTGCTGACCGGTTTTGCTGCCATTTTATCCTTCTAATATTGAATGCTGCCAGTGTTTGATGATCGAGTCACTGCCAAAATATGATGCAATTTCTCTCTCTCTCTAGCTGCTGAAGCATGATTTGGTACTTTATTATTATTATTATTCTGTGATATTTAAAGAATGGCATTGAAATACCAGATCTCTGCAGCCTGCAGTTAACTGATACATGTGCTAATACATCCAGCTACTGTTCATTCATAGCATATATGCAGGTGCTTCCCCACTTGAAAACTTGGATGAATTAATTTATCGTTTTGTTGCTCTATAAAAATTTAACAGTGATGATGATGATCATAATAAACGTCTCAGCTTTTAGGTTTTTTCATACACAAACTAGTTATTACCTAGCTATGTGTGCATGTTTCAAAGAACTGTCCTGTTACTGTTTCAATTCCCAAATGGTCTTTCTGTGTGTTTAAATGCAGACACATTCTAGTCCATTGTCTAACCCATCATTCCCCTCTGGAAATAGCTGCAAGCGTATTTTCTTCATCTCATTCCAAATAATTTTCTGATGTCCAGCTCAAAGACATGAGCAGAGCCAATGAAAATCAATACAGATTTTCACCTTCAACCTGTTCTCATTGTCGGCCAAAAGCAAAAAAAGAAAAAATATTTCTGGTTCAGAAGCAGAGAATCCTATACCTGTAATAAGCACAGAGAAGTATTTGTGCTGCATTGTACTCTATACTGTGCTCCCTAACCTGCAACACCCCCCAGTGCATCACAGGTGCATGAACGTTAATGCTCAAAATCCCTCACATGTTGTTTACTAAGCAGGCTTGTATTCTGTGCAGAAATGCATGACTTTCTCTCCTAAACCACCATGTGGGAATACTAGCACATGCCTCTCCACTAAGGTTAATGTGCCATTTTTGAATGTCTAAAGAACCAAGCAATTTTCTTGTCTTTATAGCACAGTTATTTTAAATATTACCTGAAAATTTTATATTTAGTATTTTTACCTTAACTAAAATATATTTTCAGTATTTTGAAAAGAAACTTTTATTTTTTTAATACTGTACTGGGAAAAAAGAAATACTTTAAATGCATCAAAGCTGTTCCCTAGCATGACTTCAATGCATTTACCTGGACATGACTTGGGGGAAAATGTTGGTCCAATGAGGATAACTGATACTAAGTGAGGCAGCCAGCTTTGCTTACTCCTGTGACAGTCCCTTAGGCTTCTCTCTTCCTCTTCTCTATTTCATCTTGTCTAGGTGGTGAGCCAGCATTAAATTCTCATCCATGGCATGCTTGGCAGAAGCAGGTCCTTAGCAGTGAGTTGGGCAATGTAACTGTTCCAGTTGTGACAGGGGAACTTTAAGCCATTCTACAGGCAGGTCTCTTGCTCCTGTGGTGAACTTCACTGTTAACTCCATTTCAGGTATCTGCACTGTCTGGGTTATGGTCCACTGCTAGGATAGTAAGTGGATCTTACCTGTCTCCTGCATAAAGCTTTTTGTTACTGTTAGACATTTAAGTTTGTGATTTATGGTTAAATTAGGTCTGCTTTAAACAAGCCAGAATTTAAAAGGACCACTTGCATGCTTGCATGCACAAAGCATCTGCACACAGAGATATCACAGATCCTGAATATCAGAATTTTGGAAGCTCTGTGAGCAGGAAGCTGAAGGCCATGGAGCTGTCACAGCAGCAAACCTAATCCTGGCTTTGCCTTTGAGTTTCTCTTTGTTCCTACACCCAGGGAACTGCAGATCCAGTGCACTGGTGTTGTCCCAACCCTATTCCTGTATGGGTTAGTGGACCCAAGTGTGAATAATTTTTAACATTCACAGAGAAGGATGGGCCAGACTGAAATTTTTGGTAAAAATTTTTAAACACTAAGTAGCACAAGAAACAGAGCCAAAAGTCAGGATACTCTTGCAACAGTAGCAATTAGAAAAGTTTTTTAGGGAGTTTAGCACTTTCAAACACATTCCACATTTTAACTAGCATGGAGCTATCTTTCATATGTACCTTATCAGGGCATTCAGCTGGTGTGGCTTCCCAGCAACTGCTCAGGGAACTCTCCCAGAGCTCTCCACCAACTAATACAGGGTGAAAATGTAGAGGAGGAGATGATATTTTCTAAATCAGGCTTAAAACTCTCAGATAGAAATGTGCATTTGTTCCAAGTAAGAATCTGTTCTATTAAGCTTAACAAAGCTAAAGAATAGAGAATATGGTTGCTGAATGTAGATAGATTATTAGGGTAAAAACTGTGAAGGAGGGGAGAGAATACTTTAAGCCAAAGGTTAGTTTTGGCCCAAAAACTAATGAGAATATGGAAATCATCAAGAATTTAACTACTGGAGCTGTATTTCCCAATCATAGTATCAAAGAGCTAAGCAAGCAGCAGAGAAAAATAGGGGCTGGCTTATGGAGTCAGAAGCAGAGCTTCTGCAACATGGTGCTGTATGTTGTCTAATATAGTAGGATCAGGTTGTAAATGAGAGTATTCAGGAGAACAGTTTGCAAAGGGCTGCATTAATGGTCACATTCTGGAACATCTTTCCAGTGGGAATGGCAGGAACAAAACCAAGAAATCTAAGAATCTTGGCATGGCTAGGGAAAATATTTCTCTAATGGGGTCCTTGTGGTAGCAAGGGCCTGGATTCAAAGGACCAACAATTTTTCAAATTACCTCCTTTTCCAGATCTCTTCAGGAAGAAATTCCATTTGACATGCCATAGGCTTAATCATATTCCAGTCTTCCCTGCCAAACCATGTGGGGCTTCACTTACACTAGTAAACTGAGAGAGCCTGTTCTCTGGCTGGGCAAAGCACTGTCATTGGCTAATGCCATGCCAGAAATCATATATATAATTAGACAGCACAGACAGCTGTGGGTCTGTGCTCAAACCCATGCCCTTGCTCTTCTTATATTACTGGCATAGCTCTAATATTTTAGTATCTTTACTCATTACTGCCATATGGGTAGGATGTAGGAATTGTGTAAGTGAAAAAGAAAGTGCTGTGATGAAAATTCTTTGTACACCTTTAAAGAAGACTTTGGAGTGCAGTTCTTCTTAGTGATGTCTAAACCTGTATGTGTTCTCTTCTACAGGAGTGGTTCAACTGCACCTAAAAATGCTGAATAACAAAAGATATATTAAGTATAGCTCCTAGAACACCCACAGCCAGGCACTGTGCTCTTCTTAGCAAAGAACAGGGTGTTCTAAGTAATGAAAGGAGAAGTTTCTATCTCCCACCAACCTTTTTTTTTTTTTAACCACTACTGCATAATTCTGCAGAAAAAACAGACCAAGTAGCCAAGGAAAAAAATCACAGCCAGCTAGTGAAGTGCTAATTGCTGAACCATAGCAATCCATCTGGTGCAGCCCTTTCCTTTTTCCCCTGTCCACACTCACACCAGCCTTCCCCTTCATCTCCTTCAGCTCCCTTATGTAAACAGGTTTCAGTGATGCTCACAGGTGCTATTTCCAGCAAGATCCTTTCAAATTTACCCTAGCTACACAGTGTCAATGTCCCCTCCATTCCTATTACTAATGTTGCTTCTTTTAGTCCCACAGCCTCAACCAACAGTGAGACAAGAATTTTGTACACCTCCTTGCTTAAGCTTAGTTTTGTGTACCCCTTTGTTGCCACCTGTGTGGTTAGTAAAATTCTAAAAATAGGATTTGTGCATCTTTCTGTGTAGGCTGTGCCCCCACTCCAGGTTTCTTTCAGCCTATTAGTTCACAATGATCAATAGTAGAGCATTTTTTCCTGTTGCTTCTGTCCTAAAACACACAAAAAAATTATTGGTTTTCAGTGTCATGTTTGCAAAACAAAAGAAATTCAGGGCTATATTGCTTTTGATGAAAGGAATCACTAAACTGCAGCATTTGATCATCTTCTACATAGGGGAGGGTTTCCAGCATGGTATCTCTTATTTGTTTTTATAACCAGTGGTTACTTTGGTGAATAAGAAGAAAATATTGTGCCTTGCTGCTTTTCACAGGCTCACTCACTGTCTTTGAGAAGCATGTTTTATTATACAAATAATTCTTTCTGCTGTTAGGTATTAGACTTTAATATGGACAATAAAGAGAAAACATGCTGTTTTGGTCTCTTAGCCAGCAAACTCGGAGTGCTTACCTGACTCACAACTGAAAAGACATCAGTTGTCAAATACATACATGAATCAGAAACCACACAGTTTGGTGTAAAAGGCCACATTAATTAATTATGTTCCATGTATAAGACACATTTGAATAATGAGGAAGTTTATTCTAAGAACTCTGTTTTGTAGAACCACTTGGCTAGTATTTTTCATATACAGTAGGTTTGGGAATAGATTGACTTTTATATACAATATGAATTAGAAGTTACTAGGCTATTTGAGTGATTTTATTGTTTTATGCTTGAAGCTTGAATTGATTGCAAGCTTAGGAACCTAACATATTTATTTTATTGCTTCAAAACTGCTTCTGAATATCAAGATCTTCTGTGATGTAATAGGATTTCACACTTTTTTTAATGTGTAAATTATTTTCTTGAAACTAGTATGTTAGAAAAAGCATTTTTCCAAACTGCAGTAGTGGGGGGAAAATTTAAGAAATACATTTTTACTTTCACAGAGAGGTGAACTCTTCAACAACTGACTATCAATAAGCTATACTTTTACTTCCTTTTGATTCCTAAGCCTTGAGTATGCAGGTTACTTTCAATGAAGACAAAAGTCAGAAACAATCTCTAGAAAATGAAATGGGATTTTATATGTTTAAGCTTCCAAGTTTTATTTTCATATCATTTTTTTGTGCAAGTACAGTTCAGATGTACAAAAACATGACTACAATTTTAACAGCCTAACAGGCTGTATGACTCAAATGGAGGTTTTATTTGTGAGCTGTTTTATTATCTATCTGTGTCTTGCAAATTATTAGATAATGGCTGTAATATAATTCTAGTTTCTGGACTAGACTCTGTAACCGTGAAATCTCAATAATTTGTGTAAAACAGAAGTTTTCTCATTGATTTTAATTAACTAGGACATTAAGAAAGATGTAGACATACAAACTGACAAATACTTTTGCCAAGTGTTGCTTCTTCCCTTTAGTTTGAAGTTTAGCAAGTATTGCATACTGAAAATGCAATATATATGTACAATGTAAGAACCATAAAGACCACTTCAGAGTAGTGTGCACAAATAATATGAAAAGTGGCTCATTAGACTCTTGGAGAAACCAGCTGAAAATCATTACTTTAGCTGTAACACTCAAAATCTTGAAACTCATATATTTTTCCATTAAAAAGTATTCCTGAAAAATTATGTGTATGTTTTTAATTCAGTGATAGGCACCCAAACAGAACTGAATCAAGTGGGAACTTGTTTTCAAAAGTGATTTTTCCAGGCTGACTAGATACCATCAGTTCTTCATGTACTCATCAGAAACTAAAATTAACCAGCACCATTCTCACATGAGCCTTTTGCTTTCTGGGCAGAAAAACCCAAGGTCACTGTGAGTAAAGTTAGTGACTTAAAAGTACTGTGGAAGCTTCTGCAATATTCAGTTTTCCAGCCTTCATTGAAAGACTGTGCAAAACAGCACAGATAAATTGAAACTCCTTAACCATGTAGTCTTTTTCCCTTCACATTACATATTTTTTCTGTGTTGGGATATATTGATGGGTTTCATCCAGCCCAATGTTAATGAGACTTTTGCAAGGCCAGAGAAAGTAAAAAGAACTCCTGCTATAGTATTTTGGTTGTTGATGATTGTAGTAGAGCAGATTTTTTGTTTCCAGAAAAGATCAGACTGCCTTCTTTGAAAAAGAAAAAAAAAGGCACCCACAAACAGCTGACACTTGGTAAAGATTAGAAAGGAGATTTTTAAGGAACTATTTGGAAAATACTGTCAGGGTGAGTAAAAAGGAGCATATTTTTGATGTGAGAGATGTAAATGCAAACAATGTGCATTAAATATGCATTGAAACTGATACTTTTTCACTGACTTTGCAAAGTTTGTAGGGTTTTGTGGAAGAAAAGCATCCGTGTATGAATTTATTCAAACTACCACTTAAATGTTCATTTGCACTAAAGCAACCTGTACTGTTTGAAAGGAGATGGGAAAACACATCACATGAAACTTGTGATTTACTTTGGTGTCTACAATGATGTGTTGCAAAGCTCTCAAGCTCACTGTCCATTTTTGAGCAAGCCAAATTCACATTCATACTGGTAGCTTTCTGCACCTTAAACCCATCCACATGCCTGAAAAAACCCACATTTTCTAGTGTTTACATGGATACTTGCTTGCATTGACATGTTCATGTTAAAGCCAGACTGTCTCTGTCACTGAATGGAAAATGAATTTTCACAGACTGACAGATTTATTTGTACAATTACTCCTAAAGGGTTTGAAATCAATGTTTAATGATACGTAGCCCTTCATTTTATTCCATGTTTCACACATACATCATGTTATGCTAATTCTCATCCCTTTAAAAAAAAAAAGATAAAACCCCAGTTCTTTAATGTTAGGATCAATTTTGAGTAGCTAGATAAAGGAGGAAAATCGTGATGTGATGGGAAGAGAAAAAGTGGGCAGAGAGTAGGAGAGCTGGCAAGTGAGTCTGACTGCATAGAAAAGTTACATATGAACATAGGGGGAAGACTTTTTTCCAGTTGTTTTGTTTTCTCCTGTTATATAAGATGATAAAGCAAGACTCATGAACGGGATTTTGGTTCCAGATATTTAGGCCAACTCAAGTTGTGAGTTCCAGTGCACTTCTTCATCATAGCAACAGCTCTATTTTTTAAATTTTGCATAAGCTTGAGCTTTTTCTGGGTAGATATTAAAAAAAGTCTTATGAGACAGCTTGACAGCAGATGAAGCTGTCCACAGACACAGTGCCTGTAGTTCAGCTGCAGACATTGGAGATTGTACAGCTCTGTTGCAGGAGAGCCACTGACAGTGTCTATTAGTGTGCAGTGTTATGCATTAAAAGTTGACTCCTCCTGCAGATTGAAAATTGACAATTACCTATCATTTATATCTGACCCTGCTGGTGCTTCCACTACCACCAAAGTGCCTGAGCTAAATTATTGCCTTGTGACTCTGCAGCTTCCAGTCTTGGCCAGCCAGTGATTTGTACTCTAGATTTTCCTGGCTTCTCATTAGGAACAGGGAAGTGGTACAGTAGAATATGGCAAAACGTGTGCAACTTTCACACTTTTTGGTTCAAGCAAAGCAGTATCTAGAATAGATTAAATTGAACATAATGTTCAGTTGATCAGCCAAAACAAGTTTGGATTCAGAAGATCATTTACTAAGTACACAAGATGCCTGAACAGCTGTCTGTGATGCACATTTTTACAAGAGCACACAATAATTCCCCTGTTACACAGAAGCTTTTGATGGATACAAGACTAGCTATGCCAGTCTCCTACCACTAACTCCACTTCCCCTTGCTTTCCCCAAGATCACTGTTCCCAGGAAGAGGATTCCTCCCAGCATGAGGTGGAGCAACTGTGAAATAGTCCCCATGCTGGTTAAATAAATGTTTTTCTAGTAAGACCAAAACCTGCCATGATTTCTTGCAGGGATTTTTTGAGTCCCTTTTAAGAAAGGTGGCTGTAACCATGGGTTGCACCTACAACAAAATGTACATCAGAAATTGGATGCTGGCAAGAAGTTTGTGGATGTGAGGCTGTAGAAGGTGGCTTATGTAAGCTCAGGGGGGATGTGCTTGTGTGAAGGTATTGGTTGCCAAGCATATTTTGAACTGAAGTTACCTATCAGAACGTGATAGGATTGCAGCATCATGAGATTAGAGGCTTTTTCTCTTTAGATGTCTAGCAACCCTATGGTGTTCCAGCTTTGTTCTGATGTATTTCACCTTCCCATTATGCTTTCTATTGTGTGTAGTAAGTTGAAAAGAAAAGCATTACCTTATAGTTTACCATCTCAAAAAGAGAGAAGGGCAGCACTGTCTTAAAATTTTGATTACTCTGTGGTGGTCAGTACTAAGGGAATCATAAAATATAATGAGTTGGAAGAGACCTACCAAGATCATTGAGTCCAACTCCAAGAATCACACCATGTGCCTAAGAGTGTTGTCCAAACATCTGAACCAGGCTTGGTGCTGTGATCATTTCCCTGGGGAGCCTGTTCCAGTGCCCAGTCACCCTGTGGGTGAAGAGCCTTTTTCTAATGTCCAGCTTAAACCCCCCCCCCCCGACTCAGCTTTGAGTCCTGTCACTGGTCATGAGAGTGAAGTTGTCTCTGTTTAGTTCCAACAAACAGAATTCAACATCCACATCCACGGCATCTGCCTTCCATTAAGTGCTGTTAAAAACCTGTTATTCTCCACAGTGTTCAAAATCTCTTTGCCAGGAGATTGAACTCCCTTCCTGCAATAACCTATGTGGAGTCACAGCAATGTGAGCAAAGTTTACATTGTGATGGTGCTTTTTGGTAAGAAGTGAGAGCCAGTTCCACTTGACACATGGACTGAAAGAGTCTCAAGGACTCTAAGGCAGTCACCATTCATAGGCAAGGGCATTCATGTGCTAGGGCAAGAAACATGTTTTAAAACACTTAAGATAGGGAAAATATAGTGGTGCCAATAGAATTTGTTTTCTGCACAATGCTGTATCATTTTGGCACTGAAACCAAGCCCACAGATGAACATTAATTCGTTCCTTGCAGCCTTTAATTTCCTTATATTTACAAGCATTCAGATTAATGTATTTATGGTCCATTTTATTCCAATTCATTTAAGTGGTCTATCTGCCCTTGAATCTCATGTGAATTTTATTGTTAATATAATATTTTGCTGCATTACTTTGAACAGCTTTAAAAGTATAATGTCTTTGAATGCTCTAGTTAAAGAAAAATTATACCCTCAAAATGCTGTGTTACAAGTTGGAACTGTATACTTTGGAAATTATGTTTATACTGTAACTCCCAAAGGCATCACAGGGTGCTTTCATCTGTATGTCTGTCTTCTACTTTCTGTGTTACAGTGTGTATTTGTACTTCCTCACTAGCTTGATACTCTTCAGTCTGAAGGCCTAAGTCTGCAAAAACAGCAATACTGTACCTCAGCTGAGCAGTCCCACAGAGCAGAGAGGGCTTACTCATGGGAGTGTAGTTGCTCACAAAAAGTGTTTGCAGAAAAAGGCTTTCTTTTAGTAACTGACTGTAATTGTGAGGACACATGGTTAATAACAGCACCAAGACACCAGTAAATGGGGTCTGTGTTTATTGAAAATGTGGACACATTTATCTTCAAGTTATTTGACATTAATCTAAATTATTACTATTATAATGTAGTATATTATTTTGTATGAAAACACATTAGTCCTGTGAAAGGGTAGTTGCAAAAAAATGTGTTGAGTCTTGCTGCTTTATTGTTTATTTGCATTTAGTATACATTTTGGTTGTTGAAGTGAAGCTAGCTTCTTAGAGAGGCAGGAAGATAGAACAGTCTGAAAAAATCATAAGCATCATACTGTGCATTGAATTTTGCAACCAGAATAGTATATGTGTTCAGATTTAGTATTTTTTATGCTTCAGAACATTTTTGTTTTAATATGTAAAGGAATAACCAGATTACTCAGAAATGCTATTGTAGAGCTAATTTTACACATAGTAGGGGGATGTTGTCTGAAAAACTAAAATTAGAAAAAAAACATTACATAGGCTGCCTTTGGCTTTAGTTAGTTTGTGGAAGGCCTGGCAGGTATCTGTTGATTCCAGATGCTTAAGCCAGAGGTCAAGTTTGGGCAGCATCTTGTAACTGAAGAAAGTTTTCTGCAGTGATAAAGTTGCCCATCTGGGCTTGAAGTAAGATTGCTACCTAAGCAAAAGCATAAAGGCAGAAAATTTAGGTGGTGGTTTGTTTTGGGGGTTTTTTTGTGCGTGGATAATTGCATGAAATAGGGTTGGAGATTCAAAGTATTTAAAATCATTTAGCATGATTTACTCTTGTAATTTCACTGACTACAGTTAAATTAAACCAAGAATTTGGCCTTGTAAGTGTACAAATTTCAGTGTCGGGCAGCTCAGGTATATATAAAGATACTTAAGCTTAGTAAATCAGCAGGAATACTATGTAAGTTGTAATGTGTGATGAAAAATCTTAACTCTAGTTACATTATTTCTCTAAAAATTTCTATCCATTGCTTTTTTATACAAAAGGTCAGAATTGCACTTCTTAGTGGCATTGGGATATGTGGAGAAAAGCAGGATGCTGGTACAGAAATGTATCAGAAATAAGATTCAGTTCTTATTGCTCCATGTGTGCCTACCTTCCATGTGACAAATCCCACTGAAGTTAATTAACAGAAGTCCTATAAAGTTAAGCCTGTTTGTAACTCCCACGAGATACTGGTTTAAGAATCTTCAAGATGAGTTATGTTCTCAAAAGGCATTATTAAACTCATGGTTTCAGGTTTACAGAATACTTTGAACAGTGACGACAGCTTCTGAGACACATCCAGGGAAACTTTATTAATTGATATTACACCAGACCAACATCTGTTAGCAAATCAAAATCTCTCTCAGTACCTTCATTTCTCAGTGTCATTTCACAAAAAAACCAAAACAAACAAAACAAAACTAACAACACAACCAACAAAAATAAAACAAAAAACCTTCCCCCTCCAAAAAAAAAAAAAATCCCAAAAAAACCCAGCCTCTATGCTGTTAGGATTATTTTTTTCTCTCTTTTTTTCACCACTTTTGTCATAAAATACCATTTGCTCTGGAGTTGTCTAGGATTTCATAATTCAAGGAAAGCGTGCAAAGAGGTTTGGAATACATTTCTTCATTCACCTTAGGGCATATATTCAGCTGGTGAAAATCAGCATAGTCCTGTTGACTAATTGTATCAGTCTGTAACAGTGCAACAGTTAGCATGTCAGGTTTTATCATTTCAAGTCACTTTACCTACATATGCAGTAGGATTCTGTTTTGCAAGGTGGAAAATTACTTAACAGTGCAAACTGTACTACCTAGACTACCATTGATACTTATTCACAGGACATGATTTCACTGTATCATTTCATACTTGAAATTCATGATGTTCTTTTAATCAGGGTACAAACATGAAAAGGTGCGTGTGTTACTGTTTCTTTTAAAGGTGCATCATTTTGTTTTTTATTCTGTGTGCTTAATAGTTACTAGTCAGTGTTCTTTACATTCTTTGCATTCAGCATTAAAATCATCTATGTATAAAATACAGTATCACCTGCAGAGGTACAGAAAAATGTAACAGCAATTTCTTGAACTGTTACTCAAATATACTGGTTTACCTTTTAGTCATCAATATGACATCAAGGGGCTACAGTATGTGAACTGTGGTATATAGAAGTCTTGCACCATTGCTGTACAGGAAATCTTGCAGACTCTCTCCTCTTCTTGCACAGCTGCTGATTACCGTGTACACATTGGGAAAAAGTATTCTGCTGTACAGAATGGTTGGGAAGTAACACAGACACTCTAGAGCTCCCTTTGCAAGCTTTCAAACAAAGCCCTTTGATCTAACTGCATGCCTGCTCTGTGTCCCAAATTTCACCCTATGGGGCTTTCTGCTTTAAGAACACCCTCAGCTGGGGCTACTTTAGGTTGACTGCATTGAAGTTCATCGGAGCATGCACCTTACCATATTAACATATTCTTTAGATTTTACAGGTCTGTAAAGATGGTTGACTGCAAAACTAATGTGTCAATACAGCAGAATGAAATTAAGGCACACTGAAAGTTATCAATAATGTATTATATCAGAATTACAGTCCTTTGGAACTGAACGTTTTGCTGCTGGCAGTGCAAGAAAAGCAAAGTTGTGTATTTATTGTTGGGTGCTGAGGGTTCAGTATGAAAATCAATATAATAAAAATTTTCACAGTGTCTAGTTCTCTTTAGTTCCCAAATTACTGAAAAGTAAAAAGGCAAAAAAATTAGTTTTGTATTTAAAACTGCTTCACCCTTCTAGCTATATTTTTCTTTTATCTAAAAATGTAAAATGAATAAAAATGCAGTAAGTATTGTATATTAAATACAGAAAATTAGCAACATTGATTTCTAGTTTTTATGTTTCCAAGTGTTTTTCTCAATACCCTGTGTATTCTAGAAAATCAACAAACAAACACACACAACCAGACACAGTAACATAAGCATATGCACACCCTTTCCAGCACCTTACTGTGTACCAATTTTATAAAAATCTAGCTTTCTTTATTCCAATTACTCATTCCAGGTATTTTGTTTACCTACGATGAATTCCATTTTAAAAAATTAGATAATCTAAGAGTTTACTTTTTGTTTCAAAAGCAAAACATTACTGCAATTGCTGGGGATGCTGTGTGATTCAGCATTGGTCTGTATTTACTGAAATTTTTGTTTTGGTCTAGGCAAACTGTGCTTTAATTCAGCTATAATGGCTCTCAATTGTCCATGAAATGCACTGTTTTTCCCAAATGTTACTTGATCCAACTGTGGTGCTAAATGTGCATGGTATTTTTGTATTCTCTAAGATTCTGCTGTTTTCATCTTAATCTTTCAAGGAGCTCAGTGCACTTTATTGATTGACTGTCTTTTCCTGATTGGTTGTTGTAATGGTTTGACACCAGGCACCCACAAAAGCCATTTGCTTACCCTCTTCTGCTACATTTAGGCAGAGGAGAGGGAAAAAATGGACAAAGGACTCATGAGTCAAGATAAACACTGGGAGAAAACACTCCAAGGGCAAAACAAGTTCAAATTTAAAAGTATATGGTAAATTTATTATTAACAGAGTCAGAGGAGGATAATGAGAAGAAATGAGAAGCCTTTGAAACACCTTTTTTTGTCCCCTGCCCCTCCTTCCTTTCCAGCAATAGCACAGGGAGACAGGGCGTGGGGGTTTGGTCAGATTGTCACCAGAGATCTTTTGCTGTTGGCTCAGGGAGAGGAGTCTTTCCTCTGCTATGCCATGGGGTCCCTCCCGGGGGAGACAGTTTTCTGTGAACTTTTCCAGCGTGGCCCCAATCTCACAAGCAGCAGTCTTGCCAAAACTGTTGCAACCTGAGTCTCTCCCAAGGACAGTGTTTTTGAAACTGTTGTGGCATGGGTCACTTGTCCACAGTGTGCAGTCCTTCAAGAATAAGCTGTTCTAGTTTGGAAACAAGGGCCCTCTCTCTCTGCCTATGGAAGCAAGGGCTCCTCTCTCCATTCGAGTCTCCCACTGGATGACAACTTTTCTCTGGCATCCCCCCACTCTGGTGTGAGTGCTTTTCTTATGGGCTGTGAGTGGGTTTCTGCATCCCCCGTGGACCTCATAGGCTGCAGGGGCACAGCTGCTTCACCATGGTCCTCATGATGGTCTGCAGAGGAATCCTGGCTCCAGTGCTTGGAGCACCTCCTGCCCTTCTTTTCCCACTGACCTTGGAGCCACCATGTTGTTTTCCCTCACATGCTCTCCCTTCCTTGTCTTCCCCAGCTAGAAGAAAAGCTGCTGCCCATAGGTACCATTGCCAACAAGTGCCACCAATTCAAAATTCCTGCAGGATCCCGCACCAAGGAGTGGATCTTGCCAGGGTTCCATGCTGGAGAGTCACTCACTGCGTTTTCACAGCTGGCCAGGCAGCCCTGCCCCACTGAGCAGGCGGTGGGGCCACATTAACACCTCCCTTTGTGCACGGCGCTGGGAGGGAGAAGCCACCACCGCCCCTGCAGCAGACTTCACCCCCCTGGGAAAGAACTGCCCAGCCCTGTTTTGATTTTCCTCTTAAATATGCCATCACAGAGGCATTACCAGCCTCTCTAATTGGGCCAGCAGGATGTCCATCTTCAGAGCCATCAGAGGTTGGCTCTGTCGGACACAGTGGAAGCTTCTAGAAGCTTCTCACAGAAGTCACTTCAGTGGCCCTTCCCCACTACCAAAAATCAGGCTGTGCCAAATCAACACAGCAATAAATATGACTAGTAACACTAATGGGTATATAGAAGCAATAAAAGTGTATGTTTTGAGTCGAACACAAAACAACATATCAGGCTCCAAAACACACTGCATTTTTTTCTGGTTATACTTCAACCAAAAAATCTTCATCAAAATACTTTAAATACAGCTTCAGCTGATGGTAAGATTCATTAAGTTCTCTTTAGAGCAGGATTCAAGTACCTTCTACTAATGCGACCTACAATGAGCCACCAGATCCAGGAATCTAAAAACTATCGGCTCAAGCATTCAAAGAGAAGTCAGCTTCTGGATGAAAGCTGGCACAGGGGCAGAAATGAGTGCAAAGCTAATGAGACCTTAAAGCCTCAAAGGATTTTTAACTTAGAATCAAAGCTTTGTGCTGCCCTTAGAAACCTGAAGGAACTATGAAAGCCTTTCACAAGCATTAGTTACATAAAGGGCAGGTGCGACACAGACAAATAAAAAGCTACCTTTACATTATGTGACATTCCAAATTAGTCTTTAAGCACATTATAAGATTATGAGCAGCAGCCCAGCCTGGGACAGACACAAAGTGAACTGCAGTGAAGCCAGAGTCAAAAATACCTATATTAGACATACCTAATTGTGAAAAGAAGGAGAAATAATGGAAATATGTAACATTACATAAAAGCTGCAGTAGGGATCTGGATACTGTTTGATGCTTTATCTCTGATAGCCCTCAGAGCAAGATACCACAGAAGAAAATACAATTCTGGAAATTGTGGAACAAATACGTCATGTGGGAATTTTCTTCCTAGCCCTCATCTGTGAAAAGGTGAGTTCATAAGACCCAACTATGGAAAAGAAAATTATAGGGAAAAAAAACCCAGTAAGCAAAATATTAAGGAAGGAAACTTTACTAAGGTAGGAAAAAGCACAAATGTTACTCTTCCCATTACCCACATAAAAGTTCTTGTATTCTTTGCCTCAAAATTACCTGATGACACTAGATGTCACATCTGTTAGCACCATAGAAACAAATGTTTATTTAAAAATAATTCTAAATGCATTGTCTTTGTCTATCATTTGCCTGCCATTTACTGAAAAACAGAAAGTAAGTTTTTTACAGTATCTGTATGAGTTCTCATTTTGAACTCATCAGTTGTGTTGCTCCTCCACCTCCCATCCCTTTAAAAAACAAGGTCATCTTTTAGTGTCCTAGTGCACAGAAGTCCTTTCCCTAAGTATTTTCATCCATTTTTAGAAATCTGATTTGTCTGGCTGGACTTTCAAATTTTCCGGCCAGGGAAGAAAAGCTAATTGGGGTCTAATTAAAATACTGTGGAGTGCCTAGCAGAGGACTCCTTCCTCCCCAGTGCCTGCACAGGGAGGGACCCTGCACCCCCGACTTCGTGCCGTGGCAAGTCGTTCTATTTCCAGGCACCAGGCTCAAAGCCTCACAGCACAAAGCGTGGGATGTGTAAATTCTCTTAGCTCAACTTTGGTCGAAACATTTCTGAAGAGTCATTCTGTCCTGGCAGACTTGACACAGCCTAGGCATTGCCTCTGCTGCTGCAGCTGAGCTGGAGCCCCCGGAGCCACAGACAGCTCTGCTCCAAACTTGGGGACACTCTTGAGCCTCCGGGGCTGCCGCAGCACTGGGGACAGCCTAACTCCTGTGCAGTGCCATGGGGCAGCCACCTGGAGCTGACAATTCCAGAATGGTCCAGATCTGAACATGAATTTGGGGCAAGGACTTCACCATGCTTCACAGAATGGATATTATAATAGACTTAGTAATGCTCCTAATCTCATTTTCTATGTATTTTAATTTAATTTATTTCTTTAGTTTTCAATGTATTCTCCAGCATTGCAGGCAGCTCAGGGAGAACTTCTGCCTGGTGTGTTTCCAAAGTAGCCATCCTTGTTTTAGAACATCCCAGCTCCTTTCTGAGGAATAAAATTTCCCTTATGCACTATCTTGCAATTTTGAACACTAAATTTAATTTGCAGCTGAACAAATTTTACTTGCAAATCTAGTCACTTTCTTAGTTTCCTTCCAGTTCCTCACAGGCTGCTCTTGGTTTTACATTTAGTATTACAAATTCCTGTGGGCTCACCAATTTTTCCAGCTCTTCCCAAGTATGAAGACAGCAAAGCTATTTCAGGAACAAAACTCATTTGTGCTTGGTATGATTAACATATTAACATGTGATTACTTTGCTCCATTTTTACAAAGCTGTGACTAACATACAGTAATTTTTAATGGTAATGCTTTGAGAAAAGGACTTTTGAAACTCTGAATTAATAGATCCCAATAACTCCCGAACTTGTCTTAGCACTTCCATTAACCTAATGTAATATTAACCCTGCCGAAATTACAATGCTTTATTTTGCAGTGCAGATGGCTAACGAGGGATGAGTACACACTTTTATTTTTTCCTCTCTTATCTCCTCTCTCCCGCCGAAGTTTGGCCCAATTCTATGTCAGGACAGGCTGCTGTTTCATAATACCTTGTTCTGTGCATCTACCGAAGGCAAAAGGAAAAGCGAACACTGCGGTTCCCTCTCTAATTGACCACTAGATGGATCAAGAGGAGACAAAGCTCTGCCCACGAAATCCCGCCGCCTCCTGGGAGGCGGATTCCAGAGGAGAGCCCGGGATACAGAGCACGATTACATTCCAGGCTCCCCTCAGAGCCAGCCCTGCTCCCCCTCCAGAGGGTACAAAGATCGTGTAGGGACAAAAGCATCTCCCCTGGGAGAAAAGGCTGAGGGAACTGGATCTGTTGAGTTTCAGGAAGAGACTGAGAGGGGACCTCATTAATGTGTATAAATATCTGAAACGGGGTGCCGAGAGGATGAATCCAGGCTCCTCTCGGTGCCAAGCAATGGGCAGAAACTGATGCACAGGAAATTTCTCCTGAATATGAGGAAGAACTTCTTTATGTGCAGGTGACCGAGCACTGGAACACATTGCCCAGAGAGGGTGTGAGTCTCCTTCACTGGAGATACTCAAGACGCATCTAGACAAAATCCTCTGTCATGTGCTCTAAGACGACCCTGCTTAATGAGCGAGGTTGGACCAGACGATGTGGCCCCTTCCAGCCGTTCCCATTGTGTGATTCTGTGTCCGCCCTGCAGCAGGAGCCCCCCGCCCCGGCTCCCTCCGGCCCGGTGCCCGGGCTCAGCCGCGCTCCCCGGGCAGCTCTGGGCGGAGCGGGGCGGGCGCTGGCAGCGAGGGCCGGCCCGGCGCGGCGGCCCCGCCAGGCGGCGCTGTGCGGCCGCCGCCATCGCCGCTCCCGGAGCTCCGCGGCCGCTCGGGGCCGAGAGGGGCCGCGGCTTCCCGGCGCGGGGAAGGGCCCTGGGCTGGGCCGAGGCGGCGGCGGGGGGCGGCGCGGGGTCACGGCGGCGCCATGGGGAAGCGGGATAACCGTGTGGTGAGTAATGCGGGCAGCCCGGCTGGGCTCCGCCGCAGCCGCGGCACCTCTGAGTGGGCCCGGCGCCGAGACCGCGGGGAGCCGGGCGCTGCCTCGGCCCGGGCGGGCCCGTCCGGCGCCGCCGCGCTCCGACCGCCGGGAGGGGCGGGAGCAGGGGCCGGGAGCGGCCCGGTGCGGGCGGGGCGGGCCGGAGGCCGCCGAGGGCCGGGACCGGGGTCCGGCCGCGCTCGGGGCCCCGTCGGCGGGCGACAAAGGCGGGCCGAACCCCGGCCGCGCCCCGCCCGGCCCGCGGCGCCCCGGGAGCTCCCGAGCCCCGTGTGGGTGGCTGTGCCTCCCGCGACACGTGCTCCAGGCTCCCCGGCAGAACCGCCGAGTGTCAAATCCGGCAGCGTCTGACTGACCCCGCTTTGTGATCTCTCGAGGGAACGTGATTAAGATGCTGGCCTGGTCCGTACAAAAATAAAATGTTCCCAATGGGAGTTGCAGCAGTCGCTGAAGTAGCTCTGATCCTAGCTAAGCCGGATTTCCTTAAACTTGGCGTTTAGCTGTACCTGAGAGATCTGAAATTGAGCTTTAGGCAGCACTCTGCTGCCTCGGGAGCCAGCGCTCAGCAGGCAAAAAATCTACAAACCTGACTGCATAGCCTGAGTTGATACATAACTGAAACACATTCATCCTTCCTCCTGTTTTTCTTTAAATGTTTTTGTACCTGTTAGCCTTTCACCTTCTATTCGTAATTACTGAAACATTGCGAGCTTGCTGCTGAATTTTATGACTAAACACGAATCATAATACTTTTACTTTTTTCCCTTTTTCTTTCTTATATTTGCTATGAGTTTGTATTCAGATCAACTCACATCTTTGTGAACCTCAGTGGAATAGTATAGTAATAGGCAGGAAGGACTCAGATATTGTATAGATAGATGGCAAAGTCCCTTTGATTGCTTTGTTGGTCTATCAAAAAAAATGGAGTCTACTAAGAAAGAGTTGACAATGTATCAGACTGCAAGACTGGATCTATAGTTGAAATGTCCTGTAAGGTTTTCAGTGTGTACATATTTACTCTTAATTTAATGGGACAGCTGGCGTGTACCTATCAATGCCAGCAAATATTTATGTTCCTATATAAGGTTTATTATGCCATCATGACATAATACATACAACAGACAAATTATAATACAGGACCCTTTGCTCCTCATGTGTGATCATAGAGATTTTACTGTTATTCTCTGCCATATGCCTTGTTAAATACACCATCATTTTTGACTTTTTGGAATTGGAAAATAAGCATACTTTTCACACATCTACTTGCAAGGTAGTCAAAGTGCTGCTTGCCCAGAGAACCCTGCCTGCCAGAAGGTGCCTTACACTTCTCATGAGCAAGGAAGCTGTGCATCAAATACATTGGTTAATACCTGCTTGAGCACACTGCTGACAAAAGAAAATCAATGTGCAGACAATCACTTTCTTTACTGAGGGTGCATTTCCATGCTCCTTCTGGCTAGTGACATGCAGTTTAGCAAAGTAGTGTAAATACTTTTCAGAAATGTTTATTGATGAAGTAATTCTTCCTAAAGTAGAAAACCAGCCTTTGACAGCTGTAGTCTCCTGAAGGAGCTCATTTTCCACTCAAAGCTGAACTCAGTTACAGAAGTTTTTCATTTTTTGATTTGTTCATGTGAATGCCTTTCTAAGTGTTGTAACTACTTGAGTGCATATGTCCATCTATGCTACTTGTTTCAATTTGCACACCTCTGTGTTTATTTGTGTGACTTAAAGCAACAAAACAAAGCCCCAAGAAATAGCAGCAAATGTCCCCTTAGAGTTGCAAAGTCAACTTGAGTCAAAAAATGCTCCACTTGAAGGGTCTTTGGATTGCTTCAGAGTGGTGCAGCTGGTGAATCTGAGCCAAAATTGTGTGGGCAGTGCTTCCTTCCAGCAGATGCCCCATCCCAGGCAGAGCCTGGAGTGCCTCTTCCAGGACCAAATGTATCCCCAGGAGCTGGAGGCCAGCCTGCTTGCAGTCCAGTCCAGAAACTCAGCATTGCTGTGGTCACTGCTTCTGCAGTGGGAGCACCAGGAGGGGAGGAAGCAGCAGCTGCTTCTGATAGCTTTCACAAATGCTCACTTACTGTGCATGGTTGTTTCTGAATGCCTGATAAAAAGCAGTGTTGGACATGTGAGAGCTACACAGATGGTCAAATCTTTGCTTTGGATCTACAAAATGTACTCTTTAAAAATTGTCTCAGATTGGGCAGCCAAAGCAAGTAATGTTTTTGGCTGTTTGATGTTTTTTCTTGTCTCCAAACTGAACAGTAAGAACAGTTATGTTCTGCAGAAGTGTTGGGATGACAGTGATGAACATGAATGAGATAAGGGGGTACATGTACCTCCTTTTCACATGAACAAAATATAGTTGACATAAAAAACATGGAAGAGTTTTTCCATTAACTGGGGAGGTGGATTATGAATTCTAAATTTTAATTTAATCTTTTATAACACAAAGAGGATGCATAGGTTTGAAAGATACAGTATCTCATAACACTGTATGTTGTTTGGGTTTTGTGGTTTTTTTCCTCCTTAAAGTAGCCTTAAAATAGCCAAAATCACAGAATTTTGATACATGTATAATTATAGCAAAGTACCACTGCTTGCTTGATTTGGTGCAAGAAATTTCATGCAGAATTTAGTAACACCTGTCAGCAATTTTGAACAGAACATTAAAGGTATAGGATCAGTTGTTCCAGAGAATGAGAGCTGAAATTTAATTACATTGTCTATATCCCAAGGAAGAATATTTCAGAAATCATGATACCATTCTTTATTTGCAATATCATTGCTTAAGGAAGGGAATTGTTTTAAGGAACATGGTCTTTGTGGATCAGTTTTTTCTGCCACAGTATAATTCAAACTGAAAGCACTTAGCTGAGTCTTTCTTCCAGACTGAATCAATTCAGTTTAGCTACATATTTCATATTCTTAGGAACAAGTCAGAATTATTTTTCAGGGAGTGATAAAAAGTTTCTGTGAAGAACAAACAACATATTTTGGTATCATAGTGTAACTGATGAATTTGGTATTTCTTTTTGTTGTTTCATATTCAAGGCTTATATGAATCCCATAGCTATGGCCAGGGCACGAGGTCCTGCCCCAAATTCAGGACCAACAATACAAGACTACTTGAACAGGCCAAGACCAACATGGTAAGTGGCAGTTCCTGTCTACCCTTTTCACCTTTTAAGTGAAAGATTTGTTCCCTCCTACTAAAATGTCACTGGTACCTACCTCCTCCCCAGAATATCCAGTAGTAGATTTTGAAAGATTTCTTGTCTCTGGCCAAGGTATTATTTTCTAAATATGTATTCAGTCTCCTCTTTTAAAAACAATAGAATATCATTTTGAAATGTGTATTTTTCATTTGTCTGTATTTTTAGCAACAGTTTCTTGGAAGAGGAAAAGGTCACGTTATCTTTCTCTCATCTTGTAATACCTAAACCTTGTACATATATTTAATTTGTAAACAAATTAATCTCTAAAAGAATAATTTTGCTGGTATATTCTTAGAATCCAATTTACCCTACCCAACAAAACCATCACTTTGAGATTTTATCAACAAGTTACTTCCCTTTGCCTACCCTCATGAGACATTAGAGAACAATTTACCTGATTGCAAAGTTAGCTTCAGATCTTTTGGAGGGACTTAACAACCATACTTAAGTTATTAGGGCTAGGTTACCATATGTGTAACATCTAAGATGCTTTCACTCTCCTTCTCTTGGAAGTTCAACCAAGGCTAAACTTCAACAAGACTATGGAAAAGTTAGACATTGAATAAAGTATTTTTAATTGTAAAAAATTGTGATCTAGCATCTTTTTCATACAGGGAAGAAGTGAAAGAGCAACTAGAAAAGAAAAAGAAAGGATCCAGGGCTTTGGCTGAGTTTGAAGAAAAGATGAATGAGGTTGGTAATGTTATTAGCTGTTAATATATGATTCTTTTTATCTAACATTCTACTTCTGTTATAGTTTACAATATCAAGTAGCCGTAATATTTCACTTCACTCCAAATTTTAATGAGTAACTATTTTGTTTCATTTATGCTGGAAGTTAAGTTTACAACTTAACCAGTGAAGAGCTACTTTCAGTTCAGAGAAAAACACGATATAAAACTTTTTTAAAATTGCTGGTGAATAAAACTTGACCTTGTCATAAACATGAATATATTTATATAAGTGCATGTGCTTATACCAATAAATTAAACAGTACATTTTCAGGTATGATAAACCAATGTCTGTTGTGCTAATATTCACTTGTTTAAAGTCACAGAATCCAAGTAGAGGGGAAAAAAGTGCATTACTGGAAACAGATGTCTTTGGCAGGGAATATACGTGTAATATTATTATGGGAGAAGGCACAAAGAATGGCTTTCAGCCAGATAGGACTATGAAGCACTTGTTTTTCTCTCATCCTAAGCTGATTACAACACATGCTGGTTTCCTGATATAAATGCAGCTGTTCTGATGTTTGTGTTCTCTATCTACTGAAGATCATCCTAGTATTAGAAAGTTTCACATGTAACTCCTGTTTTATTCAAGGGAGAAATTAGTATACAGTGAATTTAACTGTTTCTGTTCCTTCTTGGATCCTGGTATCTTGAGATAAGCTTCACTAATCTTCATCATTGTGTGTAGGTTTCTAGTTGAAGGAGATTATGCTCCTCCCCTCTTATTGGAAGGGCATAGTACCCATAGTACTCTTACTGTACCTTTTTGCCTAAGAAGTTGTACCAGGATGTGGAGGGCCATGGGATGCTGAGAGGATCTCTGAGAGGATCAGTTGTTCTGCACTCTGAGTTTTAGCTTAGTGAGTTTGGTTTAATATTCTATCATATTCCTTTCTTGATTTTATTTTATATACCTTTCAGTATGGTAGCAGAATAGGAAGGGATGCAGGGAATTGTGAAGTCACCATGAGTTCCTAAAGCTCCTAAGAATGAATCTCTGAACTCCTGAAAAAATCACAAGTCTCTGAATGAGGTGCTGTCTTCCCAATTTATTGACAGTTGTTGGACATTTCTGTTTAAAACATAACACTAGCAGTCTTTACATTCATTAATGAAGCACAGGCTGTTGTGAGAAACCCCTCAGGTAGCTCTGGGTACCTGGTGTATCAAAGCACACAACCCACAGATGCTGCTTTGGTCTGTGGAAGCACATTACACACAGCACTGCATCCTGGCTCATCTGCCATGTCCCTCAGCAGCTGGTTCACAGTGTGCTGATGTGGGGATCTGTGTATCATCCTGCACTGCACAGGTTACTTGATTCCTGATATTTCTGTCCCCTCAGCACAACATGTGAATCATCCTTGTTTTACCAATGCAGTACCAATGCAGCTTCATTGTGAGGATCAGAATAATAAAGAAGGGAGCACATGATGTGTCTGACAGTGCAGATTGAACCTAGCAGCCTGTGAGTTTCAAGGGGGCAGGTTGGATATTTATTTCAGAGCTCTTTAAGAGGATATTTTAGGTAAACCTAGAGATCAGGTGGGGAATTGAAAAGGAGGAATGAGAGGAAACTTTTATTCATCTGTTTTGTGTGCTTGGCCTAACAAAATCAGAGCATTTCTATGAAGATGTGTATAGTAATTTGGTATAATTATTGCTGACACCAACAAGGCCCAGAATACACACTAAAGACACCATATGTTGAAGAAGGGCCAGGAGAAGTTTTCTTGAAGTTTTGTTTCAGGTGATTTTTAGAACTAAGACAAGATCATAGTTTTTCTGGAAGGGTACCCTGGTTTTCTAAAGTGCTCTAGCAAGAACACTGGTGCAAAAGCAAAAATACCATAAATGATGACCTTCAAGAAAATGGCAATCTCTTACAGGCAAATAACTTGAACATTAAGTGTGAACTAATACTGTATTTTGCTGAATCTTCTGTAAAATAATCTTCTGTAAAAAAGGTGTGTTGCAGCTTTGGTTAACATTATATATTGTTTATTTTCTGTGGGTTTTGTTAAAATTACAGTGTCAGGTAGAGGAGAGCTTAAAAAAAACTGTTGAGAATTTACCCTCCTGTTACTGTTTCTGTTTGGTTTTGTTTTCAGAATTGGAGGAAAGAACTGGAAAAACACAGGGAGAAATTACTGGGTGGAAATGAGAGTTCCTCCAAAAAAAAAGAGGTAAGTTGTTTTCAGTTGTATACATTCTGTGTTTGGAACTGGATTTATCATCAATGCTATCAACACAGAATTTTGTGAATGCATTTTAAAAGCCAGAATGAAAGTTTATAAGCCTAAATGCATGCCAAAAGAAATCATGCTAAAGTAACATTTGTTTTATTCTATTTTTAAGAAAAAGAAAAAGGAAAAGAAGAAATCTAATAGGGTGAGCAAAATTTTCAGTGTTTGGAGCTTTTTTGTTTTGGGGTTGTTCCTGTTTGTCATTTATGTTCTCTTGGGAAGAGAAAATATGGCTGTAATTTTGATTTTAGATGTTAAATTACCTTTTATTTAGAAAGGGTTTGCATACATTTGGTCCAAGGAAATTTAAAGGCAGGAAAAGAGCATCAAATAGATATTATTAAAAGAAAAGTATTAGAAGTGGTTTAGCAGTTTATTTAAGAAAAGTCTATGTAAGACCAGCTTCTCAGAAGTAAAATTGTATTGGTTATGCTTTGAAAATGAAGACATTTTAAAGGGAGTGTTTGGATGGGCTTTTGAGTATTTGCCAGACAAAATGCTGCATCTCACAAGCTTCACTTTTTGTTGTGTTTGGTCAAGTTGTCTTCATCTTCCTCTTCTTCATCAAGCTCTGATTCTTCCAGCAGTTCATCTGATTCAGAAGATGAGGTAAGAGCTAACCTACTGGAATCTTACCATGTTTTGTTCATGAGGTTTATTTAACACAGATTTTGATAATGTCTTAGAGTATTTTGAGAGGTTGGTTTGGATAAAACCATTTCGTTTTTATGCATTTATATAATAAAGTCATGAATTTTAGACATAAATATTGAGTCAATAGTTTCTGTATGAACACTACAGATTTTGGCATCCTGGCTTGTAAACTGGATCCATTTTATCACAGAATTGCTTTTCTAATAGAATCCCCCTACCTAATCATAAAAATGCTTTCTAGTAAAAATCTTTGTTACAGATGATCAGTTTCTACAGCACACATCTAAATAATAAACAGAATCTAGAGAACCTGGATTTTTCATGAGTTTGCATTTTTTCAATGCAGAAGAGTTATGAAGGTCCTCCACTAAAAGAATCAATTGTAGTGTACTTTATTCCTCAGGAGAGCATTGTAACATGTAGGAATTTGATATTTCCTTTTCTTTACTTTTAATGTAAATCTTTAGTGAGAATAAATTCAAGTTTATGTTTTTCCTTCTTTTTCTACAATATTTGTGGATAGGATAAAAAGCCAGCAAAGAAAAGAAGAAAGAAGAAGTATCGCTCCTCCCGGAAATCTTCAGCAAGCACAACTTCAGAATCAGAGTCAGACAGCAAGGTAAATATGCAGATGTGTTGCTCTTGGCAAGTTTTCTTGGTCAGTGTTATAAAACCATAAAGATTTCTGACTTTAACATATTAATATGGGTTTTCATCTTCCACTTTTAAAGCCGTGTATTCTCACATGGCCTGAACTGGACTTGAATCTTCCACATGCACTGTGAAATCTGCCACCACTGGCCACATGCCTGGTGGAAGTATTTGGACTTTTAGAAAATCAACATGCTTTATTCCAACAATTTGTAGTCATTTTTCTAATCCAGACATATGCAGCTTTTGTGCTGCTCAAATGTTTAGTTTTGATAATACATTAACACTATGTCTATTATGTCTGAATTCAATTTAATTCAACACCATATCTGCAAATGCAGGTATTGAGGATAACAGTGGCCAGAACATTGCCTTTCTAAATATCTGATTAGTTTCCTGTTAGACAACTGAGCCTTTCCAAAATGCATATTAAATTGAAGTGGTCTTTTTCCTTTTCTGAAGTATAGCAATGTAGATACATGGGCTTACTGAATGAACAAAAAAGTGAAGATACATGAAGCAGATTGTTTTGTTATGATAGCATTTTTCTGTTCTACATGTATAGGTACTGTATTTTTTGCTTAAATATGATTAATAAAGTGACATTTTAAGATTTTCCATGTAGACTTTATGATAGGCTTTCACTGGAGTACCTAATTTGATAGGATATAGATAGTAATGAATGCCTGTTTGCAGACACCTAGGAATTTGTGCTAATAGGAGATTAAAAACTTCTGCTACATAAAGAGATCCAGAGATACTTCAGAAAACTGGGAAAATACCTGCTTAGCCTGGTCTGATCAGCAGAGATGGGCATGGATAAAGAAAAACTTTTCCCAACTGTTGCATGCTTTATGTGGTTACAGCAGTGATAGCTGGTATCCTCCCAGAGGCTCTCTAAGTGTCCTATAAGGATGCTGTGTTATCTCATTCCATACAGACCTTCTCATGCTGCTGGATTAGGAGATTAGCATCTGCATCAAAATTACAGCTTTCATAATATTCTTGTCAATACAAGGTAGAAAGGACAATCTTGAAGAATTACCTCCAACAGACATAAGACTATTGGTCAGACTGCTTTGGAGATTTCTTCTTTTTCATGAAATGATTTTGTTGTGATTTGTTTTCCTTTCTATTTAGGATAGCACAAAAAAGAAGAGGTCAAAGGAAGACTGTGAAAAAGAAAAGGTATTTTATTCTTGAAATCCTTATATCAGAAGTGCATGTTGCATACATGACGGTTATTTCTTTTCTTAATATTAAATGCCTCACTTTACATCTGTGGAAATTTTCTGTCCAAACCCACACAGTCAGAAGGTATTCAGTGCATCCAATTAGAATTAGATGTTTAGTTGGATTCAGCTCCTTGTTTAGTAATTATTGCTAGTCAAAACCACTGGATCTGTTCTTGTTACAAAGGTAAATTAAAACTGTATCTAATCTGCTATAGTAGATCAGCTGCATCCTTAGTGTTTTGGAGTTTACCTTTACCTGTCACATTGAGCTAAAAATGTGTGTGGTGATATTTTCAGTGGTATACCTGGTAGGTTATTGACTTGTTGCTGTAAATGAAGAAACATAAGCAGAGAATCTCTTCATCTAATTGTAGCCATAATTATAGATACTATACTTCATGACAGCTTTGAAGAATTGAAGAGAAAAACTTATTAGCTTAAGAAAAATGACTTTATTCTATCATTTCCCTAAGCATGAAAATCCTCTTTTCTTCCTACTACCACACCATTTTGTACATTTGTCCATTATCTTTAATGTAAACAGTGTAATTGACTTCAATTTTAGTTATTTGTACACTGTGGATAAACAAAAAATGCTATCAGAGTCCACCTTAGTCTTTCTTTCCAGTTACTTTTATCATGTTGGCCTCTCCTGCTCTGGTCAATATTACTGACTTTGATGTACAAAATCTCCATTGCATTTGGGAAATGGACTGATTTTTCTCCCCTTCCTCCTGCTTCTATTTTATAGTGTCCATTTCCCATCTCATCCTTTTCAATGGCTTCTCTTTGAAGACCAAGTGTCTGTCCTGGTCCCTTATTGTAGTACTGCTTTCACACGTCTGAAAAGACACTTGGGGACTAGAGGTCTTTCTTCCCCTACCTGCAGATCCCCCATGTGTCAGATGGGCTGCATCCTGTGTACTTTTCATGAGATCTTTTGGGAAGTTTCTGGTCTTAGAAACTGAGTGAGAGAAAGTACCTTCAGTCTTAGGAACACATTGCCTTGTCCAGAGCAAAGGAAGTGCAAGAAGCAGAAAAACAGCTCATCAGAACAATCTCACACAGCATCAGAATTTTTAAAAACCTATCTTTTAAATGCTCTGGAATGAAATGTGATGTGTTGGAAGTACAGCTGGCAGGGACAGCTTGTCCTGGTTCGGCTCAAATACAGAGGGAGCTTTTTCTTTTATGAACAAAGCAAGAGTTTGAAGCTACAGTGTTTGTATGTATATATTGAGACATCTTCAGTTACTAGTTACTCAAAAATGGTGAAATGTTTTATTTTCAAATGCTTACTCCTCCATGTGTTATTTTTTAAAATAAGAGACTGTTATTATTCCTCTTCACTTTTAGACAGTTGCTGTATCTTGGTAACAAGGAAAGGAGTATGCAGAAAACCATTATTTTCACTAGAAGTTGATTTTAACAGTTTGGTAGGGTAATTTGATGATATTGAGGGAATTAGTTTAATGTCAATAATATTTAAAAATACTTCACAACTTAGAAGCGATATTTCAATCTTCAATTTTAAGCAGAAGTTTTATAAAATGTGAAAGGTCCGACTTTACTCACAAATATATTATTTTGTGTAGGAAGGTAAAAATCACCACAGGAAAAGGAAGAAGGCAGATCGTGGTGATGGACCTTTTTCGTCAGAATCTGTATCTGAATCAGATCAGACAGAGGAGGTCAGTGTCAATCTTCAGTTTCAAATGTTATAGTGCTTGTAGGTTACTGATTCATGAGCAAATGAACTAGCTAGCTTAGATTTAATGCATTGTTAAAACTGTTCTGCACTCTACAGGTAAATTGAAGAGTGCAGTGCACTCAAATTTGTTTGTATTTTTCCTTTTAAAAGAAACTTAAGGATTGTTTAGTCTAGCTTCTATCACCTACAAGTAATTTTGAATAAATTTTCTTAAGAATCAACTTCTTACGCATACTACATTTGGTTTAATTTTCTTTAGGTGCAAGCAAAAAAGAAGAAAAGCAATGAGGAAAAAGAGAAAACAGCAAGTATCCCTTACTCATACTGTAGTTTTAGGATACAAATACTGTGTACTTGGTCAATTTCCAGTTCCACATTTTTCACTAATACAAATGTTTCATAGCAATAGTCTACATCTAAATTAACAGTTCCTCTATTTACTTGCTGAAGTCACTTTTTCAATTGTTGTATTAAAGAAGAATTTGTCACTCTTTTACCTATATATGATTTGAAATTTATACAACTGTAACACCTAGTGTAGAATGTATTTGATTCCATATCAACAGCCTAGAACTACTAATACCTGTGTGGTACCAAGTAGGGGAGTAGTTTGCCACACAGGCAGACATCAGGGCTGTTCCTTCATTAGCATTGTGTGTAATTCCTTGGTAAGCCTTCTCTGCCACCATGGAAAGGGCTTTAGGACACAACTTCTGCAATATCTATGCTGTTATAACTCTTCCCCCAACCAAATAAAAAGCTGCCAACAACCTGATTCTTTACTCAATATTTTTTATTTGTATCTGTTGATAAAAGTGAGAGGAAGGTTCAGCAGTGATTTATATGGACCCATGTACCACATGTACCTGAGATTCCTCAGTTAGGAGTATAGTGGTTTTGAGATCCTAAATGCCCACTTGATATGTCTTTGTCTCCCCTGTCAGTAGCAGTGTTCCTTATTAGGCATCTCAGTTGTCCACATGAGGTAGGGCAAAGGGAAGGTCTACATTAGTCACCTGAAAATACAGCATAGGGGTATCAGTGATACTCAGTACACATTTTTCTGTGGAACTTGCTTGTTTTTTCAGACTCATATGAACCATTTGCCATAATGTTTCTAGTGACTGTTTATGGTCTTTTTCATAAAAGATTTTAATGTGTAAGGAGTATGTATAAAACGAAGCTTTAATTCTGATTGTTTCATTTACATAATGCCACACCTATTTGAGAATTTCAGTTGAATTCTGCTTGCAAAAAGACAAGATTATGTCTCTTAGCTTCTGTGTTAACAGTGATGAGCATTGTACTTTCAGGACTGAATCCAGCAGGGTTAATTTGAGTGTATTTATATTTACAGTTGAAATCATAATTGCTTTATTTTAAACAAAGTACAAGTGATAGTTGAGGCAAGTGCAGTTGAGCTATTTAATTTTACACAGTGAATTTAAGCACTTACATTAAAATCTGTAAACATCCTAGTTATTCCCAAATATGTCACTACTGGTCAAAGCAGTTACTTAGTACTTTCTCAGTAATCTGTAATGCTCTGAAACTAATTTAAAATATTAGGAAATGTAATAATGACAGTGACGAGAGGTGTGAAATAGCCATACCATAGTGGAGATAAATTTAAATTGAAGACTTCTCATAATAGTGCAAATTTCTGGGTAAAATATTTCTTTTTGAATTTTCTCAATAGGCTTTTGTGTTCTCATTTTGCATTAGCAGAATGTAATAGATGGCAATTGTATTGATCAATAACTTTCTTATTTCCTTTTTTAGGATAAAACAAAAAAGAGAAAGAAGCACAAGAAACACGGCAAAAAGAAGAAAAAGAAGACTGCTGGTTCAAATTCAGATTCAGAATAATAATTTAAAACAACCTGAGACTATCAACAGAAGTGCAATGACTAAAGGAAACTTAAACTGTGAAATGACAGCAAACTTTACCAAACTGCATGACTTTTCCTGTGTTTTAGAAATACTCCTAATCTTTCAGTAGCCAGCCAGATGCAGCTGTGCTGGGAAAGACCATTGTTATTGCCTGCTGCTTAATACATGAGGTACAACTTTTATAAAATTCCAGTAAGCAGTGTTAGATGTTTGAGACAATATCAGATGGTAGGCCAGCTGAGGTGTGAAATATTGAAAAATAAGGGTTAAACTTCTTAGATAGTAAAAATAGTATTTTAAAGCATTAGTAATAGTCTTTATTTGTAAATCAGGAAAAATTAAATCCCAAGTTCATCCTGCAGGTTAATATTATGCATAAACTACTACAAGCTGGTGTCTGCTAATGGAAAATTAATGATAACATTTAAAAGGCTGCCTTTGTAGAAATGTGTATTATCTGCCCCATTACTGTCTCCATGCTTATGAGAAAGGGAATGCTACATTTTGGCTACCTGAATCGGGTGCCTTTGCCTTTGATTCTTGCAAATCTCTGCTACTTTTAATCCTTGCATCTCTGCATTCCTGGGAAGCTAGAGCTATTGTCAGCAGACTTTTCTGAATGAGCAGTTTTGAGCTTCCAAGCATGTGCTTCTGCATTAAGCAAGAGCAATGACATTTTGCAGTATAACTGACAGTCAAAACCTGAAAATTTTACCTCTGCTTTTTTGAAATAGCGATAGACCTTTGCTAGTAAATATGCGTATTTCATTTAATGTAATTTTGGTTTAATTGACAACTTCTAGCAAACACTGGTAGCTTTCTTTGCATTATCTTTAGAATTGTTTTGCATGATTTGTACCATTTTTAAATTAACAAAATGCAGGTAATCATTTGTTGTTACCAGTTCTATGAATTACAATTCACATGCAGATTTTCATGTATGTATTTAGTTATAGTCAAGTTCATTGCTGTGTTTAAGTGCACACTTGCTGAAGTTATTTAGCATGTAAAAAGCAGGGTTTTGATACCTTAACAGCTTCATATTGAAGCTGATTTTACTCTAAGCAAGTTCAGTGGCAGATCTATGTGATGTGTCTTGTTAGATAAAAAAACTGCTGCCAGAATCTCATAAATGATACTGTTTAAACAGTTTGTATTTATATTTTTGTACTTGAGGGCTACAGAATGTTGACCTTAGTCATAAAGCTGTTTTACTTTAGTTTAGTTGCTTTAGGTAACTGAAAAAAAGCTTTTTTTAAATTAAATGTGCCCACAAGAAAACACGAGCAACCATTTGATTTTACATTAAATTTGAGTTTACATTAAATTCTCACTTCATCTTCCATTGAAATACTGATTGCTGGGTCTTCTGTTAGCCTTTAACAAATGCCCATTCATCCCAGGTAGTCAAATACAGATTGTATTTTTGATCTACCCCTTTTTTCCATTGCACAGGTGCTAACTTAGAACTTACCTCTATTACATACAGATGTTTCAAATGTTGTGTTCCAGATAATTTCAGGACTTTTAAGACATTGGTTATTAGTCTGCAAACCATAACTAAAATCTGTGGGATTTTAGAGAAAGATAATTTCATATTGTCATTGTACAGAGAAGTTGTCTTCAAGTTCTTGGGAAAATACAACAACTGAGTTGCAGCAATGTGCATCTAAACAATAGTAATATTTTCATCAACTATTTTATACTCTTGGACTTGATGTTACCAATTCTAGACACTCTTGTCAGTGAGGTTAAAGTAAAGGTGATATGCAGTGAACAGAGGGGTTTGATTTGGGGTTTGTGTTTAGTTTTGTTGGGGTTGTTTTCTTTTTAAGTTGCGGTGTTGCAGTTTTGGTAAAAGAACCTGTAATGAACCATAGTATAAATGCTCTGTCCTGTGTGATACCTTATCTGACTTTTACACAACCACCTGCCACAGAAAGAAATAAAAATGGAAATGAGACCCAGTCTTCCAAATACCTGAGCCGGTATGTGGTTTTAATTGTGACTGTTGTGCTCAGCCGCAGGCTCGGAGTGCTGCTGTGTTGCTTGGGAAGGGTGTAGCCGCTTAAGGGGCTTATGGGCTTTGTCCGTTCCTAACCAAGCTCCTTGGTACTGAAAGGGAACTGCTGCAGTTTGAAATACCTTAACAAATACGTCGAGTCTGCTCATGCATGCCCTTTTCCTGAAGGAAAAGTGGAGGCTGGTCCCAGCCCTTCAGCTTTCCCGGTGTGCCCACGGCGAGGTCGTGGGACAGTGACCGGGGTTTTGGGTGGCACCTACACCCACGTTCCAAGTTGCAGTGGAGGGACAAAGCAGAAAACGAGCAATGTGGGAATAAGAGTGGTTTAACGTATTTTTGCTTTCTGACAGCAGATGAACAAGCGCTATTTTATGTTGTATTAAACTTCTAGCTTTTTTCTTTCTCATAAACATTTTTAGAAATTTGAAGTGCAGTTATTTTATGTTTTGCGAGTGCAGTTTTTTTGAAGGCGTGTCAGGCCGTGCTGTTTTCCCTTTGTGCGTGCTGTGTCCGGCCGCCCGTGCGGCGCAGCGCGGCCGCCGCCCCGCGTTGCCAGGGCAGCGGCGGCGGAGCGGCTCCCGGCCGCCATGAGCAGGAAGGGGATGAAGCTGCTGGTGGACTCGCTGACCCGATCCGCCAAGCACTGTGAGTCTCCCCCGGGCTGCAGGGGCCGCCTGGCCGCTCCCCGTTCTTGTGCTCATCCTCTGTGGCCTTGTTCGCTTCCCAGGGAAGGCACTTTCCCGGCTCTCCCTTGGGAACAGCGCGGGAGGTGCGGTGCCGGTGTCACGGCCCTGTGCCTGCCTCGTAGTTTCCCAGCTTAATTTACAACCTGTGTTTGCTTGTGTTTGGGCCGGGCAGTTAACAAAAGCGAAGTGGAGTGTCTGGTCAAGCTCTTCGACACGCTGGTGGCCAAGGCCTGCCGCGAGTATGCTGGGGCCGGCTTCGACCGCACCGTGTTCCGAGACACCCTGCACAGCGCCTTGGGCATGATGGATGAAGTGGTGCTGGACCGAGGTGAGGCGGGCACACGGCTCCGAACGCCGGGCAGGGCTTGGGATGGCGCTGCCGGCCCGAGAGTGTCCGTTCCGAGCAGCGCCGTCTCGTCCTGCCCAGGACAGCAAAGGAGCGGTAGAGCTCGGGAACTGTTGAAAAATGGCACCTTTTCTTGATTCATGCGGTACAGGTTTCCCTTAGTTCAGCAGAGCTCGCTCTCTAGTTCGAGGCAGGCCAGCCAGAGGCAGCTGTGCTGCCCTGTAGGTGTAGAGGGACAGAAGAGGGCAGCGTCACTTTCCTCTTTTCTCCGGTGGTTCCACCGGGTGCTGCGGTCGCCGCTGGGCAGCAGCAGTAGCTCAGGCCGGGCAGTCCCGGAAAGGCATTCTGTTACAGCGGGTAACTTTGGGAACAGAGGCTCTGTGAACAGCACTGAAGGGCCTGGGCAGATAGTACAAGGAGGTGAGAGTAATGAGCCAAGTAACTCCTTGAAAATACAGTGATTTCAAAGATTGGTAACAAGGGACATGTTTGCAGTCACTTAAAAGCTGAAGGAATGGTCTCTGATGTAGAGGTGTCTAGAGGAGTATGCATTGGTTTGCCGTTCATTCAGCCTTGGGCTGCCAAGAGCCACCCTTTGGTTCAACTTTCTCCAAGTCTCTAGCAGGAGAGCTACTTAAATGCCGTAAAATAAAAACTTGTTTCAATTTTATGCAGCAAGTCAAATGTGTCTTGGAAGATACGTCACATTACCTTACACATTCTTAGAAATTATTTTAATGCTTAAATGCAAAGAGGCTGATTTCAGTTCACAAAAGCAAACTCATTGTCTTCTAAGTCAAAAATGCTTGGCTCTGCATGGAGTGGTGTTCCTTCAGCCAATTTACTAATTAATATTATAAAACACAAATTATAGATAATAGTGGATGCTTTAAATTCCATTTTGGACTTGAATTATTATATTACAGGCTGTATGAATAGTGAAGCTGTGAGATTAAAAGTTGCTTAGGGAAGGGAAAAGAAAAAAATTATGTTACGTGATAGACAGGAGATTACTTTTCTTTGTATATTTAATATATATTGTTTCGAGGTTTACTTTGTCCAAGATTTTCCTTAAATTAAATCTTAATTTAAATCCTAATCTGTATGCAGAATTATTCCTTAAGGGTATTGGTTTCTTTGCTTTACATCTGCATTGAAGCATACTTCTTATAGTTGTTTAAGTCAGATCAAACAAAATCTTACCAGGTAGAATTCTCGAGTGGAAGATCAGCAAACTGAGGGGCAGAATCCCTTTTATTGTTACATCTTAAGAGTCAAGAATGGTAATCTTACCTTGGTGAAAGCAGACAAACATGTTAAGAAGAAAGATAATTTATAATTTTATTGAATTTAAGAAAACATCCCTTTTTTGTGTTTCCCTATCATGTAAACTTAAAATGTGTCTAATGCACCTCCTAGTGTTCAGCATTTTTGATGGAGACAACGATGGCTGCATCACTGTGGTGGAATGGGTGGAAGGCTTAGCAGTGTTACTTCGGGGAACACTGGAAGAGAAGATGAAACGTAAGATCCATCTGTATGCTAATATTTAGTAGTAATGATTGACTCCATAACAAATAACATATTGCTTTTGTTATAATTTAGTAGTTACTCTTATGAAGTATTTGCTAATTGAAAAGTGTTCTGTATAGTTTAATGCAATGAAACTGAGTTCTGAAACAGTTTCTGTGAGACAGTTTTTTTCCTATGTAAATTGCTGTTACCACAGCCACCACCTTCTTTAGTTGCTTACAAAATCTTGCATTTAAACTGTAGTTTATTCTACAGTTTACACTTTTGACAAAATACATGTTTTTGTATTCACACACAAAACTAGAAGCAGATGAATCTCTAGCGTGGTTTTGGCTAATTAACAGTCTCAAGCCAAGCAAGACCAGTGCCAGCATTAATTTACTGGCACCCAGCAGCTGCATTAGCTCCAGCAGTTCTTCAGCTTGAAAGCATAGATGGAAAAACTGTAAGGTAGTAATGAGAACCCCCACAATAATGATAGAGAAAGATGAAAGAGGAAAAATAGCAAGAACTCTAGAATTTTAAGCAGCAGGGGAAAAAATAGGGCATGTGGGGTGAAAAGAAAAAACAAACCCACAGTAGATAAAGGAGAATGACAGCATGTGGTTTCCATAGTCCCTAGGTTGCAGCATTAGCCATCCCTATTGCATTATATAAGTTCATTTGGAAAGTGGTCAGGGGTGTCACAGTATTAGGATGTGTGCCTAGGATGTAATTCAGTGTGTCAGGACAACCACAAACAGTAAAATATGCATTCCTGCTGTAAGCACTCTAGAAGATACTAGTATAATGATCAGTGTTGTCTGTCACAAGTGTTTGCCAGGAGTGTTCCAGCACATATATGATAAATTTGGCTCAACTGACAATGTACAATATACAGTTCACATTTTCTATCTATAGTTAACAGCTTAAATGGTATGCAGTTATAGTTTGTAATCAACTTGAAATTTGTTTGTATTTCAAAAGTCTGTTTTACTGTTTATGACCTGAATGGTGATGGATACATTTCGAAAGAGGAAATGTTTCAAATGCTGAAAAACAGCCTTCTCATACAACCAGCAGATGAAGAGCCTGATGAGGGAGTTAAGGACTTGGTAGAGATAGCACTGAAGAAAATGGCAAGTACTTGTTTATTGTGATACTTGAGGGTCTTTGAAACATTCACTAACTGATACTTAAAACCTTTCTATGAGGTAACAAAATAAAGTATCTTATTTACAGTGGAATTCTTCCAAGTCTCCTGAGGAAGAACAAAAATATAATCCAGATCTCATGAGTCCCAGTTCAGTATTCTCATATGAGACTATTAATTTAGTATGTGAGTGTACTACAAACTTTATGTATAAACTTGCATGTGTATATGTGCATACACATCTGTCCATACCCAGTCACAGCCAAAGCCCAGTCAGAAGTGGAAAACTCAAAAGTGTAAGCTGCATTTATTCCATCAGTACAGGCATCTGCAATAGCTTCATTCTTAAGTATATTTGTGTTTTATCAACTAATCATGGAATGTCTTTACCCAATTTATGTAATGCTAAACTCAAGGTTATTAATGTGCAGCTTGTTTTACAGTGCTTGATCTAGAATATCAGATCAGCCGGGGACTGTCTGTCAATATTTTAATCATATCAAGATATATACTCTCCCCTTCCATGGTGGTGGTCAAAAATTTAAAACCAGGTCTTACAATCCAGCTCTTTTTATTTAAACCCATCTTTTCCATTTTTCAATCCTGCCCTTTTTGCCTTAGGTAGAGACAAATCACACAAACCATTTCTGAGCAGAAACTGATGACCCCCAATTTGTAAATCAAACTAAAAATAGAATTGATGTTATTTAAACACCTGTTAAACAAAACTACAATTAGTAATCCTTTGCTGAAGTGTTGCCTTCCTTTTGCAGGACCATGATCACGATGGCAAGCTTTCTTTTACGGACTTTGAAAAAGCAGTCAGAGATGAAAACCTTCTCTTAGAAGCCTTTGGACCATGTTTGCCAGACATAAAGGTACATTAACTTTGAGTTAAAAAAGACTGCACAAGCCCATTCCCTACAGAGACACTTGCACCAGTCCTGTGAATGGCAGCATGGGGCATCTTAGACCAGTGTTGGGTTCATCCTGTCAGTGCCAGTTCTGCTACCCAAAACACTCCCCTGAGCACTCCCAGTCCAGGGTTGTTGTAACACAATGCTGCAGGTATTACTCCCATCACTAAGGGAAATTTCAGTCCTTTACATTGTCGTCCCAGTCTCTAGCATTCCTGTTTCCATCCAGTTTATCTCATTCAGCAGCTGGGCCTTCTTGCCCTCCATGCCAGATCATTCCTTGGTAACACACTCCTGCTGCTGAGCAGTTAAAATTTTAATTTCCTCTTCAACTATAACTTTGAATGTTCTGGCTGGTCTTCCAGTGATGACACCATTAATGCTATGGATTTACCTTTTCTAAGCTAAAAAGCAAGAGACAGTCTTCACTGCATACACATTTCAGTTCAGTACCTTTTCTGACTAAATAGAAGTCCTTTCATTAACTGAAAATTAACTTTTTTCCTCCTTTTTTTTTTTTTTTTTTTTACAGAGCAGTATCTCATTTGAACAGAAAATTTTCCGGGACATTCCTAAATAGTAACTCCAACTTGTAACTCCATTGCTACATACTGTTAAAAGGGGTCTTCGTCTTCACTATTCTTCATGATATAGTAAAAACAGTAATAGTTTTAAGTTGCTCCTAAGCTTCAGTATTCCTTTATTGTTAAACCTATTAAATAAATGATTTTACTTCTGTAACTCTACTTAAATAGAGTTCTTCTGTGAGTTATAAAGTATGTTACAATATGAGGTACACAGGACAACAGTGCAACAATAATAGAGTATATTGGTAAACTGATACCATTTTTAACAGGGAATTACTAGGAAACAGTATAAAAAAAGTTTTATTTTTTATAATAAAAATATGTATTTTAAACTATATTCTTTACAAAAGGACTATTGAAAGATGCTGCCAGCAGTATCTATATTCTTCTTCTCTGCTTTACAAGTGGTTTGGCTGAGCTGCTCTCTGGCTTTTCCACAGACGTTGAAACAGAATCTGCTACCTAAATTGGAGGGGAAAAATATTTAGTAACCTGTAACCATTACTTTCTTTATGCTCATTTTAGAGTAAGGCTACATCTCCAAGATTTGAGTATTGGGAGAGATTTATTACTACCATCACACTTGCATTGAATTTTCCTGCTGACTAGAGGAAAGAAGTAACACCAAAGTAACGAACAACAGTGCAATACAACAAAAGGCAGCATTAAACACAAGAGGGGTGAAACTTAGAAGACTTAGCACTACCTTTTTTTGTATTTAACTACACAAACTGATTTCAGATAATCAGTGATATAGTATTACGTATGTCATCTCCTTTCTTCCCAACAGAGGTGTTTTCAAGCAAAGTTTAACGTGCTTTATAAACTCAGGTATTTCAGGAAACGAAGGGAAAGCAGCAATGTGCATTTTGACATGTATTTTAGAAATGAATTTAATATAAAGGGTGCTTCTTTATAAGATACGCACTTTCAAATCAATCTAGTTAGTCAAGGGAGCTTTTTCATATCTTAATGTAAATGAAATGTTCGGTCAGGAATGTATGACCTGCTAATTGATTAATATCCTCCATAAAAGGATGTATAGCTTAATACATGCTTCTCAACATAGAATTAGGGATTCTGTACAGCTTTTAATGGCATAAGAAATGCTGGAGCAAAATTATATTGAGCTCTGACTTCCATTACTTTCCTTTCGGAAACCAGACACAAGTAGCACACTGGAGTCAGCAGGACTACCTGCAAAGTAATCATGCCTTCACATGTGGGGAAAAAAAGAGTGGTTTACTAAGTATCATGCAAGATCATGCACTGACATTTACACTTTCTCAAGTGCAGTGTAAGAGGTCTGGACTGCAATTGCCTACAATATTTTAAATTGGGGAAAAGTTAAATAGTAAGAGCACACTAGCTTTAAGTGGAAGATAAACTGATAATGAGTAAATGCTGAATAAAGCTATAGAGAGTCATTAATTTTATGGATAGCAAGCACCTATGTTTGAACTATCAGAACTTTAAGAACCCATACCTCTTTCAGTTTATTTCGAATTAATGTAGCTGAAGTATTCAAAGACTCATCATCCATATCCACTTTAGGTATTTCTGGTAGTTGTGGACCAATAACAACTTCAGTATTGTCCTCACTGGTTCCAATGAAGGAAAACTTGTTACCTTCTTCTCTCTTCCTCTTACGTTCTTGCAGATGAGTTGTACGAGGCATAAACCTGTCAATTCCATTGTAAGCTGGAACCATTCTTTGCTGCATTAAGGAAGCTGGTGGAGTATGTCCTCCTGGATGTACACTTGGAGTTAAAGATGTGTTTTGACCAAAATACTCAGGAACTTCAGCACAATTGTTATCATAGTGTGGAGATGTTAGCAGGCTCTCATCTTGATTCCTAGATGGATATGCTATGTTGTGGGATACCCCAGGAGAACTTGTAAAGCAGGATGGATCCCAGTTACTGGCTACATGTGATCCTGATGTACTCCATGGACAGTCTTGCTCAGAGTTCTTTGAGGCTGCCTTCTTAGGGCCTTCTATTTTCTTTAATATAAAGCAATCTTTAAAACAAAAACAAAAGAAGCATTTTCACTATTTCACGTCATTATTAGTTCTAACACCCAAGAACAAAACTTTTGATATAGAAGCAGAAACAATACCTATATAGTGCTACTTGATTCCCAGCTACCTTTCTGTGATTTTTTAAGCTTCAAATACAACAAATTCAACTTTCAAATCAGTTTTCCAATCTACTGCCTTTGCTGGTTTGTAACACAGGAAAAACCCAGATGTTTTGATGTTAAAAAACAGTGGGTTTACTCCCTTTAGAAATCATCACACAATGAATAATGATAACCATGTATGTGAGAACAAGAAAGGAGAAGTTTGTGCTCATCCATTTGCTTATTCCTCAGCTTGTCCTGCCTTCAGTGCTGCCTGGGAAATCTGCAATAAAGGAGCCTTTGTAAACACAGTTCATTCTTAACATTCCCTCAGTGCAAAGATGTGGGCTTGAGAATTTTTTTTAAAGTTCTGGTATATCTGGTTCATCTTCCTTCCAAAACTGTTCCTTTGGCAGGCCTGAGGAGGCTGGAACAAGAGTGAAAGTGTGATCCCAAATTTCCTGCCAGTTCTTTAAATTTCTGGTAACAATTTGAAAGAAAACAAGAAGTTGTCCATGGGATGGACCCACTGCAGTAGTTTGGGAAGGACTGTTCCCATGGGATGGACTCACACTGCAGCAGTTTGGAGCTAAATCCTGATCTTATTTTGTTAGTAATAAATTCACTTTATGTCTCTAAGTTGGGCTTGTTTTGCCCTCAATGGTATTCGATGAGTGATCTCTCCTGGTCCTTACTTAATCTATGAACTGTTTGTTAAATTTTCTCTCCTCTGTCCAGTTTGTGGAGGGCAGTGAGTGAGCAGCTTTGGCATCTGGCCAGCATCAACACACTACAGCACCTTTAAAAGAGGCAGGTTAAAGAGGTTTTCTTTAATGGGCACTTTAGCCAAAACCCCACCCAGCCCTGAAGAACATTAAAATTTTACAGGAAATTCTGTCACAAACCTCTTTGATTCGTTGCTTTTGCTATATACTTTCTTCTATCCTGCAGCTTCTCTCTAGTTTCTTGGACTGTTTCAAATTCTGGAGCATAGCACACATGCAGCAAACTACCAAAGAAACTTCGTTCATCCATTTTTTTCTTGGCCACCCTGAAGGGAATTAAAGTGTATTGACAAGACTGAGAATTTTACTCCAGCTCTCCAGAAACTTAACACATTGCAAGTACAGAAGATATAAAAGATTAAGACAAAAAAGGTAGATATTGCCCAATACCTTGCACATTGGAGTTTTTTGAATTTTATAAGATACACTTCAGTAAATTGCTCTGCTGGATATTCATCTAGAGCATGATATTCTTCAATGGCACCATATAATGCAAACTGTTCAACTAATTCCTTCATAACACCTAATGCAGGAACTCCTTGTATCAGTAAATAGCGAGATTCCAAGTTGATAGTGTAAACCTGAAAAAAACAAAAACAAAGATTATTCAAAAACATCCCCATTCTTGCTTTATTGCAAAATGCAGGCATTTTCTCCATGTTTTCTCTTAATTCTCCAAATCCCCTCAGAATGCTGAAAAGCCCTTAGTACTCTGTTTTGCAGGGCATTAAGTGCATGGTTATTTGGGATCTCTTCATCACTGAGCAAGAGCTGAACTCAAGCCTCTCATGCATAGTAAATCACAAATGAGACTTGACTTTTCTGCACAAGGTCAGAGTACTACTGCCAGTTGCTGACTAAAATCTCTTAAGTCTCTGGCCAGCTTCCATGCAAGATGTACCAGTAACCAGTTCATAGAAGGTGATGTCAAAATACAGAAAAAAACACTGAAAAACCAGACTTCTTCATAGGCAGAGAAGTCATACAGGTGAGAAAAACTGTTTTGTTCCACACAGGGAGTTTAAAAACAATTAACCAATTCCCTGGGGTAAATCCTATGTGTGCAGAGCTGTCTCCTTGCCACAGTGATCCAAGTGTATGTTTTTAAGACATACAGATAAAATCTGGATGTTGAGACAAACAACGTCTTCTCCCAGCTGGTTAAAAACCAAACCAGCCATTCTCCTGCTTTGTGTAGTGACTGTCACATAACAGGGTGTAAGCAAAGCTTTTTGATGGCTCACTATGTACAACAGGCAGCTAGGCAGCTCATCCCTGAGATCAAATGAAATTTATTCTGAGTTCATTAAAAAAAAATAACCCGAAACACAAACATTTCTTGTGGCAACATCATACACTCACCCACATTATTTTGGGAACAAGGGAATGAAGGAACCTGATGCTTTCACTATGCAATTTTTTTGGTTTGGGATGGGGGGGGGGGTGTGGTGGCAGGTTTGTCCTTCTACCTCTTTCTTGTCCAGGAAGAAGAGATTAAAATAAGTTTTTTCCACACTTGGGACATCTGTACTGTTTCTCCTGCATGCATCCTCCAGCAATGGCTGGATGCCTGTGATGGCCAGAGCTCTGTGGATGCACAAGACTCTGTTCCCTGTCCCATCGTGAACACTTTTATTGGAAGAATAAAAGAACTTAATAGCTTTGAAACTTCATGAAGTATGGACGGTTTGAAATTTTACAGGAGGGTGGTGATAGTGAAAGAGACGTGCCTTATGTGTGTGTGCAGGGAGTGACCATACTGGAGTCCTGGGCTCAGTTCAGGCTCTCTCCAAGACACGGAGGTGCCAGAGCAGGTCCAGAGAAGGGCAGCGGAGCTGCTGAAGGGTCTGGGTGACGGGTCTGATGAGGAGCAGCTCAGCGAGTGGGGGGCCTCAGCCTGGAAAAAAGGTGGTTCGGGAAGACGTCATAGCTCTCTACAACTCCCTGACAAGAGGCTAGAAACAGACGTGGATTGGACTTCATGGTCTTAAAGGTCTTTTCCAACTTTAGCGGTTCCTTTCTCACGCCCGCTACAGCTGAGCGCACACAGAGATATCCAAAGCTCGCAGTTCTGCTGCAGTAACGAGAAGCTCCTGCCGCGCAGCAGGCCTTCTTTTCTCCCTCCCCGGGAGCCGCGGGACTCGTCGCCTCCCCAGCTCCCTCACCCACAGCAGCTCCACCCGACATGGCCCCCGTCCCCCAGCACCTTCACAGCGCGCGGCCGCCACCCCTCGCGGTACTTGGCCCGCGACTCGCAGGCTCCCAGCTGTGCATGGTGCCGGCACGGAGCGCCCGGGGCACCGCTGCTGCTGCCGGCCGCCATCTTCCCATCGCTCACCGCGCCCCGCGACGCGCAGCCACCATTGGCTCCCTGCGTGCGGCGGGGGGGAGGAGCCGCGGTCCGCAGAGCAGGAGCCAATCAGAGGCGTGCGGCGGAAAATACCGCGCCCGCATTGGCCGGCAGTGGGCTGTACCACTGCCCCGGGGGGGGCAGGGAGCATTACCCCCCGCGGGCGCGCGGTAGGCGGCTCCGAGCCCGGACGGAGCGGGCGCGCAGTGCCCGGCGGCCGCGGCCATGTGGGGCTGTGGCGACCCCGGTGGCGCCGCCGCTGCCACCATCGTCCTGAGCGGGACCCGCGACTGCTTCCTGCACCTTCCGCCCGCGCTGGCTTCGCTCCTCGGCCTGCAGCAGGTACCGGGGCGGCGCCGCTCGGGGCCCGGGCGCAGGGACGCCTCAGGCAGGCGGGAGGATTATATGAGCGCGCCCCCGCATCGTGTTGCCGTGGCGATACAGAGCCCTCAGCCCTCCCCGCGGCCGGGACCCCTCACAGGGAGACATCAGGGATCACCTCCTTCCCTCGCCTCCTGCGCGGCCCAGTATTGTCATCCATTCCTAATAAAACGCGGGAATTTTTCTTCCCCAACGTGCACTGTGGGCATCTGCGTCTCTCTCAACACCCCATTTCATACCAGTCTTCTCCGTAACCTGCTAGCATTAAGCGAATGTGTAAATATTTAAGTCAGGTAGGAGGTGACAAATCCATGCAGAATCCTCATTCTTTATATACACAAATAAAATGTGTCACTATAGAAAGGCGCTCCCGTCATGCAGAGCCCTGCTGAGGACGCGGGGTCACTTGCAGGGAATGCACCTTTCGCTAAATACCATTTTAGAGGAGAAACACCGTGTGCCTCTTGTGCCGTGAGCACAGAACTAAGAGTGCCGGCAGGTCAGGCTGGAAATTGGCAGGAATGAGCCAAAAACCAGCGGGCAAAGCTCGGGAGTTCTCGCACAGCCCCTGTGGGCTGCGCAGGCCTCCCTCGGCGTGGGGAACCTCCTGGTTTTCAAGGCCAAAAAGGGCATTTCACAACAGGAAAGCAATGTGGGTGTGTCAAAACCTGCTCGTTCATCTTTGGGGTGGTAGAACGAGGCTGGTGGAATTGGAAGAAATGCAATATTAAATGTGAGCTTCAGTTCAGCTGCAGTTTCTGTGTGTTTTACAGGTCTGACAAGAGAGGAGAAAGGAGTGCAATTGCTTTGAAGTCTTGTAGTGTCATTCTGTACACTGTTTGTATGGTGGACTCCTGCTTTTGCTTAACCTGAGCTGCTAAAGGAAAAGATAGGATCTGAGAAAACGTGATAAAAATAGCATCTTAAATACATCTTATTAATAAAAATGTTTAAAAGGGGATAAATTGAATCAAAACCTGAATCTAATTGCAGAAGGCATAAATTCTTCGGTTTGACATCAAAATATGTGTGCAATTCTGAAACTGATTGATAAAATCATTGTGGTCTGAGTTAATATGATTTTTAAATTATCTCAGGTATGTCACGGAAAACCATATAAATTTTATAACTTTTGTGAAACCAAAGTATATGTTTTTTTTCTTTTCCTCATTAGGGAAATATAAATGTGCAGTTACACATTCCTGTAAAATATTTTTGATACCCTATCATGCAGAAGAAAGAAAAAATAATTAATTCTCTTACTTAAAAATAGTCCACAAGAGAAAGCTGTTTAAGAATTTAAACCAACACTCACTTCTGTGTTGAGAGTTGTGCAAACGACGTAAAATACAGATAATATCTTTAATTCCTTTGATCTCTCTAATCAAATACGGTTTAGGTTTTCTAATAATCATCTTACTTAGCTGGGTTTATATTAATTTATTTTCTTTCTTTGAAACTCATAGGGCCAAGCTGTGAAAATATCCTGTGGTCATCAGCCTGTGTTTTTGAGCTGGATGGAAACCAGGCATCGAGGTCACCAGGGTGAAAATATTGCAGAGATTAACAGACATTTGGCAGAGAAACTTGGTATCACAGATGGAGACCAGGTTTGAAATGCTACCTTTGTTTTTTAATTAAATAAAGAGTATATTGGAAGATAAGTGGAAAGATAATACTTCATGAGTCAGCTATGACCTTGTTTCCTGTATTTAGAAAGTTTTTTCATTTACATATGTTCATGAGAAAAGTTAACTGTCATGGAATTTCTTGAACATGAAAAGATTTGCTCATTAAACCATTAATAATTGCCTAAACAATGTTAGGAGAGGCTTGTGGGTACGTCTTTGCAGGGCTGCAGCAACTATCTTCAGTGACATTAATTTTCAGAAAATACACTTTCAAGCAATTGAAAAATTTGGAATGGGAATATCTTGCTTGAACTTCCTGTTCTTTTAAAGTAGCTATTGACTTTTTGCATATTCTTGTTTAACTTACTTGGGGTTTAAATTTTCATCCGTTTTTTCACTCCTTCACCATATGTCCCTTTCTCTTTGAATATTTGTAATCACCTCTTATAAATATCTGTCTGTCTGTCTGTCTATCTATCTATCTACTTCTTGTACATTCTTCTCTTACTCTTGAACACACTGTTAAACTTCTCATAAACTACTCTTTTGTTGAGCAGAAGTTAGAGATGCTCAAGAGGCAGACAGAGTTTTCTGTCATGGGACTACTAAAATCTCAAAATCAAAGAATTTTTATTCTGTTAGTAGGTAGACATTTAAACAAACAAGAATAGCAAAGTACTGCTTTGTACAGTGTTGTTGTATAGTATATTCATATTTGCCTATTCCCTTATATGCAAAATTTTGTTCAACATTATAGAAGACATTAAAGAATGTAACTCAGAGCTGTGTATTCTTACCTTGTTTATTTTTTAAACATATTTTTTTTAGAAATTGTGTGTCTGTGGAAATTTCCAATTTAGTAGTTGAGCAGCCAGGCATCTACTCTTTTTAGTTCTAGCAATTAATAGTCTTCAACAGAAAAAACAATTGACAAAGGAAACCTAAGAAGACCTCACCCAGCTATTATCTGGGAATAATCATCTATGCAATTGAATATATGCATAGTTAATTAGGTAGTTTCACCATTGTTTTGGATTCAGGAGTTACATATTTGCTGCATATCTTCTATTTGCTGTGCTGGGGGAAAGATATTCCTCTCAATTATTGCTTCAAACTAAGGACATAGAGGATTAAAAACTGATTGTTACTCTTTTAGTAATGTGAAATTACATTAGTAATTACTAACGTAATTCTCTCATAGGACAGGTAACTAGTTTTATATCTGGAAAAAATTAATAACATTTCTTTGAAAATTAATTGCAAGATATTATTTGCAAAATTTTTTTTTTTTTTTTGTCAAATGAAACCTTTGGCAAAAACTGGCTTTTGAAGTCTGTATTTAATGCATTCTGAAAGACCTAAGCCACAACAGCTTTTACCATTCCTCCTGGTTCACATGATATTAAAACTCTTCTAAGGAGGTGGGGCTGCTTCCTATGAAACCATTAATTAAGGAGCTAGGCTTGCTTTTCTATTGTACATTTTCCTCATTTTCCAGCTGGTTCTAAATGTATGCACAAGCAAATTAATTTTTCAGCTTTCTAAAATCTTGGGGATTTAAAAATAAATAGTAAAAAATTGAAAGATGGTGATGCTATCAAGGTGTATTAAAAATATATTTTTATCACCTGATACAACACCTGATGCTTTTAATATCCAATGCTTGTTGAAGTCCTCGAGCCTAATGGGATTCATTTCCCATCCATTGAGCATTCATCTGCTTATGAATTATCTAGTGTCATTAGAATGGTGTGTGTTCCAAGTATCAAAGACATATAATGAAAGAGATACCAATTTTCTAGTTGAAATAAAAGATGAAGCTTTTATATATATTTAAAAATAAGGAGTTAAATATTTTGGTGTTACTTTTGCCAGGTGTTTCTTGAACCCTGTTCCCATGTGTCCTCCTGTCAACAAGTAGAAGTGGAACCACTAACAGCAGATGATTGGGAAATTCTGGTAATAAAACTTTTGCTGTTGTTCACATCCTTATCTTACAGATGGTGGAGATTCTGACTGGAGCAGTTTTTTGCACAATGCCTCATTCTTTTCAGCCTCTAAGAAAATACTAAATTTGGTAGAATTTAGTTGCATTTTATATTTCAAATGGTATATGAGAAAGAGACATACAGGTTTTTTTCTTCAAACAAGTGTTAAAAATGTGTGCAGTATTTAATTTATAATGGTATCCCATTTTCCCAGGAGCTGCATGCTTCCTCCCTCGAAAGACATCTTCTTGACCAGATCCGAGTGGTGTTTCCCAGAGCCATCTTTCCTGTCTGGGTTGAGCAGCACACCCACGTTTACATCAGGATCGGTAAGCAGCGCTCCAGGCTCCCAGGGCACCTCCAGTAAGCTGCTTTGCAGGGGTGGGTGCATTCATTGGCATCTTCTGCTCGTACTTAGGTACACTTGTGCCAGCAGCCCCATATGGGAGATTAGAGCCATGCACGGAGCTTCTGATATGTCCCAAAACACATGGACCTGAGGAGAATATCACCAGCACGCCTGCCACAGAACGTGACATCTTTCTCAAAAATTTTGTGAAAAATAATATGGAACAAGAAGAAACATTAAAGGATCCTTTTGCCAAACAACCTTACTTAAAGTCTGGAGTCCTTGAACAGAGTAAGGTTGATGCAAACACGATGTTTGGCTCAAATGTTCTCCCAAATATATGGAATTTCATCGGGAGCATTTTCTCTAATACATCTGAGCCGAAACAAAAGACTTTGTGTGATAATAATGAAATGACAAATGACTTCAAAGACAAGCTGCTGAACTTAATTCACATGGATTCCATTTTTAGAGTATGTCAGTCCCAGCCTCCCAGTGTCCAGAATGTATCCTCCACTCATGAATTTCTGAAATGCAACGCTGTTCATGTTTTTCCATGGAATTTGGAGTATATTGATTTGGATCCAAATCCCTTAGTATCTTACGGGAAAATTAATGAGCTCCTTTCCCCAAGACAGCGTCATCAAGAAGCAAAACAAAATCTGCCACTTGAAAAGCAAAATCATTTGACTAGTACACAGGACAAAAGTCCTTCTAATTCTAATAGTGGTCAAGCATCCAGTGAGGGATCTGTTGTTCGAATCGTTTGGAACGGATTTGAAGACCTAAAGGGTGTCATGGAGTGTGGCCACGATGGGGAAGCCCTGCATGTTGGAAGAGTTTGGGTCAGTTTGAGCACTCCATATTTGGGGCTTTTTATTTTATAATATTTTCTATTGGATAGTTGTGAACTGGCCACTTAATATGCTGTTTTGGGCTGTAGACTTTGTGTCAATCTCTTGAGTTTACTAGAAACAAATACTGTTTTCTAGAGCTCTGCTTTGTACTCATTCTGGACTGCATTACTTATCATCCTTCTCCAAGATGTACAGTGTACTCTGTGTTTCTGCACACTTAGCATTTTTACAGCAAATGAGGAAAATGCTTCAGCATTTCTGAAGGGAATGTATGCTTTCTTCACAATCTGTGGGTAGCCTTTGTATTAATGAGAAAGTGAAAGTGTCTATTTACATACGCACAGTACTACATAGTAAGACTCTTCATCAACTCTTTGAAATGTGCCTTGACTTAGGAGTCATCAAACTGTAAAGTAATGGGATAGCATATCCTAGTGTTACATAATGTTTGTGAGTCCTTTTATACACTCTTGAAAATACATCTTGAAGATTAATATCAAATAACCAGCTTGTATAATTTAAACTGTTCTAGTTTTCATTTGCCATTTTACCAGGTGGCACAAGTATGGACATACTGATGTTTTATCTTGTTCTCATAGAACTACTGCCTGATTATGTTCTTTCTTTCCTGGAAGCACATGTGGGATCAACGAAAACAAACAGGATGTGCTCCAAATCACCATTTGACTATTCTGACATGATACATTTCTCACCATTCACTCACTGTATTAAGAATGAGAGCAAGAGCCTGCAGTGTTCTTCACTGTGAAATCTTCTGACATGTAACAATTTTACAAAAGCCAGCAATCATAAAGTCTCTCGTAGTTAAGAAATATTTATGAGATGTTTTCAAATTGGTGTTTTAAAATGATACAGATTGAAAAGGAGATTCCTTAAAAGGGCAAACTTGACTAGTATGATTTATGGAGACTGCATTTTCTGTCTCTCTGCTGCATGTATGCTTAGTTGTGTTTTTTGTAATGGTCCATGCTTATTTACCTGCCCATGTAAAATTAATTTTAATCAGCAACTAAAATGAAATTGTTGTTTTTTTCCTATACTATGAGAATTCTTACAATATTCAAAGAATTTCTTCTACTTCTTTTTTGAGCTTTTTGTGTTTATTAAGTTAGTAGAAGGTCAGCTGGAGTGAGCACTTTCACAAATATGATAGAAGGTAACTACAAGTGTGTATGTAAGAGTAAGATTTGGATATCACTGTCACTGTAATAAATTCCTTCTTAATTCTCTTGGGGTTCCATTAGTGATGAAGAAATTGATGTAGTCTTATATATGCAATAACTAATTTACTTTCTAATACTTCTGGTTTTTTTTGCTTTTCTTTTAAATATTTCAGATTGCAGATGGTCTGAGAAAAAAGCTACGTATTGGAATGCATTCAACAGTCCGAATTAAGTCAGTTGAATCTGTTCCTAAAATTCCTGTATCTCTTACACTACAACCCAAACAGAACTTAGTGAGTTGATATTACTGGTCACATACTTGTTCATATATTGGGAAACTGATAATGTTGCTCTGGTCAAATTGGAATGGTGGAGGCAGTGGGGGGAGAAAGGAGAGTGTTGTGTTTATTTGTTTTAATTTGTTAGATGATGATCTGGAAGTTGTCTATTGTTGACTATAGAAAAAAATCCAAAGGGTTTTTTTGGGTTGTAATTTCTTGTTTTTTCTTTTGACTATGTAAATTTAGGTTAATAGGTTGCTATGATCTACTTAAACAGAGCTTGTCTAGTGTTTGTATTTTGATCAATGTATGTAAACACCAAGCTATTAAATTTGGGATTGTTCTTGGTAGCTATCTCCAGGTAGTTGCACTGCTACTTGTAACAATATTCTATTTAAAGGAACTGGTAGATATCACAGAGGATGGAGAAAACTGAATTCTGAATTTTGACTTGTTGTTTTCCTGAAGCTATTAAAGGATATAGCACTTCTAACTGATAGCACATTTAAAATCATAGAGTTTTCCATTATTCTAAAATTCTGAGAATTTATTATATCTTTCTTATTAAAAAGAATGACATGAAGGAGATATGGTACTGGTAGGGAAAAGATACATTTTTTGTTAAGTTAGGTCTCAAATATGAAAAAAATCACTGTCAAAATAGCAACAATAATTGATAAAAATTTTGCATCAGACCTTCATTTGAAGTACATTAATATGGTTTCAAACCTAGCAAATATTAAGTGCATGCCTTTAAGCCTATGAAGGAAACACAAAACAGAAAAACAGTCATAGAGTTAAGGAGTAAATATCCAGTTTAAGTCTTCTGAGAGAAGACATGCTTAATTTTTTCCAACACTGCAGTGCCCAGGTAATTGTAGTGATAGTATCATAATTTGTATATGCTGTTTACTCTTTTGTTTACTTTTTTCTTTTCCTCATGGTTAATATTTAATTTTTTAAGTTATATCATTGAATCCCACAGTTTTTCTATACAGGAGACATATTCTGGGTGAGCATCTGTAGGAACATACTTAGGACCAGTTCTCACAGCCCATCAGATGTATCTCTGGAATCATGTATTTCTTTGTAACTTGTGTGACACTGGCCTGATTATTTCCCATGTTAGCTCCCCATCAAAGTTTTAAATGCAGCAAGGCTTAGGCAGGTTTGTGTTTCCCCAATATTCTAATTTGGTTTCTTGTCTACAGAAGAACGACATTATATTTTTTCATATTGGAGGTAAAAGGATTATTATTGTTGTGATCCTTGTGGGTCCCTTCCAACTCAGAAATTCTGTGATAGTCTATCATTAATCTGCTAAAATCATAAAAATGTCGTTATGTGTGCTCATGTATATTTTAAATCCAGATTTCTCCTTTTCCTTTCTAATTCAGTTAAAGTTTTTTTTAGTTCTTGGGAAAAAAACAGACAGATGCAGAAAGAATTGTTACAGTAACTTCCATTTTCCTTTCTGAACACTATTTCATTGATTCTCCCTTTTCTACATGGGAATTATGCATCTGTGATTAGAAACTTATCCAAGAGATATGGAATCTAGACACAATTTCTTTTCATATTCCAGTTATCTAGGTGATCAGGGATAAGTTGATTGGTTTCTGTTTGGCTGTGGAAGGTTGTTGATGATGCCCCTGAACTGGAAAAGCCCAGGGTTCTTTTTATAGGGAAAGGTTATTCTAGGAAGAGCAGGGTGTAGTGAGCATCTGAAATGTCTCAGGTCAATAGCAGTACGTATCTTCAAACCAGGGTCTGAGCAGTGCCCTTGGATCTGGAAAGGCAGATAAGTAAAACAAAAATTGAAGCTTTTCCTTGCCCTCATATCATATTGTTCCCTCATATACGAGGGAAAAGTTTTAGAGCTCTAATACTCAGCTGTGACCATAGCAGGGGCTGCACAGACGCTTTCCCTAGAGCAGTTGATAGAAATGGTGTTTGTTGGCACAATGCTATTTGCTAAATGAATAAAATTCTAACATCATCTTCCATCTCTCTGCTGCCATGAAACAAATGCCTCATGCATAGGACGAAAATATTTTTGCTTACAAACACCTGGTTTTATTTATTTTTTTCCTTTTTCCTATTTAGCATAAAGATATACAGGAAGATGATGTTAAATGTGCATTCAGTTCTTGGCTGCAGGATTCCACTACTGATGATCTCCCATGGATAATGACAAGCACTGACTGTGTACATCTGTCTGTTAAAGAAGGCAAGGATAATACTGTCATGTCTACTATGGAATTTACTTATGCCAGTTAATTTCTGTATGCACCTTTTAACATAATTTATACCTCTTCACGCTGAAAGTGTAAGCTTGAGTTAGCCTTTAATGATTAACCTTTTTTATTCTTTCATTTTGGATTATATTATAGTAATATTCTAATCAGTCTTATCTTGTGAGGAATGAAAACTGAATTTATTTTGAGTTTTAATAATTGTTCATTGTGTTTTTACAGGAATGGAGGAGTTTGTCCTTACTGCAGCACATCCTGTGCGCACTGAAGAAAATAAGTCTGCGAATATTTTTATACTGAGTCCCAGTTTGCTGCAAAAGACAAAAATACAAGTAAATATCACATAGTATCAGGTATCAAGTAATTTAAATTGTTACACTTGCTAAAAATACATTGCATTTTTCAGTTTCAGCAATATATTTCAGTTTCCCTTTTAAAGTAAATAATGTCATTTTTTTCATTAAATTATATCTGCATCCTTTATATAATTTTGTAGCTCGAAATTCTAGGCATGCCATTCTTGTCACTGAGTGTCATAGACTTTGCACGTCAAACTCTCAGAAAAATCAGTTAGAAGAGATGAAAATCAGTACTGTCCAAGTTTGAACATCCTTATACTTATTTGTATATGTACCATCCTTGTACTTAGTTGTTCTCTCCCTTGGTAACTAAACCACTTCTCAGTGTATCCTCAGCAGGACCAGTGGCTTGTTCTGGCAAAGATAAGACATATTCCCCATTCAAACTGACCACATTCACCCTGCCTTTTCTCTGATATAGTTTCTGTGCCTTCTGTTTCTTCCATATTTCATTTCTGAGGACAAGAAATATTTCTGTTTAATATTAGAATGACTACTTCCATTAGTGTAATTCCAGTTGATTCACTGCCCATTACTTCAGGGTTATTGGAGTGAGATAATGTTTTTTTCATTTATAAGCATACAGTGAATTTTAGTGGAGAATGGAAGGTGTTTTTGGCTGTTTAGAATAGAACTTGTCTGCAAAATTTAGAAATGCTGTTAAAAAAATAATAAAATGAGCTTTCTTTTACTAGTAGTAAACTATAAGAAGGCTTCTAGAAATTGTTCAAGTGACTGGAACTAAGAAGAAAAAGCAAAATGCATTTCTTAACAGCTGTGTCAACATCTCCTACTATCCTGTTCTTACCTCTGAACCTCTGCACTCCCCGTTTGCCTGCCCAGCTTTCCATACTAGCTCCCTGGTGAACACGATGGAAAAATTCCTGCCAAGTATTTTGTCAAGTTATTTCCCACCTAGTCATATTCCTGATCAGTTTCACTATTCTTCCTCATGAGCTCTCCTGCCAGCAAGACAGGGGATGGCACAGGAGAAGGAATGAGCTGCAGGTAGGGGAAGAGACAGTGGGCGGTACAGTCTGTTACAAACAGCACTTGGCCCAAAATGTTACATTATTTAATCACTGTCAACACTGGATTGTATTTTGGAAGTAGTTGTATCTCTTCTGTTTCACCAATTCTCCTTTCATTCAAATACAGCAAACCATACATGCAGTGTTGTCATTGCACAATTCCAGAAATGGCTGGTCACTCCATAGCCTTTTTCTATAGTTATATTTCATTTAAAGTCCTAACTCTCCTTTGTTGTAGGTTCTTTTACATCCTCTAAGTAGAAAAGCTGATGATGACAACCAGCCACCTATGCCTGATAGAGACAAAAGCCTTCCATTCAACAAGCTGAGTGATTTAGGGTGAGACATTTTCATAGAAAAAAAGATGGGAGGGAATGGGAATGAGAATTAGAAAAAAATAGCATTGGTGGAAGTGCAGACTTTTTGGAAGCTATGCCAGATCTAAGCAAAATAGTGCATATTTTGGCTTGTATAAAGTTCAGACTTTATGTGAGTTTATGGACATGATTAATTTTGTCCCTGAATGGTCTTACTGCAGTGAATACAAAGCTTCATGTGTCTAAAGGTACTCACATACTGAAAATTTCAGCATGTTTGCCAGTAGTATGGAAGGTCTCAGAACTGAGACTGCCTCAACATGGAAACTCAGAACTGAGCTTTAGAAGAAATACTGAAAGTTCAGCTGTTTTTGCTGTTCTAAGTAGTATGAACAGGCTTATACATAGCAGCAAGGGACAGTGCAGTGTTTTTAGCTGGGGTACTGAAATGAAACAAAACTTGTTGAGTTGTGGTCTGCCAATCCATGTCCCCCAGTAACTTCCATCTGTTTATTTATTCAACTACATTTAGTAGTAAGCGTCTCAAAGAACTGTAGTTCCTAAAAGTTCTGTCGCAGTCATCAGCTGAGGAGAGAAATGCAGGGTGCTGTGGTCATAAGTACAAGGAAAAACAGTAGTGCTGTGTAGCAAGTCTGAAGGGATGGGGCAAAAGAGACATGAGAGGTTTGGGGTGTTGTGATAGTGTGCTGTCAGTGCTGAGAATACAGTCTGTCAGCATTCTAACTTCCCCATAGTGCAAACTTTTACTGCCTACGGAGTGTGCACTGATGCTACCCTATGCCATTTAATGTTTCCTTTCCCCTACAGAGGAGTGGACAAGTTAGGAACATCTGTATTTGAACATATAAGCCACAGTCTTTTGGGGCGTCCTTTATCTCAAAAGCTGGCTGCCAATGCTGTGGGACTGCGGAGTGGAGGGGTGCTTCTCACAGGAGGAAAGGTACTCACTTCTGCTTTCACCTGCAAACCCTTGCACCTTGTTTTCCATAGTTACAAACTGGTTGACATCAGTTTTCTTTGATACTATGCGTGTTCCAAAGAGTAAAGAACAAGCTGAAAAAAGAGCAGAGATAATTCAGTAAAACACTGTCACGCACACACACATCCATGTATATATATATATATATATATATATATATGCATATATGTATATATTTATAAATGCATTTTGAAGATTGCTGCCAATGCAATATCAGTAGGGGATTAATCTACTTTGTGTTTATATTGTGATGAGCACCTCTTGTCTTTGAAGTATTTGAATGAAAATAGGCATATATTTTCTCTTGTGTTCTGACATAAAATGGCAGTGGAGTTGATACTGTTATTTTCCCCTTCTCTGTTACAGTGATCCATTTAATACCATATGTCACTGAACCTAGCAGATTCTTAACACTGAACTCAGTGGAATCAGAACACTGTACTGGATGTATCCACTCTGAATTTATCTTGGTTTCACTCTAGGGCTTTGGTACCTACCAAGTGATACAGAGGCAGAATACATACATACTTTTACTGAGGAATAAACCCAGTGTGTGTGCAGCTTCTCCAGCTTGTTGACTCGTGCATACTGTGACAAAACACAGAAACACATTGGTGCTGTCAATTTACTTTATCTTTTTGTAGGGAAGTGGGAAGTCAACATTAGCAAAGGCCATCTGCAAAGAAGCTTTTACTAGACTGGATGCTCATGTAGAAGTAATTGATTGTAAAGCTTTAAGAGGTATGATAATAGTTTCTTTTAATCTGAAATGTTTGCTCTATAATAAAGAGGCAGTTATGAAGTTACTATATTTGGTCTGAATAATTTTTTTAGCATTTTTGGTGTTTTTGCAAGGATGTTTGATGCCCCACAATTAGTATCTTCAATGGTCTGATGAAAATACAGCTTCTGTAAGTTTATTTCACACTTGTCTGTCCCACATACCACCACCAATTCAAACCATGCTTGCTGTGCTAATTTCTAATTGTTACAAAATAGGAAGAAGTTGCAAAATTGAACTGCGTGGGTTTTTTCAGGTGTGCTAGCTGAAGCAAATGTTTTGTTAACAAACCGTGTATTAGATACTCAGTGAAAGGATAACACAGGCACCAAAGAAGGATTGAATGACTGACTGAAATCTGACTTATGGTGGCATATTTACTAACCTAGTGTATTTGGCAATAGGCATCTAATGCTTGTGATTATAGATGATGAGATGACTCCTTAGGCTTTGTGACATCAAAATAATTATTTTGTGCAAAGACAGAAGAGCACAAAGGAAGCATTTTTCTGCCATTGCATTTCACTGGCTTTTCTAAATAGTCTTGCTGTTACAAGGGCAGAAAATACTCAACTGTTTCTTATGGAGCCCTTATATTTCCTCACTATGTTCTTTTTGCTTAAATCACTACTTAAGCTAGAGCTCCTCGCACCAGAAGAAAGGAGAAAGATTGATGATGAGCTAGGTCCTTTGCTCTGGAAAATTCTTCCAAATTAAGGATTCTTTAGTAGCAATTTTATAATGCTGCTGATATTTCACTGGTTTTAGCTGTCTGAAAATTAGACTTGTGGGCTTCTATATAGTGGTTACTAAAAAATGATCAATCTCTTTTTAGAACGTGGAACCTTCTAGTACTCTTTTGATTGAAGGTGTGGACTCTTTAATGATTGTTGACTCTGGTTTAATCTTGGTATCTGGATTTATAGATGTGAAGTCAAAATAGACAAAATAAAACATTGTGAGCAAGATGTAGTCAGTCTGATTTTTTTCCTGATGTTTTGTCTCATTCTAATAGTATTTTGTTTTAGGAAAAAGATTAGTAAACATAAGGAAACATGTGGAAGAAGCTTTTTTAGAGGCAGCATGGAGACAACCATCCATTCTTTTGATGGATGATCTTGATCACATTGTCGGAGTACCTTCTACACCAGAGCATGAGAACAGCCCTGAAACAGTTCAAAGCAATAGACTTTCTTATGGTAATACTGATCTACCTTTGTCTGAATAGAAATATAATGGAGCATAAAATTTCTTACACCTGAGCTGTACTGTCCTACCTGAACAATGCTGTCTGTGTCATTATTGCCTCTGGGCCATTTGATATTCAGGCAGAGACTCACAAATTATGGTATGCAGGCATTTGTGTACCCCTAGATGAATCAAAATAATGCAATAATGGACTCTGAATCTTGGAGTAGTCCTTGCCAATGTGCATCCACCACTGCTGCTACTGGTAATGCTGTTGTCAGCTCCACTGCCAGTGCTTGAGGCTTCTCTGTTTTTTTTTAGTATTACTCATACACTCAGATATGTTGCAATTGATTACAAACTGCAGATGAACCTTTAACTGATAATTACTGATAAATTGCTTTGTGTTTTCCATAATTATTATTATTATTTATAATTACAGTGGTAAATAATTTTGATACTTATTGTTGTTAAGAAACAGCTTCTTTTGGATGAGTATACCAACTTCTTTATCATCCTACTTGGTATACATTGTAGAACTTCTGTTTTGTTTTACAATGTAACAATCCACAAATGTTAAAAATAGTTGTAGTTTGACATCCTGTATATGATTCCCTTTTATTCCTGAAAGTCTGGGAAATGCTAAGTTGCAAGTTAAATCTAAATGATCAAGATTAATAAAGCCATAGCAAAAAATGCCTTCCATTTCTTAGCTCAGTTTAAGGGAGTTAGCATAATTTTTACTTAAATACTTTTGAAATTCAGAAAATCTTACTATAATTTCTTCCTGAAAAATGTGCTAAGTTGAATGCAGAATTGTTTGGTTCTCTTATTACTTTTACTTAAATGTATAATGCATACAACAGAGATTTAGAGTTTTAAAGATTTTTTTTCCTTGAAGATCTATCTTGCATCCTTATTTTTTTTTTAACTTTTGTGTGTTACGTTTCTCCTGGAGTGCTTATTTTCTAGGCTTAAGATCTGGTTTTCTTCCTATAATTTTTTTTGTTTGCATGAAGAGAGTAATAGCACACAAAAGTAGATGCCATCAGTAATGTTATAAAAATATCATTTTCTTAATATGCTGTCCTAGAGAGAATCACTACACATTTTTCTTCCTAGTTTGAAAAAACAACTGTAAACATGGGAATAAAAATAATATGTTACACAGTTGTTATATTTTGTGTGCACTAATGCTACTCTCCAGGTTAGGGCTATTTTTGTTCTTTTGCAATTCATGCAGCAATATCTTCTGTGTTTAGTTTTGAAAGATCTGGTGAAAGAAGTTATTTCCATGGGGAGCTTGATTGCATTAATTGCTACGAGTCAGTCTGAACATTCCCTTCATCCTTCCCTGGTTTCAGCACAAGGAACTCATATATTTCAGTGCTTCAAATGTATCCAATCTCCAGATCAGGTAAATTCAAATAAAAGTAGGTAAAATGTTGCTTGCCTTCCCAGCAGCCTCAAATATGATATGGGAACAGCTGCAAAAATAGGAGGTTACACCTGAAGATGAGAAAAAAATCTGGGAATCTCAGAAGTTCTTTCATGATACTTAAGTACCTCAGAACTTGTATCTGTCATTATAAAGTTAAAAAAAAACCCAAAGTAATCCAGTGAAAACTCACAGTTAGCCCCACTCTTCAGTGGTAAGAGAAGGGTGTATTCAGAGGACATTTAAGTTCAACATAAAACAAGCCAGGTTGTCTAACACAGGTGAGATGTGCATGTCTCCTTGTTTCCTCTAAGGGGATGCTGAAGAAGCAGCTTTGTAAAATGTGTCATCAATTTAGAAAAATGAAATTAAGTGTGTTTTTTCACAGCTCAGTGAAATAAGTATGTCCTAGAACATGTATTTTAAAAATGTTATGAAAACCAAATGTTAATTTTATGGGACAGTTTTAAGTTTGTTTTCATATTAATACTATCCCTCTGCTTTTGAACATAGTCCAGTTGGAAAATAAAAATGGATAGGAGAGTGAACAGTATTAACTTTCATGCAGGAAAAAGCAGATACTTTGAAACCCTCATCCCCTAATGATTCATTTGTATTTAGCATGAGTTGTTCCTGTGTGTGTATGTCTTCAATTAAAAGCCACTCAGGAGGGGATGCTGTGTTAGATGCAGTTTAACTTTCTCCCACTTCCTGCAAGTCTGCTTTTATTGTTTTTAATACTAATACTCAGGTAAGGATGAGACATCACTGAAAAAGTAAAGATCTCAAAAGATACCCAATTATTTGAAGTGGTTTTATCTGCACAATATATTGCAGCTCAAACATATTCTCTGCTCATACTGACAAAATGAAATTTGTCCTTTTTCTTGTGAAACAGAAAAAAACGGATGTAAACCAGTAGAATCTGGGGAGGGAGGGATGTTTCATTAGTAATGTTGAATTTAAAGTAGCTCTGGTGAGATGAATATGTAAAGTTATAAAACCAGTGAATTTATTGAAGTGCATCTGAAGAATTAGCATTTGCTTAGGTTTTGTTATTTAAATGGTTGGTTACACAAATATTTAAGGAAATTTTAGTAAGTCATGCCTATTTACTGTTTGAATTCCTGAACTCCATATGAATAGCAAACTCAATACACACTTGCTGCACAATTCTGTTTTTCAGAAGCAAAGATACGAAATGTTGTATTCCATAATAAAGAAGAAACTGAATTCTGATCTGAAGGACTTCTCTGATCTTGACCTCCAGTGTATTGCAAAGGAAACAGAAGGTTTTGTTGCCAGAGATTTTACTATGCTGGTCGATCGTGCCATTCATACTTGTGTTTCTAACCAGAATGCATCAGATAATGGTGGTATGTTTACAACAAAATCTCTTACTTCATAGTCTTACTTCTTTGTTATCCAGAACTGGAATAATACAGAAAGAAACCCTACTTTTTATATTTCATGTTTAAAATTCCTTTAATTGTTACATATTGTTAGGAGTTTGTTACTGGCAGTCTGTGTGTTTGGGGTGTTTTTCAGGATTTTATTTTTTTCCATTTTAATTTCTTTTAAAGCAGATTTGAACCTATCTACTGTGGATTTTCAAAAAGCTCTGAAAGATTTTACTCCATTAGCTCTGAGAAATGTCAGCCTTCATAAACCTAAAGACCTTGGCTGGGACAGGATTGGTGGCTTAAAAGATGTGAAGCAAATGCTCAAGGATACCATCATGTTACCTGCAAAGGTACTAAGTTCCTTTAAATCAGTTACTTGAATTTTTTACATAATGTTAGTAGGGATAAATTATTTTTTAATGTTTGGAGAGTGTTGGATAGAAAGGTGACAGGCATGATTTTGTAGCTCTTCAATCTTCAACTGTCTTCAGCTACTGGAAAACACTTTTTCCTTCCCCTTCTCTCTTCCAAATACAAAGGCTGAGCTTTACTCCAGAGCAAGTGTTGCTTTACAATATTGGAGTATTGCCACACTGGCTTGCAGGGCTTGAGATTAGGCTCTGTAAAGACAACATTTCCAGCTGTTTTCTGCAGTGCTTTTGCTACAGGAGTAATTTTTTTTTCAGATGAATGCAAATCCAGCAATCTCACTTTATTTTACTTTGGCCTTTCTGCCTTTCTTAAAACTTGAATGTTGAGATGAGCCATCGAGCATTGACTCTTCAGAGAAATGACTGAATGGTATATTTGATCATATCATTCAGTGATTTAAATAGGAATTTATAACTACTAGCAGAGAGAATATAAAGCTCTTGTCCATCCCTATTTTAGCTTGTTTCCTCTTAGTAGAAAATCCCACTTGTTTGTATTTTAGGAACCTGTTAATTGTAGGAACCTAGTTCAGCCCCAGGTAAACTAAATCCAGATGAGTTGTTGGGATAATATGGAGGATATAATAAATTAGATGCAATCGGTTTAGACAAAAATCACTAGTCAGTGATGTTACAGTACATTACAGAATACTTGCTTATTTTAGAATATATCACATTGACACTCTTTTCTAGTATCCAGAATTATTTGCAAACCTGCCTATACGACAGAGATCCGGAGTTTTGCTGTATGGGGCACCTGGAACAGGAAAAACACTGTTGGCAGGAGTGGTTGCAAGGGAGAGTGGAATGAATTTCATCAGCATCAAGGTAGCAAGACTTTAAACTTAATTGATTCATTTTATTAACTGAATGAAATAACCTTACATAATACCTGAAAGTATGTGCTTGTGAGGGCAAAATACTAAAATAAAAAGCTCATATTATAAAATTTTGCTTGTCTCTGGATAACCCTCTGAATATGATTCCTAGAACCTCAGAGTTTTATTACTGAGATTTTTTTTTTTTGTATACTTATTCATTAACTAGAACTATAAAATTTAATTAAGTGTTCTTAGTTTCTCATTTTTTTGTAAAAAACATCAGATTTTGATTCCACTGGGCAATGAAATTGAGCACTATATTTTAAACATTTTTAAAATACAGGATAAACCTTGAGACAATGTAACACATGTTCTGTTACCATACAAAAACGGAAATGATTACTTTTAAACAAGTTGCAATGCTTGAAAATTTCTTCTGGCTTATCTAGATCCCTTGGCTCTTCTGTTCAGAGATGACACTGTCTTGATTGCAAGAAAGTTCAGTCTAGTATGCAAAATATATGCTGGTGTTGAATTGCACATTAAAACTAAGAAACATATCATGAGTACTGTTTTCTGATTATATCTTTTTAGGGACCAGAGCTGCTCAGCAAATACATTGGAGCAAGTGAACAATCAGTTCGAGATATATTTAACAGGTTTGTTTTGTAAAGATTTGTGATGCTATCAATAAATTTCACAGGTTGAAGGACAAATAAATAATTTTGTTGTCTGAGGAGAGATATGGCATCAGATCATAAAAGCATCTGAAATAATCAGTTGTGCTGAACCAGATGGGTGTATCTTGGCAGGTTCAACCTGGCCATCATTATTAAACAACTTCACATTTTGGCTCCAATGAGGAATGTGCTTTTGAAGGTGAACTCCCAGTTCTCTCAGCTACAGTACATTGGTTCACATGAACTTGGATGTCTTGGAAAGCATAGCTTGGGAAACATAACCTGAATTCCTTTCAGATGATTCCAGAAGACAGTTGACTGTACTCCAAGTAGTAATGCACACTCAATACCTAGGGTCATACTGAACTTGGTATTGAAGTCCTCAATGCCAGTAGTTCTTTTTTACAAATCTGCTCTTACTGGCCCTCAGTGCTCACTAATGCCAACATTTCCTATATATCCTTTGCTTCTCAGCTTATAATGTAGACAGTCTTTTTGTTAGCTGTCTGTAAGCCAAGAACTCATCTGCAGTGATTGGATTTTAGAGCTTTCATGTGTATTAGTATGGCAGTTGAGCACTTAGAAATGATAAAGTGAGTGCAAAGTATGTCATAAAGATGATCAATGATTCTATTGCAGCCCAGTTTTCAGAACCTCTTAAATTCTACAGAAAGCAGATTTTCTATTTTGTCATTAAATACAACTGTTCTCTGAAGCAAAAAACAATTACCTTCAGTATTTCTAAGCAATTCTACCTGTGAATGACACTTAAACAGAAAAATAAGCTTTGCTTTTTTGTTTCCCTTTTAGAGCTCAGGCAGCTAAGCCTTGTATTGTTTTCTTTGATGAGTTTGATTCTATTGCTCCTCGCCGAGGTCACGACAACACAGGAGTCACTGACCGAGTGGTTAACCAGCTGTTGACTCAGTTAGATGGTGTGGAAGGCCTGCAAGGTACCAATTCACCTGTGAGCTCCTTTTTGTGCAGAAATTGAGCAGATGTTAATGGCATTTTTCTGCACTTCCCTAAGGAGTTTATGTGCTAGCTGCTACCAGTCGCCCGGATTTGATTGACCCTGCTTTGTTAAGGCCAGGTCGACTGGATAAATGCTTGTACTGTCCACCTCCTGATCAGGTGAGGAAAAAAATTATTTCACACAAGAGGCAGGGAAAAAAATCAGACTAATGGGTTTTATTCTCCTTTTCTTTATATGTAGTGGCATTTCAAACTTGGAAAAAGTGGACTTGATTTCCCAGGTCCAGTTATACATAAATTTACTGATTTTAATGTCAGTGCATTCACATAAAACTAGGGAAGGAAAAGGCTGTTTACCACAGTCTTCTGGATCAAGTCATATCCTGTGGAACTAGCTGATTTTAAAAAAAATTAAAACACAGGGTACTAATCTGCAGAAAGAAATTGAATGTAATGTAGCATGTATATTGTTCTCCATCTTTCTTTGAAGTCATGTCCAGTTGATTTGCCATTTGCTAAAGCCATAGCCAGTCCTTTGAAGCTGCACAATATGTGTCCCTGATTCCCCATTTTATGAGAAAACTTTAGCGCTGCTTATTTTGAGATTAGTTTACATATTTAACAAATACCACCACATCATTTCATTCCAAAACACATATGATGATCCTGTACCTTGAGAGCATAGATACAGTCTTTTTTTTTCTTTTTTCTTTTTTTTTTCTTTTTTTTCTTTTTTTTTTTTTTTTTTTTTTTTTTTTTAACTTCTGATTTAGAGTAAGATCATTCAGGTAAACAGAAGCATTTCATTTTCATCATACTTTTCTTTACAAAAGTACATATGAGGAGCAGAGCTCACCTTCATATTTTTATGTATTTCATATATAAAAATCCCAGATATTTACTTGATATACTAGAAAAATATATTCTCTGTATACTACATTTGTTTAGGGTAGTATCTTTCTAGTATTAGGGCAGTATCATCTTGAAAAAATATCCTTCCTCCCTCGGGGAGGAAGTGGCTGGTGACAGGGACAAAGCACTGTCACACAGTCAGAACAAGGTAAATAACAAGTTGCTTTACTGACTTTTTTCCCCCCTTTTTTACAGAATTCACGCTGTGAAATCTTAAAAGCTCTCAGTCATTCCCTGTCCTTGGCAAATGATGTGGACTTTCAGGATTTGGCAGCAAAAACAGAACAGTTCACAGGGGCTGACCTAAAAGCTTTATTATACAATGCCCAATTAGAGGCAATCCATACTAATTTAAATTTAACACAGGTAAATAAAACTGATATAAGTCTCTCCTGTTTATTTTTATGTTGATATGTTTGAAAGAGTTAATTGTATCAATGGGGTTTTTTAGCAAAATTATGTTTTCTTATATTTTTATGCAGAGGATTAGCATTTTAAAATGTTTGCAGAAAAATACAAGAATAATGTAATGAATTGGTTTAAATACTTCTTAAACACTATGTTTTTCTCATTTAATGACAGGTATTTATTGTTGAATAGATATATGCAAGCCCAAATGTTTTTAACACAGTTGCAAGGAACAACTAACAGATTGACAGGAAGGATCCCACACTGTATTTCTTAGGAGCAGATAGCAAAAATAGTTTTGAGATGGCACATTTTGGGTGATGGAGGAAACAAGAAATTGGTGGGGTTTGGGGAGTTGTTCCAGCAGATTGGGTTTGACTGGGGTCAATAGAGAAGGGCAAGAGGATGGCAATACCTGAAATGGCTGGCTCTGCCTCATCTTCCAGGCACTAACCAGTACTTGAACTTCCAAAGTGCAGGATTCCACCTTTGGTTTGTACCCCTCACATGACTGACAGATCCTTCCTCTTTAGCCTCTGTTCAGCCACCTCTTCACATTTTTAATGCCTGTCCTCTGGTTCTAGCTGGAATGGAGCAGGCATGGCTTCCACTACTCGGTGCCCAAAGGGAAGGCTTGGGTCAGGGGTCCAAAATGAAAGAGACACTCTTGAATTCTTTTTGCCCCAGCTGTTACCAAGGACTTGGGCTCTGAGGATGTGACTCTCAGTACTGAGAGGGATCTCCAGCATGTCTTCCCTAATACTCTCTTGACTTGTAGCATCAGTGAGTAGTTGATACCTCATGATTATCCATCATAGGAAAAGATTGTTGTCTGAAGCAGTGGTCTCCAGACTGGTGAGCACATATCCCAGAGAGAACACAAGGCACTCCATTGATGTTCAGGAAGAAAATATTAGAACTTCAGTGGTACATGTTTATAATTTACAAATAATATCCATATGCTTGGTAGCATGCACTTAGATATTTTTGACTGATAGACATGCACAATCAAAGAGGTTTGCAGACATCAGTCTAAAGCAGCAATTCTAATTTCCACATCAGCATTTAAAGTGTGTTGGCTATGACTGAAAATGACTACAACAGTTAGGCACTATAAAAGTAGACTCACTGCAGCCTCCTAGAGCATTTTACACAAGATACTAATTTGCTTGTGGGGTAAAGTTGAGACAGAAGTAGTACAGTTCTACAATACAAGACATACATGAAATTTCCCAACACTTGCTGTTACTGAGAGTGTGAGGCAGTGGAAACAATTAAACCTTAAAATTATCTCCTGAAACTATTTTTCTAGCATAAAGACAAAGTTTTTAGAGGTATTATATTTTCTTAGCAAAATATTTGTAAATATACTCCTAGAGAAAGACAGCTTACTACTAGAGTCAAATGTGAACTGATATTCTCATCTGTACTGTATATCAAATCTTTTCATGTATTTCCGATTGTAGTTTATTATGAGTTAACTCTTGTAATGTTCTGTTCTTTGTTGCAGGATTTTGGATCTAGTTCTGATAGTGACTTCAGTCTCTCTTCCATGGTTTTCCTAAATCACAGCAGTGGCTCAGATGATTCAGCAATAGATGGAGAAGCAGGGCTAGAGCACTCTCTTATTTCTTTAGACATGTCTGACTTGCTTCCTGAAGATCCAAGGTCCAACATGTATCGTCTTTATTTCGGAAGCTCTTATGAATCAGAGCTGGGAAATGGAACTCCTTCAGAACTGGTAAATTATTCACTTAATGTTTGGAATTTTCTAAATATTATTAGTTGAGAAGCAGGAAAAAACATACCATTTGCCTGGTTCGGTTTATAAATACAATTATGTCTGCTTTGACCTTCAGACTGTCTTCAGATTTTACTTAGTAGTCCACAGTGAGGAAGGGGATGGAAGGACGTGATCTGAGAAAGTACAGTGTGGACTTCTCTGCAACCTTTCAAGGAGTTTAAAATCAAAATCCCAGAATACTGCTTAATACCTTATAATTAAGCAAATTTCATTTATACTACATTCTACACTCTGGCCACATGGCTTGTTCCCTTCCAAAGTTTAAAACAGTTCTCAACTTTTTATTGGTTGGTTTGTCTGTTGTTTTTTCATTAACTTAGTTTTATTACTAAAGAGTGACAATCCAGCTTTCAAGAATCAATGAACCTTCTTCAGTTCCCAATAAAATGTGCATTAATAGATAACTAGACTATGGAATTGTGAAAAGAGCAGAACTAAAGCTTGACTTCCATCACTGTCTTTAAGAAGCAGGATTTCTGATGTTGCATCATGTTGCACAGGAAGCTGCATGTTCTCTGGTCAGTTTGCAGGTAGGGATGTGCAGGTTGGCTGCCCAGCACCTGCACAGTGATCAGCCCTTCTCTCTTGGCTGGCAGGTCAGCAGAACAGGGTATGCTGCCTCTGAGCTCCTAACAGTGAGCACATGATTTCAGAGTTTGTGTGGGATCCATGGGAAACTCATTTTCAAAATGAATTTCAGTCTGTTGTAGAATTGCTACTACATGTAGCAATCAAAGTTCTTAGTCTCTTGTTTTCAAAACTGTCTTTTTAAAGCCAAAAATAACTTGACATTAGAGAAGTAACTACTGACTGCTAAGATGCTTTGGTATATTCTATCTTGCATTATGGGTGATAGTTCAATTAATGTAACTTTAAAGACTTACTTTTCCTCTGAAAGACTGAAAATTCTTCAGCAAGGATTCTACAAGGACTTTGATCTCTTGAAGTTGTTGAACAGGACAGGTGCTTACTTATCAAGTGCACAGAGAATTTGGAGGTGATGAATAATTAAATTCCAAAGCTAAGTACATAAACACTTTCAGATTTCAGAACCACTGATTTTCTGAAGTAATTAAAGCAATGGATTTAGCAGACTTTTATTCTTTTTTAGGGCCATTACAAACATGTTTTCCATACATGAAACACTTCATTTTCAGATTTGGCCTTTTGGCCAAACATTTTGGCATATTAATTTAAATCTTTCTGTTAAAAAAATTACATATGTAATGTATTTTAAAGAGAAAGTACTCTTTTTGCCAGTGGAGGCAAGCTTATATTGAATTGTAGGCTAATTCCAAATAATGGAGTTAATGAGTTAATGTATTTCTTTTTGTGATCACTTTAGAGCTCTTTGTGTTTGTCCGGTCCAAGCTCCATAACTTACGACTTTACCAGCATCACCCAGAGAGATGTTGCATCCTCACAGCCTGCAATGCTCAGAGCAGCTTCTCAAGAAGGCTCCCTGGAGAACCAGGAGCAGCAAGCTGAGCACCTGAGGACAGAAATCAATGCTAGCAAGGCCAATTACAGAAGCAAGAATGGAGTATGGCACTTTTTAAAGCTATTATTTAGTCTTAACACTTCTCTGTTGTTTGTGCAATAAAAGTAGCAAAGATAAGTGATACATGGTTTGAGGAAAATAAGCCAGATGTTAGCATTCATATAATTCAACAGTTATTTCTGTTATTTACTAATATGGAAGGGGGGAAAGTTGTGACTGTAATTTTAATACATCTGTCTCTACATGTAATGGGGAGGTTCCTTATGGAGGTTAATGATATTGATGGCACTTTTTTTCATTGTCTGTTAATGGCTCTCTTCAAGGAGGACAGCACCCTTAATCAGTCTGTGCTTCCCAAGACTACTTTAACTATTACCCAGTCTCATCTGATGACTGCTCTTCAGGGTATGAGACCATCCATTAGTCAGGACGACTGGAAACATTTTACTGAACTGTAAGTATTTTTTTTTTTTTGTAATTTTAAATTCAGTGGAGATGTGGTCTTTCCTCATTCCTTATACATCAGAATCGCCATAGTTTTAAATAAATGTGGGGACTGGCAGCGGATAGCTGATAGCTTTTGACAGCAGTTTTTAAAGAAATATTGTTACATAGTGGAAAAGGGAAACTATTTTACCAATGATTTGTCTTATTAAAGTAGGACCTAGAAATAACAGACCATAAACCCCAGGTATTGTGTTAAGAGCTATAACAGTACAAAGAGACTCTTTTAACTTCTAGGTCCTTCCTGCTTTCACTTAGTAGTAGCTTCTTGTATTTTCAAATTGCTGGAGTTTGGCCCTCTGTAGTGGTCTTAGTGGTCATTGTAGCAGCTGTGTTTGGGAAAGAGAATAATCTGTAGAAGTATAAACATATTGAAAAGGAGATTTTGTCTCCTTGGATTTGGAGATCAAAAATCTGGGAAGAAAATAAAGGAAGCAGGGCAGAGAGCTCTCTGAGTTAGGGTTGTAGGTGATTAACTCCTCCGGGTCCCCAGGTCTGAGGAGACAGGCACTCTTCATTTCCATAAACATTTGCTTATACATCTGGAGTTCTGTGGTGCATTAAAATGCATTTGAAGAGGCAAACACAAAAAACATATTTCACAAGAATTTGCTAATGTCTTCTTTTTGTTTCCAGGTATGATAATTTTCATAATCCCAAGACGAGGAAAGTACAGATTGGCGCAACGTTCAGACCAGGACAAAAAATGACTCTAGCTTAGTAACCTGTATTTGCTTGTAATTGCTTAACTGTAACTGGAAATGACAGATGTGATTACATTAGATTATTTATATTCATATGGATTTATTAATGCAGCAGTTGAAGATAAGTTTCTTTTAAACTTAATGCTGTAAAATTGTCACATTTTATTTTGAAGGAAATTGTCCTCCTTTAGATTGATATTAAATTTTTTGAGAGAACATTGATTATGTTCTGCCCAGTTATTTATCATATAAACTTCTAAATTTTAACTTCCACAATGCTTGGAAGCTTTCTAATGTTGCATCCTGAAATTATTCACAACTATTGTCTTCCATGGAGATTGTGAAAAAGTTGTGTTCCTTAACTGATACAGAGATAACCAGGTCTTAACACAAGGAGGGGAAGGAAGGAGGAGGCAGGAAAGAAAATAGAGATGTTTCCCATGAGTCTGTTGGACCCTTTCAAAGCATTTCACTTCTCCCTCAAAATAGTTGTCATGTCTAAGCCAAGGAAATACTATATTATCATCAGTTCAAGTACTTGCATTTGAAACTTCAGCCCAGTTAATTTCACTGATTAGTTCCTACAGTTTCTCAGGTTCCAGTAGGAATTTTCCCTTACTCTTTCACCTACTGACTTAAAGATTTTTCAGTTTAGGGCTCTTTCCTACATCCAGAGCTTCTATAAAAAGGTGGTCTTCTAGTTCTCTACTTGTCAAAATTGTTTAAAGAACACTGTGGTTTATTACATCTTCTTTGCTTAGTAAAGAAATCTTCAGATATTATAAAAACATCCAGATTAGTCAAAATTAGCAGCAGCATCTGTTTTTCAATTTAGATCTAGATAATGATTGTACAAAATTCATTAGAAATGGGAATCATTTAACCTTCCTAGTACTGATAACCCCATAATGCACTGACTCTGAAAGGACCAGTTTCAGGCTAATTGTGATGGCAACAAAGGCAATTCCATAGATTATTGTATTATCCTCACTGTAGGAGTAATTTAATTTGAATACTGTGCTTCAGTGCCAAGTATTATATTGCAGAGTTAAAAAGGAAGGTTTTCTATATGCCAAGGTCTTATCAGTGCTCAATCAAAATTATGTACTACACTATCATGGAAAATGTTCTTAAAATCCAGGAAGCCTAGGTTCCAAATCTCTGTTTTACCTCCTTCCTCCATGCAAGGAATTTCACCATTGAATGAGTTCAGTGTTAATTCAGACATTCCCCTGCATGCATTACCTGGGTGATGCTGAGGACAGGTTCATGTGATCCAAGAAGGAGGTCACTGAATAACTGCCTGCTGTCAGGTGATCTTTGGTTACATTCTGACTTAGATTGACATCTGACCTTGGAAGGTAGTAGGGAATGTAAACGAAGCCTAGCTAAGATCTGTTATAAGTCTGATGTACAAGGAGCATTAAGCCTGTAGCTCAGAGGAGGATAATCCTTTCTATTCAAGTGTTGTGCAATGAGGATCATCTGGCCTGTGGAGACTCTTGCACGAGGCCTGGGAGGGAGAGGCCTTCCAAGAGAAAAAGGACTGATGACATTTGTTTGACATTCTGTATGCAGTAGGATTTAGCTATGGTGGCTCATGATGATAACACAGGCAGACAAGCAATATGTGCCATGTTTGCAGCTGTTTTCTACTCTCCCTCCATCAAATCAAGAACTAAACAAGCTCTGTGAAGCAGCAACCTAGAGATGAACAAATCCTGTGCCTCCCCACTAGTTCTCTTGTCACTCCTACCTCTCTTAAGGGATAATGATGTCTGTTTTTCTGGGTATACATTACAGCCCTTATAAAGGTTTGATAACCTGGGGTAGCTTTTTTCTTTCACTTCTGTAGTTACCAACATTGTCAGCTGTCACTGATCTGTCCTCCACTGACTCTCAGTCTTTCCACATAGTTGAGGGACTTCTGAAGCAACAAGTGTTAAACACAGATGATGTAAACAGTAACTCTGAATCCAGTGTGCCAGGGGTTCTTTAAATTTGTTAATAGAAATTTGGTTTTCACTACTATTCAATAATTTTTCTAAAAATTGATTTTATGTTTAATGCTATCTACTTTCAGCTGGGTAGCTGGTATTTTTTTCAATCAATGCTTTGGAAAAATGTACCTGTCTTAAAAGTGGTCTGCCATTCTGGACTGAGTATTGACTGGAAAGAGTTTTTGTGGATAAACAAAGACAGTAGGTCAATTCTGTTAAATCCTGGTTTAATTGGTGCAATTAACTCTACTGAGAGGCTTATATGTCTAAATGTTGAGGGAATCTAGTAATTCCTAATGATGAAAATCTTACAGACTTGCTTTTCCAAGAATTGGGGACACCGGGACACGTTAAATCCCATCCAATGTGTTGGGTCCTTTTAATGATATTCTGCCATAAAATCACATTTATTCTTTTGGAGACAGTATTTCTGGTGTATAGTAAAAATTTCACAAGGTTGGTGATCATCTAATTTCTTAAGGAATCAAACTTTGCTCCATTCTCAAAGAGAAAAATTGAAAAGATCTCTTAACCCATTTGAAATTGACTTAAAAGATAAGCAACATCTGTGGAGGCTTGAATTACTTAGCCTTATGTTTCATAGAATATGTCACCAAGCCTTATGTTTCATAGAATATGTCACCAGCTAGAACTCTGCTTGATAATATTTTAAGCATGATAGTTAACAACCTAGTTAAAACATTAATTTTATCATTTATATTAGGTTTGAAATGTACTTCAGCTTTTAGTTCACCAAACAAGTCTATATTTTCTGTGGAACAATGTATCTAGTGTCATACAGGGAGTTTCTCCATCCCTCTCTTGTGGGATTAAAGAAATATAGTCAATTTCTCCATCTTAAAAGCAGACATATTTTAAAATACAATTTTGAAACAAAAGCATTATATAAACTTGATTTTTTTCTCAGGCTATTTTACTAAATTAACTGGGGGGATGTGTGTATGCATATATATATAAATGTTATTAAAATATATAATTGACTTTTTTATCTAATATAATTTATCATTTGACTTCCTGCCTAATTTATTAAACAACTCTTAGTTATTGTGCAAACAGCAAAATCCATGCATGCTGTATTGTTGCATGAGGATTTGACTCCTTATTTATTATTTAATAGCTCCTAAGCTGATGCAGTAGGGTGGGAGTGAAGCCTACTTTCCGAGAAGTTAAGATAACAATCATAAATCTATAAGCCATGGAGGAGCTTTGAAGAGTCCAGAATCTGAACAGTTCCTTGCATGAGTTCAGCAGATATTTGCAGAATTAATCCTGTGGAACGAAGTTGGGAGACTGGACTACAATTCATCAATGTCAGTTGACAGGTAAGGATTCACTTCTCTCTCACAGGCATAGTTTGGAAATAACCAATTTATAGCCACCAGTTGAGAAATTTGGTTTTAAGGTTCAATTGCTTAAGTTTTCCCTTTCTAAAATAGCCCAAATGGTAACAATCTGTCTTAGGTACAGTGAAATGGAAATCTGTTGGCTAAGGTTTAGCCTGCTGTTGCAGTGATGCAGCAAAGAGGTCTAAGATTAAATACTTTCAGATGCTCAGACAGTAGTAGATATGCTAAATCAGTTTGCTGGTGTTCAGGTTACAAGTGTAAGTCAGATTAACAGAAAAGACATGGGAAAAATCAATCCTCTCTATCTTCTAACAGTGGGCAGGGCTTTTTTAAGACTTCCATGTATGGGGCCTTCCTGTAATGTCCTACAGCAGTGGAATCAGGTCAGTTGCTATTAGCTAACCAGGGCAGATTTTGCATCTCTCAGCAGTGCTGTCCCACACCAGCCTCCAAAAGTCTTTAATAGCTTGAATTAGTTGAAATTATTTACTGGAGACTGATATTTCAGGGACAAAGTCAGTCTTGGACTTCTGGGTGCAAAAAGATGACCTCTTTCTTCACTGTTTACATAAAACCAGCTCTTAGGATTTTGCAGGAATTATTACTACCCTATGTAGACACAGCTATAGAACAGTATAGAGCTTGTGGAGACCCACTGTAGATACTGACACTGGATTTTGGTACATCAAAAATTACTAAGGTCATGCAGGTGTTGGGAACTTTCCCTTATTTCCAGAAATCAGCAGCTTTGTAGAATAAAAAGCAAAGAATAAAACCCAAAATATTTGGAACCACCCACAAAATGCTGTCATGTTAAAATGCCAAGTTATGTAATTCCAGCATTAGCACTGGGAGGATTAAAACCATGCACACGGTTTTATGCCTGTTTTCTGTTGGAAAGGTAACTGGGTCCTTCAGATGAACTAATTACTGATTCAGTGCTAATCTCCACTTCCTTAATTATTGCCAAGTTTCAGGAAATAGTAAAAAATAAGATTATTTCTTAATAATATGTATTACTTTAATATAATGCTTGTATATTGCCAAAGCACTGCTGGCAAAGTACTGCAATTTTATAACTAGAGCATCGTGACCTTGTTTAGATACTTAAAGGCTACAACAGGAGCTATTTGATGGTTTACTATTTTAGTGTTTGCTAAGAACTAAGTCTTATCCCATTTTCTAATGGCCATTTTTCCAGTAGTTAAAAACCTGCTTATTTTCTAAATGCCTAAAAGATCAAAATGTCCTTCATTAAGGACAGGTTTAAAACACGGATATAGGAAAAACCCCACTTGAAGTCAGCATACCGAAACTTGTTTTTTGTATGGATCCTGGGGAGAAAAAGTTCTTGGCTTCTCTACATTGACCCCAGTCCTTCTTCCCATGTTTAAGTGATTGGATCTCTTTGTCCTTCCCCAACAGCTGTCCAGCACAGCAGGTCCTGCTGACTGAGCCATGTCTTGGTGAGGACAGTGGGTCTAAAGCTGAACTCCTGCAGTGGGGAGCAGGCAGAGTGCTGGGGTGGCATAAGACACATGGGGTTGTGCTTCTCTGTCCAGAAGGGATGCAGGACCCCTATATCATGGAGGACAAGGAAGAGCTGATCTGTCCTAAGGGGCCATGGTTGGGAGCCACTGCAGAGCCTTCCTGGGGTGTTCCTCCTTCCCTGAGCAGCTGGAGCAGGCAGGCAGGCGAAGGGAGAAATGCTTATGAGAAATGTTAATTTCATTTCTTAGTGGATATCTTCTTCCAGCTCCCTGCTATGGTGATGTGAATTCCAGAAAAAGCTATAGGGTGGAGTACAGCCTCTTCACAGGCCCATCTTTGGTGGAATGGAATTTGAACCATTCACATATATTAACAGGGGACAATCAAAAAACCTGAAATTGCAACCCGAGGCCAGGGGAAGAGATGGGACCTGTGCAGGGGTTTTTGACACAGCCCATCATTTTCTCAGACTGCAGAGTGGCAGCAGGGGGGTGTCATAAGATGTGTAGGATTGCACTCATTCTGTGCAGGCACTGTTCTGCACTGACATTTGTCAGCTCTTAGTCTGTCATACTACAAGAAAATTTGGTTTGCAAATGTTTCCCCTCAAGCACTGCAAGATGTATTTGCCACATAAGTTGTGTAACATTAGTTCCCTCTTTGAAACTTCAATCTTTTTATTCTTGCTGATATTCTGTAGGTGAGTGATGAAGAAAGTCACCCTTTCCAGTTAACAATTGAAAAATTCAAAGTCACATTACAGAAACTAAAAAGCAGGTATCAATAGCAGTGATCTCAGATTTTCATGCTTTCCATATTATTTTGCAAGCAGCATATGTTCTCAGCATTGAAGTAACTTGTACAGTTTCATCTCTGCAGATTTTTAGTCTTGTGACCCAGGTGGGTCCAACTATGGCAAGAGCTGATTTTATAATTTGGGCACTGTACGAAAATGTCGAGAAAATCTCTGACTGTATTTTATGAAGAACAGTTCTTTAGATCAATTTTCTTTGTAATGGAATTCAGGATGTAAACAAGATACTGTTCTGACCCTGAGAAGAGAGACTATGCTACTGTAACAACCTACTCAGATAATTAAAGAAGCATGTGTAATGTGATTTTGCAGAGGTTTCTTCTCAGTTACAACTAAGAAGAAAATGTCGACAAATAAAAAAATTTGAAATGTAATTTTTGCAGAGTTTAGGAAACTTAATTTGTTTAAAAACTTAGTATGATCAGTGATTCTATTCTGATTGGGACTGCATAATCAGAGACAATACTGCGTGTCCCCTCCATTTTTTTCCACATTCTTCTCTGTACTTTAAACTACTTCCCTGTAGAACTGTTTAGTTTTGTGAATGTTCACAAAATAGTGCTCACTAGTATTTAAGGCTAAAATGTTTTCTGATTTTCTTGTCTTGATATTCACAATCTGTATATAGTGCTCACAGCTGTTTGTGAAAGATCCAATAGTGGCAGCACAGGAAGAACAGTAGAACATTTTATCAAAGATGTGGTGATGATGGATGGTAGTGATGTTTTAAAACATGAAGCAAGATAGACTTCTTGTGTCCTCTTCCGAGATAGAAAACAAGTTTTAACAACAGGTGAGAGCATGCTGTTACAAGGAAGGTCACTTACAAAGCTCAGTTACAAGGTGACAAAAAACTGGGCATTTTGGATACAGACAAATGTGTGCATAATATTCTTTTTCTTAGCTATATTGAAGTTGTTATAATTATTAATTGCTTGATCAGTGTGGTTCCTGAGTTTAGACACTGTCTGTGCCTTTGTCAGACTATGGGAGCCTGAACATTCAGACCCTTCTCATTTGATCCTAGCAGAGGGAAGCAGCTTGAATCCCTGCCGTCCCTCTGGCTGTCAGGGTGGATCACCAAATTAACTCTTTAGTGATCTCCATGTGTTTTTCAGCTTTCTAGAGCTGAAAATGTTTTCATTAATAATATTACAGACTGATTCTTTGGGTACATGTAATACCATAAATAGGTGGAGGAACTAGGTTAAAAAAGCAATTGAGAAACTGCCATCCCATAGCAGCTGATTCTGTGAAAAATAAATAATGCCTCAGTCCATAATCCCCATTCTCTGCTCAGGAAACATCAGAGGTCACAAACTCTAAACATGCTCTTGAGCAAGGTGTGCTGTGGAACAGCTCTTTGTGGTGTCATAGGTGTTTAATGTTAACTTTTTTCAGGTGTTTTCTTCCTGTAGCTAGGATCAAAGGCAATGCACTGAAAGTTGACTGCTTGAGAAGATCTTGTTCACAGTATTAACACGCAAAGACATTGCATATGGCAGGGAAAGCAAATATCAGGGCCTCCTCAAAAGTGAACTTTTATTTCCTGGAGTTCCTTGGGAGTTGTCTTTGCAAATAATGTTATTTGTGAGAATCTTGGGTGGAGTGAGAATTTGAAGTGGGCGAAGTTTTCCAAACATTGAAAATGTGGAAACAAAACACGATTATTTAATTTCAAGTTTATCCCAAGCATGAAGTAATGTGGCAGCTCGTCATGTTGCTATGTTTAAAGTCTTCAAAGCTTGCACTATATTTGTGCCTATTACAATGAATTATGGACTGTATATTTTAATCAGAATACTGAAAATACCAAATCAGGTGATATTTAAATTTTGCTGAACTTTTGTAACTGGCAAAATGTTTTTCTATATTCATGAGCTGTGTCTAAACATACGTTTCTCAAACTGATACACCTTTCTGCATATACATGCTGAGTGCTGAGGAAGCATTTATTTTTGGCTTCTGGGCTCCCTTTCAGATTATTTCTGTGTGCCTGTGTTCATTGGATAGCATTTTCTATTTAAAATAGCATTAACTATATAAAAACACTTTGAGGTCTGTAATGTATACTCAACTGACAGCATTGCATGGGGACTTATTTTGCTTTTTTTTTTTTTGCTTGTTTCCTTTTTTATATTTGCAGAATTAATTCCCTGCTTCCTCCACTATTTAGGTTTGGTGAGAGAAAACTAGAACTGCAAAATTAACAGAATCCTGCTATAGGGGATAAATAGGATTGTCTTGCTGTGGATCCCTGTACTTTCAATTAATACTTTTATCCAGTATTTATCCAGACACATCAGTAAGTTTCCCTCCCTCACCAAGTCATCTTTATTGCATGTTAAACACCCTCTCCCTGTATTTCAAATGACTCTTTGCCTGTGCCCCAGCACTGCATATGTGTAACACCAGTGCTGTGCAGAGACACCCGTGGTGTTCAACGTATTCATCTGACCTTGACAGGGACTGAACAGTGAAAAACAACAGCAACCAACAGAACAACCAACAGCAAAAACCCCTTTTGAGTAAGCTTTTCAGGCCTGTGAAAAACAAAGATTGGTAAGAAGACCTTCACAAAACTCAACTGTACTTGGCAGATGAAATGTCTTGTTAAAGGAAAGAAAAACAAAATGTGATGGGATCTAGTGCTCTTTACTCCTTAGTGATGATCCCCCAATGAACACCAGCCTGTTAAGAGGAATTTGAGTGTTAGAAATTATTAGAGAAGAAACAGACTTCAGAAAGCATTCTTTCTAAAAACCCCTTGCCGTTCCTGCATGTGTGCTGTTAAATGTTATGTGCTGTTTACACCCCACTGCATTGAAAAGGATAGAGCAGAACTGAGGACGTCAGAAATACACAGCCTATCATACATGCCACTCCTTTACGGCAGGAATGTGAGTGGGTAAAACCAAATTGACAGGAGATTTTTTAAAACAGATTTCCCCCCAGATCTTGCACTAATTTTTCCAGTAATTTTCGAGAAGAGACATTTTTACTTTTTTCTACCTTTGACCTTTATATCAAAAATATTGCTGGTCACTAAAAGTTGAAGTGGACACTTCTTTCCTGGTGGTCTCAACTTAATCAGGAGCTGCTGGGTTAAGCTTGACTAGAAAACCCCCAAGGAAATACATTGCAATATTGTCCCTGGCACTGTCAGTATTTGTTCCTTTGTATAGCCTTATATGGATATGTTAACTTTCAACATATCATTTCCACTTATCTCATCAAGGGAGCAATTAAGCCATAGTCAGGCTCTGCAAACTCTGCAGGCATGGAGTGGTTGCTTTTGGTTTTGTTTTGGCCAACAATAAATGCCAAAGCTACTTCCATTTCCTCCACAGTTTGCAATCAGCTTCTCATAAAGAGACAATTCTTTTACCTTGTCTAGCAGTTACAACACAGTTTAGAAAAAGATCCATAAGAATGCCCCAAGAAACTCCTTAAGGAGAGGTAACTGGAAAATTCTGTATGTGGATTCCCAGAATTTTGGAAATGGATACTTGAGAAGGACCAACAGATTAAAAAGAGATTATTCTTTGATCTTCTTAATGATTCTTAATGATCTACTGAAATCTAGACTTGGGAGAGGTTTCCAAATTCTGCTTCCATAATTCAGATTCACTACCACAAGCAGCCTTACAGTGTAATTTTATACAAAAGTAACCTAATTGGAAAGAAAGGAAACATTGATTGTGTAAAATTCTGCATACATTGAAAAGGATTATCAAGGGTTTGACGATCTGAGACAAAAATAAACATTCCTACTGAAGTCCCCTAGGGGAAGATTTGTGTTAAGGAATATCATATGTGTGTTTTGAACCTGGAACAGTTGACAGAGCCAGTTTACAACAGGGAACTTTATAGTGACAAAGGCAGAGAAGTGTGATGTCTTCAGCAAAGAAGTGTCCGTGGATGCTGATGGAGTGAGGAAGACAGGTGGGGCTATTGAAAGCAACTTCACCTCGAGACAGCTTCATGAGAAAAGAGAACACTGCTGCTCTGTTCTCCTAAATGAAGGAGTTCAAAACATGTTGCAGGAGCCCAAACTGCCATATGTAAGCAGGTGCCTGGGTTAACTATTCTGAGTATAAATGCCCTGCACAGGATAATCTTGATATTTTCATATTAAAAGGATCTTTCTATCAAAAGTAGGTGCCAGTAATACTTCTGTTTGATTAAATAGACATTGAAGCACTTAAGCATTTCATAAAGATGCACAAACCACCTGGAGATATTGTTCATGAAGTTGTTCTTGTGATTGAAGCTACTAAACTAGAAAACAAAAATAATCTCACTGCAGCTGTAAATTAAATTCAAGAAAAATAAATCACCAACTAGAACAGCTGAGTAAAAAAAAAATAATGTAGTCTTCCCGGAGGTAAGCGTGACTGTGTGGGTGAGAGAGAAACAATTGCCAAATACAAAATTCTGTTGTCAGTCATCACAAGATTCTGTAGTGGGGAGCACACAAAAAAAACCTATTAACAACTATTAACTATTGTAAAAGTACCTCTGCTTGGGCATATAATGCTCATCTTCCATAATTTTGGAGTGATGCAGTCTCCTAACAGATGTACCAGTTCTATCTATGTGAAAACAGAATAAAATTATAATTTGATTTTTTAACTCAGTGACTGTAAAAACCAGTTGAAACTTCAATACAGCACCTATTAATATTTTTGTTCTCAGTTCTGTAAGACTATTTAGGGCCTTTATTAATCACAATACAGCACCAACCACAATAAAAGTACTCTTTGCTTCCTGTATAATATTAAGGTTGAAGGCTGCATTATGTGAAAGCAAAGTTCTTGGATTGGCTTGGATACCAAGCTTAGAGGCCTACTCCAGCCTCTGCCAGGATGACTGGGATGACTGTCATGTAGCACAGTACAGCAAGAGAGGAATCCAAGCCTCATTTTAGGAGCCCAAAGAGCCACACACTTATTTATCCCACTGTGCTTGCATCACTTTTTTTCCAGAAAGTATTCGACTCCCAACAAAGCCATTGCCCAAATGGAAACCCTTCTCCAGTACATATTGTTTTTGTATGGCAAAGTTCACGTGAAAGTTAAGGGCTACTCCTCCTCCAGATTTCCTGCAATGTGTGCCTTGGAGCACAGGCTACATGTCTGTGTGGTACTCAGTATTTTATATATACTCTGTGGCTTTTAGCTCTTGGTTACAAGTTCCATCTTCAGAACTAAAATGCCTTGATGAAAATTAGTGTTGGTTGGTCATAAAACTCTGGAGCTCAATAAAAAGCCACAAATTCAGCAGCAGTGTGCCCACCACAGTCCAGTGATGCAAATATGAAACCTACCTACATTTTGGCATGGTGGGATTACCAAGATAGAAGAAAGAAATGGGTGAGCTCAATTCCCTCAGCTGCAGGGCATCAAAGCCTGTCCCCACAGGATCCACTGATATCCCTTCTACTGTTGAGTCCATTTTGCATGTCTTCCTTTTGTCTTCCATTTTCCTAATATGAGAGAGATGAGGAATTTTCAGACATATTGCTCCTGGAGGTCCCACTGTTCAGATATGTCCATCCATAAGAAGCTGCCTGGAGAGTCAGTAATTTTCCCTGTGTTACTGGGTGATGTTCTGAACACAAGAAAAACAGGACAGTGCAAGCATTCAAATACCTGAATGAAGCTGTACCACTTCAGTAACAGTCATTGCCTACAGATTCACACTCTTTTGAGACCTTACAATCAGAATTTTTGCCCATTTGAATAATTTTTTAACATTTACCAGTATAATAAAAACTAAAAAAAAATACTTAATGTTTACTAAAGGTAGTTTTTCTATAGCTCTCTGAAAAGATATTTTTGTCTGTTTAGACTTTAGACTGTAGTTGGAAGTATAACAGTCCAATTACCAGCTGCACTGAATTTCAGAAAAGTATTCTGATGAAAAATGTATTTTCCCTTTTATATTACAATTTATTGATAAATAAGGCAAATGGCAAAAAGTACTTTTCATTTAGTGTACCTTGTAAAAAAAACCAAAGCCCCTCTTTGCAGATAACATTTCAGTCTTGAGAAATTGAGGTAGATCACTCCTCCCAGAAAACTGTTAACTGCATCAGTGACCATTTTAGTATTTAGGTGAAGCTAGTCTTAAATTATTTAACAAGGAAATAAGACCAGGAGTTTACAGTTAACTAAAATAAACAGTTATGTAAAATGCTGGATGATTATATCTTTTAAACTCCTCTTTTGGGAAAAAAAAAAAAAAGCAAGAATGAACACTACAGGCAACTTTCAGAAGTCAAAGACAACATGAAACTTGCAGTTTTGTCCCAAGATGAGCAATTGTGTCTGAAGAAGAGAGCAGTGAAATGATGCATCAACTGGAATGAAAACTTCCACTTCAAAGATCTGATATATCTAAAATAAATAAATATCATAATCTGTTAAGTAAACCGGCACATTTTATAATTTTTAAAACTTCTTGTATAGGGTTTACAAACTGGAGGATACACCCAAAATAACTAGTCCAAAGTATTTCTTAAAAAAAAATTATAAATTATTTGCTACAGTTTCTTTAATGGAGATTGCAGGAGTAGGTCCCACATGAGTCCATATATAGCCCTTCTCTGGCCTTGTAGGAACAGTAGGGAAGGGAGATGATCGAGATTTGAAATATTCCGAAGGTGCATGACAAACAAATTCTAAATATTCCATTTTCCTTGGGAGATCTTCTTCTGGTCCTAGGGAAGGAAAAAAAAAATCTTCAAAGACAAAACTTTAAAAGGCATTGAATTAAGTATATTGAATAAAAATGTGCCACAACAGCCAACATTCCCTTACAGAATTTGTCTTTGCAATCCATGACTTTCCTAGGAGGGTAGCCTCCTGTAGTCAAGAATTTTGCTGGGCTGATCTACCCCTCCATCTCATTTGAGGCATTCTGGTATTTGAGTGAAGTACTGTAGTTAATATATTTAAAATACATTCTATTTGTGTTCTGCACATTAGAAGGACTTTTATGAATTACTAATTTTATCATCAGTAGCAGAACAATCTCTATGCCAGTGCTTACATGCTGTGTATCTTGAATACCTGGGATAAAGATCAAGTAATTCAGGTCACTTTAAAAGAAACAACTTGGACTGGTATATCAGAATCAAAGTTACTATGGTTTAAACCTATCTACAGAGCAGTAATTTTAAAGCTGTACAACTGTAACTGTCCCCACAAACACTCAGATAATCACAGTACAAGATAATCACACACTACAATAGTGGTAATCATATTATATACACAAGCTAATTAAATAGTGCTATTACAGTAAATGAGATGTTTACAAGATTAGAGTTTAAAATGTGGAACTTGCATAAAATACCTCGAGAAGCTAAAATATTAATTTAAAAAATACAACTCTGTATTAGCATAGGCACGTCCAAGTAGTTGTATGAAGTGAAGGCTCAGAGATTACCTATGATGTAGGATGCTGGGTCAAAACAGTCTTTGGGGCTGGCTTGTGTAGGAATGAGCCAGGTTAGTGCAGCACTCTTTTCACAGTATTGGTCCTGAATAAACCCACGGATCTGAGCATAGTATGTTCTTCCATCCTGCTCATCAACCACGGAAACAACATCTCCAATTTGGTAGTATACACCCTAGAAGACATGGAAATGACACTGAAATCAAACAACCTGATTTTGTCAGCTTCACTTCACATTCTGCTTCATCTCTTAAGTATCAGTACCCTAAATTATCCTAAATTATGCCAGTCTTAAAAGGCAGCTTCAATTCAGCCACATGCAAAAGAATGGTGGCATAAGAAACAAACGTGTTTGTTTGTTTTTAAAACAGATAAAAAGAACACAAAAAACCCCAAACAATCCTATGCACAACAACACTGCAAAGTATCAAAACAGCAACATTTTGCATAAGGAGGTTAGGCAGATGTTTTGACATAATTCTTTGGAATTTCTGATAAAAACAAACACACAAGATAGTAATTATTTTCTGAACTGGTCAACAGCAAACAAGAGATTCATCTGGAATGCCAGGCATGAAACATCAGGTTCCTGGAGGGTTTTATGCAACCTCAGGTCAACACTGGCTATGCAGTCTGCCACTGACTCTCCTGACTTTTTTTTTTTTTTTTTTTTCAGGGAAAGGGGGAAAAACATTCTATTTGCTTGTACTGCTGGGAAGCAAAAGCAAATTTCAGAACTTTAGAACACCAACATCTTGGCAGGCTGGTAAAGCTGCTATCAAGCATGAATGTGAGATGGCTCCCTCATGCTTCACTGCAAGTGCCAACAGATCTTGGTCCCTGTGAGTTTGAGACTGCTTGCATCAGCTCCAAATGGGAGCCAGCTGAGATGTTGGGGAACTGCAACCAATTCCCTCCACGGGAAATATGTTCTGCATCTCAGGTAGGAAACCTCACACAAATCTAAATTATCATCTCCAGTCAACTGGCCTCTGCACAGTGTAAATTAAGTTTAAAAATGCTGACAGTAATAAGTGCAAAAAAAAAACCAAAAAAAAAAAAAAGAAGAGATGCATTTTTTCTTGGAAGACAAAAATATGGGAAAATGACAACTATTTAAACTATTGAGGTAAACTACCTTGCAAGACTTAACAGCAATAACTATGGCAAACCAATATCCTCCATTACAGTTTGGCAAGGAAGAACAGTTTCTGTGACTATATCCCTAGTGCTTTCACTCTCCGTGATAATTCTTGAAATTGGAAACAGAAACAGGATAATCATTTTTGCAAATAGATTTGCATAAATCATACCTTATAAAAGATTGACTCTGCTGTAATTATAGTGGATACGGACTCAGGAGCCTTGATGGGCTAAGAAAAGAACACAGAAATAGAAAATCAAGAGCATTAAAACAAAACAACCGTAAAGTTCCAGCAACTGTGCTTCCTTTTAGACAACAAACAGACGCATTGTCTTCTAAGAAAACTAGCAAACACTATTACTTGAAAGCTTAAAGCAACAGCTGAGTTTTCATGTCCAGGACTCCATGTGAAGAAGCGAGTGCTGAACTCCCATGACCGGTTTCTCTTCCCACGCCTCCCGCGGGCTCCGTGCCCGGTACAGCTCCCGGCACAGCTCCCGGTACAGCTCCCACCTCAGCCCGGTACAGCTCCCGGCACAGCTCCCGGTACAGCTCCCGGTACAGCTCCCGGTACAGCTCCCGGTACAGCTCCCACCACAGCTCCCGGCACAGCTCCCGGCCCACCCCCTCCACCATGCACCGTCTTACGTTTTTTAGCTTGAAGATGTGCCTCCTGCCCTTGCCCTTTGTGGAAACCTTCTTCTCCGCGGCGGGCGCAGATTTGTACTTGGTGTTCCTGAGCCGCGCGGAGCGGCGGTGGATCTCCTGCTTGCTCTGTGGGGAACAGCGGGATGGATGCGAGGGAGACGGCCCGAGCACCCCGGCCCCGGCTCCGCCCGGCCCCGCCCGGCCCCGGCGGCTCCACCGCCCTCACCCTCGGCCTCCTCACCTGCTTCCCTCCGCCGCCTCCTCCTCCTCCTCCGCCGCCGCCGCCGTTGCTGTGCTGGGCGGCGGCCGAGGTGGTGGCGAAGGCGGCGGGGGGCGGCGGCGCCGAGCGGGCCGTGCAGTTGTTGCACAGGATCTCGCCTTGCCCGCCCTTCTTCCACATGGAAGAGGACGTGCTGCGGCACACGCTGCAGGTGGGCTTCAGCCCCAGCGGCATCCTGAGCCGGCGCGGGGCCCGCGGGCCCGACAGCGAGCGGCGGGAGAGCGGAGCCCGCAGCGGCCCCGGCGCCGGCCCCTTCCCGGCGGCGGCGGATGTGGAGCGGCGGGGCCGGGCCTGCCCTCTGCTGGCGGCGGCCCCGGATCGGGACGGACGGGCCCCGGCTCCCTCGGGGGCTGCTCTCCCCTCGGCCGGAGCGCTGTCCCGATGTCCCGGTGAGGGGGAAGCCCGATGGGCGCAGCTGGGGCTGCCCAGCCTGGAGAAGGGCGTGTGGAGACCGCGCAGCCCCTTCCAGTGTCTGAAAGAATCCTACGGGGAAGCCAGAGAGGGACTCTGTCAGTGACAGGACAGGGGGCAATGGGTGCAAATGAAAGATTTAGCGTTTAGATATTAGGAAGAAATTCTCTACTGTGAATATGGTGATACTGAAATAGGTTGCCCAGGGAGGCCGTGGATGCCCCAACCCTGGCAGTGTAAGGCTGGGTGAGGCCTTGAGCAACCTGGTCTAGTGGGAAGTGTCCCTGCTCGTGGCAGGGGGGGTTGGGACTAGATGATATTGAAGGTAGCTTCCAACCCTTAACATTCTGTGGTTCTGTGCAGCAGAAGCCATCTCTGGTTGTGTTCCTGTTTGCAGGGGATGCCAGGTGCTGTCATTCAAGGATTTATAGCTGTCACTCTTCTGGCTCAACAGAAAATCAGGGGACAGGAGATGGACTGCAATGATTGTCCTGATTAGGGAGAAAGTGTTGATGGATCTTAATCTCAACATAGGCCAATTTTAGCCTTCATTTAGATTAAATACTTGGAAAAAATCCTCTGCTTTGAAGGTGGTGAGGCACTGGAACAGGCTGCTGAGAGAAGTTTTGGATGTCCCATCCCTGGAAGTGTTCAAGGTCAGGTTGGGTGGGGCTCTGAACAACCTGGTCTAATGGAAGGTGACCATGGTTAGATCAGAATTAGATGATTTTCAAGGTCCCCTTCAAACACAAACCACTCTATGATTCTGTGTCCCTCTTGCATGGAACCTCAGTCATATATCAAGTAGTTTAAAAGGCCAGGGAATGAGCACTTTGAAGCTTTGAGAGCCAAATGTAGGAACCATGGATCTAACAGTGATTCCTCACCTCTGCCACTCACATGGCCCCAGGCCATCCCGTGTAGATGTTTTTGTAACCAGATATGAAAGAAATTCCCAGTCATGTATGAGGATTTGCAGTCTCTTAGTTCCCATATTCAGTTTCCATCCTTAGGGTTTATTTAAAGCTTCTTTGGTGCAAATGAAATTGACTTTTGTCCTCAGTGGACACAAATAACTATAATTTGCAGAGACCTATTAACAGATGCTGATTAAAATTATTTAAATCCTGATTTACCCTCATCTCTTTTCAAGCTGTTTTTACTTATCAGGTGCATTTTTCTTATTTTCTGTTTCTTTAATCATCTCTCTGTAGTTGTATTTTGCAGATCAGCTATCTCTCAGACTGCTTAAGCTCTTCCCTCCACTTATTTTTGCAACTTCTGCCTGCTTTTGTTCCCAGCCATCCACCTCAGCAGTCCTCCACTGCTGGGCCCCTCTCACTGCCATCACCTTGGCATAGCTTCACTAGTCTGCATGGAAACAACCTAGAGATGAGTGACAATGTCCATTTTTGTCCAGATAAGTATTGAATACTTTGTGAAGGTTTTTGTTTTGTGAATATTTATAAGATCTATTGTTAATGGATAGTAAATAAAAAAATGCAAGTTTTTTTCAACTCCAGTTCTACCTCTTCCTGACTCCTGGCATCTTTCAGAAAGATCCCTTGGTCTTTCTGAAGCCAGGTGCAGGGTCTTTTCTGTCACAAATGTAGAATGTGTGTCGTTTGCATATATGTGTATACTCTTAATTAAATATGCTACTGTATATTGTTGATAACTTATCCACTGTGAGTATTCTTTCTGCTTTTAAATAACAACTTGAATAAAAAAACCCCAAATCAATAAAGCTCGAGCTTTAAGAAACCTAATTTGAGGTGATAGTTTAAGATAATTCAGAAATAGTTTTGACAGTAATTTTTATGTTGGCAAAAAGTTTTAGATCAGTATTGCTTGACAAGTGTGGTTCTGTCATTTCAATAGAACCACAGTAAAACAACACCTTGAGATTATGGTGTTCTTGGTATGCTTATTCTATTGGCCTTGTGTAAGACCAGAGAGAGACAGGGATTGCTGTCAGTGCTGTCTGATCACCCCTAACTCACCTGGAAGGTGACACAAAGAACAGTGGTTATGTTTAATCAGAAATTACTCCCAGCATGTCATTTATCTTAGGCAATAGCTGAAATGTTCTGAGAGTTGCTGAATAGCTGGTAGTTATGGGGAGAAGGAGGGCTGGGGCTCACAACTTTACTTAAACTATCCTTCTCTCCAGAGGATCCCAAGCCTTACAATGTTGATCCCAAATTTTGAGCATCCTCTTCAGTTTCCTGATGCTCCTGAACAGAACTAGCCTCTCTTTGGAGCTAGAGTGGGTTGGCTCAGTCTGAGGCCTGACTGGAAGTGCCTGATGCAGCTGAGGCATTTTGTGCTAAGCTCAGCTAACGTTGCAGAATAACTGTTTTTTTCCAATTAATGTGTATTTTCAGTTTATTTTGTTTTTACCACAATAATGCCCCTTGGAGTCATCAGAGCTCATCCCTGATCTGTGAAACTTCCAGTATAGACTCCACAAAGAAGTGGAGGAAATAAAATGTTGGCTCCACCTGTGGAATAGGACTGTGTTAGAGACACACTGGCTGTCAGTACAGAAATGTTTCTTCTTGGGAGCTCTCAGTGAGAGTGGTTTTTATTGGAAGTGATGCACATCCACACAGGCTGCTCATTTCCTGCTTCAGTAGTTAAATTGTTCTGCAGTGGATTTAATTGCATTGCTTCCTCCTAGCTTCTTACTGCTATCAGTCAGCTGGCTCACAGCTGAAGAACCCTCTGTTCTTCTATGTGTGTGTCACTGTTCCACTTCAGCTGCAGAGAATGCACACGGAGTGCTTCTCCAGAAATATTTGTGTTGAAATGCATGAAGTTGGGTATAAATCTGATGGACTGGTGCTCTCTGCATTTCCACATGGTATTGTTCTAAGGTTCTGGACTTAACAGCACTCTTGTGAGAAAAGCAGCCTGTATTCCCTTAATTCCCAGAGCCACAACTGATGCTATTCTTGAGATGTGTTGCACAGTTATTACTTGCATAAGTAGCATGCATCTGTCTTTGCAGCTTTTGGGTCTTAATTACTCATTCAAGCTTGTAGTAGAGCCATAAATTCACCCCAGATTTTGTGAGGTCTTTGAATTTTGGCCCTCATGAGGGACATGGGTTGGTAGAGCAATGGCATAAAATGACCACTAGTACTTGGTTCTTTCAAGGCATGTAAAGCTGTCTCTCAAGCCAGACAATTGCTTGTAAAGAAACTGGCTATCATTGTGTCCATGTTTTGGCTTCCATTCTCACCAGCCTCCCTGAGTATTACAGTGGGATGGATGCCTTCTGTGAGTGTGCTGAGGCACTATACAGGTTGCCCAGGGAAACTGGGAATGCTCCATCACTGGAAGTGTTCAAGACCAGGTTGGATGGAACTCTGAGCAGCTTTGTCTAGTGAGAAGTGTGCCTGTGCATGGAAGGGGGATTGGAACAACATGGTCTTTAAGGTCCCTTCCAATCCAAACCAGTCTGTGATTCCAAGATTATGGCATGCTTGGTGGAGGAAGTTGATAACATTACTGTAACAATAAACAAAATAGTTTAGAGCTGTTAATGTAACAGAGGCACTCTGGAATTTCTTGGTAACAAAGGAGAGTGGATATTAAGTGGCACTTAAGTAACAGTAATTAACAGAATCTTTCACAAAAATTACTCCCTCCTCTTTAGCACCACTATTTGCAGTGACAAGGCGTTACTCTACGTAGGACAAGTGCACAATATGACTGTAGCAATTAAGACAATTCTGTTTTAGATTTTTTTCAAAGCTTAATGATGGTACCTTATATTTACAAATCAAAACATTCAGCTTACTACATGGTGTCCAACTAATCTGGCACAGTACTGAACAGTACTAAAAATGTCTGTCAGCAGTCTCAAGGATCTACTGCAGTTAGTCTAAGATGTAATGAGACAGAACGGAATTAGTTTAAGTAATAAATGTTTAATCAAAGAATTTTACATATTATTAACAGCATTCATTTGGCCAAACATCTACATGGTTGTAGTATCCTACTTGTATATAAAGTGGGAATGTATCAAGTATAGACTATGAAAGTGCAAATAACAATTCAAGGTTAGAGTAATTTTTTTACATTATAAAATTAACAGGTTTACAAAATAGTCTTGCCAAACTTTTATTTTTGAATTGTAAAGTCAATGACTATGGTGTTAAAATAAGTACCAAGAAAATACAAATTTAATAGTCTAATTTCATGCTCATAAGAGTAACACGGGAACAATGGATATACTGCACAACCTAACCAAATTACATAAAACCAGAACCCACAAACTTCACTATCTTCACAGAGAGCACTCTTACATATCTTACTGCAACTTTGCAAAACATCTCAATGCAATACACAATCTTTTTGTGAGAATCTTTCTATTCAGAAATTACCATTCGAGGAAGCTATGTGAGTTAAACAACTTTCAGACCAATTCATGATGACAGTTCATGAAGGACCGTTTTAGTTGAAGGACTTTATACCTGTAGGTATTTTTCAAAGGCTCAATATTATGTCAGGAGTAGAGTGGCTAGAGGAAAAGTTGGAGAATTATTTAGACTATTCTAATTCATTCTCTCTAAGCATCCTTGAAAAATGGACAAAGTGTTTATGGAGTAAGGGTAAAATATTTTTATTTCATTTTTTACTAATATGAACCTTGTAACTGCAAGGTTCCAAAGCTGGATTTGCATGAATTAGTTACCAAAACACTCACTTGAACTCACAGTAATCAATACATAAACTTTGCTATCATGACACTTGCCTATACACACTCAGTAGTAATAAACTTTTATATCATATCAACAAATCTCTGGTAACAGTTAAGCAAAACTTAAAATGGAGTGTATGCAATTTGCTCATGTTATGAAAAGTTGTGATTATATGTAATTAAAACAGCCATTTGAACAACTTATTCTAGTTGTAATTACATACTGTACCATTGTACCTCACTAACTGTAGATTGATGCTTTTAAGCAAATCTAAAACCAGTATTTTTGTTTTTCACGGTACAACAACTAGGAAAAGGTTTTTTTGTGGTTTGTTTTTTTTCTTTTTTAAATTTTTTTTCTTACACTAAACAGTAATCACACAGCAAATGAATATTGTGCAATTGAACAAATACCTAGTAGTGTTTTGTATATGCAAAAACACTGACTGAACGTTTAGTTATTTACTGTAAAGGCAAGGCCATGGGTGGTTTTATGGAGGTCTTTGCAATTAATAGCATAGTTACTCCAGAACAAACACTGAATTTGAATTACTTGTTTAACTGTGGCAACTATCCAGTTGGGTTAGGCAAAGGCACCGTAACATGTTGAGCAGGATGTGTTATCTGAACTTTTAATTGTGGGACTGGCTAATACATGAAAATTCTGTATTCCTATATTTTTATAAAATGTTATCATTAAAAGTAATTGCACTATTAGTGCATAAAACGCTTTGTAGAATTATGAAAACAAAGAACTATGATTGCACTTCCATTAAAGTGTCTCTTAAAATACAGCATAGCTGTTGCTAACTCACTGTATTTTAATATTTAAAATAACTGTTTAACAGCAGCATTAGGTTTTATTAACTTAAGATACAGGCTACATTTAATTAAATGCAGTCACCATGGCAACATATGCCAGTTAAATTTAGAGAAGCAATGCTACCCAGTGGTATCTTTCATTGCTAAGAATTGTGGGATTAGTTGGATAGAGTAACACTGCACTGTTTCAATAGGCTACTGCCAGTTAACTTTTCACAGTTTGGCACATTTGGACTGTAAATAGACATGAAAAAATCTTTGATTTTAGAGGGAAACAATATCCCCTAAAACTTGTTCCTGGAGCAGTACTACAGAGAAGCATTAAATACCTCCGTTCACACTGCTAACAAAAATGAAAAATAAGTAAGGAAAAGTTATGGAAAACAAAACCAAAATGCAAATGAACTGCTAGATGTTATTTTGGTGAAATTATGAATTCTAAAAAGTGGAATAAACTGTTTCTTAGGAAAACCCACTAAAATAATCAGTGTAAGCCTTTAATCCATACTTTCAAGTTAAGGATCATCAACCTAAGGCTAAACAGATGCTGCATTGTATTAGGAATGTGGAATACAACCTACTTATTCCTTTCTGTTGAGAGCAAAAAGGCAAATACTACCTAATTAAATGCAAAGGATATTCCTTGAAAGGTTCACATTATTATGAAGAACTGCAATTCAAGAGAACTCCCAAATATCCGTTGTTATGTCAGTGGTTACAACTGAGCTGCAATTATGTGGATCAAAGCCTCCATAATGCTTACTCCACATACTGTACTGTACCATCTGTCACTGCCATTCTTTTACTCCAGATTTAGGGTTTTTTTTCATACCAGATGCACATGTTCAGTCCATTCACTTGAGGTTTGAGGAGTCTGACTTGAACTATCTCCTGAAGCATCTAGGGTGCTTGTTACCTCCCTGTTATTATCACCAATTTGTGATACTGTTTCACTTGGAATAATGTTTTCTTCAGAAGTGCTTTCCTCTGTTTGGGTTCCTCTGCCTTCGTTTTTGAGTGCATCCTCAAACAGTGCATGCTCTTCCTGAGGCTCCAGCCCTGTGTCTGTACGATTTGGTTGCCCTGCTGACCCATCTTCAGTACTGGGTTGCTGTGACTCCTCATCTGTTTCTGTACTTGTTGAGGGGATCAGAGCAATACTCTGGGGGTTCATGTCATGAAACCAGGCCATAATATTTCCAAGCAGATTTTCATTAGTATTGGGATCTTGGCTGCTGGAATCAGCATCGCTTGATGTTGAGTATAATCCACTTCTTGTCTCGCTGCAGGGGTGGGAATGAAGACGATCAGCTGAGAAGGGATCATTGCCTGCACCCAGTCTCATCAGACTGTCACCAAGTTCTAGCAGCTCAGAGCTGCTCAAAGCACCCCTTGGGTTGTCTATACTTATGGGAGCAGAGTCCAGTCTTGTAGGCAAAGAGGTACCTATTGCTCCTAAAGATGCCTCATTATTTAGAAAGTCTCTAGTTTCTTCATCTATGGCCAAGCCAGATTCTTGTAATGACAGCTGAATAGCTAGCAGGATGTTTGGGTCATCTTCATCCAGAGAACTCAGAGCCTGTGGAAATACATAAGGTTGCTGTCAGAATAAAATTTGCATCTTGTTACATATTTTGCATGAAAAATAATTATGGCTCAAATCTGAAATTCATTCATTAATCCTACACATCCTTTATCAGAATCAGTTTTTGCCAACAGAGCTGACAACATGATTTAAAAGATTACTATTGTTATGTCAGTGGTTGTTTAGCAATTCTTACCATTGTGAACGTGTAATTTGTACTTCTTTTCTCCTTGAAGAATTAAGAAAATTTGCAGAGACAAAATGACACAGAAAGGCAGAGCAGAGGAGAGCAAGCAAAGCAGAGAGAATGGAAAAGAGATTAGGGGAGATACCTGAAGAGAATCCTGGTTTTCAGAGCGACTGACAGGGGTATAGTCATGAAGCGAAGAGCTGTGCAGAATACCCATAGAAGCTGAACTCACCATGGAGGTGCCATGTCTTCTACTGCTGCCACCTTCCTGAGTGTCTGTTTGGGCAATCAAAACAAAAGCACTTGAAGAACCAGCAAGGAAGCCTTCACTATGATTTACTGACAGAATTTCTTCCTTTTGGATTCTAGTTGTGTAATTCTACTCCTTTATTCACTCTGAATGAAAGAATCCAAACCACTCCTTCCACATCAGCTCTTACACAGTGGTGAAACACCAATCCCACTGTTCTAGGAGTGACTGCCTGGCTCATTTTTCCTTTCTGCCCTCAATATCCTTCTCTGTGAAAGCATGGGCAGCACTGGGAACATGGGCAGAAGGGGCAAAATGCTTCTAAGGCAGATACATGATTTATGGAAAGCCTTGAAAATTACTGCCTGTGGGCACAAATATAGGATGCATTTACAGGTGAATTACAAATCACGTTTGCCCATTTCTCTGTTCTTTCAAAGTCTCAGCTGTAATGTTAACATTATAATATTTTTTACTGTAACACTAGAGCACAATTAAGAGTAGAGTTGTTAGTGATAGTGCTGTTCTCTTAAAACCATCAAAAACAGAAGTAAGATGCTCTTTTCAGAAGAAACTGCTCTGTAATAAAAATAAATGTAAATCTTTTGACTTTGAAAAATGGAATTTTCCACTTCAAAACTCTAAATGTGATAGACTGAAATAAAATAATGTTCTCTTGCATGCTTTAACAGTGTGCACTTGGCCATCACTACTACATCAGTCAAAATCTAGTTCTTGAACCAACAAGATAGTTTTGCATTTTATTTGTAATAGGGAAGAACCAAAGTTCACCAAAATTTTGATTGCTTTTTCTAAAATAAAGGATGCATGTGATCCTTTCTCCTCAATAAAGGATCTCTCCTTTTGCTTTTAAAGAACAAGCTGTGTGTTAAGTTCCTCAGACATAACAATGAGAGTTTGTGCAGCATGGGTAAGAGACTGGGCACACAGACTGCAGCTCTGCAGAAACAGTGCCACAGTATGACTTGGATTCAAGCTATTTCTGTACCTTTGCTAAGGTTCTGGCAGAACTGAGCCAGCTGAGACAGACAAGTCACAGAGACATCTAAAGGGACTGTAGTAACAGCCTCAGAAGAGCAGCACCCTGGAAGCCACAGCTCAGGCCAACTTCTTTCCTGGCTGCCTTTGCCAATACAGCTTCTGAGCAGAGTTTTGGAATACAGCCTTAGGATGCTCTTCCCCAGGCCTGTAGCCTCTATATTCTATGCACAACTCATTCTTTTCATTGGTGTATGTACAAGTGACCTTCAAAATTTCTTCAGAAAAGCAAACCTGTGCTGGACAGCTGTGAAGTTGTTAGCAGAAGATCAATGCATTTCTCTTTTAGAACAGCAGCAGCCACAGTGAAGTCAACAACACTTTTAAGATCATATTAAAAAACTGCAGAGACAAGCCTTTATGTCATGTCCTGGAAAATACAGCAATGTATTTGAAACTTCTTTAAAGAGTATCCACAGAAGAACAAACACTGTGGTCACTACTAGTGATTCCTGAAGCAGGAAGAGAAAAAAGGCAGCCCAGAGAGGCCCGTACCTAATGTACTCTCACTGGGGTCATCAGGGTCTGGAGTATTACTCAGCAGACTGTGCATGTCTCCACGCCGACGCTGTCTGTGCCTCCTCCGATACTGAAATTCAGCATATTCCTGCATAAACCAAAGGTTACAAAACACAGGGCAGCATGCAGTACTCTTTTTCTGAGTAACAAGCACCACATTTTTATAAAAAAATGTGTGATTTTATATGTTTATTATAAAATCACCTACTGTCAAAAAAAAAAAAAAAAAGAATTGCAAGTTGTATCATGCGACGTTTAACATAAATAACAAAAAAATCCAAGGTAATCCTAAATCTATAAAACAGTGAATTAGCAAAAAAAAAAAAAAAAAAAAAAAAGAACAACTAGATGCACTACCAACATTTTAATACTTGCAATCTCCTTTTTTAACAATTCCAAGAACACATTTCTTGTTTAAAATCTTTGATGCCAAACTTTATATATGCACATGTTCACACACTTTTTAATAAATGCATACCCAGTGATTTTAGAACATAAAAACAATTGATGTGAATTAGACCAATAGATTATCTCAGCATCTCTGCTGCCAGCAACTGGCAGTAGAAAATAACTTTGAAAAGACTACAGAAAGCGGGTAGACATACACTGGGACTTGATATATTTCTCCCAGACACCAGGACACTGTGGCTCCAGAACTTCGTAAACCACATCTGACACTCTTCTACTGGACAGTCTACGATGGATTTTTATTCCATGAATTACAAATCTCTACTTTTGCTTAATTCAAACTGCTAGCATGCCACACCATACAGATTTGAACCCCTGCAGCCTGTATTTTCTCATATTGTGTGTGCTTAGATAGTTTATATGGCATTTTTGGAAAAGACTCTTTACCACATCAGGCTAACATGCTAGGGTTAATTATTTTATCACTTGGATACAATTTGCATATCTTTCCTAATATGAAGGAACTGTTTTATGTTTGAAGGGAAATTTCCAGATATATTTTCTGGTATGTCCAGCTGACACTGAACCTGACTGTGTAGGTAGCACCTTGTGTTAATTTCAGTTATTCATACAGACAAGGCAGTGAGACTATGCACATCGGTACTCGCTCCTCCCTTCAGAAAAGAATATTGTTCTTTATTTCTGTGAGCTCCAAGCTGGGAAATCTGTAATCCAAAGGATTCATTTGGCCAAATGAATTGGGAAAGGTAACAGTACCATTATGTTTTCCTTTCCTATATTAACTCTTCATCGTCAACATCTTAAGTACCTAAAACTTAAATCCAGAAGTGTTCTTTCTCTTACACAATGACCTTATTGATATAGATGGTATTATGAGAGTATGTTTTTTTCCATGAACTTTCTCAGACCAAGTTCTTAATCATAATGACATATGCCAGACAAAAGGAATAGTCACAAAATCGTGTGTGGGCAGATTTTCATCCATGGAAATTTAAGAGCATAAAGAGTAGCTTTATTGGATCACACAAAAGGTCCATTTAGTCCAATATTCTGTCTTCAACAGCAGTTAATAATATATGCTTGTTAGTCTATGGAATGCCATAAAAAAAAAAGCAGACATTAAGTACTTTTTCTCTAAAATATTCTTCCAGTTTTTAGGGGTCTCAGAGATTTTTTAAATGCAAGTTGGAGCCTCAAACAAAATCAAACCTTGATATAGAACATTATAACTGAATTATTTAAAAAATATAATTATATCACTCTGAATCAGAAAAGGAATCATGGGAAGTGATCATTGAACACTATGATTTATTCATCGTAACATCTTAGCTCTCATTTGTTTGCAATAAAAGAATTGATTTTACCAACAGCCATTTAATTTTTGGTTGCTTATCAATCTTTAGAAAGAGATCTTAATTACTATTTATGAAACCTTATTTATTATTACATAGAACTATTTTCTACATGTGAGCAAAAGAAGTTTTAATTTTGTTGGGAAAGAACATCTTGGTTTCACACAGTGTTCTACAACAACCAGCATTCCTCACTAAAGCCATCAAGATTTTGTTTTCTATAATAATCTGCTATACACTGTCATTCTATTACTTGTCTATAAAAGTACAGCTCTACATAAAATACTTTGCAGTGAAATTCACTAGAATAAACAAAGATGACCATTATTAATTCTATAAAATTCCTTTAGCATAGGTGGTTGCAAGTATTTGTGATAGCTACATAGCAAAGAAACCAACTTGCATCACACAGTGCCACATTTAGGCAAATCATAAAATCTCATAAGCAGATCATCTAAGCACAGCTGCAATTGCACCTCCTGCTAAACAGCTTTTCAACACATTTCTAACCAGCTTTTTCTCATAGCCAGTTCCACTGATGATACAGTAATATACAATGAGTTTGATGTCAGATGTGGGACTATTTCAAAAGAACTAAAGGAACTGGACAGGAGAAGCAGCTGAATTTTTGTAGAGAAGCGAGCCATGTTCTCACCAGCGTGATGCTCACCAACAATAGCAAAGGAAATATATGGAAAAAAGTACAGGGAGTTTTCTAAGATGTTTAAAAATGACTAGCTAGAAAGAAAACAGCAAACAAGGAAATGTTGAAATGAAGTTTCCTTCATGACTGAATGCTTTAATCTAATGTTCTCAAAACATTAACTAAAAATTAAGATGATAAAGGAAATCTTTATAGGAAGCTTCCAATTTTTTAGAGCACAGTCTTAAAAACTACTTACTCTTTCTCATATACAGATCATAGAATATTAAGTAAAAATTATAATTTTCATTCTTGGCAAAGTAGCAGAAATTAATGTCATCTGAATATGCAATTTCCATCCTGCTTCAATACATAACAATAAAATACTTATTTGAAATATTTTAACAATATTTAGTAGTATGCCTGCATGTTTTGTTGGGATTGTGAGAGAGGATGGAAATTTCTTATGACATTTTGTCAAATTCTGCTGAATTTTTATTGCATTCAAAAGTAATCTACACAATTTATTACTTTAAGGCTTTCCAGTACAACAGACAACAGTTTATATTCAATTTTAAAACTGGTTATGTAGTTGGAAAACAAATGTGAAATAGCTTGTCTAATGCCACCTTAGATAACTACATCCATGTCAGAGGCATTGTTTAGAGTCATTGCACAATTTACTACAAATATATTTCCTTCTATTGTGAAATAAATGAAATGGAAAGCTTAACCGACTTGAAACGCTTTGACTTAAGGAAGCTTTTCATGCAGATTGTGATCATACCTGTGTTTCTAGCATATGCAGAACTAAGTGAAAAAAAATTAAAAAGAAATAGTTTACCTCGGGGGATGCAAATCCTAAATACTCCCAATCCCATGTTCCACCAGCAAAGCTATAAAATGGAAAGATACATCATCAAATTTAGAATTAAAACAAATTCTAAACAACCTCTAGAGCTTCAAAACCTATTGAAATCTGAAAACTAGTGCAATTGTAGCTCTCTGAACTTAACAACTCTTCCCCTTTATTTCTTAACTCAAAATTAATTTTGAAAACCCTACAGTTAAATTGTTGACTATTCCAGAACTGCCTGGTGTGTTTAGCAAATACTTAAGAGATTTTTGAAGTGTACCAGGGATTTAGGGACATCTTGATGAAAAAAAGTAAAATGGAAGCCATGAAATCTAGTCATTATTAATTAATCACAAATGGGGAAGCAATTTAGGTTGCAACACACAGAGCAGTGATTCTCAAAAAGAAAAATATGCTTTTCCCCAAAGACTCTAATTCCACAAGGATGAAATGTCCAAGAAAATACCATTTTCACAGTGATTTACAACCACCCCACACTTAGCAGCTACCTGATAGAGAACAGCAGTGGATTCACCCACTTTGGCAGCTGTCAAAAAAACTTCTGGCTTGTGCAGTTTTGGGTGGATTACCTGCGCCTGGGTGCCTCTGGAGAGTCTGCAGGAGCAACCCCACGGGCCACAGAGGCCAGGAACTCCTGTCGCTTCTGCTGCACCAGACACGCTGCTCGGATGATTTTATGGCGAGGGGTCCGAAGGTAAGGCCTGTTCACTTTCTGTGCAAGGTCTTCAGTGACCATTTCTAGGTCTGTCTGCAAGAGTTAAGAACACAGAAAAAACAGTTTTATAGAGAAATGCAAATCAGGAAGAGCTCTTCTCCATAAATACTGTATCAATTTTCCTGAAAATACCTTATGAAATACCAAAGTACCCCAAAATATCTGCCCCATAGCCTACTCTTCTACTGGCCTACATTCTGTCCTCCAGCTTTGAGCAGGATTGCCCTGCACTCTGAAATATTGAACGTCTTCAAGGGACCTAAGGGACAGGAAAGGAGGCAGCAGTCCCAGGTGCTGCCCCAGTTTTGCCTCCTCCCAGATGCCAAGCACATCAGAAGGGAAAGAAAGAAAAGAGAAGCTAGAGGAAGAGATGAAGATTGAAGTTAAATGTTACCCTTCCATCTGTCCTTTTCCTTTGCAAAGTGAAATAAAAAATATGCTACTTTTTCAAACTTGGCTACAAATACAAAACAGGTATGTCAGTTTTATACTATAAAAATGGCAAAAAGATACAGATAACTAATATCAAAGAAATTAAGTGCAATTAGGAATGTAAAACATACCCATATATTACCTGCATAAGTTCAAATATTTCTTTCTTTGTGCTTTTAGGCTCCAAAAAGAATCCATATGGATAAGAACACTTAAGAATGCGGCGAGTTTTGAGAAGCTCTTGCACTGCATCTTCAATGAATGTGGTATCAGGACAGCCTCCCTCAGCTGCAATATGAAACAGGCATTGGGACAGTATTTTCCTGCTGACATCAGCATTACTTTTGTGCATATCAGTTAAATATTTTGCAAGTAAAGAGCAGCAAGTTACACTGTTCTTACTAAAAGAAATAAGCACAGAACATTACCTTCCACCTTATTAATGCTTTCTCCTTGAAGCTTTGGAATAGGTAAGATTTACTGTACATTTAACTTTCATCCAATGTTTACAAATTCTAGTACTGGAGGGATGACATCATACAGCAGATTTAATGAGATCACTGTCCAAAGAAGAACAGTTTAGCCATAACTCTGTTGATGTTATTTCAAATCAAAGGCACAGATCACAGCAGATACTTACTTCCACTTAGAGCTCTACTCAACTGCTCCATCTTTTCTTTGGCTGTTTTTAGAAGGCGCTGTTCCAACTAGAAAAAGAAAATAAATAAAATACAGTAAGATAATTGTTTTTAGATTAATAAAATAGAAACAAACATCAGTAAAAATGGCTTGACCCATACCTGGTAGCTAAGTTCATGGTTCTTAAATCTTGTATAATAGTGCATAAACCTATCAAGCTCTTGAAATCTTCTATGCTTCTTTTCAGCCTGGAAAATAAAAGAGAAACAAAAGAAACCAAAATAAATCTTATCATTTAATGCAACAATCACCATTTGATATAATTAAATAATGATCTGTTTCTAGTCAGACTATATATAAAACATTGTACACAGTGATGAGTGCCATGTAAGTAAAGAGACAAAATTAATATTTGAAATTCACCAGGCTGCAAATACTGCAGCCAAAGAATTGGTACACTTTCAGTGTCTGCTATTTAAAGCAACTTTCCAAAAGCCAAAATTAAGGCATGTCTTCTGTAGAGCAGCTAATTACAGGACCAGCATGCTCATTTCACAGAAGGAAACCATGTCACAGAGAAGCAAAATTACTTGAGTAAAGTCACCAGTGGTTGTTAACAAAGTCAAAAGCAGAAATCTTATGCATTCACAAATAAGTAGCTCTTTCTTTCTGTCTCTTTGATATGTTTAAGGTTGTATTTTTCTATTTGGAACTCTGGTTTGGAAGAATTTTGATTAAACTTATCCTGAATGCAGAACTGCAACCTTAGTGCTATTTTTCAAATACACACATTCATTTTTTACCTCTACTGTCATCTCCTTGGACTGCTCCTCTACATGCTGAATAACTTCATAGCGAGTGCATCTGTAGTAGCCTCCAGTGGAAGAGCTGTGCTTCTTCCATTCTTCTAAGCATATCCAGCAAAAGTCATATTTGCACTTCAGAAAAAAACAGGAGAAAGGAAAAAAAAAAAAGAAACTGAAATTTCTTAGATTTGTAGTTAGGCATCATTATTCCTCCATGGACAACTTAATTAGCAGCATTCTGAGTGCAAAAAAATTCTGAGGAGACTCCTTCCTATTGTACTTACTCAGGAGATCTGTTTAACAAACCATGTCAGTCATCATTTTTGTTAAGTTTTAAATGGAGGAAATAAATCAAATTATGAATACAGCTGATCAGGCCTGGCTTTTTTTGTTATTGTTAAAAAAGCAGTCCCATTTCTTTAAACAACACAGAAATTATTTACGAGAAACAATGAACTTTGTTTTTCCTAATATTACTTAAAAACCATGATTATTGGTGTTTTTCTTACATGGTGCTCCTGATACAAAATATTGATAACAACTACTAATGCAAGAGAGAAGTTTGAACATAAACTTTGATGAGTGATTACTTCCAGAGGAGCCTCTTCTGCACTGAGTAAAGTGCTTTCAAAATAGGTAAAATCTTACAAGGAGGTGCAAGGTGACTTATTCAGGCTTCTCTGCATCAGAGAAGATCAAACTGTTAAATATTATCAATTCAGCAGCGAGTTCTCAGCTAGTTAATTTCAAACTAACTGGAAGCTAATTATGAATGGATAAGCAAAAGACTTCACAATATTTCATGTATCATATTCATTTTATCTGTCTTATAGACAAGGAAAGAAAATTTACATTAATTAATATTAAGCCTTGAGTATTATTAGTGGCATTTGATAAATTAAATTGCATTTCTTCTCTCTTTGATAAGTTTGACTTTTCCAGGAATAACCTACTTGATACCAGATGTGTTTTTCTGTAGTTATTTTATACAGTCACTTAAGTATATTAGAGGAAAGAATGTAATCTAATTCTTGCATTGTACTTTTGCTAATTTTGTCTCAAAAATCAGTAGTGCTGATTTTCTTCTATAAAGCAATGAAGATAAAAATATTTCTTCTTGTTATTGTGCTCTTCTTTCTTTTTTTCAAACATTTTTTAAAGCTGCTGTTTTATAAAACTTGTGAGAAGTGCTGAGAATGAAGTACAACTGTGTATAAAAGTGTTAAGTGAGTATCACTACATCATTTGCCTACCCTTCAAACCCATTCATATTCATTATAAGAAAAAACAGTCTTTACAAAATAATCAAAAGATCATATGAAACAAGGTGTTTCACAAGCAACTGAACGAGTAAAGCTCGACTTCCTATTAATTTATGTATATATGCAGCATTCTCAGATCTCCCACATTATCTCCCATCTGACCACTCCCATTATATTTATCCTTTAATCTCCCATATCTCCAAAAGCCTCCTGAAAACCCAAGATTCACACAGTGTTCCCAGACTCTCCTCTCAGTATCTCAGTCTCATTAGACATTCAAAACCATATCAGCTATTTCTATACACCTCCCAAACCCAAATTCATTTTCAAGAAGGGCAAGAAGGACAACCCTGGAAATTACAGTCTGTCAGGCTGATTTCAGAGTAAAATAATGTAAAAGATTACTCTGGGAGGTACAGAATACACCTGGAGGACAATGCAGTCACCAGTCACAGCCAGCACAGCTTTATGAGGGGAGGTTGTGCTTGTTGAACCTGATTCCCTTCTGTGACAGGGTAACCCACCCAGCTGAACAAGGGAAGCCAGGTGATGTAACATTTTTTGGATTTGAGCAGAGCTTTTGAGACTCTCTCACAGCCTCCTTCTGGCCAAAACATCGAGCACAGCACTGGATAACCAGCTCTGTGCTACGTGATGGCTTCACCTGGACACAGCACTGGAAAGAATACTGAGTTTGCCAGTGGGCAAAATAAATGGGCAGGAGCAGATCACTCTCTTGAAGGCAGGAAAAGGTTCTTCACCCAGAGGGTGGCTGGGCTCTGGAACAGGCTCCCCAGGGAATGGTCTCAGCACCAGAGTTCAAGAAGTGTTTGGATAATGCTCTCAAGCATATGGTGTTACTCTTGGAGAGTAATACAGGGCCAGGAGCTGGATTTGTTAATCCTGGTGGATCCCTTCCAAATCAGCATATTCTATGATTAACTCCTGAGCTCTGTTTCATGTGTCTTTATGATCACTGAGCCTTGTATCATCATCACCTGGGCTTAACAAATCCCATCTGCTGCCTGGCCATGGTCTGAGCCAAGCAGAACAGGTAATTTCTGAGCAGGTAATAGCTGGGTAAGTATTTCAGCCTCTCTCTTGGTGGCAGTACAAGTGAAGTCTCTGCATCAAACAGCTACCAATTTTCATGAAACTTGCAGCAAATTACTATCTATTAATCTTCTCCTGTTCCTTGAAATCACAGTACACATAAGGCTAAAAAATGACTACAGATTGTAGTGGGCTTGAGCAGACCTCCCTGCAAAAAAAAGCAGAAGCTCCATCAGGAATTGTTACTTCATCAGAGGAAGCAACAAGTGAGGTGACCACTATTCCTTGAGTCCAAGCCCTGCAATGATCTTGAGGACACCCTTCCTCACCAGGCTGAGGGAAGGCAGCTGCTGTCTGCAGAGATTTCTCCATGACAAAAGAATCTGACTGTTTTAAGGACATTTCAAGCTGCCTATAAGCATCAAAAAAGCAGAGACCTCTGTTTGTCAGCTGGTGCCTAAGAACAGCAAATTATCTACACTCATCAGCATTTATTCTCCATTGTCTTCTCCAACCTGAAGGCACTTTGTTCAACTGAGCTCACTGGCAACAGTGGGAACAAACATACCTTACAGAGTTTTTAGAAGTATGGAATTTATGAGCTCTTTTCAAATTAATTTAAGACAAAAACCCCAAAAAACCCCAAACCAGCACACCTGGCATAAATCAAAATGTAGGAGAATGTTCTCAGCTGCCAATGATACCAAAAAAAGCCCCAATCTTCAATTCGTATCACAGAGAGAGAATATGTGGCACTATAAAGAAAATGGGATCTGCATAGCAATAGAGAGAGATATGCATATTCACAGAAAAATAAAGAGAATTACTTTCTAAATCTGTTAGCCTTTTTTTGTAGGCCAACTATGTCAAATGTTTGCTACTTTCTTATTTTTAATGATGCTCCTCAAAGAGGTAATAGTTATGTAAGATATTTCTGACATAAAGAAATAGTTTTCTAAATATGCTGCTTTTAACTAACTTGAGTGAAAAAGCATTTTCAAATGATACTGAACTCATGGCAAAAATATTTTTTCTATTTTGGTAGCACAGTGCAAACTTGTGACTAATTTTCTGGCTGCTGTCATCAATAAATTTCCTTTGGAATCACTCTGCTGTCTTTTCATTCCTACTGATTAATTCCTGTTTACAGTTTAGGTGAAAAACTTCTCTACCTTGTTGCTATGTTAGAGAACTAATGCAAAAGAAAAATATAGTAAGACAAAACCTTCATCAGACCTAAACCTTCCTTAAAGTCTTACACCTGCCAGTTAAAACTGTTCTTTCTCTTCTACATTATTAACAATGATTAAACCATCAATTATTTCTGCTTCAAACTGTATTGGTAATTATTCTTAGGTGTTTATGAAATTTCAATCATTATAATGTACACTTGTCAGCCAAGCAGATCTCAGTAAATATAACATTTTCTAAATACATGTAACCTACCATTTTCTCATTATCAAATTCTTTTAACAGGACCTTCAGAGGTTTTGGACCTCTGTTATCCTAAAATATATACAGAACACAGCTGAATTATGATTCCTCAAGAAATCCCATGATGGCTCCTTCTTACCTTTGCACACTGCATGTGGTTGCAGCCCTCATTCTTCTGGATTGGAGACTTGCAGTTGGCGCAGGGTTTGGAGTTGGTCAGTAACCACAGGCAGTTGGCAGCATCCTCATAGGCCTCACTCACTCCCACAACTGTTTGAGGGTGACAGGAGCATGTGGAGCATGAAGAACACACAGGTTGAAATTGTACTTGTGTAATATTTTGTGAGAATCAGATTAGGAATGATGCAAGTTTCCCTGTTTCTTGACAAAATATTGAAGTTTTTCTTGTTATATATTTCTCACATATATTTTATTATTACATTTTCTAATTTATAGATATATAGTATTAATACACTTATTATTTCAATGTATTTCCACGCATCTATTTTAATACAAATGTATACACAATATATGTGACAGTTACAATATATAAAGGGGCAAATACATATATGAAAAAAACAGGTATAGTTTGACAAAGTAGGGTGTATTTTGCCTCTTGGTAAAATCTTCTATGCTTTCCAAAATATTTATAGCATATTATGGAAAGGTTCTGGACTGTGGTAATCAAGTCACTATTCAAATTGCTGTCTTCTTTACTGTTTTTGTTAATGTTGACTAAGAAAATATCTGTCCTGTGTAAATCCAACCTTTATTTTTTTTTTAGTAAACGTTATATATCATTAAGCCATTTCCTACAACTCCCTTGCATTTCACCTTCAACCTCACTATTATCACCTCTTGGCTTGAATTAGTTTTAAAGCAATAAAAATATTCAATTTTTATTGAAGATAAATATTCAATCATGGGAGCAGACTGGGCTAAAAATCAAAATTGGACAGGGCAAATGAAATGATATACAGGAATAAACTGACTAATTAATGAAACAAAGCTTTAAAAGGAAGGGAAGGAGTTTTGCATACCCTGATCAAACCACACAGGTATTTGTGGGGAGGAATGTTCTATAAAGAACAGTCTACCATAGCAGTTAAACTGTAAACAGCCTCTCATTTAGGAGCATACTTGTCTTCCTCTTTTAACCCCATTTTTCAACCAATGTTGAAACCAGTTTTTACTTAATGCAACTAAAAAAAGCTAGATTAAAACTAAAATATCAAAATGGCAGTAAAATATCCATGCCCTCCCTCTGGCCCTGCATGGCTCTTACGTTCTTCTGGTTTCATTTCAGATATTTTCTGTAGCCAGTCCTTCCAGGTCTGGCAGTCACAGGGTTCATGTGCTTCACCAAGGCATTCCCTGAAAAAAAAGGGACAATTACTTACAAGTCTGAGATTTAGAATTAAAGTCAAAATTGGTTCAAGCCAAAAAAAAAAAAAAAAAAAAAAGACATGCTCACAAGCCTAGATGACCATTATTAATAAAGAATTTAAATGGGAAAGGAAAGAAGGAAGGAAAGGAAAAAGGAAAAGAAGGAAAGGAAGGGAAAGGAGGAAAGGAAAGGAAAGAAAGGAAAGAGGAAAGGAAAGGAAAGGAAAGGAAAGGAAGGAAAGGAAAGGAAAGGAAAGGAAAGGAAGGAAAGGAAAAGGAAAGGAAAGGAAAGTAAAGGAAGGAAAGGAAAGGAAAGAAAGAAAGGAAAGGAAAGGAAAAGGAAAGGAAAGGAAAGGAAAGGAAAGGAAAGGAAAGGAAAGGAAAGTTCTTAAAATTACAATCTGAAATATATCAGCTGGCTTGCAGTTTGTTCTTATACCTGTGTACTATTTTAGTGCCACAAAAATGCTCGTATAGTTACTGTGATAAAGGTAAACCAGACTACAGAGTTTATCTGAAAGTAGGTAGTTTGCCATAGCAGAAATGTATTTTGTGTAGAATTACTTGCATCTGCTTAGTTACAACAACCAACCTTTAACTAGATTCAAGCTTTTAATCTAGAACAAGATCAAAGCCCTTCAATACCAGCACTAAGTATTTATGGATATTTACTCCTTCCACCAGAGTCTCTTAAATGGGGGCTTGAACTTATTTACATGGACACATTGGAGTAATGAGTCTCTTGAGCTTCTCCTGAAGTTCTTACAAGGATTAAGGATGGCAGTGATTACTACACAGTGTCAGCAGATACATGGCTTCCAGATGGTGCTTCAGTGTGGATGTGTCAATATGCACTCTGGATTTGTAATAGCTCCTTTTTTTCTACTGGAATGGCAGCAAATAGCCTCAGACATCTGCCATATCAAAGCAAATGATTTCAGATGGGCACCAGCTGCATCAGAGCACACACAGGTTTGCTGCAGATCCAGTGGTGAACTGCTCTCTTGCAGTGCAAGTTCAGAAGCTACATCAATATTCTTCTGATTGCCCTTGTGCACATTTTAAGTAGGAATTCAGGAACAATAAAAAGGTTATGGAAACAGTTTTGAGCACTTTTCCCCTTAGCTAATCTGCTAACAAAAAGCTTAAATTCAGCACACATGCATCTCTGGTTTGGACTTAAGATCTTAGATGGGAAACATTGTACTTGAATGAGTAACTGGTCTGTAATAAAGTGATTTCAGCCTTGGTAGAAAGTTGACACCTTTCACATCTGTGGGACAGTAGGACACTTAAATCATTGACTTCAAGAGTGCCAAGACCCTCTCACAGTATATAATGGCAACCTCAGTTTTAAGTTAAAAGCTGACTGATTAGTCATCTTTTATGGGGGAAGGGTCATGGGTCTTTGATACTTTCAAATTTGTAAATTTGTGGATTTTTAATGAAGTGCAGTCATATCTATGTATAAATTTTTGTATCTATATATGACAGTTAAAACAATTGTTCAAGAACAACTTCTCATGGAGGAAATTCTTTCCTCAGCCTGCCCAAAACCAAGCATTTTTTATGCTGAGATGTCATTTTACTAGAGTAAGAGCATTGAGCCTACTGTTCATGAAAGTTTTTATGAAAGTTGTATTTTGGACAGACTTCCTGACAGCAGTGAATAAAGGAACTAACACTGAGCAGCTGTGGCAATTAACAGCATGAGCCTCCCCAGACACCTTGCTCAATACTCAGCAGGATGATTTATTTGAAGGCACAGTACACACTTATTAAAATTGTAGCAGGTTTCAACACAACAAGTTAAAATTCATGGAAGGGCTAAAAACATCACCAAAGAAGAATGTAATTCTGGACTTTTTTCCCTTTCATGATAATATATTTTGAACCAAAACAACAAAACATTGTTTCCTTGTGCTACTGAAACTGCATGGAGGGGGTTCTAACATGTTAAATGGATCTGACATAATTCATGAAGATTTGTGCACAGTTTTAATGTATACTACATTTAAATAATTCAGAATGCTTTCTCTGAAAGGGAATAGAATTTTGTATTTGCCACAATTGATTACATTTGTTGAAGACACTGTTAGAGTTGCATAATGAAAACTGAGTAAATTCTAGGGAACTCTGAAGAGGAACATTCCTACTCCTATATCAAAAACTGAAAAAAAAAAAGAAATTTCTCAATGGACTCAGAGAATTTTCTTGCTTTTATGAGCAGGAAGGCTATAGATATGAAAAAAGGTGATTATCTAGGGGTTGGTTTTCTAACACATAAATTCTGAAGAATTTCTTATTAAATGCAGCATCAATAATGTCTAAACTGTAGATTACCAGAGTAAAACTTGCAGAACTGACAGAAATATGGGACTGTGGGATATGCTGATTGAAATTTAAAGAGACTAAGCAAGCTCCTTTTAAACAGACAGTAATGATGAAAACTGTTGAACTGAGAATACACTTTTTCTCCAGAGTAACTCATCCATGCATAGAGTTTTTGTACTGTAGTGGGGTGTCCTTAGCAAATGGCTTTGATTTGAGGTACAGCAGGATGCTTTTGTTGCTAGTAGAACTTTTTTGCCATTGCTGAAACTCTCCATTCACTTTTGTGGGGATGAGAAAAGAGGCTTTGGAAAGCTCTTCTTGGACATTTTGTTGCTAACATGAGGTATTTTTCAAGACCTTAACTGAATTTGCTTGTGCAGTATTTAAAAGTATTAATGTAAAAAGATATACAGAAATATTATCAGGAGACATAAACCCACCCATTTCTCCTAAAAATTAGTCAGAGGATATTTTCACTCTCTGAGAACATTCTAGGGAGCTAGTGCATTCAGTCCAAAGGAAACAGAAGCTGCCATTGTCTGAAGGTTCATGTCAATATGACACTGAAGTGGTTTCAGATTCCTTCAGGTTAATGGAAAAATTGATTCTCTATCATCAGAAGCAAAGATGATGCTTGTGGAATAGCACTAAGATTTATTGTATGTTCATTGGTAGAAAAGATTTTCTGGTTTGTTCCCATGGGATTTGTTTGTTTCTGAGTTTTCCATATTGTAAATAACCTCTTCCCAAGAAGTTCTGTTTTCTGGCTTTTGTGGTTGTTTCATTAGGTCTGTTTTCTTTTTTTTTCCCCTCTTCCTTTCATTCATAAGGGGAAAGAACAAAAATCAGAAGCATCTTTCATTAAGAATTATGATATCTGGAATCAAGCAGATGGTTTAGGATGTCTTTGTATCATGGTTTCAATTGCAGAATTATGAGCTTGTCTGAATATCTGTACTTTGGTTGACCCTTTTTCATTCTCCAAAAACCTAAGGAAGTCCCACTACAATAGTCATAAATTGATAATATGAAGGAAACATAAGCCAAATCTTTTCTACTTTTGTTAATGCTGTTATGTCCTTTTCTAGGAAATGCTGAAGATTTGCAAGCTGACAGATGTTTTAAAAAATATCTGGCTTTTACTTCTTCTTAAGCTAGCATTCACCTTAAAACTCAGTAGAAGATAAGAAAAAGTGCTGAACCTGAAGTGAAGCAAAGATTGGAGTGATCCTCCAAACAGCATAGCTATGTGTGAAGGAATGGTCCTTCATGGCCCCATTTAAAGTTCATCTTCTTTGATGTGATTCTAGGAAAATTCAGAAGAGCTAAACATTGCTGGTTTTCTACACTACAATAGAGAATGTGCCATGTTTTGATTATATAACTGTCCAGAGACAAAAATCCTTGTTCCAATATCCCATTTCTCCTCTCTCCCCCTCAGAACAGAGTATCACAACACTCCATGCTGCTGTTTTTGCACCAAAACAGAGCCAATATGACTACTGGATTATAAATCTTTGCAGTACCCAAAATATTACAATGTGTGCACATGAGGTTATTAGTGTGTGGACAGAGGATGATATGGTCATAAACCATTCCTTCCTAATGTCTACCACACTCTTGGTGCCATGTGGGACTTTTTAATCAGTCCCTGGACTAGCAGTGACTGAGAGTTTATGCAGATGCAGGTAAGTTTCCAGTACTAACCAGCAGAATAGATGTCCTTTTCCACAATCTACTGCAGGGGCTTTCAGCATAGGGAAGTTAAGTGTATCTGATCCTGTAGAATTTGACCCTTGTCTTGTCAGCCTTACTGCTCTTTCACAGCCAGGTATAGGACACCATTTAATAGCAGGATTATTTTCAACAAAGGCCTGTGAGAAAAAAAAAAAAAAAGAGAAAAAGAGCAAAATATTGAACCACATAAGATCAGATTTCATCCTTCATATAAAACAATCTGTATTCATAATCCTCCTTTGAAGGAACAAAGACAAAAACTATAAGGACAGTCTTGTAGCTACAAGGACAGATTTTAAAATATAGTTCTAGAAAGGGAATAATTTAATTTCCACTTGTTTATTAGTACCAACAGTACTTCAGACTTACACTAAGAATGGAATTACTTACATTTCAAACAAAATGTTCAATCTGTCCAAGTCAATTCCTTTGTGATGTGGCTTACAGTAAACTTTTACTATATAAACATTGGCATTATGCTCATTAACAGAACTGTTTCTTTCAGCTGGAAAGAATGAAAATCTTACTGATTCAATAAAAATCCCACAATGAACCAGAAATCAGAACTAGACTAAACACAGTAATTTATTTCCCATCTTTACTGGCTAATGTAACAAGCCTTCTTCTGTATAAACTGTATCCAATAAATGGCAAAAAAAAAAGAAATTTTCACTACTTTGCTTCAAACCTATTCTGATCACCAGTCACTTGAAATAAAATATGTAAAAGATGAGTCAGATCTGGTAATTTAATTTGCATCTTACTGTGTATTAAAGAGACTTGTAGCAAAGAAGTATGCACTGTAAATGAAAAAATATTCTCTACTCTTCCCTGCCACCACTAATAAAGTAGCACATTTCTCAAGACTAGTTCATTACTACACTAGTATAAAAGAAGAAAGTTGAATTAAAAGATTGCTTTTAAAAACAAATTGCAATGATGAAAACAAATACATTAAAATAATACATTAAAAATCCAAGAACACTAAACCAAGCTTTTCTAACGTCCTCTACCCATATACAGCAGTCATGTCAAGCATTGTACCTAGGAAGTTTTTTAAAAGGAAATAGATATTATTTCTGAATGCAGTAAAAATAATCTGAAAGCTTAAAATTTCAGGTTGCAAACACAAATAACTCTGACTGATTAAAACCTTCATATCACCTGTTACAAAAATGAGTTTGAACAAATTATTTATTAATACTGCACTAGGCAGCATACTATGGAAATATAGCATTTCTACTTAAGGAATACATAACACATTTTCTTGTTTTCCTCTGTGGGTACAGCAAACATTGATATTATGTTATATAAGAGCCAATACATATTATTTATGAATTTCTACTTGGAAAGTTACAGACATATTGCAGCATTTCATACAGAAGCTTTAAGTTCCCTTTTATAAAATGGCATCGAGTTCAAGAGCACAAGAACAGTTTGATAATTTACCTTAATGTCAAATTGAAGGTATCTCTTGTCCATCTCCTTGGAAACCACACTTTCTATGATGTCTACAGGCACAAGCTGGAAACAATCATATGCTGGGCAAAAAATGTTGTGAGCTTCACCTTCCTGAATTTTCAGATTCAAAAAGCTGCCAGAATTTTGCCAGTCAGTATTTGTGAACAAAAAGTAAAAGTTAAAAGGCTGTTGAGTACCTTACACTATGTTCACAAGTATTCACAATGATTACTTTTTAAATAGAGATAAGAACTATCCCTTTCTGCTCAAAAGAGCTACAAATTTGATGAACAGCATAATTTAAAAAAATAACACTGTCATGGTTCAAACGTGAGCATCATCAGCAATATTAGCCTATGTTTGTGGTTTCCATCCTTGCCATTTATCAGACAGTTTCTGCAATGTTTAATTAACTGAGCATTATTTCTAACTTAAATCAAAACAGAATATGTAAGTGTAATTAATAAAGGAAATAATTAATTTAATAAGCAATTAATTTCTACAACTGTGCTAATAAAACTAGGTCTGTTTTGGATACAAATGTCTAAATGTGCCCTTATTAGTCCCTGACCACCAGAACACAAGACAGAACAAGCTCAATCTGCTGAAAGCTGGACTTTAACAGTTGCTGTTTAGTTTCAAAGCTGTAACAGGCTTATTAATCTGACATCAAGAATGATACCATTCTAACTTTAATAATTTAAAAGATAGGCAGTTATTTTAAGGTAGTCACTTGAGATCCTTTAATAGTTAAGGTAGAGATACCTGTCAATTCATCCCATCTTAGATTCGTATCTTAGAGCTGGGGTAACTCAATCCTGGCTATGCTCCAAGTGACTTAGGAAGACTGGCTCAGAAAGCTGAATTCCACCCTTGATGTGCCACCACAAATGCCACTGAACTGTGACTCGAGCCTGTGGCTCTGAGCTGGGCCCTGTGTCCTGCACAGAGGACACACAGTCCAGCAGCCAATTAGAAGCACCACATCAACCAGCAATCTCTTGGTAAACTCCTACATCCTGCCCAGGGATTTGCAAGGCAGGAGAAGCATGACTAACAATTTATTGCCTCTTGCCTCAAAGAACTGCCTTTGGAAAGCTCATGTGGAAAAGAACGTGCTCTTCCTTAGCACCAGGCCAGTGGGTTCACAGAAATGGGGCTGATCTTGCAGCAGGAATAGCTGTGCTGAAATGGTGCTGTAACAAGACACTACAGGGGTAGAGATCAATGTAGTCCAATCTCCTGAATGGGGACACAGATGAATATAAAGCACTGCATACAGATATAAATTATTCCTAGGAAATATGATTAATATTTATACTACCATAATTATCCACGTCTGAATTTTTCACCAGCATGACTACTCTGACCTATGGCAGTAACAAGAGCATTAGATTAATAGAACTTCTAAGTGAAATCTACCCTCTGTTATTAATCCTCAACATAAAGAAAGAATTTTAAATTGCTTTTCTGATTGGAAATGGATTCACAATGCCTAGGTTTAACGTGCTAAACTCAGAGATGGAATTAAGTATGTACTTAATTTAGAAACTGTAAACCCCAATGCTGCCAACACCACACACACACACACTGAACAAAATCAAGAGTGGGTTTATCTAATTAGACACAAGCTTAAAACATTTGATTAAGAATTTTTCTTAGTCAGAACCAAAACAAACATTACACTAAGCCTAAACTAGCTGGTAAACAGTTGTTTGAGTGACCAACTAAAATATTCAATAGGTTCAACCAGCAACTCTCTGAAACTCAGACAGTACTTTAACATTAGCTGTTCATGATCTCTGTCCTTTCCTCTTCAACATGGCAAGTATGGAAGTTTCTCAAATAATAAAGAAGTACATATACTCACGCCTCCCAGCAAGCTCTGCAGAAATCATGTCCACAAGCATATCCCTGGGTCTTCAACACAGAAATATTACCACTGCAAATGTCACACTGTAAAATGACAAAAATGCTTCTGATTAGAAACACCCTAAAACTTTTTATATTGATAGCAGAATGAGTTGTGTTGGAAAATCTCAGCAAAAGTTTAGACAAGCACTCAGTAAAGGAAAAAAAAATCTAACTGTATCCAGAAAAAAAAAAAAAAAGTTATTTAAGCTATAGGAATGGGAAAGATTTGGAATCGCTATTTAATACTCCCAAATCCAGAGAGCATACTTTGGGCTGCTTCCTTGGAGCTCAGGAAGTACTGCAGCCTGCAGAGTACTGGAATCTCAGAGTTAGAGTTATAAGGGCAAAAGGGAGCTGCATTTTTCATCAGTTTCACAGCCAGAAAATTAATTGGAGATGACAGAGGCTACAGGAAATGTTTAGCATCTCACAGAGTCAGGCCTAAATCAAGGTGGAACAGTTTGAGTATGCAGCAGCAGCAAATACTTTAGTAATAACACACATATATATTATTTTGTCAAAAAGAGTTTTGACGTTTTTTGATCAAAATGAAGAATGAGTTACACTACAAGTGCACCTATACTGCAGAAATAGGTACTAAAGAAAAATAGCACTGAATACTGAGACCCTTACTCTGAAATAGTTAAAGAGTAGGGGATGAAAATATTCACTGCTTATGGTTATGTGTGGAAATAAATATTAATGTTCTGCAAAAAATACAAAAGGATCTTTCTTTTCATTGAAACAAATACACTGTGAAAATGTAATTCAACTTTCAATGCATTATATGCATTAATCATATGTGTATATAATACACATATGGACATTCTCAGAAAGTTAGCCTGTGGTGTGCCACTTTAAGAGAGTTACATTACAGCTAAAACACAATCAAAGAAAACAAAAGGCCTTTCAAGTGAAGATATGAATTGTTCCTTCATTCATTTAACCATACTGTCTTGCCAAAATTAAATATTTTAGAATTTGACAATACTTTGAAAATAATCTCTATTAAATTTATACGAGCTGGAAATTTTGTTTAAAATGTATCTTTAAAGTAAGAAATTTAATGAATCCCTGAGTTCAAAACATCAAATAAAAACATTTACTGGAATTGTTTATAAAATAGGATGCAAATGCAAAACATATAAAGGAGATTTATACCTTGTGGCTTTATTTTATCTATCCCTTTTAGTTTTCATTTTCCTGACAAATGAGATTTGATAATTCAGATAAGATTCTTAAACCAACAGGAGGAACACTAAATGTGTAACTCTGGACTTGGCCTGAGACACACTAGATCTGTAATGGCAGTAATTTTCCAACTCTGTATTCCTGGCTTATGGACCACAATGAAAAACAAAACACACAATGTAAAAACTGAGGACATATAATCTCCTGTTCAACATTTTAATTAGGAATTATTCATGGACAATATTTAACAGCTAATGTAAATAAATGTACAATAACAATATATCTTCTATATAGCTTCTTTTACAGCATTTTGCAATTAAAGAAATAAAATATTTCTATGTAGGAATACAAAATCTTAATTTTGAGATTAAAGGATGATCCATTTCAATGAAAGACTGCATGTAATTTTCTAAAAAAATGCTTAGATCATGGAGCAATAGTTTTATAATGCTGCAGCTGTGGATTATTAAAAGAGAAACTCTGTCTTCCAAAAGAGCCACATTGATTTTAATGAAAGGCGCTTTCATATTTCAAATTTGCAATAGCTTTGTAAACTGCTTTAAGCAGCCCACACATAGTAAAAGTAATTATAAGCTTACAGTACACTAGTGGGCTGACATTTCAAAATGCAGACAAAGACAATTTTGTTTTCTAAAGAAAAAATTTTCAAAAGGCAGGGTTCACAGAACTGCATACACTCGGGGAAATGGATACAATGGAAGTGAACATCCTGATAGGGATAAGATGAAAAGTTCAAAAGAGCCAAATGCACTGATGTGACTGTAGCTGTCTAAAATGAGTGTTTGTGAGTGACAGCCAAGGTTAAAACAGTGGTTTATATTTGCCAGGATGCTGAACTGTTTCATCAGAATGTTTAAGGTTCACCACTTTTGGGAAGAGAAACACTTTACATTTCACAAAGGTATTTTTGGCAGCTCCCCTGTCTACACAGGTGCATTATGTTTAGAAAAACCAGCTGTTTTGCCCTGCTGGCTTAAGATCTACCAATAAATTTACCACAGCTGTCTCCATGTCTCCTGGTGAGGGGCTGCTCTCATCAGGGGAGGTGACAGAAGAGCGGGTGGTGCGGGGAGTCCGCGGGGAGGGCAGCGTGTCCCAGGCGTTGAACCCGCTCGGGGGCGGCGTCGGCATCTGAACCCCCGAGCGCTGGCAGCAGCTCTCGGGGTTACACATCCAGGCCTCCAGCAACTTCTCCCTGTCCCAGTCTCCAAGAAATGCAGAGACACGGGAAATTATGCACCTGACAATGTTCACAATATATTTTGCAACTGCAACCTCAAAAGGACACTAAACAAAAAAAATTAAATATAAGTAACTGTAATAAAGTGTGATTGAATGGAGCTTTAGACATTACATTTTAGAGAACACATTCCAAGATAATATGTAATGCAATGCATTTTTGTAAATAATTACATCACAAGCGTCTCATTTCCCTGTAATATGTCTTAACATTATTTTTGTTATTTATTTACAGCAATTGTAGTAGCTAGAAGACTCAGTTTAAAACCAGAACCATATTGACTTTCACAGACACAGAAAATATAACAGCCCTCACACCACTGAATTTTCATTATTTTTTCTTTCTAGGAAAAAAAAAATCTTTAATATGGATTCAATTTTATCTGTGGTTTTCTTTTTGGTTGTTTTTTTTTTTTTTTTTTTTTGCTTTGTTTTGTTTTTTAATGAAGCCAGGAAATATAGGAAAAAGACTATGATCAAACTGGATTACAAAAAGGTTTGTGACTTAATGAGTTTCCAGTCTTTACATATATATGTATATAAATGATGTGTTTCTGGGGAGGGGGAAAAAAATATCCACCTGAGTGCAAAGAAAATTTCATATATTCTCACTACATTTTTATTCTATAATAAAGTGTTAGTGAATGTTTTTTCTTTTATTTATAATTAACACTGCCCATTTATATACAAAAAAAACCCTAGTGAAACAAAATATAGTATCTTAAAATGAAATTAAATCTTTCTTCACAATTGTTTGAAATGCATTCTGTTTCTGATTCCTACAATTAATACCTAAGATATCTCCAGAATAGCAGTTTTTTCTACCAAAAATACTTTAAAGTTCTCATTTAAATATAAATCCATCACATTTCTATACAGATTTAAATCTACATTCATCAACGCTACACACAAACTTTAATTTCATAAATGATGAGAAATTTTCCAATTTTTCCTACTGCTTAAAACAACTATTTTAAAGTTTGGGGATTTTTTTAAGTGCTGGGTACTCCCAAAGAAACATCAACGTTATTAACCAAAATATGTTTTATTTTTATTCAATTTTATTTTTATCAGGAAAACCTAGTTTTCCTATACTGTATTAGTGCTGGGAAAAAAGATACATGTTTTAAGCACTGAACTTAGTAAAAGTATTGCCCCCTGTAAAAAAAAATTCTTTGAGCTGCAGATGATTTATTGATCAGGTCCTCACTTATCTAAGCTATAACATATCAGAGGTTAGTTTAATTTTATTTGTTTAAAGATATGGACCCTGAATACATTTACACTTCAAAAATTACAAATTTTATCAGCATTTTTCATACTACCCTGAGTTTACAACCTTTCAAAGAGGGGCTGACTGATGTTACAATACAGGTAAAATCTGCTAGAAATTTTCTTGACCTTCTTCGTTGCACTTATCTTTGAAATGAGCAAGGGTTAAGACATGTCACAGTGGATACACTGTGTTCTCTTTACTAACTTATGAATTTTAGTAAAACACAAGGTAGTTATATTTATTGAACTGCCTAATTTTTATCCTGAAATCCATTGCTGTATACTGAACTGAAAGAGAAACAATGTTGAAAAAAAACTTGTAGAAAAACTGTGAAGTTATATGCTTTCATGACTGACACATTAAGATGTTTTAATCTTGGCTTTAATTCTGCATATTTCTGTCTCTCAGTAAAAAAAAAAAAAAAAAAAGGAAAATACTGTTAATGTCAGTGTCAATAAATTGATATATTTGTACAATAAAAGAAAGTAAAGTTTGGTGGATTAACTATTATATGCCTGTAAACTATTAAACTTACTATGATCTAAACTTAAGTATGATCTTTCCAAGATTTTCAAACATGCTTTTCATACCTTGTGCGAATTAAACCAAGATTTCGCATTATTTTTTTGTGGATTTCAAGATTTAATGGGAAAAAAATTACAATTTGTCATTTGATGTCAATTCTCTAAACCTCTGTAAACACCCAAGTTATTTCCTTTTCTAAGCTGAATCAATACAGCTACAGGCAAAACAGTTGACTTTCTCATGACTTGCTAATTTTCCATGCTTCTTTCTGTGCACTGGCCAATTGCATTAAGTTACCAGAGCATCACTAAGGCAACATCAGTAGAATGACCTTTCCAACACAGACTGATTTCTTCTCAATTTTCAATTCCTGCTTGCTAGATGCTGGCAGGCATTTCTCCACAATTTACCTCACTGATTTTCTACTAATTGAAGACTGAGCTGAGAGTTTGAACAGTATTGCCACAGTTTTTCTCTTCAAAATATCTGCATAGGTTATGGAGCCTACTCAGTCAAATAATTTTCATAATTTTTGGTCTTACTGCAACTATTCTGGGAATACAACATAGTATTCAAATATTGCATACATTATAAATACAATACAAGAATTAAAAAAAGAATCAACATAGAAAAAATACATGTAAAGATTGTGCCTTAAATATCATTATAGTGACACAAGTTCATGTTTACTTAATTCAATGTTAAAATGTTAAAAGGAAAACAAATACCAGCTATGGAACATAATGTAAAAGAGATGAGTTTCAGGAACCACAACTCCTCATGAAAGTGTACCAAAAGCTGTGGGTTTAAAATAATGTCTTGTATTTCATTTTTACCTCTCCCACTGACTTTAACAAGAAGTCCACAAAAATACTAGAGTGTGAAAGCTTAATCCAGCAACACAGTGATAAGCATTCAAACCATTAACTGCCTGAGTAGCTCCCTTGGCATAAAATAACAATGCAGATGCTTCAGTAAGCATAAGTTTTGAATAATTGAATCAAAGCCTAAAGCTTACACCGAGTTTCAGAGATACTTTTGTCTGGAGAAAACACATTGAATTTGGTATATCCCCCTTCTGACAACCCCAGTTTAACTTGGACAAGAATACAGACTTATTTCAGTGAAAATAAACTAGTTACAGATATGCATATGGAAAAGCACACCCTGTATTAAAAGTGTAACTATAAAAAAACTCCTGCAAAGGACATACACTCATATAATTTAAAGCCCAAGGCAATTTCCAACCACTTATTACAATGGCCAGACTACTTTTATTGCAATAAAAAATAAATAAAAAATGTCGATCCAGTTTTATACACAAATACATAGTGGCAGAAAACTGAGAAAAACAGATTTGATGAATTGGATTTTTTTGACATATAAAAACATTGAGACACTCCTGTGTCTCTCACCAAAATAGGGTGGTTCTGTTTTTCCACATTGCTTAAGTCAAACTGACCTCCATTATAATTCCTAGTTCAAGTTCCTAGTTTGAATCACTTTTCTATCAGCTTCCCTGTCTGTCTCAATGCTTTTTGACATACTGCAGCTCTACTTCTTTCTGAAGTACTGTGTGCTCTGTTTCCTGCTATTAACCATTACTTCTCTTTTACTTGGAAATAAAGTGCAAACATAACACTGTGGTTTTGGAGTAGCTGAAAGCAGTTTCTTTAGACATTAAGGGTTGGGATTACCATGTGCCCGAAGCAGAGCTTCTGCAGTGAAGAGCGGGGCTTGAAGCATGTCAGCAGATTCCACAATCAGCATATCCTTAAGCCTTCGCAGGTCTTGAAGTCTTAGCCCCTCATATGGCTTTAAGAGGAAGAAAGATAATTTATGTCTAATGTTTTCAAGTTATTCTCCAATACAATATTAAAAAGAAAGCATTCAAAGCACTGTTACTGATCACCATCTCAACTGTGAGGCAGTATGGGACAAAATTTATTCACCGTGCACACCAATGACCGTGCAAAGCTATATGGAAACACTGTCATTTTGTAATATTTATAGTATGATTTTTGTAAACTACCAAATCTAAAAGCATTTCGTGCAGGTATAATGGAGAACTCTCTAAAGTTCTCCATTATAGCAGGAAGGCATCTTCAAATTATAAACTAGCCTAACACTAACTCTCTCTCCCAAAAAAAGCTGGATTTTCACAGAATCCAGATGAGCTTTGATTCAGTGATTAGGCCTCAGATATTGTGGAATAGGTATGAGAATGAATGACTAGATTTGAACTAAGGGTTTAGAGAAGAGCCAGACAAAGGACAGGTTATCATACACTGCATACAGATTCTCTGACAGTATGCACTAATTGAGACCTGTTAACTCTGAATTGGACTGGAGGAGGACACACTGAGACATTTGACAGTGAGAAGTTTGTGAGCAGAATCCACTGTCTGGATCTTCCACCCTTTCAGTCCTGAATAGGACAAATGAGACATATAGTGTTCATAGAAACACTATGAGGGTTCACTATGAAGGGTCCTTCAAATGTCATTTGTTCCAACCTTCTTCCTCAACCAATGTCACCTAGAGTCAACTGCCCAGGCCCATGTCCAGATGGCTTTTGGATATCTCCAAGGCTGGGGATATATTGTACATGGAGATATCAAAACTCTTTTTGAGAAACAATGGCCAAGTCTCATAGCCCTAGAGAGATCATTCAGCTGCCTTTCTGATCTGAAGATCCATACCCTTATTATAGCATTAAAAAAGGTCAAATCAGAAAGACAAAAAGAAGCAATTTTAGGATTCTGAATTAGCTCCAACCAAGAGAGCAGAGATACACAGATATGCTTGCAGACTCATTTTTAAAACTAAGAATGGAAGACTATGACAGCAAATAATGTATCTTAGTGTTGCACAGAGAAAATATCCCATAGGTAGGTAAAGAAAAAGAAAAGTAGGGAAGTCTGTAAAGAAAAAGGATATGTTAAAACCAGTATTCTTACATGCACTGGCTTTATTTATTTATTTAAAGGATAGCTAACAAAACATTTAAAGCATTTGACAGAAAGTGTTACATGCTCAGAACCAATCAGGAACCTGGCCACCAAAAGGCAATTTGGAGATGGAAGAACACAGCAGCAGCAGTAGTGACAGATAATGACAGTTAGGATTATGCATCATTATTTACTAGCTATATTTTGATTTTATGTTGACCATAGCTCCAGTATTAGGTTATAAGGACACAAATGTATGTGTACATACACAGCCACAAAGCAAAAGACTGGTTCTGTCCTCAAAAGCTTGCAATCTAAGTAAAAGTCTGCTGTCCCCTTTAAGGATAACAAGCAGAAAGCAGAAGTGATGGGGAGAATGGATACCCTGGGTTTCTGAATGATTTTGTTCTTTTGAGACACCTACTCTAAAAATATAACTTGCTTCCTGTATTCCAGACATCATAATTAACTCTACAATGCATCTAAAATCATAACTGACTCACACAAGGATGTCTCCTGTTACCTAATCAGTGAAATAAACAGGTGCTTCTCCATACTAGAAACTTTGTCATCAGCAAGAGTAATGGTCCGCAGATCTGCATTGGCTCTTTGTTCTTTATGAGAAAGCAAGCAAACCAGAAGAGAAATGACCTGTGAGTGTCCTGACCTGTATCTTGATTGCTCAAGTTCAGGCAGTTTCTGTATTTCCTTCCAGTGCTGATCATGCATGACTCAGTAAAGGACAATCTGAACGTTAATGGCTTGCACTGAAATAAATCTGGGCCACTTGGATTAAGAGCATTCTGGAATTTGACTGACCTTCTTAACTTATTACAAAAGAGATAATTTTGAAAAAACATTTCAGAGAGACAGAGACGGAAACAACTGTGTGCCAGAATGATTATAATTGTGCTGTATGTACAGAAAAAAATAGAAGCAAAATGGTCATGACTGAATCTGAACTCCATTTTGAATTGCAACTGTAAAGCAATCAGCTGTGTCAGCACAACAGTACTCAATTTTTGAAGACCATACACACCATAAGAAAAAATATCTTTTCTGTTAAACTTGAAACATATAAGCATATTTTAGGGCCTGGTATTTAATCCTGAAATGCAGATATGCTCAGAATTATATTTAACTGATTGGTTCTAGGTCAAACACTGGCAAGTATCTCTCCTTGAGTAACAGACTACTATATCATCTCAGCTGGAGCATTCCACAACTCAGCGGGAGTTCTGGATATTCAGTTTTCAAGAATCTTAGTTTTATCTTTTTAAATAATGAGGGAAATATTCCCTAAGAATGTGTTTGAAACATCAGACATTTGTTTCATGAAGTAACATATGAACCCACAGAAGGAGCTGAAAGAAAAGAAATTTTAGACTGGCACCATCAAGAAGGTTGATCTGGAAATTCCAGAGTGAAGACTTTATACAATGGGAACCTTAAAAATGTTATTGTGTACAAGACAGTCTTGTAGAGATTTTTGAAGATACAGTCTTTAGTTATGAGGATGTACATCCAGTATGCAATATCACAGAGATCTGTTTTTTACTACTTCAGACACTGATGGCTTATCTCTGCAATGCCATGTGCTGTAGAGAATTTTGATTACAGTTTATGATGCTTGGAGACCTCCTTTAATGGTCATTTCTGGAAGAACTCTATCGATATTTGCTGTGAAAAAGACATTGTTCAATATTAGCAGCATTTAACTACACAATGATTTTGAGATACTCTATTAGTTACACTGTAATGCATTGTAGAGTTACTCACTACAGATTCCAACACTTCTGTACTCTCAAAAGCCTTTCTTTGAAATTATTTTCTTTTCCAGTTTTCACTACTAACATTTAGATAGCATAAATTATACTTTTTTTTTCTCTTGAAAGTACTTTTAGTATGTAAGCTGGTTATTTTAACAGTTCATTTCAAACTATTATTACTTTCTTTTCTTTTAAAACATCATTAAAATGGACAGGGGCAAAGTAACTCTTTGCTACCGTGATGACTATATAATTAAATGGTGTCAAAACACTTCATGTAAACATCCTTCTTTATGGGTGGATGGAGATCTACAGTTAATGGGGTAATAAATTAAAAAGTTATTTATACTCCATTTAACTCATTCAAGTAAAATTATATGCAATACATGTATATTGAGACTACATGTATCTTAACTAAATGTATCCCCCCTTCTCTCCTTTCACCTCATAAACCATTTGCTATCCATAGAGATAAAATAAATTTGAATAATTTAAGATAACTCTTTGTACTTATGGTATTTATATTACTTACATATTCATATGACAGTTCAGGAACTGGAAAAAAAAATCATTCCAATTATTATACACTCAGTAATACACTCACTAGAAGTGTATTTCTTCAGTATTTAGTGGCACACATGTAAAAGGAATGAAGAAATGATATATTTTGCAATTGCATAAAGTATTTCACTACACCTGACTGAGAGCCAAAACTGTTCTGGGTGATCTGCTCTGAGACACTGCTCATTCCCAGGGGTTTCTTATGTAAATTTAAAACATTACAGATTTGACTGAAAGGAAAGACCCTTTCAGTCTGAGGACTCCCAGGGACACACCACCAAATTTATGTTCAATTAGATTTAAAAGACAGATTCAGATTTTATATAACAAAGATTTTTTTTGAGATTATTCAACAAAGTAAAAGCAAAGAATCAAGAAAAAAAGGGTTGTGTTCTTCTGCAAACATGGCAGGCTTGGAAGGGGAAGTATTGGGTGCTATCACACCAGATACTACTGTGCAGATCTTAAACACTGTAGGTGAGCCCATTTGGCTGTTTTGCCTGGGAAGAAATCCTATTCATGGTTTTCAAATGTTTTATCTTTTCCTGTAACCTTCATTCAAAAGATGCAGTTCTTTTGAAAATGCATTTCTTAGTGTTCAAAGTTTTTAAATTATTCATGAATGAGTATTTTCTGTTTTGGAAGGATGTTGAATAGCAACAATTACAAGCTGAATACTATGCCAAACAAGCATTTTGTAAACTCTGTCCCTCAGTGTTTAATAATATATAGAAATGAAAGAGGAAAGAAGTAGAGGATCATCATTGAGAGGCAATTTTGGTGAAGCATCTGTGCTCTGGGGCCTTTAACAGAGGCACCACCACAGGCAGTGGTAAGTGCAGCTGTCACTGCCCATCCCAGACATTTGTATAATGACCTGGAGAATGAGAACATGCAGTCATTTGGATTGCAGCTCAGTGCAACTCTTTCTAAGGCTGTTTTTTATCTTGTTTTGGCCACTCTGAGAGCTAAGATTGAAAGATTAACTTCTCCTGGCTACATGCTCTTAGCATCTCCCTTGTGCCAGCACTTGTTCTCTTGGAGATAAACAAGATGTAAGAAAAATGATCCCACTGGAAAGTCATAAAGAAAGGGGGGAAAAACCAGCAGGGAGCATATGAAGACAGAATTGCTCTGTGTAAATCCCCAAGGTCATCAATTGGTGTACCAAATTCCAGGCTGACATTTTTTGGCTTGTGAACATTTAGAACACATGGGAAAGCTGCCCTGGTATGTGAGATGGACAACTTGTAACTATCAAGCCTTCAAGCTGGTTTTGCTCAGCATCTATGTTAAACAAGCATGACACAACATCTCTTGCAGAAAAGCCTATTCCAAAGGTTCTTGACTTGTCCCACCCATATCTGTAGGTTCCTTGTCTTCTTACCTGTGCTGGTGCATATGCCAGCAAACCCCTGGTATAAATATGGTGATAAAAATTATTCAGCTTAAATAATAAAGTTAAATATTACTACTCTATAAAATCTTTTATTCTTTTAAGCCAAAACATTGCTATGATCCAGCTGAAAACATAATCTTCCTATTAGTTCTACTTGCATAACCAAAGGAGTGGTAAACTTCATTTGTGGCAAGAAATGACTGCAGTCTTTTAAAGTGTTTATGCCAAGAGAGAAAATATTATTTCAAACTATCTTCTCACAATTTGGATGTCTCTACGTAGAAATATTCAGGAAATTAAAATGAGTTCATTACATTTGCTATTTCAATGTAATAACTATATTAAACTTCATCTCTAAATGTCTCATTTAGGAATAAACTATCTCATTAAGGTTGTTTATATTTGAATTTATCCAAGAAAAATGTTCCAAAAATTAAATGGACTACAAGGACTACAACGATTTTCTTATTCTCAAATAAAAGTGACCATGAGTGGCATTTTTCAGAACAGTTAATGTGATCTAAGCCTACTTATGTATCTGCTTTTAAACATCATTAGGTTATATGTGGCCCAAGCTAGTAAAAGGCCAAGCCATGCTATTTCTGGAGTAACCATAGAGAAATCTATTGTCCTTTAATTTAAACAGAATTAAGTTGCAACATTTACTGAATCATATAATTTATCTATGTATTCTTATTTAGAATTTTAGTTAACTAAAATCTGTTCATGAATGGGGAGGGAACTTGTACTCAGAATCATTTTGGTCAGAAAGTCTTTATGGAATCACATTAGTCTGTAAGGCATAATAGAATTCAAGCCAATTTTTTGCCAGTGAATTGTCTCAAAAATTTACTTGGAAGTAACACTACTTGTTATTGCTTGTTTTTCATACAAACTGTGGTATGCAGTAGCTTCAGGCATTAAGTTATAAAACAAAGTAAATGCACTTATGTTGAAGTCCTGCACTAGTCAGTTTTGAGTGTTTTTGGTAACATTCAACCCAGTCTCAGTCCAGAATGATTCATTGGGAAAGTTTCCCTACTCTACTCCACAGATTTTCTCCTTTTCAGAATTTCTTTTGTCATAATTTTTGAGACAAAAAGACAATTATGAAATTAAAAAAAATAAATTCAATATTATTTGGTTTAGAAAAACTATTTCTGAGACTACTGGCCTCACTGTACCATGTCCAGCCTCACAGCCCACAAGACAGTCCACATAATTAAGATATGAATAAAATTTCTGTTTACTTTTGACAATGTATTTGTTATGTTCTCAGAGCTTTACTTGAAATCTACAAAGAGCTGTGCTAAAACTGTTTACAAATACAAAGTACAATACCTACTGAAATATTTGCAGACTTGTGTCACAATGTAACTGCTACACATATAAATGTGTAAAATACTTCAGATTTAAAGTATCCTCTGACCTCTTTTTTGTCTAAAGCAGCATACTCAGCTTCAATGCTTTCAGCTTCAGGATCACGTGAAAATACCATTCGAGATTCCAGGTTAAGAGCCAGCTCTTTGTGGTGCTGTTTTTCTGCACAGTCACATGGGGTATCCTTATTTTCATTTTCTGCAAATAAATCTCCACCATGTTTTACTAGAAGCTGCAAAGTAAAATGGCAAAGTAAGCAATTATTAATTAGAAACTCTAATAACACACTACAGAAAAGACATGTTAAGACAAAAAAAAAAAAAAAAGAACAAGAAAAACAGAACAATTATTACAATAATAATGATCTTGAGAAACAAGAATTATCTATTGTTATATAAATGACTGCTTGCTTTCATGCTTAATTATACCTATATCCACAGTAATTCCACAGAACCACAAAATTCTAAGAAATACAAGGTAATGCTGCATAATATGTTTGTCAGGTTTTAAGGACAAAAATTCTGCTTTACTGATATGTCAGTGTCCCATAGAAAAGGAGGGGTCTGAGGTCCTCAAGCATGTGCCAAGATAAGCTAAAAACACCTTTAAATATTCTTTCTATAGGGGTACAACTCCACCATTTGTATACTTGTGCTGACAGAAAATGGGAGATTCCTAGGGTAGGAGAGATAAGAAGGTGCTGATTCACAGGGAGCACAAAATACTGTTGGCAGCTCTACTTTGTTTTTAAGGACATGAAAAAAGTGAAATGAAGTAATACTAATCCTAGCAATTCTACTATGGTCCAATATTGTGCCATTTCACCAACCTTGTCTCTTGCCCCTAACCCTCCCAAAATGCAGTCTCTAACTATTAAACCCATGTGCTAACTTGGTCTCCTGCTATAAACTGACCTAAGCAAGGACAGCATATGCCACAGATTTTAAAGGCCTAGGTGGGCCTTTAAACAGTTCTGTTGATTTATTATGACACTTTAATATCATTACTAAAATGATTCATCTTGGTTCTAAATAAAGTCTATAAACATTATCTTGCCTTCAGATCATGATGTCTATAACAACATTATCCAGGGTATTTCAAAATTTAGGTTCTAATTTTTATACTTCTAAAAAACCCAATATTTCTCTAAAATTATCTGTTCTTCATATAAGCTTTTTAGATCATGATCAGACACTCTTTAATTTTTTTCTTCAGTCGAAGAGAAAATGTCCTTCGTCTGTCACTGCAGAATACAGAATGTCTTTTACAAACCTGGATTCGTTCTTGTAGATTGGAAAACCATTCCCACATTCTCCAAAATAAAAAAAAAATGCAAACCCAAAAATATCACAAACCAGTGCAACTACAAGATTTACATGAGAAGATACTAATGCCATTGAGTATTTGATCTTCATAGCAAAGTATCAGGCAGAAATACAGATGATACTGGGACAATTACCAAGATACACAGCCAACATTTAACCTTTGTTCTATCTAAACTTCTTAACATTGCCAGAACTTTGTTAACCTGAGTATCATATTCTGTCTATTCATTTTAACCTCTAAGAGAAATTGAACTGAGGCAACTAAGACACCTTCTGAGGAAAAAGAATAATAAGTGTATTTGAAAGAACATTACATAGATTTATGCAGCTCAAAATCTAATCCACAAGATGAGGAATATGCAAAGCAACAAGTTTTTAATAATTATACCATATTTCTCTGGAGGCACTGTTATAAAGTCTTGTGTTGCTTGATTAATTGAGGTTAATAACCTAAACAATCATACTAGCAATTTAAACAATTGCAAGAATACCATTTAATATGCTAAATATACTGTGATAGTGTAGAATGTATCTGCAAAAAATCAAATCTGTTCAGCATGAAAGTTATTATTCAGTAGTTTGAGGTAAGCACATAATTTTACCCAGACTATCTTTAGCAATGAGTTCCACACAGCTGTTCTGCTCACAAGAATAATCTAACACATGGCAATGGAACAGTACCAAGACTGCACATTTGACTATCAACTCTGAACAAGTCAACTAGTAGGTACTTCACCCTAAAGGATCTATATTTCAGGCTTCCTTTTCTTACTTGGGTGTGGTGGAGACAGGCAAAGATACAGAACTGGGGTTTTCCTGAAAAGTGGTGAAAAGTGAAGACAATAAAGAGAAATGCTGCTCTGAAGTGAGAGTAACCACTGCAGATAATGGGCAAAAGGCACTCCTGGGGTTCTAAGAGACTTCAGTTTTCTGGAGAGAGGGGGGACAACTTGAGGATTAGAACCAGTTCTTTTATCTCTTGGTTTTTGTTAAGAATTTTAATCCTCAAATACTTCTGGGAACAAAGAGACAAATGTTAAATTCCTTCACCCATCTCTTGGTTACAGGCTTGGTGAAGGCATATAGTGTTCCTGTCTATAAATGTGTTCCTATTGAAGGAGTTAGAAGGACTACAGACCATAGCCTGGAGGATTTAGGATATCTCAGATCCAAGGCCCTCTATCCCATGGTAGGGCACATAAAGAAGTTTGAACTTGGGGTGTACACTATGCTTCCCCTGCAGAAACCATGACAGGTTAGGACCACTTAACTCTGGCAAATAGCAATCCATGTGGATCAGACTGTAAATTCTTCTTCAAAGACAAACTGAATGCTAATTAGAGTCAGAAATGGTTTACTCAATTACAATATGTATTGTCAAGATAATATAACTCAGTTTATACAATTAAATGGGGAGCTAGCAGTCTAGTAACTGGATTTATCTAATGAATCACATTACAGACACTGAGAAATACAGTGATAATTTGTAAAGAAGCACAAACCATGAACTTTTACGATGAGTTTAAAAAAAATTGACTTTAGTCTGCAGTTAAAAGCTGCAGCCCAGCTCCAGAACCACAATTACTCTGCAGCAGCTGTGATTCTTTCTGACATTACAGTCTGCCTGGATCTTACTGCATGAACCCATTTCCTTCATGCTCTTGAAAAGGACACTTTTTGAACTATTGTGTCTATCTCTAACACCACTGTTTAGCCCCATGTAGGGACATGAAGGTAGAAACCGGCAGAAGACTCCTTGTTCAATCCCCTGTAAATCTGAAGTTGCTAAATACCAGATATTGAAATGTGTTGCAAACTTGTTACTAAAGTAACAAGTTTTCTTCTGTTTACCATTTCTCTACCAGAAACAACCTTTCTTAAGTCAAATCATTTTATGTGTGTGTTTTTCATCAACTTTTTCCAGAATCATTCAATTTTAATTGTTATCTCCCTTTTTCTCATATGACATGCATATTTGTCCTCTATTGTATAATAATGTAAACAAAAGCAAGTGTCTCATCTTGAGGAAGGATAAATAGAACACCTGCAAGTAGAATGCCTATAAGCAGAATTTATAAAGAAGTTGGATCAAATAAGTGGCACTAAAATGAGAGAACAAGAGCAACTTATATAGTCCTTTGCAAATAGTTTATTTATCAAATCTGAAAGAAAAAAACTTGACAATCCAAATACAAGCAGTAGTAACATAGACCTTGGAGACAGCCTGATACTTGTTTACAAATAAATCACATCACAAGAAGCTCTAAATCAATATTATAAACATGATTTATTTTGGATGGAAAAAAAGAGCTAGACAACACCTATATGTCATTTAGTTACCATGTATATAAGCTGGGTATGAATATACTTCAGCTAGCAAAGGCTGCATGGTGACTTGCCTCCCTGGTGAAAATCAGTAAGTATGAAAATAATTTCTGAGCCCATGTTGAAGACAAACTGCTGGTGTGGAGCTTGAGGAGCTGTAACAACATGGGGCAGAGGAAAGAGAAAGTATAGGGGCAAGAGTCAGGCTGTGCTGCTGGAGGATAAGTATCAGCATCTAATAGCAGCATCCTCTTAACTCCTCTCAGTACTGAGCAGGGAACCAGAGAGATGGAAGCTTAAATAATAGCATAGAAAATGGCATCAGGGAGATGAGTTTTCATTCATTAGAAGCTCAAAAAACTAAGGATGACCTGTATACTAAGAGAATGAAAGAAGGGTTGGATACCGGAAATAAGACACTATCTGAACTTCTGTAGAAAGGACTAATGAAAAAACAGAAGGTAAAGAAGAATATTCAGTTCAAGGGGGTGGACAGATGAGGCTGGGGAATTGAAAGGACAAACTTTAAATGAGAATTCTCAGACAATATCTGGAAACTTGGCAGAATACAACCAGCAAACATAAAGTGAGCATCATAGACAAGGTGATGCTATATACCTTTTTTAAATAAACCCCAAACTGATAAACAAACTCTCAAGAAGTACCAGTGGAATACAATTCTGCAATTAAAAAAAATAAAAAAAAGTTTTGGTGAATGACCTGACTAAAACCATAACAATAAATACATAAACTTATAAATGACTCTTCAATTAAAATTTCAGACTACATAGGTGACTGGACAATAGACAGGACAGTCAGCAAACACATGAGAGGAGAATCATCTCCTGACTTTGCCCAGAGTAGTCTGCAAGACCTAATTCAAAATGTTACTATCAAAGAACCATTCATTAACAATTCCAAAGGATTTATTAAACTTGCAGAAGCAGTAAAAAGACAAGAAATCCACTGCCCACTTTCAAAAAGCAATACTAAGTAAGTCAAGAAATCCACTACCTACTTTCAAAAAGTGATACTAAGTAAGTGTGGAAAAAAAATTCCAGAAACATCAGAACAATCTGTAAATAGAGACAAACAGGACAGAATCATATGCAAAGTAAAAAGCTGAAGTTGTCTCCAGATGAAGAATATGTAAAGAACAAAATCTGGGAAAGGTAAATGTAAAATCGCAATAAAGACGACTCTGACTTTTTTTTGAGCTGTATACCATGTGCATTAAAACTCAGAATAAACAATTTTAAAAAATCACCCAGTAAATCAATCTCACATAATATATGGCAGAAAATTGGTATGAACTGTTGGACTCTCAGTGGATGTACCACACAAACTTTATGAAGAAAACCTTTCAAATTGAAGTCTCTGCACAAGAGGTTCTAGAAAAAGCAATAAACCAAATACTAACATAAATACCCAGCATCAGATGGTACTTATATTCATCAGTCCTAATGAAACTCAAATATGAAACTTCTGAACTATTTATTATAATATGCAGCTTACTGATTAAATCTGTCATGGTACAAAATTAGAAGACAGTAAAAGCAACATCAATACTCAAAACAGCTCCAGAGAACATCAGAAAAGATCATCAGGGTTTTACTGCAAAGAAGTCAATAGTGAAACCCCAGAGGTTCTGGGAACTGACTGTTTAACATACAAAGCTGTTTTCTAGAAGAGGAGGTGAACAAAGAGGTGATAAACTTTGCTGATGATACTAAGTTACTAAGCACAATTTGAATAAACGTGAAATTATGAACAGAAGAAAAAAAAATGCTGAACTGTGAAGTAATTGTTGCCATTGAAAATACAAATCTTGATGTTAAAAGACTTATAAAGATGTTAGCTGTTTTTGAAAATGTTAGATGTCTGCTTGTGTTCTTTATATTAAATTACCAGCACAATTAAATACTAGTTCTCATTACTTGACATAGTTTAAAAATAAATCTGAGGCAAGATCTTCAGAAGTCATTCCCATTTACTCATTACTATCCAGTACTTTCCCAAACATTAGAAAAGCTGGACACTGTAAATTAAAGACATCAAATCTGGTCTTGAAACATGGACAGCATTTCCAGTTTCAGCTGCACAGCAAAATAAAAAGGACTCTTATTTTCTCTCAGGCTGTTATTTCACTTCTCTTTACTCATATAGGATGCCTATGCCTACCTTCAAAGCTTTTTCTCCACTGCTACAGTCTTGTAATTAATTCCAATTTTTATATGCCTACATGAGCCTTTTTCATGTTGAGGAGTTATTTTCATGAAGTCAATGTATATGTAATCCATTTCTTTAATTTTTTTTCTACAGTGGATGTTTTGAATTAATGAAAAATAGAATTAAAAAGTTAATTCAATATAACACATCAGATTCCCTCCCCTACGAAAGAAAGCTTTGTGACACATTATGCATGTCAATTACTCATAATATACATAAACTTATAATTATATAAGAACTTTTACCTCAACACAGGTTTTCATCCCTGAGGCAGCAGCGTAGTGCAAAGGTGTATTTTTTTTGTTATCAACAGCATCAATGGCTGCTCGTTCATATTGCCCTTCATCCAGCTTTGCTCCCTTCCACTTCAGGATCATTTGCAGACAATCAGCTCTTCTGCAGTCATCTTCTGAGGGTCGTGTCAGGCGAGGATGAAGAGCTCCCTCTGAGATCATGATCTGAGGTCCCATACACAGCAAGTGCATAGATGTCTCATTGTGCACATTCCTTTTATTTGGGTTACCATCTCGAACAAAAAGGAAAGTTCTGCAACCGGGGGAAAAAAATAGAAGAAAACTGCTTAGCACAATTCCATTCATTTCCTTGAAGTGGGAATGGTGGGTTATGACAACTTGCCTTCTTGCAAAGATTTTGATTACCCATGTTAGTGACAAATGTTCTTTAATAGAGAATTAGTACTGGACAGCTCTCCTCCATTTCTCCTAGGAGTCAAGAGCCAAGATCTGGATGAATCACTGAAATATCACTACAATTACTTTGTCAGTGTATGAGAAAGTTTATTCCACTGTGTTGCATTGTGATACATATTATTACATGATTGATGAAACAGGTACTTTATTTCTTCTGCTCTGTCCTGAACAGTAGTGCATTTGGTAGTTTGCAAATGAATAATGACAGAGCAATTTGTTAAAAATTCATTCTCCTTTGCTATATCTTTAATCAGATGTAGATGCAGCACTTACTACTTCTAAAACATTATAAATACTATTCCTGCCAGCACTGCATGCATTAAGGAATGACTATTGACTTTTTCAATATGGAAATGCAACATAATTCAAACTCTTCCAGAAGCTGGAAAGAATTTAAGTGTTCTCTTGAATGCTTTAGAGGCAGTTCAAAGTGGGCAATATTACCAGCAAAAAGAGTCACTTTAGAATTGAAAGGGGAACAACAGGCTGATTCTTAGAATCACAGCTCTGAATCCTAACACCACCTGAGACAACACAGCTCCCTTGCTGCTTCTTGCCAGCAAGGATTATAGAAGTTACAATCCAGATCTGAAATGGAAGAACCAAGACAAATCATACAAGTCCTGTGCATCCAAACGTGCTTTAGCTTTTTGAGGTCTACCAGAATATTTTTTTTCTTAAGGGAGAGTAAATGGTAGGCAATGGCAGAGAGGAAAGATCACTTCTTTGAAGGACTAGGGTCAGAGAGATAGCACTGATAAAAGAACTCCCAGTGAAGGGAGGAAGAAGAGGTATTGTTCCCTCGGGTTCCCAGAAAGGCAATACCAGGCTAAATCTGAAGCATGGCTTAGGTGTTCAAGAAGTCACTGCAAAAATGCCTGTACTGTTCCCATAAACCACCTCACACACAAAGCCTACACAAGTCACTGTGTGTGTCTCCTTCCAGGCTGTTCCCTGACTCCAAACAGTTTGCAAATACGAAAAAACCAGTTATTCTGGAACCCCATTAAGTTAGTGCAGGGGACCAGGCTCTACCCTCCCTGACCACACCCCAAAGACTAATGAGAAACAGTCTCAGTCACTTCCAGCAGGATCAGCCACACGAAAGCAGGTGCTGCCTACACACAAAACCAGACTACACTGCTCTAGGTGAGAAGAACTTGACAAACTTACCCAGTTTGACCCAAAAAATGTTATTTACCTCAGTTATTGCCTTCTGCTATGGTTTTAAGTCTAAATGTATTCTCTTTCTGTTGTCCCTCAATGCATACCATCTTACCCTCTCTGAGTTCACTTATGCTTTGTTCAGGACAAAGAATAATCCTGAAACTATTTTATTAATAAAGGAAGAGGCTGTACAGTGTACACAGGAATTTCCCTTTCAGATATTATTGAAAATAGTCTGGACAAGTATTTCAGTAGGAAAAAACTAGGCACAGATGATCTGATCCTACAGTGGAAGAATGTCTTGATAGCTGTTTGGTCAGTTGGATTTCTGTCCTTTCTTCCTCCTGAAAATCTCTGAGTGGTTTGATTTTAAAATAAAGCTAATTATTAGAACAGCATTCTTTTAAATATGTAGCAACAAAGTATTCAGAGGAAAACACAAAACAGTCTCCTCTATGTTGCCCTATTTTGGCAGCAAAAATGTTCCTTAGAGAAATCTCTCTTTCATTCCATGATAGATGCATTTGTTAGGATACATGAATATGCCAAACTTGAGATTAAAGATCTTGTCAAAAAAAGTAACAGCATATTTTGTTTGCTTGAGGTTTTCTGTTTGTTTTCAGGGGGAAGGCATTTAGCTACATAGGCAAAATGCTCCAGAGCCAATTACATGAAATTGTAAGACTAACCAGTATCAAACACTATCCAAAGTGAATTTGCTTGTTTGAATTAGCTTTACACAGCATGAAACTAGAGACAGAAAGAAAGAAAGAAGGGAAAGTCAGAGACAGGAAGAGAGAAATGGGCAGGAGAGAGAGAAGATGGGGAACAAGAAGATAGATTCTATAGTAGCACTTGGATATGATCAGCTCTTCAGTATAAGGGGAAGTCAAGCCAATCCTGAAAAGCCCAGCCAAACTCAAGACTTAAAGTTCAGAGATGAATAGCATCCAAAAATGGGCAAATTAATACATTTTACATTCACAAATTACTCAAAAAGGCTCCATTTTTAACAGTGATATTTGGTGCATAAGACTCACAGAGCAGTAGATCCCTGCAATTTGGCTCACAACTTCAGAGGAATAAGAAGCTAAATTTTGCCTGGAAATGTACTGATAGAGTGAAAATATGCATTGCCTATGGGAAATATCACTTAACCACAAGGCAGACAGACTTTACTCTAGTTGCAGTTTCCAGATTTTGCTTCAATCTGTAGCACTTTGCAGAATCCAAACCTGAGGTGACAAAAGCATCATAAAAGTGTTGAAAAAGTGACAAAAAGGAAAGAGCTGTAACATTCACACCTACTGCTATCTGTATTTGCAAAAAAGCAGGAAGAAACTCAAGATCACAAGGCTGTGAATTTGAATAATAAACAACTGGGACATGTCCTCACTTTGGGAAACTAACAACGCAACGATTTCTTCAGGTTTTAATAAAATCTTTAATGTTTAGGGCATGAAAATCACCATATTTACTTTTCCTTCTCTGTCTAAACAAATGCTGTATATATTTTAGCTATATATAAATACACATAGGTGGAACATGATGATCTTTAAAGTCTCTTCTTCCAATCCAAAACATTCTCTGGTTCTATGTTCTATTTGTATGAATAAAAACATACAGACACCCATGTGTGGAAAAATAAAACAAAAATAAAAAAACTGGTGTAAAATGAAATGATAAAACTAGTTCTGACAGCTGGAGGCTAAAGCATGTCTGAATATGTTCAAAAAAAGTGAAAGTAACAATTTTTGAATGCAAAGCACTTACTGTATACTGTGTAAGTATACAAAAAATTGCACTGTTGCTTTAAATAAGACAAGTAAGGCACTAGAAAAAGAGGAGCTTACAGCAACAGAGTAAACTGCACAGGATTCCCTTTCACATCACACACTTTCACAACATCCCATCTACTCTTGGCTTAGACAGCCCTTGTAATTTTAAGTACAGCTTGCTAAAGAAAGTTACACTGCAAACTCCAGTACAGGCATGAACCTAAAGCTCACAGCTTTAAGAGAGGTATGAGTATTAATAGAAGAATTTTAAGATCATTAAAAGAAATATGGGTAAGCCATGAGTTACAACAACATATAGAAGGGCCAAGTCATGCTACCCAGTAATTGAAAGCTCATTTGCAATGAATTAATTCATACAATTATTGAATCATTTAGCTTTCAACACAGTAGGCCAATACTGATGCATTCAACCTTGAATAACTATGATTATTTCATTAGAAGTACTTTTCTCCCAAATGTACTATAAGAAAACAACCACAGTGTACTAGTAACCACTTGAAGAAATCTTTTTAGTCATCACTGTTTCAAATAATTTTGGGAAGAGTACTTTTTTTACCTGATGTTGAAAGCCATTATACAGTAAATATAATTATTGGTATTTCTATTTATTCTATGGTGCTAGAAGGTTATTTATTAGCACTTAAAAGTTTCATCTCTGTTTCACTAAGATTCTTAAGCATTTCTCACATTAATCCTTACAATTTAACATCACTCTTACATAAATCCTTTGTTACACCATGGGCCAAAGAAAAATTATGATTTCTATAATTTTTAAGAGGAACAGCACTACCAAAACAATTCCTAAAGCAAAGATGAATCAATTACATCTGTAAGTTTCTTGTAACCAGGGCACTATTGTTTTTATTTTTGAGTTACTTAAGTTTGTCATTCCCTTGGACAGTCAGGAATATTGCTTCCAAGATGCCATGCCTCTTCTGGCTTTTATTTCAATATTCTGAGTGGGATTTCAAAAGAAATAGAGCTGAATGCCAAACCAGAAGTGGCTTGCACTGAGGCTGGCTGCTTACCAGCAGCTTTTGTGACAGTCCTCTGTAAAGCAAAATCTGTGTGATTTGCATCTCTGTCTCCAGCCCTTTCTTATACACATCTCTTCATGGCTAGAACCAATTCTCAAGCATAGGTGCCACCCTTCCTGTCTTGTCTCCACATCCTTCCTTTGAATACAGATTTTTTTCTGAGACCATCCATGCTGAATTCTCACATAACTGTTGACTATTATTTTTAGATTGGTCTCAAACAAATGTGAGATGAAATAATAAACATGAAACTACCAACAAGAGTCTTCATTGTCACCTTTTAAATACACAGATTTGTATTTCTGCATGAGACAACTATCTTTGTATCAGTTTGTAAATGAGCTGGAAGTGTATGATATCTAGTCTTGATATTATTTATATAGCAATAATGAAGAATTTACACAGTGAACACTATCAAGCTTTGCATAATTTCTATTTCTTAGAAACCATAAATTTATTACAGAAATTGTCTCATCTTTTCCTCTCCCTTCATAAAAATGCTTTCAATTCGTATGTCACTTTATATTTAATGACATTAATTTTTATTTTTCCTTATATGTCCTAATGATGTAATTTCATTACATTAAATTGAAATAAAAAAGTGCGAATTTAAAATAATCAAATCATCCACAATCTGTACCTTGGCTAAAAGGAAAACTGGGTCTACATACAATGTCACTGAATATTGCCTTGGATTTTGCATTTAGATATAAAAAAATAATGCATTATTTCTGAAAAATTTGAGCCAACAGATCTCTCTGGTAAGGAAGCCAAGTGTGCCTCTAACCCCAGGGTGAAGTGAAGCCATTTGACACAATGATTCAGTATTTACCAATCTACTCCACGGGGTCACAAACTCTACCTGGCAACAAAATTAGTTAAAATAAAGAAGTGGTCATTCTGGTTGGCAAGGACCAAAGCTGTACTCCTCTATAACCCAAATAAAATTTTATTTTGCCTGTGGTAAAATGTTCACGACAGCTCTACTAAGGAGAACAGACAACACAGAATAAGAAAGCTTTAAAAGTGTACTGCATTAATAGATCTCATTTCACCAATCACTAACAAAGCAGTCTTACTCTGCAATGTGTGATTTCCACCAAGGAAAATAAAATTAGAACAATTTCCTCTGGGTACAAAAAAGCCTAGTAGCAAGAAGAAGCAATAACACACTCAAGAGTGGCAGCTGTAACTGGAGAGCAAAGGCTGTGCTGCGAGCAACAAACTCATAAGCATCATGTATCCTTAACCTACTAAGGTTAAAATAATCAGAAGTCAGATGGAAAAAAAAGTCAGCTTTAAGACCTTAAACCACAGCAGCTGACTGGCTTTTGATCTTCGCTTGTAGGTCAGACTATGATTAGGATAAAGTCTACTTTCTGTTTTGCATTTTGCAAGGAAGTAATGAGGAACACCAGGGAAGTTACCTTGGGAGGCCATGCACATTTATTCAGTGAGAACTGCTTTCAAGTGAGATTTTTAGGGAAAGAAAAACAAGGCAGTCAGCCAGATAAAGGTTTGAGTTTTTCAGCCTGCCTGATTGTACCTTAGAAGACAGTGCCCAACTGGGTGGCAGCCTTTGAGGAATATAGCAAATGCTACTGCTGCTACTTGACATCTGTAGCTGCTCCTCTAAGTGTCTCCTCTGGTTTTTCCTGTCTTTGGTAGTTTTCTCCAGGATTTAGTCACAAAAAAACTTGATCACTTTTAAAAGCTTCCTATTTTTACTTTGTCCATCATCTTGACTGCTCTTTAGATTGACTATGATGAAGATGACCTTATAAATTACTATTTCCTACCAACCAGTCAGATGCTCTGCTACTAAAATCAGGGGCACTTCAATTCATTTGGTTTTCTTGCTTCTTTGTAAACATGCCCACAAAGCCCTGTGAGATCATAATCCTCATTTACTCTTCTCCTTCATCTAATCAAGAGCTCCCTTCAGTATTTCATATTCCAATGAATTTGAAAGGTGATCAAGACTCACAACCACACAAAGTAACTAATCTAAAAAGGACCTCACAGAACCAATTCAGCAGCTGAGTGCAATGACAACAAAGCAATTGGATAAACACCAATGCTCCCACTTGGACAGATCCAAACACTGCACAGATCATTCACCACACACCATGAAAGGAAAACATTTAACTCTAGACCAGAAGCAGTATCTCCTACAAGTAGCATTCATGTCTCATATTGTAAAACTGTTGAAGTGTTGAATTTACAACTCTGCAGCTGCCTACTATTCAATTTTACATATTTAGTATCATGTAGGACGAGATTCATCTTCTCAGATCTGGTGACCTACAGTGCAGACAACTACAGCTGATCCAGTTCTCTTAAATTCCCTTTAAATCAATGGGAAGAAGCAGGCACTTCTGGCACATACTTCATTTAAAATACTTAATGGTCACTTTCACAAGAGATGACTTGTGCTGTGGCCTTCATTAATTATTCTGACTAGATTTATTATCTATGTCTATTGACCATAAGGGAGACCTAGTATGAATAATTCCAGAAGACATACTTTTCTGAATAAAATTAATTTAAATAGTTAAATTGTTGATAATTAAAAACAAGTTTGCTTTCTGTTGCTCCAAGTGAATGATCTAGACAATGACATTCTAATAAATTATTTGGATGAAGTAGTGCATCATATACTTTAAGTTATACTTTAATAACTTTAAGTTATTAAATCAGAACATAATTATTTTGTTATGTGGATGAAATGGAATATAGTTTGATGGTTATCTTTTATATTAAAATCAGAAGCCAAAACTTCAAAAAAATACTTTTAGGAAAGAAGCTTAGGCAACTATTATGCCTTCATCATTTTTCTTCCAAATGAGCTTTAAAATGGACTGGGAAACACCAAGCAAATGTAATAATTCAAAGAATTACCATTTCAAAGAATTACCATGAAGAACAAAAAGAAGGGGAAAAAAATGAAGATTCCACCAGAAGTATCCATACATTCAATACAAATTTCCTTAGACTGAAATCCTATAGTTTTGCTTAATAACCCCACATTTTTCCCATTTGCCCTTATCAGACAAAGAGCTGCTATGAACCTTTTTATTTTTCTTTTGCCCACATTTGTATCAGAAATACTGTTAGGAAAGCAATTTAAAAAGGAAACCAGACTTACTGTAAAAGCATTGAATAGATGTTCAGAAATTTAACAAAGAAAACATATGATTTTTAGGACCTTTCTGAAGATTTCAGAATAAATCATTTAGGTCTATTTGGATCTCAAAGTTCAAATATTTACAGAACTTCTATCTGTCAAAACAGTGAAGTAACCTCTTTTTGATTTCCATCCCAGAAAAAACAATATCAAGAATTCAAAGCAGCTTCAATCTTATCAGAAAACAAGCAACTACAGCACTTCTCTAAAGCCAGATGACCTGCAAAGAACAGAATTTTCATCAATACTTTTCCTTAACATATATTTTTGCAGCATAAAAATCCTCTAATGCCCTTTAATCTTCAAAGAAATCTTGTTCTGAAAAATGGTCTATACATATGTCCCTCGAAATCATCCAAAACAAATTTTCAACATGACTGCAAATGGATGAAAAGCCAACAAAACCTGGCATGGGAAGACACATTCCTGAACGTGCTGTGACGAATGCAACATTCCCTCTGGGGTCAGCAAGTTTTCTGGCAAATTCACCCTCCATAACACAAAGTATCAACACACTCCTTTTCATTGTATTACAATTGCTTGGACCAGTCCTTATTGAAATCTCCTAAACAGCCAGAAAACAAGGGGACTGTAGCTGAAATTCCAAGAGATGCATATTTAGTACAGCTTAGAGGAAACCACCACTATTTTGATGTTTTTGTTGTTCTTCTGAAGTGAAGTATACTTCCCAAATTATAGCAATGAAACAAGAGATATTTCCTATGAACAAATCCCAGGCACATTTACCAATGTTTCTCTCTGACTGGCTTAGCTATGCCTTCATTGCCAGAATTGCTATTACTATTACTGAATGGCAGACATCAAGAATTTCAAAAGAAGTGGGTTTGGGTTTGATTTTTTTTTCTTTAGTTTCAGCAATCACCTCAACTTCCAGAATCTCTGTAACAAGAAAGTCTCGTTTTTCTTGTTCTAGAAAAAAGTCAGCTTCATAAACCTGTCCAATCTCCTCACAGTTCCATGTTTCTGTCATCTCCTCCTCCCCCCTCTTCAGGCCAGGACCAGCAGCAACTGCCGCAACAATCCACTTTTGGCTTGAATACTCACAAAGTGCTCAGATATAGCAGAATGAAACACACAATGAGGAAAATCTGTCACTGATCCAAAAAGCTTCCCAGCAAAGCTGCAAAACTGAAAGTCACACCACTTATATTGCAAAATGACAGTTTATCTAAGGGGTTTTTTTTCCCTTTCAACGTCAAGCAAGTCCTCGTGATTTCCAGTCACTCCATCTCAAGCAGCCTCTGGAAAGTCTGTTCTCTTGTCATAGCTCAGGAGTGGTTCACTAACAGCCAGACTCTATTCCACACTGATAGCAATTCTTTCAAACTAAGCAGTCAGATGGTCTAAAAAGTGCCTTAGGCAAAAAAAAAAAAAAAAAAAAAAAAAAAAAAAAAAGAAGCCTGAGGGCATTGGTTATACTTGATCATCTGTAGACTGCCTTTTCTACAGAAAAGATTTTCCAGTGCTCTTTCTCCATAATATTTTTTTACACATTTAGGGAGTGAAACTTAAACTATCTTCTTGAATATGAATCTTCTGTCAAGACCTTAAATCATAGAGAAACATAATAAAGATTTGTGGTGGAATGAGACCGGTCTGAATGTTTTACAAAGCTCTCCAAATCTGAATGTGGGGTGCCTCATGAAATGCTTCAGTGTGGGTTCTTCCATAGGGTTCAGAAACACACAGCTGCAATGTAAGTCCCCCACAGAGTCCCAGGTCCTGCCAGAAATCCTATTTCTGTGTGGGCTCCTCTCCACAGGCTGTGCAGCTCCTGCCAGGAGCCTGATCTGGTATGGGCTCTCCATGGGCTGCAGGTTCCTGTGCACAGGAACAGGGCACATCCACCTGTTCTGGTGTGGAGTCCTCCAGGCAGGGGCCTTCCTTTTGAATAGCTGTTCACTTTCTTTGAAGTTTGTCAGCTTCTGGTATTTCTTTGCAAGAAATCAATACTTAAATAATAGGAAAAATTCCACCTGTGGCCAGTATTGAATAAAGTATTTCTAAAATTCTCTGCAACTTTGTCTCATCAATGTTTTGGCTCTGAGACCTTCCCTTGTGGAACATCAGTGGGGTCAGAGAGCTCCTGCCTTTGCTTAGCTGAGTTCTGACATTAATCTAAATTCTAATGAACTACTGAGGTTGAAGTGAACAAACCTTAAACAGGCACTTTTGCTGATATTCTTATCAGCCACCATCCAATGAACACTTTTATGTTTAAAAAATTATTTCCTTATGGTTTTTTGTCTTGTTTTATGTCGGAGATGTTTGGAAACACGTTTGAATTTCTGATCTGAAAGCTGTTTGTAATTTCAGGACAGAAAGTCTCAATATTTAATGAGCACAAGAGTTATGTCCAAGGAGTAACCTTGGATCCTCTAGGGCAGTATATTGCAACCCTGAGTTGTGACGTGAGCTGTTGGTCTGAGTGTTTTTCCTGAATATTCCTTTTTCCAGGAGGATGAATTAAAAGGAAAGATGATGCCAGATAAAGATGAGGTTTTGTGTCTCTGCAGGGCTGCTTCCCTCACACGTTTTTCACTCCTCTCTCAGAGGTGCTGTGCAGCATTTTTCATCTTTTCCTGAGTATGTAACCACAGAGGTACCACCAGCATCAACAATAGTCTCAGCCTAGGCCAGTGGTGGGGCTGGTTTGGAGCTGGTAGAATCCAGTTGTGCCTGGTGTGGGGTACAGTGATCTCTTCTCACAGATGCCACCCCCACAGCCCTGCTACCAAAACTGTGCTCCATGAACCCAGTACAATGCTCTTCTGTCAGCTCCTCCTGACAGGAGTCACAGCTGGGGGCTCAGGGGTATCCTGTGACAGCCTTGGAGCAGGGGTTCCTCTCTCCTGATGAGCTTACTGGCCTGAGACCAAGTCTCTGAAAATTCCCGTTTGACCTAATTAGCTGTGGTCAGCAATTTTTTGTTTTTAAACATTAAATGCTATGTTAAAACAAACTATGTCAGGTAAACATTATTCAGGGCTGCAGACCAAGTTATACATTAATGGAATGTTGACTATGTTCTGTTTTTTATTTCAACATTCCTAGTATACTAAAGTTTCCTATGATACTCATTAAGATGATCAAGAAAACAATCCTAGCATTTTACCAAATTCTTGCTGAATCTTGCAAAAAGAAATTAACAGCAAATTTTCAAATTTTTACACCTTGATCCTGTTTCTGAGCTGTAAATGTTGGATGAAAAGTGCAGCAGCCAGATGACTCAGATACTTGCTGTATAATAACTGTGCAGCTCGAAATCATTGAGAAATTGTTGTTGGCTCAAGTTTCTGCCAAATAGACTTCATGCTGGATTAAACCAAGTTTGTCCAGTTTGGGAGTTTAGCTTTGTGACCCTTTCACCTCTTCTCCAGTTTCTTATTTCTTTCCTTCTGAGACCACTGAAGCAGGATGTCCCCAGCTCCTTTTCCTGCAAGCTCGGTGCCTGTGCTTTCGCCATGCCTTTGGCCAGTCACACCACCCACACATGTGCAAACAGGGAATTTGTCCCTTTGCCTCAGCATTGCCAGATAGGATATTTCTAAACATCCCAGAATATCTCTCTCAATGCATTCTGTAATGCAAAAGGTGTACCAACAACTGCATCACACTGCTCTATTTTGAGAAAATCTCACACAGTAAACTGTAAACATGTCAGTTCATATCCACCTACAACAATACAAATCTCAGCCCATAAAGACAAACTGAATTACACAGTATGCATGCAAGCAAATGCTAGAGCTTGTAGTTAGTGTTGCTACAGATTCCCTAATATTTAAAATGTTTTATGAAGAGTTAAACATGAAATAATATACTGCTGTGGACATCTCATAATTGCAAATTTCTCTCAAAATACAAAGCGATTAAAATTAATTTCTTTTTAGGTACTGAACTTTATCAGTAAATTAGAGCATTCCTTTTAATAATCAGCTCATTTAACCCTAACTGCATCAAAAAGAAGTGGCTTAACTCCAAAGCACTTGTGCCCTTTCTGCTATTAACTTAGCAAATTGACACACTGTAAGGCTTGTATTCGTTCACTTTTACTACTCTGTTTAGATTTATGTGCAGCACATCTAAAAGAGAAGCCCTTAGAAGGACATCTGAAAAATTAATAGCAAAAAAACTTCAGTAAATCACTCCTCACAAGTGCTACAGTCTAAACAGTCTGGGTTTTCAGAACCAGACTCCAGCAGATAAAGGCACCTAACCTATGTTTAAGGACAAAAAAATGTATTACAAATCCTCGACTCAAACAAGGCAAAAGAATGATTCTTTTGATCATTAGTTTGCAATGTGAAAAAAAATAAATTGTCCTTAGATGTTGAAAGTCCTTAGATGTTGAAGGTCCCATGTAGCTAGTAGCAAAATGGCATTTCTAAATGACTTTTTAAAAAAATATAAAGCAGTTATTTCAGATCCCATCATAATGATGCAATATGAATTAACTAAAGCACTGTTCAGAAGTCATTAAAAATGACTATTTCTTTTCATATGTGCAATTTCATGTGACCTTGTTGTCTCCATGAGGCTATAATTTCTTAAAAGCTATTTTCTTGAGAGACATAACCTGAAAACTTTAGAGGAAAAAAATCATATGGAAATTTTAAGTAAAAATTGGACACTATTTTAAATTCATTTTAGTTAACTATTTTCTATAATAAGTTTCAGTGATGAAATGAAAACATCAAGTTAAAAATAGAAATACATAATATATAGGGAAGAAGAGAAAAATATTTAACCAAAATTGAGGTAAATGAGAAATATAAAGTAAAAAATTGGTTAGATGAATCTAGAACACTGAGAAAAAATTTATGGTGAGAGGCCAGAAAGCTACTAAAGTTACAGCATATCAAGTTCAAAACAAACCTTAGGAATACTATAGGCCCAATTAGACATAAACACAAAGATGAAGAGAATATTACCAATAACACAGTTTAGTATTTATTTCTGTTTTGCTTCCTAATATGAAGAAGAGGATATTTATGAAATTCTCTTTAACAGTGCTTACTGAAGAAGAGGTTTAGCAATGTCTTCCCAGTACTACCTTCACAAAATACTAGATGAGCTTGTGTCTGCAATGTTTGGACATGAGAAAGATGTCAATCTTTAATTGATCTTAGAGCACCGACAAAAATACAAAAGAATAGGAATAGCTAATATTAGGGATTGCTGTCCATGTTGACTGCAGCAATAATAAAGTTACTTATTATCAACATATTAATGTTCACAGTTATTATCCAACACAAAAAATAAAAGCTGTCTGAATAACAAGAATAAATATATATTGTACCATTTAGAAGTAGTTACAAACAGTGTAGTATCCACACAGCTGTGCAAAGATTATTTACAGACAGGAAAACACATCAAGAATGGTGGAACAGTCAGTATTTTCAAAGAACCATAGTATAGGAGTCTTCAGGAAGCAAGCTAAAACTGCCTAATGCTACCAGAAAGGAACAGATACTGAAATAAAATTAAAGGCTGTTATCAGCCTGTGATTATAGATTAATTTTCATGTTTTCTATTACTACTCAAACTTGTTACAAATTCTTTCTGTGCAACACATACATGCACATGTATGTGTACACCTATGCATACACACACCAGGTGTTTATAACCTGGCTGACACTCTTGCATTTGCTAGGTCAGTTTTTCACACCCAAGCCAAGTTTCAAATGCTGCTTACCCCAGGATACGATTCATTCCATGCCTAGCAGCATAATGGAGTGGAGTATTGTGCTGGTACGTTTCTCCATAAGAAGTATTTGGGTCAAGAGTTTCTTTGAGTTGAGGGTTGCTCTCATAGATTTGGCAGGCCAAGTTTTCATCTCCATTTATAAGAGCTTTGCGGAACTTGGTGGTTGTATTTCCCATGTTGCTATCCTAGCTATCAATGGCACTTCTTCCTTTCCCCTTCATCCACTTGTTGTATGGTTCTGTAACATGCTTCACAGCCTAAAAAAGACAAACAGTATTCCAAGTTATTCTTTAAAATACCTTCTCCGAGATGAAAATAAATATGCAGAGCTACAGCACAGTAAATAGGCAGGTGAAGAAGAAGCACATAGGGCCTATAAACTCCCCTCATGAGTTACTGAAATCCTTATAGGTAAAAGCACACATTTCCAATTCTTCACAGATCATTTCCCTGATAAATTGTGTATCTCCCTCCCTCTGCAAATATCTTCACTACCTATACTCTTTAAACACATGGAAAAGAAATGGTTAATATCCACCTATACTAGAAGACTGGCATAAACACTGAATTTCCATGAATGAGAAATGAATTAAAAATTAGACATTACTTCAAAAACAGAATAGATCAAAAGCAAAATTCTTACACAAGGAAGAAAAATTATTCAAAATTATGCAATAAAGCAGGTATCAGTTTAACTTTTAATTAAAGAAAATCACATTAAAATATGTTTGAAGCATCTGAGCCTGTATAGGTGGGTGTACACAGCACCCTTCTATGCCAATAAGATGAATACCCATGAACACAGGACTTTACCATGGTCCCATCTTAACAGCTCTGCTAAGCAGACTCTTTTAAACACCCAAGCCCTTACACTTAGATCTACAATGAATGGGTCCATACAATGCCTGGCATTTGTACTGGCACAAACCAACTGCACCCTACAGTACTTCAAAGTAGTTTCCAGTTGCTGTGCTCCCCAGCCTCTCACCTTTACCTGATGGAGGCAACCAGAAGATTAGGCTGCAAAAAGACAGGGCAGACAGAACATCTCTGCTCATGACACGGGACAGCAGGAGCTTATCTGGATGTGCAGATGGAAAGAGCACATGTTGGTTTATGTCAGAGGACAGACAGGGGAGTCAGCACTGGCTGGCAGCACAGTGAACCTTCTAGGAGGTCTCTTTTGTGCATGAGTTATCCCATCCACACTGCTCCATGCCAGACCATTCACCCCACAAAGCACACACAGGGATCCAAAAATGCCAGGCACAGCAGGTTAGGGGATTGAGACTATGTTGTGCACATAAAATCGAACAGGGCAGGAGCTGCCCAGTACCTTATATTCAACTTGTTGGGACTATCTCAAAGCTACTATTTCTACATTTTCTAACACAGTTAGTGGTGCCCCTCCAGCCTTATAGACAAACGAAACAAAGGAATCCAAGGGGTCTAGAGCTGCAGAGAATCCAAGGGAATCAGGATGTGGATAAAATTCACACTAAAAGCAGTTGAGGAAACCTGGTGAACAGCTGCAGTGACACACTCTTATTTCCCCAGAGCTGCTGTCACCAGTTGTCTCATCTGATATTCTCATCAGTATGGTCAGGTCTGTTCAAGAAGGAGAGAGGTGGCCTTGGTGGCCTTCATTTTAATCCTTTTCCTTACAAAATTGTGGTAGGACAACCCTTATTTTAAGCTAATGTGAGGTAACAATGACACAGCTGTATCAGCTGCCTCCATGTACTAAACATGTTGACTGAGACCAGAGTTACCTAAAGAAGAACCAAATAGGCACTCATGAAAAAGCAAATGGACATTCTTCATATATCTAGTTATATACACAAACTAAAACCTAGATGATTCTATCACACTGCAACTTCTGCAGCTTTTTGTATCTCTCTGTCATCGACATATTTTAAAATATAAACATGCAGGTACTACACAGATATAATATGGATATTCTTCAAGAAAGTCACTGCACGTTCACATTACTACATCACAGCTCTCAGTGCTGAAAATTAATGTGCTTTCAGGTGCAAAACTAGTTCCATTACTCTAAATATTGGGTAGTTTCAGGTTTTGTCTGCTAACACTCTAGTCTATGAAGAGAAGTTCTACACTCTTTTCAGTCAATCAGCAGTTCATATTGTGTTCAACAGACAGGATCTCAAAAATAACTTGAAAGAAGTATTTTCACTTAAGTTTAACAAGATTAGTTTGTGGTATTATATTATCTGTCAATCCCTATCTACCACCAGTAGCACTCAAGACCATAAACTAAATTAGATGAGAAAAAATGCCTAAAAGATATCAGAATTGTCATGAAAATCAATAATGAAGATCCCACTAATGCCTATAACACTAACAAAAGCACATCATTTGAAATTAGAACGTGACAGCATCAATTTCCATGCATTTATTTCTGGAAATTAGCACACAGATAACTTGCATCAGCTGCAGAACATGCTGCTTCTTGACCAAACTGGAACATTAAATAAACCTGGGTAGGAATGAATGAGAACACTGAGTGGGGATGGAGATAAGATGGTGCCCCCAGGCACCTAAGAGAAATCTGGGACAGGGTGGGTCTGTTGAGATGCTGAAGATGAGATCTGAATGGATTTAGGCAGGGGTATGGAAATGCATGGGAGAAGTGAGGGTCTCTGTGGGGTGAGCTAGAAAGCTCAAGCAATTTTTGTGCAGAAAAGGCAAAAATCACTAATTCTTCTGTACACCAAATATACTTTATTCACTTTTGATGCAGTATGGACATATTAGAATGTTGTACTGTCATCAGTGACTACTAATATAAAAGATGTAGGTACATTGCTTTAACTATTACGTACATTATTGTATCATGTGGAAATTTTAGGAACATGCAGACTGCACCATGTAAGTTACTGAAAAATACAGTGATATCTGCTTTCTTTAAAACAGCTTATAGTCTGTGTGTTCATAAAAGGCTAAATATGACACAGATATGATACAGAAAAGTGAATGAAATAAAAAGAGTAAAAAACTTTTTTGTACAAAAGGACCAGACTCCAAAGGAAATGAATCTCAGTTGAAGGAAAGGGAGAATTTCAAGGATTATGAGACAGAGGTATATGATATGGCTTTGAAAATACAGAAGTAAATTCCATACAAAACCAAGAATGAATGCAGAAGTATTAAAAATTTAGCAAAGGCTAATGTAAATACAGCCATCACATTATCAAAATAAAATGAAAGATGATAGAATGGGGATAGCCAATGAAGCCCTTCAGGTGATAGCAAACAGCTTATATTCGATGTGATAGCAAGAAACTGATCTCTGGAAGAATGCAAGGAGAGAAGTGACAGGGTCAAAATTAACCCAGAAAACAATTTCCTACTTAAAACACATGATATGATAAACAATATTAATGTCTGTCACCTTCATACAATATCTACAAGTATACAGTATTTCATCTTTACCACTATAATAGGCATTAGCCTTTTATGCTCTGGAACTTTGGTGGGCCACATGGTAGTATTTTTTGCTTTCTCAATTGCAATTAAACAGATCAGTAGAAACACAGAAAGACAAGAGAAGCTCTCTCTGTACTCTGGCTCTAACAGTTGGCTCCCAGCATATTTGGAGGTCCAGAAGAAACAAAGATGTGACAGCTGCTGCCTTTCTCAAGCTGTTGTAGCTGATGAGTGCCCCTCTGTAAAATATTCAAGATCTGCCCGTTTGCAGTCATCAGTTCATCTTCCAGCAAACAGCCCCACTTCATGCGCCACCAAAACAGCCTCTCCCTCAACTGATGGAGAAAAAGGACAAAATATCAGCTGATGCAACTAAATTCTGGCCTGAGAATGGCTGAAAGGGGCACAGTGATGCCTTTCAGCTATCTTTCCATGAAGAGCTTCCAACCTGTAATACTCTCAGAGATCAGAAAGTTAATGAGCCAAGCTGGAACCAGGCATTCACAGAAAGGAAACTTAGCTCACGCCTTCAGCCTGTCATTTTGTGGTTTTAGAGGTAAAGGGCATATAACACATACATTTCCTCTGGCAGAGGTGGCAGGGAAGTGGTCTGGAAGGTTATCAGCCAGTCAGCCTCAGAGACCTGGAGAGCTCCTGTGAGCAGAACAAAGGTGTTGCTAAAGCAGTTTCAGCAGCTCCTGGGCTCACATGGGCAGTGACTCACATGGGTGTCAGTGCCACTGGTCTTGCTTCCAAGCATTTAAAATCCTTAGGCTATTTTTTAATGTCTACATCACAGTGGAAAAAAATGACCACACAAACATGAAAATTTACAAGTATTTTATCTAAATAAAATGAGACTTGAATAGAAATTTACAGGACAAATACAAGATTTTTGTTTTGTAGGCAGATCTATCCACTGAATCTTCAAGCTCTGTGCTAAGACTGCATCATAGCCTTTAGTATAACATTATAAAATTTACCATAATCACAAATATAATTTTATACCAAAGAACACAGAAAAAAGTAAATGCAATGTTTGCAAAATAAATCCCATATTATTTCAGAATTCTAAACATCAACCATCTATTTCTAATTTTGAAAGCATATTTATTACTGTATTGCCAAACAAAAGTTCTAGCCTAACAAAATCCAAAAACCACCCAACGTTTAAGATTCTTAGAAACTCCATCAAGGCCATCAGACTTCTCTGCTTTAGCAACACAGTAATTTCTTCATCTTATTAGCAACAGTTTGGCATCACAGCTCTATAAAAATTCAACCAAGACACAGTCACTCTCATAGGAGCTTGAGGATTGAGTACAAGATGACAAAAAGAGTGGATAAAGAAATAGATGGGCAAAGCAAGGAAGCAATGAGATTCTGAGAGCAGTTGCATCAGCTGCCCGATCTCTATAGATTTTTCCATGGGCACCATCACAGAAGTGAGTCTGAAGAAGAATGGCAATGACTTCACAGGATTTTAGAAAGAGTTCTTCCTTTGAAATACTTCCACGGTGCTTGCTAGAAATTTGCAAAAAATATTGTACAAGGGGGATCAGGTAAGAATTTTGGAAACATCATACGTCTAACATTCATTTAGGAACCACATCTTGAACACACAAGTCTTTCATGAGATGGCATACCTTCCTCAATTTACATTTTAATTGCTTTATTACTGAAACAGAATTTCTTACTGAATGTAGGACTAGCACGTGTTGATACAGCAGCTGTTCTAAACCTTGGGGAATGAAAATAAGTGAGAAACATTGTACGGCATCACACTGCTTAGAAAATCTATCAAAACCAGTAACAGAATATTCAGTATATTAATCTAAATAGTACCAAAATATTCAATATATTAACTATGAGAAGAAAATGCTATATATTTCTTGCACAAAAAAAATACTATTTATATAAAGATCAAAGATCAAGATCGAAGCTAATAATAATCTGCAACCTTTTTTTTACAATGTGACACTTTGTAATGACACAGTTTAACCTTAAAAAGTTCAAGTACAATTTGCAGTTTAAAAATCTTAAAAACTACTTCTTAAGTAGTTCATCATGTCCACTATAAGAACATTCTTGTGGAAAAGCTAAGTGAGCCAAGATCAAAGAAGTAAGACTACTTAGCTCCTCATACTTAAATCATAATAATAATAAAATAAAATACATTAACTAAAATTAATGTACATTGCATGGCTTCTAAACCCTTCAAAAGACAAGTGATAAATTAGTTACACAAAAAGCATAAAAAATATCAAAAATACTTGTTTTTCAAAAGCACTTGGCTTTTGACGAAAGTATGAAATACTTTTAAATTGCATTCTAAAAGCATCTTGTTTCAAGTACAGTTAGCTCAAAAGGTAGCTATTTTATTTGCTTTGGATACTGCAGTTAAACAGATCATTTTTAAAAGCTGAGTTTCTAAAATGTTTACTGCAGAGTCTGTCCTACATTATAAATTATAATTTTTTTGCATAAGGTTCATGGTTTAGGAGAAAGCTTTGCGACCTGTATGCTCAGGATGAGTGTCACATTGTGATGTTGGTAATTTTAATCCTCACTTCTGGGACAGAGTAACACAAATGAAGCAAGTCAAAAGTTGTGTTCAAGAACTCCCAGAATACCAGGCTGTCTCCCAGAAAGAACAGAAAAAGCTCTGGTCAGTGCTCCTCTTCCTCTCTTACCCTCTCCCCTCTACACAAAGTTAAAAAAAACAAAAAAAAAAAAACCCAACTACAAACAAAAAAACCCCCTCACTTTACCAAGAGGGCAAAAATTAAGAATGAAGCATTCCTATTTTATGTATGGATGGCACAGATGCTTGTAATTAAGAGGCAGCAGAAAAAGTTAGGCTACATCTAATTTCTACATGTTTATAGTAAAGATTTTAGATTTGTCAAATTTTAATTAATTACAAATTGTTCTCCTGGATACCTGCATCTGGGAGAACTTTACTGCCAAGTCTAAAGTAACAAATGCACTTGTAAGGCTTGAGAATTGGTTATAGAAAAGAGTGGTGGTGTTTAGGGTTTTTTTTTACACACTGAAATATGCCAAAATGTTTGTGCCAAAAGTTCTAAGTCATCAATGGGAAATAATGAAAGCGTCTCTGACACTTCAAACCTCTGTGAATAGAACTTAACATTATCAAACTCTTGTTACATATTACACATCAAAATACAGAAGAAAAAAAAAATTGCTATGCCAATATCTCACCCTTCATACAATGATCACCAATATAACATTTTCTGTGCTCTAAATACCAAGGTTGAAAAGTGGTAATAATGTTGAGAGTTGACTTGAATAAAACACAGTGTGGGCTAGGGAGAGAATTCATTATTTCCTCATTTATATGCTTGTGGGATAGAGAGTCTAGCTACTTAGGTTACAATCTCTTTATGCTAGCATATGTACCCACAAGTTGAAGGTTAAAGTTATTGCTCAGTTTAGTAATTTGAGCCTTTGGCTTACTGGCTCAGCCATAAAGACTTTCATCCAGGTGGAGTATTTTCTTTCAGACATGTTTCTTTCACAATTATAGTTTGTGGAGAAAAAAGGATTTTAAGAATGGCTTTGGTTTTCTTTGCTCTGTTGTATTTAAAGTGATGCAACTGGGGCAGCTGCAGCATAGACTAGAAGCAGTTTAAGAAAAAGCTCTGCATAGACAAAGCTAAAGTAATTGCTACATTAATTTTAATTGTGTTGTCTACAATTCTTGCATTCATCATTTAAATGAAACGTGGTAAATCCACTGTGGGGTAGGTACATACGTACATGGCAGGAGAGACAAGATACTGTGCAGCCAAATCAAAGGTACATTGTGATAACTGGACAAAGACTGCATTCCTGCAGGTAGTGGGGTGGAGGTAGGGAATCCAGCAGCACAAGTTAAAAGGAGCAATCTGTTGTGATGTATCCTTTTGTTTTTTCCCTTTAGTGAATAGCAATTCAGTAGGATGAAACAAAAGAATCATCATTTTATAATTATGCTCTGGAATATCCATTAGTCTCAACTGTAATTGCAAATTTATTTCAAAATTCAATCCAGGGCCTCATGTCTGTAGAAATTTTTGTTTTTAAAACAACAAAATCCTGAAAGTTCTTTGAAATTCAGGTAACGCTTTGGAGTTGTTCCCAATGAACTGTCAAGGCCTTAATAATCTCAGTGATTTAATTTGCTGTCAGTGATATAAAAGAAATCACAGAATCATAGAACATCTTGAGTTGGAAGGGATCCACAAGGATCATCCAAGTCCAACTCCCAGCCCAGCACAGGATAACTTCAAAAATCCCACCATGTACCTGGGAGTGTTGTCCAAAAGTTTTATAAACTGTCCAGGTTTGGTGCCATGACCACTCCCCTGGGGAGTGTGTTCCAGTGCCCAACCACCCTTCATGTGAAGATATTCTTCTTAATGATATTTTTAGGTTCCAGGCATAAAACACAGCAGAACTTTTTTAGGGCTAGCTCTTCAATCTGCAGGTTATGTAGACTACTCAAATCTAAAATCTAAAAGATTTGTACCTAGTCTACTAACACCAACACCCTAAGACCTTCTCAATCTAGATCAGAAGGGGAAGAAGCACAAAAACAAATGTTTGACGTTTTATTAGATTAAGTCAAGCTGCAGACAGACATAGTTCTGGCACTTTAATCCCAAGCACACTGTTTTAATATAAAAAGCTCACTATAGACTGTTCCACTGACTAAATTAACAGTACACTTCAGGTACAGTGCATAAAACATTGCCAGCTTATTAAGGAACTATAAAAGTGACTTCTGTGTCACAGCCCAATGCTGATAGCACCACCTTTTCATCACAAAGAAGTGAACAAGTGTCACCCAGCACCTGTATAAAGAAGCAACAGCAGCTGATGACTCACAGGACACTTAGCATCCCTGATAAACTAAAGGATAGGAACCAGAGACTGGTAATGTTCTTAACCAGTACAACACCTCCCATGCTGGCAGCATGTGAACACACTTCAGTCACAGTGCTGCTTCTCTGGTTTCTCCCTACCCTCACACACACATCATATCCCAGAAGACTGGAGCCTCTCTGCAAAAATCATCCAAACACACTTTGCTTAGCTGTGAGATTAACTGAACTGAGCTGAGTTGTTGCTTAAGACAAATGTGTGTCCTCTTTGAAATCAGATTCAACAGACAAAAACTACAGAGAAACCACCACCAAGACTTACAAGGCAACAGTTCAAGACAGTAAGGGACAGATGGGACTCACAGATTGATGCTGTATGGGACAGAAAGTCTAAAGAAATTTGTGTATTTCTGTCAGATTGATCTGCCTAGAAAAAGTGAGAGTAAAGACAACCAGTACTGGTACAGAGTACTGCTAGAACATGAAAGGAGGAATGAAGATGGCAACATAAAGAACTACAGAAAACCTCATGTGGAACTTGACTGACCAATCTCTATAGGACTCAATGTGACTGGACCCTGGCCTTTAACGAGTCCAGGATGTGTTTTTCAAGTGTGTTTGCTCAGGTTAGCACAAGTAAACAAGTTTGAAATTGCATGAGGGCTCAAATCCAACCTTCTAGAGAACCTGTGGTAGAATCTGGCCAGCCGAAAGCTTTAATGCCAACTTAATTTCCAGTGGTGTTAAACAGATAGAATTGAAAGCAAAACTTATTGTCTGCCAAGGCATATCCACAGAAAGTGAAACTAAACAGGATGGTAACACAAGGATGCTCACGAGGACTCTTCACAGTAAAATCTGAAAATCACTTATACATTTAGAAGCTGTAGAATCTTCCTGAAGCAGAAGTTTCTCAGTTTGAGGAAGCTTTGTTGCATGCAAGAGTATGAGTTTGTAGAGTAAAAGGTAAATCTTCAAATGTAAGGATAGTTACACATGGTCAGGCACCTGCAATAACATGGCACACAACAAGCAACATTCCTTTCTGAAAGCATACAGTCACATTTGAAAATAATATCTAAAGTCAGTACATTTGAATGTAAAACCTACTGGTTTTATAATCAGGAATGTATTTCAAATAAAGTAAAAAAGATGAGGAAACAAATAAACCTACGTTTTTCCATGTCCAATCTCATAAAATATGCTCTATTTAACAATGTCAGAGGACAGCAACAATCACAGTATACTACCACTGACTCTTGGCTCATAACAATACTACTGAAAGGATCAGTGATCCATCTGTACATGGTGATAGTTCCACAGGTTGCACGCTCTGAATAAAATAACCAACACTTACTGTAATTTCTCTATTATTACCCAAATAATTAAAGCACTGAAAAGAACACTGCATACCATTTCAAGCAATATGCCATTTTTTCAGAGTTCCCTATTTACACTTAAGCAAGCTACACTTTGAAGACTAGACTAAATCTCTACTTACTTAGTGCAGTATGTTAATAGTATAAGTATCTATGGATGAAACTTTGTATAATAAACTCTGATTACATGAAAGGACTATCTGTTTCCATGTTTTCAAGTGTGAGGTGAAGAAAGCACATTCAAGTGTCTGAGACAGCTGATGAGCATTGTTCACAAACGCACTGGAGCAGAAAGAAACACGCACATACTTTTATTGTTTCCTGGAGACATTCCTACGTGCTGGTTTTGTTCCGTGTAAAGCTAAAAGACAATGTGACCCTGCTGATCTTTCAAAGAGATCTTGACTTTTTTCAGATGAATGGACAAATCAATTTCTTTTTAACAAAGAGATAATTTAACTAGTCAGCACTCCTTCAAAACAACACATTCACTAAAGGTCTAAACACAGAATCTGGGAGATCATTGTGTGTTTAAAATAAGATGGATTTCTCTAACAAAGTATGTTTTCTACACAGTATTTAAGAAGTGCTTTACAGCATTTCTGAGAGACAACTTCAGGAGCTATTTAACTCTTTTTAGTCCAAGCACCCTGCTTATCATGGTGCTGACTTCCCACAATCTCGAGAGTCACCATTGCTAACCAAGAACGAGTCATTCAGAGAACTGCAGTGACAAGGATCATCACTTGCATCCTATGTACACCAGAAAATTAGGAGATCTGCAACTGCTGAACTTCTGATAAAATGTTTAATATACCCACTGGCAAAATTCTGACTTTGGCAGGGAAATAGCAAAAGATATATTGGATCTAATATAAAACTAATTTAAACAAACACATAACTTGAAGAAGTATTTTTAACTTTTACCTGAACACCTCTGCTGAAATATTTGGCTGTTTTTTCCACTGCATATGAACAGTTTAACTATTTACATAAAGGCCATGGATAACAAAATTTAATTTTAGTATGTCATATACAGTCTGCATTTAGGAATATTATTCTTGACACCGGTGTAATTACAATGAAACACAAACTTGTTGTATAATGACTTTTGGCTTCAAGATGAGTATCAAGCCAAAGAAAACAGAAAGAGAATAAAGATTTTAAAGAAATCCAATATTACCTGAGCTTGAATCACAGAAGGGTTTGTACTGGAAAGAATCTTTAAAGATCAAAATGCCCAACCCTTCTGTCATGGACAGGGACATCTTTCAGCAGACCAGGCTGCTCAAAGTCCTGTCCAACCTGAGCTCGAACACTTCCAATCATGGGGTATCCGCAACTCTGGAGAAGCTGTTTCAGTGCCTTGCCACCCTCATCATTAAATATTTCTTCCTTATGTCCAATTCACATATACTTCTTTCTGTTTAAAGTCAATGCCTCTTGCCTTGCCAAAACTGGCCTTGGTAAAAAGCCTCTATCTTATTTACAGAACCCCCTTTAAGTATTGAAATGCTGCAACAAGGTCTCCCCAGAGCCTTCTCTACTCTGGATTGAACAATCCCAACCCTTTCAGCATTTCTTCATAGGAAAGGTATTTCAGGCCTCTAACCATTTTTGTGACAGTCCCCTGGACTCACTCCAACAGGTGCATTCTTGTACTGGGGACCTCAGAGCTGGACACCCTGCTCCAAGTGGCATCTCAAAAGAGCAGAGTTCAGCAGATAGGGAGTAACCCCCCTTAACCTGCTGGCCATGCAGTCCTATTACCTCTTTTATCAGTTCTCCTACTAACATAATCAACATACCTAGGAACTGATGCAGACACTATTACAATACAAATGACTGCTGTTCTTTGTAGAACTCACTGTTACTGACCTTTCCGTGTAAGGAAAGAAACGAAGAAGGAGAAATGCAAGGTACCAGAGTCACTTACTTTGCAAAATCTGACCCATTTGGCATCAGAATTACATGAAACAGAACATTATACAGGCTTAATACTAGAAAGATTTTCAAGAACCAATCTGAAAAAAATACTCTGTTTTACCCAAGTAGTAAAATATTGTTTTAACAGAGAAGGTCTTCAACTATTTCCATGAAGATTTCACCAGAAATAACTGTATAGACACTGGGATCACAAATAACTATTCAGACATGGTGCCTGATGGTTAAATGCAACTTTCCCTGTGATCACATCCAGGGATGATGCAGAAGCCAGAGAAGACAGTAACAGCATTCATGCCATTTCTCCTATGCTCTCACTATTCCTGCTGGCAACCAGATAAGACAGTGGAAAAAAAGCAGAAGCAACAAGCCTGGTTGAACTGCCAGGAGCAAGAATAATGCAAGAAAAAAGGGAAGGCAGCAGTAGGTTGAAAAGAGAAAGGACTCTACACAACTTTCCTGATCTGTGGGCCATTGCCATGTGAGACAAGTAAGGCAAAATTAGTAGGTGTTTATTTTGACTAAAGGACATACTAATAATGGACCTACACAAGTAGGTAAATTGTGATTATCCTGACCAAACATTCCTTATTCTGACATTTTCTTATTTCTAGGAAATGGCTGAGGCCATTTCTAAATTAGTATGGCTGAACCTTTCTAAATTATTATGTACCTGTGTGGCTTATCAATATAATGCTCCCTTCAGTCAGGACAATAAAGTTTCCCTCAGAAACAAAGAGAAATATAAACTAACAATTAACATTACTACCTTTCCTGACACCCAAGCTTAAGGGAAAATAAAAGTTTTAATGTGCTTTAAAATCAGTATTTATATTAAAAACCTAAGCAAAGAAAGCAGATGTTCTATGATATAAATAAAAGAATTTTTGCTGGGGTTTTTTTTTTTTTTTTGTCCTTTTCACAGCTAATATTGCTGAGAAGTTTGGGACCATCAACTGGGGAGTTTTCTACTCACTCCCACCTGACATAAACATCAGCTCACATGCCCAAAGAATACTACAGAATAACACACGTATTTTTATTTTAATCATTCTTTTAGATGTCTCGTTACATTTGTGTCTTACAGTCTTTCTTAAGTAGCAAAACTTTGATATAAACCCCATTCTTTATATTCTGAACCACAACATCCAGGTCACCAGATTCTTACATCTTGTGTCTGCTGGAACATTTCACTATTGCATCCACTGTTTCAATTTCTTATTATGCCTGAAAACAAAAAACTCTCTGTTCACACAGAAATGTGTCATAACAATAAAAGAGCATCTGTGCTCCAACAAATCCAGCAGCATTTGTACTGACTAAGGTTAACCAGTCTGCAGTAAATTTTCATCTTAAAGTATTGCCATACAGTTATAGAAAACAAGGAATGTTTTTTTGTTTAACTTGTCTAGTACACAGACTACATCATACTTTACATAATCAGCTGATATAATCAAATTATTCAGCCTTTACAGTATTTTAACAATTTTCAACTTTAACAGCAATTTTCATAAGAAAATTGGATTAAATCAGATCCAGAAATCTCTTTGGACATCATCCTGTGGTTATGGTAAAAGTTAAAGGCAGGCAGACAAGAAGGCTGTTCAAAGGTATCTGAGGCAAGATAAAATCTCAGTCAGACTCAATGATCCGAAACTATTGTGTCAAAGCAATGCCTGACCTAGGTAAATGGCAACTTGATACAGCTAAAGATAAAGATGTAGACCAGCAGATTCTGGATGAAAACTAGTGCCCAGATTGTGAAACAGTCCCTGATTTTCCAGAGAAAAAAGAGAGCAAGTTTTTAGGTACTGAGAAATAAAGAATCCTTGCTGGCAGTAAGGGCTCCTATCCCTGCACTCAAGAAGACTGAGATTTAACTAATTTAAAAGGATCAGAATGGTGCTGAACTTCTAGCAGAATCTCAGATATCCTCTCCAGAAGAATTCTGTGGAACACCAAAATTAGTTTAAAATATTTTAAAGACCTGAAGGAGTTGCATTCCTGTTTTATTTAGCTTTTTCTGCATGCTACAAAATGTTTTCCTTGACTGCAAACTTAGAAATTGATAGAACTGATAGTATTTCCTGACAGCAGTTAGTCCTATTTATTACAGAAAGAGCAGTAATTAGTAATTAGACAATGAATAAGTGTCCAATACTTAAAATGTTGTAATACATTGTTGGAGCCAACGAGCTCTTGAGATTCTGGGTTCGACTGATTTTCAGTTTGGAAATCTGAAAAACGAACTGGCTTCTTCAAGAGCCTACAGAATTAAAACCTTTAACCTTTTGTAGTTCCATTGCACAATTTTAAAAAGAGGAATTACAAAAATATGAAACAAGCCTTTACAAAACTAAAAAAGCAAAACCAACAGGTTTTTTTTTCAGCTCTGTAGATTTGGAAGGGTTGTAGCATAAATTAAAAATTAGATCTGACAAAGCCTGGTAAGAATCCTCTGCTGTTTTGAAAGTTATTTCAGACTGACTTGTTAAAAAAAAGTGTTAATCCTCAAAAATAAATCTGAATTTTGCTTTGGAATAAATATCTAAGACTCTAAATGGGAAAAACATAGTTTATTTCTACTTTGAAAGAATTTGATCCCTAATAACAATTCTGTTTCAAGACATTTACTAGTCAAACTGAAAATTATTTTCATTATATACATATTCAAATATTATTAATGATAACTAGATAATCTAATTAAGTCAATTACCACTTCTACTATTTATATGTCAACATTCTAATAATTAATACAATTTATTGTGTGCTTTCATAAAACAGCTTCATATCAGGTTTCCAGCCAAATTTCTGTTTGTTTTAGACTTCACAAACAAAAAAAATCAAATAGACAATATATAACTTCAGTTCTTTTAAAAGTTCGTCATTACCAATATATGGATTTTTATTTCCCCTTTTGTTTTCAAGTATTGTAAACATAATAACGGCTATACTGGATGAGATAATTCCTTGTCTTCTCATTTCATTCCTTGTAGAGTTAACAGCAGTGTGTACCAATGAAAAGTACAAAAATGGAGCAAGAACAGGTGGATACTTCTACACAACATTCTCCCAGTCTCTAGTAATTTACCACTTGATTAATTTTTGAGGTAGATATTCTAGATTTATATTAAAAACCTGCATTGCATTTTTCTTTCACTATGTTGTTCAAAACCTCCCCAAATCTATGGAATATTTTAACAGACAGAGCATCCTGAAATTTCACAGCTTAATTATTCACTGTGAAGAAATATCTGGTTTGAACTGGCAATTTGTTAAATTTCATTTTAACTGTCTACAAGAACTGAGAGGCATATAGCAAAGAAATTTTTCATATCTGCTCTCTCCATTCCACTTGTGATTTTAGAGATTTCTATCACATCACCTTCTATAGGTCATCACCCTTATGTCATACCAATCTTTTGCTTTTTTAGAGATTGATTAGCCCTAATTCTGAAGAAGTGGATTCTGCGCTATTTTTAGATTATTTCTGCTTTTTCTGATCTATTTCCAATGCCACTAACACCTTTTTAATTTAGGACACGCAAAATGAATGGATTCACATCATGTCAGCATAGCCTCCTTTTGACACTACATTTAGGTTTTGGAGTGATATTAAGAACTAAGCTAATTTTCTTCAGAGTTTTTAATATAATCTCGAGACCTTATTTATGAACTGTAATAATTAAGGGAATAATATTTTATATAAATTTAGGACCCTTTTTTCCCCTTAATCATGTGAATCTTTCAGCTTTAGCTATATTGATTTTTAAATCCACCACTGTGTCTCATAAAATCCTTTTGCAGTGGGCACTGTTTGCAGTATCACTAATTATCTTTTCTATAATAGTTATCCTCACATCCAACAGCAGAGATCTTAGCACCAATCTGTCTGGGACCAACCTTCAACCACTGTGAAAACTGTCCCTTTATTTCCATCCACACACATAACCATCTCTAAACCAGTGACTTCTGCCTTCAGTCGACCATTGCTCTTTCCCAAAGCTGTTTGGATTCTTTAAGACTTCTAAGTAAGAGATCATAGGATATGCCACCTGAAAATTCAACCAGATTATAACAAATGTATTTTGCCAACTTCTTCAAAGAATTTATGTAAATTTGTGAGATCAGACTTTCCACTATGGTATTACATTGACTGATCCTCAGGACATCACATTTATCAACACATCTGCTAATTATTACATCATACTACATAATTTCCACTAATATTCCAGGAGCAGCTTGAGGCATCTGTTGTCCAACAAACCTGTCTTGGAATCTTTTAAAAACTGCATCATATTAACTCACCTCCAGTAATCAATCACAAAGTTAGTTCTTAAGAGAGAGGTTAAATATGACAAAATGCAGGGGGGGTGGCAGAATTTTAATTAACACAGAGTTCTAAAGAAAATCATATTTGCACTGAAAAAATAACCCAAAACAGAATTTTCACAGCTTCTCCACAAGATACAACACAGATTGTCAGTTCTGAGTTTAGACCTACAAAATCAGACCCTGGCTCTCTTCACCACATACTTTGGCAAATGATACTTGATAAAGGGATGCTGTCTGATAATCTCCTTTTACCTTGCTAGATTCAGCCAAAATGCAGGAAACTCCAAAGCACATCCAAAATATTTCTTACATTGAGATAGAATAATGATATTGTGTCATTTAACAATGTTGAACTATTTTAGACTTCCCTCCCCATTTTCTCATGAAAGACCTCTTTCTCTGAGAAATGTTGAATTAATTATCAAGGAACGACTAGATGCTATGAAGGAGAAAGGAAAGCATAAGCAGTCTTATGAGTCTTGTTTCTTATTCTGGCAATGTTCAAAGTATCATATATGCAGACTTTGCCTCTTTTTACTCCTCTCTACTCCATTGCAACAACAAATAAAAGGAAACTTCCTCTCAAAATTGCTTCTCTTCCACCAATTTTCTTGTTCCCATGTTCTCCTGTAAAGCTTGTCACTGTCATTACTGCTCTTCACATCATGTTTCCTGGAAAAGAACGAGGAAACACCTCACAGAAAACCCATGCATAGCTGAAGTATACCGAAGAATGTCACCAATCTTCCCAATATTCAGAAACAGACTTACACATTCAACACTATTTATAGTCAAAAAATATTTTACTTTTTACACTTTGAACCAGAACACTGCAGTCTAAAAAAACAGAATCATTATAAAAATATTTAGATTGTAATTGACAGTTTTGCTAGATTATCACTGAAGCAGATCACTTGAGGTACCAGATTTAAACCATCTCATATTGCTAATGGTTATATGGTAATGCTCTCCTCCTGAGCAAACACCTTTGGCTTGGTATCCAGTGTTCAAGGTCCTCTGATTGTCCATGAATTGACCCTTGTGTATTACCCAGTAGGATGTTTCTATTGTTTGGAGGCCTTTTTTATGGAAAACTGCTGCCTTACCTTTTTTTAGAGATGGCTACTGTGCTAGCAAGCAAGCATTCTGAAAAGCAGCATTCACTAGACTTACATTCCCTTTGTTTCTAATACTGCTTGCTCACACCACCATCTACTATCAAAATACATAATATGGAGTTCACACAATTTATGTTCATCACTGTCTCTGTTCCTTCCACACCTGCTTCACAGAGTTCCCTGAATCATAAAAAAAGAATGACTGACAGTGCTGAAGCAGAGCTAACTCACCCATGGATCCAGTACTTCTGGTTAGGTAAGGTGACTTTTAGGACCTCTGTGTCCCTTATTTGCTGCTACATGAGACAGGGAGGTCCTGCAGAACAGAAAGATCCAGGTCACCCTGGTGCAGCGGGAGGTGTCAGTGACACTGCACGGGAGGCTCTCAGCCAGTGCTATTTCCGAATGCCGCTCACAAAGTCACAGAGGACGTCTGCACAGGGGCTTTCCCTGCTGTGCTGGTGCTGCTGGGACTGGGACATGCACTCCCTTCCTGCTGCCTCAACAGCTAGGCATGCCTCCTTACATAAGGGAATACTTTAGAGTCTACCAAACCTGGCTGCAAAGCAGTGACAGCAAATATCCAGCCCAAGATGGTGCATGTGCGCTTGAGACTATGGAATCCAGCATGCTGATGTAGAAGAGCGGGTTTACTGCTGTCTGTTAAGTTACCAGGTCTCTCTCTCAGCTTGACAAACCCACTCAACTTCCTCTACTGTGATTCATAAAGCAGTTCTTATGCAGCCTGACCTATGTCTAAGAAAAGTTCAATCATCAATCCAGCATTTACTAGGTACTAGCAAACTTATATTTGGCAGTCTGAAAATGAGGCAGAAATCCACTGGGGTAAGATCCAAGAAAACAGTGTTTGTTAAAAGAAAAATCCCAATGCCAGTTGCAGAGATTTTTTAGGAGCAAAGACAAGCAGTGGCAGACAAGATGAAAGCTGGGGGAACCAGCTGTATTAGTCTCAGCAGTTTGCAGAGTTGTGATGCTCAAGAATCCCTTGGTGACTGCCTTATGAAAAACCTGCTCCAGTGCCAATGTAACATGCAGGCACTTATTTAAGAACAGCTCTTTCTGCTTGTAAAGTAAAAGGCATCACAAGAGAACATTCCCTACCCCCACTCTCTGCCAGAAAAAAACACAAAAAGAGTGCATTTCTTTTCCCCCTATACTTCTTATTCTTTTCTTGGGTTGTTCTCCTCCCCAAGGCCCACCTCCCTGCCCAGATCAGTGTGAGACCTCTGTAAGACTTCCCTGAAACATTCAGAATTTCTAAAGTAATTTTTATAGTTACTATGAAGCATGCACTTAGCAAGCTGGAAATCTGCCTCCAGTGTCTTTTCATGACACTAATGCTGCTTTAGAAACTTACACTGTCGTTTCTAAAGTGGTTTTAATTGACACCAGAGCTGACACTTGTTGCCATGAGAAGGATTATGAAGTGGAGAACACAGCAACAAGACACTCTCTTGCTTGGTGCAGAAAAGAGCAATTTATTGAAAGAAGCTATTGCCTTAAATAAGGCAGTTCGTGCAAAACAAAATACAGACAAATCATTGGTCAGAAAAGGAGACACCTCTTCTCCCTGGCTTTCTCAGGGACCTTGCAGGTGTTTATTTCTGTTATGATTTTTTGTCTTGTGTTTACAGGAAAGGAGTTTCTAGCTTGGGAAAAATCCTAGCTGAGGCTGAGAAAGTTTCATGGCCTGAGAAAATTACCTAGAACTTGAGAAAAAGGCCTAGCTAAAATGTGCCTAGGCCTTCAGCAGTGTTTACAGATACTGCCCTTTGTTTCTGATCCACTCCCTCTGTTCATCCACATTTCCACAATTTCTCTTGTTGATTTATTTTGGTGACTGTACAGAGAAGCAGAATAGATCGAACTCAAATCAGTTCCCTCTTCTGGGTTTTCTTCCTGGATGATGATGGTCCAAACAGCCAGGGCATGGCAGGAGTGATAGGGAGGCAGGACTATTTGTACCAGTGCATGCTGTATGGAGTGGAAATACTTCAAAAGTGTTTATTCATACTGAAGTGCAGACAGAGGCAGAAACATCACCAATGTGCAAACTGTGCAAAGCCCACAGTTGGTTGCTAGAGGCAAGGCAGAACCACCGCATTAGCTAAAGTCAAAACACTTTTCATGGAATTTCTTTTGTAGTCCAGCATTATTTTATCAGCTATTATTCTGACAGCAGCCATACACTCAGACAGGGATAGTGAATGGAGCATGGACTAGAAGATGTTGCTGGGTAGAGTGGGAGACTGCTGATAGAGAACAGGCATCACAGTACCAAAGGCAGCCCTGGCTGCTGCAAATTGCACCTAAGCTTGCAATAACCCATGTTGGGCAGTGTACAAAGGAGTATCAAATCATATCAGGATGCAAACTCACAACAAATAACTGATACAGCAACTTCACCTCAGTCCTTTACAAATATGTCAGCAAAATGGATACCCCTGTCTGAGTCCAGTTTTAATTTCACTAAGCAAAACCCCACAGGATTGTTAATAGCAGCAGTTGATGCTATTCAGGTGTCTGACACTAGACAAGCAAGACCTATGTGGAAAGACAACTAAAATCCCTCTCAAATGGGCAGTGAAAGGACAAAGGTGACCTTGCATTTACTAGTGGGAAAAATTCAAGCTCTCCTACCCTACAGTCAAAAACAAGGTATTGGTGAAAAAGGTTTAGTGTAGCTGCAGGGACCCAGCAGGACTCCAGTGAGAACAAAGTCTATTAAACTGGCACAAAGCTTTTTGAACAAACACAGTCTTGAAGGGGAGAGGTGTGAGAAATATACCTAATTTAGTCCCTCTCCACCTGCATTTTGGGAAGGACAGATGTTAAACAATACCTTCCTTCCTCCCTACACTAAGCCTGTTGAGCCATAATTCATAATAGACTTAAAACTTGCTGGGAAACAATCTGTGGACCTGATTTTCAAATGCTGCTAGATATGAAGAAATAATACTTTATGAGTAGGGTTGAGATATTAATTAGAAAATTTAAATTGGAAGATCTTTTGAAAATTTCAACAGGCACAAATAGCTTTAAAAATCTACTCTGGTATAATTTTATTTACTCATACAGCATCTGCACAGCAAAAAGGATGTTTCGATTACACTAAACTAGTCTCTAGAAAATACAGAAGGCAAAAAAATAGACAAGAAATGAGAGAAATGGAAGATTATTTCTTTCAAAGTAAAGTAAGAAGTATCTCTGAACCAAATATCTAACAGCTTAAAAACCAGCCATAACTGACAATATACAGTAATCAAAATATACCTCTATAAAAAGAGGAAATAAATACAAGATACTCCCTTTTCAAACTGTGGCTTGCATGAAAACCTTTTGTGTTGTAACAGAAAGGCATGAGGCTGGAATGTTCCAGGAAACAGGGATGATGGAACCACCTACTCTAAAAGGCATATAATCCACCTATGCAAAAGCTTGCTCATTTATTCAGGATGTAATCAAGTGTCTGAGTGACATGGAAATCTTATTTCCTAATCAATTAGAATGGCAAACTATCTTTAAAAGCCCAAAACTTTGCATTTTGCAGCCTCATATCTAATTGAATCAATTTTGAAAACAGAATATGGCTCTCATATATTCAACTCTGTGTGGATAGATTTGAAAGCTACTTTCATTTCATAGAAAATAATAAAAATGATTTGTTATCCCTCAACTGTAGTGAACTGGGGCTACAACATACAATTATTGCATCAGAACATTTCTTGTGTGCCCTCAGCTATTTGGATACAGCAGCTGGGTGGGCAGTTTAGAAAGAGAACAGGAATCATCAGTTATAGTAAGCAGGCTCAGGCAGTACTGGAGAAAATAAAGTATACAATAGCTAAAACAAGGCATGATTAGGGTGGACTGTCTGGCTTTTAGGAATGTGAATGGATTTAGTTTCCCAGTAAGCCATGGGTAGACTGTTTTAAGAATATTTTTCTGTTCAAAGTTCATACTGAGGTTTTATGTTTCAAAAAACCTTTTTTGAACACCTCCTTTTAGCACTAATCCTGTCTGCTTTGATCAAAATGTCATCGTTCCTTTGAAGAAGCTAAAACATGCTGAAGACTCACAGAAAATACAATTTGGTTTTCCTAGAAATTATTCATAAGAAGTTATTCCCAAAGAATATGATTTTGGCATGTAAGATTTCTTCCCTTGCATTCATGAGTAGATTCTAAAATTGAAAACCTCTGAGGAGGACTTTAGAGTCCTTCTCTGAAATAACAAAGGACATAATTATCAGTAACTCTTACAGCTACCCTTATACCACAGACTAACTAAACTGAAATTAATCCAGAATACTTTTCAGGCTTGTGACTAATTAATTGTGACTAATTTAAAGAGAAACTTAACTCAATATCTTCATCATCTATTTGTACAGTAGAAAACTATACAAATAGATAAAAGAAGGGGGGAAGGGTTAAAAAATTAACCAATCATCTTCTTAAGGACTTATTTTAAAACTCTGATTCTCTATACTGATTTCTTATTCATATATACATGCAGTAAAATAATGCAGAAAAAATCAACAAGATCTCTGAATAAACTTGAAAGGTTTTTCCATGAACTAAAGACCAAATCAAGAGGCAACTTACATCACATTTACAGTAAAATTATGTGAATGTTCTATTAAGCTTTGCACATTTTACATTACAAATACATCCAGGGTAACAAAGACTAAACCCTCCAAATTCTTTTTTAAATTAAATATTACTACCAAGTATTTTATACTAGAATGTGCTGCCTAACTCCTATTCCAGACAAGTGAATTTAACTTTTTATTCCTTTATTAAGTAAGTAATTATAAACTTCAGGCAGCTTGCTTATTGAGAAAGTCTGAATTTATGAATTTTGGTGGGGAAAAAAACCCAAACAAACCAACCACACAAAAAATGCCCAACCTCAGCAAAAAAATAAAAACCAGAATAAGCCAGTATTCCAATTAAAATTATTAATTTACTTCATTGCCTGAAAGAATGCACAAGTAATTGGTCTACTTCTACTAATAGTAATCCGTATTACAGAAAAAAAACCCCTTAACATACAACCTTCTGGAAAAAAAATCTCATTAAGGATTAGTCTATTTCATGACAGACATGTGAAAATCCAAAGTATTAAACTGATTACTTAAAATCTTTGACTATGCAAAAGTCATGTTAAAATACAGGGTTTGAGCCATATAGTACAGTTTATTTAAGACAACAATATTGTCCTCTTCTACAGAACTCCACAGCTCTCTGGGCTGAATACAACAGCTGGGTCAGAACCAGTTGTCTGCACTGGAGGGAGAAAACAGTTGGGCAACCCTATCATGAGATATGGAGCAAGCACTCATTTGCATTAGAAGGAACCTCTGGAGACCAGCAGCTTCTATCCTTTACTCAAGGCAGTCCTCAGAGCTTCAAAGGCTGCTAAACACCATTCTCAAGTAAGTTCAGAGTATCTCCAAGTATGGAGATCCCCCCAGTCTCTTCAGACTACTTATCCCAAAATCTGACCACCTCAATGATGCTTATTTTTCCTAATGTCTAATTGAAACATCCCTTGTTCAAACTTATTTTGTCTCTAGCCCTATCACTCAGCTCCTCCAAGAAGAGTCTGGTTCTGTCTTTCCCATACCCTCCCATTAACTGAAAACAAGATACACCACCCTAGTCTTCTTTGAAGAGAGGACACCCAGCTCTTCCAGCTTCTCTTTTTGCATTATGTGCTTCTGTACCCTAATTATCCTGGCAGTCTTCCTCTAGGCCTGCTTCAGAATGTCAGCTCTTCTCCTACACCAAGAAGCACAAAACCAGACACTGTTTTTGATGCCGTCACACAAATGTCAAGCTGACAGAAATACTCACTTCTCTCAGTGAGTGGCTTCATTCTTGCTCAAAGGTACCTTGCTGACTCACATTCCACTCAGTGTCCACCAGCAAAGCCACGTCACTTGCTGTGATGCTGCTCTCCAGCCTCGGCTCCCAGCCTGAACCACTGTGCAGAGTTATTCTGCTCCTGTGTTCAGATTCTGCTGAACACCAACCATGAGGTTCTTGCCAGCCCATTTCTCTAGCCTGTCAAGGTCTCTCAGAAGAGCAGCCCTGCCCCACCAACCCACACAACCTGGTGTCATCAACAAGCTTGCTGATGGTGCATTCCATCACCTCATCCAGGTAGTTAATTAAGATTATAAATGCAAAGCTGCCCTATTTAATTTTACTGAATACTAATTATCATGTCCCAAAAAGGATAAAGGACTTCCATGCAGTTTAATTTTAACTAATTAACAGGTTGGTAAATGGGATGTTTCAAAGAACTTGTACTTCAACACACAAATAAGTCACCAAATAAAGCCTCTTCAGTATTTTTTTAATGGGCAGTTTGCACTTGGTGACTCACTGAAATAGCTCCAATGAAAGATTTCTCTCCAACACATCCTTCTAAATATGGAGAACTAAATACACCAAGTATCTGTGTCAGTGACTCTCAAGAAGTCTGGGAAAAGGGCCTAAATCAAGAGCCATTGTATATTTATACTGCAATAAGCTACAGAGCCATTAGTAATGTCTCAGTACTGCAGACTGTGTACTTCCACATACAAACTTCCAGAGAATGCAATTCTCAGGAATTCTTTCATAAAGAACAAATGCTTTGTCTTAGAATATTTAACTTACAATGCACAGACCTAGATTACTCGCTAGTACAATTCTGCAGTACATGTATTTCTACAGAATAAGTGTGCCAGATCATTGTTAAAGAGTTGTGTTCTGCTATCATGAAGTCTGCTATACAGCTGGGTCTCAAGATTTGATCTTTGAAATATCAAAATCCCCAATCTATGGGTATGTAGATAACTTCATCAGTCAATGAAGTTCTCAGAATGTTAAAATGTATATCCTGCATTATCAGTACACCTGGAACTTTGGTCTTCATAGTTTAGTAGGTACACATTTCTGCAGTTTCTTCACAACATTGATGAAATTCACCATTTTTCATTCAAGAGGTTAACAAGAAATTTCTGGGCTCTACTCTGCTAGAACATTTCTGCACGTCTGTCTGTAGTCTTTCAACATAGCAGAGATAACTGGAGATTAATATATTCGCTTGTCCCTCAGCTGCTTAGAGATCTAGAACACAACAGAGTCACCTGAATTAAAAAAAAAAAATAAAATGCTAAAAAAAGACAATTCTGCAAGTAATTTACAGAGGCAATACATAAGAAATAATATTTTTTTTATTAATAAGAAAAAAAACCAACTTATGGGGAAAATTCTACTGCAACAGCATTTACAGGTTGCTACTGGCAAAAATTACTCCCGATGTGTGCATCCAGTCTTGCACATCTTACACACATAGCAACCAATAAAAACACAAAGAAAAACACAACTGCATGCCACAGCAGTACAGTAACAATCAAACCCTTAGTAGAGAGTTCATTAATAAACTACAACTGCCCTAAAATTCCTATTCTTAAGCTCACAATAAATTTTAAGAGAACCAGCATTTGATGTATTTTATTTGCAAAAAAATTGACAAGTATGTACCATGACCTTTTCCCAATTTTTCAGCTATTTCTCCAAAGGCTGGCTCATAACAGGAAGTATTTCAATTATCATCATCACTGTTTCACCTGAGCATCCTAAAAAACCACAAATTATTGTTTTTTTTAATACAGTCAGTTTTGAGTTTCTACACAACATTTTTGATAGAAGCATACCAATTGTAACTTTGCTAACAAAAATTCCTCTTAGAAATCCACTTGAAATAAGAGGGCAGGGGAGCATTGCTTCTGCCAACTAACATCTACAGAACTTCTCTGAAGCAGAAATCTTAAGTGGACTCAAACTAATAAATCCATCAAATAGAATTTTCTCCTCTAAGTTATTTCATTTGTAGTAATTTACAACCAAGGCCAAAACCAGGACATGAATAGGACACAATGTTCCTACCATGTCTTAAAGTCCTTGCTATAAAAACAACAGGGCTTGTTTAAAATGCAGAATTATAAACAAGAAAAATCTAATTATTTCCTCTGCTAAATTCCAAGAAAAGTGATCATCGGGTGAAGTACTTGCAGCAGAGAATCAGAATCAGTTTCCAACTTAAGTCCATTTAATCACAATTGATCAGAGACTATATAAACCAGCCAACAAATATGTCATTAGAACATACATAATTAGCATTATACATGTTAAGTGTATGCTTTGAAACCTCCAGAACTGTATCTTTCCTCAAGGAAGGTGGGGATGGGAGGGGGAAAGTAAGAGATTACTAACATTCCTATAGGACATTTTACAAATATCATTATTTTAATTAAGAAAATTACCACAAAATAAACTAAGAATTCTTCTGTAAGAATTTTCACAATAAGGTAAAATAATTTTTATCACTCTTCCACTAATTTATATCACAGACTACCCCTAGGTGACATCATGTGGACCAAAAGCCCAAATTCTTTTCTGGCAGGGAGCTTTCCAGCCACTCATTCCAAGCCTGCAGTGCTCCACAGGGCTGCTGTGACCCAAGGGCAGGATGCAGCACTCAGCCTGGTTGCATCTCACACCACTGGCCTCAGCCCCTTGATCCAGCCTGTCCAGATCACTCTGCAGAGCTTTCCTGCCCTCCAGCAGATCAACACTCCCACCCAGCTTTGTGGCACCTGCAAACTGACTGAGGATGCACTGGATTCCCTCTTTCATCTCATCAATGAAGATATTCAATAGGACAAACCACAATACTGAGCCTTGGAGAACACTAGGTCCCCAAATACTGCAACTGCATGTAACTCCATTCACCGTCCCTCTGTGAGCCTGGACATCCAGACACTTTTGTTTCCCCAGAGAAGAGTATGCCAGTGGAAACAATTTCTACAGGAGAATGCTGTAGGAAAAGGTGCCAAAGGCTCTACTGATGTCTAGGTAGACAACTTTTGCAGCTGTTTGCTCATCCATTAAGCAGGTCACTCTGTCCTAGAAGATCAGCTTGGTCCAGCAGGACCTGGCTTTCACAAACCCATGCTGGGCCTGATCCCCTGGCTGTCCTGTATGTGCCATGTGATGGCTCTCAAGGTGATCTGCTCCATGACATTCCCTACCCCTGAGTCAGACTGACAGGCCTGTAGTTCCCCAAACCCTCCTTCCACCCCTTTTTGTACATGAGCATCACATTTGCTATCCTCTAGTCACCTGGGACCTCCACCATTAACCAGGATTGCTGGTAAATGATGGAAAGTGGTTCAGTGGGCACTTCTGCCAGTGCCATCACCCAGTACCCTTGGGTGGATCCCACCCAGCCTCTGAGACTTGTGTATCAGTGGCATAGGTGGTCTCTCTCCCTTTCCCTTTGGATTACAGGGCTTTCACTCTGCTCCTTGTCTCTTTATTCCAGCTCAGGGGGCTGGGTACCCAGAGAATAGCTAGTCATGCTATTAAAAACCGAGGAAAAGAAGGCATTAAGTGTTTCAGCCTCTTTACTCATCTTTTGTCACTTTGTCCTCTCATCCAACAAAGGATGAGGATTCTGTTAGGCCTTGCTTTTGTTAGTGGTATATTAATAGAAACACTTTTTATCAACTTTTACAGCACGAGCCAGATTAAGTTCTAATTGGTCTTTCTAATTTTCTCCCTGGATAACCTCACAATATCCTTGTAGTCCTCCTGAGTTGCTGGCCCCTTCTTCCAGAGGCCAGAGACTCTCCTGATTTCAAACCAGAACAATCTGCTCAGGCTGGTCATCTTCCTCAACAGCTCTTCTTTAGGCACATGGAGACAGCTCACTTCTGCACTTCTGGGATTTTCTTCTTCAAAAGTGTCTATCCTTCCTGGACTCATCTCCCTTTTAGGAATGCTTGCCAGAAATTTTTCAACCAGTCTCCTCAATAAGCTGGTCTGTTCTCCAGAAGTCCAAGATAACAACTCTGCTGACTCCCTCCTTACTTCTCCAATAATTGAAAACTCTGTAATTTCACAATCACTGTGCTCAAGAGGGCCACCAATCACGGTGTCACCCACAAGTGCTTCTCTGCTTGTGAATAGTGAGCCCAGCAGGGCACCTTCCCCAGCTGGTTTACTAGCCAACAGCACCAGGAAGTTCTCTTTCAGACACTCTGGGAACTGTTTCCTCTGGACTGTTTCCTCTCCACTGCATTGTATTTCCAGCTGACATCTGGTGAGTTGAAGTTCCCCAGGAGAACAAGGGCTAGTGATTGTAAAACTTCTCACAGCTGCTCAGAGGATATTTTGTCTGTCTCTGCAATCTGGCGAGACATAAGAGACTCCCAACCAGGATATCTGCACTGTTGCCTTACCCCTTATTCTCACCCATACACAACCCTGTTAGCACCATAATTAAGTTCTAGACAATCCAAGCACTCCCTAAAACAAAGGGCTATTCCACTGCCTCTCCTTCCTTGCCTATCCCTTCTGAAGAGTTTACATCCATCCTCTGCAGCCCTCTGGTTGTGAGTCATCACACAATGACCATGTTTCTGTAATGGCAATTATATCATAATTTTCCTGCTGCACAATGGCTTCCAGCTCCTCCTGTTTGTTGCCTGTGCTGCATGCACTGGAGCAGAAGTACTTCAGTCAGGCTATTTATACCTCCACCTTTTTTGGGTAAGAAGTCCTAATTCCTACGTGACCAATCTTAGATGCCTCTGTGGCTTCTAACACAGGGATAACCACTGGTCTTTGCTGCCACATGGATCTTTATCCTTTGTCTTCAGTGAAATGGAAGATCAAAGATCATCACTAGCGCATCATCCCTCAAACATGGGTGTGCTGCCCCCAGGCTTATCTCTAGTGAGCCTGGTTATATCAGTTTCCCCCTCCAAGTCTAGTTCAAGCTTTTCTAATGAGCCCTTCTGTGTGAAGATCTTTTTCTCCCTTTGAGATAGGTGTACACTGGCTGTTGTCAGAAGCCCTGGTGTCATATAAACCAGCCCATGATTAAAACCCCCCAAATTCTGCCAGTCACACTAGGCTTGAAGCCAGGAATTGATCATTCCCTCATTCCCTGCAACTGGAAGGATAGAGAAGCACACTACTCATGCTTCCTGATTTTTTAACCAAGGCCCTGAATTTCTCTTCATTGCCTTCATACTTCATGTTGCAACTTCACTGCTGCCTACCTGAAAAAAAAATCAATAACAGATATTAATCTGAGGGCCACACCAGGATAGGAAACTTTCTCTCCACATCTTTAACCCAAGCCTCAGGGAAGCAAGAGACTTCCTCAATAAGTGAGTCCTTCTCTTTGAGCCTTCTGTTCCCTTCAGAAGGGAGTCTCCTATGATAATGATCCATTCTTTTTGTTTTGTGGGAGCAGATTTGATGCAGGGTATAGGTCAACTTAACCTTGGCAGCACCAAGCTAGATGAACCATGGTCCTTGTTACTGTTTGGTTTCATATGCAGAGGCTCCTAAGTATTATGTAAGGGCATTTGGGAAGGTAAAGCAGTCACAGAAGAGACACACCTCTGCTGCACTGGGCAGGAACTTGTCACCATCATCCCTTATCCCTTCAAGTCACTGTACTCAGCCAGGTTGAGAGAGCACAGGGAGTCTTCCATATCACCTCTACAGCAAGTTCTTCGGGTGTTTCCAAATGGCAATCACAAGCCACTGGGAAGCTCCTTTAGGTAGGGGAAATTCCCAAGGAATTTAATGACATTTTCTCCAACATAGAAGCCTGCACATAAAAACTATTTTATACAGAATTATTAATATAGTGCCTCAGTTGTTACTATGTAATATAAACTACGCTAAGTTACTGCCAAAGAATAATGTTATATAGAGAAGGTTGTGTGCAAACATTGATTTCTTGGTGTAAGCTTAGGCACAAATATACACCTTGCTTCTAGAGGATTAACTTTGTCCCCTTGTCAGTACAGAATTAAATATGTAAAGTTACAAGAGTAACTTTTCTTTGCAACACTGTAACACAGCTGCTCCATAAGGCCACCTGAGCTAGGAAGGATCCCAAGTGTTCAGCAGAGACCCCTCCTATTTCCCTCCAGTAACTCATTTACAGTATCTTCCCATATTTTAGCTGAAATTATCCTCCAACAGGCAGAGTTCAGAATTTACCCAGCTTAAAATACAAATCTAAGGAAACCACCAAATGAAAATCTCTCCTGAGCAATTTAACAAAAACCCTTAAAGAAAATTCAAGAATATTAGCAGTACTACAAAAAGCTTTAGGTCAAAAGAAGTGTTTGCCTTATTTAAAACATTAAAAACTCTTGTTCCTTGTCCTGTCAAAACAGGCCTCAATAAAAAGTCTTTCTTGTGGGCTCCCTACATATACTGAAAGGTTGCAACAGCATCTCCTCGGTGCCTTCTCCAGGTTGAGCAGCCCCAACTCTCTCAGCCTTTCTTCATAGGAGAGCTGCTCCTCGTTTGTGTCCCTCCAGACCTGCTCCAACAGGCTCATGTCTGTGCTGTTTGAGGGGCCCCAGAGCTGGATGCAGCATCCCAGGTGGGGTCTCTCTCACCAGGGTGGAGCAGAGGTGCAGAATCCCCTCCCTCACCCTGCTGGCCACGCTGCTTTTGATGAAACCCAGAATACAATTGGCTTTCTGGGCTCCAAGTGCAGACTGTAAACTCATGTACAGTTTTTCATCCAAAAGTACTCTCAACTCTTCCTTGGCAGGGCTGCTCTCAATACCTTCATCTCCCAGCCTGCACCAATACCAGGAGTTGACCTGACCCAGGTGGGGACCTTGCACTTGGCCTTCCACTGTCACAAAGACTAACTTGTCTGTTTCAAATAACTCTGGAAGACATCTAGCAATTATGAAGAAAAATAGCAGTTGTTAAACATTAGGCAGACGTCTCTGGCTTGAATTTTCAATGTAAAATGTAATATAAACTTGCATGAAATAATCTTTCCCCCTAAAATTTACACATAAGTGTGATTTCTATAATCTTTCATAGCAAATTGGGAGGAGGAAGCAAAAGCAGTAAAAGTCTTGCCTGATGATAATGAAGTTGAAAATCATGTTGAATTTTCCATGTAATTTTGAACACTTCAGAACTTCCACAGGGCTGCTCTTCAAGCAAAACAGATCTCTCTTTGCTATGTGTCATTACCAATTATGCAAACACAGAATATGATTAGAAACGAAACTGGTGCAGCACATGTATCGGTAACCTCCAGCTTCTCAATTTTCCTTCTTAGTGGCATGAGTCACCTTAGCAAGGCTGACAAAACTTCAACAGTGACAACTGCAGATAGCAACATCTACTTATCAGATTCCGAGGAGAAGTTAATGAACTACTCAGGTAACGGTAACTACATGACATCTGAACAGCAGAAATAAATCCAACTAACTAAACCCTTCAAAAGTAAACAAACAACTCTCCCATAGAAAAAAAAAAAAAAAAAAACAAAAAATCCCCTCCAATGCACAAACAAAAAAAACTTAAAAAACCAAAAACAAACAAAAATCCAAAACATCACAAAACTTGCTAGTCAAATAAGTTAATGATTAATAAACAAAGCTCTGCTACTGAAACAAAAAGAAATGCAGTGGTAAGCAATCACAGCAGAGATGTGATAGACCAGGAGTGATTAACTGCTCAGGACATAAAAAAATCAACCACAGTGTTAACAAGGTTTTATATAGTGAACAAAGACATAATGACATTTTCTAATACCATTTTTACAGTTGTTCCATTGAATAAAAGCTGACAGCTTTAGAAGGGATTTATTTTCATATTTACAAACTTAGTTTTCTTTAATTTTCTGAAGTGTGTTGGCCAGATAGGGACATATAAGAAATACATATAAACTCACATGCAATATGCAACTATATCCAGAAAATGGTTTGTGCAATAACCCAAATCACGTACTTACATATGTACATATCTAGTCCTATCTAGACGTGTATGGCACAAATGAAAATAAAAGAGACTGCACTTACTTGCCTAACTTTTGGGTTTTGGCTACTAAAATTATCATTGTAGTGCCACTGTTGTAATTTTTTTTTCTTTCTTTTAAAATTAATTTTCATTCATAATATTCTGCTGATGCATATGTACACAAATACAGAGCACGACCAACATTGTTTAGCTTTTTTTGTAGACTATAGTAATACTGTAATTCAGGAATAATAGATCGTATTATTAAAATATATTATTTTTTTGATTAAGGACAAGTGAAATTTGTTGAAGAAGGAATTGACTGAGTACAGGATCACAGAAAAGCCTGGTATTGAAGTTTGCAGGAACCTCTTCTGCGATTTGTTAATACAACCATTTACTCTTTCCACCTCCACGAAAAAGAAAAGAACAGTTGATATAAATGCTACCAATTTACTTCTATGTAGACATCTTAATGAAACAAGTCACATGCTCTAAGTAGTTGAAAAATGCTGTTGCTTCCCTTATGACTAAAGTCTTCCCCCCCCCCCCCCAAGGAAGAGGAGTAATTTTCCTCTGTACGCAAAAGCGATTAAAGAGAAATTAAGCCACCACACTTCATACTGAAAATCAAAAAGATGAAAGCAAGGATAAAACAGTCATATGTGTAAGCAAGGCACAGTTTCTTTTCATTGCTAACCTTTACAGTCCAAATCCTCTCAAAAGCCATTTCTCTCTTTAGTGAATGTACTTAAATTACAGCACATTATTGATGTTATGTCTACAACTAAAACTCGATTTCTGGAACTGGTAAGCACAGAAATGCACTCAAAGAAGGTGCAATCAAGGACGGCTAGACATAATGGAGGGATCCATGCAAACAATTTAAGCTGTAGTATTAGTGCTTTACTCTGCCGAGAATGTTTTCGTGACTCTGTATATCCTCTGTATGCTATTTGAACTGTAAATAAGAGGTAGACTGACTAGTCATGAATTATTAAAATTAATTTTTAGAAGTTGCCCAATTTCCAGTATATGCTTAGACTTGCCTAGGAGAGGGATATTGCTACTTACATAAAACTGCTACGGTATCAAGACCAAATTTTTTCCACCGAGTTAAAAAAAACAACAAAAACAAAAGACCCACATCCCCGAGATCGTGCGCGTTTAAATTTATTCAAGAGCTGCTCTGACGGCGTTACCGAGTCAGGAAGCCAGGTCACTCTGTCACAGCTCACCCCGCAGCACACGCTCCCACTCCGGCCACTCACGCTTTTTCCCTTCTGCCTTCCAGGCAGGATTTCCCGGCTACGGACAAGGCGGGCATGAGCCCAGCGGCGGGACCCGCCTGAAGCCAGGCCATGGGGCAGCTCCAAACTTTACGACGGTCCCGGCCGCCCGGGGCAGCTGACACCGATCCCCCCCGCCCGGCCAGCTCCCAGGCGAGCCCCCCGCCCTCCGCCGGCCGAGAGCCGGGCCGCAGCCGGCCCCTCTCCCCTTATCCCGCGGCCCCCGCCATCCCCTTTCCCCACAGACCCCCGCCGCACTACCCTCGGTAACCTGCCGCTGGCTCACTCTGCGCTCCGGCTGCTCCCGCCTCCCCTCTCCGCTCCCCTCTCCTGCCGACGGCACCGAGGCGCCCCCGGAGCCGCCTCCCGGCCCGGCCCGGCCCGGCCCCCCTGCGATGCGCGGCGCTGCCGCCGCCCCGATGTGCGGAGCCTCTGGGCTCCCCCGCGGCCGGGCTCCGCTCGCCGTGCCCTCCCGCAGCCCCCGCCCGAGCCTCGCCCAGCGCCGCGGGCACTCACCGGCTCCTCACAGGGGCTCTCCCCGGCCCTTCCCGGCGCCTCCGCGCCCGCCACTCAGAGCTTCCATGTGCCCAGCGGCCGCTCCTTTCTCCCGCTCCACTCCGGGTACGGCGCCCTCTGGAGTGCCCGCTCCAGCGGGAGCCTCACGGGCAGCCGGGGCTGTCACTCAGAGCTGTCACGGAGCCCGCCGGGGCCCCCGGCGCGGGCACAGCGCTGCGGCTGCCGCCGGCTCGCTACCCCTTTGTTCGGCGGCAGCGGCGGCGCTGACAGCTGCTGCCGGCGGCGCTCCGCGGGCCCGGGCGGCCGCTCCGCCTCGGCGCCTCCCCGCCCGCCGGCCGCGCCTCCTGCTCCCGGCCCGGCCCGGCCCGGCCCGCAGCTCCGGCTCACTCCCTCTTTCTCCGCTCGCGGTCAACAACCGGCGGCGGCAGCACAAGTTCAGGCCGCCGACCCGGAAACTCATCGGCAGCCGAGGCCCGCGGGGCTCCGACGGGAAGCGGATCCACCGCGCCGGGGGAGGGAGCGGGGCGGGGACGGGGCGGAGCAGGCCGGGACGCGGGGCCTGGGCGGCGGGCGCGGCGGGAGGATGCGGCGGGCAGGCGGCGGCAGGCGCCACCGAGGAAGGCAAGGCAGGCAGGGAGGGAGTGGGGCTGGGGCGACCTCCCTCACCCCGGCCCCGGGGCGGTGCTGAGGGCGGGGGAGCCGCTCCCGCCCCGGGGGAAATCAGCGGGAGCTCCCCTCGGGTGCGGTGCCCGGCGGCTCCTGGGCGCGGCCGGGGAAGTTTGGGGGCGTTTCCCGGCCGGGCAGTGCGGGGCGGGAGATGCTGGAGTGCGGGGCCGCCTCCGCCCGTCGCCCTCCGGCCGTGCCGGGGCGAGGCAGCGCTGCGGGGCTTCTGGTGCCCCCCACTCCCTCCCTCCCTCCCTCCTCCCCGGCGGGGCTGGCGCGGCCGGGAGCCCCGCGGGTCCCGCGGGAGGCAGGAAGGGTCGGCGGTGCTGGCAGAAGCCTGGGTGAGGCGTGTGCCTTAGACCGGCAGCCTTTGGAATAGGGCCGCGCTGTTAGGACCTGGCTTTGGTCGGAGTCAGTTGGTGGTGGTGTTTTCCGAAGCTGGAGTGTTTATTGTCACATCCTTACAGCCCCACCCTTCTTCATTCTCACTTTTTGTTTTCTGGAGTTGTGTTGCAGTCTCAGCGCTGTCGGTTTCAGAGGCATGCTCATCCTGCTCTGAATTTAGTGCACAGCAGTGGCAGAGGGAGTTCACCCGCTGCTTGTTTACCTGTCCCACCACCTGTCGTCCAGGTGCCCCAGCCGCACCAGCGCAAGGTTCCCTCCACAAGGAAACCCAAGGATGGGGTGGGATGGGTCAGCATGCTACTTATTTAATGTTTTTTTTCATCCAACTGTAATGCAAATCACTACAAAAAGCTGTTTCTCCTCAGATATTATGCTGTTCACATACCATCATTAAATTCTCTAATGTATTTATGTTAACTGATGGTGAAAATATCCCTGCTGTTACTTACGTTGAGGTTTTTTTGATATCTTTTCAGGTAGTCTTGATCCCAGGAAAAATACTGGACTAAGGGCATAGGAATCTGAAGACCTCTGTTTCTTCTAGAAGAGGTGGAGAAGCTAGAAACACTAACGTTTAAAATATGTGGAGGAATTAATCTGCAAAAAGCATGTGCTTACTGGTGCTATGGAATGAAAGGGTGTTCATTTGCAGATGAAGAAAATGATCAGCTGGAAGGTGGAAATGGTCAGACATAACCTTCTTTCTGGAAGCTGATATGTAATTTAGCTTTAGGAGGTTTTCCATATAATTTCCATACAATTTTGTGATTTTAGGAATTGTCACCTTGGTTTAACGGAAGGGTAAGCAAAGCTTTTTCTTAAATCTAAATGCTTCTATTCACTTTTTTTCAGAAACTAAAGATATATTCCTTTCAGAACTTCTATTTGAATTAATTGTGCACCAGTTTGAATCCCCACTGAAATAAACCTAAGTAAATGAATCCATATTAAAGTTTATTTTTATCAGCTTTGTTACTTGGCTGTAGGCAAGACTGTGTTCCACTTTGTGGGGGGGAGATGAAAGCCAGGTATTTTCTTGAAATCCATGTGGAACTCTTAGAAGTGCAGTACTTGCTACAGCACAATTTATAAATTACAGTGCTTGTCATTTTGAAATGGCTTTCTTTTTCAATTTAATATATTTTACAGAGTTTAGAATTTCTATGGCCTTTTTCTATGGTTTGCAAAATGGGGAAGATAATTACAAAGTGGGAAAAAATACATTGGTTTTATTTTAAAGATGGGTTAGAGAACAAGCTTATTTGTATCAAATCTATATGACTTCCTATTTTCTCCTTTCATAAAAAGGAATTAGAATTATATCAGCCATTGGCATTTCTCCAGCTAAAAAACAATAAATGAATAATGCAAAGCATCAGTGCATATGAGCACTGCATCCTGAAGTTTAACGTGCTGTTGGATGTTTTTTTCAGCTGAACCTTTTCTTCCTGTTTATTCATTATTTCCAGTGATAAAGTAAGAAGGAGAGATGGGAAACCCAGAAAACATTGGAGATGCATATGTTGCTGTGATCCGTCCAAAAAATACTGCTAGCCTCAATTCTCGGGAATATCGAGCTAAATCCTATGAAGTAAAACTATTTATTTTCTTTATGTATTAGTTTGGCTTTTTAAATACTATAGTAAATATCTAGTAATGTAACAGAAGAAAATGTAGCCTTGTCTTTTGCTCTTTAGTCTGCTGCAGAGGTCATTTTGACTTCACCATTCTGCTCTTTAACATTTAGTACTTCTTGAATTTTGTTACTACTTTTACAGTATTTTTTTTAAAGTTCTGTGTTTCTTTCGGCTGTGCTTAAACTTCTTTGGTTTCATTATTGTTTGAAAGATTTTGCTGCTTGAAGTTCCCATTGAAGGCCAAAAGAAAAAAAGAAAGAAAGTTTTGCTGGAAGCTAAACTTCAAGGAGGAACTGAGGTAACCCAGAGCATCTTGGATTATGTATTAGAAACCACCAAACCAATTTCACCAGCCAATCAGGGTATTAAAGGTAAAACCATTTTAATCTAATTTACTATTGATAACACCATGAAAATGTTTTTTTAATTGGCAAGGTTGTGCGAAAGCATGAAATATAAAAAAAGAAGATAGGTTTTGAGGTTCATCAAGAAAACCGAAGCCAACTACACAGCTGAAACCTTGCATTTACCTTTGTTTCTCTTTACCTTGCATTTATCTTTTTTTCTCTTTACCTTCCAACTGTATTAAATGCTTATTACTAAAAGATTATTGATAAATGAATCTTCGTCTGTGCTGCTTCTTCACCTCAAGAAAAGTTAAAAAGTGCTACAGTCGTATAATTTTTTCATATTAATGGGTATATACATAGTTTTTCATATATATTTAGATTTTCTTTGCTTTCTTTAGATTATAGCTCATAATTTTTTCTTCCTAGAAAGCAGGAAGATTGAATCTGATAAGCTTTCAGATAGCCAACTCAAGATTTTTTCTTTGTTTTGATGATTTATTAATTGTTTTGTGGTTTGTCTTTTTTTTGTTTTTAAATAATGTGCTAGGAAAGCGTGTGGTATTAATGAAGAAGTTTCCTCTAGATGGAGAGAAGGCAGGCCAGGAGGCATCTCTCTACATTGTTCCAACTGTTGTGAAAGGTAACACTGAGCATGATTTGTGAAGCTGCACCCATTTTAGCAGAAGTTCACTTGAGGGCTTATTTTTTTATATTATATATTATAAGTTGTGTATATCGATCTTTCTGGTATATAATATATATATGTGTGTGTGTGTATATATATATATATAATTATATTTTATATATTTATAAATTTAATTTTTTTTAATGTATTTAAACATTAGAGGTTTCAGGCAGGTGCAAAACTCCCTGAATAGTTTATACTTTGAAGAAGTTACTTAAAATCAAGGAAGAAACATTTGGTTTAGTGTATTGTCTTTGTTTTTGTAACAATAGCACATTTCTGGTTTAAGCAGCATTTGTGCACTTGGTTATATTTCAAAACACAGGCCTTAACTTGTGTAGAATTTGCTGAATGCAACTCTAAGACATCCAACTCAGTTCAGTATTCTCTAGTCAGAACAGAATGCTTAGTAAGTCTTTAAACAATAAGTAAATTCTTTAGAAAGCCAAGTAAATTACTTGTCAGGAAAATATTATTACAATATTAAAGTAAAATGTCTGTGTGCTTTTGGGGAAACTTCTTCATTTTTGCCTCACTTACAAGACTTGATAAAACCTATCAGACACCATTGTGGAGTTACCAGTACCAATACATACCCCTCCTAGTCCTGAATCATCATTTTTTTTTTTTGGTACCAGGATGCATTTAACATTTATTCCTCAAATGAACCTGATCACTCTGATAGAATAGTGACAGAATATGTAGGGGTTTCAAAGCTGACCTATTGGGTTGTGAATTGCTATGTAATAGCAATTGTGATAGCTATCAATTAATATTTAAAGAAAATTAAGTCATTCTAGTCTATTGTTAGAATATAGTCTTAAGTAGGGATGTGTAACTACAAAAAATGCAGAGGGGAAAATAGTATTCTTCTCACTGATGTGTCTTCAGAGTATGTTTCTTTTTCAGATAATACAAAATATACATACAGTCCTGGATGCCCTGTGTTCTACTGTTTACAAGACATCATGAGAGTCTGCAGCGAATCCAGCACACACTTTGCTACGCTTACAGCAAGAATGTTAATTGCCTTGGATAAGTAAGAGACCATCAGTAAAAATATATTGAAATGAAAAGTTTGATATTTTATATGAAAATATAAATATATATTAAAAAGATAATATGTCAGTGTGCTACACAATTTTTTGTATATTCTTGTGGTTAAGAAAGAAATCATCATGGTGTTTTCTTTGTGTTTATCAGAAATGGAAACCTTGACAAAATCTGCAAAAAGACTTTGCTACCTGATCTAAATCAAGTAGCTTTTTGGAAGTTCATGCTCACAGTGAATGTTTTGTAAAATCATAATGTTTAATCTTCTGTAAATGACATAATTGTCATTTGAGTAAGAGCATTTGCCAGAGTGTAGTAAAAATATCCTGTAATTGTATACCATTAAGACTTGCATTTAAATTAAATCTCCCTGTAGAAAGGGAGTGCATCTTCCCCAGACATACAAATTTATTTGCAGTAGGGAATTAACTTTCAGAAAGTTGTTCAGCCAGATTTATAGTAGTTTGAAATTTGAATACATGAACAGGTTTTGTGTTGTTTGGTGGGGTTTTTGTTTGTTTTTTCGGGGTTGTTTTATTTTATTTTATTTTTTTTCAGTGATTTTTTGTAATGTACGTTTACCCAAGAAATACCAGACACACTTGTGTATGAACTTACTTGCAGTAGTAAAGTTAGTTCAAACCTCTGGCTAATGCAAAAATCATGCTGCAGGCTATTACCTAAAAGGTTCTGTGTGGAGGGTTTTTACAGTTAGTAGAGTTGTAGTATTTCTGTGTATATCATCATACCAGTTAAATTTATTTGCTGCTTGTTGAATGCCTTCAGGCTCTAAGTTCTGCTTAGAAGTGTTTCAAGCTTCACAAGAAGCCTTGGAGGTATAATAGAAAATAGTTGATATTTTTTATTCTCTATGTACATAATCTGAAACAATACTTCTCAAATGTTCAAACTGCCATATTTAATTCATCTGCCAAATATTTAGAGAAAATACCTTAGAGGGTGTTTATAGCACAATGACTACAATTTTACTGTCTTTCTGCCAGGACCATGAGTAAGTGAAGACAATGCTGCTTTTGCAGGACATTATAGCTTGGATCTAGGACTTAAAAATAGGCCTAAGCATATGCACTGAACTGCAGGTTACCTTCTGCCATCCTTACATATGATTCTGAGACAGACAAGATCTGTGTGTTCTGTCAGTGGATGTTCAAAGCACGTACTTACTTCTCTTTCTTCTATATTTCCAGGCTCAATCAAACAAAATTTATTGTATTGCAGCAAAGCACATTGTTACCTAAAGCTTGTGAGAAAGCCTGTGCAGAAACCTTATAAATACAAACCTGGCTTTAGACCTCTAATGTACCAGTTAATATAACACTAAAACAATTTTAACAATTCGGTAAAAATATATTTATGCAAAACTTGGGATGAGCAACTTGTCCTGAGCCCTGTGTTATATTGCATATGTGGTAGGGAAAATGCAGCAGGTGTACAGTACTGACTTCCCCTGGTAGCACAGAATAAGAGAGCTCTAAAGCTCTTCAAGACACTTAGCAGTTTGGAAACTGGACTTTCTGGTTTGTTGCCTTTTCCTGTCTTTCCCTAATGAGTTGAAAAGCTTAAGTCAGTACAGATATTGAAACTCACCCTTAAGAGAACTGCTTTAGGTTTCATAATTTGTTCAGAGTAGTAATGTTAATAAACTGAAAGTAAATGAAATGGTGACATGTTAGTGTGGTTTTGTGGTTTTAACCAGTGTTACTCTTAGTGCATAACTTCCTTCTCTTTGAGAGTTTGCATTTGAACAAAATTGAGCAAATACAACTGTTTAACAGAATGTAGTTAACAAATTTCACATTAAGGGAGTAATTTAGTCTTATAAAATTGGCTGTGCACATTATAATTATTTTTTTAAATTCAAATGTGTGGTTATCATATCTGCACTCCTTAAACAAAAAAATGGACAGCATGACCAAAATGATCCTTTTCTACCTGAAAATTAATTACTTGCCCATCCTTTCCTGCAGGTGGTTGGATGAACGGCACACACAGTCTCATTCCATCCCAGCTTTATTCAGACCATCTCCTCTTGAGAGAATTAAAACAAATGTAATAAACCCTGCCTATGCTATAGAACCTGGTCAAACAGAGAGCTCATTGCACATGGGTTATACTGCCCTGGAAATAAAGAGTAAAATGCTGGCATTGGAGAAAGCAGATATGTGTATCTACAATCCTTTATTTGGATCTGACCTTCAGTATACCAATAGGGTAAGAACTATATTTTTGTTTTGTATTTGTGAAACATACATACTCCTTTTAGAGTTCATTCATTCATTTTATATGAGAGTGTGCTCACATCAGAGTTGCTTATTTAGCAGTAAGTGTGCCCTAGTTTTTAAAATCCTTATATTTGATCATAATTCTCTTTGATTATAAAATGTTACTATCATGACTTTTGTTTCAAGAGAATACCTGGCTGGAATGGGGAATTGTGTAGCCAAATACCAGTAAGATATTTTTTCAGTTGTGTTTAAATTATGTCTTCACAGGTTGACAAGGTGGTAATAAATCCATACTTTGGCCTTGGAGCCCCAGACTATTCAAAGATTCAGATTCCTAAAAGAGAAAAGTGGCGACGTAGCGTGAGCAGTGTCACAGAGGACAAGTATTATGTTACATTCCTTTTTTATAAATTAATAATTTTGTTTTGTTTTATTACAGTAGCACTTGGTAGACTTTGAATGAGATTCCTGTTACTTTAGGCTTCACTGTACAAACACATATTTTCAATGAAATTCTATTTGAAATGTCTAAATATTGAAACACAACAGTTAAAGGATGAATCAAGAAAGGTGGGGTAAATTCTAAACATTAGAGAGGCATTTCTTGCTCTAATAAATAAAAATTTCTGCATGACAACCTATTTGTATGAATACTGGCACATTTTAGCTGCATGAACTTCTCTTTTATTCTTCATGTAGATCTATGGTTAGTGCTATGTTAATTTTTATAAAGTTGATGTTCTCAACAATTGTAATATTTCTGAACAGCGTTTTTCCTGTTTCTTCTTTTAATTTATAGGGAACACCAGTGGGTAGATGATTTTCCTCTTCACCGCAGTGCTTGTGAAGGCGACTCTGATTTACTAAGCCACCTTCTGGATAAAAAGTTTTCTGTTAATCAGTTGGATAGTGACCACTGGGCACCAATCCATTATGCATGCTGGTGAGTCAAGGATAGTTTTGCCAATCAAGTGCATTCTAGCTATCATGATTCTTTAGCGCTATCACTTACGTAATTTATCAGCCTCCAAAAGAAGAAATAAAAAAAACCCTCTAGTCCTTTAATGCTTTGATTATAATATATATTAGTGTTAACCTTCTGAAAGGAAACATTGCTTCAGGTTTTGAGATAATTTTAATTTAAGTGGTTTTTGGGGAGACTGGTTGTGGAGATCATGTCATTGCTTACTTATTGCCTCTTGTATCTTGTATCTTGACTATCTCTTCTAATTCCTGCTGGAGGCACTGGGTCTACTTTAGCATGGTAACTTTCAGTTTGTATTGGCTTAACCCTGTGACCAGTTTTACAGCACAGGAGTAGCTGAGCATGTTATGGCACAGCTTTTAGTGGGAAGCTGGACTAAGTGATTTACAGAGGTCAGCATGTCTGATTGTAACTCTGTGATTTAACATGTAAGTGCTTGAAAGCTTTCCTCAGTCATAAAAATGCTTTTGTTTTATCTTTATGGAAATTAGCCTTTTGTATATATGGAATAACATGAAAATCACACTTGGTTATAAAAAGCTCACAATCTTACTTGCTTTTTAGTGTTTGTCAGAAAGTTTATAAATACTTTATACATAAAGTATACACAAGAGTTACCAGTTATAAGAATGGGGGTTTAGAATCATCAGGATCCATCTGCATGACAATGAGAATATGAACTCTGATTCTCACACTGATTATTTTTTCCAGACAAAGCTGGACTCTGCCATGACTGAATTGCTGCAACTACCCAAACTTAGCTAGCTTAAAGCAAAGCTCTGTTTGTCTATAATTAATCCAACCTATGGTTACTAGACCAGTGATTACCAAAGAAGTGTAGAACTGTTATTAATTTCTACAAACTTAATTATGTTCCATTGTATCTGGTGTAATTTGAAAACTAAAAGCTTTTCAGTGTTAAAAAAAAACCACTTGGACCATCTGAAAATATTTGTTGTGTCTGTTCTGATATAAACATGTCTGCAGGTATGGAAAAGTTGAAGCCACTCGAATGCTGTTGGAAAAAGGGAAATGCAATCCAAATCTTTTGAATGGTCAACTTAGCTCTCCTCTTCATTTTGCTGCTGGAGGTGGGCATGCTGAAATAGTACAAATTCTACTAAATCATCCAGAAATTGACAGAGTAAGTTCTGTTTGTTGTATGGAAGTAGCAGTTGTAGCAACAGTTTCTAGCTTGTGTTTGAGAAATATTTTGGTGTTCAGATCACAATGTATAAACACAATGATCTTGCAAAGCAATTATTGAAAAATAGTTAAATATTTTTCATTAGCTCTACTTTTTCCATTTTGTATCAATTAAAAGTTTGAACTCTTGTATCAAGGATTTTAATTATCTCAAAAATGTGTAAATGTTTACCTGTCTCTAGTGAAATCAGTGTAGAATCACTGTTTCTCTTTGTAGCACATCACTGATCAACAAGGAAGATCTCCGCTGAATGTCTGTGAAGAGAACAAACAAAATGAGTGGGAAGAAGCTGCAAAACTACTGAAGGAAGCCATAAACAAGCCTGTATGCATTTATTTTCTAAACAGTTTAAAGTTTATATTTAATTTGCACTTAATCTTGTAGAAGAGCTAAAGTCACTTCTGGCTGTTACTGGAAATGTGCAGCATGTTGAAATTGTTAGTGTAAATATTGGCAAAATGACATTTTGTCTATTTAAATGTTTCTGTTCTGTTTCATGGCTCAAGAAATACATGTAAGACATGTAAATACAATGCTTCAATTTATTTGTAGGAGTATCACATCACCTGCTGATTTTCTGTCTATATTTGATCATGCAGCCATCAGCTTCCTTTGTGCATTCTTACCTTATATGTTGATAAACAATGGTATTCAGCTGGCTAAATGTAGGCTTCTATGAAATAGGCTTTTCATCAGTTAGTCAGTGTAGGTAGGCTTCCTTGGCAGCCAGTGGAGTTTTCTCCAGGACAGGAAATAAAATTTACAATGCAATTTCTCTTATCCTGAAGTAGATTTAAAATTAACTGAATTACATAAACCCACTTGTTTCTTTTCTTTGACTTCAGATGCAACCTATATCCCTGTAAGTAGGTGGTACTAAACCTGTCAGTTTTTCAAGATGTTTTAAATTATCTTCATTTCACTCTGCATGAATGATCTTCCAAAATAATTAAGGAAGGAACTGACCTTTATTTTAAGGATCTTATTATGCAGTAGATCATGTAAAGGTGTGTGTCTCTAATGACTCTAGAGACTAATAGACACGTTTAAGTGGATTTCAGAGTGTAATGCATGATGTTATGTTGTCACTTACTACTGTTGAATTAATACAATATATAAACTCCCCCTGTAAACTACTACAGTAGGAATGAGTTGCTACTGCAGCAAAAATAAACTGATGTTTTCCATTCCAACCTAATTTTCAATCAGTTGTCATTTTCCAAGCCATCTATCGTTTTTTCCAGAAGTTTTTAGGAACTCAGTTTTTGATGACTTAGTAGATGTGAGGAAGAGAAATAACAAATTCCTGAAATGTTTTTATTCAAGCAGCTGAAGCATCTAACTGTTACAGAAATGAAAACAAGACATTTCATTGATTTATGGCTTGTGTATACATGCTTTAAGCACCTGATTTATGTTTATCTTTCAGGAGGCATACTGTGGGCTCACATGCAATTCAGTGAAAGCCAAGGGAGTTCCAAAGGGGAAAATGAATTATAATCTAAATAAATCTAATAAATAATATCACAGGAATGCTATAACATTTAGTGAGATTGTGTTCTTGTAGCAGGTTCTGAGAAAGGGATGGTGCTTCGCTCTAAAAATAAGTCTTTTTAGTATAGGAGGGAAAAATTCATAACATGCCAGTAAAAGCAAAGTGAATGTTTTGGGATATGCCTAGGCAGCTGAGCCCAGATCCCTACTTGCCTTTTAGTTCAACAGAAGTCCTCAAAATACCAGCAAGATCTTTCTTGGCGTTACTGTTGTAAAAAGCACAGTGTAAGAACTTTCACAGGGTATGAAACAAGCAATTTAGGTAAACAATAAATATGCAGGAGTTGTGCAATGTTATTTTTCCCAACATTATAGATATTGCTGATATATGGTAAAACTACTTTCCTCACTAGGAACACCAACAGAAAGGATTTTAACAAATTGTTTAATATGTTCCATTTTATGTAGTATGAAAAGGCGCGAATTTATCGCATGGATGGGTCGTATCGCTCTGTGGAGCTGAAACACGGAAACAACACAACTGTCCAGCAAATAATGGAGGGCATGCGCCTGTCTCAAGAAACTCAGCAGTACTTCACCATCTGGATCTGTTCTGAGAACCTCAGTAAGTAAAAAAGACAATGGTTATACTTGAGGGTTTATCATAGTTTGTTTTGGCTTGCCTTTAGGAAAAAGTAATGCTGTCTTAGGAGAGTAGGAGATGCTCTCTGGCAGGCTTTACAGCCTGGTGTCTCCAAACTCCTTTGAGAGCTGTGGAGAGCTTCTCTGCTTTAGCTTTTTCTTTAGGTGTCCTCAATAGGTCTGACTGTATCACTCTGGCACCTATAATGTATTTCATCCAGGAAGATGAGGCTATTCCAGGTTGCCTTTCTGTTACAGGGCACCTTGGCTGTCATACTAGTAACTTATCTTTTTTCTTCCCAGAGTATCTGAATTTGGATGCATGTATTTGTTTTTATTAATGTTTATAGTCTTTTTAAAACTACTAATTAAAGTAAGATGGTTAATGTTTTTTCATTAGGTGCTTTAATCAAATGAATTTTTCTGTGTTTTGCACCAAAATAATTTTTGATAAACAAATTTTAAAATATATTTTGTGCGAGAGAATTCTGATGTAAAATATTTTGTTCATATTTGTGATATTTTTTGGTATTTCTGATCTAAATAAAAAAGATACTATAGTTTTCATTTGAGATATATAGCAAAAGATAAATAGAAACCCAAAAGAGTGAACTAGTGTGGTTGGGTAGTTTCAGGTAATGTGGTCATCAATACTGCTGCAACATGATAGCTCTGGGACATGTTGAGGATTACAAAGCTCAGTTCAGGTCTGCTGTTTACAGTGTCATTAACACAGAAGGCTTGGATTTAAAATGTTATTTAATGTTGCCAATGCTCCTCTATAGTGGTATTGTTACTTTTTTTTTTTAAGTAGCTCTATTATTGCAGGAAATATTTTGGGTTTTTTTAATCTTCTGGTGTCATACCATTGGCCTTTTTAATTTGCTGTATGCCACATGACTGCTGTAACCCTCAACTAAACATAGATGTTAATGTGAAGGAAAGAAAATGTTTAAGGGTTAAAGTCTTGGCTGCTTTTGCCTTTTCTGAATATCTATGTAATATTTTCATAGAGTCACTGAGGTGACTTGCATTTGGGTCACCTTGCATTTGGGGGAAAGAGCTCACTGATACATTGTGTAAAAGCAAGTAATTATCTTGATATTTAGCCTAGATTTGAAAATAAGCTCCCAATTTATGGCTTCAAACAACTAACTAATCGACAAATTTCATTATAAAAATGAAATGTTGCAGTTTGTATACAACTTGTAGGGACCATAGGTTTCTTGCTTGTAGGACAGATGATGCTTTTCTGTGTTTGAATGTAAGATGGATAAGTTAAATTAACAGATAATTCTCAGTGAAAGATGTTGCACTGTAAGATATCCTTTTAAGATTTTCATATCATGTGAAATGCCAGTGTGAAAGCCAGAGCAGTAAGGATGAGGCAGATACAGCCTCCTAGAACCTCACTCCTAGAAAAAGCTAAGTGGCAATTCAAGGACAGGCAGGGTGAGTGAGTAAACTAAAGGTACAGACTCTATTACATGCTAGGACTGAAAGCTGTGTATTAATTTCTCAGCTTTCATCTACACAGGAGAACATGAAACATTGATTGACTTTAGCCTGTTAAAAATCAAGACATTTTACAGATTAAAAAGAAAAATGTCTGTTCTGAAAAGTTTATGGTTTTTATATATATACAAAAAGGGCAAATACATTTATAAGATGAATTGTATCTGTATTTTTCTGTCAGAAATAAGATTATTGGACTTTGTATTTCTTCCATAATAATAGAGACAATAGTCTCTCTTGTTTTATTATTGTGAAGGTCAGTCTTGGTACTCCATTAAATTTTTAAATAGCACTTCACTTCTGACAAACTGAAAATAATAAAGTTTCAACACTATTGCATTTAGTGAATTGATGCTAAGAATTTTATCAATAAATCCATATTTTCAAAACCTTTTCTATATAGCAGTTTAGAAAACATAGGGAAAGTATTTGTTAATGAGTCCTCAGTTTCAGATACTCTGGGTTTGGTGCAGCATTTAATAATTTGTGTGTGTGTGCTGGGTTGTTCTGTTTGTTTATTTAGAAAAAAACCTGTTATATTTCAGGTCTCCAGCTGAAGCCATATCACAAGCCTTTGCAGCATATTCGAGACTGGCCTGAAATATTCACTGAACTGACAAACTTGGATCCTCAAAGGGAAACTTCACAGCTTTTCCTGAGAAGGGATGTGAGACTTCCACTGGAAATAGAAAAAAAGGTCAGCACTTGGAAGTGAATGAAATTATGGTCAGACTCAGAACACTTTGACTGTCAACACTCAGTGTGTATAGTGACCGTAGTAATTTCCAAACTTACTTAAACCTGACATCTCCTTTTCTGTAATGGTTTGAGTCTTCACATTCTCCCCTCCCTCTCTCTTGCCTTCCTGCCATCTCTTTGTTCTTTCTCTCTTTCTTACCCTCTCAGCTGGGTTTATCCAGGGTCTCCATGTGTCTCTGTCTGTCATATGGCTAAAAACAACCTGCCTGATTTTCTTCCTTGTGCTGTTGTTTCTCAGTTATTTAATTTGTTGATTGCAAGGGGGTTATTCAAACATGTTACCAAAACTAAATTCATGAGGAAAAAAAAAATCCACAGATGCCAGTATTTCTGTGAACTTTTTGATTGGTCATGTGTGCTAGTTGCTTTTCATCGGTGTGTTGGATCAGTGAAGTGTTGAAGTAAGTTAGTGAAAAGCAGTGCATATATTACAAAGCACCACTAAAATGCACACTTCAGTCAGGATGACACCTTTGTCTTCTGTCTCTGAATCAGTGTGAAATGTATAGTTTCTAAGCTTTTTTTTTTTTTTAATTTATTTATTTTAAATTTATTATTTAAATCTTTTTAACAGATTGAGGATCCATTGGCTATTCTTATACTTTTTGATGAAGCCAGATATAATTTACTGAAGGGTTTTTATACATCACCTGATGCAAAGCTGATTACACTGGCAAGTTTGCTTCTACAAATAGTCTATGGAAATTATGAGAGCAAGAAACATAAGCAGGGCTTTCTAAAGTAAGTATGTGTTCAAAACTTAAAATTATGGCTTAGATTAAGTATTTTTAGATAGCGCTTACTATGGAACCCTCAAACTTTGGGTATATTTGTTGGTTTTCTTCATCACTGAGCTATAGTTCAGAGTAATCACATTACACTTGCAGCATTAATATAAGTTGCACATTGTGTGTGAAAATGTATTAATCTAAATTATTGCAGTCCTAGACAGAGGGGTGGAGGTTCTGTAGTGTGTAAAAGCTGTTCTGAGGTACAGTAATAACGAAATAAACAACAGTATTCATTTGGAGGGTTCTGACAGGACTGAGGCTTTGAGCAACGTTGAAGAAACATCTCATTGTGGCTGTTGGAGCAATGTCTGGGATTGACTTTCCCTCTTTGGACAGACCATGCAGCGATATTGTTTCTCTTCTGTGATTTGTAGCAGAAATGCTGTGCTAAATTGGTCAAACCCATAGAACCAGTAGGGCTCAGCCAGATGGTATTTTTCTCTCTCCTTCTCTCTGCATGCCAGCACAACAGTAGCTGAGCTATTTTAGGATGGCTTGTTCTTCCCACACACATTTCTACAGCAGTATCTGAGCCCATGAAGATTCCAGTTCTCTACTGTGTGCACCTTCACCCCCTGCCATCTCCACCTCACTTCATTCATGGAACAGTATCTGTGTTGTTCTGGAATGCTGCTATGTTTCTCATCTCTTATTCGCAGCATCAGCTGAGCTGCCTTGCCCTGGTGGGTGTTTGCATGCATTGTCCTGCAGTTACACAGCTGGTGGATGGAGCGTAAGGAGAATGGGGTTTAAGTGGGACTCCTGTATGAGTGTGCAGTTCAGTGCAGCTGAGTTTTGTATGAAACTGACTCCCAGCAGCTGCATCTCCACACTGAGGCATAGCAGTACTGTGGTTCCAAGTTCATCCTGCTCCATGGAAGTATTTGGCTCTACAGACAGGAGTGCCTGCAAAGATTGTTTGGGCTAGATAAAAAGCCATTTGGACATGCTTTCCATCCATATTCACATAGTTCTTTTTCATGAAGATGAGGAGTTTCATAATCTGTTTTTTTTTTTTTGTAGTTGACATAAATGTTCATTAAAAGACTAGTAATTCCAAAAATATATCCAGGCTGTTGTTTGTATGAGAGTATCCTTTACCTTAAGGATCTGATGCACTGTCCAGTGCAGGGTCTTTGCATGGCAGATCATATATACTGCCAAATACAGTTAAAATAAGTTACATCACTAGGTCTTGAGACTGTCTTAATTATACATAAAAGCAAACTAGTAAAGGCTTGCATTCTTCTTTTTAGTGTCTTTTGTTTCCTGCATTGTGTGGGGTTTTTTTTAAAAAGGCAGTTGATGTAAGTAGCTTCTCTTTCATATAAGTTAAATATGGAAATTAATTGGGCTGAGTCGTTGGTAATGCTGATTACAGGAGTGAAAGGAAGACTATCTACAGTTTATCATATTTTCTGAGTATGTGATATGCTGATGTAAATGGTATTTTGTATATAATTTTGACTTCCAACCTGGAATTCACCAAACTGCTCTCTAACCAAGTATGAGTTGTGTCTTCTGCTGGCATTTCCTCTCTGTGCCATGTCCATGATGTGACACAGAGTGTATAATATAAAGCTGAATCTTCATGAACTGAGAATTGCACTGTATCTTAGGAAACCATCTCATCTGATGAGGCAAGATAGAGTAGGAGCTGTCTAGCTCAATATGTGACTTGAAGGTACAACATGGCAGACATTGTTCTTTTTTCTTACTTTGTTTAGTGAAGAAAAACTTTGTTCCTCTTTGTTTTTCTCTTAGTGAAGAAAATCTTAAATCTATCGTTCCAATAACTAAACTAAAAAGCAAAGCTCCTCATTGGACAAATAGGATACTTCATGAATACAAGGTAAGATAAATAAGCAGGTAGTAGCTAATCCTGTTCTTAAACACTTCTGACTGTTTGGTTGTTAGTTAATGAACAGAAATACTAATATAAAAAGCTAAAAATGTGTTATGTTCTGAATTTTTGGGATGGGTTGCTGGAATATATTTCTTGTATAGTTACAGATCTTTTTGTTAGAAGTAAGTATGTTCATTATCTGTTCATTTACCTTCAATGTTAGCTGTGTATTGGGCACACTTTCAATTCAGGCATAAATATGTAAAAATTACTCTGATTTAAATTTGCATGTCTGCTTGTATCAATAGATCCCCAGAGTCCTTTTTGTCAGTGTGACTTGTATCGTAGGGATCTGGTAGCGCTGCTGATGTGCACGTGCACACACACACACACAAACTCCTTTGATTAGAGCTGTTAATTGAGCAAAAATTTTAATTTTTTTGGACTTGGGCTGCTTGTGTAAAAATGCATCTGACTGAGGATTGTGGGTACCAAATGAGGTCAGATTAAATTTGTGGTCTTCACAAGTAATTGTGGAAAAAGTGAGGTGTGCCAGAAAGAGAACTGATGTGCATCACTAGAGGTAGCTTCCAGGAAACACTGCAGAAGCACCCAGGGGATATTTTCAAACCTTGCCTCTCATTTTGAGATGGGATTATTCAGTCATGAACTTTCTTTTGGGGCCACACCTTTTTTTGTCAGAAATTAGTAGAAATTCTTTTTAATTAGAGATGAAGTGGGGGGGTGATGGTGGTCTAAGATTATAGTGTAGCAAAGTTGTCTCTACTCTGTCATCAAGTTATATGTAAGAATGAGCATAGCTTTCTTGACTTCTGCTTTTGGGACATTATTTTGGGGTGTGGGGCATGGGGGAAAGGGGAAGGCAGTTGCAGTCTTTTGCCCTGAAGATTTTACGTTAGAAATGGCTGTGTAGAATTCAGGTAAGCTGTAAGGCAGGGTGTGGGTCCAGAGAGGCTGATCCTGTCTACCACACCCACAGTCATAGCCCCCTAACTGTTGGAGATTTGTGTTCTTCCTTGTGTCTGTGCCTTCTGATCTTGTCCGTGGCCCAACCCATTTTTTGTTAGAGTGGTTGTTACCATTCTGGTTTGAGGAGCACTGCAGCAATAGACTGCTGCACTCTGCTGAGAAGAAAGAAACAGAAACCTGTCTCAATCTGAATGAAGGCTCCACTAATGAAAAGAGGTCTCCATGCACCTCTCTTTTGCTTAGAAAAGAAAAAACAATCCATGTTTTTGGAAGGAAGTACTTGCTCATCTTGCCATATCTCACTGGATTGGACTCCTTAAAGGAGGAAGAATGCTTAGTTTTAAGAATTGTGATATATTTAGTATCAGATGGGTGCATAGCTGCTGATCCCAAGTCCCAGTTCCTTCTGAGAAGGGCAAATCTGTGGGGGAGCCCTTCAGAGGTTGTGTGTCTGTGCTCAGATTTCCAAGGCTCATATAGATATCTGGGTTCTGCCTCAGTCTCTTCTAGCACTTGAGCCTTTCCATGGCTCCAAGGTTTAATTTAGCTGTAGGAAGGTGGTTGATGGGAAGGCACTTTGGAAATATGCATTTAGTAGGGATTGCACTGAACAGTGGATTTTCTTCAATCACAACTGTTTGGAAGGACTTGCTGATTGCCATTGTTTCTTTATTTTTAGAATCTCAGCACCAGTGAAGGTGTCAGTAAGGAGATGCATCACCTTCAGCGCATGTTCTTGCAGAATTGCTGGGAAATTCCTACTTATGGAGCAGCTTTTTTCACAGGACAGATATTCACCAAAGCAAGTTCAAGTAGCCATAAAGTCATCAAAGTGTACGTAGGAGTAAATGTAAAAGGGCTGCACCTCCTCAACATGGAAACAAAGGTCAGCTTAAGTGAACTGCCAGTGGTAACTGTAAAACTTAATTCTCTTATCTTAAAAATCTTTTACTGGAAGCAATTTACATCCAACTGTTTAGTTAAACTTGACTGAAAATTTCCAAGATTTTAAGTTCACTAAAGTCTTGCATTTTTTCACTTTACTACTTTATGAACTACAACTGAGTTGTGGAATGTAGTGGTTTAATCTAAATCCTGTCTTTGTGAATGAAGTTTAGTTTGCAAGTATGGAGCAAATTTTCTAAGTGACAGTTTCTTATATTTGTTCATAGGCTTTACTCCTCAGCCTAAAGTATGGTTGCTTTATGTGGCAGCTGGGAGATGGAGATACGTGTTTTCAAATCCACAGTCTGGAAAACAAAATGAGCTTTATTGTGCATACCAAACAGGTAAGCACTATCATTTGGCATCCTTTGCATTCAATTTTTTTTTTTTCCTAAATTAGATACAGAAGTCTGTTTTCTCTTTAGATTGACCACTTTTGCATAGTATAAGCCTAAGCCAAGTCCCCACAAAAATTATTTTAAAGCTTTATTATTAATATTTCAGAATGTTAGCTTGTTTTTTTAGTATGTGAAGCCTTCAGAATTCAAATACATAAAATGAATCTATAATAATTACAATAAGCCTTTTGTTTAATTGAAACTGTTTCTTGCATGTGCCAAATCCCGCATTCTCTTAGATTAATTCCAAATATAATGAGATTGAGAGAGCTGAAGGCAGTAACTTTGTGATCAAAAGTAATGAAGTTTGAGATTGGATAAAGCTGAGAATTGCTTTTGTCATGTGCTTGATTGTCATAGTTCTGAAATGCTGATAGAATTTAATTGCATCCCTTTACATAGGCAGGACTCGTTGTAAAACTCCTGATGAAATTAAATGGCCAGCTAATGCCAACTGAAAGAAACGAGTGATGGAAATGAAGAATAGTTACAAGATGGCATCTGATGGCTGAGCAAAAAAAACTTGTTCCTCTTCGTAACAGGACTTCCATGTACATGAATTTTACACAATAGAAAAGTAATTTGTACAGTTTTTTTTTAACTTTGTACAGAAGCTGCATGGTTTATTTTTTTAAAAAAACTATACAACATATCTATTATTTTTATAAATATTTTTGTGTTTCATATATTAATTATTGTAGGGCTTAAGCTTAATCAATAAAGCTGATGAAATCTAAATGGTTTACCGAGTTCAACAAGCATGAATCCAGTAGAGCTTTTGTTCCCAGAGAAATATGGGACTTCCAGTGCCATTAAGCAAGCCTCAGTTAACCTATTTACCTTTCGTGTCATTGTGTGGAACATCAAGGACATGGTATATGTTGGAGTATTTTGTAGATACCCTGTATTTTTAAGATACTATTGATAAATATGCTTAAGAGACCAATTAGACCAGTTAGACTGTTGAGCAACTACTTTTGATAAACTCTTGTTTTTTATTTGGTTTCTGACAAACATTTGAGCTTGCTTTATTTTTACTCTTAACTTTCTCATAATTTGTATTCATATTTATTCTAAAATACTGCATGAGGATGCCAAAAGGGAAATACTTTAAATCATTCAGAAGCCATATTGAATGTTTAGCATGCTTGTTTTGTAAAATGGATTTTTACTTTTGCTGTGCAATATAAAATGTATGTATGGAGGAGAGGGAGACAGGGATTTACAGATTAACCTTACTCAGAGGACTTCAGAAAGTTTAATAAATCCTACCCTGGATTGCAACACATATGCAGTAATAAAAACTCATACAGGAGGTACTAAGTTATTTCTCTTAAATAATTTTCCTACTGATAAATTCAGTTTCTTCAGGCTAAAAGCAGTGCAGGATGCAGGAATGAAGATTACAAGGAATTCAGATACAGTTTGTAAGCATTCTGCCTACTCTTTGAAGAGTCAGGGTTGGGGCTCAACAAGTTGAGTCCCAAGTGTAAGGTGAGATCCTATGCAGTCTGAAACATATCCTTGTACATGAAAATAGTATCTGTGACACAAATCTTTGAAATTTCTGGTTGTACTTCAGGGTTTTAAGTGCACTTGACTATTTCTTCCGTTTAAACTGCATGCTAAAACAGTGTGCAATATTTTGTAAAAAAAAAGCTTTTATAAAAAAAATAAAAATTAGCACTTGCCTCTAAGTTTTCAAATAAAAGCTAAAATGAATGTGAAGAACTGTGCTGTTGTATAGTAACTTTACTCATACCTTACTAGTAACTGCAGTTTAATAAATGAAAGTAGTAAGCTGTTAAAAACATGAACAGGAGACTTGTATTTTGTATTCTTCTTAGCAAGCTGTACTTTTCTACTTAAACTTCACAGGCCTAAATAACAGAGAATTTTCATGGATTGTTATGATGCTTTACTTAAGGAAAATAATGCAACAGTCAGGTCCTTCATTGTGCATCCCTGCTATCACTTGGCACTGGTATCAGAAATACATTTCTCTACATAGCACTTTCTTAGACAACTAGAGGAAAATGTTAGGAAGGTGTGTCAGTTGCCTATATAACTATACTATCAATATGCCTTATTGCTGTGTAGTGCTTTCTGCTAAATTCTTATTTATTACTACCTAATAAATTGTTTGCAACAAGTCATATTTGGTGTTTCTATTTTTGTAGTCAGCATGAAGGTGCCATCAAATGTACACCAAGCAGGTGTTATTACCAAAGAGCAGTAGTTTGTAACAGACTCATCTTTCTAAGGTATGTAAAAAGGAAGGACCAGCAGGAGAGTCCCATGATGACTCTTAATTAAGGTAGTGCACTTTCGAAACTGCTCAGGAATTTACCAGGTAAACTGGAAACTGTTCATTGTGGCAGGCAGAGGTTTGCAGATGTTGCACATCAGTGGAGCCACTGAGCATCAAGAGCCCAGTTCTGCAATCCCAGAGCTTTTTGGCACCTCGGTTCTCATGCTGCCCTGCTGGGGCAAGGCAGGTGTGTGCTCTCCTTTCATCTGGAAGCAGGGAAATAAAAAATAGGAACAGAAAGAAATCCAACACTACTGAGACAGACCATTGGTAACAACCTGCATATCACTACCAAACAAAAAACTAATGAGAATGAGCTGCAAGCTGGGCAAAGCTGACATTTGTACCTTTGTAAACATGGGATGCCTAGCTCACCACGTCTATAGGGCATCTAACAAGCACTTTCTTAAAAAGCAAGAACCTGTACAGTTGCCAAAAGCATCTTGAGCAGAACACTTAACCAGGCCCTTTAAGGCCAAGTAGAACACTCAGCTAGGCCCTATAATTGAGAACTTAAAACTGAAAAAGAGGCACAGTTTTACCAAGTGGAATAACTGACCCCTGACCCCAGTGAGCAGCTTGCTCAAGAGGGAAGCCTGGGTCCTGGGGCTATGTCCTGCTGCTGCTGCTGCTTGGTGCAGGGAACAATTGCTCCAGGGAGGTGAGGGTTTCCCAACCATTCTCAGGTTGGAGTTGGATGCAGTTTAAGGCTGGGCTGTTGACTGAAAAAAGAAAGAAAGCTTCAACAGAAACAACATACATGATTTACAAAAGCTGTTTTACCTTAATTGTTATTACTATAGGGTTAAGTTATAAAAAGAATGTACTAAATTACTATTCTATATAAATTTAAATATAAATATTACACAAAAATGAAATAAAATACTCTGGATATCCTCTCCCTTGGAAGAAATAGACTGATGCTATTCCACCAAAAATGTCCTCACTTCATAAACTGACAGAGCAGAACGTCAGTAACAACCAGTGATAGCTCTCATGTCCCCTGAAAGAATTGTCAAGGTTTGTAAATACCACGGATCTCTCTCAATCACTACAGCACTGATAAATTTCCTTTGGCATTGAAAAGTGTTGAAACTTCAGAGCTTGCAGGCAACAAATTGAAAACTATATCCCATAGCTGACATGAAGAAGGTAGTCAACACTGATTCCATGCACACATCAGCATTCACAAGTGTTCTCTGCTACCTCCACTCATCCAGTAATACTCAGCACACAAGACCTTGATACAGGGATTACCAGAGGATATTACATTTAAAAAATTACAAGAATATTCATTCAGTAACAAGTTTATGCTTTTGCCTGTTCACCTTTTCCATCAAAGTACTCAGAACAGATGGCAACAAATAATTTATTTCAGATGAAGTAGGGAATTTGTGAGAATTAAGGATTCTGAAGTTTGCAAAAATTTATTTAGAAGCATTACAGATAATCTTTGCAACTGTACCCTGTCGAAATGTCTCACTATAACATATGTCATGTAATGTATGTATGTAATGTCTCATTGTTTGCAATGATCAACCAGTTTCCCTCTAGTATTCCCAGATTTACACATTTAAATTTTAGAAGCGGACTGGGCTCACTGGATGAACAAATACTGCCTTTAAAAGACCTACCCAATTTTCTGGAAATGCATCCCTGTTGAATTAAAAAATTGTATATGGACAACAAGCTGAGCTCGGCTGCGATGAGCTCTCCTTCCAAAAGCAGCTTTGTGCACTATTTGATCTTAAACACTTAGATCTTAGCGGAAACTCATTTCAAAAACAACACCGGGATTTTCTGACATTAAATACTTGGAGCATCTGGAATTAACCACAAATAAGCTCTCCTCGTGCTCCGCCGGGCTGTCAGCGGGGCCGCCGGCAGCGATGCCCGAGGGCCGGCTCACCGTCAGAAGCTTCATCCGCGGTGCTGCGGGGCTGTTGGAGGACACTCAGCGCCCCGACCGCCCCCGCTCCGAGCGCCGCGGGGCCGCCGCCGGAGGGGCCGAGCGTGAGGCGCGGGGCCCGGCCCAGCCCCCGCCGCCGGAGGGGCCGAGCGTGAGGCGCGGGGCCCGGCCCAGCCCGGCCCGCCCCCGCCGTCCGCCCAATGGCGCGGGCCGCAGCCCGGCCCATGCCGTCACCCCGGGCAGCGCGGCCGCGGGTTGGCTCCGGCGGCGGCAATCGTCACATGGGCAGAGATCAGCCCAGCGCCGCGATCTGTCACATGGGCTCGCCCCAGCCCGCCCCGCCGCGCCGCCCTGCCCCGCGGAGCCACGGCGGATGGCGGCGAGCGCCGAGAAGATGCTGAACTTCATGGAGGTCGGCGGGTCCCTGCTGGAGCGAGTGGCCGTCGGCAACCCCCTCTCCTTGGTGCTGGCCGCCTCTGCCTTCGCGCTCAGCCTCGGCTACCTGTTCCAGCTGGGCTACCGGCGGCACCTGGGCTCCGAGCAGCAGGTGAGCGCTCGGCGGGCCGGTGCCCGCGGACCGGGGCAGCCGGGCGGGCTCGCTGCAGGGCGCGGGGCCCGGAGCGGCCTCGCCATCCCGGGGGAGCGGCGCTGGGCCGGCCGGGGGTAGCGGGCTCCGGCCGGGGGGAGCGGGCTGCGGGCGTGTTTCCTGCAGCCTCCTCGGGGAATCTGCTTGGGGCGTCTGTCCAGCTGCTGGCCCAGAGGGGCTGCTGGGGCACTTGCCGGCTTCGCCCTCACCGGGCTGCTGGTACCGCCGGCGGCAGAAGCGCTCGGGGCTTGCGGAGCTCAAGGGCGTTCCCGGTACTGTTTCATCGATGGAGCTTAAGAGGAGGTGCCCGCTGATGTCTGAAACACGGTGCTAACCTGAAGGTGCTTTTGAGGGGCTGTTTAACAAATCCTCCAGCAGTGTTCCGTTTTTTCGACTGCCTTCTTTTCAGTTGCAGCATCTTTGTGCTTCGTATTCAGACGCGTAGGAAGAATCTCAATCATATGCATTAATCTTTGCTGCTTTTAAATGTAGTGAACTGAATTTTTTTTAAAGTTGACCTTTTCACAAAAGAGTTTAAATAAATATATATAGACCTCCTCTGTAGTTAGTTTCTTTGTAATGGACATGATTTTATTACTTTTGGGCACTGGCACATGCCAGGACAGTGGTCAGAGCGCCAGGCCCGGCAGAGTTCAAGAAGCGTTTGGACATCAATGTCAGGCCCATGCTGTCACCTTTGGGGATGGTCCTGTGCAAGACCAGGAGTTGGACTTTGATCTTTGTGGGTCCCTTCCAGCTCAGGATGTTGTTAGTTTATGAGTCTGTGATAGTCTTCGAAGAAAATTCAGTAATTATTTTTCTCTTTCTTCTACAGAACTACCCACCTTTTATTTCATCAAGCATCCCTTTTCTTGGTCATGCAATTGCATTTGGAAAAAGTCCCATTGAGTTTTTGGAAAATGCTTATGACAAGGTATGTTTTCCCACATACAAAAATACTTTTATGTATCTATTAAGTTCTCTTTCTGGGGCCTGTTTAAATCAGCTCATTCTGATTTACCACCTCGAATCTGGAATGGAGTGTGCACAGTTGGCTCTGTGATGTTCAGATTCCTTCATGTGGCTGTAGTGTTTTCTGAGCACTCATGATTCACATGTCACAAATATGCTTGTACATCTGAGTAATACTCATAGCTGAATCACAGGTTAGTTAAAAAGCCATTTACATGAAATTAGTTCTTGCTGTAATTGGTAACTTTTAGTCGCATTCTTTACCAATCTATGACCAGGCTGGAATGTAGCTGACCACCTCTGTGGGCAGCTTGATGAATTTTAAGGCCTCTCTGATGTTAAAAGAGCTGATGTGTAAAACCTCAGTAGTTTTTATTCTGTAAGAGACTAGAAGAAATTAACTAAATCAGTAGAGCCTTAATTCCAATTAAATTAGATTTATCAAGCTGTTTCACATTGTCTAAAGCTATCTAGAGTTATGAGCTTAAATCTTAGCTTGGTTAAATTAGAGAGCCAAATCTGGTCCATGAAGGTCTGCTGGAGATGACTTTTAAACTTCAAAATCTTATTTGCCCCTGATTATCTATGCATAACTCCAAATCTGGAATTTTTCGAGGCAGTGTTTGTAGATTACTGGGGTGAATATGTCCTGCAATCTCTCTGCTAGTTTTTCTTAGTGTAACTGATCTTTTATGAATGTTTTCTAAAATAAACAGTTTTAAAATGTGCATGTTCACATGTGTTCATTATAACATTAGATATCACTAGTATGTAATTGAGAATGAATTTAAATGTGGTTTAAAATATATTTATCTTTATTAAATGCCTGCATACTTCTTAGGACAAAAAGTAATTTATAAAAGACTGTACAGAGAGATTGGGATTTAATGCTTTTTGTTCTTATTTAAAATAATTTTTTTTAATTTATTCTCTCTCTTAGTATGGACCTGTGTTCAGTTTCACTATGGTTGGCAAGACATTCACATACTTACTGGGTAGTGATGCTGCTGCTCTACTGTTCAATAGTAAGAATGAAGATCTGAATGCAGAGGACGTGTACTCTCGGTTAACCACGCCGGTCTTTGGCAGGGGAGTTGCCTATGACGTCCCTAATGCGGTTTGTATTTGAAATATCAGATGAGTAGGAAACCAGTGCAGCTTGAATGCTGAGTAGGCAGCCCTGAGCTCTCAGCTCTGTGTGATGGGGTTGTGTTTGTATGAACCGGGGCAGATTGCAATAGGCAAAGAGTCTCATCTGCATAATCAAGACTGAGCATGTTCAGGTTGATTTCTTTAGCACCTTAGCCATTTCTCATTCTGGATGGTAGCTTTTGTTCTTGAAACCATCTAATCTTACCATAGAGGAAAAGCCAGTGAGTCACTTTTTTCTTCCCTTGCAGCGTGCCACTGATTGCAGCTCACTTTTCCCTTCCAGGCAACTTCAGGTCTTTCTTTTGAGAAAGCCCTAAGACTGCTAACTTTGTATTTATGCCATACTAAATCTAGACTTGGGAGTAATAATTTAACAGTTTGAACCACAAGGTTTGTTTTGCTCAGATAGAAATCATTCTGTTTGCAGAATACAGTTTACATGGGGGCACAGGGGCTTTGTCATGTGGCATTGTATCTGAGCTAAGCACTGGCTGCTTTCTTTTTTTGTCATGTCACACTCTCAAACTGCAGAAGCCAACTTCTCTGTGACCACACTTGCTCCACTGGCACTGTGCTCAGTGCATGTTGTATAGCAGAGTACTTGGGTGAAAGAAACAGCACTGTGATAGACTTTATTTTTGGAATTTCAGTTTTGGCCCCATTTTGTTTGTATAAATGCCAGTCTACTTTCTCTGACCATCAATTTCTTTCCCTCCTTAGTATACCTCTTCATTCATCTCTGCCTACGTGCTCTGATTGTTGCCCTATTAATTATATGGCTTAGGGGCAGTAATTACTACTCTCTTACCCTCTATGCTGACATTTTGCCATGATCCACAGATTAAATGTGTTCTTACACAGTTGTTTTGGCAATCTCATACACACCTAACTACCTACAGCTTGCTACTTTCTAAGTAGGTAAAGGAGAACTTGGTTGTCTCCTCCTTTGTCAGGAAGTAAAAAATTCTGGATAGCAGTTTCTGGGAGGATTGGTTGGTTGGGTGATAGGTTCTTTGCCACTTAATGGATTTGCACAGCTCCTCATTCCTATGAGAACCAGCAGGACTGCAGCCTGGATAACAAGTAGGAGATTTCTTGTGTCCTAGGAAATCTCTTCCATGAGTGGGGCCATTCTAACAGACTTTTTTCTGTCAGTTTGGATAGTCAGAGGTCTTTCTCAAGAAGTCAGGGATGGAGTTGTGAATTGCTTTTGAAGCTGCTGGAGCATGGAGGATGCATGATTCTCTGCAATGCATCTCATGTTCTTCTCTGGTGTATACTTGTTTCAGAAGAGTGTCTGTGAATCAGACTGCTAAAATGGCCAGATTTTCACTGTTTTGTGCTTGTTTTGGGGATTCTGACAGTCATGGGATGTCTGCTTGAAACTTAAAGGTCATGGTTTGCCTTTATTCTGTGAAAGTTTGACCACTTGCTACAGGTGGTTTGACTTCTGCTTTCATGCTCTTTAGTTTGTGGATGGATTTGAATGTCTGTCTTCATACAAGAGCTAGTTCTTTGATGTGATCTAATCTCATCCATCAGTTTTATAGAATTTTCTGTAAGCTCCTTGGAAATGGGCATTTCTTACCACCATGTACTTCAGGCACATAGGGATGATTTAGGCCTACCTCATTGGCCCACCATATACAAAGCTTTTCTTTCTTTTTCTTTTTTTCTGAAATGAGGTCTTTTTCTAGAGTTACTCTAGGTTTATTTTTTTCCCTAGAGCGCACTTGAGTTCTGCTTTAGTCAAGAGATTCATCCTATTACTCAGTAAGCCTTGGGTATCTGTGGATATATCTATTTAATTCATATCTTTGATACCAGAAGGACTTCTTTCTTATTTTCTCTGCAGATTCAGGTTCCTCAGAAAATTCCTTTTTTTCCACAAAAATTACTCTTTTTCCACAGCAAGGAGATGTAGGGAGTTTGCTATTGACATTTAAATTATCTCTGATACTGATTATCTCTAGTTTCCCCCTATGAAGCTAGAGAGGTAGCACAGCCAATTGTAGCCAGAATGCATTCTGCTAGAGGTAAGCTGGTTATTTTGCATAGTGTCACCACCGTGATTGCATTTCAGACATCTAATGGGAAGGCATTTAGAGAGCCATGAAAAATGTTGTACAATTGCTGGGTCATCCTCAAGTTTTTTTTTCTTTTCACAGTCCTCTTTTTCTCTGCTTAAGCTGCTCAGTATCTATTAATTCTGTGATTTGTCAGTCCCTGTTTGGAAGAACCACCCCTTATTCTTCAAAATGAGTAATTTGCTTATTTGCCAGTGAATCTGGTTAATATCCACAGTCAGTACATCAACTTGTATTCACTCTCTATTCTCCCTCCAAGCGTTTTGCAGACAGCTGACAGGAGCTTAAATTGCAGAGGATGTGTTCACTCCTATGTGCCATTTATGTCTCCATCAAGCTGGACACTGGCTAGCATGCTGCAAGGGAAGATGTGCATTGTCTCTGCTCTGTGGCATGTGTGCCCTCTGACAGACTGCAGGGGTCCTCACTGCATTCTCAAAACAGAAGTCTCTAGGAAGTAGTTTCTCTTTTAATGCCTTTTGTTCTGTATCGTGTATGCAGAGCCCTTGGTGGGAAGACAGTTTTTGGTGTATTACTCATGGTACAGTGCAGAGTTGTAGGGCAGATGCCTCATTCATAATTAGGGCTTAAAAATCAAATTAGTACTTTTCTGAGTCAATGTCCTGTTAATACATAGAATGGTTCTCATCTAATGAAGGGCTTTTCACCAGTAGGTTTGTTAGCTACTGAATGAATTGATACAAAGAAAAAGAAGAAGAGGTGAGAAGGGTGTGAAACTCACTATTTTCCTCAGTAGCAGTCTGCCTCCTGCTTCTGTGTCTGACATCCTGGGCAGTGAAATGAGAGGGCTCTGTAAAAGAAAATGTCATCTCTAGTCCAGGGTCCTTCTGCCTGAGAGATCACAGGAGAGGAAGTGAGGAGGCCACATATCAAGGGACACAGGCTAAATCCAGACTTTGCAAAGATGGGGCTGGTTATGTTTGTGGTTACAGATCTAAAGGGCATTCCATAGTTCAACTTTGCATGTATCTTGTGCCTTGAGGGATAAAGCTCAATGAAGATACTAAAATGATTTTTTTGTTTGGTGCTGCAAAAGAGAGAACTGCAGCTCCTTTGAGCTATTATTTTACTTGAATGTTTCTGAACTATTGCTTGAAAGACAAAGAATGTGAAAACCAGAGTATTGCCTATTAGTTAAAACTGAGTATCTGTTGTACCCTGCAGTCCTAATTATCATCCCTATTTACTTCTATTTGTTCTAATAGTACAAATTCAAGTAAGTTTTAATCACGTTAATATGATGATCCTTGTACTGATTGCTTTTTTGTCTTGGTTCTTTTAGATATTTTTGGAACAGAAGAAAATGCTCAAAACTGGGCTAAACATTGCCCAGTTTAGACAGCATGTATCTGTGATTGAAGAAGAAACAAAGGAGTATTTCAAAGCATGGGGAGAACAAGGAGAGAAAAGTAAGCAGGATCAAATGCATTTTTCCTCCAGTTTTCTGGGAAGTGCTTAAAGCCAATGCAGTATATTTTTGTAAAAGATGTACTGCAATAAAAAGAAATTAAAAATTACATAGGTAAAAGTGTACTGAACATCAGAAGAAAGAAAATATTGATTTTTAAAAATCAAATGTAGGGCTATTGGAGAATAAAGGTAGCTGCTCAGAAAGTTACTGAAAGGAATGAAGAACTATCTTAGTTTTGCTTTTTTAGTCAGCTCATAGTGCACCTGTTGTGCTTGTTTTGGGTGGTATCAGTCAGCTCAGTGTAACCACTTCCTAGTCCCTGACTGCCTGGAGAGCCTGTGCTGAAGATCTTGGCTCTGGTAGTTTTTACAGTGAAAAACTGCATCTTCAAAGCTGAAATGGTTATGTTAGTGACTGAAGTAAAGTTCTTATTTTCCTTCATTCCCAGTTTGCCCATCATCATTGTTGCAAGCTCACAGTTGCATAAGTGTGTCAAATATTGTTTAAATGTACATATTTATATTTAAATGCATAAAAATTAGAGTGCATGTCACATTTTGATATATTATTTTGAATGTATATGATTTATATGTAAATATAGTTAATAATATGGCTATATATAAACTGATACTTAAGTGTCTTAATTACTACTTATGTAGTACTTAATTACTACTTAATTACTACTATACAAAAATAATTCGGTGAGCAGCAAAACTAACTGGTTTCGCATGGATTTGGGTTTCAGGATAAATCTTTGTATGACTTCACTTTTATTTATTAAGGCTTGAGCTTGTGATGCATGGCTTGCTTTGGAAGAATTACTAATTCTGCTAGAAAAATTTCTAGAAAGAAATACCTTAGAAAAAGGTATCAGTGATCTAACTAGAAAGTTGTTCAAAGAGACATCTGATAAGACACATTTCAGTAATCTTTTTCAAATCTTTCCTCAGACCTGTTTGAAGCCCTTTCAGAACTGATCATTTTGACAGCAAGTCATTGCTTACACGGGAAGGAAATTCGAGGCTTGCTGGATGAGAAGGTGGCTCAGCTGTACGCCGACCTGGACGGGGGTTTCACTCATGCTGCCTGGCTGCTGCCAGGCTGGCTGCCTCTGCCGAGCTTCAGGTACCAGCAGGAACAGAGGAAGCAACTTAAGTGTTTTATCTAAACATCATTGTTGTTCAGATAGCCCCCCCCATCCCCACCACTTCTTTGTAAGCTATTCTAGACATCCCAATAAATCCTCATAAGCATTTGTGTTATGTATAAAGTTGCTAATTGGAAGTGTTTTGAATCGCAGACGACGAGATCGAGCACACAGAGAAATAAAGAATATTTTCTACAAGGTTATCCAGAAACGTCGAAAGTCTGAGGAAAAAGAGGATGACATGCTGCAAACTCTACTTGATGCTTCGTACAAGTAAGCCAAGAGTTTACTTTGAGCTCTTCAGTTGGAACTATCTACCAAAACCCAAGAAACACTCCCTCATGTTCTGGATTGGTTTTGTTGCATGCCATTTGTCCTAGTTGTATTCTTAAAAACAGGTTTAAAACTTCAATTGTCAATGGTTATTCAAATTTCTGATGGTGGTCATGAAGTGACTGAGGTTGCTTCCTTTCTCTTTGCTGGCTGTTGAAGAATGATTTTCTTTAAGGCTTGTAAAGAGTTTCTCTCCCTCCATTCTCCCTTCTCCCTACCCTTAGATCTTTTGCCTCTTTGTTTAGGGGAGGCAATGAGAGAGTAGAGGGAGTACATTAGAAGAAATTGTAAATGCTGCTGTATAAACAGCAATGCTAAATAATGCAACGTGACCAAATGAAGCCCCAGCTTGGTTCCCTTCGATGCAGGGACGGCCGCGCGCTGACGGACGATGAAATTGCGGGAATGCTGATCGGGCTGCTGCTGGCAGGGCAGCACACCTCCTCCACCACCAGCGCCTGGCTCGGCTTCTTCCTCGCCAGGGACAAAGCCATACAGGATCAGTGCTATGCAGAGCAGAAAGCAGTGTGTGGGGATGACCTGCCACCCTTATCTTATGACCAGGTTTGTATATTACATTAGTCCTGAGGGGTATTTTCATACTTTTAGATGGTTATTTAAAAAAAAAAAAAAAATTAAAAGCTCATCGAACATGAAATACAGTTACATGCTTTTGTGTTAAAATAGTAATTGACACATTCTGTGATAATGCTGTTTGCCAGTACATTCCTCTTCTCTTCCTGTCCAAGTAAATTTTCAGCTTGCTACTGGTTTTTTTAATCGGTGTTCATTAGGGAAATTGCAGTTCCTATGTTTATTTAATAAATGATAGTTCTGTAGCAGAGGAAGATCCTCATATTTCCACTGAGGAAAGCAATGCAGTGTGACCTTATTCTTTAAATAGGCAACAGAAAATAATTAAGAGACATCACTACGACACTAGTTGTATTTGATTGCACTAGTCAGTGATTTTTTCCTTCTTAATTGAATCAAATGTAAAAGAAATAATGTAGCTAATAAAGTACATGTAAATATAAGCTGCTTACTCTTTGAGTTTTGAGTTTGTTTTTAAATGGTATGAAATAGCATTTTGTTTGTGTTGAATAAACTTTGCTGTATTTTGATGCATCATTTTCTCTGTATTTTCAGCTCAAGGATCTCAGTTTGCTGGATCGCTGTCTAAAAGAAACTTTAAGGCTCAGACCTCCTATAATGACCATGATGAGAATGGCAAGAACTCCTCAGGTGAGGACACTTTTTGGAGCTAATTTCAGTGCAGCAGCACAGAGATATCTAGCTGGCAGAAGGAAACAAATGAGCTGTGTTTGCTGGCAGGGAGGAAAGCTGATGGCAATCTGGAGTTCTGTCAGTGGTAGCATAGTCAGTGTTGAGTTAGGAATGCAATTAATACCTTGAACTTGGTATTTTTTACCTTCATGTGGAATTGTGTCCAGTTTTAGACCCCTGCAGCCCACAGCAAGCAAGAGATTGATGAAGTGAAACAAGCAGAGGGGATGGGAGGGGGCTGCAGCACTTGTGGTGAGAGGCTGAAGGAACAGACATAGTTCCATCTGGAGAAGAGCAGCTCTGGGACCTAGGAACAGCCATGTGCTGGTTTTTTTTCAGCAAAACTGACCCTTTTTTGTAGCTGGTAGTATTATTTGAGCTTAGTTAGGTGCCACTATTTTTTGTTTGCCAGGTATTTTTAATTGCTGTCATAGAAAAATTTGGCATGAATTGTATACAAGCTACATAAATCCGAAAGAAAACTTGCTGTTTGTACAAATATGGTACCATGTCAAAAAATTCAAATATTTTTTAACTACATCCTTTCAATGTCAAAGGCTTTCAATAAATTTTAAGTTTGTTCTTTTTTTGTAAGACCTCCTTCTGTAGAATTGCCAGCCTTACTAAAACAGCTGGAAGGTTCCTGCAACTACTTGAACACTGTGTCCTGTACAAGTAAGAGAGGAAGTGTTAGGTTGCATTAATTTTAAATGCACTTGGCCAAGATCTTTAGAAATTTAAGCCTCATGATGTAACACTTCAGGTAACACTTTAAAAAGAAAAACTGAGACATTTTATCATGTGTGGGCTCTTGTCTCTTCTTTTGTAGACTATTGCTGGATACAATATTCCCCCTGGCCATCAAGTGTGTGTATCTCCCACTGTTAACCACAGACTCAGAGACTCCTGGAATGATGCTCTGGACTTCAAGCCTGACAGATACCTCCAAGATAACCCAGCAGCTGGAGAGAAGTTTGCATACATTCCATTTGGTGCTGGTGAGTAAGAGAATGCAGCATCTGGTGTGAGGTTGTGCTGAGGTGGCTCACACCAGCCATCTCCTACAGGACCTCTTCACACTGCAGCATCTGAGGGTGGACCTTTTTTTTCCCTGTTTCTGCCTGAAATTTTTTTTACTGTAGAAGTGCTGTTAGAAGAATTAAGTTAATAGTTCTGCATTACTCATAGCTGTATATATCTCTCACAGCAGTTATCAAAACACCTTTAGGTTAGCATGAGGTGATGCTTGCCTCACATCTTTTCATTTCAAGGACAAACCTGGTAATACAAGTTCTGCTGAAGGCAAAGCAGAAGTCTGCAGGAGTCCCAACTTCCAGAACAGTTTGCAAATATTGCAGTGATGGTGTTAGAGCTGATCTCATTTCTCAGTGTTGCAAATGCTTCTTTCCTGATATACATAAATTAATGCTTTGTGGTGGGGACAGAACAGCACAATCTCATTCCACTTACTCGTCTGTTTTATGCAGAGACAACTCGGATAAATAAGACTTAGATGAAATTATGGAATGGGGTATGTGAAACATCAGAGCCTCAGATGGTGGAGAAAGGGGCAACTACTATCTGCATAAAACTTCTTAAGTTAGCTGACTGTCAAAGGGGATCCAGTAAAATATTCTGACTGCATTTTATGGCTTTTCTTCTAGGCCGTCATCGCTGCATTGGAGAAAACTTTGCTTATGTTCAAATTAAGACTATTTGGTCTACTTTGCTTCGTTTGTATGAATTTGATCTCATCAATGACTATTTCCCAACCATAAATTATACAACAATGATACACACACCTAACAACCCTGTTATCAGATACAAGAGGCGGTCCCTGTAAACACTGGTGCTAAAACCTTCCATTTTGAAGTTGTGTGAACTAACAGACTTCTGAATGAAATTGTGGCAGAATAAGTGGCAGATGGAAGCTACTGTTAGGAAAGCAACAGTAGTCTACCAAATGCAGAAGTTTTGCATCTATTTTGTTTGCCCACACTATTTACTGCTGCTGTGTATAATTGCTTGTTCTATAATTTTCTCATTGCATTTTTAAAGCAAAAATGTCTTTTCAATTGATGAAATGGTTTTAAGGTGCATGCCAGATCTTTAATGAAGAAAAAAGTAATTTGTACAAATGGAACTTCTTACTTTTGAAAAATAATTGAAGATTACTTTCCCCAGATAACCAAGGGCAAGCCTGCCTATCTTGCCTCTGTACCCAATTTCCCATCTGGGAACAGGGGACTGTACTTGGTGGTGCCTTCCTTTGGCATTTATGATTCTGTTCCAAGCAAGTGATGGTCTTGGATGATTTAAGAAAATGTTACTGTACAGCTAAGTGATAGGCAGAGTTCAAAATGTTCACAGGTAAGTCATTTCAAGAATGAGCCATTTAACTGTCTAACTTGAAGTAGTTATAAAATGCTTATGTTCAGAAAGCAACAAGTAATTCTGTAACAAAAAAAACCTGAAAATGGTGATCTCTGGAAACTTGATGTAAAGTGTAAGAGTAACAATACGAAGATACCAACAACATGAATTTTGTAAATAACATGTTTGTGTGTAAAAAGGTGAAATAGCTGAATGTTGTCTGGTTTTGTACTGACTCATGCAGGATTGTTAAATGGTGTTTGGTTCAAGAGTGCTGAAGATATATGGTAATGAGCTCTGGCTCACAGGAATTTTGATTAAATTTGTAAACAAACCTCTTGGGAAAGTTTTCCATGCTCAACCCTGTCACTTCTTTTTGAAAAGGTTTCATCAGTAAATTTGTAACTCTCTTGGAGTGGGCTGTGCCCCCCTCCAGCAGTGCTCAGTGTATCCTTCCTCATCTAAATTCAGTGTAACTGTTCTAAAACCTGGTGTTTGTATCAGTCAGGGCAGGTGTGAGAGAGCACAGGCTCTTCCCTCCCAGCCCTGTCAGCCGTGACCAGGGTCTGCAGAAGCCAGGCTTGTCTCTGTCCCTCTCTCTGATAGCAGCACCTTGGAATCTGTAAAAAGTCAAACTGCAGACATTAAAAGCAGGAGGAGCTCAGGCAGGACCAACCTGTTCCATGTGAATAAGGGAGCAGTTCTTGAACACAGTTAGAAGCATGAAGTCATGTTTATTTCAGTACTTTGACAAAATACCCATAAAATTCAAAACTTCTACCATTACAAAAATAGGTCTCTACAAGTGATATTCTGTCTGCACTGCCAGTAGCAAAGATTAGGAGAGTCAATGTAACTTCAGTAGCCTTGCCAGAAAAAGTGCAAGTAAATTTGCTGAATGTAGCTCAATTTAATTAATACACAAGTTTCATCTTCGCACCCTTTTGATAAATACACACTTCATAAGTTAATCATTTAAATTAGCATTCCACAAATATACATGTAATTTAACGGGGGGGGGGGGGGGGGGGGAATTTTGGGTTTGGGGGGGTTTGTTTGGGGATTTTTTTTTTTTGTTCAGATTTTTTTTTTCATAAACACAAAGTGCCTACATCCATAAATCCCAGTCTTTGTGGGTGTGCCAGGATGGAACTGTATACAATCGTATAGCTGTGTTCATATTGGTCCCACAATATACACATTATACAAAAGCACAGAAAGAGCACAGATTTACAGAAGGCAATCTGTTAGCATCACTGCCAGTGATGGAGATGTTGAAGGGTATTATTATCTTCTTATACCCATGTGCAACTGAGTGTATGAAGTCGAACCTATAGGATGGAGAAGAACTGTCATCAGGATTACTTGGAACAAGTATATAAATTCAGCTGAGTAGTGTTAAAGGTTTTACATGGAAAATCACAGAATAGGGACTTTTAAAGATCAAATCTTTTAAGAACAAAACTTCCCCAAATTGATGGGGAAGACAAACACAATAATTTCAAAACTCAAGTTTGATAAATTTAATCCTATTGTTCTGACAATTTTCTTGATGTATTCCTCTTTCAGCAGAAAAATTGTCATCATTTATGGGACAAATTGACTGCAACTTCTGGAATTGAAGTGGTTGGAGAAAAAATTCCTCTTCCACATCCCAATCTTCTGGGTGCGTTTTTCTCTATATAACTTAAACTCTTAGCAAGATGCCAATTGAATCTAATAAATTTAGAGATCAGGGGAGTACAGTAAATAATCTCAAAATCTGTAATGAAAGTCTTCTTGTATATCTCTGCAAAGAATTTTACAATCTTCTTTTAAGTGAGCTTTTTGCTAAGTGAGCTCAGAAATGCCTGTTGTTTAAGGCTGAAAACTGATGAAATGGAAGTTGTTATGCATCTCAGAGGAGCAGCAGCCCCGTGGCAGTGGGCCCGTGCTGCTCAGAGGTGCTGGGGAGGTGCCTGAGCCCTACCTGACTGCACGCTGCCGAGCCGCTTCTGCAGCGCCTCCAGGCGGTGGATGTAATCGCTCAGAGCCCTCTCGGGGTCGTAGTTCTGCAGCTGAGGACAGGTGAAGGACACCGGGTGCAAATCAGCATGCATCCCGTGGAGCCTAGGGGCAGAACACACACCATCTCAAAAAGAGACATTTGGGGCAAAAATATCAGCAACATAGAAAAATGCTGTAGGCAGGGATACCTTATGGCCTGCATGGCCCTTAGATTATCTACATAGTAGCCAGCACATCAAATCCATTTCACCTCCCTGCCACTTACTGCCCAAGCCAGAGAAACCACTCTTCCCCCTTGCCTTTTCTTTCTACTGCACAGGATTTGTGGTACTTTTTTGAGACAAAGACTGACTAGCAAATTCCTAGTGAGATTGCAGCAGAATCCACAGTGAGACCGAAGTTTGGTTTTCTATTAAGAAGCTTGTGTCAACAAGGACACCACCATCTTTACAGGATTCTGCCTCTTGTGATTACCCTCTATAAGTAAAAGTTAATAGTGGCTCAAATAGATTAAAGGTTTTTACCATGTAAACTGTTATGGTCATGACAAACTAAGACAATACAAATATTGAGGTGGTTTACATGAAAATGAAACCCCAGAATGGCTAGAATTTGATATTCAGTGAAGATCTGAAGTCACAACTTCATATAAGCTCATCCAAGTATGACAGCACTCATAAAAATGTTTCCCTTGATGAAAAATACCCAGTTTCACTGGCAGGGCTGTTTGAGCCTTGGCCTCAATCATGCAATGAGTAATCACACACTGAATGCCTGAGACATCACTTCTTACATATTCTTACAAAAATAGTTAAATATTACAGCGTTTACAAACCTTATCAGTAAACACTGAGGCTTTCAGTTATTTAAACAGTGCATGAAAGAGAATAGTAATAAAAAAACCCCAAACATACTTATGTTGAAAGTTTATAGGAGATCTAGGAGATTCCATGCCTGACCTGGATCTATAGGAATGCCTCTGTTCTCCATAAAGATCCACACCACCAGAGAACGAATCAGGCCGTAATTCATTACCTAGAAATGCAAAATATACAGAATATTAGAAATACAAAAAGCAGTGTCTTGAAAAGTAAAAAAGTATGACCTTTTGCACTATACTGGGAACCTCAGATATGAGTTTTCTGTTTGTGTATCACAAAAATGGCATTGAACAAGTGTAGACCACTTTCAGACTCCCTCAGGGAATAGCAGAGGTGAAATTCTGGCCTCACTGACGTCAATGATAAAACTCTCACAGACTGAGCAAAGGTTTTAGTGCAGACCTAAATAGCCAGTAAATAATAAAGAAGCTTCTGATTCTCCTTAGACTCCTACAAAAAAGCAAACAGAAAACTCTTATTTCCCAGACTTAAACCTGTAACAAAAGAATTACAAGCTTTTGTTCTAAGAAAAAAACTATGGTGCAGATGTCCTACAGAAACTCCAGTGACACAGCTAAACCTGCTTTCATGAACACGCTCCATAGGGAAACCTTCCATGTTTATTTTAATCTCACCCACGATGCAGCAAAACAAAACTTAAGAGAAAGCAAATAGGTTAGTGTCTGTGCTGAGCATGAAGAAATAAGTTAATCCAATCAATTATAGGAAAAGAAAGAGGAAACAGGCCCCATTCATTCCACATGAGGATAATATAAATGAAAACCCATCTCCATTAAGCAGTGGTGTGACTTGTGAAAATCAGTTTTTCAGTCATTGCTGGACTATGACTTACCTGTGTTCTGGCTAAAGACATCCCTATTGATGGTCAGAATACCAGAACCTGTAACTCTCTGCCATCGACGAACCAGGAACTTCATTCTGCATTTCAAATGAAAAAAATAAACAAAAAACAGCTTCAGGATAAACGAAACAGTCTGATAAAAGCAATCTACTTTTTGTAGTCTAGAAAGTATAAGAGTTTCTTGACCAGCAAGCAAAATTAACAGATGGGCATCTAAATCCTGAGTATCGAATACAAAACATCCTTTTGCATACCCCTAAGGAAAGATCATCTTTTGTCCAAACCTGCTTTCAGCTTCACTTGTGCAATTCTAGAGGTGCTGTACAGGTCCAAGTGGACAGTAAACGGCTCAAGCACCTAAGCTACAGCACACCATAATTTTCAAATCACACTAAATATTCCCTTTTCCCCTGTTGCAGCCCCAGAACTTCAACTGCAGAGCACCATGTATAAAATTCTCACAACAGGTACATGAATACTTCCTGGAATTTATATGACACACAAGGCTCAGAACAATAGCGAGCAGAAGTGCTTGGCGGTTCAAATCTTTGTGAAGAAGGTTTGTTAGCAACACGGCAGTACTATGCAGTAATAAACTTTGCTTTTTCTTCCTCACCAATTCCTGCTCATCCTTAGTCTTGTGAAATTCAAAGGACTATCTAGATGAAGAAAATTGCTAAATCTATATTATATGTCAGATATCTTTAGAGGAAATTAAGTTGCAGAAAAAACCTTTGTAAATAAGTGTAATCCTTAGATGCTCATAATGTTTTTTAATAATATGACTTTACCCAGTTCACTCTATCTGTGATTATCAGATACTGAGCCCTTTTCAACTACAATCAGACTGCTTATTCCTATTATAGAATTTACCTACACTTTGCTCTCCTTGTCACCCTACAAGGATGTACTATATTCATGACTACCAAAAATACACCATTTAAACAGGATGGAATATGACAATTTCTAGATTTCACTAGAGACCTAGAAAAGTATGTATTAAACAGCACAGTCATATCTGTTTGAAATGTAACTTCCTCCAGTTTACCTTGAAATTGCAATGGACACTCTGACTGCAGAGCGAAATCGTGTAAAACCCTTTGAATGATGTGTGATGATTTCAAGGTCTGTGTAGGAAGGCTGTCCTCCCATCCGTGCTATGAGGGCCAATGTAGCTTCTTCACACTCCTGGAATCCTCCTAGTAACAGTAGCAAATATTTTTTCTGATATATGAGAGCTTTCCGAAAGCTCTCTGCTCGTAGGTATTTGCCATAAATTCTCTGCAACAGGAGAAAAAGACAAAGGCTCCATAAGCTCCAAGAATCACAACAGTTCCAAGACTTTTGACATCTACTTCTATAGCATTTCTGTGATTATTCATTTCTCAGTATCATGGAGAACATTGTGCTGCTGCTCACACTTGTTAAATGCAACTTCATATACAGAGGATCACCTAAACAGTAAGGAATAGAGCACACCCAAAAGGACAACATAGGTGTTCACATGTCATACTTGGAGAAAAAAATGATAGACACTTGAGGGTGAAAATTTTAAAACGGAATTAATATCTTTTTACTCAGAATAAAGCAGAGTGAACACAATGAAAAATAAGCCCAAATCAAAATTTTTAAAGCAGCTGTAGTTAGTATGTGGAAAAAAATCTTACCCTCAAAACAGCATTTTCAGTATCTGACCCCAGTTCTCTGAGGAAAGCCTCACTCCTGAGCTCAGCTCTCAGCTTGGAGAGTTCTGCATCAGCTTGTTTCAAAGATTTCTGCAGCGACAGCCTTTCTCTGTTCCAGATCTCCTTCTCAGAAGCAACAAGAGTATCAATATTCACTCCAACATCTGATGAGTGCCTAGAAGACTGAAGACAAAGGAAACTGAATTTGAATGACATAATTTGGGAAAACTTAGGCCATGTCTTTCTAGTCATTGGTTTGGCAGAGAGCTCATAAAACTAATGAGAAAAACTGCTCAGTGGTTGGATCTGAGGCCACCCTTGCACTGTGACACCTAAAAAACTGTGACTTTAGAAGCCCTATCAATGTCCCAGAAAAATACAGATTCTCTGAAAAGTCCCCTCAACAGCATCATACTATCTTAATGATCTTGGAGGCTGTCTGGATCAATCTGGATATGCTTATCATGGTGATGAGATAGAGAGAAAAAAGAAAGGCACAAAAACACTTAAAAGAAACGAGTACTTAACAAAAAGTGGGTAAAATCACGAAGTTTTACACTTTAACAGAGTGAGCTGAGACATACTGACCACTGAACAAGAATAACTCACACCCAATTTACTCTGTATAGGAAAGCTAAGAAAGACAGCTTGATCACTCTCACCTGGCTGACTAGGACAAGAAATTAAGCTTTTATGTGTCTATACATAACTCATTAAATAAGCCCCACCAAGGACATACATAATCTGCAGAAGGTTGTCTGTGCTGGCATCTTCTCAGTTCTTCCTCCAGTTTCATAACAGCATTCCTCAAATTATTCTTCTCTTCACTCAGTCTGCTGACAAAGCCTGTCAGCTCAGCATTTTGCCTCAGCAGCCTCTCAGTCAGTGAGCTGGATGGAGTCCCTGGTGGCAGCACCAGCTTCAGGAGAAAGAAAGGAAAGGAAGAAAGAAAACCAAACTTAACCTTGCATCAACTTGTATATAAAAAACTTGAATGTACATGTAAGCTACAGATTATTCTGACTTTCTTGTCTATACTTACCCTGAACATTACAGCAGAGCATTCTCATACAAGCTCAATTGTACCAGCTATAACAATTTGCAAGGTTTTCTGCTATGTTCATGTTTATCTAACTTAGGAAAAGTGTCAAAGCTTTTTTCAAGTTACATTGAAAACCCTTGCTTAAAATATAGGTAAGGACCAAATCAAGCTCACATAAAAATCAAATATTGCCAAATTCTTTGCAAAAGATTACCTCTTTTCAATTTCATTACACAGGTGCACTCTACTTAATCTTCAGTGGGCTTTCATTTGGTAAATACAGGACAGTTTAAGAAAATGCATTGTGTCAAAACAATACAGTAAATACTAAATGTTGATTATAATATTCAGGAAGTACTAAGAAAAGTTTCCTCAGTTACAGGATTACCACTGAAAGGAAAATATCTTTTCTTAAAGAAAAAGCCACGAGATGCAGAAATTTAAAATGAATCTGGAGAAGTTTTGATTTGAAAGTTGAAAAATTACTTTTAAAGTATTAAAAATTGGAAAAAAAAAAAAAAGGAAAGCAGTTTTTACACTTTAAAAACTCCATTCAGAACACTCACTGAAATTTTCCTCTATAAAGATCTGAAAAAGTACAGGCTTATAAACTCCTTGCAGTTTCTGCTCACAGCTCTTCATCCAAACTCTCCCATCAAAGTTATAGCATTGACTCTTACCTCTTCCAGACTGGACAATCCAGGCAGTATTTTCAGTTCTGAAATAACTTCTTCAATAGCATTTTGTACTGCAATGAAGTCTTGATCATCTGCTGTTTCAAACTGCAATCTGAAACAAAAGGGAGCCTTTCAACAGCAGATCAACTCTGACATTACGAGTCAGACTAACAGGACTTCCCCTGGATTCCTATGCTCTGGAGCTGTAGCAAAGTCACTTCAGCAGTTACTGAAGACAGGACGACATTTTCAAGATGGCTAAAGTGACTCTAAAATTGTCTTGATTTTTAAAAAAGTGTATAGAACAGTTTCCACTCAATTGTAGACAGAGATGTTCTACATCAAGCACATTTAAAATAGTGGTTGTGCTTCCCACAGATCTGTTGAATATGTGTGATCAAAATTTCCCCTAGGGTATTCCCCAGCTACACTCCATTCTGCTTTAACCAAATGTTTCAGAAGGAATGTTAATATTGAATGACCATCACAGCAAAATAAAAACAGATTCAAACCTCACATGGACCTGGTACCATGATACTTTCAATCTTATAGAGATTGTAATCTTCCAAAAATAAGAATCAAGATCAGTTTCACTTGACCATAATTATTTTTTCCCCAAGGAGGATGATTCAGAACAATATATTCATCCCCTTATACATGATTAATTGTTTAATTACTATTTAAAATTCATCTACTTACACCGTGCTCAGATAAACCTTATTATCTTTCAGAGAAAAAAGAAGACGATTTTGCTGTGCCTTATAAAGGACCCTATTAAAACATACAGTGTTTACAGCAGCACTTGATAATCTGTGATCCTGTCTTCCATCAGTGTATCTCAATTAACAGCACACACAATAAAACTAACAACCCCCAACTCAATTAAATCCTGCAGCCTTGAATTATGATTCAAATCCAATATATTAGCTTGCTGGCTGTTATTTGCAAAACCAAATAGCTGAAGACTGATCTAACCTGCTAGCAGCTTTCCAAGCCAACTGCTTCAGCTTTGGAGATGCATTTTGCAGCTTTTGTCTGACTTTTCCCAGAATTTCAGTAGCAGCAGAGAGATCTCCTGTAAGTGTGCGGTAAGTCAACTCATTTGTCTCAGCTCCTTCCATTTTTTGCTGGAGAACCCAATTTCTTGTTCTGTCATTGGGTGTATCCCAGGTAGTCTGGAAAGAAATACATATTTTATATATATATGTATCTACAGAATGTATGTGATCCAGTGCTGTACAATGAAAACACATTATTATGAAACACACTCAGAAACTCAAGAACAGATAATTCTGATAGAGAAAAAAGTTTAGTGTGGCTACAACACTATTGTAATGCAGCACTAAACTATCATTCATGAAAGGTTTAGTGTCTTTCTTGACTAAGATCTAGCAATCATGGAGCTACAATGTGAATCCAGTAAAAAAACTCAGCAGGATGTAACCAAGCCTGTTTCTTCCATCAGCAGCTCCTTTACCAGTCATGCAAGGAATTTGGGCAACTGGGCCTATGTTTTTTGGTAATTAACACAGTCAGCAGAACAGGAGCTGAAACATGACCTCCCTGATCATGGAGGTCAGTCCAGTCCCAGGCAACCTGTTCCCAGGAAACAGCCTCCCAACAGTGCCATGGAAGAACTGCTATCCCTCACACAGAGTCCATGGCTCCACCTTTGGCTCTTTGCCCTATGGTGTGGTACCAAAGAAAAAAAGCCAAAGTGCTGCAAATGTCACAGGAAACAGCAAGAGATTCATTATTTGAAATTCCAGGCAGATCCTTGAAACCAAATCAGACTATGTGCTGATGAGGAAGGGAAAAAGCCCCAACAGCTGCTGCTAACCTGATCCAAGGGAAAACTCTTTGCTGACCACAGTTTCCTCTGTGCAGAAGAACCAGGTGCACAAGCTGAGCATGGCAGGAAGGCTGCTGCTGTCACAGTTATCAATACACCCAGCATCCTGCCTCTAGCTGTGGGTAGTTTCCAATGCTTCAGAAGACAAAAGCCAGTAGCAAAATCAGATGAAAACAAAAATCTCCCTTCTGGCTCCACATACAAATAACTGGTAAAAAGCATGATGTCAGGATGGTCAAAAACATGGTCAGAGAGGTAATCAAGTCTCCCATCAATCCTCTCTGTGACCATCCACAAATCACTCACCCAACAATGCTTACCTTTTACAGGCAAGTTTCTGAAAAAGTTATAAAAGTGATCAAAAAATGATTTTAAAATCTTTCCTGACCTTTTATGACTATGAAAAACTTAAGAGGCAACAGTTACCACTTTCATTCATCTAAAAATTAGAATAATTCTTAGATTGATTTTTTACCTTGATTTCTTTCTTCTATTTTGTTTGCTAACATATACATATTCATGCATATGATTGTTTGATTGCTTACTCATTTATTTACTAAAACCATTGGAAGGTCCCTTATAATGTTTCTAAGACCCATTGCAGTTTAAAGATTAAGGGCAGTGACCTGGGGCATTCCTGAGTAAGAATAGCTCATTCCTGCAACTGGTTGCAAGGAATATTCTTCTCCTGTACTGAGACACAAAGTGTGTGTATACACTCAGATGCATTTCTCCTGCTCGTGCTCCTCTTTATGCACTTCTATGCTCCTCCTTATATACCTCACTCAGGAGGAAGCATGTAAATAGTTTTAGGAAGCAAACTGGAATGCTCTCCCTTTTCCATTCTCTGGTGCCCACGTTCTGTAATCTACAGGCTATTTTATAGATTGACTCAAGGCACAGTTACATATAATTGAGCAAAAGAATTAAAGCCAAATTGCATATTTCAATATTACACATTACTTTCAGTCCTACTGTACCTCATTTGGGTTGTGGCTTGGCGTCCTTTCAGCTTCCTTTCTTCCTTGATCCTCTTGCTCTTTTTTCTGTAGATCTTGGATTATTTCCTGCAACTTCTTTGTTTCATTCCCTAATTTATGAACCTCTTGCTTCTTCTCTCCAAGTTGCCACTGAAGGTCTTCTACTTTGGACTCCAGTTCATGGAGTTTCTTCTGTACTACTATGTTAGCATCTTGTTCTGCTTGTAATGCTTGCCTCTGGATCTGCCTCTCTTTTTCCATTTGCTGTCTCACTTGCACAGATTCCAGTTTATACTTCTCCATCTCACTTACTAACTCCACTATACGATCATGCTTTTCATCCATTTGCCTCTGTAGCTCTTTAAGCAATTCCTCAGATGGATTAGGTGTTCCAGCTTGCCCCTTATCTTCAGCACTTTGAAGCTGAGCACACAGCTCTTTTTCCCTTTCCAGGGCACTGCTTATTTCGAGAGCTCGAACCTTCTCTGATTCAAGAAGCACCTGCAACTCAGAATTACGGCCTCGCTCACGTGACAGCTGGGCAGCACTGAGTGCTTCTTGGGATTCAATTTTCTGTTGCAGATCACTTGACAGCTGCTTCTCTTGCTCTAGAAGTTTACTTAACTCTAAGTTCTTTTGTTTTTGATCTTCAAGAGAAAATTTTAAGTCCTTTCAAAAGAAAACGCAAGAATTGATCAAAGCCATTTGTGCATACTTTCCAATATCTTCTGAAAATTGCAAATATGCTACCTCTGCACATGCTGCTTTTAACAGGTTTTGCTATTCACAAGTAATGCAACAATATTCTGAATGCTGCAGTTACATCTGATGCTAAAATACATTACAGATGCCTTTATTCTAAAATCAGATTATCTCATAAAAATTATTTTTAACACATACTTTACAGTGAGATACAAACAACTGTAGTCCTGAAGTTGAAGACAGCCAGCTGTTTTTACTTTCTAAAACTGCTTTTACTTTCTAAAACTGTGAAAATGATTTTTCAACTTTGGATTTCAAGATGTAAATACATCAATGCCGTTGAAGTTATTACTCTTTTGTCTTTTCTCTTGTACCAGGATACCTGCTCTTCCCTCCACTATAGCAAATACTACAGAGGTACCAGGGAAGATACTAATGAAGCATTTTCTCCTAAAGTAAACTCCCTAGTTTGATTTTCATGAGGTAAAACTGCAGACTTTTTAAATAGTGATGAACAATATGTCTCTGTAAGTCATACTGTTAAATACTATATTTTATGAGTTAGGCTGTGGTGGGGGCTGGGTGTAGCCATATCAGCAGTGTCCTGTCCCCTTGAATAACAGAGAGTCATTACAGAATCTTTTAATCTTGAGCCAGAAAAGCACAGTAAAATTCCTACTGATTTAAATGGAATGTGCATCGGGCCTGTTCATACTTTGCCACACAGCTTCTATACCTTTTTTTTCAGCTCTAGATGATACAGTACTATAGCTGAAGAGAGAACATGAAGGATGCATTGGACAAAAATGTAAGCTGAGATGAAATGTTAACCAAAAGAATATTTTTATGCTCCTTGATGTCCCAGGCCACCTGGGATTATGGAATACCTCAAGCTCTTCTCTTCCTCTTTCCTCATTGCGTTCCATTTTAGCTTTTTCTTTTTCCAAAGCCCACTGTAGCTCTCTTGATTTTTTCTGTTCATGGGCCATTGTATCCTTAAGAATATCCAGCTCAGCTGCTTTTTCTTTGACTTCAGTCCTAAAAGAGAAATGGGCAAACTTTGCATTAGGCAATGGCTCTAATCCTGTCATGATACAGTCAGTTACCTGGTATTTATTCCATGCTGTGCACTGAAAACACTGCTAGTCTAGTAGAGTAACAGTGAAAAGCCTTATTAGAAAGACAAGATTAACTCAAACCCAAAAGAGTTGCATACTTCAAGAACTACAAAAAGGGCATCCATCCTGCTACCTTTGTAGCTGCCACTCATGGGGGCTTAGAGGCAGTTAGTGTTCAACCTAATCCAGTCATGGGCCAAAATCTTAAACAATACCATGGAAGTGCATCTTACTGCCATGTTTCTCAAGGGAAAATAAATATACTGGGGGAAAAGAAAAAATCTATGACCCGAATTTTCATTTCTTTGCAAAACAATTTTGCATCCATTTGCAAAAGAAACTTGCTCCTGATGGTCTGTAAAGAGTATAAAGTAATCTGTGAAGTAATCCAAATTTAAACTCAATCCTAGTTTATTATCTCTGAGCTGAACATTAAGATACTGTTCATGGATGCATCCCTCTGGTTCATAAATAAAAATGGCTTTCTTAAGTATCAAATTTGTGACTTCTGCTACCAACCATGTGAAAGCAACATTTAAGAGTATTTCATAAGAAAGTACTTGCAAAGTCATCTTAACTTTGCATTTTTTTTCTCCATGTTCATGGAGATTAAAAACCTATAATAAATGTGGTCTGTTTATTAGCTTGTATACAATAGTCTAATGTGACAACGTAATGACCTTGATAATTAATAAAGTATTAAATCAAATTATGAGTTGAAATATATTTTTTGTCAAATGTAAAAAGTCTATTCTTGTCAGGTAGGTTTTACAGAAATACTGAGAAGCAATTACAGTATATGAGACCAAGTCCCTTAATAAAATCAGCATTATGATTTCAAACTAGGAAAGATGATCTTCACAGTCAGCAGAGACAGCCTGGCACACTGAAAGTCACACCTGATGGTTTCTAGGTCCTTGAAGTGCTTGTGCTGTGCTTTAAGGGTTGCTTCAAGCTCTAGTTTGGCTTGTGCAAGTTCATTCTTCAGCTCTGCACCCATCATCCTCTCTGAATTCAGCTGCTCCTGAAGCTCTGCTGCTCGGTCCTTCATACTCCGGAGCTCCACTTGCATTTCCAGAATTTGCAACTGCTTCTGCTGCATATTATACTCCAGCATTTCTAATGAGAGCACCATTAATATGGAAATTACTTCATACAAAAACATTGTGTTTGGGTAAAGCTTCTCCTAGCCAGAGCAGGACCACAAGGCAATTATTAATAGTGATATTTTAAAATAATATATTCTTTCTATAGTGCAACAAAAGCAAACCCATGACTTTTATACTTGAATACTTTTCATACTTTCAAGAAATCGCTTCAACTTCTGTACTTCTTAAAGGCTATAGGACATGTCCAACTATATCAATATATATCATTTGGATAATGATTAACAAAATTTAAGTGGGTTATATTACATACATATACTTATGTGACCTAACATGTGTAACTAAACACTGACAGTGAGCTTTACTTAATTTTAAAGTATACCTGTTCTCTGAACCTTTTGTTCTTCATTCTAATTGCTTCTTAGTTTCTGCATTATGACTGACTATCCAACTTAGATAATTTCAAAGCTGCTGAACCTAAACAGTGAAGCATATACAGGGAAAATAGCCTTAAAATTCAAGCTCCATTTTTACAGCAAATGAACATAACTTTGTATCACTTGCAGTTTGATACAGGTCCTAAGAACACAGGTTATATCTTAATTTTTGCAAAAGTAGTCAAATTAGATTGAAGAAGATGAAAACTAGCATGTTTAGAACATGCATATCAAAATCAGAGACCAAAGAAAGAAACCATTTTTTTCACTTAAAAGATTATGAGCACTGCCTTGAAAGCTTTTGGAAACAGACATATATTACCACTGAAGTCACCTTGGCTTTTTGAATCAATCTCTTGTTCTCTCTTTGGGTTACTTTTCTTACTGTTCATCTGAGCATGTAATACTTGAATCTCCATCAGCAAACTTCTTCTGTCTGCATTCTGAAGACAATCCATTGCTGCTCTCTGTTTAGTAACCTATTAGTATTTGAAACATTTCAAAGTAAAACTCCAGATATTAAGAGAATATCTATAGTGTTGGCATCACATTTATATATTCATAGTGTATATATATTCAAAACATTTTCATACAATATTTGGAAGAACTGCTTGTTATTTTTTTATTTCTCTACTAGGCATCAAAATTACAGACTGAAAAGAGCTACCACTTTTCTGGCAAACTGCAGTTTTCTAACTAATCCCTCCATGTTCCAGAGGAGATAACTGACTTTCCTCTCTCCCATAGCAGCCTTATCACTTTCTATTTGTGCAAATTATTTTGAATAAACAAGCTACCTTTCCTCTTAGAGAGTGTAACATAATTCTAATTAACTTAATGACATCAAGCTCAGGAATACTGTGTTTAATTCAAATTGATCTCTGAAGGCTGTATATATTCTAAAATTTGTGCACCTAAAAGTTTATTTCCCATGCCACATAATTTTCTTTTAAAAGACACCAGTTCTTTCTGCAGTTGTTTTCATCCTTAAGACAGTCAGAACTACTACTAATACATATATTTATAATGGATTTATAAATTTAAAATTAAAATCTAATGTAGACAAACACTTTGACTACAATTGGTTTATATTACCTGCTCTTGTAGTCTGTGCTCTAACTGATTCATCAACATCACTGCATCTCTTGTGCCCATTTCTGCAAGTTCAGTTTGAAATGCAGCAAGGAGAACATTTTGTTCCCTCACAAAAAGCTGTTGAATGGCATGCAGAAGTTCTCCTCGCCAGTCTGAGACACCTTCAGGAGATTCAGTACTTGCATAGATCTGCAGGGGTATAAAAATAATTTAAAGAGCCAAATTGAAAGATTACATCATTATAATTCTATGTAGAGTGTATGTTTTTCACTGGAATATTTAGCTTTTCTTAAAAATTGTGCAAATTTCATCCATCCAAATGCATTTACTGCACACATTACAAATTGTTCTGCACTCACAAATGCTAAACTTTTAGATTTGTTTTAGATGGAGGTGATGTAGCTTTTTGTAACTGAAAACTCAGCCCTGTGTAGTTACTATTGAGGTGACCATATCACACTATTCTTTTAATATTTTGTACATTACTTGTCTCTCCCTAGGCTCTCACAGAGCTATGTGGTAGGGTGCAGATACTGTGTATGGAAAAGATTTAATTTTAAATTACACAAAGTTCATCTGCCCCCTGTGCATGTTAAAGGAAATGCTGAAGTAATAGAAACTACCTGCATATATCCAAGAGTCTAATATGCAAAAGTTTTAACAAATTACTGATTAATAAGCCAATAAGTAACAGCATTAAAAATTCGATTTAAACTGCTACTGGAACATGTTTCAAAAGAGAATTCTTCTTAAAAGGTGGACTTATACAGCCAAAAGTTATCAATGCACAGAAGAAGAAATATAAGCTGCAATACAATGAAGTGTAATATGGAGTTTTATGGCACATTTTAAAAATATTTCACCTTGTAACAGAATATTTAAGCATTTAAACTTGAACAGTGAATGTGTCTTAGAAGGTTATAATAAATTATTTTTTATTCAAATAGAATCTCACAGTATTATTTATACCTCAGCTTCTCTGTGAACTTGCATTTTTGCAATTAGATCTTTCAAAGATGAGATGGTGCTTAGGAAAGCTTTTCTTTCTTCTAGCCAAGATTCTGGCTCTTGCTTATGAGGTGACAGATCTTTTTCACTGTAAGGAAACTCAGTGAGAGACAGCACCTGTACGCCCTCATGGTGGACTGCTCTCAGCAAACCCTAAAGTAAAAGCAAAAAAAGAAATCAGTAATGCTAGTAATAACAACATATCAACAATAATAATTGCAATCTTATTTCACATGTGCTTGATCAGCATGAGGAAACTGTGCTTGATATGAGGATATCAAGGACAGAAGTGTCACCCAGTCCTTTATGTGTCAGACAGAAACTTATTAAATAGTTGTATTTGTCCTCAGTTTCAAGTAAAATTTTTCAGTGTACATCTGTGAAATTATTTTTTTATTTTTAAAATAGCTACTAATGGAAACTGACATTTTAAAAACTGCCCTGGGAAGCTTCCTGGTGAGCTTTGCCATTCACTTTTTGAAATTACTATGAAGCTAGGGTTTTGTCACAAAATACTTTTAAAAAAATTTAATTAAAGCATGATACCCTTTTATAATAAATACGGTTGCTTTCATAACATAGCTATAAAAATAGAATCAATAAAATTGTGTAATATATGATCATGACATTATTTTCAATACAACAACATTGCAATAAATTATAACAGGAGTTTTGTTTCTCTAATCATAACTGAGAACAAGCCTACAGATATAAAACTCACATTTAGCCTAATTTAAAATGCAAAAATGCACATCATTGTTAGAAAATGTATTAAAATAGTCAATGCTAAAACTTATCTAAATGGCTCTGTTAACAGTGATCAAGCAGAAGCAAATCTCAATTTCTGGTAGTATCACTCTTGTTCCTTAAAAAAAAAAGATTGAGTCTATTTTACCTTAATTTTTTTTGGAAGTAAATCTGTTGATGTTTCACCTTCATCTATTCCTTCAGATATCGTGTCAGATCCCTGGGTCTGAGCAAGATACATTCCTTGACTCCAGTCTGAACTGGAGTCTAAAATAAAAGGAGAGAAAAACATGAAAGCTGGATTACTGTGAAGCTTTGAAGAACAGGCATCAAAAAAGTATTTTTTATCTGTTGTTTTAACGGGTAGCTAAATGTCACTAAGGGTTCATTCTAAGCCTGGAGACTACCTGTTGTATATTTTTTCTTTTTCAGTTTTAAAGAACTAACAGCAAAACAAAACTAAAAAGTAAAATCACAATCAAATTTAAAAATCCTAGTTTAGTTTTACAAGACAAACAACTACTTGCATAAACACTTCTGGCAACTGGCCCACTCCTAATATGCTTAGGCTTGCCTATGAAAAGAATCACTCTAATAATTTTATTCCACTTGGAGAAGTCAATACCTGTCATCATCTCCCACTGCTAGGGAGCTGTTGCTTTAATTACTATCAGTAGATGATGAAACTACACTGTAGAGATAATGTAATAGCTAAGAAGGATATAGAAACTCCAATGGAAAGAAAAATAATTAGCATCTGATGCCTCAACTAAAACCCATCTCTGCTCCAGACATTTTTCTTCTGTACCAAATTAACAGACATAGTGTGCCCAGAACCTTTTGCTGGTGCAATAGGCTTCTGCTTCAGTCTGGGCAGTAGCTGCTTTGATTTCTTAGAACACAAACTCTTTAATGGTAAACTTAATATTAAAAAAAACCAAACAAAACAAAACAAAAAACCGAACCCAGTTTTAATTCATAATGCTGTTTGAAATCTGTAAAAATAAATTTCTTACCACTAGAACCTCCATCTCTAGCTTGATGTGGTGGAGAAGGTGCTAATCCAGAAACTGGGATTCTCTGTATTCAGAAAAGAAAACAATCAAGCCTTTAACCCCTTACCCACTCTTAATAAGGGGGAAACTTTTAAGGAGCAGGAAATAATGTGAACCTCTTTGTTCCAATTCCCCTGAAATCAAAGTAATAAAACTGAACATGAGAGAGAGAGCATTTCACAGGGTGACCTACATTTCACAGAAGAGGGCAGGTTCAAGGCAGAAGCACAAGGAAACACCTGATAGATAAGCACACTTGCAAACTTAAATGCTGAGAAAGGGGTTCATGATCTCTCCCAGGGCCATGGGAACATTAGAACACTTAAAAGTTTTTTACTGAACATGTGGTGGTTCACACTTTACAGATTTTAAATGGGAATTCTGTAGTAAGAGCAAAAGCTTGAAGTATTTCAGTAATTATGAAATAAATTACATACTTCTTTGGCTTGTAGTGTTTCTATGATTTCCTTTAAAGTATTGCATTCTTCAGTCAGTACTTGTACTGCCACAAACTTCTCTCTCTTTAATGCTTCAGATTCAGAGATATGCCTTGTCTCCATGTCCATGATTTCAGCAGCATGGAGTTCCTGCATTTGATCAATTTTTTCAGTAAATTCTCTTACAATCTCTGCAATCTCATCTGAAGAGCATCCATTTTCCAAATCAGTTTGTATTTCTGTGTTTTTAACAAGGACTGGTGAGATTTCCACAGTCTTGTCTGTTTGTGACAAGGAGCTGTTTCCAGTTAGAGCAGACTCACTGGCTGACAAATCACATGATATTTCTACATCCTTCTTGCTTTCAGTTTTCACCATTTCTTTGTCCTTCCTCAGGTAACTTGCAAGTTTCTCTTCTGCTTGAACCAGGCTCTCTTTGACTTTGCACAGGTCTTCCTGAAGATGTATCACACTTGCCTGTTTTACCTGTAAATATGGAGAATCTCTATTGCAATCCTTCCAAATACTTACAACCACTAAAATCCAAGCAACCCTCTAAACCATCACAGCTCAGTTTAGACCTATTTTAAAGCAGCTATGACACATGGTAGCACATATTATCTCCTAAGAAATACAGATCTAGATCCACTGTTGCATTGCAGTGAAACAAAGTGCTTTGGCAATGAGTGAATATTTGGTCTACAGCATCAGCTCTGCTCCACTCACAGTAGGCACTGAGTGGCTGTTTTTCTTGGTGGCATTCTCAGTAAAACATTAATAAATCTCAAACTATAGCATGCATATTTGAAAGTAAGTCCTGTACAACTATTTAATTTAAATACAGTATGGAACATGAGTTCTTACTGCTAGTTCTTGCTGAAGTTTTTCTGCCTTTTCTCTGTAATTGTTCAGTTCTTCCTTAGCAGCAGCTGCCTCTTCTTTTACTTGTTCAAGTTCAGTAATAAGCACTTTTTCTTTTTGACTTTCCATGAGCTGTGCTTCTAACTATATGGCAACACAACACATGGAAAATGGTAAAGAATCAAGTTTTAACAGCATTGATTACTTTCACACCAACTTACAAAGTGAAAAGACCAAAAGGGAAAACAAATGTTATTTGGGTTAACATAGGTTCAAAAAAATAAGATCAAGACCATGGGAGGAAAGACTATCTAACAGTTTTACTGAACTGCAAGCATAAATTGGATACACCACACAGAAAGCACAGGGAGGAAGGTCAACAGAGAGTAGGAAATGAAGTCTGATAATATTATTTAACTTATAAGACATTTATGACATTAATTACATTTGTATTTGGATGAAAGATCTTAGAATCTTTTCTTGTCCAGTACTGGTTCCGTGATTGCTGAAACTCTCATTCAGAGACATCAAGCCCATTTTTGGACTAAAAATTTTGACTGATGATTCTAAATTGAGAAGCAATAAACCACTGGTGCATGGAAATCTGGACAAATGAATACTGGAAAAGCTACTGAAGGGAAATATCTTTGGAATTGAGATGGGAAAGCAAGAAAACATAAAATCAAAACATATACAAACAAACAACCTTCATCCCAAAAATATCTGTATAAACAAATTGGTATAACTTCCCTTATCATTCTGACTCCTCTCCTAGACAGTTTTTATCATTTTAATTTTTATGCCTCTACCTCTACACCATGTAAAAGTGTACTACATTCCATTCTATGTCAAGTCAAATTAAGAATAAGAAATTATATGTCCAAAATTCAAAACCACCTTACAATCATGAAAAGGTGTTTTTAACATGTAATGGAAATTGATAGTGGGGCAGGAACCTTTTCATTCATTATACTTTATATAAAATCACAAGTTTTAGTGAAAACATGACAAAAGAAAATTGTGTTTATTACCTGATACGTCCGCATTTCTTCTTGCTTAATATATTTCTGAATCTCTCCTTTATGTTTTTCTTTAACCTCTTCTAACAATTGCTGAAGCTCTAAGAACCTCTCTTCTTTCACTGTAGCTTCCTTTTGTGCAACTTTTACATTTTCTTTTTCTAGCTCCAAGCTACGATTCACTGTTGCCAGTTGGTCTTCCATCTCACTAAGCCTCTGTGTTAAGAGTGATAATTTTGATTCTGTCTCATTTTCAGTTCTATCACTCAAACATTTTGTTTGGACATTCTTGCTTGCTTCATCCACACACTTTGAAGCTTCCTGAATTTCCTGCATGAATCTTCTCTGCTCTTGAACTGCATTTAGCTGAACCTGACTCACAAGAGCAGCAGCAACTTTCTCCATTAGAGTCTTTTCCAGTTCTAATATCCTGTTTTTAAGTGCTTCTTCTTCAGCTTTGCTTTGCTCTTTCATGTCTTTTATTTCATTGTAACACTGGCACAGTTCTGAATCTTTTTGCTTAATGCATGCCTGAAGTTGCTGCAGTTGTATCTCCATCTTGCTAATGGTGACTCTTGCATTCTCATCTGAAGTCCTAAGCTGGGACTGATCTGGCAAGTCTATCTCCTGACATAAGCCTCCTTCCATTTCTTCAACTTTTCCACTGCTCCTGTCTTCTGGCTCTGACTTACTACCTTGGACCAGTGCACACTCATATTTCTCTATTTTTCTTTCATGCTCTTTTTTTAACATACTTATTTCTTGCTTTAACTGGCTCATTTTTAACTTTGTTTCCTCAAGCTCATTCTTTGTTTGAGACGCCTCTGCATTTATGTTTTCTACTTGCTTTTCCAAAGCTTCCTTTTCTGCCAGAACTGCTTCAAGTATGTGTTTTGGACTGTCAGCATCTTCTTGAAAACCAGCAGTGTCTGTTGGTACCTTTTGTCCAATAATTGCCAGCTCTTGCTGAAGCTTATCAATTACATCATTCAACTGCTCCACTTCTTCATCATTTTTTTTCTTCACACGTTCCTGATCACTTTTCAGACATTCTATCTGGGCTTCAAGCTCCCGTATATGCTCATTTTGCTCTTCAATAACCTGGGGAAAAAAAGCCAAACAAAAACATCAGATCATGTTTGTCCTGGACTTCACAGAAACAGTTAAATCAAATATTGGGAGATCCTGTAGAGTTCTCAATTAATTTCTTAATGTGACATCTCTTCTAAAGCTTTAATGAGAATTGAGACATCTTCAAACAGGACTGAGAAAGTACCCTATGACCTTAAAGAACTGAAAAATACATATTAAAGCATTGGATGAAGTGAAAGTGAAAGTAACATTCACAGACCCAGGGAACACGGAATTTTAAGTGTTCATGATGCTTATATAAGACACACTCAATTTAGATGAACACGTATTTTAAATACAAATAGACCTTTTACTAATTGTGTTGAAAAATAGCAATATAATGTGCTTTTTAATCTGAGACCATAGAAAACACCTATCAGTTGACAGTGACATTATCCTAAATATGTGTTTGCATGCATGCACACATATATGCACATGTGCATGCAAATACACAGGGCAAACAGTACACACAGACCCAGAGCAATATAATTTCTTTGTGCCATAGTTTAAATCAAAGTAAAAAGAGACAAAATTATAGAAGTATTTATTTTATAATGCATATGACCACCCAAACAAAAATCAGTGATTCAGGAAAACATGAAGAGAGTAAGAATAATACTTTCCTAGATTACTTCTAAAGACATTTTAAACTGGAGGCTTTGTAAGAGGATCAAAATTCCAAGAAATTTATAAAATTATGTAACTGATCAAATATGAAGGTGATGACTGAATGAATGTAGAAAAGAAAAGACATCCTATATTGGCTTCTCATAAACGAGCAGAAACAAAAAATGGAATGACTGTGTTGATGAACTCTAAATTCAATAAATAAAAGGTCTCAGCAAAAGGGAAAAAAATCACTACAAATCCTACTTGCTAAATTGCTATGGAAGCAAATTTAATTTGAGTGTTGAAGAATGACAAAAACTTTGTCTATATGAAGAAAAAATAAAGACAGACAAGACAGTAAGTAATAGGGCTAAGAAACAAAATGGATTTTTTTGGTTTTAAGTGAATGTTTGGAGATTTGAAGTCAACAGTGCTCCTACTGTGGAAATGTAGAAGGCAGAATAAGATACGTCCAAAATATTCAGAAAAATATAATAAAATAAAAGCAGTTATGGTATCTGAAATAGGTTAAAATAATAGAGTCTTTTTGAATCTGAAAAAAACATGCAGAAAACATGAAAGATGACTAAATTAATTACTCAAATAGTCATGTTTTTTTCCTTTATCACTTAATCCTTCACTATGACTACCTAGTTAAGTAGAATAATAAGATGACTTTGTAATATATATAATAGGTAGGAAAAAAAAAAAAAAGTGACTGTATAGAAAGCCTGGTTTGCCAACCAAGAACTTAATTTTAAAAATTCACAGACTAGAGGAAGCTCAAAAATACTAAATAAAATCTGAACAAGTCATAAAAGCATAAAATACTTTTGCAAGGGACCTTAAAGATCATACAGTTTCAACCCCACTGTCACAGGCAAAAGAAAGCACAGTGATCCTGGTGATTGCTATCAGACCAGCATAACAGTTTCTGTTCTTTATAACACAACAGAATAAAGGCCCACAAAATGCAAATACCATAATTAAAAGAAAAGCACTTAGTGGGATGAAGACGTCTAAGGGACTTAGAAAAGGGATTAACCTAAGAATTATCTATTACTATTTAATAATGCTTCCACAACCAAGCAGAGTAATTATTTAATGTCCTGGAAAATAAAACCAAATCAGAGGGTGAAATTAAGAAAATTAAGGTTCATGCAACAGGAGAAGAACTAATTCATTAAAATGAATTATAACTGAATCCTAGGTATTTTTCTCAAGGCAGGAACTGTACCTATATTACTGGGGTCATTGTATAGAGCAGAACTGTTCTGGATTCTTGAAGCATGATATTTCCTAAGTCCAGTTTCCTAAATCCAATTCAAAGTTTCATCATTATTAACTGAGTGTCTTTGTGACTGAAGTTTAAACATAAAGACTCTGTGAAATTATTCAGCTCAGTCAGTCCCCTATTTTAGTGGATTCAATATGTTCTAGTAGAATGTTAGCCTAAATGTTCAGTCAACTACCAAGGGATAACAGAAATCCTGTTCTTAACTTGCTTTTGAGTGAAAGCTTATGAATAGTAAACAATATTTAAAATAGTCAGAATGCAAAATTCAGCCACTGAAAAAATCAGTGTTTTATCTGTAGAAAATGAAAGTAAGCCAAAAGAAGATCAAGCTGATAATCAAAAAAACACACAATTGAAAAATAACAGAAAGCTACAGGTGTTAAAGCTCAGTAAATAAAAGACAAACCTGCTTCTTTCTTTCTTCCTGTCTATTTCTAATGAAACACACCATTTTGTTTGCATCTCCATGCTTGAAATTGGATAAAAGACATAGCCAGCACTGGCATGAGAACAAAGCAGTCACACAAGCTCATGGAGCTCAGAAGTTCAACTGCTAAAAATGCATTAAAATCTAACACAATCCAGCAGATGTCACTGGAGCACAACATGGAATGTAAGTCATGTGAGGGAAGATGCTAAAATGAATGTTGAGATAGAGTTCAGCTACCTAAATACTATTAAATATTCAGAAGTATCAGAAGAATAACGGATGAAGAAGAATTTAAGACAATAACTCAAGCAAAAATAAGGGTGAATAATTAAAAATAAAAACAAGCAAAAAGCATCTGTCATAAATGAGACTAAAAAGGACAGAGACATTAAGTTTAAAGCATTGCTTGAAACTGGAGCATTTGCATTTTTAAATTAAGGAAGCAATAGAAGATAATGCAACTGGTGGGGGACAGAGGGGTTTTTTTCCTTCATACTAGCAGCACAAAGTAGGAGTCTGAAAAGAATTTCAAAGTATGTACCTTGTTGTCAGTTGTGACTTCAAGTTGCTGTTGCAGTTTTGCTATTTGTTCATGAAGATGATATATTTCCTGATCCTTCTCTTGCATGATGTGAGCGAGCCTCCCAGCCACTAAATGATGGTCCTTTATGGCAGCATCTTCAGATTTCTGGAGAGCTAGTCCTAGTATTTCCATTTCATCCTGCCAAAAATCCCCCAAAAACATGTTACAGTCATACACAGCATGTTCTGCATATTCTTGTATGAGCATTTCAAGTGTAGGAATCAAAATACAGAAATTTCATGGAATGACAAGCAATCAAATGAGCTTTTCAATATTTCAAAAATATTAAGTTTGAAGTTGAATGGTGGAATGCTTGAGAAAAAGAAAGAATTTGGTGAACTGCATTTTCAAAGAACTTATTTCATTGGAGGAAGGAGACTAAATCTTTATGTTTCTCTGTTGCACAGTTACCTTAAACAATTTGTTCTCTTGTTCAAGTTCCTGCAAGTGTGTGGTGGACTCCTTTCGCTGAATTTCCAGCTGCATGTGCAATTGCTGAACTTCTTCATTTTTATTTTCTAGCTCCTCTCGAAACTGCTCCAATTGTTCTTCAAGGTTCGTGACCTGTGTTTCCCACAAAAGGAGCAGGTAAAGGAGTAGGAAGCCATAGCAAAAAATTAAATGCTATATATTTCCACTATAGTGTCTACAGTAAACTGGTTTGCTATGCATAAACAAAAGAATATGTACTTGGTGACATTCTGAGTCCTTAAACTAAATGGAATTTTAAACACTACTAAAAAATCAGTTTTTCTTAATTGGGCTGAATTTTTATTTCAGAAACACTCTTGCATGTCATAAATCATAATATACAACAACAGCTGTCATGGACCATGAGAGAATTACAAAAGGATTTTGATTGCTGTCTCTCTAACTGTAAAAAAAATTCGACTATATAGTTTACTAAGCTCAATAAAAGCAAAAACTGACAATAAAAGAGGAAAGATGGAAATTTTCACAGCATTTTACCTCCTTTTCCTTTCTGTCCACAGCTTCTCGTTCAGCTTGCAGTTGTACCTCAAGAGGTACCTCTCCCTTTACTATGATGGTGCCAAACTGTTTCCTTTCTTCCACCTATAAAGCAAGATTATACTAATAGTCATCAGATTTAAAAAATACACTATTTTGGTCTCCAGAAAATAAGAAAAGAGCAAAGCCTTGATGAATTTCAACCAAGCAATACCTTTTGCAAGTGGTCTGCACTGATGATTAAGGCTTGTTCCAATTCTCTTATTCTGCATTCCAGCTTCTCAATTTCTTCATTTCTTTCTTGTATATCTCTCTGAAGCTGCTCCTTAGAGAGCAAAAGCTCACTGCATTTGTCTGTTTTCTCTTTCAGATGATTTGTTAACTGTTCAACCTGATGACAATATGGCAAGGTTATTATATTGTACTGCACTGGAAGGGTTAGCTAGCAATAGCAACACCATGCAGTTTTGACAGGAAGAAAATATTCCTCTTTTTCTCCCATAATGAAACTCCTACTCTTTAGGTGAAACAGAACGTACAGTCAGAATGCTGTGGTACTCCATCCAACAAATACAAACAGCATTATTTAAGGAGTGGTATGTTCTGTGCCACATCACCTGCTCTCTAGATCTGATCTTGTCCTTCTGAAGCCTTCAGACTCTGCAGTCAGTTAAAAGCAAGCAGCACAACAACCCTATGCAGCCCACTGAAATGATGCCTTTAACACCTATGGATGGAATGTCTTGACCCTATGGTCAAGATTTGCCTCAGAGGAAATTCTAAAAATCTGTGACATCATTATTTAAAAGAAGGAGTTGACTAGTGACATAAAGGAATATCCTAAAACTCAGTGGATCTTTAACACTGAAGAGAATAGCTATACTTAAATAACAAAAGACAGGAAGCTTGGTTTTCTTGCTGTGTTCCTTAAATGGGACCAAACAGATGTCATGAATGTAATAAATTCACTTTCTATGGGAGACAAAACATCCAAATCAACATTCTGAATCTCAGTAGGTCAGAGGAATATCTCTCAGAAGCATCATAATAAAAGATTACCTAAAGTAGCAGAGATAGCAATATCTATCCATTTCTAGCTATATTTCAGAAATTATTAATTGAAATTACAGATAAGAAAGATGCATAACAAATCCATAGTATGATGTACACAGAAAAGTCCTGAGTAATTGAGCAAGAGACAGGGAGAGTAATCTTTGTCCCACTCAAGAAACTGATTTCAGTATTTACACTTAGGAAGTTACGATGTAGCCAAAAGGTAGAAGACCCAAAGCATTTCAAGAGATAGGAGAGAAGAGGACCAGAACATAAAGCTGACAGGATGGTATTATTGACGTTATCCATCCATGAGTAACATCACAGTCTGAAGTGACCTCAGAAAAGTCCTGAGAGAGAAATGGAAAAATAAAAATCAAGTCTAGAGCAGACTCTATGACAACCCTCCCTGGAATAAGTTGACAAAGCTGAAACAGCAGTAAGAAACAAATTTAGTTATAAACCAAAAAAGCTCATGGCATTGCCTCAAAGCAAAAGAGGATTTTAAAAAATGGGCAACTACGAGAAACAGAACAGCTCTCTCAAAAGCATGATAAATAATGAAAATATGTATATTTACAAAATACTTCAAAGAATACTGTGACATCAAAGTATACTATATAGTAAGAATTCATACCACATTTGATAAGATAAATGTCAATCTAACACATTATTGAAAAATCACATCTATGATTTCCAGCACAGCACATTTAACATCACCTATATCTAAACCAGCTCCTATATCTGTGGTGCTTGCAGAACATTATCTTACTGTCTTTCTACCTAATAAAAAATTCAAATTTAAAACATCATGTATGAATCTCAAAATTTTAATCACAGCTAAAGCTGTCTTTCATTTTACAACATATGCTACAATGGAAATTTAAGGTATCTGCCAGCTTAAGAATGTACACATGTACTTACAAATATATGTATATGTACTTACAAATCAGGATGAATTTTACATACAAATTCTGAACAAATAGGACAATTTTTATTATGCTATCAAATTTGAACTTTTCTTGGGAGAATTTTTTTTTAATGTGAGAATTTTAACCAGGAATTCATATGCTATCCATTCCACAAATAATAAACAGACACGTAACAAAACGAACTCCAAATTAATATCCTGGATTCAGGAAAATTAATTGTGCTAGAGCCACCTCCATCTGTGTAAAATGTCAGCAAGAGAGAAATGTGCTCACTCTTGGCAACAGAAGGAAATAGATGTAGAATTGCTCTGTATGTTTTGTTTAACACGTACTCAGCTAATTCCAGACGATTCACTGTTCACAGAGGCTGATGACAACCATATCCCTTGGTACTGATCAAACACTGTCATATTTCATATAAACCTTTGTACTAAAATATATTTAGAAATCCAGTGAAACACAGTCCTAAACCTGAAAGTTCCAAATAAGTAAGTACTTTGACACGCTCATCTCACATATAGCAATTTATGTCCTATTACTGTCTGCGAGTCTAAACTATATCCTAGAATCATAAAATGGTTTTGGTTGGAAGAGACCTTAAAGGTCACCCAGGTCCCACACACCTGCCACAGGCAAGGACACCTTCCACTATTTCATATAATATAGAGTATGACATATTTCTAATATTTAAGAATTGAATGACAACAACTCAACTACTCCAGTAAGATCATTGATTTGAAAACAAAGTTTAATGCAACAGAGGGCATTTTAATACTGAAAATCAAGTAAGAAAATAATGCAAAAGTATTAGCCCTGATCAAAAAAGCAGCACACAAGAAAACCCACCAAAAAATAAAATGTGGGTTAATGCTATAAACAGGATGTCAAGAAACAACATAAGAACATGCAAAATTGCCAAAATAGTCTTGAATGTTTCCACGACCTTTGGTGAACAGTGGATTTTCTAAGTTAAGTCATAGGAGAGAACCTTACTGAAAGTCAAGAAGTTTTCTGTATGTCTGCTACTAAAACCAAACAGCCTAAAATTAAACCCCAAAACACAGTTCCACCATTTTCCTGCAACACCTTCAATATCAGGGCATTTACTTTCCTGGCTTACAAATGAATGCAGAGTAGGTACACCACAAAATAGTTTCATTATAATACCTTAACAGCTGTCAGCTTGTCATTTATATTCATTGAGTACAAGTAATAAAATGTGCTACCTCTCTGGTTTGATGTTCATTGACTGGCTGACTCCTCTGTGGAACCTTCAGCTGCTGTTCCAGCTTCTGTATCTCTTGCTGGAATACATCTCTCTCGTGCTCTCGGTCAATTGCTTGCTCCTGAAAGTTAAGAAATTATGTGGATACACCATTTGATTTAAAAACTATCCAAGCTGAGTGTCATCACTTCTAACTTGGATTAACATAAGGCTGGTAACAGTAATGTCAGTATTTATAAGGCAGCAGAACCTCCTGCAGGCACCATAGACATCTTTATCATTTGGGGCAAAAAATGTAGTATTTTTAATAAAAAAATTAGCACACCAGAGACACATCAAATAGTATTCCACAAAAATGACAAGTTTGTTTTTTCTATTCTAGGAACACCACACAAATAACAGTAAGACAATACTTTATGATTTCTTCCCTACTGTCTATCTTTGATAAATTTAGAAAAATAGAAATTCAAAATAGAAATTAATTCTGGGTTAATATTATGAAAAGCCACCAGAAAAGTAAGACTATAAATTGCTTGAAATACAGAGCTGTTCTAATCAAGCACTTCCAATTAATTTTCAACTTTCAAAATGTTACTGAATTCTTGGGCTGGAACCTATAACACTGCTTATGTTTGCTATCATCCATCTATGTTTGCTCAAAATCTGAAAAAAAATTACCATTTTTCCCTGAACCAAACTTCAGTAGCAGTGCTACCCACCTTCATGATAACTGCCTTTTGCCATACTTACATCTAGAAATTTTCTTGTTTTCTCCAGCTGCTTCTCCAAGGCCTGGTTTTGCTGCCTTAAGTCCATTAGTTCTGCATTTTTCTCTTGTTCCAGCTCTATGAAACGATTGACCTGTTCTTCCAAGTCAATTTCCAAGACTTTAACTTGCTTCTGAAGGTCATCATACTCTTTTTCAGCTTGACGTTGTACTTCAATTTTTTCCTTCATTAGCTTTTCTGTTTCCTCCAATAATTCTAAGTATAATAAAAGCATCACCACTTTTAGATATGAATAGTAAGCAATGTTATGAAGTAAAACCACTCCCCAGGGTATCCATGCTGTAATCTGCAGAAGGATGTGAACTGGCTTGGGTTTTTACTATTTTTCTTTTTTTGAAAATGTATTTTCTTCTGAGAAATAATAATGATACTGACTGAAGCAAATTCATATTAAAATTACTATCCTTTAGGTAGTCTTCAAAGGACTGTTATTGAAGGTGCATCAAATCACTTCCCTGTTTAAGTTTCAGATCAATTAAGAGGCTTTTGTACAATTGAAAAGAAAAGAAAATGCATGGGTTCAAACCACAGCTAGAGTCAGCACAGGCATTAACAGTGATGCACAGAAAACCCAACCCTCTTCTCATCCCAATCGCCAGTAAAATCAATCCACTCCCAGATTTCATTATTTAATGTGATACATTTAAATAATTTGAGGGAAATACTTAGGGAAAGACTTAGCGAGGTTGCTGGGCAGACAGAGAGGAAAATTACTGACCTGCTACTGGAGCTTGCAAAATCAGTGACTGCATGAATGCCCAATTTTGAGTCATCATGAAAAAGCCAGCAAGCACATACACAGGAAAGCCCCAAACCACTGTAAGACTCTTAAGCCACAGCCCACTGAAGTGCCTACTAAATAACTGTACAAACCCCTTGAGGTAAAACCCAAATGGCAAAGTGCACTTACTTTTGGAGAATCTTAAAAACAGGATTGATATTTAGACAGAAACAATAAAATTTACTTTCACTAGAGAAGAAAGATCCTTCAGGCACCATCATCTTACATCTTATGTAAGCAATTCTCATTTCAAGGTAACCATTATATACCAATATAATAAGATGTTTAATTATCAGTGAATGACTCAGCTGTATTTGGAAATAAAAAGAAATAAAAGACTACAAAAATGTCTCTCAAATACCATCTAAGTAACTGTAATTCGTAGGTGAATAAGATGATGGTTATTGATGAATTTGCTTATTATGTTTAGAAATTAAAAGAAATGTTGTTAGCAAAATGTAGAACTGAGTATGAAATACAACATCAAAGCTGCAGGCCAGTAAGAATTACAAGTAACGTCAGTAAGCCAAAAGCCCAATAATCCTGATTAACAATGTCAGTACGTGTAAGTCTTCCACCCAGTTACAGATTGGCCATGCAACATACAAACACACCTGCTTGGGAAGCTGCATCGATTGCAGCATCTACTAGGCCTAGGAGAATAGAGAGAGAGAAAACAAAAAAAAAGAAGCAAAGTAATTTACATGCCAGCTATAGTTTTCTTGTGGTGCAACAATGTAAGAGAAAATGAAGCCAAAGATAGATGTGGCATTTAATGACAAAGTTGTTGAGATAACGTAGGGAATGTGACAAGTTATTCTGGTATGCATGATATTAAGTGCCTACACATATTTATAGAATTGTTTATCCTTATAACTCTTAAACATGAAAATAATTCTAGTATACTTAGAAGCCTAAACTGTATAAAAAATAACTAAAGTAGAATCACAGACAGGGATCTTTTCTATTACAGAGTAGGAACCAGAAGGTTGTTCTTAAAATTTTGTTGTTACAGAAAATTGCAGAAAATTGCAAATACACAAGATGTGCAATCTATAAAAATGTCAACCTTATAAATGGGAATAAACTTCTAGAAATTAAATAAAATAATAACTAAATCCTGCAATTTACAATGAAACACTGCAACACTTGAAAGATGAGTACTTCTTAAAACACTAGTGTTCTAATTTTCTTCCTCACTCCAACATGAAATATTAATTTCAGTTATTAGCTTAGGAAGAATTAAATGACACATTTACTTCATGAGGGTAAATGGGTTTTTTTTGAGTAAGCAGTTAGTTGGATTACATTGACATGGTATATATCTGAAATTTTCACCATCAGGGCTGAAAGTTTTCTTTACTGGTAGATAAAAGGCTCCTTATAATGCAACTGTTGAGCTATTCTTCCCTGAAAGAGGAATTTATTGGAAAAGTTTATCTTCTGTGACTAAAATAAATACAGCCATCACATGTAGTACAATCATGTTCTGGTAGGTATGCTTCCTAGTCTGTCTTTAAGTTTGTTTGGGAAGTATTTAAACAGTATTTTTATCCACTGTTGCTATTCCATCTCCAGTGGTAATCTAAATAAAAGCAGATTTTTGGAGATAAAGCTTTTTCTGGCTTAAAGAACAACTGTTTTCTCAACACTTCTAAAAATTCAGTCATTTCTTGTTTAAAAATCAAAAGTTATCATGCTAATATTAGGCAACAAGTGTAAAGATACCCCAGTTGGTGCTATCACATTTTTATTAACGATCACAATGGCACTGGGAAGAAGCCTTTGCCAAGAGTAGTGACTATTTTATTTGGAAGAATAAGCAAATGTCATAGAAAGATTGTGATGAATACATACGCTGCTCTACTGGCCCCGCCTCTGCTCGCATGGCGTCCTTCTGTCTGCAGAGTAACTCCTTTTCTTCCTGGACCTGCTGCTGTTCAGCCTCTAACTCCTGCAATTTGTTACCTGTACACAGCAGCTCTTGCTCTAGATGGTCAATTACATCTGTTTTTTCCTGGAGTTGTTTTTCCAGAAATGCTTTCTCATCTGCATAACCATCAATGAGGCCTGTAAAACATCCGTTTGGAGGCAGATTTAATAGACAATCAAAACCAATTTTTTTTTTCTCGTTGAAGTCATTATTGTATTCTGAATTGCATACGCATATATATTAGATGCTAAATATCTGACAATTTCTATTCCTGTCCTTGCTATCCTTTCATGATGAACAAATTACAGAAAAGATACCAGAACACCAAATACAGCTCTTAATCTTTACTCAACACAAAGCCTCTGGAGCAAACAGGAACTCCAAAGCCAAAGAAAAATATGTATGCAATAATGACAAGAGAAATAATACATTTAAATCAATTCAGTATAAATCACTATAAATCCAGTCTTGACTCAGTACTAAAATGGATTTTACCCTATCTTGAGAATGTAGAAAAACTAAAAGGCATTTCCATTTGTTAACCATGTAGACCCATCTCTTTTTTCCATATTTGAATTCAGAGAACACAGACATATAGGACTGGATACTGAAACAGAAAATACTGAACAAGAAACATAATTTGTAACACTTCAAAACTTTGAGACAATATGAACTCCAGTGGTTATTCTCACCATATCAGACACTGTTCAGAATGAATACTTAACAGATTTGAAATTGAGAGAGCATTCCCAGGTTAAATGGAAGGCACACTCCCACAAAAAAGTTACAAAGTCTGCTAAAATCACACGTTGTGGTATTTATTTCTGCCAGGGTTTCTTTGGTTTTTTTTTTTTTTTTTTTGAGATGTAATGAAAATTGTCAGAGTTCAGTGAACAATTTTGCATTAGCTTTTCTATCACATCAGATAAGTCATATCTGACACCACTAAAACCCAAGAGGTTTGAAAATGTCTCAGCTGCAGCAGCATTTGTGATTAAAAAAAATGATTACAAATGACACATTTAATCTCAAGAGAAGACAAAGTACCATCAGATGTATAATGAACTAAGACATTGTTCTGCATACCTACCCAAGGAATTCAATAAAAGAATGCAGTTTGTCAGAGCATGCTCACAACTCAGTTCAATGAGCAGAAATCAAATAAAAAGAGTTCTATGACATCTTTGTTTTGTTAAACCAACAGCAACAAAAAACAGTGCCAGTCATTTAAAAGTGCATTAATTTCAAATGCACCTAACTTAAAACTGTGCAATATATTTATCAAGGGCTAAAACTAACATCTAGTTCTGTCTCTTATATTCTAGAACTGTTCATGAACCAAATCAACACAGCCATTTTGTCATAATAAACCAGGCATTTTTACTTTATTGTTGAAAATGTGTGAACAGAATTTCTATCAAGATAAAATATTATCCTGCAAAGAAAGCAGCAACATATAGCTGCCCACATTCTGAAATTCTTCAATATTAAACATTTTGTAACTCCATCTGTATCAGAATATAGATTCTTAGGTCATTTACATCTTGTGGAAAAGTTCTTTGTATGCATGTTGTGTTCCAAACAATCTTTTTTCATTCTTATTTAATCATGGGAAAAAAAGTAGTAATGCCTATTTCAGATTTTAATCTATTCCCTCTGAAATAAATTTTAATCCTTTCTGATTTTGCTAAATCTACTAAAATGTTGCAGCCATTACTGTTGTTGCTGACACATAATATTCATGCTGCATGAACTGACAGGCCACCATGTGCCCATCACACCACATTTTAGACACATGGCTTAGAAACCTGCACTGCTTTTCAGCTTATGTGTAGCCCAGCTAATAACAGCAGGTGAAACCACAAGGGATTCTGAAACCATAATGGTTCTGTGTAAAAAGAAGAGGAAACCTGGCAGGGTAGCATTCTCCAGGAGCAAAATTTGACTATCAAACTTCACTCTATGCTTCCACTTTGAAAGAGAGATGTCTGCTTAGCTTCAAAACTATCAAAAATATCTTTCTACTTACTACCACAGAGATCCTATCTATAGAGCAGGTGCTTTTTGCATCTTTTCCTGATGCTAATCAGAGATAATGATGGAAATGTTGGATGGCTACAAAACATTGCACTCTCAAAACAAGAGAACAAATAGGTTTGAACATATTTTCCTGATGTCAGAACAGATTATTAGATTTTCCCTGTTGTATGACCCTACAATTTTTAACTGCTTTCTTAATACAGCTGCAAATACACTTTTTGAAAGTGCAAACTGAAACACATCACCACCATATAATCACATTCAGATTAAACATTCTGTGTCAAGGTCAAGAGGCAGCAGGCACAAACTGAAATATGGGAAATTGCACTTCAACATATGAAAATAAGTTAGTAGTTTTTTTCTTTTCCCCTCATTGACACTGGTTGAACACTGGAACAGCAACTCAGAGAGGCTGTGGACATACAAAACCTGACAACATTGTCCTAGGCAAGCTGCTCTACCTGATCTTGCTTTGAGAAAGGGGTGGGAATATTTGATCTCCAGAGGTACCTTCCAGCCTCAACTATTTCTGATTTTAAGTTGTTAAAATTTAAGCTTGTCTGCACAATCAAACATGTTATGTGATGATGAAATATATTAATTTTGAGGATCCAAACACATACACAACCTATTATTTTAAATATTGTCATGCATATTTTCAGACAGTAAGTGAGTCAAAATTGGAAAACAGAATCACAGTGTGGTTGATGTTGATAGGAACCTCCAGAGGTCATCATGTCCATAACTATCCAGAAGGCTGATAATATTCTACAATTTGCAAAGAAATTGATCAAATTTACAATTTATTTAACCAGTTAATAAGTAAGTAGGTGAAAAGTCCAACAACTCATCAAAAAAGCTACTCACCTTCAGCTTTACTAAGCTCCAAAGCCAACTGCTCTCTGGCTTTGGTTTCTTCATTGAGACGTTCTTGTAGCTCCTCCTGATACCTGATAAATTCTGTGGCCTCTTGCTGCTTCTTGAAGGACTCTCGCATGAGTTCTGTCTGAGTGATTTTTGCATGTTCAAGCTATCACAGGGAAAAAAATTACAGAAATTAGATAAACACCTATCATTCCTATTTAATTTACAGTTGCTTTACAGTGTGATGGGAAGCCTCACATAACTTCACAAGACATTTTATAAAATCTTTATTGAACACTCATATGCAGAGTATAAGATGAAGCCTGACTTATAAAAGTCTAAGCAAACATTCTTTGTCAGTAGAGTGAGCTCCATGAGCCACCTGGCTAAATCCGTGTCTTTGTTCCGGTAATTCCTGATTTATGAGTGTACACTAGATTCACCTTTGTTTACACAAGAGTTTTTCACTAAATATGAGTAAGCTACCACCCACCACACACTTAGAATGGCTAAAAACCATATAAAACTGGCAGAAGCCTTATCATAGATTGACTGAAATGGTGCTTCATCTCCTTTTCTCCTTAACATGAAGATTGATGAGAACACCAGGAAAATGTGAATTTTCACAGTATTGCACATTTCAACCAACAAGGGAGTAAAACAGTACTTCTTCCAAGAGTGTCAACCTAACAGAATTACTAAGATTTTTTTTTATTATTCTTCTCCACTTGTCTGGTGGGTTAATATTTAATATGTACTGACACAGATGCAGCATAGTTTCACTGTGCCACTATCCTGAAGTACTTGAAAACCATGTCACATAAAATTGCATATTTACAGTTTAGACGTATCCAAAATGGTAATTTCAAAACTGATTACAAATACAAATGTAAAATAATGCATAAAGATTGAACAGTTAAAAGTTTTGACTACACAAAATCCATCTAAGATAACATCAAACTGAAATCAATTACCAACATCTTTACTTCTTAACTATTAACATTTATTGTCTACAGCCACGTGTCTGAGGGACACACTGTTAGACCTGAACTCTGCATGAGTTTTTGTGTGGCTTGTATTCAAAATAAGACAATTTATTTTCAACAAGAACAATAGATGTCAGAAAATGAAATAACATTTTATGCTCCTTTAGTGTTCTTTTAGTTTTGTTTTGGTTTTGATTTTGTTTCTTTGTTTGTTTTGCTTTTGTTTTCTACTTTTTAATATTTTGGTTATTGGCAGATATTTGAAAGACAGTAATATCTACAGTTTCTATAAATTATTCTTTCTCTTGATTTCTTAAACTATAAAAATTTTCTCACTTAATCCCACTAAGATTGTGAATATGAGGAGTTTGCTTCAAAAGCTCAGAAAAATGGGTTAAGTAACATTAAATAGAACAGTGCACACAGAATTATCCACTTACATGCTGAAAAGAAAATCTGAATAATCAATCTCTTTTATAATACACTGAATTTGAATAATTTCTTTTCTACAGCATTCCTTTTCAGATAGGCATCATTAACATGTTCATGTTAATTATTTATTCTGACAGGCTTTGAAAGGTCTAAATACTGCAACTATCTGAACTGGTTTAGATATTTTTGAACATCACAGAGCACCCTTATTTTCTCCTTTTATTTTCAAGTGCTTAATGGAAGACCCACCTCAAATAAAACGAAAACATATGATAGATTTACTGTACATAGATAACTGTAAAAATGGCTTCCTGAAATGCATGAAATATTCTGGCTAAAACTCAGAATAAAAATTATTCTCCAGCTTTTTTCAGTAACACCTCAAAGTATTATTAAAAATAACACAGGGCAAAACCACAAAGAAGTACAAACACAAACATGATTTTTTAAGATCAACAATTTCTCCATAGGATCACTGCAAGTGAGCTGCCAGCTTGTGCTAGTTACTGTTACTAGTCAGAGCACCAAAGCTAAAAGAGAACAACTTTGACTACAGGCTCTCCCCCACTGCGAATCATTCTCAGTGAAAAAAATGAAATGTAATATGTAACAGTGAACTGCTTTAAAAGGAGATCTCAAATATCTGGAATTCAACATATTTCTATGTCTGATACATTTCTTGTATTAGAAAGGACCAGAGAATTGTATAATTAAGACTGTTTCAGTGCCCACTGAACTCTGACGAGGAAAAATGCCTGTCAGCAGTACAATTTTAACACAGAGATAAGTTTATATAATTTTTCTCTGCATCCTCTACTATTTAAGCTTAATTTCTTTTAAAAACTTGTATACTTACTGAATAGGGAGGTGTAGGCAAGGAGATTTTAGAGACAACTTTTAAAATGTGCCCATTTTTTTTGTGGCTGAAGTGAAAAATTGAAGTATTTACAACTACAGAATTATTCTCATCCAAGTGTTCAGTGAAAGGAAAAGGATATGGTAAAGGCACACGAGATTCAACCTCATATGTATCTTCTTCTTGGCCCTCAGTCCACAAACCACTAAACAGATTAGATGCCCAGTAGGTGCGGTAAGAATCCATTCCAAAGAATATTTCTCTCGCTGTCTTCTCAACTGTCTCGTGGGTATTTTGCACTAGCTAGGCTGGCTTTAGAAATTTCTGACAGGAGTTTATAACAGAGCACGTGCATTTAACAGACTGAAGACACATATCAGCACAGTCAATGACAAACCCACTCAGGATCAGCAGGAAGCCTCAGATCACTCTTCAAGCTGAGCAATTCATGGGTGGATTAATCCCAAACAAAGAGGTACAGAAAAACTTCTTATGGTCACTCCTAAAAAAAATCCTTCTTAGAGAAGCATCACATGAAAAAGCAACAGAAATCTTCCAATAGCAACTGGCAAGTAATTTCCAAGGCAAGGAAGCAGAATCTTCTTCTGCCTGCACAGATACACTGCAGCAGACAAGCAAGCTAACAAAACTGAAACTAAAAATTTTCCAACTCCACTACGGCAAAGGAAAGAAAAATACACGCAAGTCATTATTTGCATTCATCCTTGTTGCTGGAGTTAATTCAACAGGAAGAACTTTCTCAAACTCTGCTAGTTTAAAGGCTTCCTGCTAGTATCTCCTAACTGAAAGAGTTCAGGGGAGTGGCCCAGTTTATTTACCAATACGTAACACCAGCAGGTGGAATTTGAATTAGTACACCCACTATATGCCCTGCCTCAAGTTTCAAACTGCACTTCAGGTCTGAAAGTGTGTGTTCAGACAGGTCTCATGCAGATTCTTTGAAGACTTTGCCAGGTGTTCTCTGACTCTTTCAAGTTTATTTGAAGAAATGGGTACGTGTTTGTATGCAAAACACAGCTGATTAGAGCAAAGGTTAAAATTAAAATCTTTTTAGCCAGTAACCAGTTTTAGATTATAAAATATTGCAGATGAGAAAAAAAATAAAGGCTTCAGTTTCTGAATATTTAAAAATAATTTTCAAGTCACCTATATATTTGTGGTATATACAAGAACTGTATATAATCCAATAAGTAGACATTGCAAAGCAGACAAACTTGAATGCTTGTGAAGCCCCTCTACAGAACAGTCAGAGAATTCTAAATATTTATACTTTGGAAAAATGTGTAAATGGAAGGATTTTTGTATTAACTTAAGAAAAGTAAAAAGCCAAACATATATGATCATCAGGGATAAATCCATCTTTGTATAATAGATATTAATGAAGAAAATGTGTTTGTATGTGTTTGAGACATAATTCTGTTGCTGGTATTGGCAAAGTCTCAGCTACAAAGCTATATAAGAAAATATTTTGACACTGTCAAATTGCCATGTACACAATCTAAAAGTCAAGCACATGACAAAAGCAGTGTGAATTGAACTAGGTATATAGTTCCTATTTCAGTTAACAAGGCAGTACTTCAGACAGCAGTAACATCCCACCATACAAAGTACTCTGATAGCAAACTGCCTCTTTTTTGGATACTATTCCTGAATCACATACCTCACATAAATACAGGAGTGCAGACTCCTTTTCTGATAGCAAGGTGGCTATGTGCTTCACTGGCCATGTTTAAATCATAGTTGGAAGAGACAACCACAGAGCTCCACCTTTTTGGCCAGTCAATTGACTAAAATGATTCTCAAGAGAACTAGACACAATTCCCCTTAATCCTCCTTCTTCACAAGCTCTGTGTGCTCTGACACCTCCTGTCTCATCTCTTGGCTGTAGCAGAATGCAGATGATCCGTATGTGCAATGAAAGACTGCCCTAGATTGGTAAGACTGCCCAAATTCCTCTGCAGACCAAAGCAGACTTCTAGTAGGAAAGTATATTCATCATTAAAGTCATGCTGGAACAGTCCTTTTTTGGTTGGAAGCACATGAAGCATTGTTACAGCTGTCAAAATGAACCTATGGGGTTTAGGTCTATGAAAACACAATCACAAGAAAAATAAAGAAAAAATCCCAACTGAGAAACAAAATTTAAATTGCTTCTCTATTAAGTCACCCCACCTGATTTGAAGTTTCATTGATAGCTTCCAGAAGCTTTTCAACAGCCGCCTGCAGCCGAGAACTAATATTCAGAATCAGCTCTTCATTTTCAGGATCTATTTCCATCCCACTTTCTGCAAGATGTTGGCTCAGCAATCCTTCACCTGCTGCTCCTGACCACATGTTAATATCATCATCTCCCATACTACTACCATGATATAAGGAACAGGACTCTGAGAAAAAAAAAAATAGTTACCTTTTCACACAGACTCTTGGCAATAGCAAACATGAAAAACTGTGCAACTGAGTAAGAAAGACAAGTCCAAAAATGATGAAAATATTTGCCTTGGTCACAAAAACAGAAAGGGAAAAACTGCATACTAAAACTCACACAAACAAGATAAACAATGTGTTAATTAAAAAGAAGCAGAAGTGCAAGAGAAAAGGAGATATTAACAGACAATATTTTAGACACACTTTCAGTATGCTTAGGGGCTCTGACGCTCACCTTTGAACCTTTATTGAGATCAGTAACCCTTACTACTTAGAACAAAAAAACTTGCACTAATACTTGCAAGATTGTCTCTAAAATACAAAACAGTCAAAAAACTCTAAACAAAACCAGACTGTCTGTCCCTGTTTCACCAACATCCAATTATGTTTCTATGAATTAACACAAAACTGTTCAAGTCAGTGAATCAAACTCCAGTGAGTAAAAGGAAAGGCATGCATGCAATTCAGATGTCTTATTAGGACAAAAGACTGGAATACAGAAGAATATTCAGTACAGTTATTAGCGAACTGAAAATCTACTAAAATGAACAAATTTTACTAAAACTTGAACAAATCAAATACAGTGCAGCAGGACTGCAACTGCTCCTGCTGCTGGGCCACCTGGCACCTGCCTGCTTCTCAATCTCCCTGAGGTCTGATTTCATTTAAGCACATTATCCATTCTTTCTGAAAAGCCAGACACACAAGGTTTGCCTACGGTATTAGGCTGATAGCAATTAATCTAGAAAACAGCAAATTTGCCATATTTAGAATCCAAGGCTGTATTTAAGCAATGCAGGTGAAAGCTAATCTTGAGATGTTTTAAAATCATTTGGTATGAAATAACAATACAGTAGGTATATCATGATAGTAGACACTATTGTTGATAAAGTCTTTTAAAATTAAAAAGTGTTATATCCTTAGACTGACAGATTTGAAATGTCTGAAATAAATGCTAATGTGGAGAGTTTTTAAAAATGACAATTTATTTAAATGAAGTACATTTCTGGAATATATTTAAAATATTTTGGTATGGTGAATTTTTTTAACAATAAATGTTTTTGCTTAAGACTTTCTGAAAAATATCTAATTTTTCAGGAAGCACAGTATGACTATGTGAATTAAGAATAGTCAGTGTCTGTTAAGCAATGAAGTCGCAATACTGGGTAGTCTTTGAATTCCAGTTCCTGGTTACTCTACAAATTGTGACTGCTGAACTAGAACAGTTTGTTTAGCTACAGAAATTGAATTGAAATTACAAAAGGTCAATCTCACAAATTGCCTTTAAAAATGTAGTTAGGTCTTGTTGTTTGTGTGTAGTTAGGTCTTGTTGTTTGTGCCTCCTAACCAGGCAGGCAAATAATATGAGCACTCTTGTTGATGTTGTTTGAACCTATCAAGCAAGTCAGATTCTATTTCTGAGGTTTGTTTTTAACTTTTTAGTAACAAGCTGCAACACGACCAACCACCTGGTGTACTTAACATACATTCCTACCTGCAAGTATTCTGACAATAATACCTGCAGCCATATATGTATGACCCATACACAACAAACCAATCTACAGCGGATTTAACTGAGGAAGGTTTCACTTGGTTTACTTTTCTCTTAAAATTGCTATGATTTTTCAAATGCAGATGCATTCAGTAATTGTTTTCTTCTAGTTGTATTATTACTGTTTCATATCTCCTTTTAGATATGTGGGGTATAATGTTACAAACTGTTTTCATACTCCAAAGGGAAAAAACAGAAGCACACTATATGCATGAACAGAACAAATAACCAGATGAATAGAAGATACATTCACATGGCACCTTTCATCTACACAGGATTTCAAAGCACTTTTGAGTACTGCACTTTGGAATGGCAGTCATGAACTCTGGTAGTGGAATCACCCTAGCAGTGGCTAGCAGTCATTTTCTGCCAGGACATGAAATATTTGCAAAGGGTTTATAGACCATAAAAGCTTTCCCACAACACCCTAATATTCCATCCCCCTGCAGTATAAGGAAGGCTGCAAAATTAACAATTTCACTTTTTTTATTCAATAGCATTTTGATGTCTTACCACCCAAGTTTGGGCTGAGTTTGGGTGTTTCAAAATATCAATAGTGATGCAGAAGCTTTAATATCCTCAGAGTAGAAAGGACCTTCATTTGAGATGGACATCGAGCAGCATAAGTATTTCCAAATGCTGTGCCAAAGTATTGATTAAAGACTGAGTTGAAGAAAAATGTATTCCCTACTGAGCCACCACACACTTACTGCAGCACCTGATGCTCTTTGGAGGCCACTCATCTTAAGAACTGACCAGGTAAGACCCTGTTTAGCTTCAGAGATCTCACAAAATAAAAGCCCACAGTACAGTAGCACAGCTACAAACAAGATAAAACAATGACATATTAGTTATTGCACAATCTAATTCTTTCCTGATGGAGTACAAATAATCTAGGTAACGTTTCTGTTTTCCTTCTCAGGTTTAGCCCATAATTCATGTCTTGTCACCCTTCTATTTCAGGAAATTATTTGTTTGAGAGGTACATCTGAATTGTGCAATGATTATTGCTTGTAAAATATTTTTAAAAAATTATACAAAATGACTGTAGAAATGTGCAGTTGGTTGCAAAATCATCTGAACTAGCTCTCTGGAAACTTCTGAAGAAAAACTTAACACTGATGGCAGCTAAAAAGCAGGTTCAGAATATGTCTTTTACATTAATAATGCCACTAATATTATTTGTTCTTGGGAGTGACCAGAGCAGTACCAATGGGCCTTTGCAAACTCATACCAAGATTTAAAACTCCTGTTTTGTTTACAGCAATTCTTTCGTAATTTGCTTCCACTTCTTCTCAAAAATACAAAATAAATCAATTTTAAAATATCATTTTGTAATATGAAATATCTCAAAACAAAACATCATAATTTGCCTGAAACATAACCATAAAAAATGAGGAAAGAAAAAGTGAGCTGTCACTGAAAGTATAATATGACACATGAAAACTTTAGCAGACCCAAAGATAACAAAAACCACCCAAAAGTATCAAATGCACAAAAAACTTGAAATAATTCTGTTTATAAAATGGGCTTGGCAACCCAAATGATAAATGTAGACAACAATGTTATGATTTCAACACAAGGGAACTTAAGAACACAAATTTATGTTAAATGTCTTCCTAACTGCACAGTAAAAGTCTTTTCCCCCTCAAAATGGTCTTAGTACACAGCAGCTTAGAAAAGCATCATTCCACACGATTTTCAGTGATGGAAACAAGAAACAGGAACATAGTCCAGTCTCATTAATCACCCCTGGCAGCTTAATGTTGAATTCCCATTTGGTTCATCCTTATATGGCTGTTCAGTCTCCCACCCTAAGAGAACCCATTGAAATTCCTCTGTCCTGCAATTTTTTTTTCAGTCTATACAAAATAATAAAAAGAATGTAACTGACTTAAGTAAAACTATCATCTCTTTGTGTAAACTCTCTCCTTGTAATGAAAAAAAATCAACCAAAGAAACAAAGGTTTATATTGTTTCCTTTGCCATGGAGCATGCAGTTCAGCACATCAGATGTCATGGCCCACTAAATCTTAAGAAAAGTGCTTAATTATACAGTGCTTGCTCTGAAGTTTCATATACAGAAGCTGTTTATGAGCTGCCAACTAACATTTATGAAGCAATACATATTTTGCATCATGTAGAGACAGTATCTCAGTTTACTCCTGGGATTCTACTTAGGAATTAAGAGTAGGAAACAAAAAAATCAGTCTTGTGGCAGCACAGTGTTTAGCTCTTTACTACCTTTTTTCCCTGGTACACTGCTCAGAAATAAGGAGCTCAGAAGGTAGGCAAGAGGGTTTAATATTCAAAGAATGCCACAACCTTGCAGGTTTCTCCAGAGCAACCTGCATTAATGCAGTCCCTCTAACCAAGTAAACTCACCAGATTACTGTGAACAAATGATCATTCACTTCCAATGATGTTTTATGACTGAAATTTGAACTTTAATCATTCTTCTAGAAATAAAATCCTGTGCTTGCAGATAACCTAGTCAATGTTTCTCTATAAATGTGCTCCATAAATCAGGTGTGGTTATAAAGATATGACTTTAACAATTCAGCTTTTAAAAATGCTGAAACTCAGCAAAAACAGTAAGCTGAGTTTTGCTTGTAAATACATATGGATTATGTTCAGAAGGTTCAGAGAATTCACTTCAATAAATACATTATTTTACTACTTTATTATTATATTTCTACTGGTGAAAATTTATTTCTACAGATTTCCTAACTAATTAAAAAGGAAGATCTGTTTGGCTCAGTACTAGAAAATACAACAACATGCACAGTCTTTTTCTAAAAAAAAAACCCAACACTGTCTACATATTTCTTATTTTCATAAAATAATGGGGAAGAATTGTTCTCCCAAGCCTTTTAGTGGTAGCATTGAAAATGAATAGCAAGAGACCCATTGCTGAAAACATTAACAGAATTGGTCATCTGATTCCATTTGAAGAAAGATCAAATAATTTAGCTGATGAAATAGTACAACTATTAGTACAGCTGCATGACCCCAGTGGCAGAAAGGATGCTGCAGTACCATTCTGGGAGAAAAAAAGGAGAACAGTGAACACAGCTCCAGAGATACATTACAAACCATACATTCAGCCATTGTAGGCACTGTAAGTTTAGCTCTTTTTAAAATTTGACTTTGCAATTTTTTTGTAATTTGGTTACTCCTTCCTTCATTGATATTTCTGAATTTAAGGAAACATCAAAAAGTATACTGGAATAAACAACTGGTAGGTAGGCAGCTTGAATGCTGCTCTGCACCAACTGGGGGCATTACAAGAACAGACACCTGCCTTCTTATAGGATGGTGAAACCTTATATACCTCTTAAAAATACACTAATAGCAGACACAAGTTGAAACAGTCAAACCTTTCACTAGCAAAATGGAACAGAGCTCTTTTCTACTTGAAGAGTGTCCTCTTACATCAGAATACTTCACAAGAAATTAGCAAATCATTCCAATCACAGTAAATCAAAATTACAAATAAAGGTGCTTTTAAACTGTGTTTTGCTACATATATGTAATGCAAGTAATCTATATTAAGAATTGTTTATGACAATAATTAGTAACACATACAAGTATACACAATGACATGCAGGAGCAGGCAAAAAGTGAATGCATCAAAAAGTAAGGTCAGAAGCTTAGTTACCCAATCTGCTATATGAGGAAAAAGGCAAAGTCTCAAAAACCTGAAGTTTCAAAAGATAATTTTTCCCACAACTAAATACAGTGAAATGTGTAGAAAACAAAAGTTACTTTTAAAAAACAAAACAGAAGTACAAGAATAAAAGTGCTGTTAACTTAAAAATTTCAGAAATTTTTAGACTACAACTTTATACATGTCATTGCAGATAACCTTTTGAGTAACCAGCTGAAGAATGTCTCTGCAAATTGATACAACGTTTTTCAACTTGCCTCAAGGCTTAATGTGACCTATATTTAAAGCCGGAGGGAATCAATAATATGCAATAATCTACATTTTGAAAGAAAGAGGTAAAGTTCACCTTCATTTACCTATTGTACTATAATCCTGTAATAGACACTTTCTTAATACTGAAATGTGGTATTTGACTTCCAGTTATTTTTCTCATTCCTAGTAGTTAAAATTCCAGCCAAATCTAGATGTATAACATGTTTGAGGCTTAACAAAGCTCCACACAAGATCCAGTGTGCACATGCACAACCTTAATGGTACCTAAATAGCAATACAGTCAAGCACCTACTCTTGCCCAGAAGAGAAATGGACAGACATTATCCTAGTGCAGTCATAAGAAAATAAACAGATACCAGTAGAGTTCTTTGACACTGGTATGCAACTAACTGTAACATCAAAATGCTCCTTCAGTCTTGTGCCAACTAGCACTTCTGGAAACAGCTGATGGGCAAGTGTTGGCAGTTGAGAAATTCTTGGAACTGTGTCCAAAGTGGGATTTGCATGCAAACACTTCTTTAAGAAGCTAATGAAGTCCACAAGCACACATATACAGGCTTGTCCCCTGCCAGCTGCCCTCAGTGACCAGCCACATACCTCTGTACTTTTAGTGCACTGCTGGAGATACAGCCCTTGACACCAGCTCCCATTTCCCATATATACACAGGAGGGTGTACGTGGTGCAAAATACCATGGAGCTGTTTCATTCTCTTTGTCTCCATCAACAGAAACCTCTTTTTGGCTTGACTTCTCACTTTTTCATTCTGTTGCAGGCTTTGCAACAGGATCCTAGATGTGAGCTTTAACTGGTGTGGGGCATGACCCAGACAACTCCTGAAATATTGTCTCTTAAGCAGAGATGTCATATGCATCAAATGAAAAACAGGTTGTGGGGGTTTTTTTCCTTAAAAGAAGTTTAATTTAAAGTATCAAAACTAAGAGTATTTAAATACATCATTAAAGCATGCAAATGATACTTCTTATGAAGTATAAACCCATACAATCAGTACCTTTTTCATACCCCACACGGATGCAGGGTTTTACTGACTCCTCTGTCTCAGTGTCCCATCCAGCTTGTTTGGAAGCCTGGACTTTCCCAGACCGATCTAGTAACCCAAGAACATGCTGACCAATTGTCTCCTCCATTGCTACAGTTGTCTTCACAACTTCTAAGAGAATCTTCATGAGTTTTTCATTAGCCTTCTGAAAAACATGCCTGCAGGACAGAAGCTAATCAATCCTCTGATCTTTCCCTGATTTCCAAGTGGGTTTTATCCTTTATACACCCTTGCAACCAAAGAAGATTTTCAATTGAAATAACGAGATTTCTTTTTTAAGCCTAAATCATACAACATATAAATACTAAATACACATTTGTGTTAAAAGTCAGGTCTTCTTACATATGTAAAAAATCAAAGTATTTATCATAATTTCTACTTTTATCTTGGCATTTTATCTAGTTATTCCTTTAAAGCAGAGGTCTGCTTTCACCTGGTATTCATTATAAAATTATTCCTTTCTCAAAATGATATTTAAGAAAATTGTTCCTCTACACTGATCAAAAAAAGTTACTGAATAGTCAAATGGGATTATAAAATAAAACAATCATAGAAACTTAATAGACTTAGTATTAGACTTAGTAAACTTAATAGAAACTTAATTCACATATGTACATACAATATATATATAAATATATGTGTATAAATCATATTTATGATTCAACATGTCTAATAAAAAATATATAGTAAAATAGGATAGGATTTGTCTCATTCTCTACGCCATTACATTGTTAGGTTTTATAAATAGTAAGATATGATTTAACCTAAAGTACATAAACTTGAAAATATGATTTTCTGGAACAAAAGATACACATTATTATCAGTCAGAATAAAGCTTTTAAGTATTATTAAATTAACAGCAAGAACATGATTATCAAAATTTAAGAAAAATATTTTCTTAATAGTTCCAAGCACCTTTCTTTAGAAAGAAGAGCTGAAGGTGTTTCATCAGGCTTTCTTTCCCCATCTTCATGCTCAAAGATCTGCTCTCTTGCATTGTTTTGGTTTTCATTTTCATTCTGAGTAAGTTTTGGCAGAGGGAGAGAAAACAAAAAGGACAGGAATCCTGTCATGTCAGAAGCAACATATTCTTCTTATATATGGTAGAATAGGAAATTTAAAACCTCAGTTAGTAGTAATTTCCTTTTTAATACTTCTGGACCAAATTACAAATCAAGTAATACTCTTACTATGTGGAAAAAAATATTAACAAAAACAAACCAGGAAATCCAAGGCAGGGCCAATTAGAAAGAACTTTGTTACACTGACTAAACAGTTGTTGTATTTTCTGGTTGTGTTGCTATAGCAATATGAAAAAGTCCATTTACTTAAGGAAATAGCTGCAGTAATAATCCCCACCTTCAAGCTGTTCAACCAGCTTCTGCTTACCTGAAGTCAAAAACCTATGTTTTCCACTATCACCTTTTGAATTCTACAGCTGGTCTGTTCCAGCAATATCCAACATCTTTCAGAGAAATATATTACACAGAAAGAGAAACAGTGAACAGGAATCTTTTACTGGTTTTACATGCCACGGCTGCCCAGAAAGTCAAAGTCCATATTTACCTCTGTCTGTGTGCTGTTGTTTTGTAACTCACAAAGCAGCCTCTCTTTTCCGGGTACAGACTGTTGTTTTAATGATTCCAGTTCTTCTAAAAGCATTCTCTCTCTCTCTGCAACCAGGCTGTCATTCTCCATTGAGACACGCTAAGAAAGAAATGGTGTACAGGCTCACACAGTTTTTTAAGCTTCTGAGTAAAATGAATCCTGTCAGTTCTAATTCTTTACAGACTTTGAACAATGAAATTTCAGTCTGTCTCTCTAAATCATTACAAAAACACTGAAAGCTTTCTAGAATGGAATAAAGCCAAAAGATACTTAGGCCTTCCTTAAGATTTTCATACCATTTTTATGCTCTTTAGGAAATACAATGGTCACAATGCAAACTGGAGAGAACTTCTGAATATTACATGCTACAACATGTTTTGCACATGAAAAAAGATAAGAATAACTTATTTTTATATAAACCCTACACATGTTTTCTTTAGAAGTGCTAGAAATGTTCATAGCTTAAACACAATGCACACATTTCTATGTAGTTCTTATGAACATACATACTTGGCAATAAAAACCAAAAAACCTAGCAGCCTAAGGTCTACTTAATGATTTTTATCAACTACAGGAATTTGCAACCCTGACAAAGATGTAGTTACAAACTGAAAATTAAGGTAAAAGGAGAAAGTATGCATATAAGAAAAGATCATCAGGATAAATTATTCTAGGACACTTTCAAAGTAGCTGGAGAGACAACTGATGTTGCTGGAAAAGTACAAGTAACTGGCTTTCTAGATTCCAGAACTCCTTGAGCCCAAGCTTAAACAGAGAAGAACCAGGTTTGGAAAAAGTCTGAAGCTCCACTCTGCAGTGAAAGCAAATAATTTTAGACTTTACTGATTACTAGCTTAATGTGCATTTTGGTAATGTTACACTGTTGAAATTACATCAGAGCTAGACATATTCTTCTGGATTCTATTTACTTTGTCTTTCAGCGGAAGGAATCCTTGAAAGACGTCTATAAACAACATTAATTTTGAAGTAGTATTAATTAAGATAGACTAATGACTTTCATTAGCACACCTACTGCAGGCTTTGAATAGATAAGAGTGACAGAAATTTAATTTGAAAAGGAAAACATTGATGTTTCCCACCAAACTCCACTGATACTGTTTCATTCTAAAAGTTAGTAGGACTTATCTCCCAGAACTGGGGGGAAAACCCCAAAATGCCAAAACATAGTGTTGCAGGAAGCCACTGACACTGTTCGAGTCAGAATGATGAAAAATGAAGAATTTTGTAGTATTTCTAACCATGGCTGGTGGCTTCATTGATGTAAATGGCTACATTGATGTAAATGCCTGCATCCTACACAGGGCTGTGTATCTGGGAGGTGGCACAACTGGCAGTGCATCCACACTGACTCTCCTCTGGCTGCTGTACAGCACTGCAGGTTTGCTCCATGTTTACAGAAGCCTAAATCGATCCATCACTGTCTGAGCTTTGATTAAAGAAATATGTCTTCTATAAATACATGCTATATGGGGCTGTATGTACACACACACACAAAGATATGTGTGTATGCACATGAGTGTGTATGCATGCACATGGTAAATACGTGCATGCCTCTCTCTCCCTCTAAATAGATATAAATGCATAAATATTAATTTGCCTGGTGATATTCCTTTGTTAACCCGTGTTAAGTCACTGGCTGAATTCTGTATTACCTCAGCTAATTGCACTTTCAGACTCTCCAGCTCTGCCAAGAGCTGATCTTGGTTTTCTTTCTGGCGCTCCATCTGCTGCATGTGGCCCTGCCTCAGCAGCTCCGTTGCCAGCTGATGCTCCTGGTACTGCCGCACCAGCTCCTGCCGCATGTCCTCCAGGCGCTCCTCGTACAGCAGCAGCTGGCTGCATGTTTCTGTGTCTGTGCCTGCAGCCAACACCTCGCCACAGTGCTGAAACAGTGCAATTCTTTTAGTATGTCATGTTCAACAACTCTTCCTAGGAGATATTCAAATAAATTTCAGAAAATGCTTTCATAAATGACAGTAGCTGGCATGAACACATTTCTGTGTTGCCTGCTTCTTGGACAGTGCAGGGTCAGAATTATTCTCCATTTAAAAAGATAATTTCTTTCCAATAATTCTCAACAGTATTAATTTCCATGCTTTTTATGACTCCTTATTTATTTTAGCTCAGCCCCACCCCATGCTTGCGAAATGCAAATTATATGCTTTACATCCCTTTAATTTAAATTTTTGGTTTTTGCTGATATCCTTTATCACAAGAGACTCAAACTGTTTAAGCACAATTTTAAATTTGTTCTTTGTATAAACACTAAAATATAACCTAGCTTACAAAAAGTTTTTGAACTATTCATTGTTTGCAATACAGCTGGAATTATATTCCCTTCCTCAGTCATAGCACACAGGAAAGAAGGGTAGGTAATTTAGGTCTGAAGTTGTCAACCTTTTGAAAGGCAAAAGGAAATATTTAATTGGAATTTTCATCTTAATTTTGTCTTTGCTGGTTTTTTTAACACTTACTGGTATTTCTTCTGCTGTAAGGTGTTTGCTATGGGAAAGAAGTTCTTCAGAAATCACTGACTTCTGTGTTGTCTGTCCTAACATGCAATCAGGGCTGCTATTAGAGTGAAGCTGTTCTCCAAGTGTGTTGATCTCTCCAGATTCTTCACTGAGTTCTGTGCAAAGTGATTTCAGTCCTTCTTCATTCTTGCTGCCTTTTCCAGTTGCTTTTCTGGGAAGGCTGTCAACCTCTTCCTCACTGTGCTGCTTCTTAATTCCAAAAGGTATTCTCTCTGGGTGTACAATCTGTGTTGGGACTTCTTCTTGCTTCTGCCTAGCATTTCCTGACAATTCAGTCTGTTTCGCAAATGCTACACTCATTGACACAATAACCTAAAAAAATAAGAGAAGTCTGTATTAGTTTATGCTTCACAACATCTCCTGTTACTGAAGAAATCTCAGAAATGACCATCAGCTATAAAAATGTAAGAATCAAAAGCTCCCAGAGGAAAACAGAGAGAACAGAGATATCTTGTTAATATTGAAAATGGTCACAACTTAAAATATAGACATATTTAAGGTAGGTTAATGAACTATAATGCAGTTCTCAGTTACAATAGACTATTTAGCACGGAAATATATGTTGTTTTTTTTTAATCCTATAAGATGATTTTAAAAAGTGCTGCCACACAGACTTCAGAGCAGCTGTGCCAAAGCTTGACTGACATGGAATTTTGGGCTGTATGAAGAAAGTAGTGCCATGTGCTTGATACTTAGCACAGGAATTTTACTTGACCAGAAAGAAATTACTGGCACTAACTAGCTGCAGTTGTAGTTACAACAGGCTGATAACTTTTGTGTTGCTAAGTATCTCTAATACAAACAAACCCCTTTCCCAATCATATGAGCAATTCTATTTTAGATTTAGAATACAGTGATTCATAGCATAAACTACAAAAAGTGTGAAAAAATAGTATAATAAATACAGAAGTGTGACACTTGAAAGCACCAAACTTTTCCTTTCCAGAAAATGCAAGTTTGTCCTTTGAACTTAAACTGATTCTTAACAATGCAACATTTGTTTCCTCATAAAGAAGAGTTTTCTTGGCAGCAGATAAGAGTATTTATTTTATCGTGCAAAGAAGTAGAAGCTCTTTGGCAAATCAGAAAGTAAGTAAATCCACAAACAAATATACTCTACCTATAAAACCTTACTTTTACTTTCCATATTTTGGTCAACAGATCCAAAGAAAAACTATACCTTTTACATTACATATTAAAATGCATTAAAAAATATGATCAGAAAATAGTACTAAACTCTTAAGTGCAAAAGTCTTTTGAACTGACCCACTGTTAAGCTTATGGTAGCAAGAAATACTCTAAAGCTCTAAATCTCTGCATTTTTAAAACAAATTCTAGTGCAGAATATGGTAGCATGTTGTCTACTTCAAAGGAAGTTTTAAACATCACCACTACAACCCATATGAATAGAAATTATGAGTTAGGAATAGGACAGATAGCTAAGAAACCCCAAAATGTTCCAGAATTTTTTAAGACTTTCCCTTTCAGAAACCAAATTAAACAATTCCTTGTGAAAAAACATACAAAAGTTAGCATATGCTATGGCAACTGTCTAAATAGTTGAAAATGGAAAATCAAAATGACAGATTTTTAAAACATATCTTAAAGTAACGAAATAAAAGTTATACCTTTGCTACTTCTTCTTCTAATCTTTCTTGGTACTGCTTTTGGAGTAACTGAACAACATCCACATCATTCTGCATTTCCATCTCCCTACCAAGCTGTAAGAAAAACATGAAATCTCAGATCATGTATTTCTGATTTTATTAGTTTCAAGCTTCAATCCAGAAAGAGATTTTTTTCCTCAATTAGGTTTTCTTCATCTCATACAAATAATTTAATTTTGTACCACAACGGAGAAGAACTGGGTAAAAGATTTTGCCTTGTTTCTGCTTCAAAATGAATTTTAATAGTTGAGTTTGCAGAAACTCTCCTTCCAGCACTATTTGTGATGTCAAATGCAGTGAAACCAGGTCAGGAAGCACAGACTCATAGTACAAAACAACATTAAAATTTTGCAAAATGCATAATTTCTGAGCCAGGTTTCCAGCACTCCAAGGAGAGGAATGCATATGGTCTTTCCTATCTGCACTTGGTCTCTTAAAATCTTTGGGGTTACTTTTCCAAAATTTCTATTACACTGTGCAGCATGTACTACAAAAGTCCTGAGATTTCACTTAAATTGCTTCTTTCATATCTCATGTTTAAAGAAAAGTCACAATATTTTAAAGATTCCTGAAGAAATCTCAGAATTTGAACACTAATTCTCTCCCACTTTAGTAAGAAGCAGCCAACTGAAATGTCTTGTTTCAGAGATAACATAAATAAATTTAAACCCAGCATCAATAAAACAACTTTTCTTGATCATAATTCCTAGATACATTTTTCAGGAAATTTAAATATTTTTCCCCTAGCATGGACTGTCTAATAGTATAGTACAGTACTAAGACAATAACTACCTTAATCTACCAAGTATTAGTCCATATTTCAATTTCATCTAAGAAGCCAGAGCATCTAAATTAAGTCACTCATATATATTAGTTATCAGCTGAGTTACATCATACCTCTAATGTTTTATCTGTTTTTTTCTGATGAATATTTTCTGTGCTCTTTACTTTCCTGAAGACTTCTTTTAACTTTCTTTCTGAATCCATGGATACACTAAAAATGGTACAAAAAGCAAAGAGGGGAAATAATAATTAAGAAAAAACATCAGTATGTCATTGCCCAGAACTTGGTGAAAACCAGAACATATTAAGTAGATCTAAACTTCACCATAAACTTTATTAGTACCACTACTTTATAACTATCATTATAGAAAATAATTAATTTCAGGCAACTACATCTACACAAGATGTCTTTGGATGTAATGGATAGTGTCTGTAGTTTTGAGGATTAAATGTGTTCTACTTGAAGTTTTGAAATTGCTGCTATAAAGCTCATATATATGAAATTACTTTTATACATTTTTCCATTTATCAAATCTTTCTCTATTAACTATAAATGCTGCACTACTTCATTTGCAACGTTTATACCATTTCTTTATAAGACTCTTAACAACTCTTGAAGGAACAAAACTACAGAAAAGCAATAGGTTTATAAAGAATTTCTCCAATTCTGAAGTAGAACACAGAGCTTTACTCAAATGGTTATTTGAAACACTCCTTGAATGAGTGTGAAGTTATAAGCATTGAAAAACTGATTAATACCTGGTGTGGTCAGAGGATACCCCAGCAATCTGAAGCTTATCCTGCAGGTGCACAAGCTCTGTAGTGTACCTCTCCTGACTTTCTTTCAGCTGCTGTTGGAAATAGGATCGGAGGTGTTCCAGCTCTTGAGTATGCTGCTCCTCAAGCTGTTTTTTAAGGTTCTCTATTTCCTTTGAACAGTATTCTTGAATTGTAGGATCTGTATATAGGTTATGTGAAGCAGGGGGTGAGATGGACAGGTGGAGAGAAAGAGGAAAGGAGGGAGGGAAGGAAGGAAAGGAAGGAAGGAAAGGAGGCAAGGCAAGGCAAGGCAAGGCAAGGCAAGGCAAGGCAAGGCAAGGCAAGGAAGGAAGGAAAAAAAAACTATATTAATTTCTTCACAAATATTTAGCATTTTAGCCCATTTAGTCCATATTTAGTCCATTTAGTGATGGACTGAATAATTAATGTAGTTTAAAAAAAATTCTGACATCCTGTCAACTATTTTTCCATAATAAAGAATGATAACCTAATCTTCCATTTTGCAAAATAATTTTTGATATGGGTAAAAAATTGTAATTATGGAAAACGAAAAAAATACTTAACATAAAATGTATCACAGAATATAATTCTGAAAAATTTAAAGAATTAAGAAAATCAGTCTTGTTCTGCAAAATCAGAAAAGAATTTCTTTGTTCAAGCTGTAGTAAGACATAAATCAGTTAAAATTACAAGTCATTGTCTTTTCTTTGTCTCTGAATATACAAAAATTGAAAACAGCTTATTATCATGTTACCCATTAGATTCTGTGAAGGAGTCTGCAGATTTTCCTTTCCTATTTCCATATGGATAGCTTCCTCTTCTTTCCTTCTTTCTGAAGAAGATACCTTTGGTTCCTTGACCTAAATAATGATCAAGTAATGCAATTAACAACAATTTGTCTACAGTAGCACAAAAATATTATATCCAGTGCTGCACTCCCAGTATGAGAGAGAAATGGACATACTGGCAGGAGTCCAGCAGAGAGTTACAAAGGAGATGGGAGGCTTGGAGTCTTTGTTGTACTGGGAGAGGATGGAAGAGCTGAGCATGTAAAACCTGAAGAATGCAAAGTTGCCCACTGGGCTTGGGAAGTATCACAATTCAGCAGACCACAGTCCTAGGCAACATTTACCAGCTGACACTGCTTTGGGTGAGGGGCTGGATTAGATGAACTCCAGAGGTGACTCCTAACATCAACCAGTCCTAAAATTCTGTGATGTGGACAGCAGCTTTCTTAATTTTCTCAAACCACTGCCTTACTCTTCCACTCAACAGGATACACACCTTTTTCAAACACTTTCTCAGTCATCCAGAAGGAATTCATGCAACAGAGAAAATTCAAATGCTCATATACTCTATGCTATAAAAGTTTACCTGTTTACACTCTGCCATCAGCTGTGTTTGAAGTGCCTTCAGCCTGCTGTACTCTTCCTTTATCTTGCAGAGAAGTGCATCCATACGTTCTTGTACAGTTAAATTACAGAAAGAACCAGGGACTTTAAAAAAAGAAAACAAACATTTTACCATAAATTTTAATACAAGTAATTTTTTCTCAAATTCTGCCTTGAAGAATTGTCTGATAAACATTACAAAATACTGAAACAAGTGAAGCCCTTCCAGATTTTGAATGCATTTTTTATATATTGACAGACATGCATTTTTTTTGTAGGACTGCTAGTTTCTTCTACAAAAAGAAGAAGAGGAAGAGAAAAACCCCAAACACATTTTTCCACCAATAACTACGAAAATGAAAACACTGTAAGAAAATATCCATAATGAAAATAAAGTGGTTCAGAATAACTAGGAAATCTCTAAAACAGCTATTTAAGCACAGGAATTAGTACCTGAAAAAGTAATAGCAAAATTACCAGTCTGAAATACTTTAAATAAGTACTTTTAACTATCATGATAGTATAGAATCATTACCTTGAGCTTGACCTCTGTGTAGTGGTAATTCTACACTTAGCTTTTCTTTCACAGCAGGTTTACAGAAAATTTCCTGTTCCCTTTCACCAGCTTCTATAGCAGCTGAAGAATGTTCATTCTGACTGCCACACAAAACCTGTATAACAAATCAAAGAGAAAAGTAAACAAATTATTATTTTATCAATCACAATTCACAAAGAAAACAAGAAAAATAGTAAGAAAGTAGTATTTTGTGAGCATTAACTTCTGTAGAAATGATGGCATAAATGTTCTGTTGAATTCTAAGAACTTAGACAATCTTTAAAACTCCTGATAAAAGAAACACACATTAAAAGACTTTCCAGCTAAAGCATAAATGCATACATTTTCAAACCAGTATTTAATCTGGAACCACCAAGTATTAAAATCATGTAGAGAAAGGCCTCCTTTATTAATGTGGAAAGCAAATTTACATTTTAAATGTCTCATTCTCATAAGATGCAATCTTGCTTAGAAGAGGAATTCCCTACAGCAGAGTTTTGTATGTTTTTAGGGATTACAGCTCATCTTGTTCTTTAAGTGCTGAACAACTCAGGTAAAAGGGTATGGCACAAAAAAACCAAGCAATGAACAGAATACCCTATGCTTGTTGGTGCTACGTGGTCAGCACAATGAGCAGGAGGAAAACAGAAGATTTATCCATATGATTTCTGAAGGTAAATGATACTTGAAAAGAAACCACTTGCTCAAAGCACAATGGGATTCTTTATTTAAAGATTTTGTACTCAACAAAAACCAAATTCAACTTATAAATGTAAAACCATAATTTCTCCAACAACTCAACAAAAGGATCATACAAATAAGCAGCATTTTGCACACTGTGGAATAACTTATACCAAGCACTCTCTTTTAGCTGCTACTTTCTTTGAGTTTAGAGTCCTTCTTAATCTCTCCTATACTGGATCTTAAATTAAAATTCTGTTACTCCCTTTCCCAAAAAGGTATTGAAAAAAGTCCAGCAAAGAAGGAAAAAAACCTCCACCCAAACTACAAACCCCATCCATTTGAAGTATTTTAGACTTGAAAACCATGGCTTTCAATGAGTAAAAAAAGCTGTTTAATTTATCTAGAAATAAGCTTAAAAAGTAACTCAATTGATAGTCAAAAAGTACCTGTAAGGACCATCAATTACTATTACTCTAGGAAAAAAGATACATCAAAATATTTTTACAGGTGGCTGATATTAGAATATAGACTAAATATCTGCTTCAATTTTTGACTACAATATTTATTCACTACAAACAATAAAGACAGTAATTTTTTAGATTGTTTGACACTTTTAAGTCTTTGAAAAATAAGCTGCAGTTAACAAAGACATTACACTCTTACTGCAGATATGAGAGATGATGTCCTGTGCATCAAGATGTGAATGACATCAGACTCTTGAATCAAAAACATATAACCAGAAACAAAGAGAAAGGAAAAATGTACTTCCAAACTAGAGGAGATGAGATCAACATTAGTTAGAAGATTAAGACTATGTGTAAGACAAAAGACTTGTCTGGACAGGGACATAAACCAGCTTAGGGAAAAAAAATACAAAACCTTTTGCAATGCTATTTTGGAAGCTCAGGTTTAGCAGTCTCTATTTTGAGATCAATGCAAAGAGAAAAGCTGTGAAGAAAATCTGCAAAAATAATGTAGAAAAACATGAGGACTTACAGATCATCATTTTCTGTTTTCCAAATTTTCATTCTGAAATAGGCTTTTTGTTGAATCTTACCTGAGCCAGCCTGGAACATTCCTCGGTGACAGCTTCATTCAGTTTTTCTATAAGTCTTTGTGTAGATTTCCATTCATCACCTACAAATACAAATTATTAATATTATTTTTAAACACTAGATGCACAACAACTTTTCAAAGGCCTAAGTTCCTGCCTCAGTGAAACTGCCTCTTCAGCTTGAGGAGGGGCACTTTTTTACTCGCCTCTTTATTGTTACAACACATGGACAGTTTCAATTATCATAATATCATAGTATATTCTAGAGAGCAAGAAATAAAAAATGGATTTGTGCATTAGTAACTTCCAGAAAGTGTAAAGATATGTAGCACAGAGAAAAGAACTTATGCAAAAATTAAACAAGTGTAAAACATAGTATAACAGAAAAAGCTGGGATAGAAAACCATGCAGTACCAAAATTTACTTAAAGTGTGTAGGGAGTCGATGTAGCAATACAAAGAAAAGAGAAAAGAATAAGTACAAAAATACTTTCCATTTTTATAATAGAGTTTTTTTTTCAAGTTACCTCAGGAATAGCCTGCATGTACTGGGTAAACAATTTGTTGAAAAAATACTTCAAAAATATTCTCTAAAAACAATTTATTGGACAGCTAGATAAACAAACTGCTTGTTTGGTTGGGTTTTTTTTTTTTTTAGACACTTTTTCATATAGAGCTTCATTCTCATAATTTTGTCAAATTACCTGCTTGTTGAGATTTCAGGGTCTGGAGCTCCAGCTGATGCATTCTTTTAAGATCAGTCATCTCTTGTATATGATTATGAACAAGCTCCTCTTTAAGACTGCAAAGTGCACTCTCTTTTTCTGCCTTCAAGGACTCACAAACCTGGTCTACATGAGCTGAATAAACCAGGGATAGGCAAATCCGCTGTGCTTCCATTTGTAGCTGTAAATCAGTCTTTGAACATAAAGACACAATTTAAAAGAGTGAGAAACAAGAAAATAGAAAGACCCATCTTTGGAAATTTCTGAGATTAATAAGGTGTTGAATGGAATGCTGCATATATGGTATGCATTATGTAAATTTAAATATACACAGTTTGGAAAATTGAGTTTTAACAAAATAGTAAGACACTTCTTCAACTTAAAATAAAAATAAAATTAAAATCAACAAGACTCAGTATGCTTCAATTCCTATTTTGCAGCAATAAAATCCTAATTAATTTCATCTCAGTGAAGCAAGAGCAATATTACTACTAACCAAGTAATTAAGAAAGTGTACTCTAAGTATAGAAAAAATTCTATTATTTGCAGACCTTAAAAATAATTATTTCCAAGGCTTGTAGTTCCAGTCTGCACTTTGGGCATGTTATTGCTAAAGAAAAAAAATGTTTGGGATATACCAACAAGGACCTACTCAGAGCTGAAGTCTGGAAAGGTTTTTAGACACCTCTGGACAACAATGATTTTTAGCTGCATGGCAGGAAATTGTAAGACCCTTATCACAGCCTTGTTAAAACAAACAAATCAACCAATCAAACAAACAAAAAAGCCTAAACCAAAACACCACAAAGCTAAAGCTCGTTTTTATAATCTCACAACTCTTTCCAATGTGGTTTTAATTGTGGTTTTATTTCTTAGGAAGTGAATTAACTACAATGCAATATTAGACAGTTGTTGGTACTAGCTCACTGTTAGGTTGACTTCTGTAACATGAAAAAAAGCTTAAAAAATAGTAGAAGTCTGCTTAACATCTATTTCCACAGAACACTTAGTTGCATACACCTTGCAGAATGCTACTGAACTTATATATACTGAACAGCATATATAAACTTAAATTTATATATAGATTTATGATTCCACCACCTAATTAAATACTGGTAACTCAGTACTTAGCTATTTATATTGACAAATAAGAATCCTTTCCATGTTACCTACAATTAATTTACAATACCAAGAAATACAAGCAAAATTGTGCCAGCAAAATTTTAGAGAATAGCTAGAATCACACAGTATGCATTCTCATTATCACATCCAGATAAATTTCTTATAAAATGATAACCACATAAATAACAAAAAAAAATGGCAATGTAATTTTAGCATTTCCCAAGCTTGATATTTAAAATTTTGGTCAAAGGTGAGTGATGAAATTTCATTATTTTTATACTGTTTGAATGAGTACTTAGAGAACTGAGAAAGTAATCATAGAATAAAAAATTATATCCCCTTAAGTGAGTGAAACGCTACTTAAAAATATGAAGTGGTCTGGTAGTCTTCTTAGATTTTTGCTGTTGCTGTTAATTTAATTAAATGCAAGGGAAGAGTATTTTTTCACTCAAAAAGGATCCTCATATGCATTGACTATGCTTATAATTCTGATCATTCATCTAACCCCTTTCAACCATTGACAAACACACACCTATACCTCAAAGAAGGCAATTGGAAAAAAATGTGATGCAAATTAGCAAGTGTAAGCTCCTACAAATTTTCATAGTTAAAGTATTTTCTATACTGTTTTATGTCACATACCTGTTCTGATTTTAAGGCATCCACTTGTTGCTGAAGGTTACTTTCACTTTGTGAAGTGGATGCTAATGCTGTTTCTTCTGTCAGCCTGTCTGGCATCCCATGCAAATGTTCCTCAACAGACTGCTGTTCTGGTTTCAGCATTTGCTGGACCTCCTTCCTTTTTGTTACTTCATGGCTGCAGTCTTTACCAGAACTTAGATTACCTTTTGAATTTATTCCTTCATTAGCTTTACTCCTTGAACCAGGGGATTTATTCCTACTTTCAGAGGCTGGAGTAGCAGTCTTTACAGATTTTCCTTTAGAGCACTTTTTCCTAGAGTTATTACTACTATTTGTTCTCTGAACATGACTAACTGTGACTTCTAGTTCTTTACATTTTACTAGAATTTGCTCTTTCTCATCTTTTAAAGATTTGACTTTTTCATTTAAAAGACAGATTTCAGTATCCTTTGACTTTAACTGTTCAGAGAGATCAGAAAGTCTCAGGGATAATTCCACTTTCTCACGCTGAGTAACCTGAAGCTTTTCCATAAGTTCTGTTGCATCTTTCTCAACAACCTCGCCAGCCTCAAATATGTCTTCCCTGGACACTTTTATTTCTTTACTCTCTCTAAAACCAGAGGGATTAGTTTTAAATGAAACTGGTCTATTGCTTTCTAAGTGGCAGATTTTTTCATTCAAAGCTTTGAGTTTGCTTTTATATTCAGCTTCTTGCTTTTTCTTATTCTCTTCTAACTCAGTTTTTTCCTTCAGAAGACTTCCACATTCTTTCTGCAGCTCTTTATAACTAGCTTCAAGTTTTTTCTCAGTCAATGAAAAGGCACTCTTCTGCCTTTCAGTATCCTCTTGGAGGATAATGTTTTGGTGTTTAAGTTGCTCATTTTCCATAATCAGCTTTTCTATTCTTTTCTGCAAGTCCAAAATTTCTGTCTTAGAGCTAACACTACTGTTATGAAGTATGTTTTCTTCAGAGCATACCAACACATTTTTTAATTTCTCTTCCAGAGTTTTATTTTCCCCCCTAAGAACACTATTTTGTGTTTCTAGTTCTGAACATTTTTTTTGAAGGCTATCTTCCCTCTCCTTCATTTGTTCCTGCATCAACTCAGTTTTAAGCTGCAGCTCTTGTATTTCTTGTTCAAGGGTACCTTTCTCTTTTTCCTCTTGCCTAAGCACTTCAATCTCTTTCTCCAGTTCATGGATTTGTAGTGTCATTTCTTCGGATTTAGAATTTACAATAGACTGCTGTAAATCTTTCAGGTTCGTAATCTCTAAAATCAACTGATTTTGCTTTGTGATTAAGTTGTCCTTCTCATATTGCATGGCTTCTATCTTTTGACTCATTTCATTCTGTACCTCATCTAATTGCTGTTTATGCTGCATATTCAAGTTGTATTTAAGGCTTTCCATGTTCACCATGTGCTCTTTCTCTAAGTCTTCTTTAAGCCTGGAAAGTTCTTCTTCATGACTAAACAGAAGATTTGTCCTCAGTCTCTCTAATTCTGCTTCTTGAGATTCTGCCATCCTGTCCAAAACTGCATCCTTCTCCCTTTCTAGCATTTCAAGTTTTATTTTGTAATTTGTGATTTCTGCCTCATGTTTTAATTCCAAATCCTTCCTAAATTCAGAGGCAGAAGCCAGTTGAGTTTTTAAATCTTCAATCACAGACTGGTATTTTTCAGCTTCATTTAATCTACATTCCATATCCACTACAGTTTGCTTGGCTCTTTGAACCTGCTCTCTTGAAAAATTCAGTTCTTGAAGAAGATCTTCAATTCTAGCTTGTTGAAGAGACTTCTCCGTTGCAATAACTTCCATCTGTTGTGACAATTCTTGCTTTATTTTTTCCCTTTCCTTATCAGCATCCTGCAATTTCATATTTAATTCATTAATTTTAATATTCATTAAATGCATTTGATCTTTATTAACATTTTCATTAAAACACAGACTTGAAGTTTGCTCCAATTCTACTTTTTGTTGCAAAAGACACCGTTCTATTTCCACTGCATGCTGCTTAATTAATTCTTGCTTCATTTGTACAATCTGCTGGCCATGCATTTCATCTAATTCAGCCTGAAGTTGTGCCAGTCTCCTTTGTGTTTCTAATTCCATTCTTTGCACAATGTCAGCTTCAGACTGGCTGTCTTTATAACATCGTTTCTGCAGTTCTTCCACAGTTCCCATTAATTGTTTTATTTCATCAGAACATTGTCTTTCTTTCTGTTTGTAGGTGGTAAGTTCAGCTTTCATATTACTTATCTGCTGGTTCCTTAGTGAAATCTCTTCTTTCAATTCTTCAAGTAATTTGCTGACATCTGATAGTTTTTCCTTTAGCTGAAGTGAATTTTTTTCTTCTTCTACAAGTTTTGCTTCCAGCTCTTCAACTAGTGCTTCTTTTTCTTGCAATTTACTCAAATCTTCTCCCTCTTTTTTCTGTTTTTCCTTAAAAAAATGAGGAAAAACATGTTCTTCAGCTAATTATCTGAACATGTAAGAACATTTATAGACTTAGCTATTTAGCCTTTCTTAGAAGACTAGAAAGGCTATAAAGTTATAAAACATAAATATATATTTTTTGTTGACCTCATTTGGAGGTTTCCTGTACCCTTGGAATAACTGAGAAACTTCACCCCACCTATGTCATCATGCCCCTCCCCTATTCTTTCCAACCCCTAGTGTCTCCATCAGTTTTCATAATATTTGAATTTTTTAGGTGGTTTTAAAATGTTTTCCCTTAAGGATAATAAAAAAGTACACAAAGGAAAAAATTCATTCTTTGCTTAATGCAGAAAAGAATGTTCAAGCAGGTAATTTAAATTTTTTTCTTAAAATAATGTCATATATTGAAGATGTTCTAACATATGAAATATAGTTTCATAATTCGCTCTAAATATTTCTTCAATTTTAAATTATATACATATTATATGTTAATTAACAGAAACAGTGTCAAAAACTTAATGCAGTACATTCATTATCTGTGCTTTGGCTTTTCTATTTCAAAGGAATTACAAAATCCTGAAAAATGTTTAGGAAAAGAGATCTTTATAGTAAGGAACATACCAGTTCATATGTCCTGATTTTCTCTTGAAGATGTATAATCTGCACTTCAAATTCTTCATTCTTTTTTTGATAATTCTTAAGCAGACATTCTTGTTCTTCTAGCTGCTGCTGATGTGAAAGTATCTGTTGCTTGGCTTGCAATAAATCAGCAGCTGTGCAACTATGGCTGCTGTTCCTTAGGGCTTCACTTGCCTGCAACTTGAATTTTAAAGAAATAAATCCTAAAATACATCAGGTTTTTCAGAAACAGCTTGCACTATATACAGAAATAGTGATCTTTATTTTCTTCTTCCATGCCACAAGCCCAAAGATTTCTAAGTTATTTTGGAAGAAGTCAAACACCCTTATTCCTTTGGGATAATCAATCAATAAAAAGGTATTTCATATTAACTAAATATTCATGGTGAGCTAACATAGGACAGTAGTGTCTCAGATACACCATTGTGTAGTAAAACTAATTAGCTGCAGCTATGGAGCCCATAATCAGATTTTTAATAATAAAATCTCAGGCTTCAGAATTTAATCCACTTGAAGCTCAAAATAAGCTATATAATATACTTAAACAGCATGAAATACTACAATATTCAACTGCAACACTAAGGTGTAGTCTGTGTGCCTGTGGCACCTCAATCACCATGCTTTTAAGAAGAAATGTCTTTCTGAAACTTCACTTTCTTATTTAAAAGACCTCTCAATAACACCACAAAGGAAGCTTTTATCCAAAAATTTAAGGACTGGAGTGTGAAGCTATGGCCCATGGAAGCTGATGGCTGGATATTTTGATTTCAAAGGGAACTTTCCTGCCCAAAGCTCTGAGAACTAACTGTCTAAGTGATTTTTCCCTAGGATAAATGCCATAATCTAGTATTTATCAGAAGTTATTACCACATAATAGGAAAGAAAACAGACTAATATTTATTATTTTATAGTTAATTATTACAATAAAACAGGTAAAATAAAACAACTGTAGGACCAGGAAAATGACTGCTAATCTATGATAAGAGGCTGATTCTTGAAAAATGCACAAAAAATTTTTCTGCAGGAAGTAGCTACTTATGGAGCCTCCAAAGTTACACCTATTGTCAAACCCAAATAAATGTTAGTAGCTGTATAACTTACATGCTGAAACTGAATTTGCAGTTTTTGACTTTGCTCAGTAAGCTCCAAGAACTCCCTCATGGTTTCATCCTTTTCTTTCCGTGCCTGCTGTAGGTTAGTAGTGAGTTGAGTGATAATGTCATCTCTTTTTTTTGATAGCAGCTTCAAATTCTTGCAGCTGTAAAAGATAAAATTTAAACTATTAAACTACATGAAAACCACAGTCAAAAAAATCCAGCTAATTTTAGTTAAGGAATAAGTCATCCCTAACCTCTCTGTTTAAAAGGTGTCTCACTAGTAGAGCTTTTATATTTTCACAAACTCTCTTCGTAAAAATTTCAGAAACAGGATTTTTAACAGGTTATTCTGTTAATAAATAACAAAATCTGAACTTCTAAGAATATTTGTTAGTTAAATATATAACTTGCTTTTAAAATAAAGCAAGCATAAACAAACCATCATAATGGAAGCAAGAATATCTACTAATAGTGTTTCAGCAGCTTTGTACAACTACTCCTGTTCACACAATTTTCCCACAATAAATTCAAGTTATATCATCTCTCACTTTAAGTGAAACAAGTATCATTGATTGTACTAAAGCATGTAATAGATACCATGAACTATTATCCTACACTGTGAACCCAGGGAAATAACTCATAACTACATGAGAAAATCAGTTCAAGCTGCAAAATGGATACAGCATATTTAACAGATGAAACTTTTGTAATTTGTAATGATGAAGAAATTATAAGAGTACAAAAAAATTATTTGCCAACTGTTTTAATTTTTTATAGGATTACAGTCAAGCAGTCAGAAATTCTACAATACTGATTGTCAGTATTTTTGTGTGCATTTATACAATCATGTATCAGTAGAAGATTTGTTTCTCAAATTGAACTCACTTAAGACTAGTGGAAGCCTCATCTCTACATATTGCAAATTTCTTAGACCAACCTTCTGTAACTCTTTTGTTGTAATGTTCCCCAAAAAAGTCCTTCACCAAGTTATATGCTGAAGCTTCCTCTTAACATGGTGATGCTTCCAGATAAAGCTCTTTTTAGAAAATTGGAGTCAACTCCTACTTTAAAAGCACAGGTCAAATGGAAATACTAAATGTTTGTTGTAGTTGAGAAAATTAGGAACAGATCAGGAACTTAAGTGTGCTACACCTTCACTTTTGCATCTGTTCAATGAAATTGAGTCAGTAAATATGACAGTTCCGAAGCACATTATTATATAACATTATATGTTATATAATTTCCAACTTTTTAAATTCAATCTCTGTTCTTGACAAACAGGCAGAGATAAAGTACACAACTATCTTCCCCACTCCCGTTTTACAATTCTTTTGTTTCTTCAGAAAAATAAACCATGTGCATTTCTCAACTGAGATGCTATGCACTGTACCACAATCACACAAAAATACACTGCAACTATTAAAATATTATTGTACCACAGCCCCAAACCCAAAAATGCTCAAATCTGTTTTAATGTATTTTTATTTTATTTTAAAAATAGTAATTATAGCCATTTAAAAAATGAAAACATTTTCACTTTCTACTCTTTCAGGAAAAATTAACAGTGTTACAATCATTAGAAACACTTATTTTCTTTATTGTGCTATATATTTATATATTCATATTTATTTCTTTATTGTGCTATAATTATGACTATTATGTTTAGCACAACAGATACAAGACACAATAATTAAAATTCAACACCAGACAAAGAAATAATAAACCACCTCTTGTGGTGCTATGGTGGATAAAATGACATCTATTACCACAAATAAAATACAAATACAAATAACAATAATAATAATAATAATAATAATAATAGTAATAATGCAACAGAGAAAATAACTGAATATTAGAGCTCTTTGTTTTTATTTTATGGTACTTTGCAAAAAAATAGCAAAATACAGTAACATGACCTGAATCCAAATTAGGAGAGAGACAAGTAAGACATAAAGCACAACAAAGCACTGATTTGAGTGCACTGCATCACTGGCTTAAACTTGAAGAATATTCTTTACTTTAAAATTTAAGTTTATATTTCAATGGTATTCTTAAAATAAGAAATGCTTTCCTGTAAACCCAAATTATTAGGTGTTTTAAATTAGAACATTCTGACACTGTTGTTTTTATATTTCACACTGTGAAGTGTGATATAGAAATACATTTTGGTTGAGTTATATTATTCCTCAGGGAGTAAAACCTGAGGATTTTTCATCTTGGAGGAACAGGAAGACATTAAATCTTTGCATAAGTAGAGAAGAATTAGGGCTTTCTTAAAGAAAATTGTCTTTCCATTTCTAATTTCAAGAAACTCACTGCAAAGACAATTTGAATTTTAGTCACAAAACACAGAGAAAAAGAATACACAATGGAAACACTATTCAAAGTAATAGAACACATGGCATATGATTGAAAGAAATTGTGCAATTAATTCTGTATTACACACTGAGTGCATTCTGAACAGCTACCATTAGGGTGAACTCTTTCCAGTGAGGCTCTGCATTTTGCATATAACCAAATAGCAAGTAGAAAGCAACATAAGGTAATTATACCTGTTGCAATCCTTCTGTACCATAGGCTGCCCTCATTTCTTCTATCTCTCTGTTTAGTTCTTCAATCTCTTGTTGTTTCCCAGCCAGTTGATTCTCCATCACCTCTAGCTGTGCCTGTGAGTGCTGCATTCCATGCTCTGAATGAATCTCTCCAACTCCAAATTCTTCTTCCTAAATCAATCCAAGTTCCTTTACATGCCAATTTTTATGTTTTATCACAGCAAATAAAGTCAAGCATCAAATTCTGTACCAAATGCCACCTTAGAACATTAACATACAATACAGCATCAAAGATCTTATTGCCATGGTAACCTTCTTTGTTAGTATAATTCACACCTTAAAAGCACTGACACAAAACGTTTCTGCGAGTTGTGCTCTACAGCCTTAGCCTTAACAGATGGACTAAACTGGTTTGCATTTCAAGTTTAATGAGACTCTATATTAATACAGCAAACAATGCAGATGCAGAGCACAGCATGCAAAACAAAATATTAGTCAGCAACACAGTTTTTGTACAAAACAAATTGAGGTGTTTAGTATTCTCCATTAGTATTCTGATTCAATTTGCAATACTGTACCCTGATTAAGCCTGCAGGTATAGTTGTTCTTGTCACAAAACTGCAACCATTCACCTGTATAAAGACAATTCCTAAATACATTATTTGAAATAATACTTGATTTCTATTTCCCACTTACTTGAATCGTACGCGGCAATTTCTGCAGACCCATGGGAATTGTTACAATACAAAAATTTATTTTATTTGAAATACAAAATAGCTTTCTATATAGCAAATTGCATCAAAGTAAGCATAGATAACAGGTGAAACATTCAAAATTGAGAAATAAATACTACTGCCAAAAAACAAAAATCTTATTACCAATCAACATCAAGAGAATACAAAGGAATCCAGATTTAAAGGTCAATGCAAAGCTTTAACTGTTAAATCATTAAAATACAGGCCTATTGTATTTAAAACTATATGTTTAATATTTTTATTTATTACTAAACATAGTTCTGCTCTCTGAAAGATTTTTATACACCACAAGATTTAGTCTTTCTGAACATCACCTATCTCTTGATAGGGGATGAAAGGCAGTATCACGGATTTTCATCCTCAATTGGAAGGAATTTTGTGGAATTGAAAAAGAGCAGAAATGATACATTTGGCATAAGACATTTGAAAATAAATCCTCTTTCACTCACCTAACACGGCAAGTCCTTTCAGTTTCTATGAGAATTTGGATTCTACTGACTGTACAAACTAAAACCAGCAAATCTCCAAAAGGCAAGCATGAGGCAAAGTAGCAGTTATAGGTAAAAAAAAAAGATCCAAATGAACATCCTGTGTACACGTGAGTAATGATCAGACAGACAGGCAGACTTTTAAAACAGCACACCAATGTTCAAAAATGAGAAAGCAAGAACAGCTGCATTTCTCCTCAGAGGTCATTATTACATCAGAGCCTGAAACAAAAATAATGGTGCTAGAAAAGGAAAGGCATCATAGTATTTCAGATCCAAATGCTATGTTTAAATCAAAAAAATGAGCTGTACTGCTCAGATGTCTGCCATAGCCTAGATCAGGGCTTACTTATGAATAACTATCATGCCTGAGCAAATTGACATGTGCACTGCTAAAAATGGGATCAATACAGTCATTGAATTTGTATTAGGCAAATGAATTAATCTGCATGAGAGAATTTGCAGAGCTGACACAGTGCCCTTTCAACTTCTGATTTTCTCAGTAAAAGAAGACACTACAGAGATTACTTCCCTAGTTAAGAAAGAATAAAGAAAATTGCAGCAAAAGTACACAACTCAGCAAGGCACTGTGTATCATTTGTGTATTGCCAGATGTTTGCTCTACGTTCAGACACACAAATGTCTACACAGTGCCTGGCACCAACAGCTTTATTCAGATTTTGGCACATGTCCCAGATTAATACCACTAGTAGTTTAATAGAAACTATTATTAAAATTTTCCTTTCCCCTTTGTAACTCCCATTTTACTTAGGCTTAATTGATAAAGATGCAGTGTACAGTCACTGTAATCTACCACAGTGAATACACTTCTCTTCCCATGAATCATGGCTATGTGCAACTACCAAAGACACTTTATAACAAGAGCTAATAGGAAAGGCACAAAAGTCTAATCTCATTTGCTGTTCCAGACTGCTCAGCAGCTGAAAATTCTACAAAAGACCTTTAACTTATGAAAAGGGTTTTGCTATACACATCCAAATCAACAGTCTGGAAGGTCAGAAATCATGCTCCATGCCATGGGAGTGTAACTTTGACATCACACAAGTGACGCACACAGTAGCATGGTAGTCCATGCTGTTTCTCACCTGACACCTTCTTCTTTCAAATGCCTTCTGTCTTTTGGCAAAGTGCAAGTGGAAACATGACAAAGCAACAAATTGCACCCTAATCTGTGAAAAAAAACCCCAGCCAGACAGCCACAGCAAGGGGCTGTGCTGAGGGAAACCTTAGGAGCAAGCTGGCAACCTCTGGTATGACAAATTCTGCTGTGTAAGAGCAGACAAACAGTGGGTAATGAGTTATTAGCTTCAAAATACTTTAATTTGAAACTAATTTTCCATTTATCTGGAAGATATTAATTCAGTAGTTCAGATGCCAACTTGAGTTTTAGTAGATGGCTAAAGAAGGTCTGCATGACTCCTGTGTTTTGACTTATGGTCCCAGTGATTTACACATTTAGAGATCTACTGCAAGTCTATAAAGGCTCTTTATGTTGATTCTTATAATTTCTTCTTTAAAAGCTTTGCAGTTCACCTTTAAAGCTGAAACATTCTTATGCCTTAATTACTTATGATGTAAGGAAACAATTAAACATTGAAAGAATCAAACCACATACCATTTTAACATAATGGAACCAAAGGTAACAAGAGCTCTGGACAAAATTGCATGAGTAAGTAATCACAAAATAAAAATAGATTAAATTTTACAATACATTACTCAAAAATCACAGTTTTGGTGAACCACCAATATGAAACAAGTGAAGGTTATGGAAGTCTCTCAAAGGACATTCTTTCTGATTGTTCTCCCTCCCTTGCATTTTCAAAATAATTCACAGAAGTATTATTTAGCATTATAAAGTAAAATACAATCTGTAATCTATTGGTTAAAATTAAAGGTTTCATTTCTATTGCATACATTAATACATATGCTTAAGGCAAATGAAATGAATCTTCCTTCTGAGAAACACAAGGAAAACCAACTTTCACCACTGAATTAAGGCAGTGATTCATGACAAATACCACCAGAGGTCAGGATTACGTTTATGAAATCGCTGTACCCTATCAAACATTCCTTAGACCTTACAAGACCTGAAATTGTCTGAAATTGTATCTCAAAAATAGCAGTAATATATAATGTGTAACTACTTGCAATATTAATACCATTACTTCAGAGATTTCCCTTTATAAATAATAAATTCATGCTCAATATATATCAATACATACTGTTCTTCCTAAGAGAATTGTTTGATTTGGTAGTAAAAACATACAGAAGTATCTGGAACAGATTAACAATTTCACTTCATGTTTTCTTTCCCCCTCTACCCTCCCTTGTACATTTTGATGTACAAGATTTTTGATGTACTGATTCCTGCCTAAAAATTAATATTTAGACCTTGAACACTGCTTGTCAATGTTCTTAGCCTCTCTTCAATTTTCCAGTTATGTCACAACTGAGTATATGAAACTTAGCTAAAATTAGCAATTAGGTCAACTTGGGAAAATTAATCTCAGCATATTTTGGGGGATTTTCAGGGAAGGGTTTATGCATCATAAATAAAAACTCTTTTCAATTTGTGATGAAAATAGTTGCAATCCTGTGACTAAGGCTAGTAACTTCTGAAGGAGAACCATTGATGATTTTTTAAAATATAATGACTTAATATATTTTTCTATATAGTAACAGAACTGCAATAAGTTTCTTTATGCAGTAGTTAAGATCTAGGCATAGAATGTCATTGAAATTTATAAAAACAAACAACTTTCTAGACTTTGTATTAACCATCATTTCATAGATATACTTTTCAAATTGGAAACAGAGTCAAGAAGAGGAAAAAAAAAAAAGAAACAGGTGGAATAGCATTTTAGTTATACCATAAAACTGAGGCATATGGGAAATGTATGGGGGCAACTTTACCTTACAGAGTTACAAATTTCCCCAAAATTCCAACTCTTCCAAAAAGCCTAACTTCCCTTAGTTCTGAGTTCAAACCATAACCATCCATATTTCCTTATATATGTAATATGCCCCACTTGTGAATATACAAGAATATCAATGACACTGTCACCTGTTCTCAAGGGTTTATTCTTCACATACTGCAAATTCCATTGAAAAGTAATCACATACCATGGTGATGCATATTCTAAAAAGGTGCACTACAGTCATGGCAGTTCTTCAAAAGCATGTCTGCTACAATCTTCATGGCAAACAGCAATAAGATTCATTTGATTTACTTTATCCCCTCTTACTTGTTGCCAAGCTTAAGATTCTGTGTGTGTTTTTTCTAAACTGTTTATCATAGAGAACGGCAAAATAAAACCCGGACTGTCCTGACACAAAGTGATTGTTTTAGACATAAAAAATTTGATTTTCAAGCTAAAACCAATTCCTACTGTATTCAGATGTTCCATGACTACTTCTTGCTGGGATGTTCTTGACCAACATTTATGCATGAGGTAGTTTACTCCTTACAAACACAACTGTTTTATCTGACAGGACCCAAGTTCCACACACACAATTGCCCTTCAATGTGACAGAGATGAGCTGTAGATGATAATGTGTGGGCTGACTCTGGCTAGCAGCTAAGCCCCCACTCCAGTCATTCACTCCCCCACCAGCAGGGTGGAGGAGAGAACTGGAAGGGCAAAGGCAACTAAAATTCTTGGACATAATAAACCAGCTTAATAAGTGAAATAAAACAAGCCAGCCAAACAACAAGCGATGCACAGGCAATCACTCATCATCTCCCACCAGCAGACTGACACTCAGCCAGTCACTGAGGCTGCTATGAAACTCATTAAAATGTAATTGACTTTTTAAATAGTCTCTCTCAGAAAATTAGTAGAGATTATGCATAGTCACTACTCCCATGGCAATACAAAACATCAATACGACCTTAAGGATGACACTGCTACAACAGCTCATGTATATACTGCACTATTTGTTTATAGTAGCCATCCCATTATGGAGCTGACATAATGCTTGTTTTAATGGTACATTGATCATACAGTAGTAACATGCAACAAATTTGTCCACAATATCACATCTGCTCTTTCTTTCCTTCTCCTTTTGAAAAACTATGTACAGCATTGCAGCAAATATGTAACAGAAAAGGTTGAAAGAAAAGCTAGGAAAAGCATGACTTCAGTCTTACCTCAGAACTGTAATCTTCTACTGTGGTGGAAATTTCACTTTCTGGCTAAAATAAAATATTGAAATATTTACAATGATGGCACTCTAAAATTACAAAACAAGACATTTTATATTTAACAGTATTTGGTAACACCAAGGTGTACATTAATTTGATAAGTATATATACAGCAATGGTCCCCTTCACTTGCTGGAAATTCCAGCTTTAATAAAATCATTTTGCTGTTCAACTATGATCACAGAAATACTATAATTATATGATAAAAGCTTCAAACAACTACAGGTGCAAAACAATATTTTGGAAATTGAACTTAATTTTCTGGGGTTTGTTTTCATTTTTTTAAAAAGAACTAAGAAGTACCATGAAAAGAACTTGTCTCTGCTATATCAATTTTACCTAATTAGGAACTTTGATGCCTTGAGAACATAATCTTGTATAAAACATCACTTTCATACATGCAAGACTTTAGATGTTGACTAGCATTTTAAAACAAACACTCATCCTTCAGCTTCTATGGAAACCAAGGGAAGATAAACAGACAAAGACTCAAATCTTGTGATCTAATGAAGTAGAGAAATTACAGGAAAGAAAAACCTTAACAAACAGCATAAATTCACCATGGCAGATGCCTGAATGAAATACAGTGTATCTTGATGAGCTACATAAACTGTATCAAGTTTGAGAATCAAAATGTTCCTGGGAAAAAATGTAAATTATGTACATAAGGTGCACTATAGTGGAATAAGTAGACTTCAAAGAAAAACCTGAAAACTTGAGAAGTGCAACTGTGAGTTAGAACTACTTCAGCAAAAATAACGTGCATACAATAGACCTTGTCCAAAATGCACTTCACATGTTAGCCAGCCTCACATTAAATCTGTCCCAATTTCATATTGAGTTCTGTCAGGCTCATTTTCAAAGGAACATGGTATGTTTTGCATCAGTAGACATAGGTAAAATTTGTTATTTCACATGTGTGTTTTATTTTATTTTTTTTTCCAAAGTAATCTATCACTCAGACCTCCTGAAGTTCTGCAGTTTTTACAATCCTAACACCATTGATTCTACATATTTTGAATCCAATATGCAGCTCCAGAATGTAATTAACCTAAACAAAGGGAATTGTTTTATATAAAGAGTGCACAACATTACCTTAGAATATTTGTTTGGAAGTTTAAATTCATACAGTGCATGTAATATTAAAAAATAAAAACAGGTGCACCTGAAAAACAAGACGTGAACTGAAACAGAAATCAAAATAATGCTTTAAAACTCTAGGGTGGCAAAAATGTTTCTGCTATGGAATACAAAATTAGTATTTTAAAATATTTCATTTTCACACAAATATATTTTATTCATATTATTTATATGAATATTTGTGTATATATATGTATATATGTATATATACATATATATATACAAAAAATTGCATCTTGTTTGTAAGTCTACATCCTTGGTCTAGGACAAAATCCTCAGGAAGAAATAAAATCAGAAAACCACATAATTTTTTTCATAACACTGACAACAAATATATGGTTGTTACCTACTTAAAAATTTTCATGGTTTGTTCCAATTCAGGAATCTTCACAAAGAATAATTAGAAGCATTCCTATAGAAGCTCAGAAGAGTTACTATGAATGTGTATATAAATAGCTAAATTAAGAAATCTTCTTATTTTTATATAAAGCATGAAATATGGCACCTCTCCAACATGAAAAAAACAGGAACAAGTAGAACTAACTTCTTCAACAGTTTTCCCTTGTAATGTTTTTGAATTATAAAAACAGTGCCTTCTTCATAAGGAAGATGGAAAATGAATTTGTACATCCTCAGATAAACTGAAGATAGATAAACCTGATAGATAATTATAGAAAAAGGCGAATAATTGGTAGGTTGATGCTTAGGCTGAAGTAAGAAAATATGAATTCCCAAAGGAAGTTGATTGAAAATAATAATAATTTTTAATGGCAATTTGGCCAGATATGATACTTTTTAAAAAGTTAATATATTGCTGGTCCTTTCTGAATATCAATCTAAAATAATAATTTTTTTAAAAAAAAGCCTAAAACATTTTTTACAAAATTGTCAAAAACACATACTGCTCCATCAGTTTACATGAACACTATCTGTTAGCAGCATAGATAATCTTTCTAAAATGTCAACTTCAGTCCTGGATCTAGATAGTTCTTTGTATGTTAAAACCAAGTATTTTTGCCAAGGGATTCTATGATTTTAAGGACAAAAAGATGGCCAAATGAACTCCAGTTAAATGCACCATCTTCTATGCTAAGGGGATCATACAAACCCTGCTAAAAACCAGTTAAAGAGAATTAAATCCTATTTAGCTCACACATTCAACCCCAGACTGTAAGACTTCATATTATTCTTTTGCTGTCAGAATCTGTAACAAGTAGTCAACATTTTATAAGCAGTCATCTTGCCCTCCAAGCAGCTATATTACTTCCTAAGACCTGACCAACTTTATTTCAAAATCCAGTTTCTTCCATTATCAAGCCACCTGTTCTGTATGCTTCAATTCTTCCTTGGTCAACAAAAGTAATCAGGTTTTACATAGCTCACTTGAGTGACAGCAGTTCAGTTTGAAAGGAAATAATTTTAAAAAATTCTTACTACAAGCTCCTAACAACATAAAATCTTTTGACAGGATAAAGCCAAGAATTTACCAGTTTTCTCAATGGAGAAATTTCATGGAATTTGAAACAGATATTTGTTACACCCTCAGAGTTATTTTGCATGCATTCTATTAACTACACTCCACAGATTTTCTTGCTGCAAATGGTTACTCTCTTCTGGTAAAATAACACCTTATTTTCTTCACTGAAATTGTAGTTGATTGTTAAAATACATTGAAGAAATACCTCAAAGACTCTTTATAGGTAACTATCTCCATCAATTCTGCATCAAAGATGGAATCTTTAATGGTAACAGTATTCAGAATATTTTAAAAAGTTCATCTGTATACTTCAGAGGAAATACTGCAAGGTGATATCAAAAAAAGGACTATCAGCCTGTGGAATACAGCAGGCCCATTTTAGAATAACTTGTTTCTCTATACAGTTAAGTACTGCTCAAAAGTCATGTTCTTGGACACTGGACACCCAACAATATCCCAGGATTCACAAAAGAATCCATAAATAAAATTGACCACAAAAACTGAATAACGATTCTCATATTTCTTTGGAAATCTTCCATAGGTGACAATAAAACATTTTGCAAGAACTGACATCCAGTACTAAACTACTTGAAATGCAATGGATGATGGTATAGGCTGAATATTCATGGAACATAATTCTACCTGAAGGAATCCACTGACCTTTTTATGACCTCAGTGAGAACTGTCACAAAAATGTAACTACAAAAGGCTGGATTAATTCTTAACCAAGTTATTTTGCCTTTACCATTTTCAGATGGGTTTCTACCAATTCACAGAGGACCACAAGTAAGCCTAACCATAAGGAGACTGTGACTAGAAGTGAGGAAAAGAGAATGTAAACAGAATATTCCAGACATAAAATCCTCTTTAGGTCATCCTGAACCTTAATACCGGGCCTTTAACACTTGTAGAACATTCTGAATGTGAAGAGTTATTTTTCTACATTGCCTTATCATGTCCTCCTTAGTTGCTAATATCAAAACCATTATATTCAATTCCCTGGTAATTTCAACCTAAACTATGACCAAATTTAAACCGAGTGCATTTTAGTGGAGATAAACTACTGCCAAACGTGAATATAACCTGTTATAAGGTACTGAATTCTGCAGTGTGTAAAATTCTGATGGTATTCAGAAAACAGTGGTAACCTAAGCATTCAATTAGGTTTCTGTTCTTTGGTAACATGGCTTTATATTTTCAATCTAAAGTGAAATACCCTGTAATTGCAGAGACTGTTCTCCAATACAGGTAATTTCTGTGCCAGTAAATCTACTATATATCAGTATTTACAGAGATAAAGGAAGGCATTATACCAGAGGCTGTTTTATGAATTGAAGAAAATTGGCAAGTTATCCTGGCAATTTTCTGGCCAGATGGTGAACAGAAAGAATTACTAGCTTCAATCAGAACCATATACTACTCAGAATTTATTACCTTTTCTTGTGGCACTGACTTTATTATTGAATAGACTGCCTCCAAACATTTGCTTTTCTCCATTCTTCAATTTCAAAACATATTTCAATGGATGCTATAGTATCTGAAGTGACTGGGCTAATTTTTACTTCATTTGATTGATTTATCCATATTTTTTTCAATTCCTCCACCTCACTGTACATCCCAGAATAGCTCTTTTCTAGTCAAAGCCTTTAGCTGCTCTTTGCTTTCATGCTTCCAACACAGGAATGTCTTACCACATGCACCACTTTCACTGAGGCAATGTTTCTCCATACTGCTTACACACTTTCTCATTTCTCTCACTTTTCTTCATCAAGAGTCCTACCCAGGGTCTCCTTCTTAAATAACTTGCTGATCCTTGTCTGTCAAAATCTCAGACATTAACAAACAGAATACCTTCTAGAAATGCAACAATGAACATAGAACCATAAACTTTACCACATACTTCAGCTAACAGTTAAGCTATCCTAAAACTATTACCAAAAGGATTTGTTCTTTGAAAAACAAAAGACGAGTTACTAATCCAACCTTAGTCAATTAGCAGGTATTCTTCATCACAGAACTTGGAACTTTTCTTTTCTAAGAAGCTTTGTATAATAGCTTTTACTATCCAGGTGACTTGAGGACAATTTTACTGTTACACTTTTTCTTTTGCTTTCCTGCTATTAAGACATTCTTGCAAAGCAGTGTGTTCCAATCCATCGTTTCAAGACTTCCCAGAAAAGGTGATCTCAGCAATTATTTACCCTAGAAGCAACTGTTGCTTTCTTCTATTTTTAGTTGTAGAAATCACAAAAAGAAGAAATCCTAAACCCAAGACTTTAATTCAATTAGATTCCAGTTCATTTTATAATGTGGTCTAGGTTATTTTCACTTCTATATGGAAAAGGACACTATGAATGGCAATACCTAAAGATATCAGGGTGCAACAGAATAAAGAAAAAAATACTCTCTTTGTGAAAACAAGACAAAAAGAATTCAACATGAAACAAGAGACTTTCACCAATAAATACAATGAACTGACATTTCTTTAAGATATCTTGTAAATTGTTCCAATTTCCAATTCACTCCAACAGTGGATGGAAAACTTTAGAGATTACAAATAAGTTCAGATGGAAGGCAAAATGTAATGGCTAAACAATGATAGTTCTTACAGAGTTGATCCAATTAGTTTCGGCAACTGGAGGGAATGCAGGGGGATAGAGGAAACCATGCTTAGGAACACAGAGGGAAAAAAACCAAGGAAATGGATGACTGCAAAAAAACCTCTTGGTATTCTAAACACTTTTGTCCTCTCTGAAAAAAAACTCCTCTGCTTCACAAGGGAAATAAGCTCCCAGAGGAGTATCACAATTTCACTTTCTGATATTCATATTGAGTAAGAGAACTCTTTTTTACTTGTATTTGGACATGCTAATTCCACTGGGGACTTGAAATCATACTAGAAGAACTGCAGGGAGATAAACTTCTACCCACAAAACTACCACAGAGGAGCCCAGCCAAGATTTTTAGATAGATAGGCAGTACAGTCAGATGTTCTGAGTCTGTATTTTGTGGTACAGAAAGAAAAATTCTAAATACCAGTTCCAGTAAAAGACGAAATAAGTAAGTAAAATCAAAGTTTAGCTAGAAAATGATCCCACATAATGCTTCCTAATCCTGTCTCACTCTTCTGACACAGCAACCTACGATGACTTAATGCTGGGTGAAAAAGCAAACAGCTCAAAGCTGTAATTCTCCACTGCAGAGATTAGCCTGAAACTGCCTATTACATTGGCTGCCATTGCAACTCAGCAAGCTCCAATCCAATTACTGTAATACAGGCTCTCTGTCCAAATCATTGCACTTGTAAGACTAAAACCAGTAAATTATGAGATTCACTGACACACTTTCAGAGTTTTTCCTCCTCTATTAGTACTGCAAAGACTTTAGCAATCACCTTCTAACTAAAAAATACTGATTATTTATTTAAGTAATATAAGCAAGGAGGCTACAGGCTACATTTAACAAAGAAAAATGCTCTCCCAATTGGGAGCAGGGTGGTTTGTGGTTTTGGGTTTTTTTTGTGAATACTGGTTTAAAAGTCACTAAGAAACTCAACAGAGTCAAATTACAAATTTACATTACTCTAATGCATATTCTTTTAAAGCTACATTTTAAAAAAGAATCAAACAAACAAACCACCTCCCCCCAAGAAACCAGAAACTCCAGTGCACCTCCATGTAAGGAGACAAGTTGCTTTGGGAGTAAGACAGACCTAAGAAAAATCACACCCTATCTTAAGAATGTATCTATGTGTACAATCTTTAGCAACTGCAGTGCAGATACTTTTTTCCATTTCTAAAATCATCTATGTCTTATACTGTATGTATTCAGAGGCCAACACAGGCCACTGGGACCAACCTGATCTAATTAGACCTGCTTTGAGCACAGGATTGGACTAGACGACCTCAAAGGTCCCTTTTAACTGAAGTTATTCTATGACTCTGTACTTTACCCAGCTTCTCCAACTGTAGTAGAGATATTTTCCTAACAAAGGAAATACATTAGCAGAATCCATCTCCAACTTCAAAATATATTTGATCAAGTAAATTACTTCATACAGTCCTCATATTTATGTAGACTATTGCATTATTAAAACAACAGTTTAAGTGAACCTCTCTTCCCTAGCAGTCCTCTCTTGATTAATTCCATAAACTACATCTTTCTCTTTTCCTAGGAGGCAAAAAAGTCATATCTTCATCTTTGAAAAAAGTCATTGTGTTACCAACTTTCTTATCTCTTCCAGGAAAATGTGAGTTGAACAGTTTTATTGAGTTACTACAGTTTTGAAGCCTGACATGAGCTTTCTAAGAATTAAAACCTACATATTAAAGCCACCAGGTTCAAAATAAGCATTGTATTGATATATTGATACATATTGATATATTTATTATTAATATATATAATCTAGTGTATTATAGGCTTAAAACTGTAAAATAAATTCATCAATTACTTTACAAGTTTTGATTTATATGTATGACTTTGCCTGCCTGCTCCTCCACCATGGTAAGTTTGGGAGTTCTTTTAACAAAAATTCAAAAACCTTTCAAATAGTGTAATTGCTCAGTTAATCCTCAGTTGCTGAGAATTCAATAATGGAGATGGTTACAAATGGTCTATCCCAGTACAGGACTGGCAAATTAAAATGTAGAGCATTCATCTGTTCCACATCTCTCAAAAATTACTGTACTCATCCACACAGAGTTGGGAATATGCATTGAGATGCTTCCTTGGAATGCCACTCATGTAATTTCATGAATGGAGTAAGTTAATCTGCAAATAATATCAGCCCTTCTTGTCACTTCTATCTATAATGATATTGCATGAATTCATATCCACTCAGAACTGGACTGCCAGTGTACATCACACAGCATCTTCCAAACTTCCCAGAGCATGTACTTTCAACCAACAATAATTAGGATTACATTTCATTAAATAGTCAGAGTAGAGTAACTGCTCACCCATCTCTTAAATCACCCAGTTCTCAGTAGTGATTTCTAAATTCATTCCTTGTCCTCGTTAACAATTTGAGCGACTCAAATTGTATCATGAATATGAAAAAGATGTTTAGTAAGTGCAGAGATCAAAAATGCATTCCAATTTCCAACTTCTAATAAAACAAAATCAATTTATGCACGTTTAAGGAGTATAGCTCTACAAACACACTTTCCATACTCTACAGGGAACTGATGACAATAAAAAAATGACACCAGCAGGCAGGTAGAAAGTATCTTCTCTGGACACTCTACGTCAGACAGAAGAAGAAAAGAAATAGTGTGCAAAATCTCATCCAATTCCTTTATTACCACTATCAAAATAAATAGATTATTTTATGCCCACTCACTCCCAAAAGTGACTGTTTATAGCCTGAGACAAACTTACCTCAATGGTGTAAGCCTGGGTGTGTTTGATAATTTCTCCACTGTGCAAAGTCCTGATAATAGCAAAGTCAGCAGTGGCAGCTGCTCCTCTTCGACTGCTGCATGTGGATATTTCATCACCTCGAGATTGATCAGTTTCAATCCCATCTTGTATTGATTCTTCATCTTTGATGTTTGCTGTTTTCTTCTTCTTTTTCTGCTTCTTTGATCCATTTTGACCATCAGTTTGTGCCTTCCGCTGCCTAAATTGGGCAAGCTGTATGGAAGACAAAATCTTGTTAATGGTGAAAGTTTTCCTCTTTATTACTAATGACATTCTCTACAAAGACTTATCCACTATTCTACATAAAGCTTCAAACTAATCACTACTGAAAACAAGCTGGAAGTTAATGCTGCATGTGAGACAAATTCAGATTATTTTACCATTTACATACTTTGCTTTCACAAAATCTTAAACATAAACCAACACTCAGTCAATCCCTTTTCGGTTGCACACTTGCAAGCTAGTGTCCCACAGACTGATATCCTAAAAATCAAAACATACAAGGGTAAAGGTACAAATGTCATTATAAAGGACAAATACAATGAAATAACCCGATTTCATTTTTCAGTTCATAGAAACCTTAAAATAATTTACAGAAATTCTTTTAAATTTTTATTTCTGAGACAGTCAAAAGCACACCTCCCTTCCAGCACATATATAAATATACAAAGCTTTTTAAAAAGTTAACACAAAAAACATAAAGAAATACTGAAATATATTTTTATACTGAAAACATAAAGAAATAGCAAAGTATCAAAACACGTATGAAGGGAATGCCCTAAAACCAAAAAGTGAGCAGATTACAAGACACACTACCTTGTAGCAAAACATGCTGATGAACAAAAAGTCACAGGTGAGCCAGGCACACAGTTTAAAAACCAATTAGTATGTAAGCTATTCAAATACGGTAAGACACTGCCTTTTGAAGAGCTTATCACTTTTAATCACTTTACAGTGGTTTACACAAGAAAATCCATTTAAAATATTTTTTTCTTAACAAGAGTAGAATTTTTGTTCAAACAAGAAAAGCAAAGCACATAGGAGTTTACCAATTAAAATTCAAAATTAAAAAGATCATATCAATAAAATCTGAAAACAAGAATCATTACTTTCCAATTGAAGCATCCAACATTAAGTGCTGCAATACATTTCATAATTGTAACTCCAATGTAAAGCATACAAATAAAAACCCTAAAGCTTTAAACGTTCAACATCAACCAATACTCAAATATCATGGTTTTTAAAATAAATATGCTGCAATTGTTAGAAAACAAACATAGAAATGATAATATATTTGTTCATGATATTCACCAGTCGAGAAAGCCAGGCTTCCATCCAACTTCTTCAGGAACACCCAAACTGGACAGGACACACGGATCCCCCTTCCCAGTCACTGTTTGGTTACAGTGCAAGATATCACCTCGAGGGCTTTCTACTTCTCATCTGGCTCCAAGAAAGATGAGAAGCCCCAGTCTAAATGCATCATGATCAGCTCTGACTTGTGGCTGGTCTATGCTTTTGTCCCTTTATTTGTATTTGTGGGTTTCTTCAGCTCCTCTCCTTTCTTAGGATGATGCACAGCTTGGCATATGGCTCCTGCTCTGTTTACAGGAGGAGGACCTGAACATTTGCTGCTCACCTAAGTACTTAATGCTTACCTCCTCCCTACTACTTTTCTAATTAGTTCAACTTCGTGATTTATTTTTCTATTTTTAAAATATGTATCGTTTGTTATTTCACAAACAATCCATTAAATCCCAATAATTCTAAACAGGAAAAGGAAGAATAGTCTCCTTCTACGTCAAAGTTTTAGAGAAAAAAACCACCCCAAAACAGCCAACCAACCACCCTCAAACCCAACTGAAGAGAGATTTAGTTTCTCAAAATGATTTAGTTTCTCAAAAATGGGAAGGGTAAAGCTTCCAGTTGTTCCCTTAGGCTATAACTACATTCTCCTAAAACTGTAAATTTATCTCAATAAAATATTTTCAGTTTATCCAAAAGAAAAGCAGAATTTGTTGAAATGTCCCAATGACAAAAAGCAAAGACCCTGACTTTTAGTGCAACTACTGAGAGATTTTGCTTTTTCTAATGCTTTATTTCTAAACAATAAATGACATGTAGTGCCACTGGTCAAGAACTCTCTTCCCCAACTTGATTGAAACCTTCTGTAATGGAAAGTTAAGTTGGCTTTTTTAAAGCAGCTTTGCAGTCTTTATTTGTCTACAAAATTAGATGTGTAGCTCAAGGACAAATGAATTACTTCTTGTCTCTCCTCAAGTATTTTGCATATTTTAACTGAAGCATCTGGGCAAGCCAGATTTCCCTCCTTTCAAAATTAAGTTGTCAACTTTCACTTCTTCAGAATTAACAGATTAAAATCTACCATAGCAGTTATAAGCAGATCCTATTTTTTTTTTTTCTGTTTAAAACAGTGATGAAGATGAGCACATATGAAAGCTAAACATATGTGAAAATTAAAATGTTACATTTTTGTATTACACAAGTTCTCAAATGACAGATTCTATATGAGAATCTAGGATTTGGAAATAACTGCACTAGTAGTGATGGATGCATGCACAAATCATAGCACTTTTAACCCCACACATTCAGGTACACACAGAACTGTCTGACTACTGATGCAACATAACTTTAAATTCAAATTTTTTATCAAATTTTAAAAGCTAGAAATAAGAAGTTTCTCAGCAAAAAGCTACTGCTAACCAAAAATTCTGTGATGTTCACATCAAAACAGGGGAGTCTCAAACACTGAATTCCCTCTCATGAACTACACTCAAGGTTCTATCACTGTTCCAATGACAAGCAGGGAGAAGTCCACCAGCAGTAATGGGAGCCAAGGAAAACAAATTCTACAGAATTAAAATTTTCATTTAGAAAGAAAACTACTCCCAGATTTTGTATTTCTAAAAAAAATAGATTTTTCCAACATGAACAAACTGTGAAACAAATACACACTTACACAATGTCTTATCCTGTCTTCCAAGCACACCAGCTTAATTATGCCACAACTAAACCTGTGGAGAACTTAACTCTGTTTCCATCAGTTCTGAATCTGCAGTTTTGAAACAATTCAAAGTCTCTGCTGAATTACAAAAATTGCAAGCAAGAGCCCAGTATGTAAACACAGCAGGAGGAAGGATGCAAAGAAACAGAAGGTGAAGGACACTCAGAACAGGGTCTCTGCATTGATACCCCTCTGAGATCCAAGGGAGAACAAGCACCTTACCCTGGGAAAGCACTGGGAACACAGCCAGCCATGATCCACTTAACATGCTTTTGGCATACATGAAGACCAATCCAGAGCATTTATATCACTATTCACCTATCTGTCAAGACGTTGCCTCCAGCTTCTCCCATCATACTGATAAGACCTTGTTTGGATCCTGCCAGCAGTACTGAATCCTGTTAAAAATTTCATCTGTACTTTTCAGTAGTGGAGAACAATTGATTTTGCTCCTTGGCTCACAGCTTTTGCAACTAAATAAACTAACAACTTACAATTCCCAGCTCACAGGTTTTTTTTTTCAAGTCCTCCTTCTGGGCAAAAAAACAATACTCTTGGAAAAAGGCATGTTCACTTCATTACACTTAGAAAAAAGAAATTATTGTCTGCAATATTTCTATCAAATACCCAGTGTATAATGAAACAAGAATGAAAATGTTTCTTTCCTTTTAATGCATATAAAGGAACAAGAAAATTGTGCAAGAATTACTTGTTTCCAGAGTTTCAGAAGGGCCATTTACAACACCTACTCAGCTTCCCATCAGTTTGAAGAATGGGAAATTGATATTAGCACTAAATTCTGTTGCAAGATGTTGTCTCTTATAAACAGAAAAACACTGAGAGACTACAACAGAGCAGCATATAGACTGATAATGGGTATACTTTTCAAAATAATTTCCCACAGTAAAAGAACAACTGAATAGAAGAACTTAGGCATTTAGATAATATATGCAATTATCTAGTTCTAATTATTCCTACTCATGAATCCCAAAGCAACATACTAGCACCAATTCCCACATCACAGACTGCACCAAAATTACCAACTCCCTCATACAATATTATCTTCAATTTTAATTGTCAGTATCTTCCAACTGGCAGAAAATCAGAAATGCAGAGAAGAATCAATTGCTATTAGGAACTAAATACTCTTGAGACAGAAGGAAACTAACTTGCAGAGTGGAGGGGATTACTTGTGTAAATCATGTTATGATAGTTAATGTACTGCTATAATTACAACAGCAGCATTATTGATGTATCCAGTTACCTTCAGCAGGTTGTGACCTTTGCTGGTACTTGTGCCAGCAATCTGGATTGTTGGGTTACACTGTCCATTGATTAGCTTCAAATATGGGCTGACTGAACTATTTCTAGAGTGAAAGCCCATGGTGAAATAAAATTTGGCTCCAACAGAATGCAAAACTTAATCTCTTAAATGCTTTAAAAAAAGTCTGAACTAAAGCTGAATATTTAATCACTGCCTATATAACAGCAGAAGACAATATTTTAAAAAAGCCCTGAAAATCAATGAAGCTACATTTGTAAAGCATCAATAGCTATATTTTTAGTTCACGTGCTTAAAATACTTTCTAGAAGAAACACATTAAGCATCATTTAAAACTGGATGCTGCTTTACAAATGTTTGTTATTCCTTAACATTCTCAGATAGCGTAACAGATGTGGAGAGCCTCTTTTTCAGAGGTATTACAGTTAACAGAAATTGAAAGTGCTCACTGCTTCCAAAGAAGGATGTTAGGATATAATATAAAACATATTTGCTATAGTTACTGGTTAAAAAAAAACCCTTCTAATTGTGAAGAAATTTATAGGCATAGCACATCCTGTACAAGTATAGCTGTACAGTCACATTTCATGTACCTATACAAAAATATTTTTAGATTCAAACTTCAGCTTTCTAAAACCAAACTCATCTCCAATTCAGTGCTACACAGGCACTTCATACAGAAAGAGCAGGGTCTGTTTATCTCTCACAGCTTCTCTTGAATAAAGCTCCTGTTTCTTTTTTATATTCATTTAAGAGAAAAATATAAAAGGATGAGTCACAAATTTACAGACCGGCAACAAAAATGAACCTCAGACAAGCTGCTACAAGCAATTACACTTTTTAGCTTTTACACAGTACAAAAAGAGCATGAATGGAGGTCTACATCATGATTTTGCACTTCTCAACTACTATAACTTCAAAAGATGTTCCAGACACTGCTTAAGCTTCAGATTAACATGTCCTCACAGACAGGACTTATTCCTTGTCAGAAGTTCTTAAACAGTCTGCCGTACAATGAGAAATGTTCTGTGTCAGACCTGATCATATTTAGATAACTTATCCAATGAAAGAAGGCAAGGACTTTTGAATCTTCTGGTCTTTAGCTAAAAACAGTAGTTAGTGGCTGAAAGACAAATTGACAGCCCTGTAATATTTTTTACAGATAATCTGGATGATAAAATTGAATATATCGTAACCAAGTCCATGGATCACAACAAACTGGTGGAAAGCCAGATAGAGCAGAAGAGAATCACCATATAATGAGACCTCAATGTGCAGAAAGCCTAAGCCAAGAAGAACTGCATGTGAGTTAATAAAAATAAATGTCAGGTCTTGCACCCAGGATGGAATTATCCCACACTGCAGGGACAGCTCGGGACTGACAGGGGTGATGTGTAGCTCTGCTGAAGAGGACCAGAGTTAACCTGGCAAGCTACCCCAGAGCAAGCAGCATGCCCTGGCAGCAATGAAGAGAAACTATTGAACTTTGAAGTGACTCTCAATGCCTACCACAGTAAATGACTAAAACATCAGTTTGGATCTTAAATACTTATGGTGTGACTGAAAAAGCCCCCATGCAATCCTGTTTTGTAGAACAGAATTTGTAACAATACCATTTGTTATTTGAGACTACTTCACAATACAGCAGAAAAAGTCCAATAAGCCTAACAAAAAAATCCTGGGTTCAGTGCTTCAATGCAAATGCTTCATTTAAGTGTAAAAAGCATATTTTAAACTTTTGATTTAGCAGACTGAAAGTCTCCACTGGAACAGTATCTGCAATTGAGCATAACAAGGGTAAGAAAAAGTGAAATAGAATTTTTTGTCAGGTGTTGCTTGAAACTTTCCACAAATGCAAAAGGCACAAATTTGCCTCAGAAAGGTATATTTATTCTGCATATAGAGCAAATGCTATAAAATCCACTTTAAGCTGCATCTGAACGTATAACATGCAATGTGATAAACTGTATTGTGTAAGTAGGAACTACTATATATCCCAGACCTTGACAGATCTGGCTGCAAGTACATAACACTTGGATATACTATGAAACTCATGATAGATCGTAACCAGTCCTGTGATAGAAAGGCTCAGGCAAATTATATTGCTTCTAATCTCCCATCACTGAATAAATTCTGAAAGATTACTGAGAGAGAAAGTGAAACCAAAATATGTAGATTGAGACAGACTGCCACCTTGTCTTAAAAGGTGAATGATTAATTTAAAAGTCACATGCCTTAGTAATGATAGGTCAAGTGCCTATTCCCCTTGACCACATGTAAGTAATTTTACTTACAGAAGCTTTCAGTAACACAAAAATGAAAAAAAGCAAACAAAATCCTGAGGTGGGATTTGTTTAGATCATTTATTAAGCACATATACATCCCAAGAATTCTTGACTAGGTGTCCTGAAAGCCAACAGTGACAAATTAAAAAGGCCAACCTGAAACTGAAATTTTGACACGGTTTAGAAGTTGGATATTTACTATGGTTTAAGCTTATCCATCCCACCTTACTCTGGATAACTGAAAAAATACCTGCCATTTCCTTTTCACCTGTGACCTGGCTTTATGGTTCCAATACACACTAACATTTTTATGTTTCATAGCAACAGATATGAGACCCTCAAAGGGAATAAGGAAGAGAGTCTAGGAGACAGCAACACTGAGATTTAAGGCAGTAAATCTCACCTGAGCTCTTTAAAACTCACCTGCTGTTAGGCTATCAAGTTTTGTAAAAGCTAGTCTGTATCCTACAGAGATGTTGAACAGTTAACCAGGATTAGAGAAGAAAGTGGCACTTTGTCACATTTGTCATATTCTCAGAAGGTCTAAGCACTGAGAGTTGTCTTGGCAAAGCACAAACTCTTAAAGTGTAGGTAAGTTTATAGTGCCTGCTTCTTCTAGGTTCCTGATGTATATACTAAGCAAATGATAATTGAAAGTAAGAGGAATGAAAAATTGCCAACACAGAGAATAAACAGACATCTTCCTAGTGAAATCTACTGATTTCATTCTGCTAATCAACAAATTAGAGAGTATCATAACCCTTTTCAAATCCTGAGATAAAAACCCACAAAAAGAAGATAAATAAGCAAGCAACCTGCAAATACTTTAAACATATTATGTCACATAGCTGAAAATCCAAACTGTAAGCAAAGAATTAATGTTCTTTGCAAATTTCAAGCTGCTTATCTGTTGAGCCAAACAGAGCTTTAGGTTATTTGTTCCATTCAACAGATGCTGAATATACTAAATGGGAAACATTAGGCTGAATGAACATAAAATAATCACTCAAGAATGAGGTATTTACAAATCTACTGATTTTTATGTTGCACTCACAGCCAGATTTTCCCAAAGAGCTGAACAAGACCTTAGAATGTCTCTCCTTATGGAAACTTAAGTGGCTCATGAGTATCAGGTGATGACAATAAGAATATGAAAATTTCCAAAGAAGAAATCCTATAGTTTCCTCCTAAATAAAAACCTGAGACTCTTTCAGCTTCAGAGACTTCCTCCAGAGTCTGTTGAAGAAAACCAACGGGATCCCCATAATTTACAATTATAGCTATGCTATCTTGAAGGACAACACAGGATAATGAGAGGAACAATTCTTTTTAGCCAGTCTTTATCAAGTTAAGAGTACTGTTGTGGCAGTGCTAATTACCAAGGGCGCTGAACTGGAATGAACCCCGCCAGATGGCACTGTGAGCTGGAAAGCCTCAGAATTAGTGTAGTTCTGATCTGGTCTGCTCTTCCCTGTCCCAAGAGTTTAAATAGGAGCAGATCTAGGACCAGCTAAGTTCATTACAGCTGGGTTATTTTCTGGACACAGGATGGAAGTTAAGTGTATGAAAACTCACTCTAAGTCAGGTTACAGGGACTGACACAAGTATACCAAGCACATTTCAATGCTGGACTGATCCAAGAAGAGCAATGCCTCAAACTAACCTCTAAAAAAAACCTGCTCAACTGGTCTTTAACTAAACTGCTTCTACCTAAATTATTTACATACTGATTCTATCTAATTTTTTAAATTTTACTCTGCTCATATTGAATGCTGCCTCTCTGCTGAAGTTGAGGGTGAAAAAATCATCTGACCCACACTGGCACCAAATGCCCCCAAAGCAAAGAGGAAATAACTGGGACAAGGTGTTAGTGACAAAAATTAGAGGGCAACAGAAGCTTGTTTTGTACAGCTTTCTAAAAAAACACAGATCATCCACACTTGAAGCCTAAAACATTAGGAAGCCTTTGGCCATCCAGGCTAAAGGCACTAACATAAAACCAATTCTCATTTACTCTGCATTAAGTGTTGAGGATCACCAGTTGGGTTCTGTCTTAAAAGGCACTATCAGTCACTTTTGCAAGATTTCAGAAGCTCAGTTACAATGGGTAGGCAAAAGAGTTATGCACCAACAGAAATACACTCTTGTTCCATCAGGTTTCTGTTTAGAACCAACTTTAATTAAAAGGTGAATCTTGAAATATTCTTCAGCTAGGCTGAAAAAACCCCAAATGGTGCAAATTTAAGTCTTCAATGTCCTAAAACCTTTTGAAAGAATTTTTGGAGGGGAGATGGAAAAGGAGGAGGACTTATTAACAAATGGATTTACAAACATGTTAAACAAAAATGTTTTTTCCTCTACTCCCTAAGCTTTTCTAAAATAATCAACTTGCCTAGCAAGTAAATTCCAGGCCAGAGCTAAAGTTTTGTCAAATAAATTTTGATAATGGCGATAAAACATTACAATTAACTTTTATAAAGAATGAGTGAAGAAAGGTTTTACTACTTTGCTAAACTGTGAGTTTTTAGCAAGTTATATGATGTTTTCCACTAAGTTTTGAACAAGAAAACTTTACTGCTTTGCCATGTTGTCCTTTATATCTCACAAAAATCTTTTGAAAAATTGCATCCAGAAGATGGGTTAAAAACTCACTCTAATATTAGATTTGGATACTCTGAAAGCATTAGTTGTTTTCCATACAGTTACAGTACTGTTCACTGGACTGTATGAACATGTTATCCCACCACCCTTTCCAAACAAAAGGATCAATATTTAGCTTCAGGCACTTTTCTGGGGTGTTTTGCTATCCACAGAAGCCATGGGTAACTTCAGCTGTGGCATCCATTTAAGAACAGCAAGCTCATGGAAGTGCAGGACACTAAACTAGATGTAAATGTAGATGAGATTCTATTAACTGAAACAGCTGCTGTTTTAAAGATGTATGTAAGTCTACACTATGATTTTAGTATCAGTTTCCTATGAATGAAAGCACAGGATATGATATGTTTTGCTGACACAACTAAAAGACTTTAGGAAGTGCACAGACAATTTGATCTCTGGTGTTTTAAGTCAAGCTATCAAATTATCATATCTTACTAACACTTAACAGCTGAACAGTAAGTGGTAGAGGCTATGACAAACAGAACAATAAATAAAATTTCTGAGCTCCAAAAGGAGACACCATCTTACTTATCATGGTCTTGATGTATAACAACATGATACCCCTTCATCTTAATGAAAAATTGCAAAAATTCAAAGTTGTCAGGTATTGTGTTATAACTTCAGATTAACTAATATAGCCACTGGTGGCATGTAGTAGACTAAATTAGGTAGGGTACACATGATACACGACACTAACCAAATGAAAGGTAGATGCTGGATTTCTACTGGCCTAAGGCATACACAGCAATCAAGACAAAGCTTGTGCTCAATAAACCCAATCATATGAAGATACAGGTAAAACAAAAGCAAACAACTAACAAACAATAAAAAATGCCTGGAACTTGCAAGAGGTATCACATCTTAAAGACTTTGGAACAGATCAAATAATTGTCTACAAAACACACTTGACAGAAAAATCATTAGACAGAACCATAATTAGTACAATATTTCATAAAGATGAACTCCTTATCAAGTTTCTGCACTGACATTTTTTGTAAGGCCATACAATTACAAATTTGTTTAAGATTTTAAGTACTTTTCTCCCACACAGTTCTTGATTAATTCAGCCTTGTGAAACAAGTTATCTTCTGAAAGTAAAAGGCAGATACTGCCCTCCTGAAAAGAAGACAAAAAGCACTTCAGCATTAAAACTATGTACCAGGTTGCAATTTTATATCTGCTTTTTCTTTCAATATTGTGTTTGATTCAACAAAATTTTAGGGTTAGACTTTACATTTACTGCAGTTGATTTCTACAGTAAATCTCAGTAATTCACTGGACGCAGTAAAGTGAGTTACAAACAGGATAAATTTTTCTCATTTTTACCTGCAGAACCATACTTCATGAATTGTTCAGAATTAATTATTTAAATAAATCATAACAATTAATAAAAAATTAATATGCTACACACCACAGAAAGTAATGGTCTTTCACAGAGAGTGAGCTTCAGTCAGGCTAATAAAAAAAATAAACCCCAAACATTTATTTTACATAGTAACATAGTAGCAACTTAGAGGCTTAAAACAAGCATTAAAACATTAACCTACTCAGAATTTCAATTTCTTGAAAACAGCAGAGTCATCAGACATGTATCAGGGTGTATCATCAAAATAAATGTACTAATAATCTGTGCTTATGTAGTAATTTCAATTTATTTCTTCTTCAAGCAACTGGTTCAACACCTGGTCTTTAACAAGTGTATAGTTGTATCAGCTGTTTGACTAAATATAGTTAAATCAACAGCTGGAGACTCCTTTAATTAATCCCTTGGAGTTCTTACAGGATAACTATTTTAAGAAAACAACTGCAATACAGTAACACGGCTAAGCATTAAGCATGTTAATTCCACTATATTTAGATCTTAAAAAATACTCAAGTCAAAAGAAATGTCTTCCAGAATAGGTACAGCCTAAAAAGCAATGAAACTATGTCATTAAATACTAGATCAGTCAGGTGGTTAACAAATTTCCACCATGCTCTGTAATTTTTTTTACAGGCTGCCTTTCTTCCTCAAAAAATAATCTTAGGAAAACTGAGACTGTAAGGCAGTGAAAAAGTGAGTTTACCCTTTCCTTGAGCCCAAAGCAAGGCTAAATTTCAATCTAAATTTTGGGAATAATAGATGGAAAGAGCTCAGTCTGGTTCTGGAAAGAGCTCAGTCTGGTTCTGGTAAAAAATAAACTATTTTCATGTCTCCTATGTGCTTATTTTTCTCCTCAATTATAATTGTATTTGTACTAAACACACATACCTGCAATATCACATCCTAGAATACAGACTTTAGCCCTAATTTTTAACAGGAATCTGAGAGGGGGAAAAAGCTATATACCACACTGTACTTCACAGACAGGCAGAACACATCTGGTATTTCAAATGAAAGTTCACAGGGTTTCTCTAAAAGCATTTTAAACTCTAGGTAAGAGCACTCCTAAATACTTTGTGGCCTTCTCACTTTAATACCACTGAAACAAGTTACTCTGACTTTGCGTCAGAACATTCTTCATTACCAGCAAGATAAAGGTGTCAAATCTGAATAATCTTTTTCAAGAAAACTTTAAACAACTTCTACCACTGCTTAATAAGAACAAATATTCTTACTAGTTCTAAAAATCCCACATTCTAACTTCCCAATTAAAATCAAAACCTATGTAGAGTAATTAACACAAGATGAGACAATGAAATTTAAAGTATGGATACATGCTTTACTTAATTCAGAAACACACAAAAATGATAACCTATGGCCATCTGTGCCTGCCAGTTAGAAGGCAACTCTAAAAATACAAAAGTATGCAGAAGCAACAGTTGCCAGAAATTCACACAGTGCCTGTCAATCAAATTACGGGCAACCTGCACGTTTATATGTAACACAGACACTTAATTCTGCTCATTAACTGTCTTATGTGTTCAAAAGTTAAGGCTGACATTTTTCATTTTTATAAAGAATGAACTATTAATATTAAAATTATGAAATGAGAAAATAAAAAGTTTCAAGAAGGACAGTAATGATTCTCATGTTTCTAATAATGATACCCTAAATATAAATTACTTACACTGTATTTGATTTTGAGCATTACTCAAATTATGACTCATTTATGTCTTTGTTTACATGCATTTATGTAAGAAATAACTTTAAGCAAAATCTATATCTTTTCAACTGAAGAAAAATCCCCAGAATAAATCCACTTTCACTTGTTTTATAGTATTTTGTACATTATTTCAAGTGGGTTCCTAGTAAAACACTTGAAACCCATTTTCCTTACACATCAAGTTACATGGACATTATGGTTCAAATTAAAGAGGTGTTCTTCCCCAACATAAGTGGATGAAGATAACACCTAAAAATACAGACTTATTCAAGAGAACATATAAAGAGTGAAACAACATCATGAATTATCTTAATTGCAAGTCATCTTACTGCACTACATCACAAAAATGCAGTTTTATATAATCTCTTTATTGCACAGATTAACCCAACTCTTCAGGATATAGTATAGTATTGAACTACTGAGTATATGCCTATTTATTTGTATTTTTCTTTTAATAAGCTTTATTTGTGTCTAATCTGGCACTGTGAAATCAAGCATTTTAACGTGATTCTCCCAACAAAAAGGATTATCTCACTGCAGTTGCCTGAGAAGAATAAACTTGCATCCAACTAATTCCTCCGTTCTCCCACCACCCCAATATATGCTGCAATGAAACAGGAGGAGCAGGAGAGAGGTAAAACAGAGCTCTGTGGGCTTCTAGATCCCCTTAATTTCTCAATGAATGTTTGATCACATCAGTCCATTATTTCCCAGGACAACAACTATGATACTACAAATAACATTATTCTGTTCCTCAAGTTACTCTTACCTTGTTTCAGATAAAACCCAAGAATATTACCTACCCAAGCTGACCACATTAGAAAAGCACAATTTGGCTTAAAGAAGTCATGAGAACAAAAATACTCCAAAATTGGGATTGTAGGCAGAAATCAATTTTAGGCGTCCTCCTCCTGTTTCAGGATATGTAAACAACAGTGCTGGCAACTACTGAGAAATGCAGAATCCCTTCCTGACTTCAGGGTGGATCACACTATCATCTCTTTCCTTCAGTCACTGGAACATTCTGTAGGCTACTTTTAAAATCCCGTAATGAAATAGAAATTAAAAGTTCCTCCTTTGTGACAATGGGAAAGTGTGTGAACTTTCCTCTACCATCTTTCATGCTGCTAAGACTTTATGAGTTTCCTGCCAGCCTGTCAGTGTCTCTGATAAGAAGCCCTGTGCCTCAATTCATTGACCTCTCCCTATCTGAGAGCATGCAGAAGGCACACTCCCTCCAACTCTGCAGGTCATTTACAAAATATCCAACTGTACACTTGAAGAACACTACTTACCACCAGCTGGACTTGGCTTCAGCAATCTGGGCAGAGCAGTCCAGCTAATTTTCTGCCCACCTAGCAGACAACCCATCTCCAGTTTGTACAAACAGGCTCTAAGAGATCACATCAAATGCATTCCTAAAATCAAGGTAAACAACCTCCACTATTCTCTCCCATCTATTGAGACATTTGGTTTATCACAGAGGACAATTAACTTGCCCTTGATAAATTCTGATCCACACTCTCAACAGGAAGGTTCCAGGAAGATCTGCTCCATCTTCTTCCCAGACACCACAGCCAGGCTGACCAGCCTATAGATCCCGATTCTCCTTCCCACCCCCTTGAATATGAAGCTGATGTTTGCTTTTTTTCCTCCTGCTTCATTTGAAATCTCTGAAGGCAATGACCTTTCAAAGATGAGCAAGGAATCAGCCTTGTAACGATAGCACCCAGCTTCTGCAGGATGCTGGGACGCATTGTACTCAGTCCCATAAATGATTACACATCAAAATTGCTTAAGTGGTCCCCAGCTTGACCTGTACAGTGGATAATACTTCAGCCCTCCAATTCTGCCATTAAACTCAGGGACTTGAAAAGCCCAAGGACAGTCCTTACCACAAAGAGGCAAAAAAAGCCTTGAGTGTTACTTCCACATTCTTTTGCACCAGATTATTTTGAAGGCTAAGCCTCTTCACCATGTTTGCCACCCACTTAAGTTTATTACTGTCACATACAACCACACATTCTTTCCACTGCTAATAATGTAAATACTGAGTGACATAGGTTTTGTGGAAGACTGAATGACCACCTACTTTGAGTGTAAGCCATTAAAACAAATATCACAGTCAAATTTTCTATTAATCTGTAACATGAAATGATGATTGTACCTTAACCAAGTCTTTAGTTTGCTTATAAGATGATGACACATAGCATCAAAACTCCTTAATACTTTGAGCAAGTTCTGTCAGATCAGTCCTAGTTATCTAAAGGGGATCTTCTATTAATAGTTGTACAGATCCTCAAGGACCTTAATGTGGACAATTCATTCAAAGAAGTCTGTTTCATTTAAAGAGCAGTCTTTGCCAGCCTTTTGAGAGTCCCTAATGAGTATATGCAGAGCCTTACTGATAACTGCAGCCATGCTTACAGTGGATTATCATGCATCAATGTGGCTTCCAGGGGGCCAAGGTTGGGGATAATCAACTGTTTCTCAAAAATCATGAATACTGATTAGAATCCTACAACAAAAATCCTGACTCACCTACAGAAAATTGTAGTCAGGCAACTACTACATCCTGTGGGATCATAATCAATACTCCATTCCAGTTCCCATAGCTCCTCCTTCCACAACACACTGCAAATAGTCATCTGCAAATTCTAATCAGTCATCTTAAAAAAACTACCATTTCTAGAGCACAGGGCTTTAAAGATGCAATGATACTGCAACACATAAAGAACTGCATGAAGAGAATCCGTATCTGAAGAGGCTTTGTCCAGACTTCTCTAGGTAGCTAATGCAAGAAAACCTGAATTTGTCATTTTTGCTCATGCTTTCAAGAAAGGGGCTGCAGCCCACTACATGTTTTTCCTGATCAGCAGAACTCCTGTACTGCCCAACAATACATACTTTTCCTTCCTCCTGCATTGTAACATTTAGTCATTCTACCACGAGGAAGAAGTTTATTAGATATTGGCTGAGAAGGGCTGATGAAAGCATTCTTGAATGTTAGAAAAAATATATACTATTGATTTACTTTAAGTCTCTACGTACTATTTACATTACCCTGATTCATGTAAATTTAACTTTTTCATCCTAATAGGAAACTATTTAGTTGCATTTACATAGAATACATCTACATTTTTCCTCTCCACAGTGCCCTCTTTAGTAAAAATGTAGCTATGACAGATATTTAAAGATCAAAAATTGAGAGAAATAAAACCCAACATGTAGAGAGAACATGTAAAGGCACAGCAAGATCTCAAGAGTTGTGTTTGCTTTTAATTTCTCATTAACCAAGAACTCTAAAAGCAAGTAGCACCTTTAGAATGAACAGTAATTATAAACAAGACCTTATTAATAACCTACACAAGATTATATTTTTTTTCAACTTGACAAGCACCAACTGGCACAGAATCTGAGAAGTTACATCTTTGGCAACAAGACAATCAGCTTTTCAGATACAGATCAATTGTTTAAATTCAGTTCAAGCTAAGCAGGATCTGGTAGTCATTCCTTGTTAACACACACAAGTGATGTGATGACTTCCATCCAGTTGTCAATACAATCTTTTCAGGAACACTGTGTTGAGTGTTCAAAAGCAGAAACCCTGGAGAATTTCAATATATTTTTAAGTGATTATTCATACGCATTCTAGTACCTCCATGCTTCAAATCTGTACTGTAACTGAACAAAAGTTAAATTTGCATTTTAAGAAATGTTTGTGGTTTTGATTCTTTTCTTTTTTAGTAAATTGCAATTACTTTAGAACAAGTCAAACTCAGTTGTGCTTCACTATTTTCTCACCTTGTTTATATCACTTTTACATTAATTCCCACCATGTGGCACGTCTGGCAATGAACGGACAGAGTGAGAATAAAGCCCACAAACTGCAGCTTGTGAGAGAAAGACAGCTCTGCCAGGAGCAGAACAGACATAAGGGAAGAACCAACTGCATGAATTTCATGCTCAGTGTGCAATGCTTGACAGGCTTGTACTACTTTGACAGGCTTTTTATCACTTTTTACACGCTGCTGAATCATGAGAAAAGGAAGCTCACAAAGACATTGATAATGCTCACAAAACTGCACTTGTCTGTGGAGTCTTGGTTTTGCAGTTTTTTGTTGTTGGTTTGTTTTTTTTAAGAAAGCTAAATGGAATTCCTGGAATATATTCCAAACATAAAGAAAATCTAACACATCCATCTTTAAGGAGTCTTATATCAGAATATCCCTTCCTTCTTCTAACACAGCAAACTAGGCTAGCTCAGACATCATACCATTGAACAGACCAAGACAGGGTTTTCTCATCACTGTTATTGAGCGTTACCTGTTAGACACTTCTCCTATATACCTTTTAATTGAAAATACATATTCTCAATATCTATTGAATAGATCTGTACCTACAATAGATGGCTAGAAGCTCCTCAGAAGAGACAGGAAAGGGAGAACAGGTAGAGGGGTGGCCCTTTATACTAGGGAGCTTTTGATGCCATAGGTATTGAAATGATGAAGTTGAGTGCCTGTGGGTAAGAATTAAGGGCAAGGCTAACAAGGCTGACATCCTACTAGGAGTCACTCATCGTCCACCCAACCAGGAAGAAAAGATGGACAACTTATTCTATAAGCAGATGATGTTTCAGGATCATCAGCCCTTGTTCTTGTAGGTAACTGCAACTTGCCAAACATCTGCTGAGAACTTAATACAGCCGAAAAAAGGCAGTCCAGGAAGTTTTTAGAGTGTGTGGAGGAGAACTTTTTGATGCAGCTGATGGGTGAGCCCACAAGGGGAAGGACTATGCTAGATCTGTCATTTGCAAATAGAGATGGGCTGGTGGGAGATGTGGTGGTTGGAGGTGGCTTGGGGCATAGTGAGTTTGCGGTATTTGGTGAAATCAGGAGGAATACCAATATCAGTAAGACTTTTACATTGGACTTCTGGAGGGCAGACTTTGGCCTATTTAGGAGACTTATTCAGAGAGCTCCTTGGGAAGCAGCCCTTAAAAACTAAGGAGTTCAGGAAAGGTGGGTGTGCTTCAAAATGGAGATCTTGAGGGCACAGGAACAAACTGTCCCTATGTGCCAAAAGGCGAGTCGATGAGGCAAATGACCAGCCTGGATGGGCAAGGAGATTTTGGAGGAACTTAGGAATAAAAAGAGGATGTATCATCTTTGGAAGGAGGGTCAGGTCTCTCAAGAAGTATTTAAGAGAGCTGCTAGAGCAGGAAAAAAATTAGGGAGGCCAAAGCTCTGTTTGAACTAAAAATGGCGACTTCTATAAAAGATAATAAAAAATGCTTTTACAAAGATATTAATGGTAAAAGGAAGGGTAAGTCTAGCCTTTGTTCTTTGTTGGATGAGGGAGGGAAATTAGTAACTGCAGACGAGGCGAAGGCAGAAGTGCTTAACACATTCTTTGCTCAGTCTTTAGTGGGAAAACAGCTTTTCCTCAGGACAACTGTCCTCCTAAGTAGGTAGATGGTGTCAGGGAGCAGAATGGTCCTCCTGTTATCCAGGAGGAGGCAGTCAGAGAACTGCTAAGCAGCTTAGATGCTCATAAATCTATGGGCCCAGATGGGATCCACCCCGGGGTGATGAGGCAGCTGGCAGATGAGCTTGCGAAGCCACTCTCCATCATTTACCATCAGTCGTGGGTCAGTGGTGAGTTTGAGATGACTGGAAGCTGGCTAATGTGACACCCATTCATAAAAAGGGTGGGAAGGAGGATCCTGGTGACTATAGGCCAGTTATCCTGACCTCAGTACCTGGTAAGGTTATGGAACAGTTTATACTGAGTGCCATCACACAGCACATAGAGGATGGCCAGAGTATCAGACCCAGACAGTAGGGGTTTAGGAGGATAGGTCATGTTTTATCAACCTGATCTCATTTTATGACCAGGTGACCCACCTGGGGGATGTGGGAAAGGCTATGCATGTTGTGTACCTGGATTTCAGCAAGGCCTTTGACACTGTCAGCCACAGCATGCTCCTGGACAAGCTGGCAGTCCATGGCTTGAACAGGAGCACTCTTTGCTGGATGGCTGGGCCCAGAGAGTGCTGTTGTGCCCCAGGGGTGTGTGCTGGGGCCAGTCCTTTTCAATATCTTCATTGATGACACAGATGAGGGTATTGAGTCTTTCATTAGTAAATTTGCAAATAACACTAAGCTCGGGGCATGTATCAATCTATTGGAAGGTAGGAGGGCTCTGCAGAGAGACATGGAATGGTTGGATGGATGGATGGGCAGAGTCAAATAAGATGAAGTTTAACAAGTCCAAGTGCTGAGTCCTGCATATTAGCCCAAATAACCCCCTGCAGTGTTATAGGTTGGGGATGGTGTGGCTGGACAGTGCCCAGGCAGAAAGGGACCTGGGAGTGCTGGTCAGCAGCTGACTGAACATGAGCCAGCAGTGTGCCCTGGTGGCCAAGAAGGCCAATGGCCCCTGGCCTGTGTCAGGAACAGTGTGGCAGCAGGAACAGGGAGCTCATTCTTCCCCTCTATTCAGCACTGGTGAGGCCACACCTTGAGTGCTGTGTGCAGGTCTGTCCCCTCAGTTTAGGAAGGATGTTAAGACCCTTGAGCAAGTCCAGAGGAGGCAACAAGGCTGGTGAGGGGCTTGGAACACAAACCCTGTGAGGAACTGAGGGAGCTGGGGGTGTTTATCCTGGAGAAAAGGAGACTCGGGGTAACCTCATCACTCTCTACAGCTCCCTGATGTGGTCAGGTGGAGATCGGTGTCTTCCACCAGGCAGCAACAAACAGAACAAGAGGACACAGTCTCAAACTGTGCCAGGGGAGATACAGGTTGGATATCAGGAAAAGGTTTTTCATGGGAAAGTGTTAAAGTATTGAAATGGTCTGCCCAGGGAGGTGATGGAATCACCATCCCTGGATGTTTTTATAAAAAGACTGGATGTGGTACTTAGTGCCATGGTCTAGTTGATAGGCTAGACTCGATGATCATGAAGGTCTCTTCCAACCTAGTCATTCTGTGAATTCCATGAATATGCAAATATATGGGGCTTTATGTTAAAACAGTTACCTCCCTTAGACAACCTAAATGGATTCAGAAATACTTAAATATTTTCCCTTGTTTTGTGTTTGGATACTGGAGGTTTCTTCACAGAGAAGAGCTTAATGACAAGTAAAAAGGTCAGCAAATAAAGCCAGGATTAAGGGATAACCTCTTCTATCAAATCACAGCCTATCACTGAACTCAGATTTGAATAAATTGTTATGCAACTTACTCTGCTTATTCTCTGGAACACCTACTTTATCAATATTTGCACAGAAACATGTTCAGTCCCAGAATTCCATCTACTCCACCTCTTCAACTCCATCAATCTTCTTGGGGTTTGGTTGCTATCATAGTTTTAGAGATATGCTGTAATTTTGCCACGGCAGCGCAATTTTCATCAAATCTAGGCTTTCCTCTAAAAATATCCCAAAAATTGTATATATTCGCTTAATCATTATTATCTCTTATTGTCAAGAATTTTTAAATTTCTTCATGTTCTGAGATTTAGAAGCATAGTCCAGTACACCACCTTTGCTTTGTTTTGCCATGATGCTACAACTCAGTGTTATAACTGGAATTTGATCACTCCATGACTACCCTAAACTTAGTGTTTGGTTATCTAGAGTCTCACATTCCTTTGCCCAGCTGATAACTATAGAATTTGTTCCATATGGAAGCTTGCTGGGGCTCCTTTTTAGAAGAGGAGTGAAGCAGGAAAACTCATTCCATACTTACAGGAAACTAAGAATTCTAAGAAATTAGAATATTTTTATTTTTGCAGTAGAATTGTTAATTGCTCAGTCTTTTCTGGTTGTAGGAAAGGTAGTTATAAAATGTTGGCTTCTCATGAAATCACAGGAAAATGAAGATTAAGGTTTCTCTTAATAAAGAGGAACACCAGAACTATCAACACAATAGGATGTGCCCTACTCTCTGCAGTAAATGGACAGGAGTCTCATCAACATAAATTTAAAGAACTATTTATGTTTCAGCAAAGCAGTTAAAAGACTGCAATTATCAATTGTGTTTTGTTGAACTGTGATACATTTATCAGTCCATATTCAAAGTGACTTGCTAGCTTGTATCAGAAACAAAATTATTTTGAAACAAATACATAGAAATACCTTCAAATCTCTCTGTGTGGAGCAGATATTCAAGACAGAGCTTTCAGACGCTAAATTAGGATTCCCAACAATTGTGTTACTAGTATATAATTTTATGTTGCAATATATGGCAGTTCAATGAAGTTGGATCTACTTCAGACACCTTTCCTTTTGTCCTCATTTTCATTTGATTTTTCACTATCCCAAACTCTAAGATGCTAGTGCATTATTCTACAGTTAATACCTTTGTACATCAATATTTAAAAGCATCTAGTTGACTGGCTATTTCCTGTCAGGAAAGAAAATACAGGATTTTCTGGCAACACCTACATATGCAAAAAATGTCCAATTTCCTTAAAGAAGAAGATACACTTTACTGAAAGTATTTTAGAATTAATTTGTGGTGATGATCAAGCTTATTCCCAGATAAGCACCAACATACAAACTTTATTCTAGATTCTGGTTAAAACCGGGAAACAAATGTTGCAGTCATCTCTGTTTTGCTATTGCAACACACCTACTAAGAAAATAAGTTTTTGGAAAGAAGACCACAGAAATGAGGGAGAGACTAGAGCTAAAATGAAGAAAATCTTGAAAGTATGCAAAGAGCAACTTTGTGCTTTCTCTTCTGTAATTCCTTCTCCTTACACAAGGAACAAGAAAACATTTTAAATTGCATTTTTACAATGCCATTTACTGCCTTCACAGTGCTACTAATAATGCGTTGACTTATTTCTCTATTTTTGTGAAATTCACTAGCGTTTTGGATTAAAGAACAATTCTCTCTAAATGGGCAAAAAAACAAAGGTTATTTTGAAGTGATATTTCTCTGTATTCACAGAAGAAAACAAGTCTAAATTACAGCTTGTTCTACCTTGGACCACTATTGAAAAGTAGAGAGCTACTTTAAAGACTTGAACAAAAGGGTACATTGATAATAACACCTAAAACCAATAATCAAGTCCTATATCAAAAGCAAGAACAGATCTCTGGAACAAGGGAAATGGAGATCAAAACAATATGAAAAAGAAAACCACACTCAGAAACAGGAAGACTTCTAGTATTTTCAATTTAAAAGATAGATGAAATCCTACCTTTTGTTTTGTTTTTTTTTTTAACAAATACCCAATAGAGTCCACAAAAAACTTGAACACATCACAAAAAAAATTAAACTTTCTTTTTATATTTTCAAACAAAAAAAAAAAAGAAAAGAACAGTAAACTGTAATGAGCTGGTGGTCTTATTATCCTCAAAAGAAAAATTAAACTAGTCATACCAATTTTTCTGCTACTAGGCATAAAATGTGTCTTGAAAATGGTCTCACAGATTTCCATTTGATCTTTCATCCAAGCTTATGACTACCCCATTAGCAATCAATTATCTAGACAGAATATATTTATATCTCAAATGCATATAATTTTTTTCCTACAACATAGATATCCATTGTTTTGAACAAAAATAAATGCAGGCACAACAAGCTGAACATCTCACACCTTGTTCCTTTCTCACCTCTACTCAACTTCTGTCCTATCTTCTTTTACTCAAAAAAAGTTTTAAAACCACATGTGCTCTCTCCAAGTCAACGCTCAGCCCTTATATCTGTGATTTTCTCTGCAACACAAAAGTAAGCTTTTAAACTTACTCATGTTTTAAACAAAATATATACATGCAATTCCACACACCTTCTATTATTTGCATTTAAAATTGACAGAGATGCATGGAAGCGAGCAGATTGAAGCCTGTAAACGAAAAGAAGTCAAACCCCCCAAGTTCAGAAGGACCTAGAAAAAGAAACAGCCTTGCAATACAATAAAAGAATGCCTAGGAACTAGATACAGATTTGATACAGATTTCTGAGGATCTTCATATGCAAGAAAAATTTGAAGGGTTATTTATCCTTCACATAAATTGTTCATCATAGTATTTTTTCATAGTTTCACTGCAGTCTCAAGGCAAAGCTTTCCAACACCTTCCCAGGAAACTCTTAAAAGATCCAGTTACTTCCTCTCTTGTCCATTAATACACACCAGCATCTTCAGATATAGACAAGGCACCACTGCCACGGTGTGAACTTTTAACTCAAAAAGCTTCTTCTGTCCATAATTTATGAAGAGTGACCACAATGACTAGGGCTTTTTGATATAGCAAATACGACTTTTTTTAAGAGAAAAGCAGAGTAGGAAAATGCAGACTGAAAAGTAAATTCTTCCATTATTCTGTTTATTTTTGATCAAGTTATTTGAGGTAGAAAGGATAAACAAAATGAACAGTCTAAACTTGAAAGAAAAAGATAATGTCTTAGTAGCCCGGCTATTTAATGACATGTAAGTTTTAAATCTATTTAATTTGTCTGACCCTTAAATTAGCTCAGTTGGTTAGAGCATGGTGCTGATAGCACCAAGGTTGTGGGCTCAATCCCCATAGGTAACTGTCTTAAATCATTTGAGAGTTAAATTTGATGATCCTTGTAGGTCCCTTTCAACCCAGAATATTCCGTGATCTGTGACTTCAATTATGAAAAACTCTTCAATAACCACTGAGATACTGCTATTTTTTCCACTTAAGGTAAATTACAGGGAGTTTAAAAGGACTGTGTTTTACACACAATCTATACTTGGAGCTCTTCTGGGGGATTTAAATTAATCACTGGGTCACATAACTATTCCATGTTTGCTTGAGTGTTTTATTTTAAAAAACCCCAACATATCAACACCCTTCCTTGAGACTTCCGAAACTACTCAGTCCAAAGAGGCTAGAGATGAGTGAGAAAAATCTTTTTATCCCATCAAAAAAAACACAACAATGCAAACAGTAAATATTCCCAGACTCTTAGACAATGCTTTCTTAATAATACATATAATTTTAATCTTCCGTCATCTAAAATATGTACATGCAAGACAAGATGACAAAACATGCAATTATTTCTTTTGACTATTCAATTTGTGAAGATAACTTGCCAAATTAGTTATACAACCTTTAATACTTGTCCACTGAGAGCCATTAGAGCTTCCCCAACCAACATCACTGTTCCATCTGCTCGCTGATTTTCTGGTATAGATCAAAAGCTGCAACAGCCCTTACTCTGTTCTCAAGTGTTTAAACCAAACCAACTCACTAATTTCTTCAGGTTCTCCAATGATTACATCATTTCTTAGAACACCACAACAATGTATTTCAAACACTCATAAAAGCTTTGAAAAACAAAACACTTAATTATGTACTTTTAACATTAGACCTGAAATCCTAGACCAACCCAAGACAATTTACAAAGTGTATTAGTATCTTTCCCTTGTCCACCCCTCCCATAGGAAAAACAAGCATACAGCTAAGGAGTGCCCTTTGTTCACTAGAAATTTAAACACTTAAATACTTTGCTAACTAAATTTAAGTAAAATGGATCATTCCATAGAACTTGCTATTGATAGCTTCATCTCAATTTTGCAAGTTACAATAGCTGTGCCTTCCATGTGTGTCTGCGTGTGCGTAGAAATTAAAATACATTTTTATAAATTTCAAAAGCTTTACACCAAAATATCCCCAGCCACTTTCTGATGAGGGAATCCAATCACCCGTGTTTTTATTTTGAAGTTACCAAACTACTCTCTGTAGTTTTGAAAGTTGACCAAGACAGTGTCATATCCTAATAAGAAAAGTCAGCTACTAAGCTGCTAAATAAATACATGAAATTAAAATACCCAACCCAACTACCATAAATAGTATTCTCTTTAAGATTAGATGAGCGTTCCAAGCAAACTGATACACACAGGAATCTACACATAATATGCCATGTCTAGATTTTCAACCACCATCCTCTGCAGTCTTTTTTTAAGACCAGATACATTTTCACTATCTCAGACCATCAACAATATTTCAGAACCCCCTGAGCAAGGCAAAAAACAAATCTGATGGATTTCTAATGTTACTGTGTTTTAGGGCACTGATCAGCCTAATATCATGCATCTATATTTCTGCTGCTGGTGCACATCTGCCTTCCACTTTCCATCACAGTCAACACTGTTTGCTTTAGCTGGCCTTTCTAACAAACACTCTTCTTGCTTCACCATAATGACATGACAAGATAAGATAAAGTTAGGAGAGAAGGGAGTTCTACAGAGGAACTGAGACAACATTTCAATGGAAGGGAGACAGATTTTTATAGAGGCTGGATTAATATGCAGCAGATTTACCTCATGGCAAAAGAAAAGTAATGACTACAAGTCTGGAAAAAGGAGCATGTAATTTACTGGGTTTAACTTTGCATCTCCCTTGCCTTTGAGGGATTGTAACAGACAGAACAACAACATGTGGTGCCAACTGCTTCATGATGCAGACTTGGTGCAGTCTCCAAAAATCAGCAGGTACACATGGTGAGTCTCCATCAAGACTTTTTATTCCAATTTTCAAATTACATACTGGCAAAGGCTGTGCGTTCACATTGAGACCTATTCTGCCAGGCTTGAGTAACTTAGCACCATTCAATAAAGGTAAGATTCACAATGCAGCTTCTCCTTTCCATTAACAATAAAGAAGGACTCAGAAGAAAATAAATTTGCAGAAAATCCACTTTTTATACACCTCCTTGTAAAAGATCTGTGTGGGGGGACAGTGTCTTAGAAGACATCAAGAAAAAGTTCCAATGTAGATCAATTCACACAAAATCAAATGCCACATTTGCCTACTTGATATTAGAAAACAACAGCAACAAAATAGTTACTTTACAAGAAAGTTCATATAGTTTAATATGCATAAACTGAAATTTAGCAGTGCCTATTTTACAAGAATAAAACCAACCCAAATCAAACAAGAATTCAGGTCTCAATTGAATAACTCCACTGTTAGCAATGTACCAGCCACCTTCATGGTATCTATTAGGATCTTTAACCAGACTCCCAATTACCTGCATTCATCCTGCAGTTTATGGACATCTTATTTAAAGTCTGTAATTTCAGGTGGTTGGTGTAAGTTGTCTGCAGTATGGCAATGCCTGCACTTTTTGGAACAGTAACAACATATACTTCAGCACATTTCCTCGGGTATTTTATTTAAACAACTCTCAAGTGATAAAGCTCAAAAGTTTTCTGGATGCTTGTTGCTGTGGTTTGCAGAAAATAGCCATTGGAGTCAAGCAATTTTAGGAGATGCACTGATGACACTACGTGAATGTGTTTGAAAAAGAGAAAAGCAGCTGCAGGACCAACTCCTTCTTCCATTCTCTGCTAACACAATTTCTTCTTTTCTGCTTTTATCAGTAACATTTGTCACTGAAAGATTGTGACCTAATCTCCACTATACAACACATTTTTACATTCACATTTTAAAAAAGGGGTAAATGCAACACTGAACAAAATGCCTGGAAAAAATACTCGCACTGCTTTTAAAGTCCCTTTTCACATAAACCATGTTTAGCTTTGAAGAGTGATGATGACTTAAATCACACAGGGGACATTTAAAAGCATAGAATACTCAAGTCTTCAGGCAAATACTTACAAGAACGGCATTAGGTTTTAGACAAAAAACTAGAATAGTTTTTGTGAAAGCTATGACAGTACTCTTATATTACAGAATAAATTAGTAAAGTGAACGTGTCTTTTCTCAAAGTGTAAAGGAAGCCACTGAATTCCTGCTAGAGTCCTGGCTTTTGGTTGAATTTTCAGTAGCTGTCATTACTTTTCTGTGTTAATCCCAGGCCAACAAGGGCAGGAAAATCCAAATTCTTCATTGTGATTGATAATACTGGCAAATCTACTCCAACCATTTTCTTTGCGAACTACTTTCTAATTTTCTGGAAAGAATTAGCCAATCTGTGACAGAATATACTGCCACCAGGATCTAATTTGTCCCACTGCCTTTTATGAGTACTACATAAAGTTATGCCAACACCACTCTTGCACTAAGCTTTTAAGGAACAGGTTTTTCTGTATAAGCATACAACTCCCTCTAGGAGATTTTCCCAACACGCATTTTAACCTAAACAGAAACACGCCAAGTTAATAAGATTCTACTAATACTGCAAAATACCTCTACAAAATACCTCAATACTTTGCAGATGAACTATAGCTTTTCCATAGTCTGCATAAATAAGACAATGATGCTTCATAGTTTCATATTTAGCTTGTCTTAATTTTGCCTTTACTATTAGCTCCTGCCAAGTTACCTGCATATCTTTAGTATGAATGACTGACCAACTTCTGAACTCTTATCATTTAGTTATGCCTACAGGAAGGAAATAGATGATACCTAACGCCAAAACACTAATTTTATCTAAATGCCATTAATTAGCTTATCTCGTTGACCACACCAAAGCTTTCTTTGAAGTTAAAAAGAAGTCCTCCTGAAGCGTAGTCTGGTCTGCTGCCCAGAAGGCGAAATGCTGTGCAGCCGGTGTGTACTGAGCCGTGCTTAGAGTGAAAGGCTAAGCTGCCCGATCAACCCTTGGGTTAGCCCGCAGAGCAGCCAAGGAGCCGCCTGACAGCGCCGAGGCGGTGCCGGCTGCGCGCAGCTCTGCGGGCACCGCCGGGGTCCCGCGGGTGACTCGCGGCATTCCCGGCCCGCCGGCACCGCTAATCCTCTGCTCCTAACGCCCTCCCAGCATTAGCTCCATCCTGAGGAACAGCTGTCCTTTCATAACTTCCTTAAAGGTTCACAGGGTTTCCCAGGCTTAGGAGGTAAACGGGATTCGCGCCTCGGCTCGAAGGGTAATGAGGTTAAGGCTCCCTCTCCTCTTCCTCCTCGGCTCTTCCTCTGCCCGGGCCGCAGCGGGCTGTCACCGTCCGGCCTCGTGACGGGCACCTGTGGCGCGCCAGGTGTCGGGGCCGGCGTGGCCGGGCAGCGGCACCCTCCGCCCGGGCGGCAGCGCAGCCCGGCTCCGCGGCGGGCGGGGGAGCGCGGGGCGGGCGGCACAAAGCGCCTCCTCCGCCCGCGGCTTTGTTCGCGGCGGGGCCCCGCGCCAAGCCCCTGCCGCAGCCCCGCTCCGCCGCCGCACCGCGCGGCTCGGCCCGGCCCCGCTGACAGCCTCCCCCGCCCTCACCCCGCTGTGTCCCCGCCGCGCCACCGCCGCCTCCTCCTACCTTGGCTTTCCCAGCCTCCAGCTTCTTCAGCCGCTCCTCATCCTCCATGGCGTCTGTGCGGGAGAGCAGGGTGTTACCGGCAGCAGGAGGAGGGGCTCGCCCCGCGCCCTCCCCTCAGCCGGGGCGCACACGCTCGCTGTCCGGTCCGGTCCCGTCCCGCCTCACAGCGACGACAGCTGCCGTGGCGGGGCCACCGGCGCCGCCATCTTCAGCTCCACGTAAACACGCGGCCGGGGAAAGTGACGTGTGGCCGCCCGCTCCTCCTCCCGCCGCCGCCGGCCCCTCCTCCCCGAGCCGCGGCCGCTCCCGGCGCCTCTGCCCGCCCGCCGGCGACCCCCGCCCGCCCGGCTGCCGCCGAGTGCCGCCGGAGCCGCTCCCGGAGAAGCGGTCTGACCCTGCAGGGCAGCGGCGTGGCCGGGGCAGCGGGCGCGGCCAGCACCGGTGGGCACACCCCCGTCCACACCCCCGTTTACACCCCCGCGCCCTGCGGGCAGAGGCGGGGGTCCCGCTGCTCACAAAGGAACAGCAGCGCCGGGGCGCCCGCGCTCGCTGGACTGCGGCACGGGGCTCTGAACGGGCAGCGCCCGGGCTCTGCTGCCCCGCCAGTCCCGTGTGTCGGTCCTAAAGGCTAATTCTGACAGTTCTCGTTTCCCAGGTGTTGTCCTGTTCCTGCGCGCGGCTCACACAACTGCAGGGATCCTACAGCTCCATCTAAGGCTTTGCAATGCAGCGAGCTTCCCGACGTGTGCCGCAGACTGTGTAAGGATGATAACAAAGGATGTGTAGCCCCCTGTTAAAATTACTTACCTACCGTGCCAGACGGGCTGGAAGAAGTGTGTTAAAAGCACAATGGGGAATATGGCACGTGGCAATTAAATGCTCATACCGTTTCTATACCTCAGCAAATACAAAGCAATATTCTGAGATCGCTTAATAGTCTGCTTAATGTGTGCCTTGAAAGGCTAATAGCAGTTTCTATCACGTGCTCCTGTTGTGCTTTTTCTTTCGCTTCCCCCTGAGGTGGGTTCCGTTTGTGATGGTGCGATGGATGGCACAGACTTACACACAAAGGAAGAAAAAAACCTTCTGAGGAACGTGTACCAGCTGCAATGTGAACAGATTCCTTATTCTGCATTTGGGATCATGCTGCTTTACTAAATGCAAATTTCAAAATCTTTCTGAATTAACTGAGACCTCAGCTGTGCTGATCTTTTGAACATGTTTTGAACATGCGTCCTCTAGTACACATTTTTCCTTGCTTGAGTTTTCCAGCAAAAACGGGTTATGCCAAAAAAAAGAGAGAGAGAAAACATTGTTTGCACAGTATTAGTGACCAGGAACAAGTGTTTTTAAAAGTCAATTAGGTGTCCTAGCAACAAAATTCTAGGAACAAAACACCCATATTACTAGCAAAGTAAACTAAACCTACAATCTGACATTTTAAAGGATTTTCCTTTCCTCCTCCATTACGTTTCATGGAAAAGTCTGAAATGATTAGTTAATAGATTACATGCATTTCTGTGTTTACAAAAATATTCTCAACCTTTAGTCAAAAAGGAATGTATACCATTTATGTAAAGAGAAAACACAATCCATCATAGGGAATTAAAAAATATCTGTATTACCTGTTGTTTCATATTTGAAGCAAGCCATATGTTTCAGTTAAAGTTCTCACACTTTGCCACTGAACTATGGGAAAATGATGTTATAGAGGAAAGCAGCAAATGAAAATGAGAAGAATTAATTCAAGAAGAATGATTTTTATAGGGACATAAATTTGAGTTCATTTCTTAAAAATATGTTCCTAAATCAGTAAAATTAAGTACCTCCTCAAAGCCTGTACAAATAGAAGTTTTTTCCCTGCAACTACAAAGGCCCAGAGACCCTTGAGGAAAAAATAAATCACCTTTTCTGTGTCAGTGACATTCCTCTGTTAGAGGCCCGTGTTGTACAACTAGCTATCAGATGTCAGTAAAATTTCACACACACATGACATTTTGATAATAATTTATCAGTAAATATCCCATTTAGAAGATAATTGCAAACTTCTCAAATCAAATAATTAAATGGGTTCTTGAATTAATGCTAAGAATTGATAAGCCTAATTTTCCTTTTATTTACAGATTTATATCCATATAATTCTATTGGATTTTAGCTTAACATCTAATTCTTGACTATGAAAGTCATAAAAACCATAGTGACAAACTATAATAGAATACTGTGGAAATTGCCACTAGATAGAATGTCTCAAGGAATTATATTTCCATATCCAATTATCCATATTGGAAGAACAGGATTTTCTCTCCTAGGGGAAAAAAAACCCCAAACCCATATAGTATGATTTCTTACTTCAGCTATTTTAGTTCCTATTTTATCATTCATGCAGGGGAAGCTGTCTGGAATTCACAACTTGGTTATAAGCCAATTAAACTTGCAATTACAGAAAGGTATTAATTTTGTTTGCTTAATTCTCAGAATTGACTAATAATGTTCACTTGCCCAAGAATGTAAGAGGGTGCTGAATAACTCCAACACTCATCAAATTAACATAAGTTAAACATGTAAACTGCTTTTGACAGCATAAGCAAAGTGAAACAGATTAACCAAGCAAGAAATACAGATCAGACCTTCTCTATAACAGGAAGAACTGATGTTTTGGCCTAGAATTGTTTTTATTTAGAATTAAATTTTTTAGTGAAAGATATTCACATACAAAATGGCACTGAACCAGCTTCGAATATGAGATTTAATTTTTAGTTGTGTTTGTCTGTGGACAAGGACAAAGGCTTCTTCATCTACAGCATTTTCTCTAACAATGAAACTCCACATTCTTCCTACCTCTTCTGATTCCTTTATTCACTGTTCAGAGAATGTATGTCTGGTGACTGTCATTGTGGTGCTTTGGTGGACTGTGAAGCCAAAAGATGAAGCCTAAAGATCATGTGTGATAATCACAAAGTTCTAATTAGGAGATTCATATTCTGTCACAGTCCACTGAAGCCAGAATCAGAGGGCTGTCAGATCACATGCTGCTGGTAAATCACATATGCAAATAATATGCAAAAATTTTAAAAATAGCATAGGCATAAGATGATGATACAACTCTTCCAACAGGTAAGGGGCGCAGATATTGTGTATTCTCAGGTGTCATAACTTCAGCAATGCCTCTTAATAACAATATCATCTAAGTCTAATTTATTTTCTTCAATAAATGTACATATTGGAATGAAATACTCCTATATGGATCACATAAGATTCCCTGACACATCTTGCCAGAAAAAAATACCTGACAGCAGTCAGATGTTTTCCTACCACCAATACAATGACCCTGCCACTTTCTAGTGTTTAATATTAAACTTTAATTCTTAATTTTTAAAATTTTTTAATGTTTGTATTTAGTCAATTTAATTTGTAAAAGAGTACTTAACATATCCTGTTACTGGATATCAACTTCTTATATGTATGTGTAGCAGAGTGATAGAGAGAAGACTCTTGGTCAGGTATGAGAAATTTGACACTGATTATGTGAATTATTCTGATGCTTTATTGCTAATACTGCATTGAAATGTTGTCATTGCAGCATATAATATAAGCAAGTATAAAAGGATATAATGTAATGGCTACAAATGAACAAGTTTGCAGTCTTTACAGAATTCAGAATTACAAAGCACCTGTATAGCTACTTCAGGATTTTATCTTTGTGTTTTGCCAGATCTCAGCACACTTACCCACCCAAAAGTGAGTGTTTCATGTCTTAGGGCTGGACATATCCTGCAGGTGTCCCTGTGGGGCTGGGGATTTGCCTGCAACCTTGGGATGCCAGTTCACTCAGCTGGCCCAGTCTTCAGCAACGTTTTATAGATTTTGCAGGCTGATGTATACCCAAGTCAATAGCAATCACCACAACTCCCCCATCTCTGCAATGGATTGATTATATGAACATCCAAATAATTCCTCCTGCAATTTCCACCGAGTATTCTCATCTTAAGACAAATCATATTGCCCATCGGAGACAATGGCAAGGGAAATGGGGTGTTTGCTAAGACCTGTCTTTCATCACCAACAGTATGTCCAACAGTTCTGCTGTGGCTCTTGACCTGCTGTACAAAACCTACCTGGTGGGATAACACTTTTTATTATAGTGAACATTAAAGGGATTAAGTGTGAAAATAAGAAACCCCTCTATCTGAGAGATGACCATGGTGAAGGTCCCACAGAACTAGTGGGAGTTTTATGGCAGATGGTACTGCCAGTACAGAAATGCCTTAGTGCATACCCATCATAGTGCATGGGAACCAAACAGATTTACCTCCACATCAGTGTGAGCTGGCACAAAGAATATGAAGTTGACTTAATGACTAGCTTACCTTTGCCAGCTCACCTTGTCACAGTCTGTTGTGATGGATCTGTCTGCTGCCATCTGCTCTTCAGCTGCACTGAGCCTTGGCACTGGACTCTCCCAGAGTGCTCCTTGGTTGACTTGCTTGAAGCAGGCAGGTGATTCAGGTAAAATATGTAAGGTTCCTGATTTCACAGACCCACTGTAGGTACTGCTGAGGGAGAATTGCCTATGTATGTTAGCGAGTGGAAGTTAAATTTCAGGTAGAACTTGGTCTATTGTATTCAGCTAGTCTGACTGCATGTTATAAAAACTTTTGCTTCGGGATATTTAGGTGTGTTATGTTAGGACCAGCTTGTGTTTTAGAAAGAGGCAAATGTTCTCTCCTTCAAAGCAGAGCAGAACATATGCCATTACAGAAAAGTGAGGCTTGGTGGTTAAAAAATAGGTAAGCTAGAGATGTAAGGAAGACATGCTTTTAAAAGGATGAGTATTTTTTGTTGCTTTTTTTTTTCTGTTTCTTTGTATCTGTTTTCTTTTGGAAATCACTGATGAGGCAAAGCAGTACAAAAATATTAAATGAGGCTACTGATGAATATTTTAGAATCAAGTACCTATGTAACAGCTAAAATTTCTATTTTCTTATATGTATTACTAAAAGGAAGTACCAAAGCCTATGAAAAAAGAGGCACTGAGGATGAAAATTAAATGTTCCCATATAAGAAGAAAGAATTAGAAAAAAATGTAATTTTTAACCCCTATCTGCAGCTATGAAGTTAGACAAATCTATATTAACCATTGCAACCACTGTCCTACCAAATGTCTATACAGCAAGCATTTTTTTTTCTAAATGAAAGTAAATTTTATTATAAGACATGAGGAAGAAATCAGACACTAAAGCTTTCCATATATAAGATCCAGGCATTAACTTAATATTTGAATAATTGTGGGTTTGCTAGCAGGCTTCAATCAGACACAATCAAGTCGAGCACACAAAAGTGTTTGTCTTGTTTCCAACAACAAACATTTTTCATCTTGCTGAAAATACAGTAAAATAATTAATACAAAAGTGTTAAAACACAGACCTCTTGAGCTATTACAGTAACACAAACCTCCTGGAGATGTGTGTCTTTCTTTTCTGAAAGCTGGAATTGTACAGCTTCTACTTTGACTAATTGTAAGCTCTACATATCTTTTTGGATGTATATTTGGGTCTATTCCTTATAATTTAATTAATTAAAAGAAATGCTTGGTATTTGTTGCTTTGATGAAGATACTGTAACTAGAAAGAGGCAAGACTATAGCTAAGTAGTTTTGTGAGATTAATAATTTATTCTGAGAGTATAATATATCAAGGAAAGTAATTTAAGTAAGATTGCAACTAATACAGCTAATTAGTTAAGCGACCCTGAAGCTTCAAATTGGCACTTGATATTTGAGGTGCCAACGAAGATTAATTTCTAGCAAAGATCAGTTATTTGTATGCAATATATGTAAAACTATTATAGTGCATGTTTCTTTATGAGTGGTCACAATTGTCCAAGTTTACATGAAGGTTATATAAGAATCACTTCAGCCTCTTGCATATGAAGGTAAAAAGTGAGTTACTTTCCTACTATTGTGCTATTTTATATAGTCAAGTGTTGTTAATGAAATGTCATTTAGAACATGGAAAAAATTAATAATTTCATAGAATGTCCACATTTCAGCACAGACAGCAGTGAGTATAACAGTTTATCTTCAAATTTGTCCAGACTGTTCACCTGACAGATCAGCATTCCCAGTGTATTTTTAAAAATTCCAGAATTTCTGAAAGTATCTGAGATTAAGTGCTCCAGGCAACAATTACAAAATCTGAAAAAGCTATAGCTTCCTAAGACTTTAACTATTTTAACATATTTTGGTGTTAAAATGGAAAATACTTGGATTTTGTTCATATTTCAGTAAGTCTCAAAATACATTAAAAATGTCATTACTTAATAAGGATTACTTCTAAATCATTGTACCACACTAGGACTCATGCCTTTTTGAGTATTATGGGGACAAAAGGGCTTGCATGTCAGGTTGGGTAATCCCATAAGTGCTAGTAAGAACAAAGAATTTTCTAGACTTAACTTTAGTACTCATAGGAAAATCTTCTGCCACTTCAAATAAAGAGTTCCACAGACACATCAGAGCTGGGAGAAGTACTTTCAAAGATCTCTCTAACACCCTGGAAAAAGGATTTATTTCAGTCTGGAGGAGAAAAGGCTTTGGGATGACCTTTTTGAAGCTTTGCAGTACCTGAAGTGAGTCTACAAGACAAATGGAAAGGGACTTTTCACAAGAGTATGTAGTGACAGGACAAGGAGGCATGCCTTCACACTGAAAGTCAGCAGGATTAAATTAGATACTAGGAAAAAATTCTTTACTGTGATGGTGGGAGGCACTGGAACAGTTTGCCCACAGAAGCTGTAGATGCCCCATTTATGGAAGTATTCAAGGATGGGGCTCTGAGCAACCTGCCCCTGGTGGTGGGGTTGGAAATAGATGATCTCTGCGGTCCCTTCCAGCTCAGGCCATTGTATGATTCTGTGATTCTGTGATGACTGAAATGCTGTGAAAATATGCTGTGTGCTCTGCAAATCCAGCCAGACCTAACCCACCGGGGCGTGCATCAGGAGGTGGGAATGTGGTACGGACACTTTCCCATGGAGCCACATGCTGCTCCTGCTTTACCCACAAAATATTCTGCATCAGAGCCTGGTTGGGTGCTGCAGATGTAACCGTGAGGACTTTACAGCAATCCAACCCTTTACCTGTTGAGAGAGATTCATTGTTTTTCTTGTTAGCCCTTCTGTGAAGACAGGGCTGACTGCTGCTGTCCCACGCCAGCAGATGCCCAAGGCCAGGGTGGATGGGCTTTGTTCTAGTGGAAGGTGTCCCTGCCCGTGGTGCAGGGGTTGGAACTGGATGACATTTAAAAGGTCCCTTCCAGCCCAAACAATTCGCTGATTTCAAAGCCCCACACCCTGGAGCTGGCCAGCCTGTGTTCCTGGCTCCTGCTTCCTTGGCACGGCTCCGGCTTTTATTGTCACCAAATTTCAACATTCTTTAAAGAATAAATTGTTTTCTAGCTGCTGCTATAAATCAGGTTTAAAAACTACGTGAGTTGAGCACAAGCGATTTGTAGCTCACCGCTTTTGCTGCAGTGAATAGAAACCTTGCTCTAAAAGCAATGGAGGGACACATCTTCGCGGGCAATAGCTGGGACCAAAATTCAGGGATATTTTATCGTCTGCCGCCACCTTCTGGCTACTGGCTCAGTAAAAAAAGAGAAGTGGTGTGTAGAACGGCTCTGGGAATGCGGCAGCAGCGGGAACAAAGGCGGCCGCGCCTCTAGCGGGTCTGGCCTGAGGCGGGCCGAGGGCGAGGGCAGGGCCCGCAGAGCGCGGCTGCGGGACACCGCGGCCGATTGCAAATTTCAGAGCCCCACGGTTTGTGGTCAGTGCACATGGCTCGTAGTCCGTGAGGTGAAAACAGATCCTCCATGGGGTTTGATGGGCCCGTGTAAAGGTGTGGGCTGCTTCAGCAGGACAGTCTAATCGGGCAAAGGAGCGACACGCGGGGCCCATCTCCTGAGCCGGTGCAAGGGAAAAGGGCAAGCCAGAAAATGCCTCTGCAGGAACAGCGACGAGCCCAAGCGCCTTCCCACCGTCTGTCTGCAGCTGCAGCGCATCGGGGAATTGTTGCAAAAACTCCATTCCCCACCAATTGTGTGTCAGTCTTTCTAGTGTGAAATTTAGTTAATATATATGTTAGTTCATGTATACATTATGTACTGTATTGCAATGGAAAAGTGGTATTTTTACTGGACACTGTAGTGTTGTTCATGGTTCAGTAAAACAAACTAAAGTACTAAAGTACCACCTGGCCTATGCTTCTTGGACAATAAAAGCTGTCTATGAAGGATGAAGGATATGCCTGGACAACCAAGATAACCACCAGCATCCCACCTCTCTGACAAGTCTTTGAAATCCTCTCAGTGTTATCTTATATCGTAGATGAGTGGCAAGACTGGCTCCAGGGACATCTGGATCAGCTGACAAGCAGCAAGAATCCTGCAAAAATACAGTTGCTTTGCAAAGTTTTACTAATATTGCTAATCAGCAGCGTGGGTGTCAATGATAAGTCAAATTGTATTGTACCTGGATGTATGAAGGCCAAAAGAACTTGTGCAAAGCCACGTTCATGGTGCCCCATGTTGGCTGGTACACCTCATGTGCATGAATAAATATTTACCCTTGCAATTCTATACTTTGTGTCCTAACTTTTCTCTGCCATTGACATGGGCCAGTTGTGTATTTTTACAACAGAGGTGTAAAAATTGTGACACAACTGCTATGACCCCATATGTCTGAGCAGCTCTGGAAATGGCAGATCCATGATTATCCAGGGCCAGTCTGGGTTGTTTATCTCTGTGTTATGGTTATAGCTCAGTGTAAACACAATAAAGCACTTACTGGACCATTTACACTGGTAAATTTAAAGGCTGGGCAGTTTGCTTTAGGGGAGGTGTCCTGGAAAAACCAGCTAGTCATTTGGGAAACTGCTTCTTTCACTGGCCTAAGTGAAGGGACCTTGGGTAATTTTTCACTCACTTTACTTGTCCTTTGGAGGCGTAAGCTGCAACAGCTCTGTAGAGATGTGACTGGTGTGTAGCTGGGTTGTCATGAACAGAGGTTGTACCTCTGATGCCAAGACAGAAAAAAAAGAGTTCCTGATGTAGACAAATAAGCAGTATTGCTTAAATAGTAAATTTCTGTGGAGGATGTTAGAGCTGATGCGAGAGAACAGAGCAGTGCCAGAATTTGGTTTATATTTGCTAAAGGAGTATCCTCAATCATATTGTTCCAGAATATTGCATGACCTCATGTTCACTGCATGTTCCAAGAAATGGCAGTATCTAAGCTCTGAAGTGGTTCTCCACAAGCTCTTCAACTGCTCTGGAGCTGGAAGTGATGCATGGTACTTCATGTTCCTGTGATGCCACAAGATTAACTCTGTAAAGACTGACATTGTATTGCTGGAGCATTTACAAACATGAGGAGACCTCACATCACTCACTGCTGATTAAAAAAAAATAAATCTGTGGTCTATTTGATGAGCTCTGGTTTTTATGAATTAAGTTTTTTATGTCGCAGTAGGGGAAAGACAAAGCTTGATGGATGTATATGTTTGCTACTTTAAGAAAATTAACAGGTTGATTCTATGCTCTTGAGGGATTATCACTGGCATTTTTATGCTTTTTAGTCTGAATTCACTGACCTGGCTTAATAGTGTAAGAATTCAGCGTCATAAGTATTATTTATAACTTGGCTTCATGACATTTGAGGAAACAAAAATAAAAACAAAAAAAACCACTTTAAAAAAGAAAAAGAAAAAAGAGAAAAAAGACTTGTGGAAGAAATGAAAGAAATAGAAGAAACAGATGGTATCAGGTACTGCTTTGGTGGGACTGTAGCTTAACCTCTCCTCATGTCATGCCTGAGCTGCAAAACAGTGAACAGAGACTGGAAAGTGAATTATTTTGCCCTACAGTAAACATACACTGGATAATCACTTGGATTGGACTGTAACTTTGATGTCCATTAACTATATTCATATATAGATAGCTACATTTAGATTACTGTAGTGGGGTGTGTTGATCTTCAGCTAAAGTGTTTCCTAAATTGTTGATATGACACTTGGGGAAAGAAGTGGCTTCTCAGTTTTCCTTTTGGTGTTACTGCAGTGCCTATTTGCTGTTCTAAATCTGCATCTTTGTGGGCAATTATTACAAAGTAAGGGATCATATTGTGAACATTTTTTTTTAAAGTAAAAATTGCTTGCTATTTTAAACTCAGGAGCATTGCCAGAAGTTAAACCTGAAAGGCCTGAATCCCATTCTGAAACCAATTTTGTCACTTTTGAGATTTTTACCTTTTGAAACTTACTTAATGAGCACTTTCAACAGGTAGGTTTTGTAGAGTTCTTGAAAAAGGCATGAAAATCCAAGTTTCACTGAATGGGACAAAGGTTTCATTCATTTCAGCAGGCTGCTTGCGTCATTAGCTGAGAAAGTGTGCTGAGATTTAGGACTTCCAATCTGATTTTTGGCACTGGGAGAGTGATGTCATTTCCTGAGCTGTTGGTCCATGCTGGAAAATTAGAAAACATGGGCTTTTTGTACAACCAACTTTATTTAAAAGCCCAAGAAATGGCACATTATGGTGAAACTCAATTGAAATATGTTGACAATTACTTCACAACAGTAAAGAAGATCTCTAAAAAGGCGTGCTTTTCACAATTACGTAATTTTTGAGCTTATTGCCATAATGAGATTTTGGAAAATAGTTAATCTTTGCAAAATAAAATGCACTATTTCTTTGTAACCATGAAACAAAGTGAATCAGAATCAGGTGTTGTGACATCCCATTTTTATTGACAAACCTGCATTGGAATGATACTGCTGTGGGAAAAACCTAGATATTGTCATTACAGGACTCCTTCTTGAACTCTTATTTAGACCACTTGTTTATAAGGCCAAAGTGGGGAGTGTTTGGGGGAAAACATTAGTGGTAAATTCTGGATGGCCTTTCAGAGGCTATAATTTGTACTTGTTCTCAGGAAGGAATGCATGAAGCTGAATATTCTGCGACTGAGGTCATGCAGAACTGGGGGAGTTTAGCAGAAGATTCAATTCATATTAGCTATTTCTCCTCTGAGAGCGGGAGATTCTGTTTTACATTTCTTCAAAATGGTGCTTTGAAACTTTAATGTAACTTAATTTGGCTCCATGGTAAGATCAAACATTCATGTGTTGCACTTTCAACTTTGAAGTACAAATTAACTTTTAAACAGTTTAGGCTACTACTAACTTGTAGGATCATTTTTAGCTGTTTAAAAATAATTGTTTGCCTTTTCTTATTTTATTAAGAGTTTTTGGGTTTTTTTAATCTGTCGCCAACGTGGGAAAAAATATCTCAGTATGTTGTTTTTCATTCAGTTTGGTTGCATTGTGTGGTTTTTCCTTTTCTTACCTCCACATGAAGAACCATTCCAGAAGAATCATATGAGGGTATATGCAGCACCTGATCCCCATGGCAGTCAGCTGATCAATCCTTGTGAAGAGCACTTTGCTTCTCTAGCATGAGTGATTTCTGCCTATTAGATCTCTAATGATTTCTAGCCATAGATTTTCTGTGTGGGCTGTATTCAGACTGGTGCCTACTTTGGCTCCAGAAAGAAGAAAATGGAGTAGTGGTGGTGCAGAATCACATGATGAGCAGTTTGGCATGTGCCAGAGTGGATGTCAACAGCCATTGTGTGCTTTTAGGAGATTGATCAGAAGCAGGACCTGAAGCAATTCCTGAAGACCGAAGAAGCTAGCAGCATCATCTAACATTAGTCATGGGTTATCCTATGAGTTTCTTGAAAAACATTACCATGGGTGATGTGAAAATTAAAAATACTCTGGAAAATTGGCTAGAGTTCTTTCTTTATTCTTGTAATAACAGCAGTGTGGAGAAAAACAATACTGGTTTTCACTTTCTTGGCTTGTTGTCTAAAAACCTTTGTGATCAATTGAACACAATCGAGCACCACAAATATTTTTGAGCAGATTACAACTGTTGGGTGACATACCCACTGCCTGAGATTGCCTGTGTGCTCTGAAAACCAAGTGGCTTTTTAAAGACCATTTCTAGAAATGTTTTGGACATTTGGAGCAGAAAGTAAGTAATCACATGGAGTTTCTCTAGATGTTTTTCAAAGAGAGCAACTGAGAACTGTTATCTCTGGTTGTGTGGTTGGTATTTTAACCTTATCTAATGAACACATTGGAAGAAATCTTACAGGTATCAAGGAAAAAATCCCTTCAATTGATAGTACTGAAAGGATTGTGGATAGACTTATTCTTGACTAACTGCAACTCCCTCTTCCTTCATCCATAAGCTTCAGTGATAAAATAGTTCATCTCATACAGCTAGAAATCTACATTAATCATATAACAATAAATCCTTCTATTGTCTGTACATTAGGCAGCTGGATCAAAGAACTGGAAAAGCTTGATTATAACTGAAATATATAGAAATAGCAATTTTGTCTTAACTAAATGGAAATTTGAAGCCAAAATGAAAATATGTCTGTAGCTTAATTTGTTATAGTGATTATTAGTGTGAGTAGAGGACCTACTGCATGAAAATTCCTTGGCCAGAGTATGTAATTTTTAAAATAGAATACATTGCTTTGAAAAAGTTGAAAAATATTTTTCCCCTGAATTAAGCAGCTGTAAGAAAATGTTCTGACATTAGTGCTGGAATGCTCTGCAGTGGCTGTGAGAGAGTTTTGATGCTTGACCTTGTCAAATGTGAAGACCTCTAGAGAGGTATTACTGTGCTTCTGCTGAGGATTTCAATGGAATCAGTGATGGCACAGAAAGAGATGTAAGAAAAGTGGGTCTGTTACCTACAGTAACAGACTTGGGGCAGTTTCATTAAAGGCTAGAGAAGCCTTCGTGGCTGATCAGATACTTTAAGAGTATTAAGAGTTACAAATAAGTAACATAATGCCCCTAAAATATAATGAAGGCTAATTTTGTATTTCAGATGCATTTTTTCCTACTGTTAAATTGCAAGACCTCCAAATACATACACACATGCACTTTTCTTCTGATCATATATTAGTCTTGCTAAAAGCAAGTTGCTTTTCCCCTCCTCCTTTTTAGGCTGCTGTTTATTATCTTAAGCCATTTCTCTTTGGTCAGAAATCCAGGAAAAATCTAACCCAGGAATTTGTGTAAACTCAGGCTTTTCAATTTACTTTTGTTATTGAATATTTAGTTTTTCTATATGTAAATTTCATTTTTACTTAGCAAGAAAACTGTTGTTCTTTGTTAGTTTTCTTCCACAGTCATGTTTTTCATAATTTCTGATTGTTAAGAGTGTCTGGGAAGGGCATGGGTGCCACAAAAGCCTGATCCTGACTCTTGCAAAACACAGATATTGAGACATGTTTTTTTTGTCTTTTAGTAAAAATTTGAGTTCCATTTTTGTCTTAATTGTGGTTCAAAAAGTGTTATGATTAAAGGCCGCCTTTCTTTGCAGTAGAAAAGCAGAGTGCAAAAATAGGATTTTTTAAATTGTTTGTTACTGTGTAAAGGGAAAAGTGATTTAAGAGAAAAATTATGCACATCTCTCAGGAGTTAATGTAAGTTCTTGTTTTTAAAATATCATGTTTTCTATATTTGCAGTTAGTGCATAATTGAGATGAGTAGGGCCTTCAAGAGTTCTGAGACTGGATTTATTTCTCTTAATGCCGTTTACCTGCAACCAAAAAAGTAGACATCCTGGAGACCTACAGTGACTGTGTGAAGACTTTGTGTCCATTTCAACATTCATTTTTATGCAATGCCATTTTATTCCTTTATAGTGAACACATAAAAATTGCCATAAGCTGCACTTTTAAGACAGTCTATAATAGCAAGAGCAATAATTTTGATAACTCCTGTAGATCAATGTATGAAAACAGATACTCCAGGATGTCAAGCTTCATATATATTCCTTGGCTCTGAGAGAAACTGCAGCAAATGCTGCTTTTATAGAGAGTTTCTGTGACTGCCAGTGGAAGAACTGTAACACATTTATAGGGAGTAAAAATTGGAATGAAACATGCCAGACTAGAACAGCAATTGCTTCCTTTTTACTACTGGAAATGGATTAATATAATAAATCACTAGGACAATAATTGGAGATATATTTGAAAGATTACTTAATTGTTAGAAGTTATAATTTAACTGCATGATAAATTACAAATAATGGTGAATCTGTATACTATTTACCTCAACGCGAGTTTTTGTTAAGGAATATATATTTTCTCTCCATTTAAGGAATGCAGAGGATGAAACAAAAGTCCTAAATTCTTTTTTATTAGTGTGCATGTGAAAGCTGAAATTTTACAAAGGCAAAATACAGCAATAGCAGCTTTTACCTAGAAAAAAAAAAATGACTGCCCATTGGTTACTAGAAAGGGTAGGGCTCATTTTATTTGACAGCAGTAAATCAGAGTGTGGAATCTTTTGGGAAGTAATTTATCTGATATTTTATTCCAACTATTTACTTTACATATAAGATATAAAGTTCACAATATGTTTCAAAGCAGACGTGTCCTTTCTTGGTGAGAAAGGACCCATTTGAGGCTTTTGATTTTAAAGTCCAAATACACATCTCTGTAGATGCTCACATATCCTGCCTGATTTTCCTCTGAATGCTGTTCTGTCCATCCTGATAATGGGACTGTGCTTTGAGACTATTTCTGAATGAAGCTGAGATACAGATGAAATGGAAGTTCATTGTAGGACCACTGAGACACATTCAGGGAGCTGGACCACCTGACAAATGAGGAGATGTTAACAGAACTATATTTGTCCAGCCTGGATAAGGAAAGGCAGAACAGTGGGGACCCAACTAGTAACAGGCTTCTGCTCCCTAAACAGCAATCACAGGAAAGATGGAGCCAGACTCTTCCTCTGAGGTTCACAGTGAAAGAATAGAAGCCAACATGAGGATTTCTGATTAGATACAAAGAATGAGAATGGCTATGTGCAGCAACACACTGCCCAGAAAATCAGTGCTATAATCACCCTTGCAAATTTTCAGTATCTGACTGTTGCCTCTGTGACATGATGTAATTTTGTAAGTAGCATGCTGTAAGATGGAGGGAGAATGCAGTTTTCTAAAGATTCCTCAAAAAACCAAAAAAGTATTCTTTGACTCGAGTGTCTTTACTTGAACTTTATAAGATACAGAAAAATATGTATCTTGTCAGTGTGATCATTGATGTTAGCCTAATACGAAATGTAAAAAACTTTACAATTGTATAAGAAAAAAATGTAAAAAAGATTGGTTGTTTTGTCAACCTTAAAATATGCTTTCTGGATAAAGTATGTTTCTTAACTTGCAATCTTCAGAAAAGCAGAATTGTGTTTTCAGTATTTCCATTCTTGATTTTAATCATTCCCTGAAAAATTTATAGGAATCTTTCTGCTAATGCTTTTTCATTCTTCTTCCCAGTAAAGTTTTCTTAGATCCTATCAGAGATGGCAAATGGTGGGTGCTTTATCATTGAAGAATTTTCTCAGTGGAAAAAAACTCTGTCCTCCTCTGAAGAAAAATCATTCTGAAAAGCAAACATCTTTCCCTACCCTCCCCTCTATCCTATGTGACTATAGACTCTTCAGTACTACTAGGATGATAGCTACTTTAAAGAATTGAACCAAAAATGGCAGTATGTTACTGGTAGGCCTAAGGAAAAAATGCTATGATAGGGGAGAAGTGATGGCAGAGTAGGAATTGCATGGCTGTTGAAGAAGCTACAGCATAAATCATGACAAGGTTCTGTAAAGGCCTAGATTGTTAAAACCACTTTGTCTCAGCATCATGGAAAAGGATTAAAACCCAATAAAAATCTTCTTCTTTTATTGAAGAATAATTTGCCTATATTACATCCAAGAAGGCCAAAACCCATCAGCCAGAGCTGGTAAATGGCAGTGTTTCTTTTTCTCTGAGAATAAATTTCCGGAGCGAAGTAATTTTCTGTCATGGTTTCTAAAGTAAAGGGATTTGAAAAAAGCATCTGAACTCTGAGATAATTCAGAGCAAAAGCCAGCCACGTACTTTGTGTAGGCAAGTGCTATGTTTCATCTATGCAGTGTATACTTTTAAAAAGAATTAATTTCTTGTAGAAAACAACTTGAAAAGCTGGAGTAAACCCCAGGAGAAGCAAGTGATACACAATGCAATTGCCCATCACCAGCCTATCCCTGAGCAGTGAGCTGCAGCTCCTTGCTGTCTCTGCAGTTCATATACTGGGCATGATGTTCTGTGGTATGGAATATTATCCCCTTAGTCAGTTCAGGCCAGCTGTCCTGGATGTGCCCCTTCCCACCTTCTTGTGCAGTACTCTCTGAACTGAAAAGTTCTTGATTTAGGGATAAAATTGGTGACACACTAATATTTTCACTACTTAGCAACAATAAAAATATTAGTGTGTTATTACCCAAATTACTCTTACACTAGATCCAAAACACTGCACTGTATGAGCTACAAAAAAGAAAATTAACTTAACCCCAAAACAAATATGAACAGCCACATAGTTTCTGGAAAGCAGTATTATGTACAAGTTCCTTTTGGTCTAGATCAGCCATTGTGTCTTTCATTGAAAAAATGTTTGGATCTGTATTTAAGAAAAAGATGAGTAAACACAGAGTTCCCAAAGTGGTAATTGCATTAGAATCTGTAGTTTGTATAAAATTCTAGAAGCTTCCCTCCCAAGAAAATGTTCTCCACAGAAATGAGAATACTGCTCTTTCCTCTGTGGTTGACAATTTATAAACATGTTGATAAATTTAGAGGTGAGACTGACCTCAATATTTTACCAGAGTTTTGTGCACTTTATGGGAGGCTGCTGCTGACAGAAATACTTGTTTTAGTTTGGCTTCAGTTAAGCAGGCATCCTAGCTTTGAGTACACTTTGGACATTGACCTGGACTTGCCTTGGGACTTATTCCTGTTTGGAGACATTTCAGTGTTTGTTATGCTTCTTACCTTCCTGGTGCTCTGGGAGACCAGTAACAGAGGTAATTAAAAAGACAATCTATTTTATGACAATGTCAATGGCTTGGCTTCATTGCAATGCATGGGAGGTCATGTACTCATACATAGGAAATGTGCAGACATGAACTATAGGAGTGCAAATCCTCTCTGCTACCAGATGATCTTATATCTAAGTTTAGCTGCTCACAAAGATCCAATTTGTTGTAGAAGGAGGTATAAGTGGTACTTAAAAGGTTCCCCCAGGAGAGAAATTATTTTTTTCTTTTCCACACATTAGAAAAAGTAATACTAAGATAAATTTTTAAAAGTGTGGTTTTTTTTTTTTTTAATTTTAAATAACACATCTCAGTTTTGCCAAACAATAGATTTGCTGTTGTTGGCAACAATATGTGTGAATGGCACACAGCCTTTGATGTAAGATGTTGAGAGTAGAATCCTTGTAAAAAGCAATATCCTGAATTTCCAATCAAATAAACACACAATCAGCTTCCTTCTGACACAATCTGAAATCAGAAAATTTAAGAAGAGACCCAAATATAGCAAGGCAACTGAAGTTTTATTACTTGTAAATCAGTCATAGAAGACAATTACTAGTTTAAGGTACAATAAAACTTTTCTGTCAGAGATGGGCACTTGACAATGTAGTTGCAACAGCAGAAGAAATCCAGATCTCACTTCCCTTAACTGGCTTGCCTGCAACTTTCTGTCCACAGGAATGGGTTAAAAAGGTTCTAGATTAGCTGGGGTATTGGGAGCCAGGGCAAAACAAGCAAAAGTAATATTCAGTGGCTCCTGCCAGAGATAACTCAAAGTCTAGGGGCAAAAGGAATTCCAATTGTTTCTTGTTGATAGAGCTGAAACACTGGCACACAAATTCTATGTTTATGGTATTTTAAAGAGACTTTTAATGATTAATGCTAGTTTTCTAAGATGAAGGGGAGACAGAAAAAGTGCTGCTGAAAGCCTCACAATGGTTCCTTTGTCTGCAAAGCCAAAAAGAAATTTTAAAACTTTATTTGGCAGTCAAAATAAAAATTGCTTTGGGCTTTTGATGCCCTAGACATTTATTTTTTCTAATGTGCCATATGCTCCCTTAAAATTATTTGTTTTAAAAATGTTATTTCACTTGGAGGAAACGTGGAAGAGGAGGAGAACTTCCACCAGCTGAAATTCTATTATACCTGTACAAGAAATATAAACTATTATTTTACTGTATCAGATCTCACTGCTGACCAATTTGATCAAGTTGTGTAAATTTGCATGACATCTCAGGGAAGGACAGTACCTTTCACTAAGAGGATTGAGTGTGTACTTTGTTAGGCTCACGATGATTCTAATTTTTAATATCCCTCCCTAAAACAGGGCAGCTATTCAACAAAAATGAGAAAATTATCCCAAAGAATTTGCAGTTGGAGTTGACTCTATATGATTCCTTCTATTAAGAAACAAGCAATAGTGAGAGAATAGGCCGAGGAACTAATATGGTTATTAATGATAAAATATGTAGTCCTTGTTGAGTTCTATTTTTCTGCTAAACTTCTGAAATCCACATTTTAACAAGAAAGTGAAGAGTGCACTATTGATTCATTTAGCACAGGGCTTGTAGGAGAAGGAATTTTCAGGGCTGTTTTGAGGCAGAAATCACCAGTGTTGAGAGAGTAGGCTTTTATGAGATCTTCACACATGAGGGGAAATGAGGCAGTTACAGACCCCTGCTTGTTAACAACACTACAAATTCACTCCTGAGACAGGCTGGAGGGACTCAGCTAACTTTCATGGCACAGTATATGTAAGCCAATGTGGCTCTAGTATTGTAACTACCATTAACAACAAAGAAAATGCTAGCAGATTTTATAAAAAAATATAATGAATAATAAAAATATCAGTTCTTTAGTCTCCTTAAAAGTGAAATTTTCCCAAAATTAACAGCAGTAGCCGTTTCACTCTCTCATCTCTATGTGGCACTCATTGCATTTGCTGGTTCGTACTCTTATCTTTGTCTCTGATTTCCTGCTTCTCTGCTCTCTCTCACTTGTACAGACCACCAGGCTACACCCATTATCACATTTAAGGGAATTTCTGGAGATGTGATTTCTACAGTTTGTTTCTGCTTTTTCTCACTGTCAGCAAGCTCTTTCAGCTATGGGGCTTATGAATGGGTCCTCTAAAGTGAGCTTCCCTCTTTATTGATTTTCCTTGAAAATGCAATGGGGCAATAAGTCCTGTTTAACTGCTGGGTCCATCTCAAATTTGGGCCTCTCTTTAATGTACAAGAAAAGGCTTTAAAGAAATTTCAGTGATTTCTAACCACAGCAACTCAATAAGTTACCTCTTGTTTTGCAAAAGGAAGCTTTTAAGTACAAAAAAGAATGCTTTTAGTATCGTTATTTAATGAATGCTTATTTGAACCTATGTATTTACAGTTTATTAACTGAAATTCCATCACTCTCCACTTACCTTCTCTCTTCCCCACAGCATTTTTTTTCACTGTGAATGATTACTTCTTTATACCATCTCCAAATAACCAATAATGTGCTAAAAAGCACAGGAAACTCTTATAACCTTTTACTAGGCAGAAGTAAATATACAAGTAGTTTGTACAAACACAGTTTTTTTGTACCCTGGCTTCCTGCCAGCCTGCCCATTACTCCTGAGCCCCTTTTACCTGTGAAGTCCTATTCCTGCAGGTGTTTTAACCATGCTCATTCTCCAGTATTCTGCTGAGCTCTCTCTTCCCTTCTCCTCTGCTCTGTATTAACTCGTTCCCTTTGTGCAGCAGTGAGAACAAATGGGACAAGGGAAAGGAAAGGACAGCTCTGTTAAATTCTTTCTTAGCAAGAAGCATTGTCTGGAAATCAAAGTCTTAGTAAAACTTACCACACTGGGAGTTGGACTTTGATGGCCCTAGTGGGTCCCTTCCAGCTCAGAATATTCAGTGGTCTGTGATTCTGTAAAATGGGCAGAAGAACCTTCCCCATGTGCTTGGGGGCAAGGACTGTGTGGTTCTCAAGGAGACTGAAGCAGAGAACATGGAGTGCTGCTGTGTAAGATGAGAATTGAGATCATCAAGCTGTTGATCTCATTTTGGTTTGTTTCTTCATAGGGGGAGGTAGTGTTTCAAACTGATGAAAGTTTGAAACATAGTGCTATGAAATGCACTATATGCAAAAATGCACTATGAAATGCATATATGCTATGAAATTACTAAAAAAATTACTGCAGTTTCCTAAAGAATTTTAGTTTCTACATTTCTAAATTTCTCAGTGTGCCACTGTGCACCTTTAAGAATGCTAAGAATGCTTTTGTGACATAGATTTTCTGTAAAGTTCAGAAGTACTATACTTAACTGCAGCATAACTGCTGTGTTAGTAACACACAATAGAATATACTCTCAAAGAGTTATTAACCAGTACTGAGAGAGCACAACTCAAAATGCCTTAAGCTTTATTTGTGTAAAAAATAACATTCTGTCTTTTAGTTAAATCAGACTTGCACTCCTTTCCTTAAGGTTAGTTTTGTCTTTGTCTAGCTGGCCTTCCTGCAGCTTGCAGCTAGGTGGGGTAAGTGCAACACTAAAATTCAGTCCAAACACCAGAGCTGAATTGTGGGGTACAGTGAGTAGCTAATTTGAAAATCTGAGAGTATATTTAATATATGGCTACACAGAAATCTTGTTTAGATAAAACAGGCTATATTTTGATTTTTGGCAATTCAATAAACAAGGTACAACTTAGATTTTGGTTTTATGACTACTAAATGGTTTTGAACCCTTTCTGCAGTCTTCATATTCATCATAGCTTATTCCTACAGTACCAGGTTATATTCCTTGGCATTGTCTATGCAATTGGTTTAGAGGGTCATATATGGAATTTAAATGTGATAGGGAAAAGTGAGTGTTTTTATTTCATAAAACAAATCAAACAATTCAGGGAAAACATAATATTTTGAAATTTTTCCTTAAATATTCATGGTTCAAAACCATTTCATGGAAGTAACCACTAGATAATCATCTGTGTTTTTCTGGTTTTTAAGCCCCATTGTTAAGTTTTGAACTAGTTTTTTCTTTTTTTCCAACCACGGGCAGCTGAGCCTTCATTTATCTCCTCCGTCACTTAGTTCATAAAAACATGGCAATGAAAGCATGGTAAGACTTTGAGAACAAAATGTTTTCTAATCACAAAACATTGGCAGCTAAGGGAAAGAAAAAACTGGATGCTTTAAAAAATGTTAAATAGAACCAGATGAAATTTTTAACTTTGAGAAATGGAACACTTGCATACACTTTCTGTCTAGAAAATACAGAGCCATAGATTTTGTATCACTTATGCCCTGATAGCAATATACAAAATACAATAGTTACTGTAGAAATTTTTCCACCAATTCCTTTGTCAATCCCAGCTTTGCTAGTGAAATTGCTACATAAGAGAAGGTGAGAAATGGAAGGAGCCATTGACTAGCTCAAGCTCCTACAGGAATATGTGGTAGAGGTGGCAGCTGAATCCAGGACTACTGTATTACAGTTCAATTTTATACAAAACAACCCATTTTCTCTAGTTAGCACAATAAAGCAGTGCCTTTTGTCAATGAACAATTTAGCTACATAAAAAGGATTGTCAAATCATGGTAAACATCTCTACTAGTCCACTAGGGTCCAGTTCCAAGTTGCAAAGTGCCACAGAACAAATTTATTCATGTTGTCTATCCTGAGCTAGTCTGGGCTTTGGAAGGCTCCTGTGGCACTCCCTCTGTGGAAGATGCCTGTAGCAGTTTAATTCCATATTTTGGTTCTTGGTGTATCTAACAAAACAGTTATCCATTAACATTTTATCTGCTTTCTAACAGAGTGTCTTATATTTTCAAAGTGTGCTATTAATGCTGTGCACACCAGGTACATCAATGAAAAACTGAGGATGAAAAAGTCATATGGCATATTGTTTTGCTTTGGGGGAGAATGAGACATGAAAAGGTCAAGCAATGTGATTATAGAAATTGTGGCCTCACCATTTTCACAGGGATCTGGGTGGCAAGAGACCTATATTTCAGCCACAGCTCTGTCTGCCTCATTATGTGGCATTAATAAGTAATCACTTGCCCTTTGTTTTGTTTTTCAACATGCAAAATACTCACAGTCTTTTGTATGATGGTGCACAATGCCTTGTCCTGTGATACACCAAATGTTTAAATGTCTTTTACAGGAGGTTAGGTTAAAACAAAGGCTGCACTTCTTTCTCAGTCAAGGCAAGAGAGTTGCTATACTGCACTGTACACACTGCTTTGCCAAGGGCACTATGTGTACTGAGGAAATGAACCATTTACCCACTTCCAAAATTCTGAATGACTCTGTCCTGGCTTTGGTGGTGTTTAGAGCAGTAGCTAAAAGTCAGTCTGGGTTTGCTGCAGTGAAGAATACTCTGTGTATTTATCTTCTTTTTCTGATGAATGTGTGGAATAAATAATGATAATGGGAGAAAATTGCTGATAAAAGAGTTAGGACTGTTGCTTTGACCTTAGCTCATACTCTCTTCACAATAATCTGTTCATTGATGACTGCATTGATCTGCTCTCCAGTCTTCTACAAAAGCCAAAGGAATTTGGTTCATTGTGTATATTGTGTTAAAATACAAGGTGTATTCTTTTTTGGTGTTTTCAGACTTTTGAGTTGGACATCTGGCTTCATCAACAAAGGATGGTGCACTTTGCTTTACTTGTTCATGAAGCAAGAAACTAATTTCTCTGAAAACTGGTTTCCTGTCTCAAAACTGGGCTGATATTGCCTTAGTCTGTCACATACACAGTGCTGGAGAGAGTGCCAGGCAGAGCTCAGTGACTGCTCCCTTCACACTGTGTTACACAAGCCATGCTATCTTGGTCACCAACAAGGTGTAATAAATACCACTTCCATGTTGGCATTGAAGGTGTTTTCTCACCTCTTTTGGATCTCATCAGTGAAAGATTAATCGAGCTTCCAATCAACATGAAGTAGCAAAGATTTAACAACTGTTCTTTGGAAAAAAAAGCCTGAATCTGGCACCTACTGTATCCTATATGCCTGTCAGCAGGCTGGGCAAGTGGCTTCCTAATTTCAAGAGAAGTGCTTGCAGAGAGGGATGATTGCTCATGCCAGTAGCTCTCTCTGATGAAAAATGGAAAGCAGTGATTATCTTCAAAAGTCCATGAAGGTTCAGTTAAGGTAAAATATGAGATGTATGATCAAAGGACTAAAAAGTACACAAATCCCAAGTGAATGCCTGATTCCATGACAAATAACTCTGTTCAGCCTTACCAAGAGACATAACGGCACCAGAAAAACCATTCTGGATGATTGAGGATACCCATCCCATAGTTTGCTCTAGGAGGATCAAGAGCACATCTGCTTCCCTTTGTCAAGCCACATATTTCCCAGGCTGTTGATAGATTAGGTTAGCATTAGTGAGATGCAGACTGCCTGACATGTATCTTTTCATCCTCTTGAAGCCTTTTTCTTTTTTTTCAAGAGTAGGAAGAACCCTGAAATGAGAAATGATGAAGAAAGTATTTTTTTCCTCAAAAGTTGTTTTTGTTTGTTGATTTATTTTAGGAGGACTCAAGGAAGACTCATTATCACTGAGATTAAAACAAATTTTTTTCAATCTATTTTATATTATTGACAGTGAACTGAAAAGTTGATAATTGCTGAATTTCAGTGACTTTTACCTCCTAATTTGGAGTCCAAGGACCTATACTCTTATCTGGGAGAGAACCCCATTAGAGATTTAGTTTGAATGAAGCTCTGAAGTTCCTCTGTGTCTGAATGATGAATAAGGAGTTTCAGACAGAACTAAGAGCCAGGAAATCTTCAGATTTCTCTGGTTTTAATTGTGTATATTTTTCATTAAGTCCCATGTGCTTCCATGTCAGAAAAAAATGAAGCTATTTTCTATCATTCTTTTTCTAACCACTTGTTTTAGGACGGTCAAAGGGCTGCTCTAAACTGAACTGCTTCCTAATTATCCTTAAAAGACAATTTCACTTGGGTGATGAAGATAATGGATGAAAGATGGAGATGAAAGAGTCACTGAAGTTCACTGTGTTTTGACCCTCTACTCCATCTCCCAGCCCTCATTGTTCCCAGGCCTGGAAAAATGGCAGAATCTGGCTCTTAACCTTTTTGTAGCCTGGAGCAAGTAAAATCTTAAAACTCATTGTCTCTTTTTTTTTCTTTTCCTTATTTATAGGAAATAATCTCAAAGTAGCAGGACTATCTTTGCAAATAAAAATCAAAATAGGACTGTAACCAGAGACTACTACTATTAGATAATTTGGTTTAGCTATAAAGGAATATTTTGGTTAGTAATTTCATGAACAATGGAGTATCCACGAATCAAGTAGATCTTGCAAAAAATTTCAGAAAACAGCAATCTTTTCTTTATGCATCATAAGAACTGAAAAAGTTGCTATATGTATTTATGTAATGTACAGAGATTGCCCTTCTCAGAAATTTTCAGTTCTCATTTGCCTCTCATTTTTTGGCTTGGATGTGGCTGCAAGTCTAGAAAATAAAAAGAATACACACTCAGCATTCTTTAGCAGTGTACAGTCCTTTTCTTTTCTTTTCTTTTCTTTTCTTTTCTTTTCTTTTCTTTTCTTTTCTTTTCTTTTCTTTTCTTTTCTTTTCTTTTCTTTTCTTTTCTTTTCTTTTCTTTTCTTTTTTCGCAGAGACTATCCACTGAATTTATAGTGCATCACTGTGGTGATCACAATGAAAAATGCAATAGTTATGAACTATCATCTTCCACAAAATGTTAAGAAAATGCAAAATTTCTTACAGTGGTGACACCTTACCTATCAACTTATGGTTCTGTTTAGAAAACTCTTCATTATAATGAGAGTCATACAGTCTTTTGTCATTGAGGTTTAAGAGCTCAGTTTTGCTTTTGCAGGAATGCTCTGCTTGTAGAGGGAACGTGGGTTTTGGCCACGTGGGGGAAGAGCCAGTGGAGAGTGAGGCTGCAGCTGGGGAACTGAGGCTACCTGCAGGACTCAGAGGGTGGGATCTTCCTCCAGACTGACAGCTCCCAGCTGTGAGCCTGCTCCAGCATCCCTCCCCACTCACCACATCTGCCAAACAGGACCTGTCAGCAGCATTAACTCCTGGATCTGACGTTGGATCCCCGAGCTGGAAGGAAGCTGAGGAGCTGTTGTGTGGTTGCCTGAGACAGAATCACCACACTGGAGCAAGATGGAGCCAGAGGAATGTCTGGTGTGTGAAGTATGAGGCTTGACAAGTCTGGCACCACTCACTCTAATACTGCTTTTGGCTGAATTAGCTTTTAATCTGAGTTACACAATGATAAATCTATGTAAGTCTATGGAAGTTTACTCAACAAAATTAAGTATCAGAGTTTATTTTAGTAGTTACTCTGCATTTTATCATATGCAATTAATCCTGTCTCAGTTATATTGTTGTCTTTGATTATGAACACTTGAAATGTAAACAATACATCCAGCACATTTATGGAGTGATGAAAGGACAAATTCTCTTCATACTCGTATCTATGGAAAATGAATGTTTGGGATTTGACACCAGTTCTGTTAAGGCAGAGTGCAGCCTTGGATGTGTATTTTAGACAAACTCAAACTGTGGTTGGGTGAGGCTCACCTCAACTGTAAGCTTAGCCAAACCTTTTCCTCTCCTGTATTAACTACTTTCCTCCTCCCATTGCCTTCCGTTTCTTTTTCCATATTAGTGATTAATTGCTTATGTTTCTGCTCTCTTACTAAAATGCTGAGTCTTTCACCTACTGTTTCCTTTTGGTTTATTCCTTTAGAGCTGTTCCAGCTAAGCACCATCTATATGCAAAGCATCTAAATGTTTATATGGAACATGTGGTTCTTATTTAGCTTTGCTCCAGACATGACGTGTGTGTGCATAGGAAGGAAGATGAAGTAGTTAACAGTGCTAACAGAAATCTAGATATTTTAGAAGAAAACTGCTTGCTTAAGTGAACTAAAAAAAAAATATATATATATATAATCTTTCCAATTAAAATATTCTTAAATCAAGAAAAAAAAGGAGATTCTGGATTAGTACTCCAAAAGGAAATATCTTTAGCATTGCAAATTGTTGCTCTACAGTCTGAAACTACAGCAACGTTTCCAAAGTCTGGTTTAAATAAGCAGGATTCTTAAGGAACGCAAAATGTAAAACTTAAATATGGGTTCATTTCTTTGCTTTTTTCTAATTATCTTTTTTCTCCTTTTAATTTTTCATTTTTTTTTTCTTTCCCTCTCTTCTACTACTTCTCCTTTTTAAGCTTTTTTCTTTTACTACTTTTTACCTTTACTACTTCTTCTTTTCTTTTTTTTTATATCCTTTTCTTTTTTTCTTTTCATAGTGCACAGAAAACTTTCCAGATTAAAAAAAAAAAAGTCTCTTCAAAATAGGGAAGGCTTTGTCTCACTTTGCATATATTCACAAGATAATAGTAGTTTAAATCTCATTTAGCAAGGAAGTAATCCATGAAGTCTCTAGTCCTTTATAGTGAGGACTCCAGGACTAGCTGACTCTAGGAAACCTTTTACAGAAGTCTATACAGAAAATAAATTTTGATGAATATTGGAGCATCAGAAGATAATTAGCTTGACTTTACTATGGTTTACAGTGAGGATTTGGATACCTGAGAGCTAGATATCCAAGACCTTACTTGGTTGTTGCATATCTAGGAACTGATTTTTCTGCACATTGTTGTGCTTCTGAGCTCCCATACAGGTTAAAATTCACCTTGCCTGGCATGAGGAACATAATTTAAAGAGAAAGAAAAGCTATGTGAGTGTGTGAGAGTTTAATGCTTTCACAGACGTGGAGTAAACTCTTTGAACTTGATGAATACCGAAGGTTGTGATGTTCTGCCATAGTTCACAGGTAGGATACATTGGTCTCAGTTTCTGAGTTGGAGTGATGCCTCCATCATCTTGATTTGCAGATCTCTCAGGTGGTAGTGTATCCATTCCACTTTTTGCCTTACTAACTCCTTATCTGGCAGAGAGAGTCCTGACTCTCAGCTGAGGCTGTGATGAGTACTGTGAAAACACAAACATGAAGAACATAAAATGTACCACATAAACTCAAACTCAGCTAGCTCAGACTCCTCCTTCTGATGATGGACAATTTTGACTACTTAGAGTACATATATAAGATACAGGACAAGTATAGCAATATATTTATTATTATTTGACTTGCTGATTGTGGCACATTATAGGGAGTTGTGTAGCTGGAGCATGCCTAGATCATCCTGTGCCACAGACACTATGGACCTGCCCTCCACATCCATTCCTTTCTCTAAAACAAAATGTAAACCAAAACTAGGCAAATACCAAATATTATATAAATATTAGTGTCGGTGAAAGTTAATACTATGGAGACTAAATACAGTGGATGAGCTGCTAATGCTGTTAGAGATTTTAGGGAGTGGGACATCACGGTTCAGAAACCATTAGCTCACTCCTTCCAAACACATTTTTATTCCATGAGCAGATCAGGGAACCACACCTAAATTCTACTGCTAAAAATCCTGTAATGTTTTAATTCTTCTCAGCTTTAATGGCTTAGGGCAGAAGAGCAATCTGTAGGTATTATTTACGAGAAAATAATTTTACAAAGACCTATGTTATCTTTTTTTTTTCTTTACCAAAACCAGTATACTTGTGCCACCTCCTTTTTCCTGTGCATAAGAAATGCAGCTTTAACCTAGGTGAAAGAAAAATTAACAACCTTGTGTCACATTTCCAAATGGTCACTCCTTTTGTAATCCCAGAAGAATACCCAAGCCTGTGTATCTCTAAGACTAATTTTAATAAATGCATCAATGCAGTTTCCTGTTAATAATGTTAGTGGGATATGGCAAGTCATCTTCTGTTCTGCTGCTGGACCAAGACCTTATATATACCTTAGAAAATAGTATGGCTTGTAACTATCTCATTATTTTCTCTCACAACTCTTCTATCACAAGAATTTATCAGTTTTCTCACAAGGAGCTACACAGATGCTACATGTGCTATTTCAAAGCCCAATAGTTTCTGCCTAACCTATTCCAAAGATACATTATCAGATCTTTGGCTAAATAAATATTGTTATGTTATTTTAAAATGTCTTGTATATCTGAAGGAATAGCTGGATGTTCTTCAAGTATGTAGAGTATAAAATTCAGGGAACATCAGTGAGGATGGAAACAAGGGAAAAATGTTTCAGGCCAAGGGTTCTAGCTGAGGAAAGTGATGAAAACTGTGGCTTGGTAGCAAAATTATCTTTACAATAGAGAGACTGATGCAAAACTATAATTCTCTTCAGTGCTTTCTACCTAAGAATTTGCAGCCTAAAATAAAGTTAAATTTTTACCTGTATTCCTTTGGTGATAGCAAAATAATTCCAGCATTTACATTTTGTCCTAAAGTACTTTTTTCAAGGACAGTAAAGCAAAATTCTCTTTGATTGAGACAGGCATTTTCCTGAAAATGTGTGCAGGGCACAACTCATTAAGAAGATCTTGCATATATGGTAAGAATAAAGTGGTGAGTGAAGATCCCTTTTAAATCATGTGGAAGATTAGCATCTTCCACATGGAGAAGAATTAAAAAAAATCATATCATCAAGAACACTTAGACATTCTGTTTGTAAAGCAGAAAGTTGGTCTCAACAGTGGGTGCAGAAAGTTATGTTTTCACATTTTAAATTGTGGTACTTGCACATCAACTGGCTGGAAACAAATGTTTATTTTCTGTCTGAAAAATGCACATTTTCCAGCTTAATTGCCTAACAGCTCTTTATTTATGTTGGATGTAAATTCATAAATGTCTTTTCAGAAATAAACTTGCCTGCAGATGGCTGCTATATATTTCTGGAAATATTTTTTTAAAAAAATGTGTATTTAAACTAGCTTTGGTGGAAATCTTGCAAATAAACAAAGATTTCAGCAAATTCTTGCAAATATTCTGAAAGGAAAGCCACGTCAGGCTGATCATGTGGAGCTGCACTATCATAGGTTATATTCTCACTGAAATAGTTTCACTGCAAATTCTGGCTATGATGTTTGATTTTGCTTATGAATGGGAAATGGCATATGCACTTTTTCATGCAGCCCCTACTTCTCCATTTCTGGTAACATAAATAGTTCCTGAGTTGGTAGCTTTTCAAAGTATTCATTGAAAAAAAAATCTTTGAACTTTGGTTGATTTCACTTGGAAGTGTTACTTTACATCATGTATTAAGCAATTCTCTCCATTACTTCCAAGTCTTCAAACACAGCTGTCCCCACTTTTGTAGCTGTAAAATCAGATGGCTAATATCAGAAATGAATAGATATGGCTACACTGCAGCAGAAGAGATCTCATCAATTGGCTTTAATTTTCTTGGGGCTGGAGGAAGAACCTAAATCTCTGCAGCCAAATTAAAATTCAGCCATAGTGCACAGTTCAACAGCTCCAGACACATCTTGATTTTCAGGGTAGATGTACCAGGTGAAGCAAAAGCATGTTCTATCCAAATTACAAAATACTTCCTAGGGGGTTGATCACATGTCCCTAACACAACCTTTCCTATGTCCTTCTCAGCCTTTTATACTAACACCTCATTTCTTAGATAATTTATCCTAAGAAGTCTCTGCCCACCATCAGAGCATGTGGATCCCTGTAAGGGAAATGGCTACATTTGCTGTTTGCAGTTCTCGTGGGTAGCACATTCCTTTGGGGTGGAAAGGTAGTGTTTTAGACAGCATGATCAATCACTAAACCCAGATGAGAGAGAAGAGGTTATTGCAATTCATAACCTTCTCTTAGACCACTGCAGGAGAGCTGTCTGTGCTGCTAGAAAAGTAAAAGAATTCATAATATAAAATGTCTGCTAGGCCCATGTAAGAGAGAGAATAGTGACTGAAGGCCAGCTTTACTACCCATTGCTCAAGTCCCAGGTTTAAGGCACTTAATACACTGATAGATGTGGTTAGGTGAGCAGAATAGAGTCCACTCTGTGGCACCACCCCATCCATATGCAGCTCATTGTTAATATATAGCTAAAACAGGAAACTTCTACAATCAGATAAAGAAAACCCTACAGTATGTGATTATGGCTTGGTCAGATGTGAGAGTCTGTATGAAAAATAATACCTCAGGTTGGATAACAAAGAACAGCTTGTATTTGAACTTGGCTGTGGTAAATTAAAGTGAATTCCCTGAGTCCCTTTGCTCATGGTAGCTTTCAATTTTGTAGCATTTTTCAACCCTTGTGCTCCTCCAGGGTTACGAGTGATTAATTTTATTGACTTAATCTCAACTTGATATTTTTACTGTAAATCCTTCCAATGTTCAGAGTATAATTATAGTTTAATGATTTAAACTTGTGGATTCTATTCCCCAGAAAGAAGACAATATTTCACTTTTACATTTTAAAGGCTATTTTTCACTGTCTCTCACAAAATGAGCAAATAAGACATAGGGAAATTGGGAATGTTTGTTTGTTTGACATATTAATCACTACAGGTTTCACAATTGATTTTTTTCTTTTGCCCTCAATTTATAATTTTATAATGAAGTCTGCAAGCAATTTAGTTTTATCCTTATGAGAGTGGGCAGAAAAAAAATCAATAAAAGAGCTGAAGTTTAATACAGAAAACAAAATTGTGATTCTTGAACTTTAGTATAGATCTGTATTTCGTATTCTACACACCAAACCACCATTGATATTAATGGAATTTCACTGTGAGTAATGAGGGGAGAATATTCACTGAATTAGAGGAAAATATTCACTGGAGATTTCCAGTACAGTTGAAGGATCCACAGCATTGACTTGGCCCTAAATCTAGAGCTCTGAAAGACAAAAATACCTAAACTATCAACACCGTTAACATTAAATCTAGGTTGTTACTATGTAACCAGTACAACACTTCAGGTAGCATTAGAAAGAAGTGTTGCAAATTTAGTGAAGGTCACATTTTCAGAGATTTAGTGTGATCTCCATTCATATGTGCCCGAGTCACACTTGCATGTGCTCTGCAGTGTAGCTGCAGTAGTGTCAGCTACTGTTTGTGTTAACAAATATCAGCTTTTAAACCCAGAACTCCTGGGCTCCATTTCTTCTTTTTTTTATTTATTTTTATTTTTTTATATTTTTTTTAATAACCTGATTGACATAAAGGCCATTTCAATCACCTCTGCTCTCAACTGCTAGCAGGTAAAAGGGCTCATGCAAGAGATTTTGCTTCAAATAACTAGACACTGAGTTCAGGCACATTTTGAACATCTGGCCTATAGAGGTGTTATATTCCATAAACAAAATAAAAATTGTTTGACATAACAACCAAGGCTAATCAAGATGACTAAAATAAATATTCTCTTAGTAATGAACGTTTTTTCATCTTCTCTTTGTCTTTGCTTTCACTGTACCTCAGATATCCAAAATGAAATATGAACCTGAAAAAACATGGCAAGTAGCTGAAACTTTTTTTCACCCTTTTTTACCAGGATAATTACCTTTAGAGCATCATGCTACTCCCTCAGCAAGTTACTTTGAAGGAGTCTAGGAAGATGAGTATCCAAACTGCTGTCAAGTTTCCACTTCTGTTCCACTTAGTACTATTCTAATTGGGCAGTGCTGCTACTTGAATTATTCAAAATTGCAGCAAAACTTTGCTTCCTTTTGTAAAGTACTGTTTCTGCCCCTGAATTTACAGCTTGGGTTATATGTGGCTGGGGACTCTGCAGCAGAACAGTCAGTAGAAACTTTGATAGGAGACTAAAACCAGGCTAACCTGTGCCTTCTCTGGAAACAAATTGTCCCTCTTTATTGCAGCATGGTTGGATGCTGTACAAATACTTGCTCATCTCCCTTTCTAGAGGAATCCTTCTTCCTCTGCCATTCTTCAGGAGTCAAGGAAATGAAAAAGGTTTTGTTGGCATAATTAATGTAAGGCAGACACAGTTGATATTGCCAGATGTCTTCTGATGGTATTCCTCAGACATGGGCCCTGAGTGGAAGAAGTAGCACTTCTAGAAATGGAGAGGGAATTTTGGTTGTAGAACTACTGCTGTGTTGGGACTTTCTGCTGTACAAAAGTAGGGCATTGTCCTACCCTTAAGTGAACACTGTTTCTAATGTATAAGCATACTTAAAAATAATGTGCTTTTGGTAAACCTCAAAGCATTCCAAAGTTTTCTCTTTGGAACTGACTTTCAATTCTTTCTGAGGGCCAGGAACAGCTCTTCCTAGTCAGTTATGTACAGTCACTTGCAAACAGAATTAATTGTAACTATTTCTACTTAATTCACCATTTATCCCCAAATCCCTGTAGCAGCAGTTTTCATCCTAGCTTTTCAGGAGAGTGATATTGACAATGAAAAAAAAAAAAAAAAAAAAAAAAAAAAAAAAAAAAAAAAAAGCCAGGAGCAACACTGTGGTTCTTAGTTAGCACAGACATTATATGAGACAGAATATGGACACTGGCTTCTAATCACTACAAGCAAACTTTTCAAGTTTCATGAGTAATTTAACTTTCCAGAAAGTGAATGTCAGCTCTTAAAATTCCCATCCCACAGAAAAATCTCTGATCCAAAAGGAAAACTTTTACTTGGGTAAAATGCATTTAATAGGTTTGGGGTTTTACAGCTGCTTTTAAAAGGATTTTCATAGTCCTGTGTTCCACGTGGCCATGACATGTGCTCTGAAGATTAGTAGAGAAACAATTAGCTTATAAGAATCTACCAGTCCTTTTGTCTTTAAAAAGAGGTCATCAGCTTACAGCAAGCATTGCTGAATGAACTTGTAACATCTTGTTTAAATTGCAGGGTCTAAATGAATAAATACAAATAAATGAATAAATGAAACGACAAGGTCTAAATTTGCTTCATTTTTTTCTAAGCAGAATTGAGGTTTTGATGAACCAGGGATGCAGAGAGTCCCTGGTTAACAATCTGACTTTCAATCTGTAGGAGCTGTATCCTGTAGATTATTTGTTTGTGGGGATGGTCACTCACATCTGAGTAGGGGGAAAACTTGGCAAGTTGATTTTGCCTACAGATCAAGGGAAGAGTGAGAAAGCTGACACTGAAAGAGGAAGAACTGGAAGTAAGAAAGGCTAGTTTCAATCTCCTTGTCTACAGGTGAGCCCTTCTTTTGCTTTTGATTTTTGGAAGGAGCATCAGTCATAGGAATAACACACATGTGCAAATTTTTGCTTGGAAAATTGCAGTAGTTTCTTATGAGTACAAAATAAGACTATGTCAAAAGTCAATCTCCATGTAAACACTATGATTTTAAATGTAGCAAAACCTAGTTGTTGTTTGTAGTGAGCCCAATTTTCAGAGCTTAAATACTTATTATCTATGTTTGTGGAATGTTCAACTCGGTGGTTTTCACCTACTTTATATCCCTATGGAGCTGGATAATAGTAATCCTTGGAAATATTCAGAGGTACCACATATTCAAAAAACTAAAGTTCACTATCCATAAAGTTATGGAGAAATGCTTCTCTTTTTAAAAGGCATTTTTAAGAACCACTGCCCCTCACATACAGGTATAGGGGTTCTGGTCAGCAGACATTTAACAGATTCTGCATTTTTTAGGGACACTTTCAGACCACACTGCAGTCCTTGTATGTGACACCTTACCCATGCTTCACCCCCTCACCCCCACCCCAAAACTGTGCCCCTTATACAAACACTTGAGCTTGGTAAGAGTTCTAATTTCTCAATTTCCACATATAATTGCTGTCTTGTGTTTGTAAAATTGAACAGCCAAATACTTGAGAACTAGGGCTGGATGATGAATTGAAAGTGTTTCAACCTTTAACCCTACATGTCTTTCAGTCCTGTCTACTTGCATAAAACTGACAAAACCACATTTTTATGGTTTGTCTTCTGTGCGGCAGATCTAAACCAGCTTACTAGAGGAAAAGGAAAATAGATCATATTCTGGTTCAATCAGTATCAAAGTAAAGAGGGAATTCTGAATTACAGAAGCATTGTGTGTTATTGAAGAAAATGTAAGAAAGAGAAAATGCCCAGCTTATTTTTGTAAACCTGAGCTGGGCACAGAAGGCTGACATACTGGGAAAAAATATTCCCCTTTCCTATAATATGGTCCTCTATGAATTCAGTTTAGGGATTGCCACTCACTAAATTCTGCTCTCAGCTTCAGTGGGAGATTAATCACACAAGTAATCCAGCCATCTCTGGATTTTTTAATTTTCAAATCTAAGTTTCACATCAGTTCATTGATATGAGACCATTCCTAGATGCCTCTTTTACCTGCCACCTCGGCCCTTTATTGAGCCAGCCAGATTGATATTTGAACTGTGTAAGTAAAGAAAGTAGCAAGGATGTCCTGATACATATTAGATAGAGACATAATTTCCAGCAGAAATATATACAATTTACAATAACCCACAAGTCAGGCTGTCATCACTTATCTGTGCCTTTTCACATTTGTGATACCCTGTCTTTTCTGCTTTTTGTACTGTCAGCAGTTCCACTCCTCTTTGATAAAAATAGCTAACTAAATTTGGGGGAAATCAGTGGGGGAGAAATGCTGCAGATACTGAACTGAAGCCACCTTCAAAGGAGGTTGAGATACCTATTTGAAATTAATGTTGCCAGCAATGTTTTTGTAACGATATGTTACAAGGAGGTTAAACTGCACTAGGGAGAAAGCAACAGATGAAAAAATGCAACAGGAAGAAATCATTTCTCCTATTAAAATAAAGACTAAATGTGTATAAATTACTTTTCTTGCCAGAGCCAAACAGTAGGAAGATAATAAATGCCTCTTGAACCTCAAAGGCTTCTTGCTGCTTTCGTATGCAGCTTCTCCTATAATATCTGTTTTGTTCAAATTAAAACTCATGCTGCTGTTGCCCATATAGAAAGAAATCTTTACAAGCACACTGAAGGCATAGCTCTTGGGACCACAAGTGGGGTAAAGCATTCTGAAGAAATATTTTTTCCAAAGTGAATTTGCCATTTCTTTAACCCCATCCTCCAAACACAAACCATAACAAGATTTTTGATAAATATATTTATCTTCAGAAGAATGTGAGATGTGAATAAAATGCATTGCTTTATTATTCAGAATTAATGGTCTTGTAGTGTAAATGTAACTGATAGACAATATTTGTGCTGAAGTACATTAGCTTATTTAACAGGTATGATAGGACTCAATATTAAGCCTACATACAGTGGAAGATCTGTTTGAATAGTGATGAAATTTGTGAAATTAATCATATCCAGACTGAACAAATGAGTCCAACAATAAATTGTACATCATCAAAGTGGAGTAGTATAAATGGAGACCAATGGTTTAACTAATTGAGTGACAGATTATGTTTTTCCTAAAGGAATTAGGAACAGACCTCATATTTAATTAAATCTTTTTTCCACAGCAATGTTAATTTTAAAATATATATCACACAATATGGTAACAATTGAAAGGTATTTTTTACTGTTTGAAGAGCCCATATGAAAATGAGGATGAGCTAGTTTCCTTAGGAGACAGTAATGAACTCAAAAAGAGTGAAATGAAAGTCTGAATGTCTGAAAATTTTCAGCTCTGCAGTATTGTGTCTGGAGGAAGAAAACAAGGTATCAAAGCAATGACAAATGTGGTGACATAGTACTGGAAATACTGTGGGATCATGCCTTTTGTACAGATTGAGATGCTCTCTGGTACCAAAATTTTGGTAAAAAACACTCTGTGAATATTAAAATACAAGTATTTTAATATTCAGATGTTTTGAAATGGAAAGTAAGGAAAAAACAACAGTAGAACTGAAAGCCACTCTAAACAGCAGAGACTGCAATTTAGAGTGAGTGAGAAAGTATGTAATTTTTAAGATGATTCTCAGAAGCAGAATGTTAGCAGAAGTGAGGAGTTATCTGGAAGGGGTAGGAAGCCTGAAGAACTGAAGAGATCATCCCACATTCCAGAAGTGAGCATAATTCCACCATGGTGCAATTTGACAGTACAAATGTGCAGTGGTGAAATACTCTGGGTAAAGATAAAAGGAATAGGAACCAAAATGAGAAATAATAACAACCATCTGTTACACTTCAGAAGATTTGGAAGAGAGTGGGGGAAAAGAATTCCTTTTTTTTTTTTTTTATGCTGTGGGACACTGCACTCCTGAGGAATGTTTACAACTAATATATTTGCTGGTTAGAAAGCCCAACAATCCTGCATCACTGAAAAGGTCTGTAAATTACACAGATTTTGGAAGCAGTGCTTTGTTCTGCTTGTAAAGGAAAGGCCTACTGTGAGGGACTGGTGAAGAATCATTATCTTCAGCAAAACAACACATGTTTTTGATATAGCCACTTTTCTGAATTCCATCCATTTTTGGGTGGAACATTTGATGAAGTTTTGATGACATGGCAGTCAGCTTAGGAGAGAAGTGTGGTATGAAGAGATAAACATTTATCAAGTATTTGTTCTTGCCAAGGCAGGGCTTAACTGAATGGTTCTTTGAAAGGTCCAAATCACCTGAGCCTGAGAGACTTCACAAATTGATAAAGTTCAATGCAAGTTTGAGCTTTGTTGTATCACTGTGGACATTTGTCTGCCCTGAAATGGCACACACAAGTCAGGGCACTGCACAGCTGGAAAGGTGAACTGCAAATAGAATCAAAGAGTGCTGATTTTCCAAATATACACTTGAAAGGGCTATTTTGCTTGAGTTCTAAAAAATGCTGAAACAGAGGTTTGAATTCTGTTTTTGCAAAATAGAGATTACTATTTGTTGCTTTTTATTATTTTCAGAGTTCCAAAAAGTCTGAATGTAAGAGATAGTTTTCTCTGTCTGCTATGTGATGTCTCAAGTTGACTTATACAATGACAAGTTGGCATTGGGTGAAAAGTGTCCACTGACAGAAAGAAAAACACACTGTTATTTCTAAGAGAAGGTTAGAGTACAAATATATTCTTTTTCTGTTTGTATGTTTTTACAAACCCCAAGCTAATCTGGTCAAATTCCTCATCCTCATCAGGGTCTCTACTTCCTGTCCATAGAAATTTAGCCCCACAAGTTATATGCTTTATTCCTGACATATTAAAATGTTCTTTCTATGGAGTTTGGTCAAAAATACAGAAAACTGCAATATGGTAAGAGCAGCAGCAGAAGACTCTGGATATTCTTAGAGTTTGTTCTTATGAATTTTTAAGTTTTTCTTAACAAAAATAAATAATTTAGTTATTCACAAAATCTTCTTTAGCCCCCTTCAGCGCTAACCATACTGGAGCCCTCATTCAAGAATCTGCAGTGCTGAGAGAAATGCTTCAAGGAGGAAACACATTCATAAGGAAACATGTTTGACTGGTGTGATTAATTCTTATCATCATAAATATCATAACCGAGATAAAACTGACCTGGAACAGTAATGAAAAAATTGTTGTTGTATAGGAAAAATATGAAAGGAGATTTTTTCCTTTTTTAGTTTAAGAAATTTGTGAGCAGTGCAACTGTTCATAGGCTTTCTGAAATACAAAATTATGTGAGTAAAAACCAAAGGATTTTTCTAAGCTAAGTCAATACGGTGTTGCAATTATCATTTTCACAGTTAATTAATATGTCTCTCAAAATCAAAGCACACTCTTCTAAAAGGCAATATGTTAAAGGAGGAATGAATTCTTAAAGATACTTGAAGCGTTTTCAAGTTATTTATGTGGGAGGAAAGCTTTCAGTAGCAGAGGTAGTAACAACAACTTCAATTAATATTTTTCAGGAAACAAGCAGACATGAGCTTTGCAGATCCAATATTGCCCACAACACTCATAAACTTTATGATAAGAAGCAAAGCAAAAGAGGTTTTGTCCCTATTAGAATTTGTTTAAAATTCTCCCATAAATTACACTAAGCAGAAATATTGTCTTGGATCACAAATCCCTCTCAGGCACTGCCTTATCACAGATTCCTCGAAAGCACTAACCTACATGACCTTTGTGTGAGTCTCAGATGACTCCAATTATTCTGATGTGAGCTCTGATTCTTTTACATAGTCTGACCTTAACTTTAAAAATTGAAGATGGAGGAGGTCTGGGGGAAATGAAAGCTGTATCACATGGCCTGACCACACTTTGTACCCTATGAGACAGGCTGTCAAAATCTTGGAGAGGTAGAGGGAGGGATTTATCTCCCAAATCTGTAGATATCAATAGGAATGGAGTTCCACCACACTGGGGTCAACTGCAAAAGCACTGTGTTTTGACAGAGCCAACTTGAAAAGTGAGGGGAGAGCAGAGATAAATGAGAAACAGAAAGTAGGTTACGAAAGGAAGCAGAAATGTGGACCAGGTTGTGCAAGAACAGAGGGGTCAAGGCTTGAAGAACCTTGAAAGTTATCGGTAAAATCCTGAACTCAAATCTCAGTTTCAGAGGGAACCAATATTGTGGTGTGAACAAGGGGTCAGCATGGTAACAGCAGGGGCAGCAGCAGTGGGATGAAAGTGAGATTGGATGCTTTGATAAAATGTGTTGCTGATGCAAACCCTCAAATCAATGGCACTTCTATGCAGAAATTTGAGGTCAGGTCCAGGTCCCACCTAACTTTCTAGCAAAACTTCCACCCAATTCACCAAGGTCACATTTTAGCTTCTGAATTTAAATAAAGTTAGATACCAGAGTGCTGTGAACACACACATTACACACTTCAGTGTGAATTACTTCAGGGTTTAGCTTCAGGATTCTATTGTAAGGGTTTGTGTGTTTCCTACCTGACAAGATGTCCCAGTACAAAACTGTCTTCTGCTCTATATGACTTATCAATCTGTGGCCAAAAATAGCATAGGATGATGGACAATTCTGAACTTAGGATTTAGCTGGAATTGGGAGGAGAATCCATTTGCCTGCTCTGTGTGAATTTCCACTATTTAAAAGACTCTTGTCTAAAAACAGATTGAAAAATCAAAATATAAACAGGAATAATATTATAATTAATTATAAACAGGAATAATATAATTCAATGGGTAATCAGAGAGTACTAGTTGAAATACTGCAATTGGTTCACCACACTTGTTTTCAATTCTGACCTTATAGGTTTTAAATTTTTTCAGTCTTAATACTTCACGTAACACCATATTTGAAATTAAAAAAAAAAGTGGAAAAGAGTAAAAGAAAAATAAATTGTTCTGACAGTTTCAAAACCTTCTAGGATTTGCTTTAAAAAGAAATATTAATGAAACTTACTATTCTATGGGTAAATAACTAGATAAGCATTTTCCCTGGAGAAGTCTTATGCTAAAAATATTTTCACTTGAACCTGAGTTTCAGCCAAAACTCAGAGCTTAAAATAAATTTGGGATTGCCTTAAACCCACAACAGAAAACACCTTCCTCCACTGTCAAGGAGTTATCCTCTTAGAGAAGAGCTGCCCATTTGTGTGTGAGTGGGAGGGAGGTTTCACAGGCAGAGGTGCCACATGCTGAGAATTATGTCTGTCCTGCCCCAATGCTTGGTGACCCTGCTTTTGATGGAAGGTGTCATGAGTCATTTCTATGCCCAAGCTACACAGGAGCTGTGACTGTCACACATAACCCAGCTCTTGTCACTGTCTGGCCTTTCTATGGCAGGAAGGCTCTGACCACCTCAGAATCACTCCCCAAAACTTTCAGATTGGGCAATGCATCATTCCAGCTCACTTAGCCAGGTTTCTTTCCTGTGGGAACCTTGATGAGGAGGGAAATGCCTTTGGCTCTGAGTGGTGGGAAGCACACTTGCCTAAGCAAATATGTGTAGACATTGCTTATTTGAATCTACTTTTTGTTATTCCTTTTTGCTTTATTTATCAACTCCTGCTCCAAATAAAGGATTCTGATTTCACTAATGTTTAACATAAATACAACTTCAAAGTTAGGTTCAGCAGTATCTAATCTATACTTTTACCCCATTTTCTATCTTAAACTGAGATTACTAGAGGCAGGGAATGTTTATACTGAATTGTTGTATTATGCAAATAAAACAAAAGGGGCCAGATTGTGGTTCAGAGTCCACAAGTGCTTTGAAAAAGGTAAAAAAGATAAAACATCAGTTTTGCTTGACTAGCAAAAAGCCATTGCCAGTATTCACTCCAAAGAAGGAGGAGGGGAAGGGTATTGAGGAGAGTGCACCGTGCTCCATAAATCCTTCCTGGATATTTCACTGCGGGTTGGCCTGTCCTCATGCTCTCTGTGGGGGCTGTGTGTAAATGGCTCTGATGTCATATTAAAAAGTACTGTGAAACCAGGATTATGATCATCCAACTCATCACAAGACATTAAGAAATAAATAATTATTTTTGAGGAATAATTTATATATTTATAACTTACATATTCCTTTCCCCTCACACCTTTCTTGTGTTAACTGATGACAGTAATACAGATTATGGCAGTAACCCATTACCAAGCCAACCTGGTTAATGGGGTGACCATCCTTGCACTTCTTGCTAAAGAGTTTAAAATGCTTTTAAAAGCATTGTAATCCAACTATAAAAGCAGGAAAAAATTGAAATGTTTGAAGCTACATCCACTGTGGGAGGCTAGATGCATCCTTGCTCCAAAATATTTTTAAATGGGACATCTCATTTGTTATAAACTTAAATGTTGGCAAAAAAGAGGTCTTTGGAGAAAGTAGGTAACAATAGTTAGAAATAGTTTCAGTTGGACTTTTTAAAATTAGAAATACCAACAAATCAGCCAGAATATGTGGTATTCACTTAAGAGTTATATAAGAAGTTAGCTAAGAAAGGAGTGAACTACTAATTTTGGCATCCAGGCTTCTAAAACTTTCCCTTTGCTTATGTAAAGAAAATGATGCAATTTGGAAAAAACCCCCAGCCTTCATGCAGGAGTTGAGGGTATATAAATCTTAGCAAATCTGACAAGTGCATTTAGCAAATTGGTAGTAGCTATAATAAACAATAGAAACAATGAGCATGTATAAATGTGATTGTTATCATAGAGAACAGAACCAGTGAACATACTTACACATGATTTATTAAGTAGGACCCAAGCCTTCTGTTTACATAGGGAATTACTCTTAAAACTTGTAGGTTTCTTTGAAGGAATCAGTCAACAATCAATCAACATTGGACTGAAAATCTTGTTGATGTGTTCTGCTGGATTTTCCAGAAATATTTTGAGGAAGTTCTCATCGAGTGCTTTCAAGGAAATAAAGTGCTGTGGCACAAAAGGAAGGGTCCTAGCATGTCTAAATAGAAAGTTTGGAGGTAGAAAATAAAACAAAAGGTTATTTTGTTGGCTTTCCTGGTTGATCCATCAGTGGAAACCCACAGAGATCATTGCTGAGCTCTATGTTTTCAAATACAAACAGGTCTGGTTAAGGGAGAAAACACAATGGGGTGACACAGCTTTATTAAACAGAACTAGCTGTTCAGGGTAGTTTTGAAAGTATCTTAAGGTTCTGGGTGAATGAAAAAATAGCAGATACCGTTCCATGTGGGAAGATATAAACTGATGCACCTGCAGTTGACTCTGAAATTGACACTTGGAATTATTAAGAGAAGGGAATAGTGGAAAAGTACTTTGTAAGTCTGTGAGTTAGACATATCTTGGCATAACTTGCATGTGTTCTAATCCCTTGCCTCTAAGAAAGAGTAGACCAGAGCTAAAAAAGGTTGATAGGATGCTCAAAGCTATGAAATAGTTTTCAGATGAAGACTGACTACATAAACTTGGTATACTGAGTAGGAAAAGATTTGCCTTAGGAAGGAGTGAACAGAAATCTATGAATGGTGGGTAGGGAGGTAGCACAAATAGGGGTATGGAATAGCAGGTTTGGCAAAAACAGCAGGTTTTTTCACAGAAAGCATAGTTATATTGCTGATGGCATTTAGCACAAGTGACTGAGGATTCCAGAAGTTTACATGGCTTCAAAAGGAATTAGATAAATGCACAGAAGAAGAACCCATTGAGGGATGTACAACACAGAGATGCTGGTTTTGGCTCAGAAAGCATTGCAGCTCATAGATTGCTCAAAGCCAGGGGACATTGCTGCCTGCTTTTCCTCATTTACATACTTCCCCAGCCTCTCCTGGCTGCTGCTAGAGGCAGGATGTGGAACCAAATGTTCCTTGGTGGGACCTACCATCATTGCCATGTGCCTGCTTTCCCTCTGCCATAGCTTGGAAGCTCTTTGCTTCTGCTGAGGTGCCTGGAGCAGTTGCAGGTGTTGGGGGCAGAGGGAGGATAACCATTCCCAGCAGCATTTTGTCTTTCCAACTCTAAGAGCAACCTGAAGGGTTGACTTCTTACCAACCCACCTCTGGTAGGTACAGCCCAGCTCTGAATCCTGATATTGGAGGTGCTAAATTTCCATTTTGTCCATACTACAAGCTCTGCATGAACTTATCCTGTACTTGGGATCTTTCAGAGCCAGTAGACCTGAGTGATAGAGTCATTTTCACTTGCTGAGATTTTAGCACTCAGCATGAAACCCCTCAGAAAGACATTGAGGAGTTTCCAGTCAAACATTTAAGTCACTCCAGGATATACTGGAACTTGGCCTGGTTTTACTCAACCAAGCAAAGTCAGGCCAAGCCAAGCAAATAAACACTCATTTTCAAAATATATCCCAAGTCTTCAGGTGCAGACTTGAACTCGAGACAAATAGGAAGTAGCTCCTGTTTTTTACTGAAGTTGTGTGAATTTTGGGGCAATAATATAAACCAGCATTTTTTTAGGGGACTGAAATTGCTTGCAGGTATGAGTTATCCACAGTTAGATTCAGATGAATAAAGAGTAGAACAGATATTATATTTTAAAAAGAATAATTTATTTTCTGAATTTTCTGAAGCAAAGAAAAAATTATTTTAGGAATGCTAGAATGTTTACTTTTTATGTTTGTTAAATAAACTTATCTTTAGTATTTAATAATGACTGACTGAAAAAGAGAGGTTCTAAAATGAAAGCAAAAGTCATTACAGATTAGTTGATTCTTTAAAAAATCCCCATTTTTCAAAATGTCTGTTTTGATTCAAACTCGGCTGACTGTATTTTGTTTTCCTTATTCTTTAGACCAAAAAAACCCTGCTTGTTTGTCTAGCTCTTATTTGGGTTATATTATGAAAGTTTTACAAAGTGATTCACACAATATTGGAAGCATTCATAATAAATTGTAGCTGCATTTTCCAGCAACAGTAAATACTGTTATTTATCTTTGTTTGCAAATAGTGGTTACTGCCCTAAGAATATCAATGAGGAAGGATAGAAAGGAAAAGTAAAAAAATTTAAATTTGCCCAGTTATTGAAGCTTCTTCTTTTAAGTGCTTAATGCCAATTAATGCAGATGCCACATTTTTCCTTTCTTCTTCATGATCGTTTTGACTTTCTCAGCTTAAGGGAAACATTCAGAAAAAAACAGTTTTCCTTTTCTCCCCCTCTCTTCTCTTTTCTTCTTTTTTTAACTGGCTATGGCTTCCCTAATTCTTCTCTTTCTTTGAATCCTTCAGTGCTGATAAATTCTTTTAAACTAAAATTTGTTTAATGACTTCATGGAAAATTTGCTTTGTTGATTCCTTTTTAAAAAAAGGAGTTTATTTTAACGGAAGAATAACTGACTTTTTGTGTAATCATTCACTTCAGTGGGTGCTTGCCAAAAGGCCCACACAAATGAAATGCTGTGTCTAATCTCACTTGGCCATGCAGAGAAGTCAGCTCCCCACATGCTTATTTGCAAGTTGATTTGAGGGAGAGCTGTAAGAGAAGGAAGCTTCCATGTGAGACTGTGAAGCCTCATGAGCCAGAACTGATATTTCTTTTTTTCTCCAGCTAGATACCTGTGAGGACATGAGGCGGCATAAGCCCAGAGAATGTGTAAGTCTCCACTGACATTATTAGCAAGGACTTCCTCTCCCCCATGCATGGTATTCTGGCTGAGCCAGGTCCCTTTTCTACCTTCCCTTGGAGCAGCAGGTGTTTGGCACTGCTATTGGTTTATTGCTGGTTTATTGCTGGTATGTCACTAAGGAGTGATGATTTTCTCCCACAGAAACCCCTTGGCAAGGACATAACATAGGCTAAACCCCATCCTTTCACCCAAATGGTATGGCACTCATTGCACCTGTTCTCTTCCCATGCAAAGCAGAGTGGATTCACTCCTGCCATCCTGTCTCCAGCTCCTTATCCTTGAACAATGCCCAGCCCAGGAGAGTGTTCTACACCCTCCCTGGGCAGAGCAGTGCTTCCTCCCTGTAATACAGGATGTGGCCATAAATGTGTATTCTATTACCATCTGTTGAAGCCAGGTGAGGCAGTGACCCTTATCTCCATGGCACATACTATCTGCTAATGGGCAATCTTTAAAACCAGGTGGGACAATCATCTTTATCTTTTCCACAACCCATCCTCCCTTCAGGATGATGTCATCTGCTGCTGGGCCATTCATTCCCACTGTGTGACTGATAAAATTACATCATCCCACTGGGAGATGCTCCAGCCAGGGGGAGGAGACAAGCCTTTCCTACCTAGATAAAAACTGAGATTTTGAACAATAAAGGAGCCTTCTTTCCACTGGATTCCAGAGGAAAGCTGAACCTTTCCACATCCCTGGACCTTCAGAGGAAAACTGCACCCTTCTACAAAACCACTGCTTCAGCTGAACAACATCTGCCACTGCAGGGGGACTGCAGCCACCATTGAATGGGACTGCTACCAATACCCTGACTGACTGACGGGGTGTCAGGCTGTATTCTGACTCTGTCAGGGTTGGGATTGTTCTTTGTATACTGCATTTCTATATTAATTGTCCAAGTAAAGAACTGTTATTCCTAATTCCCATATCTTTGCCTGAGAGCCCCACAATTTCAAAATTATAATAATAATAATGTGGAGGGAGGGGGTTTGCATTCTCCATTTCAAAGAGGAGCTCCTGCCTTTACTGGCAGACACCTGTCCTCCAAACGAGGACAATCCCATGGCTGTTTCTTTGCATTCATGGATGTGATCATTGTGATTTCAGCTATACAGAAGGCTGTTCCTGTGGCCTCTGCTATACCATGCATAAGGATGTAGCAGAATGCATATTCCTTTTGTAAAGCTGGAGGTATTTCACAGATGCACAATACCTGACACCATTGCTACTCCTAATCACCATTTTGTAGTGTCAGCCAAGAGCTACATCCCAGAGTAAACCAGGCATGATCTATATCTGTCCTAAGCAATTTATAATTTAAAGGCCCTGATCCTATGCTGCCTTCTGTGATGTGTGCTGGATATATTTGCATTAGGTCTTTACCCAGACTTTTCTTCAGATCACCCTTTGTCAGGGTGCTGAACTCTCTTTAAAGGCAGGATAGCTTCTAGAGGGAGATTTGCAGAGGATGGGCTCATGTAAAGCTCCTTAACCAACATTATAGTTTACACCAGAAAATTTACTCTTAGTTTAGGACTCATTCACAACTCTTCCAAAATGCATATTGTCATATTTAAACTTAATCTACTTTAATGCTTCTTACTTTCTATAGTCTTTGCACTTTTATTTCCTTCAGTGTCAGTCATTGAGGACCACTCATCCCCTATCAAAGCTCAATTTTCAATTCTCTTTTCCTCCTCTTTTCAATGGTGAAGTTTGTCTTCAACCAGACACGCAGACATTTTAGTTTGTGATGATTTCCTGATATTGTTTTAAAACTATTGTTGGTGTGGAAAAATATTGCAGGTTTTATTCCCTTGAATTTTTTTTACCCGAAATTATCTATTGTGTAGCTGTATCTGATGGTATCACTGTCATGACTGAATGAGGAGAAGCCATTCACATAAAACGTCTGTGCAATCAAGTCTTTAATTACCATACTGAGAGACATTAAAGTGTGCAATGAGGAAGGTATTTTCCTTTCACAACACATTTCCAAACCCAAAGTGGCACATAGTAATATTCTACTGTTGGGCTATGTTAGTTTCTGGTATAGTCTCATAAAATGTTGTACTATTACACCAAGAAGGAATTTAGAGCCCCAACTTGAAATGTCAGTTTTGCTTCACAGAGCTATAAATTACAGTTTTCTGGCATAAGCATCAGTGGAAACACTAATTTCTTATAACTCAATGTATGTTGTTGTGTACAAGGAGGTCACACAGCTCAATTTTTGTGATTGTTTACCTTAAACATCCAAGCAGGAATAGCATGCCGTGCCATATACATGGAAATACTTTAATGATGAATGAATGATTTAGTGCAGATTATCTGAGAGAAATGTTCGCATTTTGCATTTTAAACACTGACATGTTGTCTGAAAATTCTGGGATGAATCCATGAACGACTGCAGGGGGCCCTTGTCAGAAGCACAGGAAAATAATGGCAATTTGGAATAACAAACTCTAATTTTCAGTTTGTGAAGGATGGTTTCAGTACATTATGGGTTATTATGCTATTATGTATAGTATAGTTAAGCTTAGAGGCTTCAATGAATTTGGCACCTCATTAAATAAAGCATAGTAGAAGAACATAATGAGAGACAGTCTCTTCTGAAAACATTACTTATAATCTGCAAGACGAGTGAAAGAGAAACAGAGAAATGAAACCTGTAAAGAACATGGTGCAGATCAGTGTCTGAGTCAAGAATATAAACTGAATTTTAAACCCTTAACTGATCCTTTCTTTTATTTGAATCCCATTGCCATATTCATGAGATTAAATCTAAGCATTGGGAACCAAAAGATTAATTTTTCTTAATAATAGCAATCAATAACATGGAATGGCCATAACTGCAAACAAATTAGTTCAACTTTGGAACTTTCTGTATAAAAATTGATGGATTTTGCCACTTCTAATTCCACCATAAGCATTTCTTGTGCATTATGCACAGTATTTCTGCCAGCTACATGGAGAGCACAGGGAAACATGTGCATGAAAAGCTGAAGGATTTTTCACAACTGTTCCACATTGGAGCTGGTATTGCCATTTTTGTCTCAGTCTAGTGGCATACTGAGGGATTCAGCCACAACATAAATAATTGAATACCTTCCCAGTACATCCAAAACCAAAAAAAAACAGACATGCTCTTGTCTTGCTAAAATATCATTCCCCTCCAAAGAGTAGTGCAGTAAAAGCAGTGTCACATTACTTTAACAGAAGCATTTAACATTTTTACTGACAGAATCTAAAGCATGTGGTTATGGAGTGTGAAATCCTCATTAAAATTCCTCAAGGAAAATCAGTTGAATAAATATCCAGTAATTGTCACAGTGCCCTCATTGCTGTAGTTTTACAATACAGTAATTCTCTCCATTGATCAGCTTTATTCTCATATCATATAGAAAGCTCAAATTCTTGTTCAGGAATTTATTACCCACCAGGGACAATTCTGTTCTTTCTAACTCTAAACTGTATAAATATGCTGCAATAACTGTGGTCATACCAGTGCATTTATGGAGCTTCCTCTGCTACTCCTCTGGAGCAGTGGCTGCTGCCTCTCCCTGCACTCCCACTCTCCCCTTCACATGGTGCATACAGAGAATGTGGATGAGGCAATGAGGCTCTGAAATAGGTGGTGAATCTGAATTGGGAAACACTGCCAATTTCTTTCATCCTGCTCAAGTCCTCTTTGAGTTCCTGCCTTTGCTTGTCTCCTCTGTAGAGAGGATTTCTGCAGAGCACAGTGGATGTTGGCTGTATGTTGGACCAGCAGCCTGGAACTGAAGGGATGGGTTACTGAGCTAACACACAGTGGGTGTGCCCTCCTTACAAATGACCCTGGGATGGGTGAAGATTTGAGGGAAAACTTGAGAAGTAAGTCCTAGAGTTTCTTCAAAAGTGAAAAGGAGTGACCAAACCCTGCTCCTGGATGAAGGGTATTGGAGAAATTTGATGTATTAACTCTTCCAGTTATTAAATTTAATAAGCAGCAGTATGTCTTTGCCTGGATCCTGTCACTGTTTTAAAGTACTTGGCAGTTCAAAAGGACCAGAGGAGAGGACAGAGATATTGAATATATCTAAAAAGAGCTGCTGGCTTCCCCAGTGGCAAATGATTCTTATTTTGGTTAAACTGGAAAATATTTAAATCCTTCATATCTCCAAGCTGTTATGAAAATGTCTCTGCATGTTGCAGAGTTAAGAGTTTTAGCTATATGACTCTAATAACACAAGAGGCTCTCAAGAGAAAATTCACAAAAGCCTAATTTTAAAACATTTTTGCTGCCAAAAGTCCTAAGTCTTTGAACAAGGAAACATTATTAAAAAATCTGATACACTATGAAAAATGAGTGTTTTATAATTGGAAGCCAAACCCCATTGCTAGAATATGAAATAGAGAGATTCTTGTCTAAAGATGCAAACTTGCACTGCATTTTAACTGTTGAGTAGCAAGATTCTGCCTTTAGTCTGGGCTGGACTACTCCAGAAAATTGGATATGCTGGAATCTGCCAGTCCAAACAATTGACTGTTTGACTGTTGTGAATTTATATACAAACTGATCTAGTTATGCACATGTGTAAATAGGTAAGTGTTCAACACAAAGCTGGTGTGTTTTGCTCCACATTTTAACCAGAAGGTGGCATTGTGTCATGTCTTTTGCAAATAAACCATTTTTTAAAAAAAATTATTTATCCTTTATAAGACTTGGACTTCAGAAACAGCACTAACTCATATTTTTCTATTTTGTTGTTTTGGTGGGATTTATTTACTTTTACAGGTGTGATGAATTGCCACTCATGCATGTTTCATCCTCACTGCAAATATGTTCTTTGCTGACAGTCTGATACTCATGTTATTGTTTATTAGGCAGATGCATTTCTGGACAAAAGAAATTTAAGAACTTTATCTAGAATACTGCCTGAATATACTCTGTTGTGAAATATTATTTCAATTCACAGCTATATTTGAAATAATTTATAGTGATGCCAATGGAAATTACATTAAATTCACAGCCAGAACACTTGCATACCACCAAAGTACAAATCTGTTTTATTTGTGACTCAATGACTCTCTTCTTCTAGAACAGATACTATATCTGGCAGATACAGAAGTCAGAAACTAAAACAGGCATTGAAATGGTCTGAGTGAATGGGAGGGATTTACATTTTACAAACTGATTAATCAGAGTCCTCAGAGGTTCGAGAGTTATCTGAAGTCATGAGGGAGGGTCAGCTGTTTTCAAACTGTGTGTGACTTTTGAAAGGCATGGGATTGGCAGATCTTGTCAATCAGGTGTCATGCTCCCTGTAGTCCATGGATTTATGTAAACTGTGGGAAAAGATTCCTAAAGGGGATGAAGTCTCAAAAATTGGATCAGTCTCTTCAGCCACCCATGACATGCAATGGCTTCTCCTCTGACTCTGCTGATTTTTGTTGTGTCCTGTGCAGTATGAGAAGCAGGCCATTGGAAGCCACACAGCAACCAAAAGCATAAGAGGTTTACAGCTGTGTATCATCTGAGCTGATCCTCCATCCTCCATGCTGAAGAGCTATTTCATTCATTCTTAATCAGGCTTTTCTCAGTTTCATACAGGACTGGCACACTGTGAGCCAAAAAACACATTCTGCTGACAGTCTATTGAGCTGCAGACCTATCCCATACAGGAAGAAACCATCTGTCTAAAAGTACTCATCTTCAATAGTAACTTGCCTTGTACTTTGCTAGAATATTTTCATATCAAAATGGAAATAGACCTGTGTCTGAAAGTGAGAGGCATATGATTCTGTAGTTTGAGTCCTTATGTACATATGGGGTCAGGGGCAGTACATAATTATATTCATCCATCCATTCATCCATCATTTTCAAATCCAAGCAAAAGCAAGAAAGTGTAGGTGTCAAAATTGGAAATGCTATTGCCCTAACCTTGCAAAGAGTCTGTGGACAATATGGCTGATTAAGATTTCTGACTTACAGAAATAGCAGCTTGACTCACCACAAGGGCCTCATAAATGCTTTTAGGAACAGCCATTATAATCATCTCCTTAACCACTGATTAGCAAATCATATTGACTCTTTGACATAGAAATCTCCCTGCAGCAGCAAGTAAAGATTGTATCACACAATCAACAGGTTTGATGTTTCCTGTGCTGTAGATGGTTGCAAACTATCCTCTACAATGTGCAAGGTAATCCAAGATAATGCACTAATATAATTAAGACACCTACTGATACTATGCTTGAAAAAGCTGGCATGATTTGTATTTATTATTTTGAGGAAAAGGTATTGCCAAATCCTAGAATCTATGGATTGCATGCTTTCATTGTATCTCAGTACTGAGCCAAACCTTCTATCTGTATTCTGCAGAGTACTGCAAGCACACAGCTAAGACCTTTCCATTTCTAATTATGTATGATAGAAAAGGTCATGAGACAGATGAGAAACCATATTCAATCAATACCAGACAGATTTTTTCCCCCCACTGATTTTGGAAAGTATTTCCATGGTTAGCAACACTCTGGGATACAGAGAGAAAAAATAGTAAACTGGTGTGCCTGTAAACATATTTATTTGGCAATTTGCTTCACTGAGCATAGAAGTCATCTGGGCCAATCTTAATTTTTTTCTAAGGAATCATCACAAAAAGACCTGTAGTACAAAGGAAAAGACAATCTACAAATGCTCCCTTGAAATGTGGCCTTTCCTGCCTAGTTACAGAATGAAATCGATACACAGCTGCAGATCTGTTGACCTGCACATGAGATTGAAACTATAATACCAAAAAAAGTGAAATTCTTTCCCGATGATAGGTTTTTCTCTATTTAGATACCAGTAGTGGGAACAATATAATGACTGTAAGGATCTGCAGACCCCTGTATAATGTTAGAGAATGTCATGTTGAGAAAGGGCATATGTTCTCTATATCACTGCTTCTTAATCTTCTCAGGTTTTCTCAAAGAAATCATATTAATCAAATCTGCTTTCAGCTATATAAAAGTGTAGTTTGAATGGTTCACAGCTTAGGAAGGAATTGAATGTAGAAGGAAACCCTGGATAGAAATAAGCCAAAAACTTAAAATAACTTGCTGTTGTCAGTATCTTATGTTATAATTCTGAATAGATGTGACTATTTTGCACCAGAAAGCTCTGAAACTGCCCCATACTGTGGCTGTGGAGTGGTTCATGAAGGCAATACAGGAGCAGGGAAATTGCCAGATGAAATCAGACTGGTAAACCATCTGCTACTGGCTCAAAAAGAAAAAAAAAACCAGCCCATCAAAATATCCTACCCAGAAATGCATCGGCAAGGGGCAGAATTCTGCCTGGCACTGAAAAGACACTCTGCTCACCTACCTCATTTGAAAATCTGCTTGAGAGTTTGAGGAAGGCTGGGCTGTATATCTCTGAGGTGAATGTTTTGTTATAGTCTGGCTCCTTAGTCCCAGAGAGCAGACAGTGAGGGGGCAGAGAGGGGAAGAGGAGAGGACATCCCCTCAGTCTGTGCAGCAGGGAAATGGGTCAGGAGGGAAAGTGGCCCTTGGAATTGGTCAGGAGAAGCCAGTGTGGTCCTCCATGTATGGGGGCTGTCTGGGACTCTTCATGCTTTCACAAAGCAGGATAACCTTCCAGTCTCCCTCTGACATTGTGCTGCTTGCTATTTTGGGTAGAGACAGTCTAGTACCCGTGGAAATGCAGTTTTATTAAATATACCACAACACTTATATGTGGTTTCCTCACTGCTGTTAGTGTTCAGTGTTTACTTGGCACAGTTTTGTGTTTGGCACCTTTCTGACTGCAGGGAGAGACTTGATCATTGTGCCCAAAATCTGATGTTCTGATGATTCAATCTTGTTCTCAATGAAATGGAGATTCTTGCTGCTGACTTTGGATATGAAGAATAGGGAGGCCATGAGGGTGTTCTTCTTCTCTCTGCTGAATTTGAGTATCAGACTTCTAGTTAGATGTTCATCATATCACAAAATAAACTGAGATAGAAATGACAGAATGTTAGTTCTGGCAATAGGATCTGAGGAGCACTTCTCTGTCACTTAAAACAAAAGCAACAGGATTTCTTTTGAAGGCAAAATATATTTAATTCTTGGGAAAAAAATCCACAAATAAAAAAGAGGCAGCAATCTAATGAGAATTATATTGAAAATTGGTGCCAGAAAAACAGGATATTCCTGAGGTCTTTCTGAACATGCCTACTTCTGTCTGGACTCTGGGGAAAATCTACTAATAGCAAAGGCATGACATTAGATTACAACCACAAAATTGCAGTCTTAAGACTGTAAAGAAGATGGGTTAACTCTATACCATTTCTTATTTGTATTATAATCCCTTCCATAAGAATAGCCTTTCCTGGAATTATTGAAAAGGAAATTCTCACTTGCTCGTAAATGTAATTTTATTATTCTTCTCACTATATTTGTAAAGATAGCTGAAAATTTTTAGCTTACCACTTTTCAGAATGCTGTCCAAATCTGAGGGTGGTTGCTATAAAGGGAGTTAGCATGGACTAATGATTATTATGCTGTGGTATTTGAAATCAGAAGTGTTTAATTATGTACAACACATGTTAAAGACAAACTTCTAAGGAAAAAGGAGATTTACAGTCTAGGGGGCTTGCAGATGATCAGAGGATCAAGCTTTAAGACCTCTGTCAGCTCTGATTTTTGTTAATGTTGACCACTTGTGTATCCCATGGAATTCCTTGTTCATGGCGGGAAGACAACCTTCAGATTTGCAGATCTGCTAGGTGGAATAGAATGGCTGTCAGTAAAACAGGGAAATATATCCATACACAAAAAAGTAATTCTGCAACAACATGATCTCATAGAAGAGCTGTAGGTGGAGAAGTGACTGAGAGCAGCCCTGCAGAAAAAGACTTGGGGGTGATGGTTGATGAAAAACTCCACATGAGGCATCAGTGTGCACTCACAGCCCAGAAAGCCAAAGGAATCCTGGGCTACATCCAGAGGAGTGTGGCCAGCAGGTTGAGGGAGGGAGGGATTCTGCCCCTCTCTGCTCTTGTGGGACCCCATCTGTAACACTGTGCACAAACCTGGTGGCCCAAGGTAAGAAGGACATGGAGCTATTGGAGCATGTCCAGAGGGGCACAGAGTTGACAAGAGAACTGTAGCACCTCCCCTGCAAAGACAGGCTGAGAAAGTTTGGGCTGTTCAGCCTGGAGAAAAGAAGGTTGAGTGAAGATCTCATGGAAACTTTCCAGTGTCTGAAGGGGCCTACAGGGAAGCCAGAGTTAGACCCTTCACCAGGAACTGTAGTGACAGGACAAGGGGAAATGGATTCACACTTAAAACCAGTAGGTTTAAATAAGATGTTAGGAACAAAATCAGGGTGGTTAGGGCAGTGAGGCACTGGAACACACTGCCCAGAGATGTTGTGGATGCCCTAGTGCACTGGAACATGCTGGGGAGCTATGGATGGGAAGCTATGGATGCCCCAGCCCTTGCAGTGCTCAAGGGCAGGTTGGGCTGGTATTTGGAGCAACCAAGTCTAGTTTAAAATGTCCTTGCCTGTGGATGGGGGCTGGAATTTGATGATCTCTGATGTCACTTTCAACCCAAACCATTCTATGATTCTATATTTTTTTTTTCTTAATAAGTCCCAATTCTCAAGATGGTGGGAGAGGAGTTATTTATCATAGTTAAGGCAAAACATGTACAACACATATTTTATAGCTGTGAGTTGAGTCTCATGACTGAGGAGCAGGAGAGGCCATGGGCCTCAGAAGTGAACAGCACTGTTTTCTTTGAAACAATCACTCAGGCATAAATGACTCACTGTGAGGTGCTGGAAGTCATGCTGGTTGATGTAGCACTGCTGTCTAACAGCCTCAAGCTCCATGCAGGAAAAAAAGGACAAATTTTTCATGGGATTCATAAAAACATAAAGAGAGGAACATGCTGCTGAGATTGCCTTTTTGATGTTATTGGAAATCAGCCTATCTAGAAATTGCACTAGACAATCTGAGGTGAGCTATGATGTTTCAAAAGTACTGATTGAAGGAGATGATGGAACTTACTCACAGAGTCAAGCTTGCTGGCATGTTAAAATCACTGGCTGAAAATATAGAAAAAAAAAATATTTGATTTGGGAGAAAAGGTGGAATTGGATTTGGATTTGAATTATTTACGTTATTTTTATATTATAACCACTGACTTTGGGTGGCCAGCTGGTATGAGAAGATGAGTAGTGGAGACAACTTAGCAGAAACTCATGATTCTATTCTGTGACTCTTCAATTTGCTTTTTGCCCAGAGAAGTGGGTGAGAGATGAAGCTGACTCTTTTCAGAGTGTACTGAGTGCAGCACTGCTGGCTGCAGTGGAGGGAGGCAGAACTCAACAAGGTGCCATGTCTTTCCAAGCACTTTGTGATGGTGGTGGTGGTGAAGAGCAAAGGGTTTGGGATGTTCTCATTCCAGGTGTGTCAAGTGCAGTGTAGTGTCTGTATATATAGATTCACCAGTGAAATTGACAGTTTCCCCAGGAAAAGTATAATCATAACAGGTTGTTATCTCTCTGCATGCTTCCATTTGGACTCACTTGAGCTCTTTCTACAGCAGAGATGACTTGTTAAAGAGATAAAACTATGTGTTCATACCCTTCTTGATGCAGCACTTGACTCTTCATTGCTCAGCACGAGATACTGTCACTTGGCCATTTTATCTGTCACACAGGGACAGCAGAGGGAATTGGCTAATGTGATGTGAGGTGTAATTGACTATGCTTCAGAAGGTTTTGAACTCTCTTAGGTGGAGAAGTGAGCCAGACATAAATTCAGAGGAGGATATAACATGGCTGGACCCTTCTTTGGGTGGGAATGCTCTGTAAGTCTCCATCTGAGCTGTGATTTTTGGGTGTCTGATCCTCATGGTAAGATGGACTAAACACTGGATACACAAAAAGCATAGAGGCTGCCTCCATACCCCTGACATTTTCAGATGGAAGGTTAGAAAATTTAAACCAGTATGTGTTTTTTTTCAATTCAGAATGAAAAGATGAAATTATTTTATAGATAGCCAAATGCAGTATATGCAACAAGGGAGTCAGATACAGCTCTGCTCATGACAGCTAACTGTCTCAATAAGGCTTTCCTCCCAGGCAACTCCACAGAAAATAGATAATAGGCAGAGGTCACTTTGTACCTGCTGTCTTTCTTCTGCTTTTGTCTAAGGAACTGGTATTAATCACTGTCAGATGCAGGATACTGGGCTGACAGAGTCTTTGCTCCGACCCAGTGGTGTTCTGAAGCTATATTTTTATGCATCTTGGTTTCCATTCCAACTGCTTGATGTGCCATACTCTTGGGAAATGCTTGCTGCAGACATGGTTTTCCAGCAACTGAAACCTGAGACTCTCATATAAACTTTGTAGATCTCCCATTTTATAAATCTCTGCCTCATGCAACTCTACTTTCCCACCTTCTTTTTATTCCTGCCATTGCATCCTTGAAAATGCTAGCAGTGTCCTGCTCCTTTTCCAGACACATTTCTGAATGTTGCTAATGATTTTTGCCTCTCTGTTTCCATCTCAGTAAGGAATTCACTTGTATCACTTAATTCTAGCAGGCCACCTACCTTGGCAAATAGTATATTAGATTGTTGCCCATAGTGTTCTTCACCAGAGCCAGGGTAAGTTTTGGTTCCTTCATGTACCCACTAAACTCAGTACAGTTAGAATTTTATTTTTTTTCTGTATTCAGAGCAGCACATTACCCTAATCTAAATCCTACAGCTTATTATGTTTTGAATGGCTGGTTATGCTTACTCTTTGTCACAGGTGGCCAGATTTGTAAAAGGAGAAGAAAAAGACTTGTATGCATACTAAAATTACTGAACTGTGAAAAGAACAGCTAATATAATCCCTGTCTGTCTGTCACAGAATGGTTGAGTGTCTAGAAACATTGGAGCATAGAGAACATAGAGAAAAAAAAATCTTATATAATTAATAAAAGTCAAAATTAGAAAGAACTTGTAGTCTGGATGAGATGTTTGAAACAGGTATCAGGTTGGAACTAGGGCTGACTGGAAGACAACAACCTTTAGGTAAATGGGAGAACCCGGAAGTTTCTACCTTAAGCACAAAAATTTTCTGAAAATCAAAACTCAAAACATGCAGTTAGGGACTTGCTACTACTTCTGTTTGGCTTCCTTGTTGGTCTGTCATTCTCTATAACTCAGTTTATTTGTTTTATGATATGCCATCACTTACTGATCTATTGTGTAGTCCATCATGAAAATCAGGCTTATGAGGATTTTTGGGCGGAAATGATGAAGACCTTTAAGTTTTCAGAAAGAAAATAAATTCATGCTTAAGCCCTAATTGATACCATCTTTCTACATTCTAACAGATATTGTGATTTTTGTTCTCTTCCATATGATATATTGTGATAAAGGAAATAACTGGAGGAAGAACACATAAGGGGCAAGAAAAATGTTTTGGTTATGATGCCATCTGTCCAATGCTAGCTGACTGCTGAGGCAGTGGAAATTGAAATTATTATAATAGTTTCTGTAATCTTCTTAAATCTTAAATTAAATTAGCATCAGGATTGGCACTTCTAGACTGAGTTGATGGCTGTGATTATGGGTCCTTCTTGCCTTCTCTAGTTTCATTTATTGTTAGTTGCTATTATATGTTCATTAAAAAGCAATTTGATAAATCGTGGGATTTCCTGCCTGTAAAACAATTATCAGAATGAAGAGTGACAGCAGTGGCTGGGGAATATGCTGAAATTTGGTAACCCTTTGTGAAGGCAAAGCAGGACACAAAATTCATACTATTTAATAAAAAGCTATTTAGCATAACAGTACTTTCTTCTACTCTCCATAAGTAAGTGAAGAAGGATTAGGGGTATCTTCTGGGTTCTAACTCTGCTTCTGCCATGGATGAATATGTGACAGTCAATATTGCCAGTATTTTTGTGAACCAGGGCTGATTAATCAGATAGAAGGACAAATGGGCAAGATCACAACACTGTGGACAGGAATTCACAATTACCTTACATGGGTGAATTGTGAGGACTGTACTGAAATAATTTTGAAGATTCACTGACTGATTAACTTAAAAATTACAGAGGCCCATGGGTATCCAAATATAGACTCTGAACTTCATTATGGCATGGGCATATGTGAAGCCATTCAGGACCAGGTGATTTTTAGTGGCCTTTCTGTACTTTTTGAATACCTCTATTCAACTTACATAAAAGGTCTCCAATCTCAATTTGTGAGTGAGGAATGGTGGAGGAAGCAATGAAAGTTTGGTGAGGGGGAATGGGGAGCCTGAGAGAAAAAGAGAGATTGTTCAGACAGGCAGAGAGCATATGAGCAATAACTGGGACTGTGTTTATACTGTCATGTTAGCTTAGGATTCAAGGTCACACTCAATGGTTTCTTCATTGCTTACACATTAACGTTCTCCCTGGCTGTCAGGCAGACCTTGGATCTGACCATGAACACAGCTGCATACACACTGCAAAAGCCTAAATGATTCTGAGGTCTAAGGAAGAGTCAAAATTTACGTGGAGAGAGCTGAAAGAGGCAGGCTGATGGGAGATGAAGTGAGATAAATGATGGAGTGCTGGACAAGGAAGAGCTAACCTCAGGGGAATTCAAGAGAAATCAGGATGGCAGCCAAGCCAGCCTGAAGGACAGAGGAGGCAGTTGTCTCCTGCAAGTATTCTCAGAGAATAAGCTGGTGTGAAGCATGGAGAGAAAGCTGACAGCAGTCAGTCCCTGGCAGCTCCCCTGGTCAGCTCACAGCCCAGGACAGAACCTGCCCAAGGAGAATTGTGTTTCCTGTCAGCAGGGGACAGTAATTCTTAGCATAAAGCTGCAACAATGACAACAATCTTCCTTCCTGGAGATCAAAATAAACAATTCCAGTTCATACAACAACTCTTTGAAACAGACAAGTATTTCTTTGTAATAATTGAAGCAGAAGAAGGAATTAACATAACTCTGAGCACCCTCCAAGGACAGTGCATCTTCAGAGCCAGAGAACACACCTACGCTGAGTATGGTGTGGGCTTGTATGACTCAAAAATAATATTCACAGCTGTGGTGATTGCACAGAGTATGCCATGAGCCTTCCTTTCCCAGTATATTATCCTAGTCTGCATTCTTCTGGCAGGGAGACATTGTGTCTGGGTCCCTTTGGAGATGCCAGGAAGGCAGAAAATGTGAGTGTGGTGCAGACTCCTACAGGATCACTCGTATTCATCTTAAGGGTGGCAGGCTTGTTGCAGTTAATAATTCCTCTCTCAAAATCTGGCTCCTCACCATCTTCATAAACCCTGAAACAAATATTATAGTACCCTCAGGCCCTCAAGAATGCTTATAGAGCAGGAATTTGATTTCTTCCAAATGTGATTAATAAGGTTATTCATTACATTTTGCCCCTTAAAATATTAAGAAGATAGTCCATGTATATACTGAATACATTAATTTATTCCTATTTGATGAGGACATAGGATTGCCTAACCTGGAGGAGATGACATCTCCAATAAATTTGTAATTGGAGGAACTGGTGAAGAAGCAGTTGAAAGTGTAGATGGGGAAGAAGAATTAGGAGCAGTCAAAGTTTATATGGACTGAAGTGGACCAGCTGAGGTTAGACTGATATAAATAATGATAGATTGAGATAAATGATGGAATAATTAAAAATAAGAAGATTTAGAAGAATTAAGCAAGTGAAAAAAGAATAGCCTCTGCAGATAGGAACAGGCACCATAGCTAGCTACTGAAGTTAAATGGCAGGAGAGAAAGGCTCCTTGTGCCACTTAGCACTGGGTGGCCACAGTTATGGATTCTAAGCCTCAAGTGTTAGCTGAATTATTGAATTTACAGTGTCTGAACAAACATCCAAATCAGAATTTCCAGGAGTTTGCCTCTCTTGGTGTACTAAGAAACTAGAATTCTAATAGGTTAAGGAGTGGTGGTCCGAATTTGTGTCTTAGCTTGTTGGAAAAATCCTATATAAGAGTTTGTACTGGGGACAGTAGCCAGGTGCAGAGGGCAAAGTCTTAAAACAGTATAGATTGTCCTCATGTTACAAAATTTTCCATATTCTGTACTAATTTTATTATTATTTTATGAAATGTATTACACAGGTCTCCATAAGCCTTATTTGTGACTCAGGACCTGTTAGGTACATTAAAAATGGATAGTTTTTGTCTTCAGGATAGTAAAAATATGTGACAGGAATCAGCAGAAGGAAATAAATAGAAGAGACAGGGAGAGACAATTAAATAATGTACACATGTACAACATTTACATTGTAAGCTTAGTTACTTGTGGGACATGTCATCTAAGACACCATTTCAGTGTTCCACTGTTTTGCATCTTTAACAATGGAAGACATTAATTGGTTGGAAGATACATCTTCTTCAGAGAAAAGTCACAGGAAAAACTTCTTTCCTGGAAACTGAAATGGCTTCAACACAAAGGCAAGTCATTAGTCAGTGTTCAGTGATTCCTGCCTTATTCAAATACTCAAATACTGTCTTTCTGCCTTACTTACCTGAAGAAGCTGCACAATTCACAGCAGTAGTTGTTTTAAAAGGGTTCAGATGAGACAAGAGGAATAAGAAATAGGAATAATGGTAAAAGTCCTTAGCAGAATACAGGGATGGACAAAGGTGCATGGTGAAAAAAAAAAAAAAAAAAAAAAAAAAAGAGACAGTCCTAAAATGAAAAGTAGTCTTGGAAAGGGAACCTTAAAGATGCTACTTAAAGAAGACAGGATACTTTGGAGGCAATTTGGAGTAGCAGAGAGAATTTCATATCCAGCAAATACAATTCATAGTCTTTTTAAGGACCTGGATAATAATTTGATGGTGAGAGAGAAACATGTCTTCTCACTATGTGGTCATTCAAATCATGCTAACATACTGGCACCCTGTGCATGATATGGGATTGCTCCTTAGTGAATACTGAATAATTACTCTCACCACTGGAGAGATTAATAGAATGAAATTAAGCTTCTCTAAATGCAATCTTGATTATTAGGGGTCTGAGTGTGTTGTGAGGAATGCATTGCTCAAGTGTTCAAAAAAGTGCACAGTATGTACTGTTTTATCAGTACTTTAAAAATTAGGAGTTTGACAGGAATTCCAGCATTAAATGTAATCCCATATGAAACACTCTCCAGGAGCTAATCTATTGCCATTTCCTGTTTATATAACTAGATCAACCATACTGAATTAACAAAAATGCATGGCAAATCTTGATGCACTTAACAAAGCATATACCACTTACACAGCCCTGGAAAGCCCACTGGTTTATACAACACATTTCTTATGTCCTCTGCCTAGGCTTTTGAAAAGTGTCTTGTTTTGGTGCTTAGCTTAGGCACAGAGCTGCATGGAGGAGGATGCACCTCTCTCATGCCCACATTGGGTCCTGGGACAGAACTGTTGCTTCTGCACCCAGCACAGACTGGACTTTTTATCCTGGTAGATCTGGGGTACCTCTGTGGAGAGTGAAGGATCTGGAAACACTGATCAGAGACACATCCATATGGTGCTTTCCCTTCCAATGTCAGAACTGAGAATCATATTGGCCAGTACTGACCTGCTTCTGCATCTCTTCACACTGAGAGAGGAAATCGTGGCTTCCTATGGAGTTCTGAGTGAAGACACCAAGCTGGCACAGATCAAGTGATGCTCCCCAGCCCTTCTAGGAGCAAGAACCACATTGCATATTCAGCAGGCCTGACTTCCAGTCCTGGGGAGATTTCCATGCTTTATCTTCTCAGCACGTTTTTCTGTTGGGATGATGTTTTCTGACAACTATTTCTCCATCCAAACCAGCAGATAACTTAAAGACCTGGTCCCATCCAGGCACAGTGCAGGGGCATTTTAGACATGGGTTGTATGAGCTCTCAACTTGCTCAGCATAAGTTTATGAGCTCTGTGTCAGCACTGGCCAAGTTACATTTATACTGGATCTGTGGTTGACAACTAGCACTTATGTTTCCTACTTTTTCCATTACCTATGGTATCCTGGACCTCTTTCAGTTCAGATAAGGGAGTCTAATAAAGATCCTTCTGCTGCAATTTACATTGAAAAGGAGACAAACCTTTTAAAAGGAAAAAACATGTTTTTCCCTCATGTATTCATAAAACAGAGAAAGGGATATAAGACCATACTTAAAAAATAATAATGAAGAATAGAAAAACAATAACCATGGGAAAATAACTCTGAAGTAATTTGAGAGGAACAGAGATCAGAGCAGAAATATTCTTTTGCAACTGCTCCATGGCACCATACAACTAGAAAAAAAAGGATACTTTTAGTTAACATTTATTGTTAATACTCAGTTGCCCAATGTTTAATAATTCTTTCAACAGAGTTTTGCAATGAAAATTTCTCTCCTCTTTTTGGTAATTCTTTTTGTTTGTTTTAATTTGAAAGGGCAAACCTCTAAAGAAGTACATGAAGAACAAGTACTGAACTTATAGGATGACGTGTGTCACTGGGTGTGGTGCCACTGTGACTGTCCTGACAACTTATACAATAATGAATTTGTCTCAGATTAAAACCAGCAGATGTCCATGATTCTCTCACAAGGGTCCGAACAGATTTATTTCTAAAAACTTGCTAATACATTTTAAATCTTTATCAGTAATGAAAAGGTTGTGCTACAACCTTTTATGGTTGTAGTTATATGTTTTACTTTCATGTTACAATTAGAGAACAACTCAGCCTGGTAATTGCAAGTGAAAAAAAGAAAGTGAAATTTTCAGCCTTGGAAGTTTTGAGTGAAATGTTTTTTGCTTTAGAAAGATGGAGAGCTGCTATCACACACAAAGTGCTAGATAAAGGGACCCTGCACAGCTATGTAGACACATGGCTTTCAGAAAAGTTTTTTGTATTTGTCTAAAATTTTAATCATCTATCAGTTTAGCAACAAGGATTGGAACTTTATTTTGGTTTCATTCCAGGAAAAAAAAAAAACCCCAAGGATTTTGAGGCTCAGAAAGTTTTCTTTAAAGTAGCTTTTGGTACAAGATGAGAATTAATAACCACAACTCCCTACTTGATAACACACACTTATTTTCATTTTAACTAGAACTTTTGAAACAGCAAATGCTTATACACAAATTGGGATTTGTACCATTTCAAAGTCTTTGGAAAACAGGAAGAAGATCATGCCAAGCAAGTATGAAAGGTATTCACAAAGCTGGTACTCTCATGAACATAAATCTTTTACTTATCAAAACCAGGCTAGCTTGGTAAGAAATTTACTGACTGATTGTTTTCTGAGAATTTATGAGGCTGTTGGGAAGTACAACTTGCTTTCTTTTTCTCTTTTCTTATATCTGATTAAAGCAAACACTATGGATGAGAGATTTCAGTCATCCCTACCAGCTCACCTCTTCTCTTGTTATTCCATCAGTCACTGCCATATTTTTGAGCATTAGACCTGAAAGTAGATTAGGGCACCTTTCAGAGCTACCACCAGAGGTAAACCCTCTAGATCTAGGTAGTCCTTCAAATGGCTTTTCAAATGGCTCACAGTGATGCTGAGCTTTCATTTTTTGCTCCCAGCACAATGTAGGTCTCTGGATTACAGCAGCTACTGCAGTGCTGCAGGAATCAGAAGCCCATCTGTCCTGAGGGAAGGGTGAAATGCCATCATTGTGGTTAGAAACACAGTTTTGAACAATTACATGAAATGATGTGGGAATGGATCATGATGATAATATGGAAAAGGGCCAGAAGCACAGCAGGATTTCTGGTGATGCCATACATGATACCCATTGCCCTTGATTATATGAAACTTGGTTAAAATTTCCAGGTGAGTGTAAGTTTTGACTCCAGCTCACACTCTCTTCTCAACACAGGCTATGCATGCAGTCCTGCCATGTCTATAGCCTATGGCATACTGAGTAAGCATGAGAGCAATTTTATTTTTTGGATGACTTGTGTTACAATCCTCGAGTTTCTGATCTGGGGCTGCCACACTGGAAATCTCTGCTCCTTATAGTATCTTTAATCATCGCATAAACAGAAGGCAGGTAGTGGAGAAGGCAGAGATTGGATGTCTCTAATACTGGCCACATAGAATATTGAAAAAAGTCAGGTATGAACCACATAATTTTCCTTGGAAGCAGTGTCTGGCAGTGAGATCACAAAAATCAGGCCTTTTTTTACCTTAACAAAGATTACCAGTACTTTGTTCTGTTTGCTCTGGTCCTTATCTATCATGATGATTGTTTATGCCTGATTGTATTTTTTAAAATCCTGTGAAGGGTTGAAAGTTATCCCAGTTCTTATGAATGCATTTATTACTGTCAGCCACAATATTTTTAGATGTATAATCACATTGGAGTTATTTCTGTATTCAGTGGCTTTTTCTGTTTCCATAATTTTGTTTTGCACCTTGCAGAGGCTGTTTTCCAACTCTCTGAGCATCTCTGCATTTGATGGCACTCCATTTAGATAACTGCATAATCATTCCACATCTCTCTGTGATGGCAAGTCTCTGGAAATTCTGAGTTAGGTCTGCCTGCAGGATTAATGGATGAGAGCTGCCAGGCTTTCTGTGAGTGCCTGGAAACAGAAAAACACCTCCCATCCATCTCCTGAATGTTGCCTAGCACCTTGTCCTTTTGGAGATAGAAGACAATATGTTAAACCCTGAGTAAGATTCTATATCAATTTGCACCAGCTCTACCAGAGGTGACTCATTTCCATTTCTATAACTGATGATGATCCTGTTAGATATGATGGCCCAGGTTCTTATTTCAGTCAAGTGTTATTACAGGGCAGAGGGCTATTACATGGGGCAAAGTGTCCAGGACATAATTAGGAATAACTTCCTAACTGCCAAAGAATTGTCTGGAACTGCTGCTGGGAGACTGGGTAACAGTCCCTTACACAATTTTCCATGATGCTTCTCATGCTTCAGAAATCAGATAGGGATTTTTTTTTTTACCTTCAAAGGAATGGAAAAGAAATAAAAAATTTGCTCAATACTGTAGTTTTGTGTGTATATGTGTAATGTGAATTATTGCAGAAAATAAGGAATGCATACCTCAGTATATTAACCATGAATAAATGAGAAATGACAGCAGCCACATTGTTGACTGCTACACACATTTCTGAACAACATCATTATAGTTAAGACTGGAAACATTTTGGACAAAAGGGCAAGCAATTTTGGTGGGAAAACATCTCTAGAATTTTATTTGCCTTTTAAATTGTCTGTTGAATAATTTTGTAGATCACTCCTTTTAGTGTAGGTAAGTCATTGCTTAATAAGAACATAAAACAAAGAAGAATCCTGTTTATTACCCTTAATCTACTAAAGTCATTATCTATCTAGCAGTCCTGAGAGAATATTCAATGTATTGAACTGATTTGTGCATGCTTCATTAACTCTTCATACCTTAACTGCATATAATCATTCCCAGTTCTGTCATGGTTATCATGGTGGAATTTCCACTGAAGTCGATGAACTCTGAGTGCAAATTGACTGCAAAACAGTGACTGGGACAAATTCTCTTGTTATCTGAAACCTTTGAAATGCCACTGGCTTGAGTGAAATTGCTGCAGACATGACTGAATTTGGTTTAATTTTCTGGTATTTATTCAAGTTAGTGCCTCGAAGACCTGGATTTCTCTCATTTAATTTTAATATTTTGAGCTGAATTTGACAAATACTGATAAAAATAGTGCCTCTAGGGTTTGATTGAGAAATATTTTTGTGACAACTTGAAAGATGTCTGTTAGCATCAGCATGCCCAAGACTGAGCTTTTAGTGGCCATAGAGGAAAGGTAATTGAAAACATCAGTCAGCTAATAGGGTGCTTTAAAAATGGTAATTTTAAAATGGATTTTTAAAAAATACAGCTAAAAGTTTATTGCATTCAGATTTGTGCAAAACACAGTCATTTAAAATACAGATTAAATTAAATAATACATTTTTTTTTCATTCAGTATTCAGGCCACATTTTCTGACCTTTGCTCTATAGGAAAAAAGAAAAATAAGGGAAGGAAGGAGAGACCTAGAGCAATCAAGAGAATGGCCAAACAATCAAGAACATGCCAGCCTATGCTGAATATGGGCATGTGTACTTCTACCTGAGATATAAGAAGACCCAATAATTTCCCTCTAAAGAAGGTTCGATGGATCATCTTTCAGGTATGCACTGTTTTTCGGGTAATTCGGGTGAGAAATCAATCCTTTTTTTTTTTTTTTTTTTTTTTTTTTTTTTTTTTTTTTTTAACTAGATCTGTAAAAATATTAGAAACCAACTTTATTCAAGAAGAAGTGAATTTTGCAGATTTTTGTGTGTGTCCCTGTGCGTGTGTGTGTATGTTCCCTCCACACTTTCTTCTTCTCAAGCACAGAAGAATCTATGCTTTTTGACTTCCAAAGATCTTCACTGCAGAGTTAATTTCAACCCCACTTTAATTTTATGTCTTATATCTACACATGGCTTTTGCTCACCTGACTTTGGTGATGCTGTAATGTAAGGATTATTGACCCAGCCAGGAACAGTGATAAGAGGATGACACATTCATTCAGTTGATTGTCTTTTAAGCAGGATGCTGACTAACTTACTTGCATACTAATAATTCTACCACCCTTTTCCACCAATCTTCCTTTTTATGCTCAGAAAACCTGACAAATCCATCACAGTTCATCATTTGGGAAGATCTGTGGAGGCTTTCTGGTGAATTAAGTCATTTGCCATGGCCCCTGAATTCCCAGCCATATTTGAGCAGGAACATGAAACCAAAGGCTTTGCAAAATATTGGTAGTCAGAAAAAAATAAAGATTTTCTCAGCATCAACACATCTTTGTATAGGATCCTATTGCCATTAAAGGTCCCCAGCTTGTTGTAATTATGCTGCACATTTCTAGCTGCACAGAATGATTGTAGTTAGAGACTGACTGTTCTGCATCCTTTTTCAAAGCAATGTTCAAATGCTATTCCTGTTTTGTGAAAGTAATGAACTGTACTGCAACCTTACCAAAATTTGCAGGGTAAATGCACTCTAAATTATTAACACTACTTCCTAAAACTCCACCGAGGTTTTCCACCCTCAGGTTGATTTAGCCCAAGCCCAGCTGGACCTGTGGTACCTGATGAGATCACAGCATTAATTTCTTGGACTGCAGGTGCCTGTTAGGAGCCTATCAGCATTGCAGCTGTGCATATATTTCCTAGGATTCATAATTTAGATTTTAAATATGCATCAATCTTGGCAAAAGTGCAACACTTAGTTTTAAAGGGAAGAAAGGTCTTTAGGTAATCAGTAATTTTTCAGATATTGGAAATATTTGCTGGAATTCTTGTTATAAATATAGAAAATGCAGTCATTAAAATGTAAGCATTACAAGTTCTTTCTGTGGAAGTTGGGGCATTCTAACAATCAAGAAAATCTGAAGAACAGAGTCCTTAAAATGCAAAGGCACTCACCTGGATTTTGTATTTTCATCATGTTTGCATGTTATGCCGAATGAGGTATTTATAACAATACTTGCTGTGCCATTTCTAAGGTATATATTCCCATGACAGATTTTCCTTCTGCCTAAGGTGGAAGTTTGAGGGGCTGCACTACTGCTCTACTGAATGATGCAATGAGGCCTAATGCTGTAATCCTGAGATTCCCTTCCTTTTTCTGCTTTGACTTGAAACTGAGAAAAGAAAATCAGGTTCCTAGAGGAGTTCTCATTTAGCAGGTACTTCCATTTGAAATTGCAAATAAGCCACATGAAGTATTTAATTTAATTGTATTCCTACAACTAAGCTGTCATTGTTGCAATATACTCATATATAGGATTTGAAATGTGGATGTGTACCCAGGCACAGTGAAGATGGGGAGCACAGGATAATACATGAAGTTTCCCATTCAAGAATAGGCAGTGCTGGCATATTTCTCAGCAGAAAGGATCCCTAAGCTTATTGTTAAATCCTTGGTGACTGCTGAGTATCAGAAGAGCTCTTTTCCTCTTACATTTGATCCAACCCTTGGCTGGATCTGCCCCACTGAGGGCAGTTTCTTTCTCCCTACTGTGAGAGTCTCCTTTATTGATCCAAGGTCACATGGGGATACAATGTGATGACCAAAAATTTATAACCTAGCTCTATATCTGTGCTGACCAGCAGGGTTCAAGTTATAAAAGCCAGTATGCATGCACTAACTATTTGACACTCTTAGGTCTGGTCAGACCTGTTTATAGAGGAAAAGACAGAGATTTGGCCAACATTAATGGCACTTTCTCCCTGATCCAGACCTCTGCCAACCTTTCCCTCCCCTCCTTCTGCCACCTGAGGCTCACAGGTATCTCACCTGCTCAGGAAATCCAGGATACCTGTGTTGTTCCTGCTTCAGCCTAGTGGAGTTAAATACTTGTTTACACTTGGAAATTAAATGGGACTAATGGAATGAAGTGAGTGTGCAACAGCTGCTTCAGAATAAATCCACGTGTGTGTAATCCTTATCTCTTCCAGATGGGGACATCCCTAGGTATCTGAAGGGGAGCTCTCTTGCCATGTCCCCTCTGTGCCACCTCTCTGGAGCAGAATCATAAGAGTCCACACTGATCAGCTTTTGCTGAGCTGAAGATTTCCTCCTTGTTCATCCTATTTGGTTTTTTTCCTCCTAGCCAATTTCTTATCTGTAAGCATACTTTGCCTTGTACTGCATGATCTCTTAATTTCCTCTAGAGCCTCCTGGGGGGGACTTGGTCAAAGGCTATTAAAAAATTAAAAGAGTTACATCATCCCACTCTTATCTGCTCTTTTTTTTAACATACCCAAAGAATTATACAGTGTTGGGACAGGGAGCTGGGGTAATGGAATTGGCAGTATCACTGAGCCCCTATAGAGCAGTACTTTTAGCAAAACGTAATTAACACCAGGTTTGCATTTAGCTAATTAATGATACAATAATTTTTTATATTTTTCCCAGTTTTGTGTCCTGATGGCAAACTTGGTTTGACATTTTCCTTAAATGGGTCAAAAATTACTTGAACAGGGGGACTGCTACAATGAAAAAAGAATATCTCTTTAAAAGTAAACATCAAGAACATTTTTTATTTTTTCCTAGCAGACTTTAATGACACCTTTGCAGCCAATTACACATTTTCCCATTCCATTTTGTCTTGCATCTTTCTTTTTTTTTTTTCTCTTTCTGTCTTTTCTTTTTGTGTTAAAGCACTGGGGCCCATAAATGAGAAAAAGATAGTGGTTTACAATCAATGCCCATAGACCAGAGAGCTAATCTGAACTTAACTAAAAAGTCAATATTTAGCTGCACCTTATCAGTGGAGAAATGTCAAGCACAGCAATAGACATGAACAAATTTCCAACTGATTTCTCTTTCTTATGCCTCAGCATTCAAAGCTTCATGGAAGAGTTTCAACATCAGATAAGACAAAACTGCTGTTGAAAAAAAAGCATGTAACAAATGACAAACTTGTGGCTACAGAGACCAGAGTTTATGAAATGAAAACACACGTCAAAAATTCATTCTAATCTCTTCTTGCACATTCCATTGGTCACCTTCCAGTCTATGTGATGCAGCAGTTGATAGTTAAACACTGCAGGCAGTCTTTAAGAGATAGCAGCAGGAAATGTTTTCTTGCTGAGTGAAATCATAATTTGCTGCCACCCAAAACAAAATAGACTTAACTCATTTTGAATTTAAAAATTGGTAAGGATTTTAATACACATGTGAGGTACTGACTGGGTATTTTGCTGTTTTGCAACAACAAATTTTGCAGCTAACAATTTGGTAAAAATATTTGTTTAGTAACTTAGGTATCAGCACACAGTAGGCATAATTTCTACTGCAATTTATTTAGCTGACTTGATTTTTGTGAAGGAACAGCTCATGAAGTTATATTAGTAAAGAATTTAATCCTTGGCTGGAAATCAGGACTGCTTTGTTTATTCCTATTGCCATTCACTTCATGGGTGATCTCTTAATTTTAAGGCATTATGACCCACGTCTCTCAAGCATAGTCATGGGGCTTCCCAAACAAGAGTGTAAACCACTGTTTTTAAGGATGGTCATAGCCCAGGAATCCACTGGGTTTGTTTGGGCAATCCCAATATCTGTGTGTACTGCTCTTTGTGGATGGGAGGGAGTGGGTGGGCTAAAGTTGGCCTGTGGTTTGCAAAGCTACAGCTCTGCTGCTTTATGCTCTTCCTCAGAAATCTCCTTAGGAAAAGGCAGTTTGGATGACAAAATGTTGCTAAAAATGTTGGTAAGAAAAAACCCAGCAGGGAGTAAAAATAACTGCATGATGAGCACTTACTGAAGTTTAAACACAACAGAAGCAGTTTTATGAGGGACTCCTCAAGATTGAAACAGATATGGAAAAACCTCAGAAAATAATAGCTATATTGGAATTCTCAGAGTTGGAGTTCACTCATACACCAAACATACACATTTTGTTTAGGACTGCACCACTGCTCTGAGCATTTTTGAAGGAGTACTCACATTACCAGACTTCCTAGATATTTCTAACTATTTAATTAAAACAGTAACTTTTACATTGCAAATGTTTTTTATTCAATCATAAAATGAATGGATGAGATTAATATGGGAAAAAAGACAATAGAGCATCTTGATAAAATTTTCAGCAATGTTTGTGGAAATACTTCACTAATAAATCCATTTCTTCTGAAATGGAAAGCATTTGATATTAGCAGTGTGTGTATGTGCACTTTATCAAACAAACATCTTGGAAATGTCTACAGTTTATATATTGCTGCTTCTTTACTGCATCTCCAAAGGTATTTGTACTTGGATACCTACACATAGCTGAGCCAAAAATTTAATTAACATGTTGGACAAATAGGGGTCATATTAAAATAAAACAATTTTAATGTAAATTGACATAGAAATTTTCCTCAGAATTGAATATAAGATAAATATTTTATAAGTTAATAACATTAAAAAGAACAGAAGAACATGACTCACATGACAAAGTTTCATGAGCACTAAATGATACCCTTTGCTGCTTGGGATCACTGCTATTTTCTGTCCAGCTCACGAGGAGCCTGCAGGAAGATTGCTACACAGCTTGCACTGCAGTTTTCATGTACATTCAAGATAACCAAAGAGCCTTTTTGGTATTGAAGGGTATCTTTTCTTCTCAGGAAAGAAGTCACCTGCAAAGGATGCTGATGTTTATTATCACACCTTGGTTCCATTAGGCATTTTTAAAAGTTTGGAATACTATGGCTTGGATGTGGGTAGTAAGGTGCTGCTCTCAGGGATGAGTGGATTGCAGGATGTTTGGAAAAAGTAGGCAGAGAAGAAGAGGAAAACTTTTCTCCATATAAAGGAGCTCTTTTTCTGCACAGAGCTCCAGTGTGAGAACAGAGAAGTGTCTACCCATTTTCTGGGTCAAAATCTGAGGGGAGGGTAACACTGCTGATGCTGTGAGAGGTTGGTATGGGCTGTTGACCCTGCCCAGCATCCCTACACTATTCACTTTGCTAAAAACCTACACCATCCTGTACACTGGGTAGTCAGAAGAACATGAGAAGGCAAACTAAATTCAAACAGCAACAGTTTTCCCCAGCTGCCTGTAGAAATAGTTTAATTCTTATATCTAGTGAGCAAATGTGTGGCTGAGTGTTTTATGTTGCCCCTGGATGTCTCCCAGTGACTGATTTCAGAGAAGGCTGCCACCATATCCATCATGGGATGACAAGCTGTATCAAAGACAGGGAAAGGTTGCTCAATCAAAAACGGGAAGAGCCTCCAGCCCTCCATCTGGACTGGCTTTAGCTGCACTAGAGGAAACACAGACAGAGTGGGAGAGATTATCAGATGTGTGTCTGCCTGATGTATCTGTAGAGATTTCTTTTCTACACAGATGTCAATTAAGGAAGCCCAGATTTACAAATTATATATAGGTGAACTTATTGCTTTTTACTGAAGCTAAAAAATTGTTCATTTAATGTGAGCCAAAGATATAGAAAATTTTCTTTTTATAACTAGCTGCAGTTCTGGTACAGGAACATGTTTAATAGGTAGATTTAACATATTGCTTTGTTCCTTTACTAGGCCTTTCTATCATGACTTTAAATCTGATCCAGATTGTTTTGCAGTAGAAGGGCAAATAAAAGAATTGGAAAATACTATTTGTGGATTTTTGCCTGTTGAGAAATGCACAAATTAAAGTCAGGTAAATAATATTTTGAAATTCTATATAATTTAAATGCAGCATTTCATTCATTTAAAAGTTTGATTTCTTCATCTGCCTGGGTTTATTTTATAGAAAGGCATTCTGTTTTATTTCCAGACACCAAGAAATGGAGAATCCTTTGTTTTTCTTGGCAGGTTCTTCCAAGAAGTAATCACCCATAGCTCTCACAATATGTTTCCTCTTCTTAGTTCTGTTTCAACCATTGGTCTTTGATCCATTTTCCTCTTTTAGGCTAAGGAGCACATTATTAACATCTGGTAAGTACTTAGAGGATAGTGTCAGGTAACTCCTGCATCTTTCTTCTGTCAAGTTAAAGAGATGAACTTCTTTAAAACATTCTCAACAAGGTATTCATTTAGAATCTGAAGTTATTTTTGTAGCTTCTCTTTGTAACATCTCCAAATTTCAACACCCTTTTTCTAATGTAGATACCAGAAATGAACTTGATATTCCAGAACTGATCTTGCCAGAGCTGCCCACAAAGACAGAATGTTTTTCTGCTCTCAGCTCTTCTTTTTTCTTTATCCAGGGCTCAAAGAGCCCTTTGGAAGCTGCATTGTACAGACTCCTCATGTTTATCCTGTAATCAATCATAATTTAAAAATATGTAAGCCACTACCTCCCAAAGGTCTCATCCCCTCCAAGTGCAACCTCTGTTCTCTGTTCCCAGCTCCTGACTCCCTGACTGCTCACACAAAGCCTTGGATGCTGAAGTGGTCTGGGGGAGTGCCACATTTGCATAATGTGCACTGGCAGAGCAAGGCTCTCCATGGATGGGGTCTCATGGCTGGGCAGGGTGGGGAGCTGCAGATCAGCCCTGCTGAGGCTTCCCTGGACTGGTGATCCTGGGGAGTTACATGGGATCCTGGGCTGTGGGGAGCTGGGATGCTGGAGTGGGTAAAAGCAATGGCAAAAAGCACCAGCTTTCTCCAGTGCATGTTCTTATATAGAATCTTCCCAACAAGCTAAGACACAAACTCAGACCACCACTCCCTAACCTATTAGAATTATAGTTTCTTAACACACCAGGTTACATATAAACTATACATACAACCTATCTTGTTCTATCTGAAAAAGGTAAGCAATATTCTCACTATAGCTCTATTATGTCTAAGCTGTCTAAAACTATATTCCTGGAGCCTCCACAGATAACACTAGTATGTTTTTCAACCCTCACTAGGACTCGCACTGCTACTCTGGCATTTGAACCTTTCACTCACTAGAGCTCCTACTAAAACTTACTTACTGACTCACTTATCCTAAAACTTAAACTTACACCTCTACTTTATATATGAGTGGCTTAATATACTTCAATCCATCCAAAGGCTTTAATTCAATCCCTGCATTCTGAGTTCTCCCTGAAGAATTCAGGGATACTCCTGGGTCACTGACTTCAACATCAGGTAAGTCAGGCCTGCTGGTGCCCTGAGGAAAGAGTTTGCCCAGCTCTTATGTGCCTCTGGCTGGGCCTGGGGTAGGACATGGTGGAACTTCAGCTCTGGCCAGGCACAGCCACTCTTGCCTCCCCTACCTGAACTGGGCTGGCACAGACTCTCCTTCAGCTCAGTGCCTGTTCCCACTGCTTTGCTCTCCTCACTGGCCACACTGGAACACAATGTTAGCTTTAATACCCTTTGCTGAGGTAACCTACTCCAGCCAGCTGCACACAGGCAAGATATTTATGGTTTTCTCTTGAATAACTTGTGGTTTTTACAGTTTTCCCTTAAGGAGCCTCCAGAAAGCAGATACCATCACCTCCTGTTTCTTTCTTTTGCAATAATTGCCTGGTTTTGCCATTTAGAACGTTTTCATTGTCTCTGACTTTTATCTTTTTTACAGCAAAATAAATGGATTTGTTCTGTTCCTTCCCCTTCTGCACTCGGAGACCAATTGCCTTTTTGAAAGACTGTTCTCATGCCTCTCACAGCTCTCCATGTCAGACTAATAAGGCAAAATTCTTTTAATCATCCCACAAAAATCATGCTAAGTATCTTATTCTTATACCCTGTCAGTGTCTTGTCTGTTTTTATTTGTTTTTGTTTGGTTGGGGTTTTTTCTTTTTTTCTTTTTTTTTTTTTTTTTGTTTGTTTGGTTGTTTTTTTGGTTTTTTTTGTTAAAATGCTGTGCTCCAATAAGTTCCTATACCATAATTGTGATTTCACCAGCTACAGCTAAAATAATTAGCACTTAGATGTTGCATATGACACTTCTGTTAAACAGCATTTAACTTGCAATTGCCTTAAATAGGAAGGTTCCTGAAGTAAGATATGAATATAATAACTACACAGCTAGTTAGGAGTCCAGTGCATATTTTGCTGTTTGCTTCCTTGGAAAACTCAGTGAAGGACACTTTCTGTTACATTAATTGGGGAGCACAGTGCACTAAATTAAGGAATGGGAACCAAGATCTAAAAAATTTTGGTCTTTGATTATTTCTGTCTTAGTTCAGCTTTTCCTTTACAAATGCATGTGTAGGCTTCATTGTCTGCTCTGCATCATTCAGCTGTCTGACTTGGCATGCTCTAGGTCAGGTCACATATATATATATCATTTCTGAGCAAGGAAATTTTTTATGTTGGATCAAGTAAAATAACCTTGACTTATCACTAAAAAGAATGATTATCAGGAATGTCTGCTCTTAACTCTACTATCACGTGCTGCATATAAATTCTTGTGTGAGTGATACAATAAGCAGGGGTCTTTCTGAGTGGCAAAACAAGCCATACAAGCTGTAAGTTGTGCAAAATTTTGTGTCAACTCATCATGCTTATCATTAGCCACAGAGGCAATAACAAGCAATCAGTCATTGACATGGGATAACTAAAAATTATATTCTAAAACATTTCTTGCACATTGGTCATATTTCAACATGCTGGGTCTCAGCATTTTTTTTTTATTTTTGTGGATGTTTCGGATTATTCATTGAATGCAAGCCAGATAAAAAATATAGTAAAAGACAAGATAGATTTAACTTTGACAGATTATGTCTTTTTCTCAGTTCAAACATCATCAGTCAGGGCTAACATGGGGTTCCAGCATTACCACACAGCACACAGTGAACCAAAGCACATGCTTCACAGAAAATGCATGTTTGATTTTTAAAAGCTACTATTAATATTCAAAATAATGATAATAAAATCTCTTATATATATTTACACCCAGTTAAGGACCTTCTTTATTCTCTTTGAGTTTTTTCTGAGACAACATTTTTCTCCAGTGAGAAGATATTTTGACAGTAATATTCATTGTTTTAAAAAGCACTGATGTGGTGCCAAATATGAGATGAAGTCTAAAGAAATGAAACTATTTGTCTTGTTGCAAAACTCCTCCTGATTCTTATGTTAAGCAATAAAACTACATGAGGGAACATTAATTTTTGACCATTTCATATATTTGAAAAGGATTTTGTTTCTAAAGGGATGCAAATTTTCTTGGAGCCAAGGATTACATATAAAGAGAATGGAAAAAAATGTGGTTGAGGAATTCAACTCAAGGTTCATAACTGAATTCCATTAACAGAAACACTGCTAGTTTGGGATGAAACAGTTATCCGAAGAAAAGTTAGAAACATTTTTACATTAAGTTAGATCTTCTGTTAAGGTTGCAACAGTAGTTGATGAACAGTTGCAGTTAACAAACATATTTCTGTCTGGACAATCTAAATAACCTGTTTGTAGAGGAAAATGAAAGGGTAGTTTTTCCAAAAAAATCTATTATGATTGTTGACAGACATTACTCTGAAGAAAAAAAGGAATCATATTCAACCACTGAATTTGATAAGCCCTCTGTGTGAGAAGCCCTTTCCCTTAAACACATCAGATCATCAGTCCTGTTTGAAATCACTCAAATTTAGGATAAATTTAATTCCGGATGTGAATTTTGTAAACTTGGACTGTCTCCAGCTATTTATAAATGCCATGTTTTTCAGCAACATTAATAAACCTCACTTGTTATACCTATGTGTCATAGACAGATCCAATATCTTTCACTAGACCAAATGATAAAGCTATTTAGATAAGAAAAGAGAAGAAATTTTCAAATGAATAAATTATAATTACAAATAATAAGAGGATGGCAAAAGGCAAATTATGAAAGTAAAATCTTCACAAGATTTATCTAGAAATTTTCTGTAGGTTACCTGAGACCAAAAGCAGTACTTCTTTCTGCTGCATGGAGATGGATTTCCTGTCATTTGAAGGTTCAATCCACAGTGAACATAATATAATAACTCATCCATACCACATATCCTCAAAACCACATACCCTGTCAATCTCTACAGCCCTGATCTTCTGGGAACTCTGAGAAGATCATGATAACAGAATGAAGAACTATGGAGGGAGAAGTGATTGAGTGACAGACATTATCTAATGCAAGGAAGTGATGCAATTTCATCTCTTCCTTGTGTCTTTCCAGTGTGATCCCTTGGCAATTGGTAGAGCCATCCCTTTCCTGGGACCAGCATTGGTGTCCTTTGCAGTCACAGATGTAGCAGGAAAGTGAAATGTGAGGAACCATTTTGGGTGGGAATGATGAGGGGAATGATTGCCCAGGGTCAAGGTGACACAGTTACTTCTGACTTTGGATAACAAATATGAATGGTAGGAATGGATGTCAAGGACCACACTGAAGAACCAACGTGGTACAAGAGACAGAGAGAAGGAAAGATACTAAGGGGTCAGTTGGTCAAGGGAAATGCACATGTTTTTAAAAGCTCAGTCCCAGCTATAGAAGGATCATCAATGTCAAGAAAAAAAAAATAAACATCAAAACCAAAACAAAACCAAACCAACCAACCAAAACTACTTGTACTAGAATGCAATTTTATGACACTTTGCAGTATCGTGCTGGGAATAGGGACTCACTGTAGGATATGCATGTTCCTGTACAAAACCAAAACCAAATTAAAAGAACACAAATATGTGCTGTGTTTGCATTAGATTGATTTGAAAAGCAGCTGGAGGGAATAAGGGAAAAAAAAGAAAAAATCATTAAAAATATTAAATTAAAAATATTCAGTAATGAAAAGTGGGAAAATGCAAGTTTCCAGAAGAGGCTTTAAGTGCTCTAGGCAGAATATGTCAAAGTAGTGGAAAACATAGACATCCCTAAACAAAAAAGGAAGCAAGGTATAAACCCCTAACTCCTTCCATGATAAAATTGCAGTGGTGGTTATTCTGGTTGCTTCAGAAAATGGAACATCAGTCCACAGATAGAGGGCTAAGAGGTGAGAGACAATGTTATATTCTGGAAAACAAGAAAGATGCAAACAAGTTTGTCAGGAAAAAAAAAGCAACAAGAAATAATTCCTTATCAAACACAGGAAGACAGGAAGACTGTGAACTTTTATCAAAGCAGCCAAATCCTTCTTGCTGCCTTCCTTACCAGCAAAAAAAGAGAAGTTGGAACCATCATCTTCTTAGGGACACAGAGATGTTGATTTTGTGAATCAGAATGAGCAGAAAATGAACTTTCATGGCTGCTATGGCACTGAAAACTTCATTAAAATTAAACAGGATACTCAAGTTCTTTTCTGCAAAGCAATTCTCCAGAGCCTCAGTCCGTATTGGCACAAGGGATTGTCCTTCCCCAGGTGCATGCAGGAGTTTTCATTTGTGTTGGTTTCACCAACCATAAACTGGTTTGTGAAATCACCAGATTTATTTCAAGAGGCTTATATAATGACAAAATAAATAGAAGGACATAGTTATAAATCACTGAAATGAGGCAAATATATAAATTTTCAGCATAAGCATGGTAAGGTAGGTTGTGTTTTCTGTGTGCAGTTATGTTCTGTGGCACCTTGAGGATTAAAGAAAACTTCTAGGCAGAATTTTACAGCCTTTTGATGAGATCACTCATAACTTGCTAGGAAAATAAAATTAATCATAAAATGAGAAGAATAGTTGTGTTCTTAGTAGGCAAATAGCATGAGAAAGATGGGGGAGCACAGTACATTTTCAACAGTATGAACAGTTATTGATCTGAACATTTTGCCTCTAATGAGATTGTGTTGGTTAAAACCCTTTTATAGTCATTTGGGAAGGAGAATGGAAACCTGAGACAATTTTCCTATGGCACAAAATTGCTTAATTTGGCAGGATTATGGAAGACTGGAAAAATCACAGCATAACTAAATTGGCAGTATCAAGGCAGACAATTCCATAAAGCCAACAGCAAGATTGCACAGACTAAAAAGACTTTTTAAAAAATATTTTGTGCATAAGGTTGGGCTCTAATTTATTGTAGCCTCATATCTCAAAAGAACACTCGGAGTCTGTGCTAAGGCATTACTAAAAGTTTCTGTATTTTGAAAAAGTCCTTCCTGAGGTAAACTGTATTCATTTGTGATTAGAAAAAAAAATCAAAAGAGACACAAGTAGATTGCAGATGGAAGGATTTTATATGTAAAGGAAAAGGGTTATTAGAAAGACAGAAGGCCCCACAGAAACAAATAATAGCAGTCCTATGAAAATGATTAATGAAAAAAGAAGGCAATTACTTAGTAAATACAAATTCAACTCACTGAGGCAAATAGAGTAATTACATAAAATAATTCTCTGAAACAATTGACAAGCAGCATTTGTATTGAGTGCTAAAAGTACAAGAGCAGAGCTACTGAACAAATGACCTATGGAAATATGTACTGCTGGGTGTAGCTGGAAAACACTAAAAAGGAAAATACTTACAGGAATAAGAAGATAAATAAGTGTAGAGGATAGAAACTCTGAATCTTTTGAATGTCACATTTAAATGTGTTCATCAGACATGGAACTCAGTTGAGCCTGGGAAGTCTTGTCCTGTGCTCAAAAATTTTGACCAGCTGTTTGCTAGGGACTTAAAATGAGAGATAAGCTGCTTTGTAAGTCTCCCACTTTTGAATTTTTATTTGAAGAATCTTTATTTTGAATCTTTATTTTTGGTTCCTGGCAGAATCAAAACTGTGAGTTTGAGTTAGGCAGGTCTTGGTTTGTAGCATTTATGTCCCTCTCATGCAGTTGCCAAGAGGGGATTGAAAACCTGATGTAAAAACTGACACAGACACTGCTGTGCCCTTGAGACAGCATCTGTGCAAGTGTGTCAATCTGAGGTTAAGAATATCTCAGCAAGGTGGAATAAAGCCTGATGGTGGTGAGTTTATACAAACACCAGATACAAATGTCTCCAGCACCTGCAAAACACAAATTTATGAGACTGGAAATGTGGATTCTCTGAATCGCCTCGTCCAAGTGCAAGGGGCAAAAAAAGGAACTGGGTGATAGTACTGCAAAGGACAGGCAAATTAACCAAATGGACTTTTTCCTTTTAATTTTGATGATGACAGAAGTCATTCAAGAAGAAAGCTGGAACATCACCTGTAACTCTTCTGTGTCGTGGCATTGCTGCAGAATTTTTCTACTGAGAGAGTTTTGCTGTGCAAAGGCACCACAAGCTGAGATAAGCACATGGTGTCAGCTCTGACTCTAGATTCTATTTGGATTCCCACATTCTTTAAAGCATTTTTATGGCTCCATCCCCTACAGATTTCTTAAAATAACAACAACAACAACAAAAAAAAAAACCCAAAACAAACAAAAAAAAAATCAAATAAAAAGGAGAAACTTTCTGCACATAAAAGCATTTGCAAGTTACTTCACTTTCAGAGCAGTTTAAAAGCCAGTTTATCAGAGGCAATCCATCATCTACAAAATTTGAATGTTTTAAGAGGTACCTGCTACCCTTTCACAAGACTCATTATGACTTAATATGCACCCTCAATTAGCAACAACAGTAGTTTCATTGGTTAACAAGAACTACTAGGTAACATTTGTAAAATGTGGTATTTCCTTTCCAGTAAGTTGTTGGGAATGAGGATTATGATACAGTGAAGAAAAGCAGAGGTGCCACTTGATATGTAGGAATTCTGGTGGATGCCATTTGTGGGACACCTATAATGACACTCCTTTTTTTTCCAAGACATGTTTATTTTTTGAAACACAGGCGCATGTACAAATGAATGTAATAAAAACAGTTTAAAAATATTTCAAACCCTTGCAATTCTGTTTAAATAACACCACACTAAGGGACACCATTTAATAAAACACAGTTGTCAGGATTTCAGGTGAATAATTGGTAGGGAAAATTAATTTTGGACATTCAATTTCTTTACAGACTTCTGCTGTCTGAATGCTATGAGCTAAATCTGAAGAGAAGCCTTGGGCCAAAGCCACACCCATTCCCAAGTTTGTTTTTAATTTCAAGGCAATTTTTTCCATTTTAATCCAGTTTGAAGGACAGTATTTTTTTTCTTCATGCCAAAAAGAAAAAGTGTTCCTATTTTTTCATCATCACAGATTCACCCAGATCTAGAGGTGAAACAGTTTTCAGCAGCAGAGAAAACTTACAAATTATACTGTTCCATACAATACTTTTGTCTGTACTGCAAAGATCTAGACAGCTAAACCATTTAGGTTTGCCTAAATCATATTTCACATATATTGTGGCTCTCAACAAAGTGTCAGGGATTAATTCAGAACAGATGTCACCTGTATATGTGGGATATAATCATCACTCTTGAAAAGCAGGAGGGACCCCTCAAACACATCTTGCAGACGTTCTGTGCTGGGCATCCTCAGTCTCTGCGCCCTCCTACTTGGATGCCATAAAATATTATTTTTGATTCTAATCAAATTGGGAGAAGTAAGACATCCTTGATATGCCCCAAAGACAGAAAATGCTCAAAACACATTTTTAAGGTAAAAACATTGATATGGTGGCATTCTGCTGTGGTGCTAGGTGCACCTTGTGTATTATAACATCTGTGAAGATGCTGAAATAGTTGCTTTTGTTAATTCATTCAATAGTCTTGTAATTAATTTTCATCTGGGTAACGCACAACAAAGAAATGTTGCTATGAGACTGCATGTTATGCTACTAAGAGATTTTCAGATGTTATAATCTACTTAGATTAATTTAGAAACATATTTTTAAAAATTTCTTTATTATTAATTTCCTTCATGGTACTTCATTGAGGCCAGATAGATTCAGAAAAAAATAATTCATTTTGTTGTGTTCATCATGATTTGTTGGCATGCCTTCGTGCAGAAATACTCAGGTTAGCTTTTCATCAACATCCATCCACCCTAAAGCAAGAAGAAAAACAGATTCATCTGGATTTCATAGAAACTCTAGATACATTCCAGAACATCAGAGAAAAAGGTTTAAATATGCAGCTGTTTAATAAATATTTTCATTATTTCTATGTAAAAGATTCCCTGATTAATATTTTCGTGCTTGTCTTTTAATGTGATGGAGCTTCACTGAAAGGCTGCTCCAGTATTGCAGCATCAGAGCTATAAAGCAACAGTCCTGTGAAGCTGGGCTAAGAAAAGGTAATAATCTTCTTTAGGCAGAGATATGGAGTGATTTTCCCAGAATAGAATGGGAAAAAGGCGATGGCATGTTTTGGATGTACAATCTGCCCCTGGATTCCCTGCAGACACATCTTTTCACAAAAGGGCCAGATACCTGCAGAATAGGGAGCCTTTCATCTTTATCTCTTTCTTCTGAGCCCATCAAGATCTCCCCATGTATGATTTGAGTATATCTGGGTGGCTGGAGATTTTTAGAGGGAAACATGTCTGGCAAACTCTCAGGAGGAAATAATTTACTAGGAATTGGTGAATTGGCATCAGTCCCCTGGCACTGGGAAGTGTTGTGGGAAGTTCTCTCTGAATTGTACTTCTGTAGGAAAAGAGGAATCTGAAAAGCAGCATGCATTGCAGAAGAAGAAAGTACTAAGTATATGTATTTTTCCAGCTTTCTCACACAGATTGTTGGGGTCAGCAGGACTGGGGATCACCTTGTTGCTTCTGCAAAAGTGAGAGACAGCAGAATTAATCAGATCTGAGCTCTAGGGTCTAAGGGATGTTTTAACCATATCTGTGGAGCAGTAGGAGAAAGGTTAGTTGCTCCCAGCTAAGGTGGGCAGTGGGGAAGCAAGCCAGGGGAGCTTTGCTCCTCTCTCGGTTTAATAAACAATGGATCTCTGAAATGAAAACAGGGAGTCTCACCTACAATGTGCTCAAACACTAAATGACTGTGTCAAACTTCACTGGATGCTTTTTGGCTAACAGTAAAAAATTAAGGCTCCTGAGCTAAGTGCTTCCCTGCTGAGCTGTAGCCAAAGTGAAGGAGCTGTTTAGTTACTGCAGAATGTAAAGAAGGCATTTTGAGAGCCTTAGTGACAGCTCCACCACTGGGTCCCACAAGAGAGCTGCTCCACTTGCTGCTCAAAAGATTGTCTTAGGGATAATATTGGAGGCTTTGCACAAAAATCAGCTTTGGTTCTCCACAAATTCATCTGTGAAGTTGCAGGAGTATAGCTCTCTCCAGACTTGTAAGAAAAACTCTCTCGTTCCTGGCACAACATAACAGATCAGAAATCCCTTTCTGTTTTCTGATGATGGTTTTGATTCCCAGCTAAATTGCAATTACACAGGAAATCCAAATGTGAAGCTGTATTACAGGGAGAGGTGCTCCTTCTTGTTCAAAAACATCTCACCATTCTGTGGGTGGTCGCATAATTCAGCAAACGCCCACAAATGGCAGAGGGTTGTGTCAGGCAGCTCTGCCAGCACAGCACCACTTGCAGTGCAGGGGCACACATCACCTAAACCCTCCAGGGCACCCTGACTTTGCCAGGAGCTAAAACTGGCACTCTAAACACCATTTCAGAAAATATCATGTTTAGAAAAATAAATATGAAAGAGTACAAATAGCACGTAAATTGGGATTATACTGCTCTTACCAGAGGGGATATTTAATACTCACTTCCTCAATGAAGTGCAAAATTAGAGAGTTATGAAAGCCACTAATAGAAGACAATGGTTTAGGATTTTTTTGTAATGTATTATTAGTCTGAAAATGGAAGTTCCCCATTACCCATTACTGTGAAAATGTGAGTAAATCTGCCTGTCAGGATTCATTGAGTCCCTGCTGCCCATTTTCTGCACTGCCAAGTTTATTTCTTTATCTTAAAAATTCACATTGAAAATGAAATGCTGTTTTTTAAAAACTTTTATTGTCCAGTGTCTTGTATCTTGTCTTTTGAGACATTTAGATAACCAAATTGCAGCAATGCATTGAAAAAATGAACTGTGGCTGCAAATAACCAAATAATGTTAAAATTTTACCTCTGTTTCAATAATATCATGCTGTTACATATCTAAGTCCAATCTGCTTGTTTTACTGACAAAAATATGGGTTTTGTCTGTGCCATACCTGTGCCATACCTGTGCCTGTGCCTGTACCTGTGCCTGTGACTGTGCCTGTGCCTGTGACTGTGCCTGTGCCTGTGCCATATCTGTGCCAGTGCCTGTGCCAGTCTGTGCCAGCCCCAGCTGCCTCTGCCCCCAGATCCATGCCCATCTGGTGTCTCCATGTGCTCCTTAATGCAGATGCTGGGCTGGCAGGAGCTGAGCTGCTGTTTGCTCTGCGAGGGGGAAGCTGGAGCAGAGGAAGCTGTAACAATAATATCTGGGCTTGTAAACTGAACTGATTATATTTAGAAGGTGTGGAAGGAATATGTTGTAACCCCACCAAATGTCAGGCTGCAAAATAATTTATATCTCCACTTCACACAAGGGCAACACTGAGAAATGGTTAAAATTCAAGTCTGTTACTATTTTGATGCTAAATCATAATAGCAGATGCATAAACTACAGGTGAGAACACACTGAAAATATTTGCAAACACTTACAGTCAAAAAATAAAGTGCTCAAGGGCTTGAAAATTGTCAGTCCCCAAAAGATTTTTTTTTTCCATTTGAAAGTCTAACAACATTGTAGCTGGTCATTTATAACAATGGCATGCTGGGAACCTCCTGCTCCAGGGTCAGAATTATTTCAGCCCTGAAGGCTTTTATGCTAGACTTTTCTCCTTGTTCTTTCTACACGTAGGACAAGCAGAGACTGCCTGAAGATGGGATGGCACATCCCACAGATGCTACCTGAAGTCACTCCTGTTGCAGGCAGGTCCCACAGTGTCTGAAAACTGGAGCACCATGGTGGGGGGAACTGCATAACCCCAAAATGATGCTCCTGCAATCCAGCTCCTGCCCTCAGTGAGTCAGGTATGTGTCCACATACCATGTCCACACAAACATTTTCTGGCAACTACAGAGAATTACAGAATATTCTGACTTGGAAGGGACCTACAAGGATCATCGAGTCCAGCTCTTATGTGAACAACCCATATAGGGATTGAACACACAATCTTGATGATTTTATCACAATGCTCTAACCAACTGAGCAACTCTCAGGGTGCTTCAGTGACCATTTCTCTTGATCTCACTGAAAGTTCATCCAAACTGGTTTATGATTTTATTGATTTCAATGTCTAGAACTCCAAGCAGCATAAACAATCAGAACATCTGTGTTCTCTATCATCACTAAAAATAACTCAGTAAAATTGTGACCTGTCATCTTTAAGTACACCTGGAGCATGAATTATGGAAACCTCCAGGGAATAAATATCAAAAATTTAATGAATGAAAGGGGACAAAACTATGTCAAGATTTTAAATCAACTTGATTATTTAATGATCTGTTAGTCAGAAGCTGTTTGATTGATCTTCTTTCACTTAAAAATACTTTCTTTCTTACATTAAGTCTTCTAAATACTAGACAATCTGTAATAGTGTAAGGATTTCAGATTCAGTTTTGATAAAGAGTTATGGGCTAGGAAATCTCCTGAATATTTTCTTTTGTGTTTATACAATTCTGTGTCTTTTGGGGCAGATCAGAATACCACAATGACAATTATCAGAGTGCAAAATTACAGTTTTAGTGCCACCTCAGCTAATAAGGAGTTGACCATTTTCTACATAAGGGGAAGGAACAATTCTGTATCTATAGTTCTGCTGTGTAACCTGTGTTCCACAGCTCTGTTTTCTGTTGTACATTGATCTGCTGCATTTTTTATAATTTTACTGTATATACTTGTCAGTTCTGCCAGGTACCTCTAGTGCTGACCTCCTACTGCATCTCACACTGTGAACGGAACAAGGATGTTACTCTTGGCATCAGGATGCGGCACACATTTTGGGATAAAGAAGCTCAAAGACCAGCCAGGCAGTCAAAACAGAGGCAGAAACAAACAAATGTAGCAGTCCACAGTTGGTTTCCTGGCACATTATTTATTTTGTTAATCACTGCTGATAGTAAAAATCCTTTCCAAGAAGTCATTCAAATTTGTTATTATTTCTCTTTGAAGCTGTGGTTCATTAAGGTCTATTTTGTTATTAGCATTAAGATTCCTCAGTAAGGCTCCAGGCTCCAGGTCAGGCACAAGCAGTTTAATAAGATTCAGATGGTATACAAGCTATCAGAGAGGTATAAAATTCTTCAGCCTTGCAATAACAGCTCCTGTTCCTGGCAGACCATAATATCAGCAAGCTCCAGTTCCGCTTTCTGTTTACTGTAGATAGTTCTGATTCACAGCGAAATTGAAATTACACAGGAAATCAAAATATCCAAACTTAAAGGTATGCGACAGAGAGGCTCTTTTACTCTTCCAAGACTATTTTATAATTCTGGGGAATGAAGGCATTTTTCAATGTTTAGCACACTAAAAATCTCACAGGGAAAAAACATACCCGATAGGAAAAAACCACCAGTATAAAAATATACTAATCCTCAGTTGAAGAATTGCAATGTGCACAGCTTAAAGACACATGATTGTAGAGATTTACATTTCCTATTGTTTAAAACATTGGTCTTGGTGTTTAACACAGAAAATCATGAGGCAGGAAGAGAAGAGCAGTACTGCATAGAAACACCTGCAAATATATCTAGCTCATCAATATCTCCTTATTTAAGCTTTGATTGAAATTTTTGCATAGAAATGAGGTTAAATCTCTAAGTAGTTGCTAATCCCCCACTTAGAGCTGCAAATTTCCATGCTGAACAGTATTCATGTAGCTGAAGAGTTAGTCTTTGCACGTGTCTACATGTATATATATATACATGCAGACATGCATATATATATGCATGTATATGTATATGCATATATATGCATATATGTATATATGTATGTGATACACCTGTGTCTATTTTACCTGCAGAATGCAGAATTCAAGAAGAAAAATGGATTCATATTAATATTCATAGTCGTGTCTATTTTGTTGTGCACAGAAGATCTGATATATTTGGCTGTAAGATCTGCCATGCTGGTAATGAATTTACTAGCTGGAGATGAGCCAACTTCACCATCTACTTATCTCCCACTTAGTTTGCTTGTGTTATTGGCAAATTGCACCAATGTACTAACACCCCTTTCATTCTGAGGGAAATGGAAAACATAAAAGACAATATTTTTTGTGTGAAATGTAGATACCAGTGAGGGTGATAAAAGCTTCAGCAAAAAGGAAAAAAGAATTAAAACTGGCAAAAATTATGTGTTCTTTGACACTCTTTCAGCTGTATTTTTAGACTGCTGTGAATACAAGGAAATAATATTTTGATGCACATGTATATACATATATATATATACATATATATACACACATATATATACATATATATATATACACACACACACACACATATATATGTATATATGTATATAGATATTTGTGACATCCAGACAGACCCCCCCCCCCCCTTTAGTAAAAGAACCATGTTCTCATTTTGGAGCTCATCTCAAATTCAAAAATTAATTCTACAACTCATATTCATAATTACCCTTATCAAGTTTTTTTTTAATAATGAGTTTAAATTCCACAGAAACCTGGCTTCTTTTCCTCCCTCTGTCTTCATGCAGAAAAGCTGTTGAATAAGCACAATATATTTCTTATCTTTCCGGAACTCAGGCTAGTTCACAGTGTAAGCAGCTAAGCCGAAAGATTTAATTCATCTTGTTCATTAAAATTCAAATAATTATAAAGTCAGAGATGTTAACTTTTCGGTTATTACATTACAGCTGGCAAACAGAGACTGTTGCACCAACTGGGAGACTTAAAACCTCATCTTTGGTGGCCAGGTAATTTTATTTAACAGGAATTTAAATCAATACTTCTGAGAAATCTCCTTTATGAAATTATTATTATGATTAATTGATTTAAATGTGCTTTTAAAAATCTCATGATATTTCACATGACATACATGTAGGGATTATTTCAAGCGCCTGTGGGTGTGTTCCTTGCTGTCTTTAAGTACTGGATAGAGTTCAGTGTGGAGATGAATAACCCACGACCCCTTTAATCTCTGATTCTTCAATTTTAATGGGAAATTGCACTTAAATATACAAGATGGGTGGGACTGCTTGAAACATTGTGCTCAGGAGACAGGGTAGATCTGAGTTTATAATCTTTGCTGAGGCTTTTGTGATTCCTTTTTCAAACTTACTCTTCTCTAAATCTCCCTGTGAGATATTTTCTTTCATTAGCTACATTTGACTTTTTAGCTTAAAACTTAGAATGCTTCCAAGAATAACCACCAAAAAGTCAAGTATATGGTTTGCTACAAAGCTTTGTCACTGCCACACCTAAAGATGAAATATTTCCACCAAGGCATTTACTCCATGGTGTATTTCCACCCACTGGTGCTGCTGGTCAGAAATGTTCTGAATGGATACAGATTTATCAGTTCTAAAAAGAATTTCTGTCCTTAGGGACATTCACGTGAACTTCAGCCATGGTGGTGTTAATTTACTGCTGAAATTGCATTTTCTCCTGAGTTCCACACCAGTTCATATCAGACTTGAAGAATTGTGAGACAAAGGGAAGGTATTCACAGCACAGCCAGCCTGGGCCCATTTATCAGCTAGATTTCAACGTTGAACTTTATTTAAAAGCGAGAAACTAAAAATTGACTGACCACTACATGGCACAATTACACCCTAAAGATGTCCCACTGCAATCCAGCATGTTTGTGGGTGCAGCTGTCTGGGTGGTGAGAATAAGGCTGTTTGGACAAAGGAGGGGAGGTTATCTGACAGTCTGATGCCTTTTTTGTGAGACCAGAGATACTGGAGATGCTTCTAGGGGAAAGGGGTGTTCTCTGAATCTGACCTGCAGAGACACGAGGAGCTGCTGGGCACTTGGAGAGCTGAAGATGCTTACTCTCATTGCAAACAGCAATGTGTGCAAGGACAGCAAGAGAAGAATTTGTGGGCAACGAGACAGGAAATTCCCAGCACCATTTCACACCCCTTCTAAACAAGGAGCACTTTCCAGCCTTTTGTACTAAGTGATTAGAAAGAGTTAAATGAGCATGATTGCTATGGAAATTTCATAGGCATTGATGTTTTCTACTCCTTCTGTACTGAATGCCCTTGTGACAGAAGAGAAAGAACAAACATCAAAAGTACCTTTTAACTTCGCAATTCTTTCTAAATTTCTTTAAACTTATAGGCTATACTGCTGGCTTTCAAACTTCAAAGCATGCAGGAAGATCAGGGTCACTCAGAAAATTATTTCTTACAGTTTAATAAAATATGCATGTGGATTGTATGACCTGCCAGAGAAATTATTTATGTGTTAATGTAATGTTGTAACATTAATTACACACTTTAATTTCTTCCTTAGCAGCTTTTTTACCAGTAAGAATAGCACTGGTTCTAAATTGGGGTTGAAACATATGGTGTATCACCAAAGCTTAAATAATTTCCACATTCAGTTGCTTTTTTGCTTGCACAAGATAACAATCTTTTTTCCCCCCCATTATTATCAGTAGTAGTATTTGGGCAAAAGGAAACAACTGAGTTCTTTTAGCTTTTACTCAGAATATTCATGATGGATCATTTTCAGTCTTACTCTTTCATAGTGTAGTCTGCATGTATCATGTTTATTAATAGTTGCAGAAATACCTATTGCATGTTGTTGTTAGGTTTTTTTAATGAATTAAAAAGCTTTTATTTATGGTTACTATTGTAAAGTATTTAATCCCATAAGATTGCTTCCTTTGAATTTTTTTCCTTAGGGAATTTCCTACCTCTTTTTCCTTTGGTACACATTTGCTTAAAATCAGGTACATGCTTGCACAAGGAGATACACCTTGAGAAGAGTCTTATTCTCTGATTTAATATTCATATAAAGTTCTTAATAGATACAAAAAAGTTGTGTGTCACTTATTTCAGCAATGTTCTGCAGCAATGGTACAGTTCAACTTTAAATTTTCTGGAGACAATGATAAAAAAAAGAATATAGGTTCTTCTCTCAACTACCATGCAAATTTTCTGTATGGTCTTTGCAAATAATCTTGTGTAGTCCTCCTAATTGTAAGTCTGAGGCCTCTAACTTCATTAAAATGGTTTGAAATAATTCAAGGGAAAGTGTTATTTTACAAATATTTTTCTAAAAATTATTTGCTTTTATCTGTGTTCATTGTTCTAACTTCTAACATTTCCTTCATTGCTTTTTGTTCTTGTACTATGGCCCAAGGTAAATTAAGAAATGGAGTAAATAAGAGAACCCATTTGCTGATACTATTCATTATGTTATATATGTCTGTCTTATTTTTCTTAAATAAATGCTCCTTGTCTCTTTAATCTTCTGAAGTGTTTACCTGTCTAGTATTCCAAAGATTTTCTTAGTGACAGTGATGCTGGGATCACTACTTTATACAAAATGATTGATTTTTCTCCTGTCAATGCCCAATCATTCCCTGCTGTACTTTTGGTACTGTCACAGAATAACCTAAACCCAGAGATCACTAATGCCTATGATATTTTTTCTAGCTAATACACCACCTTTCTTGTATTTTTTCCTGGCATGCTTTCTTATGGAAGAGGTTCTCCACTTGCTCCACATTCAGTCAACCTGCACCCAGTCTTGGTGGCACTCAACAACATCATAATGCCACATGAGGCTCTTTAGTCATGAACATCAGAACCTGGAGCTCAATTTGATTTCATAAACCTCCCAATAAACTTTTGGCACTTAGGCAGGCTTTGGGCTGTGCCAGATTTCACTCAGTGTGATACTGAGCACTGATACATTCAAAATTAGTATATATTGCTTGTCACTTGAGCTGTGCCATTGTTCAGGCTTGAGACATGGATCGGGACATGAAGGCCATCATCAAGTATGTCAACATCCACATAAGAAAGGTGTCTTACTTCCATGTAACATCCTTCTTTTAGAGAATGAATTGAGAAAACACAATTAAAAAAAAAAAAATTCTGGAAGTCCAGTTGGTGTAAAGTGCATTGGGATTGTCACAAAAAGTCATGGACAAGCCATAAGGAGACACAAACAACACATAACAGAAAGTAACATTTAAGTTGAGCTTTTCAAATATGAAATTTTTTGAGGTTAGGAATAGGGTTAAAATATATGTTTTCTCACATGTTGTTACTTTTTGGAATCTGTGGGAGAAAAAGTGGAATTATGAAACTACCAAAGGTATTTTTTTGATATTTCTGGTTTGAAGGAAATCCAGAAATACTGAAAACCATAGAAAGACATTTTTCCCTGACATTTCCTACCATGAACATTCTGAGATACTTTAAGATAAATTCCAGAGACTTTTGGGGGAATATTCAGGTTTTGCAGTTCTTCTTCAAAGTGTGTTGAACAGTCAAAGTTTTTTGCAATTCACTTGAAACAGCTAAAATGTTTCCATTAATCATCAATGATATTATGTGTATTTCTCATTTATTTATACCCCATTTATAAATACAGATTGAGATTCTTTATATTATAGTCCACTGAGTAAGTGGTAGAATGTTACTTCTATCTAAAAGATATTTTAACATTTGGGGTTAGGATTAGCAGACTGGAGCCCTGACCTTTAAACCTAAAGAACCTAATGAAGAACTCAGAGAGGCAGGAATAAATGTCAGGAATTGAGAGAAGACAAGATGTTCCTGCTTTTTATTTTAGCATATTAATTTTTCTAGTTAAAAATTTGCTCATTCTGAAAGACCTAACTCTCTCCATGAGTTTGCAACACACAATCATCCCTCCTCTGTCTCCTCTATGTTTGCTGACCCCAGCACAGTGCCCTCCCCTGTCCCATTGCCCCCCCAGATCTGCACACTGTCCCTGCATCTCCACAGCTCTCCAGGGGCTTCTGTGCCACTCTGGCTGCTCTCAAAGGTTCATTAGCTTCACTCACACTGACATCACATCCACAGCACAGGTTTCCCCAAAGGAATGAATTCTGCTCTTTTCATGGGTGTTTTCCTCTTGTCATCCTGTCCTGGTGTGGCTTTGCTAGAGGTCTTTAGGCTGGAAGTGGGCTGTTAAGCATGGTCTAATGCTGGCACGGTGGAAAACGTGAGAACAAAAACCTGTGAGAGGTGTGCTGCATCCACAGAGACCATGAACATCACCCAAACCAGGCATAAGTTTCACCTCTTTTCAAGTTCCTTCACAGTTCATATTCTCTGGTCAAGTCCCAGATAAAACCCTTCAGCAGGCACTTGTCTGGCTTTATTATGGATGATTGGCAGATCAGGGCAGCATCAAGCATCAATTCATTAACTCATAATTCTTCTCATCATCCCTCTATGATTCAGGCTGTCTCAAAAGGTCAAGTTTATTTGTTTGTTTCAGATAGCACTGATGTCCACACATGCCATAATCTTGCTTCCCTCCCAGCATGTTAGACATTTCCACATGGCCAGACACATCTTAACAAAATTTTTTCCCTAGATGGCCTAAGCAATGGCATATTTCCTGTGAATCTACTCTGCTTTCTACTGGTAATAAAAACCAAATCAGTACTGTTTCAGATTTCCTGATGAAATCAGCCCATTCATTGAGATGACTGCCTGGCTGTATTTATGTACAACACATTCCTTTCTTATTCTTCATTATACATATATAATTATTTTTACATTGCATTCCCAGAGGTGAGAGACAGCATACAGACACCAGAGATGCTATTCTGCCTGCAGCAAATGCTCTGAGAAGTGCATGGTATTAAGTAAGGACCCTGTTTCCTTGGTTACATTTAGCAAATTTGCATGCCAGCATGGTGCTATTCATCATGAGAGACATCACAGACCTGTCCATGGAGAGAGGCTTTTGGAAGTGAATAACCTTTGCATTCTTAGCTTCTGCTTTGAATACATGGATGAGGAAAAAATAGTTGTCAGCATAGCAGGGGATAGACAGGCTGAGAAGCTGAGCTCTGCAAACCTTTGGGAATGAAAACAAGTCCTTTAAAAGACTGGGAAAAGAATCTGTGGGTGCAGAAGTTTGTAAATTTGACTTTAGTGCTGCTTGTGAATGACCACATGATAATTAGTAGCTCTTGCTCAGAACTTGTGCCCTGCCTCCTGTCTCTGGTTATGCTCTGTGATGGGGAGGGGCAGGACTCTGCTGTTGCCACTCACTGAATTAAAGCTCTGTTAACTTTCAAACTGGACAAGGGCAAAGAGGGTATTGCAGTGCCTGGAAATGGATGAGGATCCAGGGAAAAAGTGCTGAGTGGCAGTAAATATAGTACATAGCTGTGTTTTCAAACCAGGTAAAATAGAAGTGCAGTTTCCAGCAACACATCAGAAATGGATTGAACAGTAAGTCATTGATCCAAACACGTGTTCCTGAAGACAACATAGGCTGCAAGTTTATGAAACTGATGCACCAGCTATTTTCCAAGTTGCTCCAGGGAATGAGTTCACTGAGTTTCCACCAGGGTGGTGTCACAAACAGACCTACACTCACTTCCCCTCTCCATCTCCAGATCCTGTGGTGGTGCACTGAACTCCAGCTTGGGCAGCAACTGTGGAGCTAAATGGCTCTGTGGAGTGCTTTAATGGGAGTGTGACACGTTGGAATCTGACACCCTAACTGTGCCTTTGTGGCACTAGGGAGCAGTTGGGATGAGCTGAGGGTCTGTACAAGCCCAGCTGGAAGAATGCCTCCCTGATCCTCCAAAACAGCCTCCTCCAGTCAGCACTCTGTGGAGGAGGAAAGAGGCCACTCCTAGACATGCAAATGCTGAAACTACCAGAGGAAGGCTAAAAGCAGGCCAAGTCCCTTTTACTCCAAACTGGGTGATAGGAAGTATGCATTTTTACCTATCTCCTCTGTCTGGCTCTCCTGCCCCTTGGTCTTCATCTGACTCAGCCTGATAAAATCTTGGCACCTAATGAAAAGGGGAGAGTGGTTTTGAGATAAGCTCCTTCAGAATGGTTTTTAATCTGAAAAGAGTGAAATGTTTTTCTTTTTTACAAAGGAGATTCTTATCAGTGTAGAAATTAATTACCTTTCTTAAAGTTTTGCTATTTTTCTTCATACTGCAAATTAAGATATGGGGAGATTTATTGTCAATGTATAAAGTCCCTGTGTTGTCTGGACAGGGTTTTCTTTTTTTTTTGGGATGTCCTTCAAACTGTCACTAAGGACATCAAACATTAGGCTGATGTATCTAATTTAAATTGCAAAGAAACTAATTTTAAGGCATAGACACTGCTTTCAATCCTGGCATTTGGCTGATCTGTGGAGCTGCATTGGCAGGTGGCTTGCATGAGCACTGCTTCAAGCAGCACTAGCTGTGGGCATCAGGGCATCCAGCTGTGAAAACAGATCTGCATGGCTCAGTAATGATAACTGGTGCTCAGGGAAGTCTCTTTATCCTGAAGAATCCCAAAGCCATTCATAGCTGGTGAGGAGCACAGCCAGGTGTGCTGTACCAAGATACTGACACCATTCTCTCTGCTGAGCCCTCATCCCTCATTTTGGCTTTGTCCCTCATTAAGAACTATATGTCTTGGTTCTCTTGCTGGACTTTTTTCCTTATTACATGTCTTTTATTTCCTGGATTAGTCAAACCAAGAGCCAAGATCCTAAATCCCAGCTCTGTACAAATTTGCAGGGGTCAGAGCCAGCCCCAGAGCTAAGCCTTCACGGCTTGCAGTAATCACCAGCCTGAAATCATAAGGGATGCCTTTAGACTGGAGAGACAGACTTCAAAATCAGTTTTTAAAAATGTGGTCTTTTTATTTGCTGCTTATATTTTGTTCCCAGTTTCAAGATCTTTGTGAACTTGTGAGTTTTTTTCATTATAAATGAAAGTGGAAATTGTCATGTAATCTCCAGATGCCAGAAGAGAATGTTGTGTCTGCTACTGGGAGATCCTTGATAAAATTAAGAGAGTGGGCAGCTACATACATGGGTCTATGAAATTATTCTAATAATAATAGAGTTTAAAGGCTTCTGGCAGACCCCCTGTGTAATCCCTAAAGAATTTACAGACATATATATTCTGCTTTAGAGTATCTTTGTTCTTTCCATATTTGATAAATAAAAATTATCATTTGGGCTTAGACGTAAATTCCATGCCAAGGAAATAAAATAAGCTTGGTCTTCTGAGTTCAAGCCCTGTGCTTCCTGGGACAAGGCAAGAAGATAAAAATGAAAACTTGAGGGATTCCAGCACATCTCCTGAACTGAAACAGCTGTTTGTGGTTGGGTTTCTTGTTCAAAATTCTGCATCAATACATGCATTAATGTTCTCACCATCTGGACTTGAGAGCTGTTTAAAGCTCGTGCCTTGATCCAAATATACTGAATTACATGCAGAAAGCATAGTTCCATATCTTTTACCTTTTTTTGTTGCTGTTTCCTGGCCCAACATTAAACTGCAGTTCCTGGCTGACAGCCGTGCTCAGCTGAGCATGGGCTGCACACACAGACTGGTGGTCTGCACTGTCCCCTCCAGGGCAGCATCACTGGGTCTTAGGGATGGAACTCATTCCCTCAGAGCTGCATGGAAGAGGAAGAGAGGAGGAGGGAAAAGGAAAAAGGGTATGTGTAAAAATGGGGAAGTGGGATAAAGACTTGTGTGTGTGTAACATGGCAACTCGTGCACCTCTGAGAATATGAACTATAATTGGTAAGGAACAGTTTTGACAGTCATTGAGAAGTACTGACATTAAGAAGACAAAAATAATTTTATTAACATTATATGTTTGTAAGATGAGCTCTGGAGGCAGAAATCAGAATATAATGAGGTTTTAGTTTATGAACCAGGTCAGAATACATAATTCAATTCAAGGAAATTCAGTTTAATCTGTCAAGCAACCTAGTGATATAGTGGAAATAATGGTTTTTTTTCCTGATCTTTTCAACTTCAAGGCACTAGAAACTTAACAGTGAAAATCTGATGTAACATATTGGTGGTATTTCTTTCCCACTTGCCTACAACTTCTTGGGTGCACAGGAGTGCAACTTTGGGATGCTATGTGGGTACAGGGTGCATTTCAATCTCCTTTAAGAAATGCATTTTCATGTGCCATTTAATATCCCTTTAAAAATGCAACAAGAAGAATATGTATATTTGGCAGAATTTAGTTTACATAAATAAAGTACACCCAAGTTAGCTCTTCTCCTTTCTCCCATAGTGGCAGCAGAGAGCTGTTTTTCTTCTTATCCTTTCAAGTCATCCAAGTCTGGAATGTTCAGAGATAAAAACAAATTTAATGACTGAAAGTCCTCTGTGCGAATTTATCTGTATTTTCAAAGTCATGCTGACTTATCTGAGTTACATAAAATTGAAAACTAAGAGTATATAATGGAGATGTAATGCTTCATGCTGTCCTTAAATCTAAAATTTTATATTAAGCATCTACTTTTGGCTCCAATCACAGAGGAGAACGAGCTACTGGACTTTTGATATGACCTGTTCTGGCCATTCCTGGGTGATAGCAAGGTACATATAAAATATGTGGAAAAAAAGCAAAATAAGGAATAATAATAAATGTAGGTTATCCCATATGCACATAAAACAGTCCTGTAATGGAGGAGCCTCTGCCAGTAGTGAGAAATGTAGAAAATGCAGAAGTAGTAGCAATGTAGCAATGTAGAAAATGTCTATCTGTTCTCATGGGAGAAGCAAGTGTCTAATTAAAGCAAAATCTATTTCAGAGCTTATTAGAATCCAGTTTTCATAGTGGCTTTAGCCTTAAATTAATCAAAGCAATAAAAAATAACTAGTCTGAGATATCAAGAAGTCAGGGAAATCTCCAATGGCTTCATTTTTCTTCAGTTTACTGAGGGTGCACTATGGCCCAGCACATTGAAAAGAGACTTCTTGGTGGATGGAATCCTGAGAAACAAACAGGTGCTCTGGGATGAAGGCAGAGCTCTGTGCCATTGTCAACCATCTTGATTTAAACTTTGGATTAAATAGAAAAAGATGGAGAAAAAAGCCTTTTTGTCTGAAGCAGATTTTTTTTAATTTATTTTTTTTTAAAAGCAGACTGTTAATTGCATGCAATCCAGATGGAGTAATAAATATCTACTACAGGGTTGTTTTTTTTTTTTTTTTTCTGGGTAGGAGTCTGAGCACTTAAACCAGAAACACACATTTTTTCTTGTTAAATTCTCAAAATTCAACACCTCTATTTTACTCCAAGAAACACGAGTATTTATGTTTCCCATTAAAAAATAAGCTGTCTGGCTCCCATACATTTGAGAAAAAGCTTTTCCCTTGATTTCCATTAACCAAATTGATGTAACAGTCCTGTTCTCTGCCTCTGTGTTTTACCAGCAGCCAGTAGCAAATCCCATTTCTAATCAGGTCTCTGAGATAGCAAATTTTTGCTTGATATATAGTTAGGCTGAGGTGCTCATCTAAAACCATAACTCACTTTGTTGGACCAGATTTTGATTCTACCAGTTTCTTACAGGTTTCCTGGGAACCAGGAGGCAGTTGAGTTCAGGCATGATGTTGATGAGAGGAAATGTTCTGGATTAACATGGCAGGTGTCAAATTCAAGACTATTTCGAGGGATGTTAATGCAGCTAAAACATTACAAATATTTAGATTTTTTTCTCAAATTTTCTTATAGCTTCACCACATTTTGTTCAGAAAATTTTCTTCACATATCATCAACAGAATTTGAGGGGGAGCTGAGAAGTACCTAAAATATTAAGAATAAAACCTTAAAATTTACACTTTAGTGGCAGGGAAAAATTGCAACAGAAACTAATAACAATAAAAGATCTGTCTAACAATATTATAGAGCAATCAAACGGTTGATTCTACAAACAGAAAGGGAAACACTGTGGTGTTGCTCCAAGATAAGTATTTCTGCTTTATGTATGCTATAAAAATGTATCCCCTTCTGGACAAGGTAAGTAGATCTAAAAAAAACCCCAAACCTTGCCCTTTTTTTACACTCCCTAAATTTTTCTTTTTTAATGACCTCCATGCCACAATTTTTGCCTCCAAGCAGTAATTAACCACTCTGAAAGTCATCACAAGTAAGCCAGAAATGAATTACACTTAAAAAAAATGATCCATAGCATTAATATATTTTAAACCAAAGTAATCAGACTTGCACTACTACACTCTCATGTCTCTCAAGAACAAACATTATTAAATTTTCAATAGCTTTCAATGTCCTGCATAACAATTGAGGCTGGAAAAACTGCAAAGCCTGTACCACCAAAGGAAGCCTGAAATGAGCAGAACTGTCCTTGAACACACCTTCAAATAGTTTACATTTGTTATCCACAAAAAGAGATACTTGCTTCATGCAACTTTCTTTTTTCCAATATCTTGAATAAAATGATGTGAAAATATGCAAATAGGATTAAGCATCCTGCATTGCATTTGATCATCTCTTGCAACATCTTAGGGGTGGAGAAAATATGAAGAATGCCATCACCCAGTTTCCCCTCAGGTTTTCAGTGAATCAGCAGAATGTCTACATGCAGAGCTTGATTCTTTCACTAGGGCTGGTACCAGCTGGGAGAAAATCTTATTTGAGTCAACAAAACCTCCCTGAGGCACACAGTGCTTAGAGAATGGAAGGCTGCACATCCTATCAGGTTACAGCTACAAACCTTCCAGTAAGTTTGCAGTAAATCTCCTGAGATATGACCTGAGATAGGTAGTAAATTTTGAGATAAGACCTGCTTTGTTTAAGAAATGCATGGAACTATATTTACTATGTTTACTTGATGTCAGCTTGAATAGTAGCAGGTTTTTTTCAGGAGTTTTTCTCTGACATCATCTTTTCCAAATTACTTGGATTTGCATGACCAGTATTGCCAAATTAGAATAAACTGCCCAACTTTTCAATTTTCATCAGTTTTCTGATCATTTTACACCAAAGTGTAACATACCTCATTATTTAAATCTGTGATAAATTTGCTGGAGTAAGATTCATTTGATATGAATGCTGATATTTAGCTGTTCCCTTTATACATCAAGTAAAAATAGAATTTTAATTAGGAATTATGGAGCAGTGTGATCAGAATGTTTTGCATACTTTTAAGCACAGATTTTGGGGTCTGAGAATAAGGACCATCTTTGAACATGTTATGCCCAAATCCATTAAACCAGTAGAAAATAGATTAATAAGAATAAACCTCTTAATCTACTGAAAATTCAGTATGTAATAAAAACTGAGAAGAGAACATAAAACCTGAGACACACCAATGACAAACTGACTTGGAAAATCAAAGAAAGGAATTAAAAGTAATATTTATGGGCATCATCCTAACATTACAGTCAACTTTCAAAAATATGTTCATGTCAGCTAGAAATATTTCTGGGTGAAATTCTGAGGGAATTCTTTTACCTTCATTTTTGGAGTAGCTATATGTACCACAAAAAAAAATTAGCTAGATTTCAATCAAAATAACCACAATCAGACTTTAGTCAAAGTTGGAGTGGGGCATTAGGAAGCATTTGATGGTGACATTCAGGCAGAGTGATCCAGGATCAGCATTGCAATCTGCACACATGTGCATGCTCCACCTTGTGTGGCACCCATGTGTCCCCAGTGCAGGCTTAAGTTCATTTCTTCCATGTCACACCACTTTGGAGGAAAAAAAAAATAAAAAAAAAAGAAAAAGAAAGTGTTATGACAACAAGTTTTCTGGGAAAGAGAAGGGCCATATTGTACTCAAGTTGTAAGAAATGACTGAAGAGCAAATGTGACACTGCAGGTTTCTGTAGAATACTCTGGAAGCCTTAGGCATTCTCCAAGATTATTGCATCACCACACAAACCTACCCTACTTCTTTTGTCACACTGTTCTTATTTTTTTCTTGTTCTTTACTTCTATGCACAGCAAAAGGATAACACAACAGCATATTTCTCTCCCTCTGCTTGCTCCCACTTCTGGGTATGGCCAGAAGCCTTTTCTTTTTTTGCTGGGTTCCTCCGTGTGCATGCTGCAAACCCATGTTCCCAGTTCCTGCATATCTCTAAGCATTTCTCTTTGTTCTTCAGCACTGTCTGGAAAACATAAATATTACTCACTGCTTTTCCATCAGGCAGATGTGGTCTCCAGTTATTGGCTGCTCATGTTGTTCCCCCCCAAAGCTTCCTGCATAACCTTATCTTTGGCATTGTCTCATTTCCTGCTTGTTTCCCACCAGGATTTGCCTTTGATTTAGCAGGTGAACTTGGGGACAGATCCTGTTTAAAATGTATAGATGGGTACCTTAGTCCTCACCAAAGCCTCAGGAGGGGTGTTCATGCACTCCCATACTGCTCAGAGGGTCTTTAGGAGCCAATTGCAGCTCCTCCTTGACTGCTTTGGCTGCCCTCTTGCCTGTAGCTGTCTCCCAGCTCTGAAAGTCAAGGGTAGCTCTGAGAAAAACAAAGGGAATGTTTTGTTGGCTTGTAGTTTAAAATAATTGCTTTGCTTAGACCTTGTAACAACCTCTATAATTAACTTATGGGAGTGGGCTTTTTTCATTAAATCCAAATGTGCTCACACACTGCCTGGGAAATTCATGACAACCCACTGAGGTGGTGTGACCTTCTGCTGGGACAAATAATTTTTGAACAGAAATTACAGTGGCACTGAGTGAGCTGTGCTGAGGTCACATGCATGGTGTCACTCATCATGGTAACAGCATCAGAAACCTTATAGTTACATCTTTGTGTTCATAAATATTTTAGCAATGATTTGTGGCATTTTGAACTCAATTTTTCACACACTCAGAATCAAAGATTGCTAGTAACAAGCCAATGAAGCAAAGAGCATTGCAGCTGCCATTCTCCATCTGTGTAAGCAGTCCTTTATTTTGTGTCCCCCTGAGTGTCCCAAGAAAAGGGCAGTTATGGCTCCTGTGTTAATGGCACTGTGAGATGGGGCTGAAGTGGGCTCCTCTGGAGACAAAGATCTATCACACAGCCTTCAGAAACTCCTTCAAAATACACTTTATAAGCCTTTCTCTCATAGGAAGGCCATAATTATAACCTGCTTACCTTAGAGCAGGAGTGATGAGACAGAAGCCAAAAAGACATCAGAAAAGAGCTTTTGACTTTCTGTTAGGGAGAGGAGAAATCAAGAACAAGAGACCAAGAGCAAGAGCATGCAAACATGCAAGAATAGGATGTGAGAAAATGTTACCCTGACTAAGGTCATCTAGTCACTTTTGTGTGATAGCTTTACTTTTAATTTGTCAACCAAGAAGTTGAAACTTTTCTACTTTCAACTACTGTCCTAGTTTTGGGTAGGATAAAGTTAATTTTCTTCTCAGTTGCTGGTACAATGCTATGGTTTAAATTTGGTTTAAATTATGAAAATAATGTTGATAACACATTGATGATTCAGTTGTCACTAAGCAGCTTTTACACTTAGTCTTGTACTCTGCAACTTCTCTCACTATCACACCAACTAGTAGACTGGGAACCACATGAAACTGGGAGGAGACACAACCAGCTCAGCTGGTCCAAACTGGCCAGTGGGATTTCCATGTTATATTGCATTATGCTAAACATACAGACTAGGGGGAAAGTGGTCAGAGGCTGCTGCTCAGGATATCAATTGGGTATCAATTGCTGAGTGATGAGCAATCACTTGTTTACTACGTTCTATTGTTGCTATTATCTCATCATTTTCTGTCATATTAAACTTTGTTTCAACTCAAAAATGTTACTCTTTTTTCCCCAACTCTATACCCCAACCCACTGAGAGCAGGGGAAAGTGAGTTAGTGGTGGCTGTGTGGTCTTTAGCTGTCTGCTGGCCTAAACTTACCAAGAAAGTTGCTTGCCTAAAAACAAACAGAGAAGTGAACACAATCTGAGATTTCTTGTCAGCTCTAGAAATCTTCATTTTTTGTTCATTTTCACAGCAAAATACTCATGATTGTTGGTAGGTATTTCACTAGGCAGTAAATTTAATATTTGCATGTCCACAAGTTGCACCCAATCACATGAAGCATTATGTGATACAGCACACATCTGTGGAGCTCTCACAATTAAATAGAGATGGAAAGTGGGTGACATAGAAGTGAGCTAGGATAAACAAGGAGTTTTGGCAGCATATAACTGCTTTGCTGCTGCTGTTCTTCTCAGTACCTACCCATAAAGAGGTTTTACTTTGCTACTCTACAATACTGAAGTGATGACTGCTTGGGGAAGTTTCATTAAGGATGACAACTTGGCTTCACTGTTCCTTATGGGAAGTTCTTTTTTAAATGGCTGCTGTACAAGTCAGGCATAACTTTGTTCTTGCACCTAAAAACAGGTGTGAATACACACCAGTAATTTAACTACAAGGGAAAAACCTAGTAGAATATAATGTGTCTGTTGCATGCAGTTAAAACCAGTTAACAGATCTTAGCTGTCAGTTTGTTGACACATCCTTTAAATTGCTTGCAGCCTACTTGCATGACTGCTTGTGGAACAGTTTTGAACAGAGAGAACACCCAGTAAAACTAACTTTAGGGAAAAATCAACAAAGCATTCAAACCTTAAGAGCACCAAATATACTATTTATTAGGAAATTGCATTTTATCTTTAAATTTTGCACTTAAAACCACTCGTCAGTTGTAGTTTGCTGAGAGCTTTGATAGTTTATTCTTCTTAGGTGACTACTCAAGCACATGCTTTTCTCTATTAGAGGTTTTAGTCTTGCTAGATTTCAGTGGAGTAGCCATTAAAGATCCTCTCATTTTATTTGCAGTAAAGGAATGGATTGAGCAAACGTGTAATGCTGACAATATTTCATTTCTATAGCAGAGAAATGAAATGCAGGAAAGAAGGAGTGCAGAGGCTATGATCCTGATTGTGAGTTCCATAGGCTGTGCTGTGGGTCTCAGCATAGGTCTTGGATGGCAGTATAAAACTCTGTAAGACACACTATTTCTTAGAGTTTTCCATATCTACAACCACGATAGCTGCTTTAATCTCTGATTAAGGAAAAGGATCTACTGAGCATCCTACTCTACCAGTAGCAAAGTAGGCATATCATTCGATGACAGAAAAGCATCAGCAGCATATTTGGGTCAACTTCCCACTATGACTTATTAAGCCTTTTATAAAATAAAGCTCAAAGACCTTATTAATATCAACAAGGTGTGTTATAGTCACTCTTAATGGCAAGGATTAACCTTGTCATGGTTTGCTGCTTTCGTTACAGTGCTAACAGCTTATCATTCTGTTCACTATACTGTATCTTTACTGAGTGCAGGGAATAGCTGATTTGGTCTTATTCACTGCAGTGAAATGATATTTCAGGATTTCAACTTTCAGGATATTATGAATTTCTTCTGCAAAGCATGGATCTAAGCCTTGAGATACTGTGGCTAATCAATTATATTAATTTCTTGTTGAAGCAGTGAAATAAATTTTCTGACCTTTTATGTATTTCTCTAGTTGTGAACCAGCCAGGAGAATTGTGGGGACATAACAGACCTTCTAGTTAAACTAGCAAAACTTGAATATTGAGCTAATGTTGAGCTATAAATTTAGGTGTAGATTCTAATCTCAGCTGAGAAAGGCAGAAGATTTATTTCATTATCCCTGACATCCCTATTAGTGGTATTCAGTATCTCTGTTAGTGGACTGTGCTTTATTAAACTGGGAAGGCATGAACAGGACTGCAGCTGACAGAGTATTTTGGAAAAGTTCTACTATTCCAGGGAAATCAAACTAATCCCAACATTTATCTACAAATTTTTACAATTGAAAGAATGCTCCTGTTTATTCCAGGCATGAATGAGCTTGTCAATATGGAGTTGGTCAGCTAAAGCACACTATAACACTTTAAAGTACAGCTGCAGCTTCCCAGAAAAGTAACTATGTTCCCTCAAAATTTAAGATATTAAAGTATTTGTGCATCCATTATTATTTTATGCTTTTCACATGTGAATCTTTCTTCATGCCAGGGAATCTTGAGCCTGATTTCTGCCTCCATTAGAATAAATGGCAGGTTTTCACAGGACAGGTGAAAATACTCAAGACCTCAGAGACTCAGATAATACATGTCTTTTTAAAGTAGACTGGATAACTAGAGAGAAAAACCTGCCACAGCAGTGTATCTTAATGACTCTAATGTTGGAAAGTAGGACAATTAACAGTTTAACATAATGACAGAACATGCAGAATGGTCTCAAGGATGCCTCAATAGATTCACTTCAAAGTCAGGCAGAATCCACATCTGGGAAGAGGTTATGCCTTTGTCTCCAGATTTCCTGAAGTGAGTGTTCAAATAATTTTTTTCTTTCTTAACAGCTGGGGAAAAACTCAAGGGACTTGCTGTGTTTGAGCTAAATCTCAAGGTGAACTGTTTCAATGCAGCTGGTAAAGGCTGCCATAAATACATGGAGGAGATTAATGTGTCTTTTTATAAAGGAGGCAGGAGAGGCAAAAAGGTGTTCCCACTGCTGGAGTTTCTCAGTCTGCCAGGATGCTGGAGTCTGCCAGTTCTGAGTTCTTCAGACCTCCAAACATGCCCACAAAGTACCCCTCCATCTTGTGGGCTCACCCCAAGATCCTTTCCTGCCAGGCATGAATACCTCTGCATTTTTATTAACTCGACATTATCATTTATTTTACTCTCATGTTTTATAGCAATCTATTTCTGCCAGTTGCTTATAAATTATTTGGGCACAGAGTTTCCAAATGGAAGCCTGAGTATCAAAGGCAGAGTTATGATTCTGTATGTCAGATAAAATCCTATCTCCATGTACATGTGTGAGGTCTATGGAGGTATGGATTGTTGCCTTTTGCTCAACTTGGAAATGAAACTAGAGATAATTTTAGTAAGGAGATAATATAAAAGGGGATATTTATTTGAAGGCCTTCAGAGGCAGTTATGGCAAGATGTCCACAAAAGCCCACCCCCTTCCCTGGTAGTGAGTACATTTTTATAGGTTTTAGGAAATTAGATTAATTGATAACAAGCACCAATTAGGAGTACAATTGGTGATGCAATTTCCCCCCCAAGTCAAGTTCCTTCTCTGGAGTCTCTCCTTCAGCACTAGTTGTACTTTGTCCATGAAAATGCATCTCAAGGAGATGTTCTAGGCTTTGGTTCCCAGGAAGAACCAAGATAGGATTGGTTCAAAATACATCTGAAAATATGTACCCCTCAGAGATTGGAGCTCTGGAATTTGTTTTGTCCTTTTGCTAAAGGAAAAGCCATGGGAAAATACCTGGAAAACTAGCTACTAATACAATGGGTGACAGAGTTACAAATAGATGTGTGAACAATACAGAGAACATATTAAAGGAAAAAAAAGGCAAAACCCAAACAGCATCAGGATGACCAGCTGGAGTTCATATGGTTCATGCTCTGAACAGTGCAGAGGTCCACACTGAGTCAGAAATGTGCTCACAAATGAGGAGGATATGCAGCTGGATGCTCACAAAGCTGCAGAGAGGTATCTCCTGCTGCTGAAGGTCTGACAGCTGTGGCTGGATGGATGAACAGCTCTGTTCCTGGCAGTGCAGATGACAGAGCTGTAGCCCAACTGATGGAGTCTGTCATGGTTATACTGGTTTGCCAGGAGACTCAAAACCACTGGTACCTGTTTCTGAGCAAGTTCTAAGAAACATCTGGATCTTCCAGAGAACTGATCACCTTCAAAGCTACACACTGCCTTCAAATGCTTTGTTTTGGTAATCCTAGTAACTATTTATCTATAGGCTATGGTTTTATAGTATTTTTGTTTTGTTTTGCCTTTTTTTTCCTTCTCCATTTGAATTCAAACCACTTTAGTGGAGTAAAGGGGTGAGACTTAGACGTGTTTGCTCTGGCTGAGATGGAAAAACATCCAGGGAATATAGGGTGTCTCTTGCAGTTCTTGTGTTTTTAACTCCAGCTATACCTTGTTAATACCCAAAATGTTTTCATCTATGCTGGGACAAGTGCCAAAAGTTAGAGTTGGCCTAAATACAAGGAAACACCAGATACACTGCCTGCTCAGCTCTCATGCATAAGCTAATGGTATCAGTGGACCTGGTCCTATTTTCTCATTTGTGGACATCCTTTTATGCAGATTCATCCTGTTTGGACACCAGAGGCAGGAAGAAAACCTAACGTGCCTTTGAAATTTAACACACTGCACTTCAAGAGGGATCTGGAGGAATGGCTTGAATCCCTTAGAGAAACAAAGGTGTTTAAAATCCTGGTTAACATGGACACAGAGAAAACTGGCATGATTTCCCTTTTGCTGATGTTTCATCTAAGCTGTGAGTTCAGGACCATGGTGTTGAGGCAAAGAGGAACACCAGGGCAGGTAGCTGACAGTAATCCATGACTATGGTGATCCCCATGTCTCCTCTGGAGGAAGATCTGAGGTTGCAAGATCATTTACTTAAGAAGGCAGTTCAAGTCCCAAGTCTGCATTCTCCCTGAAGATTCAGGTTTCTAGTTTGAACCCCTTTCCTCTCTGAACACAAATGAGGAACTAAACTAGAAGTGAGTAATCAGAGATGTCCCCAGTGAGGACAAAGTTATTTTAATGTAGTCCAGAACACTGTGAAATTAAATGAAAGCATATATGACCTGTGTGTTGAATACATCAATAGAAATTTTAGGAGAAATTACCATTGTGTTGGGATGTAGCTGGCCCTAGGAAAGGGAACTAAAGGAGCAGAGAAACCAGGATATCTTGAGTGATTTGAAAATTTTTCTGCACTGGTTTTGGATTGGCTTAAAGAGCTATGGGCTACTTTCCTTCATCATTTCACTTGAAGCAATTTCTACATATTTTCCTTAGGAGAATCCAATTAGAGATCTACTGAAGGTACCAGGAGAGCTATAGCCTCAGTGGCATTGTGGCAAGTGATGACCCCCAAATCACAGATGCACTGCCTTCTCTCAGTCCTGCTACCAAGCAGCCCTGAGGGCAGAGCCTGAGCCTGAACAAAACCAGAGCACCAAAGTCTATCAGCAGCCAGGACTAACAAGGGTGAAAGGAAACCTTTTTGCCTTTCCTGCATGAATAGCATGTAGGTTTAGAAAGCCTCTCTCAGTGCATGTCCACACCAGAGCCAGCCTCCCAGGAGGGCTGCAGGCAAGAGGACAGGCAAGATCTCTCAGGGATTAGGTTTGGGTTAGCAAAGAGGGGAGGTGAGTGAGGTGCTGTCTTGTCTGGAGGGCCCAGGGGCTGGTTCCTCAGCCTGTGTTCACTGGGACACCCAGGAGGCAGCTGGGCTGAGTCAGCCCCACTCCCACCTGATGCACACACTATCAGGCAAATCTGCAGCTTTTATAGTTTCGAAGCCCAAAGCTGGCATCACAGCAAAACTAAGAGACCTGAAGCCCCAGTTCATGTTTAGCTTAGTCTACAGATGAGCACAGCTCCAATTTCTGTTACTTTATTGTTCTGCTGAGCTTGCCCAGCTCTGCTGACAGTGATACCAAGCAGCCAGGCATTGCTTCCGTGACCACTCTCACACTGTGGTCATAATGTCTGATATCATGCACATTCCCATCTTGTCTGTATCCCTGACTTTTTAAAATGAGGTCAGATATTACTTCATATAGTGAAGCTATTTCATCACAATGACTAAGATTTTCCTGTTTAGGGGGAAAGATTTGCCTTATTTAATATTCTGAAGAAATCTCTACTGTGACATATTTCTACCTGGGAAGCAGTAAGTACTGCTTTCTTTCTTTTTCTTCTGAGTATTTAACATGATGAATACTCTTCTATGCATATATAGTAAGTCTATGTTCAATCCCACTTCTTACTTCTAGTTGTCAAAAATGACTATAAATTAAATAATGTCCCCCACATTACAGTGACTGCATCCTTAGAATTTCCCTGTGCAGCTTCAGTACTGCCACAGAGAAAGCGAAACTGAGGCACAGAAAGGGCAAATGGCTTGCAGATTTAGACAGAGCCAGGCATGAGTCCCAAATCTACCAAGCACTAGTCAAATGCCTTGGCTGTAAAATTGGCCATCTTTTATGGATATTACAGCTGTGATTTGCAGTGGAGCTCACAGAATCTACTTATGACATCCTATAAGATTTGAGCCCCTAATTCCTCTAGTACCTTTGAAAATACATTTGAAAATACATTTTTATCCTTTTTTTGTATGAAATATTGTCTTCTCTGTTTCCCATTTAAGATCATACCTTTTATTAAAGGTGCATTTAAAGTGGAAAAATCTCTGTTTTATTCCTACTTGGAAAAAAGCTTTGTAAGTTCCAACATTTTAGTGTTTAGTAGACTGTGTTCATCTGTGTTTCCCTGCCACAACATTGTGCAATAACTTTTGTAAGTCCTATACCCCATCTCAGAATGTATATGTTCTTATATAAATAACCTCTCCAAATGTTGTGTTGAAAAATCAGTGGTGTGGGTATTTAAAGAAAGGAGTTGGGATTGCTGAGAAATATATCTATTATTTACCCTGCCAATGTTCAGAAGAGAGATGCTGAAAGTAACTGCTGTGCTACATAGCTGAAAGGAAATGGAGAGAACAAATGATTCACCAAGTCTAGATACTGCAAAAATCAGATGGTAATTGGCTGTTTTGTGTTTTCCCTTTTGGATTGAGAGCAAATTATTTTCTGGGTTGCAGTAGATGGAAGAAAAGTTACTGGGGAAGCACAGTGGAGCAGTGGTAACCTCTGTGCATTTCAGGACAAACTGCCAGGCCCCAGATCCTTCTCTCCCTCTAGTCCAAGCTAGCTCAGTAGAACCTCAGCAAATGTTACAGCTTTTCCTGTTTGCCACTAATATATTTGTGCATTGCAAAACCTTGCATCTTCTTGAAAATATCCTTCAGGGAGGGGAGTGGGAAATCCATATTCCTCTGTTTGGCAAAATATCTTTGATGTCTCCTCTCCTCTCCTGTCATGCTTCTGTCTGTGTGAGGATAAATGCACTGCAACTGGAAAAGTGAGATAAATAGCGTAAGGAGAAATCATTATAAACCTTGTGCTTGAGAGGTGCATTCTCAGAAATGTGCCAGTCATAAAACCTGACCAGGCCTGAAAAATAAAAATCTCTCAAATAATAATATGGGATCTCCATGGACCATTTTCTTATGCCTCTTTCCCAAACATGGAGCATTAAAAGATTGAAAATTCCTTTTTGCTTCATTCCATACAGCCTGAAAAACCATGCAACATACTCCACATGCATTTATAATAACAAAATGTGGAATAAAAGAATTTTCCTTCTTGGGACTGTCTACAAAATGAACCTTGTCCTTGCAAAATTAAATACAAATAAAAGGAATAGGGGACAACCATGGTATAAGCCTATGTATTCTTCCCACAGCTCTTCTGAATGACAAGTGGAAAAGTGCTGAAAATAGATACATTCTCCTGTGTTCTGTGGGGTGGTGAAGATGTATATATACATTTATGTGTAATTGAAGTGCAAGTCATATCATTTATATGGGGAATAAGCCTCTTACAGGCAGACCCAAAAGCTTCCTTTTCTTTCCTGAGAAAATTTCAAGTGCACAATGAATGTGAAAACAATGTAAGGAACCTTTGGCCACCCAAGACGTCATGACCATTGTTCTGCTGTGCCTCACTGGAGCTGACACACAGCATAATGAGTAACAGGACTCCTCCCTGTGGTGCTCCTGTAGGCAACTTACAGGACTTGTTTGTGAATCATTCTCCTTCCCCCTTATTAGCAGCAACTGCTATAAGGATTTTGTGACTGTAGTTATCTCCTGGAGGAAACCTTGCTGATGCAGTGCTGTCCTCATTATGCTGTGCAGGCTGACTTCACCAAACCTCACCTTTTGCTTTGATGCATGAATCCCAAGCATGAGAGGGATGTGCTTTTTTTTCCACAGATTATTCAGTGGACTATTAGAGAAACCACGTTTTATAAATGGGGATTGCCCTGTTAGAAACTGCTAATTAGCACAATGAGGATTTAGAAGCATTCCCTTGCCAGCTGTCTTTAAATAATTCTAAAATCATAAAGTAGATGGCTCTATCATGAGCAGTCTGCCCTGGCACTCAGCCCCTGACTTGCCTGACTGAGATTCCCACTATGCAGGACCTGAGGTGTGCAAGCCAGAAAGCAAGACCTGCTCCAACCTGCACCCTCCTGAATGGCTCACAGCAAAGAAGAGGCTGCTGATATCTCTCCTCCACACCTCTCCCTCCTGCCTCCCCCAGCAGTGCCCCAGGGCTTGGGGAGCTCTCTGCCAGCTCCCCTGTCTTTCACCTGGTGGTAATTTTCACCTGGCTGCTTCAGCACTTCTTAACAGCCAGTGAAGCAAAAGCATTAAAATTGATATTATATATTGCCATATTTCTTCTAAAAGAGGAAATGGAAAGCAGTGAGGTTTTCTATTACAACATTTTAATCTATTTATCTTATAGGTAGGGTTTAATTACTCCCTAATTATGTTTGCTCAGGTTTGCCCCAGTTTCTCCCAGATGAACACTATTCAGATCACACATTTATGGATTTGCTACATGACATGACCAGTCTGGCATTTTCATTATCCTTCAACTTTATCTCTCCTCCTGAATCAGGGTTGCTGCCATTAATAGTATTTTTACTGCCACAGTTAACTTCAGGATTAGGACTGCACTTTTCTCCACTTGATATAACCACCTATGGAACTGAGGTCTCTGTACTGGGGAGATTACCAGTTAAAATGACCTTTCAGGGCCCTCATTCTTTTAGAAATTATTTATGTTGAATTAATTTATTGTTTTCTACCCACATTTGAATCTCTGAAACTGTGTTATTCTTTGTCTCATCCTTCTGCTTCACTGCTGACTGTGTTTATTGATACTACACTTCTTGGGCCATTGCCTCAATAACTACTGAGCTATAAGGTCATTTGCAGACAATATTCAGCATTCAGACACTTCACCTACACTCATCAATCCTGCTTCACCAACCAATTTGATTTCATATTTTAGGTAAAGCTCTAACAGATATCCAAAAATAAAATACAGTCAAGTACTCATTGTCTCTGATATATTTTGCCTCTTTCCTTAAAACCATAAAATAATATTTCAGTAGGCATCATGTTATATATTCAAGTGGAGAAGCATCTCACTTCATTGCATGTTTTTGATCTCTCCTAGCTCTTGCCAGCTTCACAGGCCTCAGTAGGTGGCTAACAATTTACTTCCATTGTGCTGGAAGCTCCATTTTCTGTCCCCTCTCAGTTACCCATCTCTGCTGATCATACACTGTTGGACTTGCTCAAGTTTCCTTTGAGACACCCAGAGACTCTTTCAAATTAATGGTTCACAAGCACAATAAGTTTGCTTTTTAACTTTTTGCCAGGTAGAGGGTATTTTTATGTAAGGACTTCCAGAAGTTCCTCTTAAACTGTTAGTGAAGATGGTCATATATCAATCTGTCATCAAATTTCACTTGGAAAGAACAAAGAAATTATTATTCTGGTTCACTTAACAAAGAATATAAAATTACATTTTGGCACAGTTGCAATTACTTGGCATTTGAAATCATCCTCTTTTATTTAAAGGGATAAAGAATATGAGAATAGTTCATGATTATTCCTGATTATGAATCAAATCTGAACATGAAATGCTTCAAAAGGTCACTGCAAGAAATTGTCTTTCTTTCACTTTAAAAATATCTACTCATCCACCTATCTGCTGTGTTCATCCTGGCTGTGCAAACACTTTAGACTGAAGTTTAAAGAAGGCCAGTTTCTAAATTAACTATGAAAAACCTACAGCCTTTGGATACAGAGACTACCACCAAACTCTGCTGTGAAATGCTGCTCTTCTCAACCTGTTTTTTGTGAACAGAGAGGAACTGGTGGGTTATGAGATGTTTGGAGGCCATTTTGGGCATGATCATGAATTGACAGAGGTTTTGATTCTTGGAGAAGTGAGAAGAGGGTCAGAGAACTGCTGCCTTAGACTTCTGAAGGGCAGACTGGCTGTGTAGGAGCCTGGTTGACAGATTCCCTTGGGAGACAGTCCTGAAAGGCAAAGGAGTCCAGGAAGGCTGGACATTCTTCAAGAAAGAAATCCTGAAGGCACAGGAGCAGGATGTCCCCATGTGCCTAGACACAAGCTGGCAGGAAAGAAGACCATCCCTACTGAACAGAGAGTTTGGCTGGAAATCAGGAGAAAAAGGAGAGTCCATGGCCTCTTGAAGAAGGAGCAGAAAACTCAGAAGGACTACAAGGATGTCATGAGGTTATGCAGGGAGAAAATTGGAGGGGCCAAAGCCCAACTAAGATTTAATTTGGCTCTTGCTATAAGTTAATAAAAATGTTTGTACCAATATATCAGCAACAAAAGGTGGGGCAAATGAGAATCCCAATCCTTTATTGGATGTGGGGGGAAATATAGTGACAAAGGATGGAGAAGAGGCTGAGGCACTTAATGCCTTCTTTGCCTCAGTCATTAATGGTAAGAACATTTGTTCCCTGAGTACCCAGTCCCCTGGAAGACAGGGAGAGATGCAGAATGAAACCCCCACAACCCAAGGGCAAATGGCCAATGACTTGCTGCACCATTTAGACACACACAAGGCTATGGGGCCAGATAGGATCCCATCAAAATGATTCCATGATTCTACGTTTCTAGCACTTATTTTTCTTTTGTCCTAAGGAACTTTTGTGTTCAATATTAGCTCTGTAAAATTAACTTTTAAATTGAAAGACTTAGCTAATTAAAAAATAATCCCTGCAGGAAACTAATTTTCAAATACTCATGGACAGTCACTGAGGTAAAAATCTATGTCAAATCAACCTAAATTAAAAAACTCTATCAAGATAGAGTCAGGAATCAACATTAATAACCTTATTCATACAGTGTAGACACAATCCTCTTGGATGTTTGTGTGCCCATTTTGGGAACCTGAGAATTAAGAGGCCTAAGTGAAAGTGTCATCAAAACAGAAAAGAGATGCATATAGTAGTAGAAGGGCTCAGAGGACTAATGTGAGGATCACAGAAGAAAGAAGAGGAAGCTGTGGAATTAAAGGTCAAGCCAGACTAAGTAAACAGGCCTTTTACATGAACTAGGGAGAGAATTGCAGTTTGGAATAACTTTTTTAGGGCATAATGACTTGCAGAGTGTCTAAATAGTACATCATTGCATGATAACTAAATGCTAATGCAGTGATGGGTCAGTGCAACCAGTACCTGACCATGGTGTTACATGTAGGGTCTTGCTTCTCTCCAATAGCCACCCTAAGGGGGATAAGACCCACCTTTGCTGGCTCTGAACCATGTTATCCATCTTCTTGTGCTCTGCACAGTCTTTATTTCCTGGGGTACAGCAGTGAACAAGCATGGAGCTCAGGTTCTAGAGCAGTGAGTTTCACCTCCTATGGGCCTGAAAGCAAAGTAATACACTCTGATGGACACAGAGTTGTCTCCAAGTGGAGGCTGCTTAGCCTCACCTGTAAAGCAGGTGGATTTTGGGAACCAGGCAATCTGCCTGTGAATAATGGAAAATTAAGAGTACACAGTTATGTCATGTCTGCAGCACACAGAACCTTAGGACAGGATTCAGCTTGCTGACTGTGGCATTGACATTTGACGTCTGTAGATGGCATTTGATATATGCACTAAACTCTCATGGGAGCTGATAGAGATCAACCCAAAACTGTCAGTGCAGCCTAAAGGATGATTCAGTCCAGTCTATAATAGACAGCACTCAAATTATGAGGAAGTTACTTATTTAAAAGATTTTAATTTTGTAAAAGATAAAGATTATCCAAAATAAAAATGTCTGGGCCACAGCCTCTAATTCACAGCATGATGTGGTGTGTAATGTCTGCTACCCCCACAGAGGTGTCCTGGGGTACTCTGAGCATCCCACTTGGTACCAGGGACATAGGTTTTGGTACAGATTTCTGCTACAGTGGCTCATCATCTGAGCCACCTCTGAGAGGCTGTTGGCTGTCCTGGCCAAATCTCCATGGAGCACAGTGAGAGCTTGCTGTATAGGTGACTGCTGATGCCTGCACACACCTGATAATTTTTGTCCTAAGATGTGATCTAAGTCCCGCTCTTGGTATCTGCATGGTGCTGAGTAAAGCACAGCAATATTTTCTCCTTCAGCATCCATTCCATCTCACCCTGGTCTAAGGAGAAATATTGGGTGGGCACCCTCATGTTGGTGACCTCGATTTTAATTTTTGTTGCAAAGAACAAACCTTTAAACGGTGTCTGTATGTAACTTTGTCTCTCTGTGTAAGCAAAGCCATGTTCCTAATTCCACACACCCTAGTAAACTGATTTCTTTTGTGATGGAAGGGGGTATTCCTTTTGATCAGAGGAGCATAAGATGCCATTAATGAGTCATTACCTGTAGGTGTCATAATTCAAATGTAAATGGCTTTTTACTTATAATCAGACAAATCCTGTGGCTTGAAGGTGAACACTCAGATCTGTGGGTATGCTGAAGCAATTTATTGAAATTTATGCACCTGTAGGGTTGCACTAAGGACATGGCTTCACTAAAACTAACCTTCTTTACAGGAACAATATTATGCTGTGGTTGGTGTAAAGAAGAAGACATAGTGAATTTAAGCTAGTCTTAGAAAAGATGAACTTGTTCTATCTGACATATCCAGCTGTGCAAACAGCAGTATGGAGTGATCTGTGTTAACTTTACTAATATGTGAGATTTAGAATAGAAGCTGTGCTAAATATAAATTGTTCCTCTGCTTCTAAGTAGTTGAATACTTCAGAAGACAGAGAGGAAATACAAGGGGAGCATGGATTATTACCCCAGCTCCTATAAAATAGGAATGAAAATGGTACATTTCAGTACTTAATTCTTATTCATGCCAATGACTTTTGCCATTCTTAGGCAGCATTTCCACAATATGGAAATCAGCTGCGAGGAAGGAAAATTATGACCATGCCAGAACCATTTCCTCATTCCTGTAGCACAGAGCTCCCAATATTCTGGTGCTGTTACTCCACTTGAGTGATGGATGACACAAGCTGGATCTTCAGTAAAAGCACAGGGATCTGAAGATGCTATGTCTTCTTTAGAAACTGAGAGTATGCAAAAAAGTGCAGTCAGACATTGGGAAAGAGATTGTCCCATGTTCACCAAAGCTTTAGGGAGAACTGAAATCCTATTTTCCTGAAGTATTGTCCGCTCAGTTACTGTAATGCAGGCCTCTACAGTTGTTTTAACTTCCAGCTGTTATCCTATGTCACAAAAAAATCCAAAGACCAATTAATAAAAAAAGAAACAAATATTCTGTGTCATTAGCTGCATATGGAATACATGTTCTCAGTGCTATAGTTGCTTAAGGATACTTTCTAAACAAGGTATCAAATGATGGACATGGATCATGCTGCTTCCACTAAAATCTCCCCTTTTCTACAGGGCTAAACCAGTGTCAACATCTCATTAATTCACCCAGCTCTGACTGTGCTCTATCAACATGTGTAGCTAACCTTTGTGTTCAGACACTTTGCTTTCCCAAAACATTTCCTTGTGCTCAGCACCAGGCTTTTTTCCTGCTGATTTTTTTCCATTGCATCACTTTTTTCCCCTTCAGCCCAAAATGTGGGAGATCATTTTCTTTTGGAGCATATGCCAGTGTTCAGCTGTTGGAACAGCAGGAGAGGTCATAAATCTGGGCAGGGAACTGCTCTTCATCCTCAGGAGCTGAATGCTTTGTGGCCATGGCAGGCAATGCTTTCTCTAAGCCTGTGACCTTGTCTGGTCTCAGACACAGACCTTTCACATGGGGTGGAGAGCAGCATCGAGCTAAAACAGCTCCAGGTCTGCTTTCACTGAGTAGCATTTTTTAGACAAATGCCAAATAGTAATGTTAATTTGTGATTTTCTCAGTGTGTCCTCATTTCTTTCTTGGACTTCTTCACCTCTACAAACACAGAAATAAAAGAAGAATAAGGCCAAAATTTTATCTGAATACAGCATCTAACTGCAAGGATTCATCCAAAATTTTTAGCAACTTGAGCCCTTATTTAAAAATACCCTCTTGCATTCCTTACCATTGCCAAGTATACCATTCCATTTTCCTTCAAAACATGGTTACCAAAATCAAAAAAGGTGAGTCACCTTTTCAATACCTAGAAATGTTACAGATGTAACTTCTGGTTGTTTCACAGCAAGAGTGGGCAGAAATTTATAAATTACATTTTCAGTACAGGACACAATTTTCAGAATTAATTCTGGAAGAATCTCAATTCCTGGACAGCAGAGTTTTGACAGTTAAAAAGTTTTGGTAAGTTCATTCTGTGCTCTTTATAGTAAATGTTTGCCCATGGTAAAAAGTTCTCATTAAATTATTCGGATTTCCCTGCAATGGGTGAAAAAAAAGGTGATTTCCTGCATCTTTGTTGCTTTTATAACAGATATAGAATATAAAGTGATATAGGAGGGTTGTTTTTTGAAAAATGTTTTTTTCTTTTCCTAAGAAAAATACATTAAGAAGTTTTTTTGTTTTCAATTAAGTTTTCATTTTTTATCAAAACAAAAGGAGTTTTGACTTCATTTTCCCATTTTTCCCATTTGCAGTACCTCTGAATCTTGTTATAAAGCAGCTGTCCTTAGATTTTTTTGTGCTTTAATGAGAAGGGTGACACTATCCAGCATATCAAGATAGAGAGATCATGGTGGGATAATTTTAAAGATGAAATCTTGGACTTCCCTGAAAAGCTCAGGGAAATCTTTTAATTTGGATTTTTTTTCTGCTGTAGTCTGAAAAGGGAGAACTATTATACTTCACACAGTGTGTAGAGATACTCCATATAAAGTACTTCTATTATGAATTTCTTGCAGTAGTCTTTGGTTACAGAAATGAAAGCTATTCCATGAAAAGGGATTAAATTCTTTGCTGTGCTGAAGTCTCAGCAGCATCAGTCGGGTACATGGTCGTGCCCCTGCTCTGGTCTTTCTGTGGCCATCCTGTCTGCCAGTGGCTCTGCTTTAGCAGGCAATGTGGAGCATTACAAATTCCCATGGCCTGGCAACCACAGAAATCTTTTGGGACAAAGAAATGTGGACTCAGTGAGACTGAGAGTAGTTTATCTGTCATTTGTTGTTTGCCAAATAGTAGATGAAAGACCCTAAGTATTTTTCCTCTTCAGGCATAATGTCTACTGAGACTGTTTGTCTAGGTGTGAATGAAGCAGACAGATGTATTAAATTATTATTTTTCCTATATGAAGTAAAATTCTCAATGAATGGCTCTGGATTAATAACTGGATGTTCCTCCATTCTGATACAGTCAATGGAAAGAGGGAAGCACCTAATTTAATTTAACAGTATCTTCACCTGCATGTCTTCAGAGAAATTTATCATTCCCATCATGCTTATGAGGAGGGCAAGTTATTAAACGATGCAGTCTGACACATCAATTACCTAAATTTCATTAAGTTAGAGGCCTGAATGAGAAAAATGGAAAATTCCACACCAGAGTGGTGAATCTGTAAGTCCTGTTCTGTAAGCATTCACCTTCTCTGCAGGTGAGAAGTGCAGGTCAGTAGTACTCAGCAGATCAAATCCAAGTTGAGTTAGTGGAGAGATGCATGGATAGATGGATGCAATGATGAAAGTGAGAAGCTCAGAAATTACTTGGCTGTGTGATGAAGAACAGCTGTTTCATACTTGCTTTTTGGTTATCAAATATCTTTGTGATTATATACATCTCTTGTGCCACAGGATTGTCAGCTGCAGCTACTGCTAACAAACTCAGATCTGAGCATCATTTTGATTAATGGGAGATGGAAGTATTCTTGTACCCTATCTCCTTTTTGTCCTCTCATAATTACTTTCTTTCCAGCTGTTACCTTTTTGCTACAATTGTCACTACAGTGATTTCCAAGCTTTTGTTGTAATATTGTAATACCTCGATAACTTTTCAATTAAGTTCCCACTCTTTTTTCTGCTTTGGGTTGTTGGCTTTTTAAAAAAAAATATTTATTTATTTATTTATTTATTTATTTATTTATTTATTTATTTAATTCAGTTCTCAAATTAGAGTGCTTTTAGTTTGGTTTTGCTGTGTTTTGGTTTCCATGAGTTTTTGGCCAAAATCCCTTTGCTGGAGATTTGCAATGAGTGCCACTGTGGGATTGCTTGTGTTATAGGATTTGGTGTGTCTCATCAGATGGCTGAGGGTGTCAGGATGATCCCTGTGGTGACTCAGAACTTTTGCTGATGATTGACATGGTTAGTTTATATCATCCCACATATTGCCAAGCGTATCAAACATGTTTAGTATTATTACAAGTTTATTTCATGAAATATACTGAATTCTCATGGAGAAACATATCTCTGTGGTGGAAGGATAATTATGGTTTTTGCAAGAAAATGGCGAAGGTCATTATAAATAAGTATCAGATTTTACTATGTAATAATTTCAGCATATGGCCTGTATCTTTTCATGAATGTGTGTAATTGGATATGCAATTATCTATCAGATATGTTGATGTTTGAGCTAAATGATTGACGATGCTGTTATGTGCGACAGAAATCATGCCAAATTTTTGTTTGTTGTTTTTGGATGAAAGTACCATCCAAAGCCTTTCCAAGGCAGTGTAGTGTGGTGCTCATTTCCCCCAGGATGATGAGCTCATGGTGCAGTGGGACAGACAATACCCTTACTTCCAGCTACAGATTGAAATAATCTTTGCTGGCGTTTGCTGCTTCTTCAGTAGCATGCTGCATGTCTATGAATCATGGTCAAAGGATAAGTATTCCATTTATTTATCAGGGTTGCAGCAGGCCCCTGTCCTCCATGAATATTGTGAATTACTAATGAATGTACTCCTGATTTTTCTGACAGTTGTGATGCTGTTCCTTTGCAGTTCTTTGTCCCAAAATAATCAACAGCTATTCGTGCTACCTGGTAGAATGTTTGAATTTCACAGCCATTCTCAGTTCAGCTTTTTTTCTTATAGAGTCCTGGGCTTTCAAATCTATAGACTTGAGAGTCCAAGCTCAACTGTTTTCACTTTAGCTGCCTCAGCCATGCACATTTGAACTTCTGGATTGTTCCTGTACATGTGGCCTAGTTCTCCCACTCAATGACAATGGTTAGTAAGTCTCCTTGTCAGGAAATAAGAGAATTAAATATTTAAATGTTTCTCAAATGTAGATGTTCAGAAGAAAAGTGGCTGTTAAATCTTGATGCTGCCTCCACTGAACAGGGAGTGATGGAGCTTTCGCCTTTATGGATCTCAAGGATAATAATTTGATTCTGGAGGTATTCAGTCTGAAAGAAGTTAATGTGCAAATAGAATACTTGTATGACATTCAAAATCTGCTGGAAACCTTGTTAGAAATAAAAAAATTGGAGCCCCCTTCTAAGCACAGTAGGGCTGTAAGATTGCTGGCTGCTAAATCATGGAAAAGAAGAAGAAATGAGAAACTCTTTGGAGGATAAACCTGTTTAAGAAGGATTAAATATATAAACTGATTCATTCAATTGGGCATATCTACCAGCTCTGCATGTGCTCATTCTATGTCTGTTAACTATTTCTCGCTGTAGGAGATGCATGTGCTGTGCATAGGCAGTGATAATGTTAGCTCTGCATTTTGTATGCCATATTCCCTGCTCCCAGGAACTACATCTACACTGAACCTGAGACTGTATAGGTAGGACTTATGCTGTACCTGGTCCTCAGAATAATCCAAGTTTTAGGACAATCCCCCAAACCTCCCTCCCATCTGGTGTCATTGTCCTTTTACTTAGCCTTGAAATCTGCTCTTAAATCCCTTTTTATCAGTGGCAGGTGATGCCAGCTTCTAATTGAGACACTTGGCTGATACTGTGAAATAGAGTTGTTAGATGGTGGTTAAAGAGCTGGTCTCATGACTTCATCCAGTCTGCTGGCTAATGTCCTCTTGGTGAATATTCTTCTGACATGTCCCAAACCAAACCCCAGAGGCACTCTTGAAGATAAGAAGATAAGACTGTGCATTTATTTGCCCTTGCTACTATGTAATTGCCTTCAAAGTACATGAAATGGGCCTGAAATCCTTTTCACATCATAAATTAAACATGAGCAAGGAAGGCCAAAGGTAGAGGGGCAGCTGAAACTCTGGAGTACATATCTTCAATCATGGACCAGTCAAACATCTCTGGCAATAGGTACATGATTAGGGTCTAGGACCTCAGGTCTAGCCCAGCAATGTCAGACACCATTTCATGGATGTAGGCTCGATCTAAACCCTCAGACAAGTCTGTAGGTTGCCAGTGGCTGCAGATAATGAATAGATTGGCTGTTCCTGGAATTCAGATTCAATTTAATGTCCCAGAATGTCATGGAGACCAGGCTCACATGATTCTTTTTTTTTTTTTTTTATTATTTTCCCCAGAATCTGGGGATATCCAAACAAGGTAGGATATATAAGGATATTTATTGTCTCTCATGAAAGCAGATTTAAGAAGCTGTTGAAATGAGTTCTGCAGGGGTATTATCCACCATATGCTTGGAGAAAGGAACTGGATGTAGGCAGGATTTTAGGTAATGCTCCCTTGAGGCATAAAGGCCCTCCTCATCCTTGAGGGAGAGGAATACAATAACTGGAGGGAAGGAGGGCCAGGAAGGTGGTCCTCACATGCCTTCTTTCATATGCACACTGCCAGCAGTGAGGTCTGACTGCTGATATGGATGGAGGACACATCATGTCCTGCTCATGGCACTCATCACTGCCTATGCCCCTGCTCAGCCCCCTTCTATCCATCTCACTGCAATGGTCTGGAGGCAATTCACCCAGTCAAGTCATGAGGAGTCACTTTAGACTCATCCTGTTCTCTTATTTTATGCTGGTCTTCCACCACCACCTCCAAATTTAAGTTTCCTTCTGATGTTCCTGCTGATGTTCAAGCATGTGTCTTCTATAACTGTGACAAAAGTGAATGCAAAGTTTATTTAAAATCTGCTATTCCCCAATAATAATGTTTGACACACACTTTTATAGATGACTCTATAAAATGCAAGGCAAAGATGAACAAAGCTGTTTAATCTAAATAGAGTTCTCCTGATTTGCATCAATGAAGTTGAGTGGAGAAGCAAATTCTAGACCATTACTTTTTGAGCCAGTACAGAGACAGAAACCCTAGGCTGTGAGGCCCTGATTCAAGAAAGTATTAAGCACCTGCTTAACTTTGAGCACTGACTTCAATGTATTTAAAGTTAATCAAGTGCTTAAGCTTTTTCCTCTATAGAGATTCTTCTCTGCATAAGGGCCTAAGAGAAAATAGATAACTATAAAGAGCAACTGTAATGAGCCTGCATATGGGCCAAAGAGAAGGGGATTATTAATGCTTTCAGGTTCAGTGAGGACTAGGGTTTAAATATCAACCTCCTACAGTGAGACATGAAAGAGTCTCATAAATGTGTTAAATCGCATCAGGTCCATTTAATATCATTATGTTTAATAAAAGTATCTTTGCACTAGAATAACCAGTGAGGACAGTAGGTGGACCAGTGAGGCAGTTCAGGAAACAGAATATATTTCTTCTGCTGGAGTTATCATCCTTTCTGCCTCACCCTGGAGTGTAGGTCTCCAATAAACAATAAGATTCTAATTCCTTTAATCTCTGGGAAAATCTTGGAATTGCTTTGAGAATGGTAAAAACACAACTCCATGACATAACTGAGCAAGGAAATTGAGAATGAGGTTCACTGAACCAGAATGGTAGAAATGAATGTGGGAAAAGTTCCTGTAAAACCTCTGTTTTGTTGGCAATGCTTCCAATAATTGGTAAGACAGACCACAAAACTGCCAATCAGAACAAAACTTCTAGTAAAACTAAAACTGGGGCTTTTATTAGAATGACCTTTTGGCAGACTTTATTGTTGCTCCCTCTCTCTTTCTAACTCTCTTGCTGTGGACAGAGTTAAAAACCCATTTCATTTTGGTTGTTTATCACCCCAGAGGGCAAAAGCAAGATGTTGATTTAATTGAAGCATTTAATTCTAAACATAGCTTATGATATATAAATGCTGCAAAGATCATTTGTCAAAACAAGAACACTGGTGAACCTTGACCCCAAACCTCAACAGCTTTTATTTTAATCACGTTATGATGCCTAAACATCATAGCAGTAATTCTCTGACACGGTGTGGCTAGAATTTGTGTGAAGTTTGAGGATAGTCAACAGCAGCTTTTATGTTTTACAGCTTATATGGGATTTTTTTTTTAAAATAGGTCAAAGACAAAAGCATGCTGTGCAGGTCATATAAAGGCAGAATTTCAAATAGCCATTTTGTATTTTACAAATTCAAAATCTAACTGATGAGCAGTTGCAAACCTTATTTGTGTTTTCTTGTCTGACAGAAAGTTTAATGAAAAACTTTTACTGGCTATTTGGTATGAAGATCTCCCATACTGTCATTCTTCAAATGAAATTGCATTTTTTGGAAGATGGAAAATGAGCTTTATGCAGTTTTGCAAAATAAAATATGAAAGCACAAGTCTTTTTGAGACATTTGAAAATTGTACTGTGTTATTAGGCAATAAGGCCTGGGTGAATAAAATGTAATCAATTATATTAATACATAATAGGAAACGTCTTCAAGAAAAAAAATGCATCTTTCTTTACCTCTGTTGTAATCATGGCCTTTGATTCCAGAAACTTTCAAGCCTGATCATTGTGCAAAATGTATAATTAACCCATTGAACTTGTTACTGCAGGGTACCACAGCATCTTTATGCTCAGGAAAGCAAGAATTAAAATTAACACAAGGAAAATGTTCATCACCAGAAACACATAGCTGTGAGAACTGTCTCAGAAATTCCCTGAACTGTACATTGTGAGAAGCTGGAAGGGCACATTTAGAGAAGGATCCCTTTATGCTTGGTCCATTTTTCTACTTCCATAGTGTCTGCATCTTTGACTGTTCAAAGAGGTGGGAGATACCTCATCTCTGTAAATATTCAGGGCTAGACTGGATAGGGCTCTGAAGATGACCCTTCTCCTCCCAGGAGTCTGGACTAAATGACTTTTAAAGATCCCTTCCAACCCAGACTATTCTATAGTTTTATATAGGCCATGGATCTGTCAGTGTGCATTCTGAGTCCTTTGCCACTGCATTCACCTTTCTTCATATTTCACATGCAAGTGATGTAATGTAATTATTTATCATTTCACTGACAGACATCAATAGAGCTAGATGCAGAGGAAATATCCTTCCATTCCATCAGCATAGTTCTAAATGCATGTCTGAGCACTTTCAAACTTCTGGTCTTCTATCCTGGAGAGATGTAGAAGTGAACCCTAGCCTGGAATGAGAGACAACATTGAGTTGTTGCATCTTCAGGATGAGAGTTTCTCCTTATACAGGGATTCCAGAGATGTCCCTGAGTTGGCCATCATTTGTCAGGAAGCAGCTAATCCCTGGCACAGTCCATTCTGCCAGGAGAGCAACAAGTTAATGTTATAAACTAGAAAGGGATCACATCTCCTCAGGCAAAAACTCCAATGACTCAAAAATATAAAGGAACCCAAACCCAAACAAAACCCTCCCCCAGAAAACCCCAACCAATATAGTCTTAGTCTTTACCTAAAGGTTTATCTGTCACATGTATGTTAATTTGGACTTCATAGCTTGTTCCACTTGAGGACAGAGTATGAAGAGAAGGGACTGTATGACCAAGCACATCTGTTTTCTCCCTTTTACTGCAGACAGTGTTGGTTCATTTACCCTATAGAGGAACACAGTGCATTGTGCAAAAATTCTGTGAAAGGCAATGAATGAATGTTATTTTGGAGTGGGAAACATCAACCTTCAGGCCAAATTCAGGAAAGGATTTTCCCTTGTCCTGCCTAGGTTCATGCTGACTTGAATAGTTAATATTTACAAACAGTAGTAGGGAACAGTAGGCAAATCCAGTGAGAAGCCTTTGTTCCTTCCTAGGCAATCTCTAGGCAGTCTCTAGGCAGATAATATAAAACATGAACAAATTTCATAGGATTTTCACAAAGGTATCATTGAAGACCAAAGATAGATAGAAAGCAGTTGTCTAATGCCTCCTCACTGCTAAGCTAACAGTGATGTTTTGTAATAAAGGTAGAAGAGCATAATCCTATTAGGTAAATAGAGAATTAGAGTGCTGGGCACCTGAATCTCTTACATAGGTCTGAGAGAAGTTTTATCAATGATTGATGTTGGAGAAATAAGAATGAAGTACAAACCACAATGCCAATGCTCATTTTTGCACAGCACTCACATATTTTGCATGCTCCCTTTAAAGACCTGACAGAATCCAGTGCAACACAAATATGATGAGCACATCAAAATAGTAGGGAGATGATACCTTGTGATGGATGGACTGAGTAGGGGCATCCAGATTCCATCAAAGGAAAAAGTGCACAAGAACAATAGGAGAAGAGGTGAGTTCAGACAGGAGCAACACCTTTGCAGAAAGATTCCTGTCTTGGTCAGGAACTGCATTTTTGTAATTTATTTTATTATCCTTTTATTAAGTTTTTTTTCCTCTTTTGTTTTGCTTGGTTTTGTTTTTAACTAACAAAGTATCTTTCTTAAGACTGCATTATGAGACCAGTTTTAAACATAGTAGGGTGCCAATCTAGAGCCAGGGCCAAGAACCTTACCAAAACCTTGGTCAGCCTCAAGGGTTATATCAAGTGTAACCTAAGCTATACTTGGCTAAGTTGCACTTGAGGACTTTACAGTAAAATATTTTATATTCTTCCCCATTTTTTCTATTTTATAAATATGACAGCAGTTGGGCACAGATTCCCTCCCTCATCCTGTACCAGCACAACCCTTCCAGTCTGTGCTGCATGAGTTCTGTGGAGAGTGGCAGAAACAGAAGAAAACTCTGGAAGACAATAGCTATTTGTAGGAAACAATACATCTTATTTTCATTTTCATTTTTAGAGTCTGTGCTCCAAATTATCTCTCCTCCTTGCACTATGAAAAAGAATACAATCTAAACACCACTGGCTGAATGTGAATTTTTTGCAATACTCTTTCAAAACAAAGTAATCCCTATTCATATTTAACAACTCCTTCCCCCCCACAGTTAGCCAATGAAAATAAATTGGGGAGTTGCTCATCCTAAAGGAATGCAAACAATTTAAAAAGTAATAAATTAGGCATATTCCCCCAGGATCGGGGCATATTATCAGTCAGTAAGCAGGATTAATTTAGATTTTAATATGTTATGCTCTCCATAATCTTTGCTTGTGGTGAATATCAGAGAGTATTTTGCCCCACATGCTCAGTCCAGAATAAGTAGGCTTTATCAATGTACATCTAGTCTCTGAGAATGATTTAATTTTCTCAGTACATTAATAATGAAATTATTTTTTATCTGTTTATGTATCTAAAAGGTAATCCTTCCATTTTGACTAGATGATTATGTTCCCAGTTTTAGCAAAAATTAAATACACAATAAGATGAATCATGTTAAGCTATTCCACCATGCTTGTGCTTCTCAGCATCCATTTCTGGGAGAAAATAAGTATTTCCTTCACTTGATCATTGACAGCTTTTTAGATCAGGTTTTCTTAAGTCTTCTAGGACATTTCCCAGAAAAACATATTTCCTCATCTTTAACTTCTTTTGCTTTTCCAAACCAGAGGCTTTCATTTGAACAAACTACAATGATTGGTTCATTTCCATCACTGTGCTCTAATTCCACTGCATTAAGGTGACAGTATATTTTATTTATGCTTTATGGTTTCCAAAGGATGAAGAAATCTCTCCAGGTTCTCTTGGGAAGAAAGTCAGAAAAAGCAGTAGAACCCAGACAGAGAGAAAAATTATCTGTAGCCTTTCTCTCAGTAAATCTGGTGTTTCCATTGCCCAGGAGAGGTATGGCTTTGCATTAGGCTACCAGTACAAACCTCTGGGTTTGTCTGGAGTTGTCTTGGCCCACTTGGAGATTTGATTCAGCTTGTAACAGCAGTTGCCTATTGGGGGAGGGGTGTTGCCTGTTGGTTATTGCTTTTGCTTAGCTTGGAACAGCTCTGAGTTTTAACACCTGTTAGCACAGGCAAAGGCAGATGCAGAGCACCCAAGGGCTATATATTGGGGCTAGTTAGTGTTCAGCAAATAAATGCAACTTTGGATGTAATGTAAATCAATCTGAGGGGTAACCATAAGAACCTAGAAATATCCCATGTATGTAAAATATATATAAAGAGTACTTGGACATACACCATGGATTTGCAGATTGATGATGAAAGAACAAAGTGCACAGCATGTCAGAAAAAATAAAAATTTCCCCTAGCAAATCTCAGAGAGGGAGGAAGAAACTTTCAGCACCATCATCATTCTCCTCCTAGCAAAGGATCTAGAATGCTTAAGACTCATGCTAATCCTCTGTGCCTTGCACAAATGGGCACCATCAGTTTTTGGACATCAATTGTCAGCAGAAGGCTGAGGGTAAGACCAGAGAAGGGGATAAGTACTATAAAATTTGTGTATACATCCTTTTAATTGTGATATGAAATTTGAACTGTGTCATATCACTGTAGATGCACTAACAAAAATACCTTCTAAGACTATTAAGGCTGTAAATGGATCAACATTGAATTGCTGGCTTTGTGTACATTGTCTATTCCTTTTGCCTATCACAACCTTTTTTTTTTTAACCTCAGAGTGTTGGAATAACAAGTTATCATTTGGATTTTCTGTACATATTTAGAAATTAATATTGGTACTAACCAAGAAATCCCAGTAAATCCCAGTGCACGTTCTGGCTTATTGGTGCAGATATATGAGTATTCCATTTCTGAGATAAAACCTCTCTTGCCTTCTTGAATCCACAAGCTGCACTCATGCTCCAATAAGAGGACATTAAACAGCTTTGTGTATACAAGGGTTTGCACACAAGACAAAATAGAATGGCAGCCATTCCAATGCACAGCAAGATTACAATATTGGCAATACTGGGAGAAATAATTTAGTCTCAGACTCATCAAGGTGGTTGCATGTACACTGGTGTGCAGCTTTACATGGAGGGCAATTTTTAACCTATTTTTCTTTGTAAACAGGCTCAGGGTAGGAAATTCTGCCCCTGCTGTGCTGATCTGCAACTGTCTTCTCTTGCTCTTTATAAATCTCTTTTCTTGTCTGATTTCAAAATGTTATCTTGACTAGGATTAATAAAGATACACTGGGGAGCTACTTATCTCTTATAGGAATTATGTTTATAATGATAATAATAGAAAAGCTTTAATCTTGGAAGAACAATGGAGGGGGAAGGAAGCTAGAAAGAGCAAATAGACAGGTAGGATGGGCACTAGAGATCATGGGTGGACCCCCACCAAAACCTGAGATCCAAATACCCCTGAACTTTGAGAACATCTGACGCCAGATCAAAAAGTTTTGATCTGAACCCCTACGTTTCTCTCTGAATTAGAGATGGATAAGCTGGCTCTGATAAAAGAAGATCCATCCTGAGACTTTTTGAAATTCAAAAGAGCTCAGTTTACCTTTTAAATTAAGTTCTGAGCAGCTTTCCTACTTCTTGCATTCAGCCAGAAGATGGGGAAATATCAAAACACAGCATGAAAGATGTGCCTGCCCAGTCTGAATGAAGGTGTACTGAAAATCTCCTCAGGGAGATTGATCCTCTGAGATTTCCAAAGCAAAGAAGCCTGGATGTGCTTCAGAAAAAGAGCTGAAGTTTTAGGCAATTGACTGAATGAAACCACAACATCAAACAAATTGAGGTTCACTATGGCTTGCTGTTTAACTGGTATATAATTAAATTAATTTTAGATATATATGATTCTCCTCTTTGTAACCAAAGACCTTCAGAGTTCACTGGCTCTTATGCCAAAGACTTTGGTGGCTACACCTGTACCAGGAAATAAAGCACATCCTGACTTTCCATGGCCAGTGGAAAGGGCATGGCTTGTGCCCACAGCACTGAGCCCTCCTGCCCTCCAAACCCCAGTGGCTGCATCCAAACTGACTGTGGGGATTGGCCCTTGGCCCATGCTCACCTGTGAGCTGTACTGAGGATCTGCTGCAAAGTGCCAAAGGCATCACCAGGACTTCCACACACTGTGCTTGTATTTAGCAGCATGGATAACCATGGGATAGCAGCAGGCCTGTGTCCTGGTGCTTTTCATGTGAGTAACAAAGACCAAGCCATCTAGATGCAGGTTATCTGCTGCTGTGACTGTAGTCTCCCTTCCTTCTAAGGTGTAGTGCCCAGTTTTGTTCATCATCAAGTCTTTCCTACAACTCCTGCTGGGTTTCAATATGATGTTCTTTTTGAATGAGCTCATTTTTGTCTCTAGTCAGAGATCAGATGTTCTTGTTTAGGCCACATGATTTTGGCCCTGTTCATCATTAAATATTCTGTTACATTCACTTTTGTTGAGGTGTGTGTATGTATTGTCAAAGTTTTCTTCCTCTTTTGAGAAATTAAGATTGGAAGTTGCCAGTAGTTTGTCTGGCAGTTATTCATCTCTAAGCAATATGGATCGGTGAAAGCATATAAAGATAATTAGTATAGATGCCTTATTAATTCAGTGTTGGCCTGTAAAGCCTTGGAAGGCAGCTGGTGCTGGTGCACTATTATACCCAGCTGAGGTGCAGTGTAAATCACTGACACAGATTAAGTCTGTGTTGCAAAGAGATGGATGAACAGACCTGTGTCTTGTGTCCCACTGGATAGCTCAAAATGCAGTGAGGTCTGCAGCAATTCATTCCTGTTTTAAGGGGTCTGTGCCTGATTCTGGTGTGAGATATCTATCCTGCATTCAGATGTCCATGCTTTCCCACATTGATCACTACATCTTTGCAGGAAGGCACTGTTATCCCAAGAGATCCCACACTGCTTCACAGCCACCAAGGGCCTCAAATAGCATTGAACTAAAATCCACTTTAACTGCACCCATGGAGAGTGAGAAACCAAAAAGGACTGATGAGGCCCAGTGACCCTTTGATCATTGACTGTTTCCAGAGCAAGGGATGAAGTTTTATCATACAGAACAATAAGCTAAAATTGTTAAGCTTGAAGGTGATTAATGCAAGGATATAATTTACTGGAGATAAGAATGTTTGGATAGAGCATGGCTTCCTGGCTAAGGAACAATTTCCTTCCATACAGTAGGAATTGTCCTTATGTGCATGTATTTTTTATTTAGATAGGTGTTTATGTGAGCATCTGTGTCTGTGTTGAGGAGCAGAAGCAGAAGAAAAAAAAAAAATCCAAGTATGCAAATGAAGAAACCTGTTCTTTTATGAAGAAAATGGGTCTTCTCTCTTTTGGTTTCATAGTTGTCAGTTTAATCTTTATAATAAGGTTTTTTGTGTTCTTTCTTATATGTGTGGCAAACAAAGTAACTGGAACATAGGTAGAAATAACATATTTGGGTTACAGGAAATAAAACTAACTGGCATGACTTTAAAGGCACACATTTCATAACACCACATGTGCAAAGCATTATAATAATTGCACTGTGCACATCTGTAGCAGACAAAGTGAACAATGAATATTGAAAACACATTCCTAAAGCTGGCCCAGAGGCTTGGAGACTGGTACTAGAGCCCATATGCTGGGACTTCTGCATTCAGAGCTGGTGTGCTTTGTGGCAGGTAAAGTGATGGTCTTGGGTGCAGGTGAGGGCATTGGGGAGGAACATGCAAAGCTGGTCCATTTGCTGTTGCATTTTTCCCTGGGTTTTTACCCCAAAGAAGGTATTTTACAGAGAAAAATCTGGCTGGAGCCCTCAATGGCTGCTGTTCAACACTGCTGTAGTGCCAGAAAGTGAAGGATTGGATGTGGAAGCAAAACAGCAACCAGGAAATGGTGTGGAGGCTGTACTGGGAATGCCTGGACCATTTTCATGGCAAGGAGACAGAGACACTCAGGTTTCCTCAGATACACACTCCTGGGCAAGATGGACAAAGTAAGTACTCACAGAGAAGTTGTATGGTTCTGGTTAATTGATGATAAATCCCATTTAATTTGTGAGCTGTGCAGCATATTGAAGTCATTTTATGGGGAAGAACAGTGGGATATCATTCAGTTTAAACAGTCATGCAGACAAGTGGAGAATGCAGTAGCCACCTCTCAAGGAATGGTTCATCTTTCCAGCAAGGAGCAACTCCAGAATGATTCTGAGAATCTTGAAGATTCTAATATTGCTTCATGAAGCAAAAAGCAGGAGATCATGTTTTTCATTTTATAGCAGCAGGAGAAAAGCCATAAAACACCCCCGAGCTCAGATGCCTTTCACAAGCTCAGGAGAGTAAACTTTCTCTCAGAGTCTAAAAGTGGGACAGATGTCAAGGTGTCCTAGCTCTGAATCCAGGGGCTTTGCCATGAGAGTGCAGCTGTGCAATCAATGCCCAAGGTTTTATTCTGTCCTATGGAAGGAGGAACATGGAACATTTGGTCTACAGGCCCAAATGGTAATCACTTAACAGGAGAATAATCTTCTTTCTCCATTTTTCTCTCTTTAACTGGAGTTCATTTGTACATCCAAATTGTTTTAGTTATTAGAACATTTTTCTCCCTCTTTCAACTTAGAATTTTTCTGTGTAGATGCCTGCAAAAATTATCAATTGTGATGCTGTTGCTGTTGTGCCTACCACATTCATCACCACTGTTTCACTGCTGCCTTTTACTTCTGCTTTAATCCATCTGTGTCAGAGACTGAGAGTGTAAGGTTTTCAGAGGAAAGACCATCCTTACATTGTGTGCTCACATAATGACAACCTGACCTGTGATTAGTGCTCAAAAGTGCTGTGATAATACTTCTATTATTACCATTATTAATTAATCTGTGGTTAAATCTTTAACAAATACTATTTAAGATAAGGTCACATATCGAAGAAGTGTTTTGGACTTAAAAAAAAATCCTCATTGTCACAAGACATATAAAACTCATACTATTAAAAATAATAAGTAATGAGACTTCTGAGGCAATGCAAAATGGATGTGCTTTTTTTTTTCTGAAAAGTGGGGATTTGCCAGCAATTCTGCAACATTAAGAGCAGAGCTTAGAGGAAAAACAAATATTAAGGGATTAGTAATAAAGTCATAAGAAATGAAAACATTAGATATTTATAAGCTAACAGTTGCAAAAATTAGAGATGTAATGAATTTCAATAGTAAACATGTCAGTCATCTAAAAAAAATTCATAATCCCATTTTCTTTTCTTTCCTTTTTTGACACACTTCTCTAGTTAAATGAATGCAGCAAAACTGTGGCTTGCTTAGCACAATCATGTAATACCTTCAAAGACAATTAATAGTATTCAGAAAGGTCCTTTGATGTGAAATTAGAGAAAATCAATGTATTAAAAATTATGTATTTGGATTTTGATTAAGCAACCCAATAAAGAGACTTTCTGAGATGGAGAGTTAGAACTTGTATTTGTTTAACAGGAGAGTGAAGTTTTGCCTTCACCCAAGCAACAGGTCACTGTGCATTACAATTTCCAGACTGTTACATTGATGAGGTACTTAAATGCCATGTTAGCCATCTTCGTTATTAAGAGGTCACATATCAAAAACAGTGACCTAAATATCATGAAAGGTATTGAGAAATACAGAAAATTAACATTAAAAAGAAATGTATCATTAAAAAACTACTGCAATGGTCTTGGATTGTTGCAAAGAGCAAGAAAGCCAGTGGATCTGCAGGAATGTGCTAATTAAGGAGTTTTTTGGAATGTAAACTCAGGTAGGTTTCCAAGAGGCTGTGGGAAGAAGAAATCTGATGCTAGCTATCAGGGAAGAGGGAGTCATACTTCATGTGTATCTTAAACCTGCACTCCCAAGGGCCAGAGATAAGGATACAGCAAAAGAAAGGCAAGAGAGGCGGGAAGGGATCCATCTTAGACAGAGAATTCACCCCTGGGAGATGCTGAAGTTTTGAATGTCTGCCTTTCTTTCCTTCCCTCATATCTTCTATTAATGTTATAAATCTGCTTTGCACAATGGCATTAAAGACCCAGTTATCTGCTGCTTTGGTTATTGAGGCTGACTGGAGCCTCAGAAAATATGATCTGAAATACAAGCTCCAGTAGAGGCCAGACATGATCTATTGCTGCATGTCATAGCTAAGTGACATCTCAGAGAAATAGTGAAAGGCAATTTGAAGGAGATTAATCCCAGTATTCGAAGCTGTTGGGAGAGGGCTGCTTGTCAAGGATCCACCAAACTTAAGGATGATCCAGCCCAGTGAGTGGAAATCAAGGAGGCCTGCATGGATGAACAAGAGGCTCCTGATGAAACTCAAACATAAAAAGAAATTTTACAAGCAATGGAAGCAGAATTGGATTTCCAAGGGGAACATAGAGACTCTAATTGTGCTGGTTTGGGGCTAGACAATCCAAAGCTCATCTGGAGTTGAATTGAGGCAAGCAACATGAATGTCAAGAAGAAACACTTCATTTTTACTGTGAGGCTGGTCAAACTGTGGAACATTTTTCTGAGAGGGGTTGGGATCTCTGGATCTCTGGACATCTCCAAAGCCCACCTGTACATTATCCTGACCAACTTGTTCTATCTGCCCCTGCTCTGAGCAGAGGGGCTCAACCAAATGATCTGCAGAGATCCCTTCCTCACTCAATGACTTTTGTATTCTGTCATTGTGTTTATTTCACTTTTCTTTTTAGTCTTTTTGATTATTTTCAAAAATAGAGATTTTGATGTTTAACTGTTTTGTTAGTGAATTTGGCTTCAAATTTGGCTTCAAATTTGTCAATGTGATTTGTCTTCAAACTTGTGCCACTGAAAATTCAGGTTAATCTAACAGGCAACACATGCACATAAATTGAGATGTCCCTGATGCTAGCCAGGCTCTGATATTGGCATATGTCCCATTAGAGTATGAATTTTGGTACTATCAGGTTCCAAGTGAAATGGAATGGGCTGTTCCAAACTGACAATTTCAGGGCCTTTCCAACAGACAGAAGCAAATTTCAGTTATAGCTACCCCTTATGTCCTCATAACATGTATAATGCTTGTCTTCTATACATCTTGTGGAGAGGTAGAAAAATGCACTTTTTATTTGCCACTTGTTCTCATGCATCTGAAGTTCTATCTGTTGCTCTGGAAGTGTAGGTGTTGCATGAGAGAGACACATGGAGCTATAAAGATTTTGCCAGAAGCTTCTGCACCAAGCAGACAGCATCAAGGAGGCACTGCAGTTTGATATGGGTATACTGGAAATTTTATCACAGTATAGATTTGCAGGAACCAGGAAAAAAATCAAATAGGCTCTGGACAGGGATTTTAAAATGCAATGACCAATTATCTTCTTAACCTAGTTATCCTGATATGCTGCAGGCAGTTTTTCAAGGAGGACTTTCAGTACAGTCCTGTTGTAAACCTGGAGCTGTAGAAGCCTTGGAAAGCACATTGTTTTGTGCTAATAGAAAGGTATGAAGTATTAATACATGAAGTATTAAAATAATTAAAGCATGTACGTGAAGTGTCACAAGATGCTGTATAAAATCTCTTCAGCTGTATCAAATGGTTTTCTTTTAAAGAAAGGAAGCAAACACATTTATATAGCCTTGGGGAACAGTTTGCCTAATGTTGATGTCAGAGGGTTCACCATAGCAGATATCTAGGATTTACCAACCAGTAAATGACAGCTTGCTTACAAGTCTGTCTTCATTTGCATACATAAAGTCAGGGAAAAAAAAATATTTCTACAAGTTTTAAGGCATGTTGAGTTTCAAAACAGTCTCAGATGTTTTAGCAATATAGTTATGCAAAAAAGAGTTTGACAATAGAATTCAATGTTGTTATCCTTTTTAGCATAGCTGATTTCTTTAGAAGGTCAGATAATGAAATCTAGCTCTATTCAGTTGTTGGATAACCTTGAAACCACATTTATGATATGAGGGATGCATGCTAACTTTAGCTAAACTCTGATTACTATTCTACACATTATTTTAATCTTAAGGCATAAGCCTTTTCCTCCTCCAAAAGGCAGAATTAGTTAATAAATTCTGTAGGGAATAACACAATATAAAAATTATTACCTAGCTTGAAGTGTTCCAGTACATAAAATCACATGAAAATATTTATCATACATATCTTCACCTTTGTGCTGTGAGATACAGGGCAAGATTAAGATCTTACTGTGGTTTTATTTTGGGTATGAAACTCCATTTCAGGGGAGTTACTCCAGGCTTACCCCCAGTACAAACACTGATACAAGTTCAAATCATAATGAAGATAGGGATTTATTGATAACTGTAATTTTAAGGATTTGGCTGCTTAGAACTGATTTTGTTGTTGTTCTTGTATTGTTATTTTTGTTTGGTTTGGGTGTTTTTGTGGATTTTTTTTCCCTGTGTGTATGTAAGAATATTTCTTAGAAGAATAACAAAAACTAGTTGTAGGATTTCTGTGAGTAAATGTATCTCCTACCATCAATACATGCAATTTATCTGAAAGGCATGCAGAAAATACTTTCCATTACACCAGCATGTAGAACACATTGCAACCACAGTGAATAGAACCAGAATAGAACCACAGAGAAAAGCCCTGAACTGCTGAGAAACAACTCACTTATGGCTCAAATCATGCTTCACTATAGCATTAAAATTCTTCTCATGGAACATCTGAAAGCAAAATAAGTGGATTTAGCAAAATAATTTTATTATTGGGAAGGTGAAGGGTTAAAATCATATTGTTTAGACATGTGACAATAACCATACTTCTATGCAAATACAAAAGTAAGGACTACTTTGGGCTGCCAAAAATTCTAGCTACAAATAGAATTCCCTAGTTTATTTTAATTCTGTGTGACAAGAACTGGTGAAATTAATACACAGGCAGGTAATATACAGGGAACAGTTTGATATGGCCATGAAGCATGCAAGCCTGATTCATGTACTACAAAATACCCCTAGGAATTGAAGAGGTGTGCAAAATAATTAGAAAACACCTTCAATTTCACAAATAATGTGAGTTTTTTGATGTATAAAATTTCCACTTCCAAACTCGCAGATTTTATCATTTTGCAGGAAATAATAACTCTTTCTTTCTGTGTTGTTTTCTGAAAAGGCCACAACTTTCCTCTCAACAAATTTGATTTTTATGAAATGAAAATTTTTCTACTTTTATGACTTCACATTGCATTGTTCACCTGCTAGTGAACTCTATCATATCAGAGAAGTGATGGAGAGCACAGACAGGTTTTTAAAAAAAGACCCTCATCCAAGGAATAATTCTTCTCCTTCTTTAATATTTATATTCCCACAGTGCTCAAAGACTTTGTTGTTGCCTGAGATACAAACATGGTGATACAAGTTGACTCCTTTCGATGTGCTTGCAATCAAAGAATCACAAAAATGAAATAAGCAGGAAGACAAGAAAAAGAATATTTAAAAAAGTATAATAGCTTGCAGAGCTGGTAAGAATGCTGCTCTTTACTCTCAGTTCTGACTTCATATTTTAAGGGGTTGCTGCAGCAGATGGAGGAGGCATCTTTAGCAGCCTAAGCAAGGATAAGACTATAAGAAACCAGAGAATTAAGACTGATCTGGAGAGAATTGAGGACACATAGCATAAAATCTGGATTTCTCGTTGTGATTATTATTCCAAGTTAACTGTCAATTTAATAGGCAATAAATCTAATTGATCAACACATGGAATGCTTCCCATATGGAAAAATATTATTTCAGATTAGATAACAAGCTGATAAGATAATGCCACACCATAAGTCCAAAAAAAGAGTGATTACTGTACAATTTACTGCTAGTTTTGCACAGCTGTCTTAGAGAAAAATTACCGAAGAGAGCAGGAGGAAGCAAACCAAATATCTGCTGACATATAAATGTGAGAACTAAAAGGCAAAAGAAATTAGGTTAACCTTCAAATCAGCGTGCAAGGTAAAGTCAAATCTGTACAGCTGCATTCGTTTCGGTAGTAGTTAAACTGGAAGAGGATTTTTTTTAAGGTAAACTACTAGGTTTTGCAAAGGGAAAGCTAGATGGAATGTGAAAGAGACTTTTTTCAGAGACGGTCTCGGTCTGGGGTCTGCAGAGGACTTTGAAATTGTTTGCAAAAGATGCCTGTGGAAACCAAGCTCTATAGCAATCCACATGTGTTAATTTTCACTGGGGCTTCCACTTCTCCAAGTGAATTAGTAAGGGGTCCACAAATCAAAAGAAATTGAAAACCATTGGCCTTCGGACAAATCTCTGTCCTCGGATATGCACTCAGTTCCCATCACAGGCCTGGGAATGGCTGTCATGGCTGAAGAATTGGCCCTATTCATCCAAGAGTCATTAAGAAAGAAAAGTTGTCCCTGGCTGAATACTGAGCAGGCATAGGTACGTGTCAGATAATGGAGACCCTCAGTGTACACAGAGGCTGCAATTCACCCGTGGGGTCCCAGCGAGTGCATGGGCTTTACTGCACAGCAGTTTGAGCTCAGCACACAGCCATCTGGTGCTATTTAAAACATATACTTTTCAACTTTCACCTTTTAATCTTTCTGGTTTGAAAACATACACCAGTTCAAAGGTTACCTCTCTTGACCTTGAGCAATTCCCTTTCAGGAACAGCACTGAAGGTTTATTATCATTACTTTTACTGGTGTTGATGAAGGGGTAATTCTCTACTGTGATTTGTACACACATTTTGAAATAAACCAAAACACAGTTGTTATACATTTAAAAATACATTTTCCCTAAGTGCCATGATTTTTAGGTGCTTCCATTCTGGGAAATTCAAATGAATGGCTTTCATAGGAGCCTAATTATCAGATGGGCTCAGAACTTACAACCTCTCCACTGCCCCCAAAATACCAGAATCAGAGGCTCCCAGGAATGAAATGAATGATTTAAAAGTTTGGCCATACATGGTCATGCAGATGCATACAAATCACTCTTGAGACTATGTTCTGTTCTGTCTACGATAACATAAAAACATGAACTCACCCCAAATATGTTTTCCACCCCCAGATCTGAGATGCACAACATCCTTTTCCTTCCCACAGCCAGCAGTTTTCTTTCCCATAAGGAAAGGTGCTCTAAGGCATCCAAACACCTTTATCTAGTCAATATCAAGAGAGCCTTTAGGTAAGTATGGTACACTGATGGCAAATTTTCTCAGTGCCTATGCAGTAGCCTGATACCAGTTTCATGTCTTCTTTTCAGCTGATTACTTGTATGGAAGGTCACACAGGTATTTTAATGTTCCATGAAGGTTTGCATCAGGCAAACTGAAGCATTCACACTAAGGAACCCTCTCTCTGGACCTGGAATTTGAAAGTTCTATTGTAAAAGAATGCTAATTAATACTATTACTTGAAGAGAAATGGTTTCCTGAAACAGTCTGGAGATGTAACTGGCTCTGTAGGTAACATTTGAAATATCTCAGACTTTGCCTTCTTATGTTCTCCTCAGCCTTAGGTTTGAATTTCCAGAACTGCAATACCTGTTACTGATTATTTAGCAGGGCTTCAGATTCCCTGGGACTAAGGGCAAAGTATGAGAAGCATACCTCTCATTTGTTCTCAATTTTGTGCCTGAGGTTTGAGTTTTTCTATCAAGTTAGATTAATTCTTATTTCTATCCTACTTGATTCTCAAACACATTTCAACATCAACTTAAAAATTATATTGAATAACATGGGATGGAGCCTGTAAGTTTTACCATTGCACAGCAGATTTTAAACATCACACACAGAATATGAGAGGAAATTATTCTCTCCCTTACATTAAAAAAAAATTGGAACTCCTAAAAAGGATTTACACATATTGCTTCAGGCTGCTAGCCACTCGCTTAGAGGTGGGTGGTGTTTGTTCAATAGCTGAAATACTTTTTGACTTGACTTTCTGTTTTTCTTGTTTCCCAGGTGATTGGTTCTGGTGTTTTTAGAACTGTCTACTGCATCCTGAACATTTTCCATGCATCACTGACCGGGAACATTTTAAGCTGGCGTCAAAGATAGAGTCTGTGGGGAAGCCTGCACACAAATAATACTTCTTCATTGTTCTTGCTCAGCAGTAATCATGCCTTTTGCAAGCTGATTCACCCACTGCAGCAGAAGAGTAAACTAAAAATAATCAGTCAGATAATTTTTTCCTAAGCAATCCATATTCTCATTTTCAGAGCCAATGTACCACTGGATGACAGAAAGTGTTCAACCCCATTAGCACCAGCCATCCAGTAGAGCCCAGCTTGGCAGGCATGTGATAGCAGCCATGTAAGGAAGCAAGGGAGAGGCCACACAGGAAGATTGTATAAATGAGAACCACAGTTGCAGATGAATAGTGAAGTACAATGAAACAGGCTAGATGCTGCTGAATGTCCTTTGGCATAAGGAAACAATCTAATTTCTGTAAGCTTTTATTCAGGAGAAATGCCTTGACATCAGCATATACAGACCACAATTTGCAAGAATGGTATAAAAAAAAACTCCAAATCTTGAAGTAGTCTCCCAAACAGAGATACTTTTGAAACATGGGTCACCTTTGAAAGTGTGGTGACTGATAGCTCCCATCAATGGCAAACCTTAAGCACCTTATTTTATCATGTTTGTCTGTGAAGTAGGAGGGAAAGGTGAACAGTAAGGTCTTCTATGGAGTATTTCAGCTTACATTCAGGGTCATTAAAACTGTGCAGAGTGTCTTCAGAGGCCAGAAAGGAAACAGAGTGTGATAGCATGTCTCTGAAGAGGCTTGGAAGCTGCAGTTGCCAGGACTGTGTGAGTAAAGTAAATCATATCCATTCCATCAGACTGGAGCTGGAGGCATCACAACATCAGTGGGAACCACCCTGGCTACTCATGCATGCTCTGCTGTGCAGTGTGTGCCAGCAGCTCGAGGCATGGCCCCAGGCAAAAAGAGCTGTGCAAGGCAAGGAACAAAATGGAATATTTGTCAGTGACTTTCTCCCTCTGCATTTGGCCTGGGTGAGAAGTGGTAGGAAAGGAGAAAATGAGGAAAAGACACTGAGAGTACTCTTGACTGCATATATAGAAGCTAGAAGGAAGACAATCATCTAGAAGCAATGCAGAGGAGGGAATTTACTCATGAGTAAAAGGTAAGGAAAGAGGCTAAAGGTCTATAAGGAACAAGATGTTTAGTGAAAAACTGTCTAAGAAGCAGTTTCTTTGGGAAACAGTAAATTGCTGCAAAAGACTTTGACTGTCTCTAGGAGCTACCTCTTGGATCACAAATGGGTAAATTCCACTTACCAGCTGTGTAGGAAATCTGAGGTGTCAAAACCAAGAAATTCACATAGCAACCAGGTTTTGAACAGGAAAAGAGTGTAAGGGCCCACAAAAAGCTCATTGTGGATGTTTTTATGGAAAAGGAAAGAGAGTGCACCTTTCAGGCCTTCAAGCAAATGCCAGAGAATTTCAGAAATGTTACACCTGGATCCTGTAGGGAGACCTAAGCTGAAGCCAACAGAAGTGGAGAAAATGCTCTCTGTCCCAGTAAATATTCATACAATCCTAACTTAGGGTTCATAATTTTAGAAACAGCTTCTCTGAGGAAAGGAGAGGATGATCATGTGCTGAGTGTCCTGTGTGTCCTCCATAACTTTTCTTTTCTGAAAGAGACTCTGCTGCCTGTATTTGTACATTTTGCAATCAAGATACTTCTGCTTGTCGTCACATTTGAATTCTGAGCTGGAAATTCTGTTTACCAAATTATGACTTGTCTGGGTGAAGAGCTTCTTTACTAGCTCCTTACTCTTGGAACACACAGAGCTCTGAGAAAAAAAAAAAATTGCAGCACATAATTTATTGGCAAAGTTAGGCTTTTGCACTTCTTTCCATGAGCACAGCAGCAGCATGGTTTCTTGAACACAGTCATTATTCAAATATATTCTCTGAGCAAACAGCCAAACACTCTGTACTGTCAGATTTTGCCATTACATGTTGACTGGTGATGCATCTTTCCAAAGGCTTGGCTGATCACCCTGAAGCTGAGAACAGTTATGTGGAGAAAATATCCTGCTGTGGTTTGTAATTTGCCTCTGAGCCCCTCGCCCCCAGTTCTGAAAGGCTGATCTGTGTGATCATAAAGGCCAAACTTAGATGCAGGTGGTGGGAGGGGGCATCAAAAAGAGCCTACTGTTCTGCAGTTCTGTAGTGTCTGATAGGACAAGCAGTCTCATATGAAGGGTGTTTTTCTCTGTTTCATTATTTAGCAGGATTTTCTGAAGAGAGCTGGAGGGTGAGGAAAGAAACCAAGTTTTGTTAATCCCAGGGCCTGGCTGACTTGCTCTGGTAGTGGTGGTTTCTACCTAGATAAGACTTCCTTGTCTGTCTGCATCTCAAGTGAAGCCACTGTGGCACCAGTTCAGGGTGAGGAGAATCTGCTGAGGATCTCTTTGGGCAGTGCAGGCAGAGCTGGGAGGGCCAGGGTGTGTGGGAGGAATTGGCAGAGTGCAAGGGAATGATGTGTCCCCATCTGCACAAGGCACAGGACGTGGTGAGTGAGAGGATCCAAGCTGAGCTGGTTCTAAAATGCAAGTGTTTCCTCACCCAGCACTGATGCCATGCCAGCATGGGAGGCTGTGCATGAGACTGTTGTGGTGGAAACGTGTGGGCAGCCTCACTGTCATCATACTTCTGCTCAGTCACTTAAACCTTGCACAAAACAAAAGCCTCAAATATGTGTGGGACATTGCCAGTTGTCAGATGTCATTTGCCTAAGCATACAAACCAAAGTCATCATTAAGGTAGATGTTTGTGCACAAGCTGATTTAACCTCACTGTTCTGAAGGCAAATACGCATTTTACATCACGAGTTGAATTTGGAAAAAATTGTAGCTTATTGGTGCAGAGAAACAATAGGTTTTTTTTTCTTTTGATGAACTTTACAACAATGCATCACTTCCCTTGCTAGCTAATGTAGTTATAATTAAAGACAGGTCTCAGACCCTGGTGAAAGTGCAAGATGCTACCAGAACTCAAACTGAACTTGGCATGTCAATTGTTATCACGTCAAATCATTGAGTTCTGGTTACCAGTGTTCAAATGGGGTCTGCATCTGAAGAGACAAAACTTAGGGGGACTTCCCATACAGTAGTTGCAGTTGTTTTCCTCTCTCAAAACTGTGTCACATCATAACAGGAATCCTTGGAAGGAAATGAAGGCTTGGTTATACCAGTGTCTGTTTTCAGTCTTTAAGTGAAAATCCAGCATAATATAAACAGCTTTCTATATCAACCACAAGGATTACAGAGGGTACAGATTTTTAAAACAAACCTCTTCCCAAGACATCTTGATTGCAGATGTTATAAATGATTCTCTGGTGTGAGAAATATCTTGGCTACATGGTGATCGTGGAATACATTCCGTTCTCATGGTTTTCCAACTGGAAGAATGGAAGAAATGCCTCAGAATGGAACAAGGGAGAAAAATACCTCTGTCTGTGGTGATAGTCCTCCCTATCTTTTGGTCTGGGAGTCAGGTTTCTGCCTGAGGGGACCTGTATGAGGGATGATGAAAGTAATTACTCTGTCAGGTTAAATATAATTTTCTTGTATGTGTCTGCTTCTCGTGATGTCAGTTGATTAACCTGTCAGTCATCTTCCCATGGCATGTGTCCACATGATGTCATGTGCTTCAATCCATAGTTTATTGTGCTAGTCTAACATAAACTGGAAAAGCCTTTAATTTAAAATCTAGTTTTTGGTCAATGTTTGGTAGTTTTCTTTTGCTTCGATCTTACATATTCTTTTCTTGACTCATTCCCATCTTGTCCAAATTTTTTTTTTCTCTTCTCTGACTCAGTTTTTCCTTTAATTTCCTATCTTGGTTCATCTCATTTTTTCTCTCCCACACCACAATTCTGCTTCAACCTTCTCACATCTCTCCAAACCATCTCCTCATTTTTTCCATATCAGGGTAGACTATGAAGACCATTTTGCCTTTGTTTCCTTTGTTATGTAGTGCACCTCTCAGTCCTCGTAAGATGAATGTAAGGCCATTCTAAACCTTTGTTTTTTAAAAAAGATGAAGATGTGTAGTTTGTCTTTTCTTTTGGTTTTTGGGTTGTTTTTTTTATTTTGGTGGGGTTTTTTTTTGTTTTTTGGTTTTTTTTTGGAGAGCCACACATTTTCATCCTAACTGCCCTGCTTATCTCAGAAAAACTGGGGGCAATCTAGACAGTATTACAAGTTGTATGCAAACACTCCTCGTACTGGGGATGATTTAATCCTCAAGGATTTCCCTTGAATATTATCAAATGTCAGTAAAGTCTGCTTAATTTGTTACCTCATTCTTCCCCCTGATTTGATGTTAGAGCATAGAATCTCAAACAGACTATTTTATTTGTGGAAGAACATCTTAGAGCCCAGATGGATGGGAGGAGGATTAAAGATGAAGGCTTTTCATGAGAAAAAGGTTGCAAATCACTAAGACAGCCATCATGTTCCTCTCACTGAAGGTAAAATATCTATCATACATATTTAGTTAGCTTGGGATGCAGGGAGTGTAAAAGCAACAGTGTAAATTATTTCACTCACATATGCCTTGAGGCCCATGGCAAGCACAAGGTGGCCTTGGGAGAGAGTTGAACATACAGTGTTCCTATGTCAGGAATTAAAAAATCAGGTGCAGTACACATTTGCATTAGGATGCTAGGGATGGGACTCTGGGAATGCATTTCTTACACAGAATAATTATTTTCTTAAAATTTCACAAGGGCAGAATGCTTTCCCATCCAGGTGGAGGACAGTTCTGTATGAATTTTGCCCTCAGTGACCAGGAGTGGAGACATAAAAAGAACTATTCAGTGTCTCTGGTTACAGAGATAAGTGAAAGAGGCATTGGCAGTAACTCTGTAGTAATAGTAGCAGTAAGTACGGGGTATGATTTGAATCTCTTGATAGTGATATGGGGTTGCCAGAATATTTATCAAGCCATTAGGAGAGGCTGTGCCTAGCTGATAAGATGACTACAAGTGATGAAGTCCACCTGAAGACTCTGATGATGCTGGGACACATTTGCAGCCAACAAGGGAGGGTAGCAGGGTGTGCTGCCCTCAGAGCAGCATGTACTGTTCATCAGCAAAATTATACAGGCTCCTGCCTGAGGCAAACTTGTGGATTCTTTAATAGAAAGAGTTAAGAAATATCCTGATGCACATGCTCCTCACGGCTGGGAGCCATGACCAGCCTGCCCTGCTGAGAAACTGTTACACTGAATTGGTGGCAGAGGATAGGGAGTAGGAGAGATCATCAGAAAACCAGTTCTGAGTGATTAATACAGGCCCTTATTTTAAACTGTCCCTACATAAAACTTCCAAAATTGTTATGGTTCTCTCTTTGGAAGATGAAATTGCCCAACTTATATCACTGAATGTCTCTTAGTGTCATCAAATTTAAAAAAAAAAAAGTTCTGTCATTTTGACTGGAACTAGATTGGGAACAGATTTTTTTGCTATAATCATCTGTAAGCAAAATGAATAAGGAAGAATTTATCACAGCTTTTCTGATGTTGAATCAGCACATGTGCTGCATCATGGGTAAAATCAGGTGCTAGCACTTGAATTTATATTGAGAAATGTTTTTCTCTGAGTGGCTTTTGTTAGTCAAGGCTTTAATATCTCTAAGAGGATTTTGTTATCTACCTTACCTCAATTACTTATCACCTGCTCAGGTAAGGCATTGAACCCGTGTTCAATAGGTTTGTTTTCCCCTCCTTCTTTGCTGTGAATTGTCCTCTCTGCTGATGGTCAGAGTCTTCTAGAACATGGAAGCTAGTGTGGCCATCAGGTCATACAAATGCAAAAGGTATTTTCTGTATTTCCCTCTCTCTAGTGTATATAGGTATAGATAGAAAGCTTGGTGTAAATAAGCAAGTTTTACCTTGAAGAAGTTTTAAAGATCATAGCCATAAAGGATTAAGAAATTAAAAAGCTTTTTGCTGTTTGCTTCCGGTTAACAGAAAGTGGTACAAAGAGAGAAGGAATGGAGAACAAGCTTATGTTGCTTTTCACAATGAATTAAGTATATAAATGCTTAACAATGAATAAACACTATTGACAGAGAAAAGTAAATATGTCTTAAATTTTCTCTGGCTTTTAAAACAAAGAATATCAATAGCAAAATTGTGTTTTCAAATCTGTTTTGAATTTGACAGTGTCTCTTTGACATTTATAAAGTGCAGTGATGAGTATGTAATTAAAGTTCTGTGCTTATTTTTCAATATTGAATTCTCAGTCCTACAAAGTTCCTTTGAGCTAAGAAGTGACTGAACAAAGGAGGAGGGCTTGCCAGCCTGTTCCCATGCACACCATGCTGTGCACCAGCAATGTGCTTGCCTTTGAACCCAGTGCTGAGCCAGACCATGTGCATGTGCTGAGGAGCATCTCCTCCCAATGTTCTTGGGGGTTTGCTTCAATTACCACAAAAGTCCTAAGTGAGGAATAAAATGTTTTCCTAAATTTATTTGCATTTCTTTCTGTCTAGATATGAAATATCAGTCTTTTTGTGGCAAAGGGAGATGTTTTCTTGGGAGCTCACATATCTGGTTTGACTGCAGATAAAATACTGAACAGCATATATAACCCTGGGACATCAGCACTGAATTCACAGGTAATGAATTTTGCTGTAGGCTGTTTTTCAATTGTTGTTTTTGCTCCTCACTCTCAGAGTGAGCATCCTGCTCAGGATTAGAGCATTGACACCCAGCCTCTGTGGGTTGGAGTGAGGTTGGCTGTGTCAGTAACACGAGCCCTCAAGCCAACAAACTCCCACTTACAAGCACACAAAAAAAGGCACAGCACCAAAGCTGTCTAAATGTTTTCACTCTTTCCATATGAAAATGCTCATTTGGCCCAGGCCATATGTAGAGAGGAGTGTTTATCTCAAATTACACATAATATGCAAATTGCCATCAGAAAGCTGAACACTGCATTAAATGCCAGTGGTCACTGTACATAGGCTGCAGGTCAGGGACAGGACTTTGTGAGTCCCCTTTACTGTCTGCTTAGCTCCAGAGTGATGTTCCCTCTTGTATACTCTGACTGCCTGCCTGATTTAGCTGGAAATGGGACATGTTGGCTTGAATCCCTTCTGATGAAGGAGCCTGAATCTTATGCCTCTCTGAGAGGAGGTGGCGTCACTAGAGCTGCAGGCAGGAGCTGCTTGGACATTGTTTGAACAAGGGCTGCTGTCCCCATACTCTGGGTGGTTCTGCAGACACACTTGCTGTGCCCTGAGCACACCTCCAGGCTTGAAGTCTTCCAGTTCCCAGTGACAGACCTGGCTGTCACACAGGTGCCAAACTGCAGTATGAAGAGACAGTAGCAGGTGAGTTCTGGCATGTCCACACACAGATTAAACAACTGGGATTTTGTTGCTATGTAAACTTTTATGTTAGTTCTCCCAGTCCTTTTGTGGATTCATTCTTCCTACTTCAGCTGCTCACTTCATATGGAAAATCATCATCATGTGATGGAATTGAATGCATCTCTCCACAGACTCAGCCCAGAAGCCTCTGGATATTCTTTTCTGAGGGTACCAGGGGTTGGGTACCTAAAATGGACGAATTAGCAATTATTTAGATCATTTTAATGTCTTCAGACATTAAAAGATGATGTAACTATTTCAAACAGAAGGCAAATCTGTGACTGAGTTCTGAATATGTGCTGCAGGAAAAGGCTGACAGGATTGCTAAGGGCAGTTGCTTCAGGAAAAATAGCATAAGGTTACCCTGAGTGACTTGTAGGAGCTCCTGGGATGGTGAGGTTATGGCAAGAGAGCAGCCAAGCGTGGCACAGCATGAGCCATGGTGGATAGAAGCCCTTTGTGGACAGAAGTGCAAGGTCTCTGTGTCAGGTGACTGTCATTCCAGTTCTGTGTCAGCAGCAAAGCAGAGTACGGGTCCCCTGTCTGTTCTCTGTTGTGTGCAGTTGGTTTACCCTCAGCAAATATTGTTCTAACAGAGCCAGCTGTCAGATTTGCATCTGTTGAACAGATACAAAACACTGATCTCAGTGGGAGGCAGGTACCTACTCTGCATAAGCACTTTTGCAAATCCCAAAAGGCATTTCTCCATCTTCAGGCACTTCAATATCTTTGAAAATCCTGCCCTTTGTGCCTAGCTTTGCCTCTCTACAAAACAGAGAGAAATCTGCCTCCCTAGGAAGTGAAGCAGAGTTAAATGTATTCATATTTGCTTTAAGCTTTGGAACCACAGACAAGATGTATGCCACAGGTGTACTTCTTGTTCAGCATACTCTACAATGAAACACCTGTGTTCAGGTATTGTCCGTGTTGTCATTGGCCTCATTTTGGAAGATGTATCCATGAATCAGAGGAAGGCAATGTGCCATGCTAATGAATATAGCTATAGAAAGACAAGCTACACTGCTTTGTGATGGGCCAGCAGCTCTTTTACAAAGGACAGAAGGAAGGTTTCACTGCTGGTATCCTCCTGTGCTTGAATGTCTTGCAGAAAAGAGGTAGAAAAATACTACAGGTGTTCATTGTCATCATTGTGCAAGACATTTGGTGAGATAAAGACAGCAAAGACAATTATATGTCCAGATCTTCAATTCTGATGTCTAAAAGAGCTCTCAGTTTTTCAAAACTGCCCCATGCTCCATGTGCTTAGGCCCTTCTGCAGTGTATTACATGGAGGCTTCACTGGGGTTTCTGGTTGCAGAGGTCCTCTTGCCCTTGCTCCTCTACATCTTGCCCTGCCTGTGAATTTTCCAGTTTCAGAATCTGTTCCTGCACTCTTTTTATAGCATGAACAAAGCAGAGGTTGTGTTTGAGCCCTGCAGGGTCCTTTTGCCCTAGTTCCCCCATGAACTGCCTGGGGTGAAAATTTCCATCTGGCTTGCCTTGCCCTCAGATAGGGGAGTTTATTCATGCTGCCCTGACACTGCTCATTTTGCCTTGGGTTTTTAACCAGTTTCCTTTTGCTAGGGCAGCAGCTGTCCTGCCAGTGGAGCTGTGCTGGCCTCCCTAAGACTCAGCCTGGCTGTGGCTTCAATTGCTGGCTGATCCCCACTTCCCAGGTAATGGCCAGTCCTCTGTATCTGATAATAGTCACCCTTTCCAGGGGAAATTCAGAGGAAAAAGGCTCCTGCTTTCTGCTTCTTCTTTGCTTGTCTGCACAGACAATACCACACTGTATGAGTGTGATGGGTTTTCTTGCTAATCATCTACTTTGGCTGTTTTGGGTTTGACATTATTTTGGTTTATTTAGCTGGGGTGGTGCTTGATCTTTCCCAGTGGCAAATGCTGTGGAAAGCCAGATAAGGACACCCTATTCTTAATCATCAGGGCAACATATCTTAGCTTTCAATAGCTGAGCATTTTGATAGCTGAGAGGCAACTGGAAGACAATTAAATGACATGATTTGATGCCAGGGTTCTTTGTTTTAGTGTCTGGCCTGCCCAGGCATTCTGGTGTTATGCTTGTAACTTTTTCCTTTACTTCTATGAAGACAGAAACATGATCAAAGAAAATAAAAAACGAGAATCTGCAGAAAAGTTGTTTAAGCATTACTGAAACATTCTATGTTAGCAGTGCCAAAGGCTTCGAACTCTCTTAGAGTGTTAAAGCCTTTTAATAATTTGAGATCACATTATAATCCCCTTGTCCAGAATCCTTACAATTTATACATGGTTTAATGCTTGGAATAAAGTTAGAATCTCAGTCTCTCTTCCTGGTTTGTTTTTTTTTTTCCACTCTTATGCCACAGTCAAGGATAATAATTTTAAATTTTCAAATGTGTTAAAAGCATTAATTGTGCTAGTTGAAGTATTTTATTTTGAATTAAAGTCACTCAAAACTTTAATATGACAGAAAAGATACAGTGCAATAATTCTAGCTGTGACTCAAAACAGGAAAAAAAATCCTGACTTTGATCTGAGTAATAACACTTCTCTCCCTGACTGACAAGATTGCTTTCCTGCCATACTGAGCCTTAGCACCAGAAGCACCCAAGAGCTGCTGGCTCTTGGGAATGCAGCTGGAGCTGGCTGGAGCTGGAGCTGCCCTGGACTCAGCCACACATCTGTCCATGCAGGTGAGAGAGGGGAGGACACCTCACAGCACCACAGACACCATGCAGAAAACTGGGGCCACCTGCCACAGTGATCTGAACCTTTTCCAAGGCAGTTGTGGAAATTTGCTTAGACCACTCCTGGCATTAAACAAAATGTGTTACATCTCATTATACATAGCTATGTAAAGCTGGAGCATTTAATGCTTTTGGTAGAGTGGTTAAGCAAGCAAAGGGATGTGAGGTGGCTGAAACCTCTGGGGAGAGAAGGTCAGCTGGGATAAGCACATGAAGGACAAATCATCTGACAGGGGGTCAGATCTCCCTCACAGGAGAAAGGGCTTGGCTCAACCCCCAGCCCTGGTGGGGAACAACACAGTCTGGCTTAGCCCATAGTGCACAGTGACTTGGGGTATAAAATGTGCTTGCTAGAATTTATTCACAGAGCTATGCTGCTGAACCCTTGTGCCAGTTCACCTCAGCTTTTAAAGCACCTTTGGGGACACATTGAAGCTATTCAGGAATGGATTTCTAAAGGACAAACTGCCATGATAGTTCCACTGGAATGATTTGAGTACCTAATCATATATCTCCAGCACAGTTTAGGTGCCCTAGGGTCTCATGCTTTATTTTAGAAAATTGTGGGTTTCCCATACACCTATCAGCTCACCAGAAATTATCTGAAATTACTGATTACCTATGTTTAGGCACCTGAATATCTCCCCTAATGCCATGTTGTGCTTGAAGTTAATCCAGTTTGTAACAGTAAGAGAGAAAATCTTCTCAGTCCTCCAAGCTTATTTCAGTAGGTCCCTTCCACCTATTTTACAAAACCATGGTGGGCTGGTGGTCTTGCAGTTTGCACAGATTTTTCTAATTTTTTAATGTTTTGATTGGAAGAAGTCAGACTTCAAGATTTGTGCCTAAGGTTAATCTAGCATTATTGGGTTTCAGAGTTAACTTCCATTTAAAAGAACCTAACTTCTTCACCTCAGAGGCCAGCATCTCTACTGTGCCAAATATTTTGAAGGAGTGTTGGTCTTGGCAGTGTGTTTGGAAAGTTACATAAATCCAGTTAAGCAGCATCACAGAAGAAATTCTTTAGACTTGTCTAACTTTCACAAAAGATGTGCTACCAGAAGCTCTTTTCATCCTGAACACCTCTGATCATATGGAGGGATGGAAAGACATGGTCAACCTAGTTCCAAAACCTAGAAGTCTTATGTCTCTGATAAAAAAACCTGGTATTTATTCTGTATTTATTACATCAGATACAGCACCCATTCAGCTGGTTTGGATAGGAAAAATTGCAATGGGGTGCTCATTTGATGTAAATACTAATGGACTTGCCTATTATATAGGTAAAAGGATTTTATGTGGCAATGAACTGTAAGGCACAGCTGTGAGTCACCTTCTCTGTCACTTGGGTAAAAGCTGCTTAGGGTGACTGGCAAGCCTGAGACACTCATATGTACAAACAATGAAAGCTAGTTGCCACATGATGAGAGGCAAAAGCTCATAAAATAGAGCCTATACTGTGAGAATCTCAGATTCAGTGTATTCAACTTGATTTTCCTCAGAAGGCTTTAAGATACCAAAAATAGTGGACATCTAATTTCTTAAAGGCAGGATCATTAGCCACTATGGGGAATCAAGACCTTAAAACTGGAGCTACAATAATGTATATTCATTATGTGTATACATCCAGAATATATATTATTTTTGAAATAAGACATATAAACCTTCAAGTTTCAGTCCATTAAGTTAGAAATTACCAGAGGTCATGAATAAATTTTGTCAATGAACAGGTTTAAATTTCAGTGACTGCTTAAGGAAAAATTGTATTTTTGCCTTGCTTTAATTGCCAAAGGCTATAGTTTCAGAGGAAAGAATGGCTAAGTAGTCAGCAAAAAGATGATACCATTAGAACATGATATATTGTGCTATTTTCTGTGCCATGGGTTCTCTTCCGTGTTGCTCCATCTCACTCAGATCTCACAACAAACTCCAATATGTCTGTCTGCAGCCTGGCTGTCATTCCTGCTAAGATCAATGCCTCCTGGCTGGTTGCAGATATTTAATTATCCCCAGACGTGTAGTGTACAGACTGGAGCCTTACATACATATAACACTGAGGATGAAGGGTCTGTGACCAAACCTTTCTCTGAGCAAAAGTCACTTAACACATTTTTGCATTACAAAATATCCCACAGTGAGATCTCACTGGAACCAGATGTTCATAGCAGAAAGCATATGGCAAGAGGATGTAGATCCATTTTTCTTAAGTCCTCTTGAAAAGTCATTGTATCATAGCCCAAATTCTGCTGAATTTCATGCTTATAATCCCTAAAGCCTTTTCCCAGTTAAAAAAAAAGGGTCTCTGTTTTCATTGCTTGTGAATCACTTCCACATCCATTGATTTCCAATAGTTTTCAGACAAAGCAGCTGAGAAGAAAATCTGACCCACAATGAACAAGGTGTGCATGAAGCTTGAATGAATGGGACATGTGAGATGAATTAGTGAATGAGTTTTTGTCCTGAAGAAACAGAGACAATGGTCAAATAAAAGCCAGTCTTTGTGTGTTCTGTAAGTATTTAATCTCAACCTAAAGAGATAGAAATTTCCAAACAATCTGTATGCTGTTTATCATATTGTGTCATCTCATATTATACAATGCCTGTTGGTGCATGACAGCTGCCTAATCTGTTTATGTAGCTGGGCTTAACCAGGTGAGTTTGTTCTTATTGAATGGATTAGAGTGTCTGACAACAGACCCCTTTTCAAACTGAGAGTTGCTGCCAATACAGAGAACAGCAGGGCCTTAAAAAACACTGTAAGCCAATGCCCAGGGCTAATGAAGGCTGAGACTGTCCTTCAGTTGTTCATTTAACCCCTTGAGGCCACAGATGCTGCATTTATTAAAGGGGTTAGTTGCTGTGTCCTGTCCCACGACACCCAGCACAAGCCTGGTTGTGTGTCCTTCATGCCAGCAAGGATCCAGCTCTGAGAGGAGCCTTGGGACATGTGTGCCAGGCAGGCACCCAGGGACTGCAGCAGTGACAAGAACAGGAGTAGTGCGTGCTCCTCTCCTGCTTCCTCCTCAAATGGGTATAGGAAGGATGAACTGAGGGGTTGTTTCCTTGGTGGCCCACAGGTAACCCTGCAGTGGCCACTGCAGGTCTGTTACTGCTGCTAATGCTGTTCTGGAGTATGGCAGAGGGAGAGCAAGAGTCCACCAGTATCTCAGGAAGCAAACAGAGTCACACTTTGGATCTTCCAATACACAGTGGCACAATCTGAGTTACTCTCTGTAAAAATGTTATTTCTTGACTGTATTTGGCCATGCCAATAATAGGAAATTTGCCAACTATAATCAGTGATCTCTCCCTTTCTTTCACTTTACTCTTCACTTGGGAACTTTCAGGTAATTGCAATTCTTAAAAGCTATTGGAGGTTGGAAACACTTTCAGCAGCATTTGCAGTACATAGGAAATTCCAAGCCAGACAAGACATTCATGGCTTGGTAAAAAGTCCAAATATATGAGTCATCCTACAAAACAAATGTCATATGGCAGCCTGTGCTCATGAAAATAAATTACTGATTTGGTTTTTAGGCTTTAAATAAGTAATTATATATTTTATTCTGATCTCTTTTATTTAAATGAACACATGTTTTATATTGTCTTCCTGAATTTCCATGTTCATTAAGAATTAGAATGTGCCATGTGTAGACACAGTAACAAGAAAATAAAATACATGAAGAGCTGGTCCAGTATGACAGAAGAAAACCTATAAAATTATGGTGACAATTAGAAATGCTCTTTACAATATTTGAGCTGAGAAATGTGTGTCTCATAGGTATTACACAGATTTATGTTTGGTTTTTAATAAATTAGTAAATCACCATTTTCAAACACTCACAGCAGTCACTTTTTGTTTGCAAGCCTGAATAATTTTTCATTCCATGCTTTTATAAAGCCATAAACCCTTGAAAGAGATTATATAATATTGATATATAATCATTTATGCAATTAGACTTTCTCTGTGATGATTTGAATGCACTTCTCATTAGTGATGGCTGAATTCTCACCATACCTTTTTTTAGAGATGTTTTCTACCATTTTGGAGATGAATGACTGAAAACACAGGCTGTACTTAAACTGGGAATGCTTTACTGGTATAGGAGTTCATGTACATTATGGGAATGAAATGCACATTGCCTGTTGGACAAGCAGGATTTCTTTGCACTGGCACATAAAATTAGTTTACTCTTCAAGTGAAACAAGCTGTACTAGTAAAAGCACAATTTTCCTAACTGCAAGCCAAGGTCTCCTGGACTGGTCTCCTTTATCTAAAAGAAAATCCTGTCGGAGCAGATTTTTAGGATTTTCTACCTTTGTCTAGACTTTCTGGGTGAATGCCTTGCAGCCCTGGGGCACAGCTGAGCACAGCAGCAGCTCTGGCTGTGCAGCTGCAGAGTCAAACACTCAGGAGATACCAGCATGTGCAGCAGGTCCTGGTCAGATGGGGCTGGATGAGCAGTGTCACCCTGGATCTGTGCACCAGTGACTGCACTGCTGGGCTGTCTAAGCAATCACTGCAAAACAGGGACAAAGCCAGAAGCAGAAGTTTATCCCATTAAAAGCCAGGCCATGCAATGAAAAGCCCAGTGAGTTCCCTTGGCATTAATAAAGCTGCTTCTGTTCACTAGGGCAGCTGTGTCATTGTGCAGCATTTCTGGGATAGCAAAGAGAGTCATGATATAGACATGTGTGTATATATCTAATTATGTCTATATCATCTATATCTATATCTATCTATATCTCTGTATCATCTATATCATCTATATCTGTATATCTATATCTATATAATTTATATCTATATCTATCTGTATCATCTATATCTGTATCATCTATATCATCTATATCTATCTATCTATCTATCTATCTATCTATCTATCTATCTATCTATCTATCTATCTATCTATCTATCTAATCCATGGTCACATAGTTGCAATGATTTCCATATGACCTGCTTAGTAGTATCTGGCTTGAAAGGTCCTTGCTAACTCTAGACATTCCAAGCAAATACAGGAAAACTCCCCCCCTGTTTCTAGACAGAAAGAAAGCTGATTGCAAAATCTGGATATAGGGGAGCATTAGTTTGTAGCAATTTAAAAATATGATAAATGAATTTTGAAACACCTTCTCTAGGGTCTGTCTTATTTTCCCTTATTTTTCCATTGCATTGGTACTAATGGAAATCCATTTATCTGGTTTTAATCTTAGCTACTGTACCAATTCTTTTAGTAATCAGACATATTAGAGTTAGAAAATCCTTTAATCCTACAAGTTTGTAATTCCATGGGATTGAAGGGAGTCAAACAGAAAATGTATCCTTCCATGGAAAACAATTACTTTTAGCATGGAAAACTGAGCCTCTTCCTTACCTAATGCTAGTGAAAGACCAGAAATAAATTACATAGAAACTAGTATAATAGCTACAGACTTCAAAATGGGGAGCCAAATATTATGCAACCTGTTTCACTGAGCTCATGCAGGATTAGATCACTGTAACCATGGAAAAAAAAAAAAGAAAAAAACAACACTATGATGAGTGGATTTATAAAGTTCTTTTCACATTTGTCAGTTTGATTCTGAAGAATGCAAAATCCATGAGACCTTCCAGGCTAAATTGTATGTGAACCATTATCTGCTATATTTCATGTCCTTCTCCCACCTACAACACACAAGGGGTCAGGAGTGCCTGGATCCTGAGATGTCTTGGGCACTTCCCACAGCAGGTCAAGGGAATTGTCCTGTCAAAAGGATTTCAGCAGCCAGATGAGCACATACCTTTGGTTGGGATTCACTAGCCCCATAGCCCCCTGCCTGAGGACTGTGTTGCTCAAGACAAAAATCCTATTTAGCCAGAATGAGGGGAAGGAATGAGCTCCTAAAATAAGCACTGGCACATTCCTCTGAAACTTTAAATAAACTTTCCTAGAGGTATGTTCAAAATAGGTTATTTTCAAGGTGGATTTTCAGTTACCAATAAACTTGTCTCTGACTTGGAATAACTTTTGTAAGAAGGAGGAAGCATTTTTTTTGTATTTATAGCCCAGAAGATGCATTGCTGAGGTGTTTTCTGGGGCATTTGTAGCCTCCTTGCATGGACAGGTAAAAGCCTCTGTCAAATACTTTAAAATGTGAAGGCATAAAATACTGTACCTAAAGATACTTTGGGAAGCAAATTTGAAAGCAGGATCTTTAATCTATTTCTACTGGATTTTGCTTCACTACACACAGGTCTATTGGGAACCTTAATTAATGTCATTTTGGTCCTACAAAATGAGCCTAGAAAAATGCAAGATTTTATCACCTCTAATCCTCTTTGTCCCTGAAAAATCATCAGCACACAAGTGCAAGCAGTCATGGCTGAACACAACTTTCACAAGATGCTTTCCTTTAGGGTGATATCTGACAAAATACAGTGTGCAGCATGCAAACCTCCACAGGAAGTTCTCAAAGGAGATATTATCCACCTCCTCATCTAACAAGGGAGAACAATAGTAGGTATCTTTCTCCCTTCTCCTCTCCATCAAAGGCTGCCTGGACAACAGCTGCTCTGTAACCTCTGAGGGAGGATGATGTATTTTGTTTCCCCTTTACCTTCTGTCTCCCCTGTATCCACACCCAGAGACCATCCTCTTCTTTTACCTCTGAAGTCAGTAAAAAAATCATCTCTACATGAGGGCTGTCAAAATGCCATTTGTATTTTAACAGCACCCATGACACACTGCCCTACACACAAGTGAGGAAATGGGCCTGGAAAGCTCAGAGAACTAATTAGCTTGACTTTCTCTGAAGCAAAAGCATTCAAGTTTCTGTTGCTTAATTTGTTTTGGTAAAAAGACAGTAACACAAAATAATTATGTTATTGAACGTAACTTCTCTGCTTGTGGTTGTCTTTCCAAATTACCTCTCAGAAAATAACAGTTCTTCCCTGAGGCCTTTCTCAGATGGAAAGCTCTGGAGTAAGAACCACAGAAAAAAAAAGCTGGATGCTGAATGAGAGGACAGACTTATCTATCCCCTTAGCAAAGCTGTTGTAAAGACACGGGACAGCTCTCCCAGCAAGTAGGACTTATTGCAGTGGCCATCAGAGCCTTTCCTGAAAAATTTCTGATGGCAAAGGAGAGATTTGGTGTCAGGATGTTAGATCTTGTCTCCACCATCGTTTTGCAGTAGACAATTAACAAAAACTTTACCTTCCAGAGGTAAAACAGTCTCTACCTTTTTGTCAGTGAAAGCATGGTATAAACAAAACCAGGGTCTCTATTCCAAGTTTGCCTGTTGCTTTTAGCAGACTTGACTCCTGCATGAGATCCTGATAATCAACACAGGAAGCTGGCAAAGTAAGGCAGTAAAGGAGAGTGATGCAGCTGAGAGAAATGCTACAAGTAAATAAATGACACCAGGATAATTTATTTGTTTCTCTTTCTTTCATCTTAAAGGAGTTACTGTTTTGCAACCCAGCCCAGTGAGATTTAACTCCCCTTGGTATCCTGCAAAAAGCGTTCCAATGTCATTGGATATTTATTACTTTGCTATTTAGCTGGTGATTTCCCCTCTTTATCTTCATATTTTTGTATTGGTTTACATTCTGGAGATGATAAAATAAACATTGCTTTGTGGTTTTTGGACCAGCACAGCAGAGGTCAAGGGCTGTTGTGGAAAATAGTATATGATTAGAAAATCTGGTTTTGCCACATGATCCCTAGTTACATAGGAGTAATGAAAGCTGAGAAACAATAAGTATTATAGGCATAACCTATGATAGCCTATAAACCCACCTTACCCACCTCACTAACTGACCTCAGGAGATTTGGATATTCAGTGAAGTCAGAGATCAACTCTGAGGATCAGACAAAGGTTTCTGATAGATACATATACATATGTGTTGAAAGTGGCTAAAGAGGCAAAATGGAGGCCAGGTATCTCTAAAAATTATATTGAGCACTGTAAATATACCCAAAATAATGCCAACGTGTGACTACATGCCAGTGTTTTGATTTTCTGTATATATATATCTGAGTTAGTTACCTAATCTTTTATAACTAAAACAGGAAAATAGGAACTTTTAGATACAACTAATTACAGTTTAAAGTTGTAGTCTAGTAAGAAGCTGATATTGAAGTATTTCTCACTATTGATAGTACTAGAAACTGAGGGCCATGAGCTCTGGTAGAGCTGCTTAAACCACATGCAGGTCAAGCTGGGCATGAAAAATCCTATATTTGAAGACTTTCTTATCTTAAATATAGCTGTGGCTTCCTGTGTATAATGATTACTTGTCACATGAAGTTTAATTTTGGGGAGAGGAGGATATATGGCATGTAGGCACTCTTGTAGAAGATGATGATTTGGCAGAGGCTCTGGGTACCACTGTGGGATTGCCATCACTGTATCAGTGTGGACAAACTAATGGTTAATTGTCAGTTCACAAAAGAAAGAGGGCAGCACTGTCTTTATTCTGCACCAAGGAAGGCTTCCTTGCCCTGCCTGAATGTGAATAACTGTGCCAAGCTGTCATAATCAGAAGGTTAATGGAAAGACTGGCTCTTTATTTTGCTACATCTGTCCATAATTTTGAAGACTGCTGCTCTAAACTTCCACGTGTTTTCTCACATTCCACTGACTGCCCATTAGCTTCTCCTTTGTGAGTTGGGGACTGTGACTTGCATTTGATTTCACTTGAACCCATGGCAGCAAGCACTTTATGGGCTGGTGTGTTTGGAGTTTATTAGAATGGGTTTGGACAGGGGACTTTCCTGAACAAGAAGGTCCAGCCACTCTCTTTCTTATAAACTTATACTTTAGAATTGCTTATTCTCCCTCAGCTGACTCCAAATATTTCTGCATTTCAAAGCACCTTTTTATTTGCCTAAGCATTGCATTTGTCAATGTGCTATCATTACTACATTTAATTGAAAAATTCATCATGATAATATGCCATATAAATAATAGACAAATTTGTAACTGCTTCTTTGGATCACAGTAGTTTTAAAACCCCACTAATACATCAGGTTATTTGAAGAATAAATAGTTCCTGTGTATGTGAAAGAAGAAAGGGGAAGTATGCAGTAACTCCTACAGGCATACAAGTCAAAACACACTGTTACACATTTTGTCTCCATGGGATAATGGTGAGACATTCACAATATGTGGCCTACATTTTACACAGAAGCAAGATTAAAGTTCTGAGAACTGAAAAATGCACCAACATTTGCTATTTCCTTATCATGCTCACATGAAGATCCTGTTGTGATAGATAAAGACCATCTTTCCTCCAGCAGCCTATAGGACAATGTCCTAGTGTGGGAGTGCTCTGATCTGTTTTCTAAATTAAACCTAAATGAGAAAATATTTAAAAAATCCAATGGCTGTTAGAACAAGTGAAGGGGGAAGAAAGCCATACCATCCCAAAAACTTCCTGCAGGATGCTTAACATTATGTCTCAAAATAGTAATATTTTTTTGCAGTAGAAGTTCACTTGTTGTAAGGATGTTGTAAGGATTCCCCAATTGCTTATCTCAAACACTGCTAGCCCACAGCAGGACTTTGCCATGAGATAAGCATGGAATGGAGCAGCAGGATGGCTCTGGCTCCAGGGTCTGGCTGGCACTTCTGGGGAATGCAGCCCATCAAGGGCTCCCACTGGGCTAAACTGTGCAGGGGCAGCTGCCCACACTCATACTGCTGGACAGAGATCACCCAAGGTATGGGATGCCACAGATGGCATCTGTGACCACCAAGGGCTTTCCAACCCCTCTCCCACCCAACTCTCCCATTTTGCCTCTGTGGATTTGTGGAACCTGGACTGCACAGTTAAGTTACCTGATGGGAGCTTGAGATAAGATAAAGGGGATACAATTATCTGGGCATTATCTCAGGCCCAGATGGAGGTAAACAGAGCTGGGGGAACACTGATAAAGGACACAGAAAACCCACAAGGAAAGTCAGCTCGGTGGTTTGCTGAAGTCAGCTGTGACTTGGCAAAAGATAATTCTGTCAGGGGGAGATCTGGCAGAACCCACCACATTAAAGAAAGCCATGGTCTGGGACAGCCCCCTGATTCAAAAGAACTATAGCATTAGAAGTGAGGGAATCATTTAACCAGTAGAATAAGATAATTGATTAGATAAATAGTGAATTTTGAATGACCACAACACCCCCACACCCAGAAAACCAAGGGGAAGAAGGATCAACAGGACAGATCCACAGATGGTGACTATCTTCTGCCTAATCTGTCTCTATCTCCCATCCTCTCTCCCTTTTCTACTTCTTTCTGTCTTTCTGCCTGACATTCTGCTGTTAAATAAAATCCACACTATTGACTTTGGCATATGATCTTGTTTGCACCTTAATTTGGGTAGAGGTATCTCTCCATACATCAGATTTTAAAACATGTCCTGGGCAAATTGCAGTTAAAATAATTCCATTTTGCTGTTTTACAGGTACCCTCTGTTTCTGTAGTATAATGCCAGCATGGATCTATAAGATGCCTGGATGCATTTTTTCCTGTCCAAGCATTTTTTAAATCAAGTCTGAGTGCATGTTGTGTGCACCACTAACTTCCAGTGAACTTTTAAGTGAAACTGACTTTATCTGCACAAATATTTAGGGGATATAATTTCTCTAAGTAATTAGAATAGTCTAATGCAGCCTGTTTTTATGGATCTTGTTGCAACGCTAGGTGGATGTTGAATATCGATTTCCTTCAATTTTGATCTCATGTGAGACACTGCACACTCTTGCCTTGTATTTGAAAAACAAAATAAAGTGAAAAAACCCTTAAAGCAGTGGTTTCCCAGACACTGTTGCTAGGTGATATTCCAAAGCTGAATAAATTCTTAAACTCTTCCTGCTCCAGGCACCTAATAACCAGTAACCACACGTTCAAGTGAAAAAGGAGCTGCTTTTCTGACTACTTCCTAGTTTTGCATCCTTACACAGCCTGAGACAGGCACCAGCTGTCTTGGTTTTAGCTTTTCTCTCCCTTGGAAACCAGGCAAGGCATTTACAAATACTATCAAGATTAGATGAATTAGATGGGTAGAAAATCAACATACTTAAGTACTCCTATCTGCACCTCCTCAATGACTCTTCTGGCAGTTATGTATGTCACAATGGTTATGTTAGAAAGCATGTATCTATATGAATAAGTGCTCACTCAAAGATATTCATGAATGCTAGAAAATTTGGAAGGCTACGTTGGTAGAAAAAGAACAAAAATTGTGCATTTTTTGAAACAGGAGTTGAATAACAGTACAGACTTTGCTGAAACTTGGTCAATTTAATCAGAATTTAACCCAGAATGGGTTTATTATGTCCATTAATACATAATGCTATCCTGAGCTTTCCTTTAGATGAAACTTAAAGATTTCCCCCTTTTTTGGCTTCACAAAGTAAGTGTATCTTTCACAAGGCTTAAGTCAGCACAGACTGACCCTGCAGCAAATGGCCATATTAGGCCTTGTGAATAAAATATTGAAGATGGATACAAGAATACTTTGTGTGAATGTGATATAGTGAAATAAAAAGCAGATACAGCAGTGCATTTGCTTTTCTGTGGCTTTGTTTTGACTTCCTTGCTGCTTGGAGGCTACCAAGCACTGTGTTTGTGTATACCCATTGCTTCATTTATACTGACAAAATTCCTCAGGAAAAAGAGGAAAATTCTAGCTCTCTGTAATGGTGTCAAACTCCCTTCACTCTTGACAAGCTGAAAATTCTCCTCCCATCTTTCCAGATATTCCCTGCCTTATTCAGAATATTTTTTCACATACCAAATACAGCCCCCTATCTTTCTCCAAGCCAAGGTCCACACTTAGAGAGGACTGGTCGAGCCATGGCAGTGACAGCAGGCTGCAAGGACAGCAGCCTGAAAGTCCCTCCTTTTGCCTTGCTCCACAGGAGAGGCTTTGTGAGAAAAACTCCAACCTTTTTTTCTGATGTCAGACCAACACATTTCTAGCAGTGTCACAGAGAGATGGTTACCTCACCATGAAGAAATGTACAATTCTGTAATTAAGGGCTATCATAATGTAAACACACCAAAGAGGCAAATTAAGCTTGCACTGGCAGCTTCATTCTTCACACTGAATTACTGAAATTTTCATCTTGATAACAGCCTTTTAACTTTGATTCTGTGTATGATTTCCTAATCTCAGTAAAAACTAAATTTGCAAAAAATGAGGCTGAATCATCCCATTATCTAAGGTCTTCATTACTTCTATATGAATTATTAAGAGTGCTACTAATGGTGAGGAAAGACTAAAAAGTAACTTGTCAAAATATTTGTTGGAGATGTTTCTCTTTCCTACTTTCACATAGGACATCTGTCTGTTTGAAGCTTGCCCTATATTGGGAAATTGCTTTCATTAGTTCCTTGCCCGTGCTGCTCCTGGGAGCCCATTAAGTAACCTAATGCCCTGCTGTGATCCTGGATGGAAAGGCATTCTCCCACAGGCCTGGTTTCTAGTCTTCCCGGTAAAGTGTGGCAGAATGAGGTTATCCTGAATAAAGGCTTGACAGAACAAATTTCTGTACGGGCAAGAATAATTTCACCCCACTCTCATTCCTATTTTGAGTCGGTAAAAACGATTTTTGGAAATTCTTGAGCCTGAGGCTCAAGGCAAATTTCAGCTCAAACAATTCAAGTCTGGCATTTTAAAACATTGTCCCTACAACACTAGCACACAGAATCACTGAATCACAGAATGACTAGGTTAGAAGAGCCCTTCAAGATCATCAAGTCCAACCCATGCCCTAACACCTCAACTAGACCATGGCACCAAGTGCCACATCCAGTCTTTTTTAAAGCACATCCAGGGATGGTGACTCCACCACCTCTCTGGGCACCATTCCAGTACTTTATCACTCTTTCAGTGAAAAACCTTTTCCTAATATCCAACCTGTATCTCTCCTGGCACAGCTTGAGACTGTGTCCAATCATTCTGTCAGTGATGCCTGGAGAAAGAGACCAATCCCCACCTGACTGCAAACACCTTTCAGGGAGCTGTAGAGTGTGATGGGGTCATCCTGAGTCTCCTTTTCTCCAGGATAAACACCCTCAGCTCCCTCAGTTCCTCACAGAGTTTGTGTTCCAAGCCCCTCACCAGCCTTGTTGCCTCCTCTGGATGTGCTCAAGTGTCTCAATGTCCTTCCTAAACTGAGGGGACAGACCTGCACACAGCACTCAAGGTGTGGCCTCAGAAGTGCCAAGTGCAGGGGAAGAATGAGCTCCCTGCTCCTGCTGCCACACTGTTCCTGATCCAGGTAGGTATCTATGAATATATTGAATGGAAAGATTCATCTTTGTCAGGCACCAGGGGAATGTCAGCAAAAATGGTTTGGATAATTCCCCTGGTGATGAAGAAATGAGTAGGACTGGTGCAAAAGCTTTCTGTTGCTGAGGCAGATCTCCTCAGGCAGTCCCTCTGGAGACAGAGGGAGGAATCATTGCCATCACATCCTCACACATTGCAAGAGCTGTGAGGGTCTAAGGCCTACAAAAACAAATAATAAACATGCCTGAAATGTTAAATGAGACCCTCAGTGGGTCTGTGTGTTTTAATAAGAAAAACTTCTGTGGTAGGCAGGATAGCAGGAACAAATCCTTTCAATAGAAAAAGCTCTCAGCCTTAGGGATTCTTTCTAAATACTTTCAGAGAAGAGAGAGGAATGCAGAGTGGGGTATGGGTTTGTTTCATGTTGGGCACTTAGGATTGTCAGTGAAGATTTGGACAGCAGAAGCTGCAATGAGTTCTCAGTGGTCCTTTATCTGCAGCGTGGATTTTACCTGCAGTGTGGGTTGCCCATGGCCTGAAAGCAGAGGGGCTGAGGTGCTCCTGCTGACCCAGCAGTGCCACTCAGGGGCACTGCCAAGCTTATCTTTGGAGTAGGTTCAGAAGACCTCACCCAAAACAAAATGGTGCTGTGCTGAGGCAGCCCTGTGCTTCCATGAACAAGGCCTCAGAAATTTGGGAAGAGCAGCTCTCAGACATTCTCTAGAGCTCTCAATGTTTGCTGGCTCAGCACCATGGCATTGGAAGTTCATTGCTGTTATTGTTGACATGTCCTCTTCCCCAAAGGTGCAGAATTAAGAGCACCTCTTAGCAATGGTTGGTTAGTTCAGGTCCATCTGGGAGCTCCAGAGCCAGCACCCAGCTTGGCTGTCTCTAACAAACATGGGATGCTCTGTTATGTCTGTTTCTGCACAGTCTGTTTGCAGGTTCTGCAGCAGCTCCTGGACAAAGCACAGCAGGTTATGAAGCCCAGGAAGGACTGTGAGTAATCTCTTAAGCACTGTGGCATTCACTTTCTAAGTAACTTGAGAAATGTTCATTGTTCAGCCAGTCATTCAGGGCAAGATCCAACTCCCTTACTTTTAGTTATCTGCAATTTAGGTGCCTAGTCTAAATAAATTATCTGGATGGAGCCTATGTGAAGATATACATCTTTAGAGTGTTATCCATCCCACCTACTGTAAACATTTATATTGAAATAGGATGATATATACTGTGGAAGAGTCTGTCTTTCTCCATTGCTTATCAAGGAATTCTGGCGAAAATTTACATTAGTCACCTATCTGGTAGATAACTAAATTTGATGAATCACATTCATGTGTTTTAAGGCAAATTATCCTTATTTCTTGTAGTAGGATCTCCTGGGTGGTTGGATGTTTGCCATCAGATTTCTTCACGTTGCATATCCATTGGTAAATAATGATTTTTCACCTTTTCTTTGGGTTTGAGTTTTCTCAGTGTTTCAGTGCCCAGAGAAGATGTGTGGAGTGCTGTATGACTGGTTTGTTTGAATGGAGATGATCAGATGATCTTTGGCCCTGCAGACAGAGTGTTCTGTGTAGCCAGCATTAGTACATCTGGACACAGCCAAAAAAAAAAAAAAAAAAAAAAAACAAAAAAAAACAAAAAAAACAACCAGAAAATGAAAACATAAGCATTTATTTAAACATTTATTTTAAAAGAGATTAATAACTGGAGGATGGAACAAAATATGGCTGATGTTTCTGGGATGAAGTGCTCTGCAATAGCAGAAGTTTTATTTTTAAATAACAGAAAAAAAACCTCAACAGAGGTACAGTTCAGGAGAGGATATTTGAAATATCTCAGCCTTGGAAATTGTATTAAGAACACCAAGATATATTTTGTAAGCATTGACTGATGAGTTTTGCTCTCAAAGCAAGAAGACCAAAGTATTTGTGATGTTTTCTTGGATAACATTGCTTGAATTAAGGAAATTTTCCAGTGTACATGAATATACTTTGCAACTCAAGAATAAAACAGTGCCAATGTCACCCTACTGCATACTATAGGCCTTCCTGTAAGTTGTAAATTGTCAGTAAACATTAAAAAAACAAAACATCCCCACTCCCAGTTCCACAAACCCATCCCCCAACCAAGTCTATGGAAAAATAATAAGGAATTACCATAATTTTTAAACACTTTGTGAAAGAGGAAATTTCTGTTGACAATTTATTCACTAAAAAATACTGCACACACCACTTTTAAAGCCGTTTTCTATTGTTATTCCTTTTTTTTTAAATCTAATTTCCAACTTTTAGATCTCAGTTTTTGGAATTTTAGTAGTCATTTCTGACCAAATGATAGTGACAGTTGTCCTGATTTATTGTCTGAGTTCTGCTGTTAGATCATGACCTTTTAGAGACATTAAATTTTTCTTAAATGTAGAGGCTGAAAGCCTAACATTATTCAGATGTAGATTCCAGATAAGCCTGAAGGCTGGGACACACACATTGTGTACTTCAGTCTAAAATGTCAAAATAAAGACCTTTTGAAAAGGGATTTCAATTTGGATTTTGGAAAGGCAATTGTCTTAGACTTATGCCTTTTCTTTTGGATGCTTATTTTAAAAAATGCAGTTAATGAATCCATTTAGAGTGCTGGTCAATGCTTATGAGTGACAATGAACAGGATTAATACTCAGAAAGAAAACAGAGATCAGTGTCAGATCCTTCTAACTATTATAATTGCAGCAAGATTGAAAATGTAAACTCAAACTATACACCCTCATCTCAAAGTATTTTCTGCACAGATCACATTGAGCAGAACCAAGATCTCAAAGGGGAAGAAAATATTTTCAAGCCTCCCACAGGACCAGCTTGGTGTTTTGACAAAATGTTGAAGCGCTGTTACCTCCAAGATAATCTGCTATCTGGAATAGATCTTTTAAAGGCTGGGTTTATATACTTTCTTTTTGGTAGTCAAATTGGCCTGCCATAAATAACACTGAAAAGAGACCAGAACAGTAGCTTAGATTACCATGGGGAAGGTTCACTGACAGCCCTGGCTTCACTGCAATTCTCTTGGAATCAGTTTGCTATCACAGATGTAATTCAAGTAATTAAGTGTTATTGCAAAAGTTCTCAGACAACATAATATAACCCTATCTTAAATTAATGAAGACAGACCAGTGCAGGCCATCTGAAGTCTTAATCTCATACTTGTTTTCTTTCATAAAATTAGTATGCTTTTGAATTAAAAAATAAATAAAGCAAATATGCTTCATCTATTAGACAGCAGGGATGTGAATTGCTGTGTGAGTAACTCCATGGTGAAACACAGGTGTTGTGAGCCTTAAGAGCCTCCTGCCTCTCCTGCCTGTCCTCCTGCTGTCCTTATGTAAGAGAACAAACCTCCTCTGTGCCCTGTGTTGTGCATACCAACCAATGCAGCTCTTAGTAATTTCAGGTGTCCAAAATGACATCATATACCTGAGTTTAAGCACTAAGTGATTGTATAAAAAGCAACACTTTTAAGATTGTGCTGGGGAGATAATGATAGGCAGCAAAGTCCCATTATCTGAGCTGCACACATGTACCAAAATCTCTGACCTTGCTGTGCAATTTTATATGATGCTTAATTTTTGTGCTTATTTGTGTCTGATATTTAATTCTAGTCTGTTTAGAATAAAAACCTTCCTTCTATTCTTGGTGCTGGCTTTAGTCACAGGAGCTGGAATCTTAAAAATTTAATCACCATAAGTAAAGGAAAGAGAAAGACATGATGGAGATACAGAAGCTTTTTTTATATGAGTCTACAATTAAAACTAAAACTAAACCTGAAACTAAGCAATACACACACACACACACACACACATATGTTTAAAATCTCTGAGAACTAAATTATAGCTTCACTGTCTAATTAAAACAGGATCTTTCCTACCATGCAGAGGGAGAGCAACTATAGTGAAACTAACTGGGAGTCTAAGGCCAAGAGTGCTGTAACAGAAATCATCCAAGCCCTCACAAAACATAGGAATACTGCCATCAAGGCTGATGAATTTGAACCTTTTTAGAAAGACATTCTGCCTTGTTTGAAAGCCTTCAAATGAAGGACAATTCATAGCAAACATTTTCAATAGTTAATTGCACACACAGTTAAAAACCTAGTGCTTTATTTCCAGTCTTCTTTCTTTCTTTTTTTCTTTAAAGGAAGAGATTAGAAAAGAGAATGATTCATCCATAGATCTCATCAGGCTTGGTCTGCACTGTTCACTTGTATTCCCTCCAGTAACTGCTCTTGTTTGTGACCAGTTCAGAAATGAACTGCAGCCTCAGATGGGCCCCCCACACAGAGACCATACTCTTATCTTTGCACTTTAAGCTGTATTAAATGAATGACAATGCCTTTGCACAGAATGAAGGCACAATCAGAACCACCTCATTGGGAAGAAAGCAATTTCAAACAGACCTGGCAGTATATTCTGTCCTATTCAATTCCTCCAACATGCCCAACACCCTGTATATGAGCACTTTTCAGAGCAAAACCAGCCCCAACACATAAAAATTCACTTTCCATCTCTTCAGCCATGGGGTGTGCACGCTGTAAATACCTCCAGGAACAGGGGGACCAAGTCCTCATTCATTGGAGGTGTGAGAGACAGAATTTGACAAGAGGCTGGGTTTCTTCAAGAGTAAATTCCTGTGTTTTGTGCCTGCTGCAGACAGCCTGTTCCACACATGCACAAGGGTGCTCCCAATGAGCAGCAGGGCTCTATGGAGGCAGTGCAGGCACCTTGTCATCATGCTGGCCAAGGAGCAGAGATTGAGGCAGAAGATGCTTCCTTTGGACATTTTGCATGTTTTACTTCACTTATCTGTCATGGTTGCCAGATCAGCTGATGTGAAAGGCTTCTGAGTGTAGAAGTCACACAGAGGTCCAAGGAGAAAAGGAGGCCTGGCTCTGTTTTGGAACTGGCTGTCAACTCCAGGTGGGCTCAAATGCTGGAAAATAATCCTGTAAGAAATGACTGTAAGGACTGACTCTGTAAGAAAATTACTCTTCCTTAGGTTTCTACAAGCCTCAAAAAGACTCCTAGGATGTCAAAAGAGAAGACTTGCCAAGGGAAGGCACCAGAACATCCAATTTTGAACTAAAAAGAGAAGTGAGATGTTGACTGAAATACTTTGCTAGCTACTTAGCATAAAATTAACTTTCTAAATCAGAGATGTTCTTGTCCTGCTGCTTAAATGTTCGATTATGTTTGATTTTCACCCTTCCAGTAATTTGTTAATTGACAGTTACAGCAAAACTTCCTCCCTCTCCTGTCAGTGAGTGAGTGGGAGCAATACAGCTGTTGTGGTTGTAAAGCCTTGCCACAGCAGAAAGGTGACATTTTATACATACCCTGGATGTAAGTAACTGCAAATCATGTGAAACAAGACTAAATCAAGTTTGCAGCAATGCCTCAGCCTATAAAGAGGTAGTTAACAAAACGTTTCTTCTGTAATTAAGTCGAATTGAGACTTTCCCATGGACTTTTTTAATCATTAAATCATCAATCTGTTTTGTAGTGTGGGTGTATAAAGGATTGCAGTGCCACAAGTGAGGGGGCAACATCACAGTGAGCAGAAGTAGCCAGAGACTGGGAAGGGAAGGCAAGAAATTTCTAAGTTAGCTTTGTCACCTGTATTTTGAAACTTTTAGAATCTTTAGAACTTCTGGAAAAATATGCAGAAAACCCATCCCTGGTATTTATAAAATCAAGAGTGAATGTATTTTTAATGGGCTGTGTTCCTGTTCAGCCACGAGTTTTTGAATGGGTATTACTGGAAGAGGTTGTGAGTCTGAGTTGGGAGATCAGACTGCCTTTGTGGTTCCCATCCCTCAAACCTCTGAACTCTCATTAGGGTTTCTCAGGCCTGGATTCAGCCAGCTGGTGCACTTCAGTAAGAACAGGAGGAAGGACAATGCTTTTGATAGTCATACAAATTCCATTGTTTATCTGACTGTCAGTATTACATGTCTGTATTCAATGGGGTCAGGAGCCTACTGCAGAATAGCTGTGCAACATCAGTTGTTTGACCAAAGGCCTGTTCAGTCAAGCGTTTCACTGCTCATCTGTCATTGGGGCTGCCAGTAATAACAATTAGCTTGACTTAATTGTGTATTTTAACAGCTGCTTAATATTACCCACATCTTTCCTTCCCTCATAATGTAAGATACCTTCCTACTGAATGTGGTTTTAATTAAGGCTGTGTTCACAACTTTTCACAAGCTGTTGAAAAATTCATGTCTTGTAAGAAAAGTGATGATGCAGTAAACGCTACTGGGGCAGAGACTAACTTTTTATTAGATGAGCATTGAGCCCTTCTGAATTTACATCTCCAGATTAACTGGCTCGGGTGCCAAAGAAAAGACTGAATAGATTTAACTACTGCAGTAACATAAAAGGTGTAAAATATGGAGGTGCTGATACCAGCAAGGTTGTGTGTTGTGGGGGAGTGTGTCCTGTAACACTATGCTGCTAAACCATAATCTGTTGCAGAGCACTCTACCTGTTGACTGCATTTCCATGTGCTTGAGAAGTACTAAGCTGATGAAGGGCACTGTGACTGAGCAGTGCTGTGGCACTGCTTCCACTTCAAGCCTGTAGAATTTGTTGCACAAGAAAAATGCACAAAGTCACATTTTTGAATATACAATTCAGCATACGAAAATCCCTCACTTATCTGTGTGTGTGACAAATGGATAATTCTTCACAAGACAGTAGTAACTGAGTTATTAACCCTCACCTTCACAAGGGGAATTTGAATTCCAAACTCTATTTACAAGCCAAATACTGTTACACTGACATTCCTCTCCATATGCCCCAAATAATATCTTGGTAACTGCTAAAAAAGTTGAGGACGTTGTTATATATATGGAATTACATTGTGAGCATGAATTACTTTCATCTGGAGCAGATGTCATGTGTCCTTAGCTTGACTTCTACTCAGACATGGAATGCATGACATTTATACAACATTACAAATGGGCTGGGATTTGGGACTGAGCACACTTTTGGGTTACAGACATTCAGAAGTGCAATCACTACCCTTTCCTCCTTTTTATTGTCCAGAAGCAAATATTTTTAAAAAATCTCTTCTCATATTCTGCCAATAAGCATTTTAGTTATCCTAGCACCCACTTTTAGGTGTGTTGTAAATATACTTGGCAAGCTAATGGATGCCCTTAGCCACTTGAAACAGCCACTTTTCACTTAGTTCATGTATTTCACACATGTAAAGAACAGAGAAACAGTGTGGAACAGCATTTGCAGGTCCCACAGTATTCATGCCTTTGGTATCCAGGGAGGTGGGAACTCCTTGCTTGAGGAATTTTATCGGGACTTTGGCACCCTGGCACTCTCTTCTATTTTTTTTTTTGTTTGTTTGTTTCTTATGTTGATGATTTCCCAATTAAATTACTTTGTAGGAAAGTAATGATCTTTGAGAATTACCCTGTTGTGAACTTGGTTAAAATACATAACATCTTGGAAATTTGTTTTGACAAGTTTGGGGTGGCAGAAACTGCAGTGGTTGAACAAATAGCAATTATTCCATGGCTGTGCTTCTTTAGGAACCTGAGCTATGTCAATGACTGACATGGAGCAGCAGATACAGAAAACTGCAGAGCACAGAAGGCACAGGCAGAATCTTCTGCTCATGCCCCTGGTGATGAAGTTCAACCCATGGGAGGACATTGCTGAGCCAAGTGGCTCTGAGAGCCTCCAGCAGCTCCCAGCTCCTGAGGCTTAAGGCTCTAATGATTTGCAAATAGAACTTATTAACATAGGGTTAAATATTGCCCAAAGAAGCAGGCTGCTCTGTGAGCAGTGGATAAAGCAGTGACACTGCCGTCCCAAGGGTCAGTGTCCCACACAAAGATTCTGTGGCATTTCATAAAGGGGAGAGCACTCACATTCTTTTCCCTCACTATGGGCAATAGCATCTTTCTCATCCAGTGACTGGGTGTTGTCATTCAGCTCACAGAAACTTTATAGATCTACATCCAAGCCCAGAAGACAAACAGTCAAAATGTATGCTGATGGAAATAGCAAAGCCCTTTGAATCTCATTTTCACAGGAAGACAGACTAAAAATTAGCCCACATCATGCCCTTTCATGCCAAATATGCAAATATGTCAATTAAACCAAATAAACTCTAATGGTTTGCTCTCACAGCAGAGTGGTTTGCTTCCTGTAAGAAGTGAAGGCTCTATGCATGGCCCACTAGTTTCCCCTAGTAGTCCCAGAGCAATCTTTTCTCATAATGGTCTTTCTTGATTTAAAGAAAATAAAAATCACAGGTTCACAGTAGAAGAGATTGTTCCTGTCCTGAATCTTCAGAGAATTCAATGCAATTTTTATAGGACATTTTTTGACACAGGTGATGGTGAGCCAGTTACTGTGTTAATAATCCTTGCTGAGTTTAATGATGAAAAGAAATGAGTGGCAAGCTGCTGCAAAGGACTGGGTCATCTGAAAGTCTTCCTTAGCTACTTCCAAAGCAGCAGCTGGAGTCCCTTCTTTGGGAATTTGACTGCACTGGGGAGTTGTCTTTGCTGTGTTTTAATATCTCTCTGACTGTAGCTGTGAATGTTGGATCAATGGGGTACCACTGCTCCTGCTTACTCAGAAATGAGCCCAAAATGCAAAAAATGTGTCCAGATCTGGATCTAAAATTCAAGTATTGGAGAGCCTACGGATGTTTGGATCTGCTCAATGCTCTGAATAGGGAAACAACTCGAAGGAGCCACTCTCTTCCTTGGCCCTGATTTCATGGGTGGAAGGGTTTGCATTTTTACAAAGAAAGCTTTTATCCAACCAGGCTTTCCATGGTGCCCAATGCTGGAATCATCACAGGCAGCCTGACACATTTGCCTGTCCCTTTGTGCCTCAGCTCCTGCATGCTCAGGACAGACCAGACAGGACAACAGCATAAAGGAGCCAGGATGCAGATGTGCTTTTTGAGGAAAAGGCCCTACAGGAGATTGCACAACACAACAAGTCCAAGCAGGTAACAGGAAAACCAGTATTTTTCCCAGACACCATGATAGTCATAATTACAGTCATATAAATCAATATGATGAAAGACAAATCACATATTTCCAGATGTCCATGGTAAAACTACTTACTGTAAATTAGAGCCAGAGTTAAGTGTATGGAAAAGTCCTATAATTTGGGCCACAGCTGCAAGAAAAGCTGTAAGAAAAGGCTCTAAGCTGTGACTTTGTTTTCATCACAGTATTTTGTTATGTCTCTTGCTATTGCCTTATCAAAAGCAAGCTGGTGTAGAAACATTCCCTTTTACAGCAGGGCTATTATTCAGCTGGAAAAAAGAATTTTAAAAAAATTACACTAAATGAGTTGAATGATTACCTTTAATTACCATTCACTCACTAAGCTATGTCAGATAGAAAGATTCCTATATTAAAGTGAATGCTTTTGAAAAATACATCAAGTGCATTGCTGTGATTTGTTCTGCCAGCAGATTCCAACATTAATTCTTCCCCAGTGTTGCAAAAGAAAACTGAGGTCCTGCCAGAATTTCAATAGCAGCCATTGAACAGGGCTAAATAATGAATCTTTTGTGAAAAACCATCAGTACCTCATACTTTGTATTTTGTTTCAGATGAATAATTTGTAGTTTATTAGTGCTTTGAAACACACCTTTTCTTACCAGATGGCTTGATATTATACCTTTTCATTAATAAGCATTATTAGTGCTAGCCAATGATTAATGAATAAATGAAGGAGTCATGGATCTTATTTTTTATTGCTTACCAAATTTTACAGCTTAGCCAACAGTTTCAGTGCTATGACTTTAATAGTATGGGACCTTTCACCCTAATGGCTGGCATGCAAATGTACAACCTTTACAGCTTCTAACTATAGGGAGATAACCTCTAGGAACACAGAGGTTTTCTCCAGTCATGCTGATAAATACTCAGAGATGTGTGTTGGTTCTTCACTCACACAGCTTGTAAGTGCCTTCACACAGCTGAGAAATTCCTAAACCACTGCCCAGGCTGCCCTTCTGTCCCTGTGTGTTGTCTGTGCTCTGTGTTGAGCTACTACAACCAGAATGGAAGTTTGTTTTATAGAACATGACCCACAATTCCCATTGTTGTGGCAACATTTCCAGCTGAGAGAAAGCCATCCCAACCCAAGCCACAAGCCTTCCAGCTCTGCAGTACCTGCAGCCCATTGTAACTAAACTAATTTGCCTACCAATGACTTTTTTGTTTGTTTTGCATTAATATAATACTCCAGTGATAAAATGGTTTCAGCTTAATTTTTTTGCTCAATCTAAATTGCCACCATGGGCTGGCAAACTGTGAACACCAGAATGAAAATTATGCCAAAGAAGATTCCTTATTAGAATATAATCAGGGAACTGACCAATTTGAAAGATCTAGCAACTGACCAGAAAGATCCCACCTGGTCTTTTTTTTCCCAGAGCCAGTGTCCCAGGATGAATGGGGTTCCCCACCCTGTTATCCCTGGACCCTGCAGCCTGTCAGCCCAGGATCACCTTTGGGGAGTGCCTGGGCTCTTGGTTGTTTTGGGGATAGTCTGGTGTCCTGTCAGATTGTGCTGGCAGCCCCTAAAGAGGCATTTCAGCTGTTTGCAAGCATGAATGCTTAGAGGGGAACATTCAAATGGGGCTTTTAGTACCTGCAGCCAAGCACAGTGGGTCAGTGTGTCAGCATCTGAGAGTTCCCGTTAAGCAATTTCTGTCAAAGGCAGTCCTCAGCACCTTCCTTTTTTAAATACAAATGCACTTTTCTTTTAAGCAAAAATCATCTGAGATTGTTTAAAATCTGAGAATTATTTTGCCTGTCTTTTGCTAAGAAAATGTATATAGCACATCATTTATACAGAGCAAAAATGAACACATTTTCACAGCCAGAGGTTTAAGGGCACAGCATACACAACTGTCTTTAATTCTACTCACTTATATTATTAAGCATCCATGCCAGAGCAGGAGCATTAACATTTTTGGACTCAGGCTACAGAAAGCTAAATGGTATGGCCAAAATTTCCAGACTTCAATGTCCTGCTTATCACAATCTAAAGTCATCCTTATGGAAAAGCTTTTTCAGAAAAAACAAGAGACAATCAAGATCCTGAAACAGAACCGGGCTCCAAAAAGGAGATCTCAGTGCTCCACCAATGTATTGTTTTGTTGCAGGTAGCCTTTCCTTCTATGTAAATGGTTTTATAAATTTGGGACTTTTTAAATTGTTAAGCTTCACTCCTTGGGGTATGCTGAGGGACTCAGTGGAAGAGGGTTTATTTAGTGATGAGGGGACCAGTCCTACTCCTCTTGTAGAGGTTTTACAAACTTCTTTTGGAGGAAACGGATCAATTTGCTTTGGTGTCTAGGTATGGATTGACAGCCTCACTTCAGAGCTGCTCCATTTAGAATGCTACCCAAATATCTGGCATATATCAAATCTGGATTTTTGGCAGGGCCTGTTACAAGAGATAGATTTTTGGCCACAATATCCACAAAGTTTCTTTCAAAAATGCTTTTTACCCTAGAGCCCTAGCTTAAACATCATACTATATGCAGATATTGCAGTCTGCATTAATATTTTACTAATTAATCTTAATTAATTTATCTTACTATTTTGTAAGCTGTTCTAGGAATTCCAGCTGTTTTAGGAACCTAATCCTGTTCCATTTACAGAAATAAGCAAATTTTGAAAATATTTGATGTAAGAAATCTGCTTATAAGGACAGCAGTGAACAGTCAGGCCTAGTGTCTAATAACAAATTTGTTTACCAGTAATTGCCTCATGGCTGACATGAGTAAAACAGGATATTATAAACTCACATTTGCTACAGACAGCAATGGCCCTCTTGGAGCATTCTTTTCTGCCTTTTTGCTAGTGTAATTATTCATAATGACTACTGAATTTGGTTGTTGCTATTTGCCTAAATGATTCATGAATCCAGTTTGGAATTGTTTAGATGCCCTGGGAATATAGTAGTCATAATAATTGAATAAAATTCAGCTAGCAATGTGTTGAGTGATTTTTATTCCTGCTCTCAATGCTATCAATTTTGAATCCACCTCTTTCTTTGAATTATTGAATTGTTTTTTGAATTAAGAAAGAAGAAAAAGTAGAAAGAAGCAAATTACCTCAGAGAAAGTAAAATAACACCACCTTTTTTCTTCTATATATGCCCTATAAAAATCTTATTGTAGTAGGGAACATTTAAAATCAAGCAGCCCATACCAAAATTAGAGTACAGTTCATGGGAAGGAGCTGTTCAGCCTTATGTTTCTGGAACTGTACTTAAGTCATGCAGTAATAGCCAAACCAATGTATTATTTTATCAGATAAAAGTTACCAAAGTAAAGTAAATGGAAAAGCTTACTCTGAAATATACAAATGGGGTTTTTACATATGCATTTTTCCATATTTTACAGGCAGTAGGAGATTAGATTTAAGTAGTTCTTCTAAAATAATTCAACAATAAAGCTTGAGCACAGACATGTGTAAAAAGCATGAAACTATTCTGTATTTTATTGCTCCAGTTACAATGAACATTATATTTACAGCTTTCTTTTGAATGTATGTTGAAATGATACTGAACAGAAGCAGGTAAAACATAAACCTTGGTCTTTAGCTCTCCTGGTTTCCAGGACAATTAAAAAAAAGAAAAACATAAAATTATGAGTTAGTTGTAACAGAAGCCTTGAAGTGGATGTAGAATCCAAGTTAATGATATCCTGTAATCTGATCCTGAGCGGACATGGACAGCTGTTCTCAGGGCCTTAATGAGCCATGCACATTTACAGATCACTGATTAGCAGAACCTGATCCTGGTGGGCACAGACAAGTCCTAACACTATGTGAAATAGCTCTGGTGGTATTAAATAACAAGGATCTGTTATCATGTGATTACCTGCCTGTAAAATTCCTATTTATCTTCATTATGCTGCTGCTTTTCTCGGAGATGAAGGTGGGAAAAGCTTCCCGCCCATCTTTGATACTACACCTGCTGCTTCAGTCTTTGCACTTTGATAGAAGGACAGCCTCCTTGGGCTCAGCTTGCAGAGAGGAGCTCTGCAGCTGCCCGGGGCACAGCCGTGGCCCTGATGCCTCCTGTGATGCTCAGGGAGCAACGGTGACTCCAGCCAAAAAACACAGAAGTGTTTCTTGGGTTTTTATGACAATAAAAGTCACTGTTGATTGGGGGAAGAAGTTGGGTTTTTTGGGGTTTTTTTTGGTTTTTGGTTTTTTTTTTTCCATGACAATAGTCACTGTTGATTGGGGGTGGAGGTGGGGAAACCTGGTTCCATGAAAAAAAAACAGTACTTGCAAAGATGAGCAGCTTCAAGCAATTGGATATACCTAAGAAGACCAGAGGTAGTGGCAGTGCCAGTTATGTCATGGGCAATGCAATATATTCTATTTATGCATCTGCCTCTGCACTTCCTTGATGATATTTTGAAGTGCTTATCAGTCTGTGCACTATGAACATTTAATTTATGTTTAGCAAATAAGGCAGCTGCTAAATACATGTATCTCTTTGCAGTGCAGTTTGCCTTATGCATTGCTTTGAGACAATAACAATCTAAAAGTAATGCAAGACAGTAATAAACTAAAAGTAACAGCACTGACCTTTTGCATAACAATGAGTCCAAAGCACACATCTGCCTATGTGAGGAGCTGATGGCTTTGTTAGGGCTTCAGTTGATGAGGACAGCATGTAAAATACAGCTAAATGTAAAGTGATCTTTCAAGACAACAGGGACTCCAGTCACTCTAGATATTCAGGGATGGGGGATTAAAAACTCAGCACTAAAAAGCTTTTTATCTCATGTTATAAAGAGTGAGTGACTAAACTAATCATTGTAAAACATTACTCGTTAAAAATTTTCTTTTAAAAAACCAAGTGTGACTTTAAATTAGTGAGCTTTTGGGGTATTTTCCTTCTCCTGTGTTTTCCTAACATGAATTATTATGCACCATTTTTTGTCTCTAAGTCATCTCTTGTTCTGCATACATATACAACATTTCCTGTCCAAGAACAGGTAAAAGTTGTGTCTAAGCAACACTGAACACTAAAAATGAGCTCACTTGCAGTGTCATCAACTGGTCTCCAACCACCATTTCCCTCAACTTTGCCAGTCCTCCCATTGGATAAGGAAAATGAGCTGTATTGACATCCTTGCAATAGTGGTTACTTTAAAAGCAGAAAAACTAAAAATCAAGTAATGATTTTTTTTTTTTTCCTGGAAGTCAAATCTGTACAACACATCACAAACATTATTCTGTAATTTGTTTTTCACTGTGAGAGGTTCACAATTTGAAGTATAAAAGCATCTTGCAAACAGAGGTTTTCTGAGTTTATTTTTCCTTATTTTAATTTTCTTGAAAACTTATGAAAAGTTTTCAGTGTTACTTTTTATAATTTGCTTGTGGAGCAAATTGTTTATTTTCTGATCAGATGGGCAGAGGGACAAAGTAAGTTTTCTGTGAGACATCATTCTTCTGTGGCTAACAAGTCCATTTTTGTAAGACATTTCATGGGACTTCTTACCACACTTTGGACTTTTTTTCATCATAAAGAAGCATCAGTTATGCTACTGACCAAAAGCCCCATTTAAAGTTCTCTTACCACATATCTCACAGTGTACCAAGTTACATACATGATCCAGCCACTTCTAGGAAAGGAATGCAATCTTATCTTGAGTTCTGACTGGGTGGAGGATGCCAGATGGCTTTATATGCTTAAAAATTTATGCTCTGAAATTAAAGATTTGAATACTTTGATTTTTATTCTACTGTTGATTTAATAAAGAGTTACAAAATATCATCTTACTTATTTCTAACATAATCCTAACTATGCAAATTAAAAGAACCTTTTAAGAGTCAAGAGGTATAGCTTGGGGTTCCTCCTGCTTGCATCTACCCACTTGTATTTAATGTTCTCCCTAGGACATTTCTTTATACTTCTAAGGTATTAACAAAGTAGCATTTCAATAACATTTTTCTTAAAGAAAACCAGCTTTTCTTTGAAGACACAAAGTTTGTGAATGCTAACATTTGTCTGGAGTCCCCTTCCAGTTAGGGAATGTAGCCCAAGTGAAATTTCACTTTCCTATTTATAACAAGATCCATTGGTTTTCATCTCATACCTCTGAAGTTAGGTGGTTATTCTCTACCACCCATTAGGGTCCCTTAATTACCAATGGGGAGAGACAGACACTTCCAGAGGGTGATTGATTCCATCCTAAAACAGCTGTTTAAGACAGGAAAGATGAATTATGCTGTGGAGGTCCTATCTCTCCTCGATGACTAGAGCAGTCTGAAGTCATTTGTTCCTAGGATCTGTACAACAGGACCACAAAGTATGCTGTCATTAATTCCAGAATAAAGGAGTCATTGAAAATGATGTGGCTGGGGTGAACAGAAAGTATAGCCAGGCTTTTCAAATCATACGTAAGGAAAATTTAAGCTGTAGTCATTGAGGTACTTCAGAAAACGGCAACTGGAATCTAATTCCAAGGGCAGACAATGGTGGGGAGAGCTCTGTGCTGAGCTGACAGAAGCTGAGCCTTTGGTTGTTACAAGAGTGGTTTCCTCTTTCTGATGGCTTTAATTTTACACCTTATATCCTGAAGAGAGGCAGTTAATTTTTGTACTTCCCTCAGCCACAGCTCATTTAGGAAAACCTCCACGGAACTGCAGAACTAGAAAATGCAGAGAATACTCTGACAAATTGAAACCCTTGTCTGTGTGATTATGCACTGAATAATCATCACTTTTAAACCACTATTTTGGGAGAGCCATCCAGAAAAGTGTGGAGTAAGGGGTGACCAAAAGGGCAGGTGCCCCATCTGTGGTCTCCTCACATAACCAATCAGTTCCTCATTTGCACAGACTCTGAAAAAGAAAGAAACTGAAAATAGAAGCTGGAAAGAGGACTTTGATCAATCCTGAGCCTCAGTGTGACTGAGCATCACAGATAAAAGTTCTTTTCCCAGGCCCAGGGAGTGGAAACCCTACTAGCTGAGCCAGGGAAAACAGAACCTCCTTCAGCAGAGATCTCCCCATCTGGGGGTGGCCACCAAGGCAGAGGATACCCAAGGGATGCTGGAAGTCAGTTCCCAGGCATGGATGGAACACCCTGGGAGTAAGGGCAGGGTCAAAGGGCAAACTTAATATTTGTGTGATAAACAATTATTTTTTGATTCCACTTAGCTAATTCACTCTCGTTCTTATTAAACCAACCACTTTTGATTGAATCACATTATTTAAAGATAACAGGGATCATCCAGAGTGGTTGGTACCATTTTGGGAAAATATCTTTCGTGCTACACAGAAATTACATTACTCATTCACTTGAGGGTGTATCTTTCAACACGGTTGTAATTCGATTATCAGATCCAAACATTGCCAGTGAAGTTGCTTGAGATGAAAGAGATAATTTTCTAGAGGGCATAAAAATATTTAATTTCTGCTTCTTGAGGCAAAAGAGACTTTTTAAGTCTTTGGTATTGGCTGTTCCAAAGTAGAAGATATTGATGTATGCCAACTATGTGATTTCAAACAGAGGAATAACAACAGACCTATCTCTAAAGATAAAAGGGAAGTTCTACATTCAGTATGTCTAATCAATAACACAGTCTCTCTCACCAGGTTAATCAGTGTGGAGACTCCAACAGCAGTACCCAATTCTCACTAGGCAGTCATACAGAATCTGAGAGGAAGCAGCATGTGACAGACCCCACTTTACTGAAGGCAGGGGAATCCCAGGCTGTGAATATCCCACCTGGAGAAGAGGATACTCTTCTCAAATACCTTCTGCAGTAGAGCAGGTGCATTAGAGAGCTTGTCCTGCTGCAAAGAAGGGTGAGCTGAATTTAGATTTTTTCAGGGTAAATCCACAAAACCATGCAAGTGACCTTCTTGTGTTTTTGGATGTATTTGGAAAGGAAAAGTGAGGGTTGGAATTCATCTGACCTAAATCTGGTGTTTACAGCATTTGCCCAAAATAGTCCCAATTTACATGCAGTGCGGAGAAACAGTCATTTTATAAGGAATGTTTTTAAAACTTTGCTGCATTCATTGGTTCCATTGCTGTTAATGGCACTAGTGACCACATCAATATCAACATTTATATTTAATCAGAGGCCTTTCCTTTCCCATTTACTGTACCACAAAACCTGTGGGACAGGGATAAAACTTTTGTGTCTTAGATCCTTCTTTATCATCAGTGCAAAGGAGCTAGAAAGCTCCCTCAGTTGGATGACTGGTGATAAAATTAATCTGAAAAACTCTCTGAATCTTTAGTTTAAAACAGGGTAGCTTCTGGCTAGATTGCTTTCTGTTTAGAGAATTTTGTTGAAACACAGACTATAAAGTATAAATGTAATGTAGCATAAGCTGTCTGGAGATTGTTTTGTTTTTACCTGAGAGCCAAAGGGGCTCTGCTCCATAGAAATTACTTACTGGTTTTAAATTGTTTTAAATATGATCTGTGACCAGAACATCTACCATCACTGATCTCTGGTGTACTGTAGAAATATTCCAAATAAATAATCAGGTTCTTCCTCTGTTGTTCTCAGGCATCAGGCAGCCAGACTGTGGCATACTCTGTTTTCTTCTTTTGAGGGAAGCCTTGGAAGAGGGTCATTGACTGGGGTCTTAGCAAGAAGATACAGTACAGACCCTAGAACAAAGTCTCCAGTGCTCATGAAAAAACTGGCCTTTCATCAAACCTGTAGAGAAATTAAAGTCATGGATGGAACTTTGAAATCCTGGTTTTGATATTTAGATGCTATCATTGAAACTTATTGAATGGCTACCAGAGAAATAACTGCAATAGCTGCTTTGATTTCACTGTTTTGTCAGTGAAGATACAAAAAGCAAGGAGGAAAAAAAGTGAAATCTGTCATAAATAGTCTTTTTTAAACCATTATCCCTGTGTTTTAACCTATGTCCATTTGTCAGTATCAAAATACCACTTGAGCCCAACAGGAACCAGAATAGCCCATAAAGAAATCTTTAGATCTGAATGAAAACACAAACCTCTGCATATTTTCAACTTTAGACCTATTGCAAGGCCATTGCAGAGTATCTGATAATGGCATTTATGTTTATATAGTCCATTGTTTTTCCTGTGCTGCAAACTTTCCACTCGACAGCCCTGTTTCCTGTTTCCCATTATGGAAGTCTCCAAAGGGGGTTTCCTTCTGTTTTTCTTATGGTAAAAAGGAATTTCATAAGTACAAGTCAAGTTTCTTTTCAGAGCTACACGTGCAGAATGGAATCTGAAAGCTCCCAGCGTAATCATCTCCAGCATGTACACAGTTAGTGTTACACATAATCCACATCTGGGTCACAAAATCTCTGAAACGCTTCCAGGAATGTTTAGACAGCCATAATGCAACACGTTGCTGTGCAAGGGAGAAATAGAGCTAACCTCAATGTCAAGGTTACAGCTTTTGAGAAACACAGCAGCTCTCCTCAGAACTCTGTAACTCACCTTCTGGATCCTGACTGCCATCAGTTTGAATACCATTAATATTTTCTTTTCCACTCAAGCCCATAGACACATCTGAAAACAGTTTACATCCCAGCCTGCCTTATGCTGTTGATATTTAAGTCTAAACTGTGTATAAAGCTTGGTGCATATGTAACCCATATATTTTAATATCAGAGACCGTCTTGGCACCTTTTTCTGCTACAATCAGCTCAGAACCCCAGGAGATAAAATATGGTTGAAACTGAACTAGCAGGCAGTCTGCATTACAGTATTCATTTCTGAGTTAAAACACATTCTTAGATTAGATCTGGGCTTGGCACTATGCTGCAGTACAGCTTTGTGTGTAATATTGTATCTATAAACTACTTTTTAACCACTGCTTATGGCAGAGATCCCATAGTGATATAAAAGCTATATGAAGCCCTGCAAAACTTTCTTTTCAGCATATTTTACTGAAATAGTGGATTTAGGATGGTGCCTCAAGGAATACAACACCAGGCACTTCCTGTAGCCCTTAATGATACTAGATTTTATTGTAATTTCTTAACAAAATATTTGGGAACCAAGAGTTAAAAAGGTGGTTTATTTTTGGTGCATCTTCTCTTCAAGACAAGAGAAGATTTCTGCTTCAAAAATTGTTTGTACCAAAGAATTCCTTCATTTTGTTGTTTTCAATCCCCCCCCCCCCAAAAGGGTCTAACCAGAAATTATTTTCCAGCTCTATATTAATCTGCTCTGTCTTGCCACTGAATTTGAACTTTCTAGCTGCAAATTTGCCTTCTGAATTGCTTTTAAAATGGAGGATCCTCTTACTTTGTTTTACTGTCCCTATACACCCACTGGTGAATAAGAACATTGTAGATATCCTTGTCTGCCCCATACAGACACTCTTTTGCAGAAAAGGTGAGAATTTTTCAGTAAGAGCTTTTGGGGTCAATCCCTGGTCAAGAAGGTGAGTGTCCTGTCTAAAGAGCAAATGCAATAGTGCTTATCCTCTGTCCATCTGTGTACACCCTTGTACAGGGGGCCCTTGGAGGGGCCTCTCTCCCCCTACATGCTATAAAAGACCCTAAATAAGAATTTGATATGAGACATCTACCTCACAAATTGCTGGAGCTGGGGGAGTTGATTGCCCCCTCACAGTTTCTTGTATGCAGTCTTCTCTTGCTTTCCCTCTCCTGTGGTATGCCAAATGGTGCAAACACTTGATGGGCAAAGAGGGAGAAAACACTTTGGCAGTTGCTTGCTCTTTTACTCTGAGAAGATACACCATGATATCACTGCTTCTCAGTGATTTGGACAGGGGTGATCTCACTGTTAACTTGTTTATTTTGCTTCTTGCTAAGCTTTGTGCATTGTTAATGCCCCAGACATTGACTACTCACCCAGCAGATATACTTTCAGAATATTTTCTTTTCTAAATCTATTCCTTTCCCCCTCTTTTCTTTGTGTGGAGGATATGTACTGGCTTTGTGGAATCCCTGTAGCAAGTTGTGAATGATGTATGAACTGAAAAATCTTTGCCTGGTACACAGTAGGAATATAGAAAGTGCTGTGCAGTCACTGCTGTGCTATGCTTTTTTCCTACATATACAGGCACATAGTAGTCATTCATATTCATTTTGACAAACCTTTTATGTCCAGACACCATGGGATGGGATGGCTTGTGCACCATTGGCCTGCACTGGATTATGTATCAGAGAGATTTTTGTGCATAACTGTTCCCTGAGCTGTGCTTGGGAGAAACTGGTGTCTACTGCTTTTGCTAATATGTCAGCTTGAGTTTCCTCCTCAGTTCATATTTCAGGCAGCAAGTATACCTGGGAAGCATTGCTAAGATGTCTGTATTCTGCAAATGTGTGCTCAGACAGGGATTTGAATCCTAGACACTGAGCTACAAACTTGAGGATGTGCTCATTTTTTAATTGGCATGGATCCTGGCTATTCCCTGTTTACAGCCTACTGTGTACTCATTCAGTTTATTTCCTTTGGGCATCCAGTCCATCTTAGCTAGTGGAAAGAGTACAGAATACCCAGTAGAAATGCAAGTGCTAATCAGAGATATTTTCCCTTCTATTTTAATGGCTACAAGATTCATACTCCTCCTCAGATGCCTATTGCTCACTTAGATTTTTTGATTTCCCATGTTGCCATACCTGAAAGGGTATGCACTACATATTCCTGCAAGATATATGCCACCAGAAAAAATCTTACTTGATTTCCCCTGATTATACAAGGGTGTCTTCCTAATGTGGAATGGCTGACTGTTTTTCCTTCTGTGGTCACACAGTATATTATTAGTTGCTTAAACCTGTTGTTAGATTCCCCCTGAATGAAAAGATTTCATTTTTATGAGCATTGACCAGTGAGACTACAAGTTAATTCTAGCTTTCCCCTAAGAGTACATTTCTCATTAATAAGAAAGATACTGAAGTCAAAGTTAAGGCTTATTTTATTAAAAGTGGAGACCTTAGGGAGGAAGTAGAGGTTACTGACTAAAGCACCAGAATCCTTGTTTACATTAAATAAATCACATTCCTGTTCTGAGCCTCCATTTCCTAACTTAAAAATAAGGAAAAAAAAAACCAGATAGTTTTTCAGTTCTGGAGACTGACAGGTGAACAGCACTGGACAAAAATTACTGATGTGTATAAAGTAAAAAAGTAAGTGAAAGTAAGTAAAAGACGAGCAAACAGATGAGACCAGAGGGAGAGAAGCAGCAGCTGGGTAGGAGAATACATTCTGATCACCTGAAAACAGGGTGTCAGAAACCCTTGTGCACAGTGGGGCAGGCAGACAAGGTTTGTAAGGAGAGGTGGTGCACAGCCACCCCAGCTGCAGAATCCTGGAGAAGATGAGCAAATCGTGCACAGAGAGTTACTGTCTCAGGAAAAGAAGTCAGGAAGGACAGGATTAGCTACAGCTGAGCCCACTGCTTTTCCACAGGCTTCCCCAGGCTGTGGGGTGAGAGCTCCAGGCTCCTGAGTAATGGGACTGTGCTTCTCCAGCTGACACTGCTGCAAGATGTCAGGAGCCTGTTCTTACTGCAACAATTAATATTTAAAAAAATGGTTATCAGCAATGCTATATCTTTATCTCTAGTTTCCCCAAATAGAGCAGACTTTTATCGTATGCCCCAAATAGTAGACTATTTATGAGGGGCTTTTTACGATTGCAAATCAAGAGTATCCTTGGCAACATTTCTTTCCCATTCCCGGCAATCAGCTGCTGAACCCTAACCCAGACATGTTTGATATTCCCTGCATTCATGTTTGGACAAACGAAGTTGATTCCCGAGCCTGTGAACACTTTGAAACTGTTGCCCCATTCACTGCAACCTTGGCAGAAGTAAATTGGACCAATGTGACACTCCTGGCCATGCTTTTGGCATAATTTCTTTCTTTTCACTATGGAACCCTGAGGTGGTCATGCCCTAACCTTTCTTTGAGTCAGTTCTCCTGCTGGGGGAGTTAAAGAGTGAAAAAAGGCCTGTGCACTCTCTAGAATTCAGCAGAGAGCAGCTAATGAGCCCTGCTAATCCCCCTGCACCGGGGTGTGCCCACAGAGCCAGGCTCGGCTCAGCCCTGCACCCTCTGCTCCATGCCATGGGCTCTGGATGGATGGGCAGCCAGGGGTGCCCTGAGCCCAGCACAGCCCCACTGCACCCTCAGCAGGCTCTGCTCCCTGGGGATGGGCACCAGCTGCTCCCCAAGCAGGCACGCATCTTCCACCGACTTCCAGATGCCTTTGCTGGGCACCTCAAACCACCCAGGCAGCATCTGCTGTGCTGTGGGGGTGGCATGCATTGTTTTTGTGGTGAGATTATGGCATAATGTGCATTTTTCACTGCTGGGTTGGTTGTTTTTTTTTTTTTTTTTGCATTGTCTTATCTCATAAAACAGTATATGATACTCCCAACCAACCACATGCACAAGTAGACTGTAAATTGGTTTTGGATGCTTGCAGGAAACTGCTGTAAAAATGCTTCTTGATGATTAGAATGTTCTGGAAACTTATGATTTTTATTATCAAAATGTGTTCAAATCAACTATGGTAGTATAGCCTGCATTTTCTTAATGCCCCATAGGCTTTCTCAACATTCTACTTTTAAAGAGTTTAAACTAATACATCCGAGTCTCTATCACCCAATTTTTATTCATGGGTTGAAGGTAAAAAACAAGCTTTCCTGTTTTTTTAGTATGTGATCAGTTTTTCAGCTCGAATGAGTGTCTTGAATAAATCCAAAAGCAATAAAAACCTTCTCTGCACCTGTGGAGAAGCTACAGCTGGCAAAAGCAAACATTTTTTCAGGTGTTCAGTCATTGAAACTTTATTCCTGAGTAGTGGGACTCGAATAAATATGTTTAACTCAAGTATTATTTTTTAATTTAATATGAAATGGCTGAAGTTATTTCTGTAATCCTAGGCCTTTGTAAAGGTTAACCTAATTTCAGAGTTGATTTTAAATTATATAAATATTTTAATGAGTCTGTACTAGCAACACTTAAATACAGACCCTGTCATTATTATTTCTGAGTACTAATTTTTTGCACCCTTTGTCTGTAGAAGTTGATAAGAAATTTCCAACCACTAAATCATATTGAGATAGTAACTGTAATGTTAACTATTTTTAATTCAAGAAGATCAAAAACTGTGATTGCCACAAAAACATAATGTGATCAGAAGCCAGAAATGTTCCTAGTAGGCACATTTTTATAAGACTTGGCATTTCTTTTTCAGAATGTTTGAGCTTCCTGCTCCAAAACAGGGGTCTGGCTTGTACACTGCTCCTTGCTGGGCAGGTGCTCTTCTTTCCCAGGTAGGATGGTCTTTTTGTCTTGGCTGGAGCCTAGTGATTCCAAGAGGGATTTAAAACTATCTCTGCAGAAATGACTCTCTGAGGTTGATACAGGGATAGGCACCAGGCAATTGAATGTGTCTGCTTGGAAAGCTGTGCTCTGCACTATCAATGACCCTGTCGTGAGCAATCCTAATCACCTCCCCTTTGCTGTCTGAACCCTATGCTAAATGCTAAAGGCATTTTAGGGCTGTCTGCTGTTTACAGGAAAGCAAACCATTGCTCTCTCTGCAGAGAGAAGCACTCAGAGTGGATCTGTGACCTGGTGCTTCCAGCAACAGAGACAGGGCACAGGAGAGCCCAGCCTGGGGATGCTCTGAGCCAGGTGCAGGCTGCTCGGTGGGGTCCAGCTGCAGGCAGGTGTTTTGGGGTGCACTGAGCTGACAGCAGGGCCCTGGGGGTGAGCTGGCCACCCAGCCAGACCCTCCACACCCAGAGAAGTGCTGCCACAGCAGGACAGGGTGCCCCACAGGAGCCAGCACTCGTGTGTGCAGTGCTGCCTCACACCAGTCCACAGTGATTACTTACAGATATTTACTTTAACACATGGCATATAGAACATTAAAAGGGGTTTGAAAATCTCTCAGTTTTTCAACTTCTGAAGGATTATTAACTTCAAAGTCTGAAGAAATGTCGGCCTTCTATGCTTGGAAATGCCAGCAGCTTTTGCATATCCCCACCACAGTACCAAGCAACCCCCAGCAGAGAGAAACGATTACTGCTTCCATGGCATAAGGATGGCTTTTGATCTCCTAACATATTGGAAATTACTTAAAGGTAAGCCATCTGCTAGCTGAGGAACAAAAATAGATTACATCACACCCTGCTAGAAAGATTGTGTTAAATCCTGTGTATCAAGGCTTTTAATAATTCTAAATTAAGTCAGTTAATAGGATTAGGTACACATTTTCCTTAGGCTTCTTTCAGCAACTATTCACAAAAAAAAACTTTCTTTTTTTTTTTGTGGAGATCTGTTAAATTCATGCATGTTCCACAGTGAATAAAAGAGTTCATTCCAGAAGAAAACATTTCTCTAGATCATAACTGCTCTCCAAAAACAGAGCAGCAGAGCAGGTCAGTGTGCAGGGAGTGGGAGGAACCCAAGCTCTTTATTTTTTGCTGATATAGTAATATTAACTGCAAATGTTGAATTGCTTAGCTAGAGTACTGAAACTATTTACCTAGAATGTAACCTGTTCCTAAAAGCTTGTTCAGGAAACTGTTCAAAGTCTTTTAATTTTTCCTTTGTTGTTTTTTTGTTGGTTTTTTTTTTTAATCCCCAAAGTGGTTGGCCACCTGAGAAAGGTAATTTAGACCTGCTCTCTTTACACTGAGAAGAAACTTTGACTGGTATTCCTTGTACCTAGGAGACCATAAACCTTATTATTTTGGCTTTGGCACTGTCTGGGAAAAGATGCTCAGATGACAAATCTCCCACATTTCTTTCACTGCTACCTTCCCCTGGTCCTTGGCAGCCCATGAATCATGGACTAGAGTAGCTGAAACTTGCATCCAAGTATTTGGGTTTAATAGGACTTGGTGGACTCTTCCCTTAATCTGTGCATTTATTTTCCAAGGTTATTTATAGTTTTGTGTTCTGTAACATACTTTGGCAATGAGATTCATGATTAAGATTTGTAATTACTTCCTTTTGTTAAAAACTTTTAAGCTTATAATTTTATAAGGGGACCGTGTACTAACTACTTTTCTCACAGAATTAAACCATTTGGAACAATGTTTGGGTGCAAGACAATTTAGTCATGTACTATTTAGAACTTGCTTTTTATACATTTTGCCATTTTCTCCTGTGAATTAATCAGAGGCTGTTTTACTATATCCTTATCAAAAACACATGAAACTAAAATTATTTGTATTTTCCATTCTTTCATGTGGCCTAGGATTTATTACTGAAGACTTTTAATGTGACAGAAGTCATTCTGATTACCATTAAGAAATCCTGCTTAGTCAACAAATATTCATGGCCTTACATGGATCAGTAGTTAACAACTGTGGTAAGTGGTATCTTCCTCTAAGGGTAATTTATTTCATATCAAAGCAAACTATCCCCCCATAAAATAAGGCTACAAGAATCTGGAAAACATAAGTTAGAGCCAAACCCTGAATGTATGGTTTCTGAGCAATGCAACAAGTGAAAATATAAAGGAACTGTGGCCCCATGCCATAAAAACTTCTGGACAGAAATTTGTGGAGTTCTGTTATCTCAGACACAGTTACAGTCCCTGAGATTACTCTTTTGCTCAAAATTAAATACATATTTCTTTTCTATATGTGAACTCCAGAAGGAATTACTTGTGTTAGATCAGAGTTTGGAAAACAGTGGCTCCAACTAGCTGGTTATGGTTTTACACTGATTAGCACAGAAGAAGTATTTTCCATTTCTAATGTCAAATGCACCATCATGTAAATGTCAGGACAAAAGCAAAGGACAGTATTGGCAAGTATGGAACAACAGTAAAACAATAAAAAGAATCCTCCTTCAACTTGTGTGTTGTGGCAGTTAAAGTTTGGTTCAGCAGAACTGGGGAGGTTGAGGGCACAGGGAAAGTGAAGCACCCTGTACTTCATTAAAATGGAGAGTGAAACACAAGAGAGCATCATAGATATTTAAAGATGAGATATTCAGGACAATATCTTATATTGACTGGGAAAATATATGGTTGTCTTTGCAAGAAGCAGAACACATGATTCTGGATTTTGCTGATGTTGGACTTGGAGGGCACCACACAAGCATTTATTGCACAGCTGAATGTTCCATTTTATACAAATTAAGTAATCTAGAGTGAGCTAAGGAGCAAACTTTACTGCAACTCATCCAATCTGTTAATCTTGGCCTTCAGACATCCTTTTGTCTCATTGAAGAGCTGTTTCTTTTCCATGTCCTTTCAGTCCTTGCTTGTGAAACTGCCGACAAAAACTGCTGAAAAGCAGAAAAGGAAAACTGACTTTGGAGCTATGTACAAACAGTAATTCTCACAACTTCCATCCACCAGCTGCCTTCCCCAAGGAGAGGTTTAGAGTCCTCAGACCCCCTAGTTTGCAAACTGTCCACTTCAGAAATATATCAATGCTAAATAATTTAAAAATAGAAGTGTGGCCTTACTACTTCAGATCAAATGTTAATGTAGCTCTGTTTTCTGCATCCAGCAGTGGATACAAACATGTCACCCCAAAAATAAGAGCATGTCAAGTCTTTATGGTACTTTGCATTAAGCCTTACATTCAGCTTTTAACTATTTTCAGCTCCCTCTGCCTGCATTGCACACCCACTAGGTCTGACACTGGAAGAGCCTGTGAGGAAACATTCTCTATCAAGCTCTTGATGCCAGTTCTAGCCTTTTTCAGGCTTCATCACCAAGAACCTGTTTAGATATATTGAAACCATTTTGGGACAAGGAGATCACCATTTGTAGAGTTTTAGGACATTGGTAAATCTGGTTTTATATAGTAGCATAGTGGTGTTCTTCACTTTGCTCCTCTCAAAAAGATTTTAATGTTTGACTTGCTTTTCTGACCACTAATTAATATTGATATGATACTTTCATAGTTACCCACCTTCACTCCTAGGTCTTGCTCCTGGGTGATAAGATCATCTCAGAGCCCACCATTTTCTAGATGAAGTTAGAATTTTCTCATGCCCATCACTTTACATTTATTAATAGTGAATTTCCTTTACACTTTTATTGCCCAGTTGCTTAGTGAGCCCTTTACATTTGAGCCTTGCCCTTTGATTGTCTGGGTAACTAAGTATAATTAGCAAACTTGACCTCACCACTCATTCCTTTTGAAGAATATTTTAAATATATCAAACAGTCCCTGCAGAATTCTTCTGGTGAGTTCATTTCAACGTGAAACTAAACATTTACTCCTAACCTCTGTTTTCTGTCTTTCATTCAGATATTCATCTAAACAAAAATTCCCCTTTAAACATCCCCCAGATGTTTAGTTTTCTTAAAAGCTAAATCTTTGCTGAGGTATTTTGTAAAAAGCTTTTTAGAAATCCAAGTAGACTGTACCTACCAGGTCACTCTTATCTGCATGCTTTTTTATTTTTTAAAGAACTCTACATTTATAAAGTAATACTTCCATGGACAAAGACATGGAGTAGTTCCAGATGTGCATTATTTCTATTCTTATTAAACATGCTACTGATGTACCCTGTATAGATGTCAATCTTGCAGGCCTGCAGTTCCTCAGATCTTCCCTGGAATAATTTCAAAAAACTGACGCTCCATTTGTCACTCTTCAGTCCTGCTGCTAAGGCAATTTCAGGCAAGAAATTACACACCCTTGCTATAATTCCACAATTGCATCCTAGCATTGTTCCAGAACAACAAGCTAAATAACATCTGCTCTTGGCAATTTTTTTTTTAGTGTTCAATTGACCATTTGTTCCTTATCCTTTTTTGCAGAAATTTCAATTTGAAGGAGATGTTCTACTCACCACTTCCCAAAAAAACCCAAACCAAACCCAAACAACAACAACAAAACAACCCAAACTTCAAAACAAAACAAAAAAATCCCTCCAGAGTGTAAAAGTCCTTAGTTTCTTCCATAGTGAACACTGATGCAATTAATTAACTTTTCAGAACTTTTTCCTCCTGTATCAGGATCAACTAGTATTCCTACAGAGTTTCAGAAAATCCTGCTCTTTACAATGTATTTTTAAATGTTGTGCTGACCCTACTGCATTTTTATATTCAAAATTCCAGAATTTATTATTGTATTTTCTTACTATATGACCTCATCATCCTACCCTGAAGAAGGATAGCCTCATGCCATACAAAGGAGTGATTATCTAACTATGTTAATTGATATACTATATGGAATTAGGCACAATCAGATAATTCTTACAAAAAGAGGCTTTGCACAGGGAACAGCTGAAAGAATAATTCAGATCTATATCCATGCCCTAATCAGAAGTCAGATACCCTATTTTTGGACAACATCCCTTTCATTTCTTCTTGTTGAAGATGTGCCTTTTCTCACAGCTTTTTTAAAGTGTTGCCTGGGTGACAGGACATTTATTTTGGAAGGGAGGTCTCATGTTTGGTCTTGTCACCTGCATCTTCCTCTGTTGCACATCTCATGACAGCTCAGTAATACACATAAATGGCTTTAGTACAGCAGCAGCACTCAGCTGTCCCCCTTAAACAATGAGTGCTGCCAAGCTGCAGAGCCATACTGACTAGCTAAGCTCAATCAAAACAAAGAATAATTTTGGCCAAAAGGAATATGTTTTTGCTTTTTTCTCAGTTCACAAGACATTGTAACCTGATCTTCAGGGAGCACCTTGGAGGGTATGGATTCAAACACACCATGACCATGGTGAGGTCTCAGCCAGAACTCAGTGGATTTGCAGCTTGAAACTGAATTGAGCAGAGTCAGAAGACAGAAAGAGATACTGAAATTGTATCCAGACACCAATCTTTAGAGACACAGAGGATAAGCCTGAGTCCTCTGACAGAAGCAGTATAAATGCAGGTCTTCAAAAGGTTGTTCAGGGTCCAAGCTCTGTTGCAGGGTCTAGCTAGCCTTGGTGTGCCTGCTCCTGGGTTCTGGCAATTTTCTCTGAGGTACTGAGGGGAGAACTGGACCTCCCAATCAATTTCTATTATTTGTGTATCTTGAATTTAGTTCAAAGGGCTGATTCAACAAAGAGATTTATATCACTGACTACTACCTAGGCACCTGAATCCAATGTTTATATTTTACTGAGACTCTCAAAACTCCCACTGAATTACTGCCTATCATTTTAACTCATCTTTGTTCTTGGGTTTTGCATCACTTAACCTTAAACATTTGCAATGTAGATGTTTGCATCTGAATTAGTCATCCTCAGTTCCGCTTAAGCTCAGCAGAGAGAAGAGAGAGTTTCTGAGGAATGATTCATCTGACCCACTTTAGAGGTCTGCAGTACATCCCATGGACTACACAGCCAGCCCACAGTGACAGCTCAGATGTATCTGCCAGCCCAGTAGGTGATTGCATTCACACAGATGAATTGAAACCCTGATGCCAGAGGAGCTGCAGATCATTTGTACACTCTGTACAGCCCTAAACCACCTGTGCATAGCAAATGTGAGCTATTTTAAACCTCAAAGGACAATTGCATTGCACACTGATGCAAGCTGAGTGAGCCTGTGAGTAGCTGTGGTGGCTGACAGGCAGGGAATAAACAAGTTGCTCTGCATGTTCTGTGTACACAGGGCAGCCAAAAGCCCCTAGAGCTGCTAGAGCTGCACAGAGCCCTGTTCACCTCCATGCCTGACCAAGCTTCTGGCATTGGACATGACCTCCTCTGCCCAAAAGGTGCCAGCACACCCATCTCCATTTACACAGTGCTCTTCTTGGACAGCCTCAGCAGAAATGTGCACCTGAAGTTTCAGGATGCCTAAGATTTAAACAGTAAGATTTTCATGTCTCACTAGCCCTAGGTATACCAAGTTTTGGTATAAAATATTCCTGTGGCTTTAATCTCTAAGTGTGGGAACTTAGTGTTGAATTAATCCTAATTAGATCTTATAACTCATAGTTTGTCTATTATTTCTTTCTCATGGGAGAAAAAGATGGTGGATATGCTTTTAACAATAGATTCTGGAATACTCTAACTTCAGTGTGAACTGTGGCAAGGCACAAAGGACTGGGTGTCCTAAAAACTGGTTAGAAGTTGGACTTACACCACTAAAGTATGCAAAGCAGATTTTGCTGCAGCTAAAGAAATAACTGGAGGGGACAAAGTGAGCTGCAGAATGAGCAGCATGATGAAACCTGTGCCTAGAGTAGTTGGGCAGATAGGATGCAGTAATCTACTTAGATCTCATCATTAATGAGTGATTTGGAAGCAACATTTCTTTGACCACCAGAAAACACTGGAAATTTAAATTATTTTTAACTGAAACAAGCTCAAAGTCATTTGTTGAACCATCATTAAGCAGACTTTTTTTCTGCTTGAGTGAATGGCTTCAATTTACAACTGTATTTTTAGCAAACCAAGAGATTATAGAAGTTAAAACTTGCCATCTTAACTGGAGAAAACACAAACATTGACATTCTTCCTGGTCTTAAAGTACATGAAAAATGTTTCTATCCTATATGTCCTACATATGGAATCTTGAAGTGGACATCTCAAATTATTTCTATCCTTGTTATACTTGACAAGCTTGAACAAGGTGATGGCAGGCTGCTTGTGCCACATTCACTACAGAAGGGAAACATTCCCAATAGCAGTTTATGAGGGAAAAGGCTGTTATTTTTATTTGTTATTTGTCCTAGTTTTTCACTGAGGGAGGAATTAATGTATTTTTTAACATAAATGTTATTAATTGTATGTATCTACAGCTCTCTCTAGTGACAAAAAGCTCATAAAAACTATAGCTCAGAACATTTAGTGGCTGTCTGTTATTCTTAAATAATGCAAATTACTTATCTCCTTGTTTTAATCCACTTACTTCACAAATCTTGGTAGCTATGGCCAAAACATGCTCTATGGACTCATTGCACACTCAGTACTGCCAGTGATGTCAACAGAGATTGTGACAAAACAGTCACAATAAGATTTGGTCTCTAACAAACAACAAATAGTGCTGTGTTTATAACTCTTTAGCACAGTTAATTTCTTCTCATACACAATGCAGAGCCTTGGTTGCAGTCTGTGTTCCACATCTCACAACAGGGTCCATGGCACATCTTACAAGGCCCTGGTGCCTGAAAGTGGCACTGACCTTTGGAAGAATTAAAGGTTTCTATAAAGTGTATTCTCACCTGACCTGGGAACTACAGTGGCATCAGTAACACTTTTGTAATTGACAGCATTTACATTAGTCACAGATTTAGCTTCATTTCTTTATGTCCCAGCACAAATTTATTAAATGCCTCTGAAGCATTTAACCAAAACTTAAAGTACTTGGCAGCACTGCTGACCTTTAAAAAAAACTTCTCCCTATGATTCAGTGGCAATACATGTTCCTATTATATCAGTTTATATCAGCACCTCTAAGTATCCCTCCAGAATAGATGCCCAAGATGCCAGACACTGACTGAATGGAAGGTGATCCCTGCATCCCAAGTCATGGATATTGCACAGCTTTTGCAGGGATATGTCAGTGCTACCCCTATTTAGATTCATTTGCTTCAGGCTGCTTTTATTTTTTGCCCCAAGACAAAACCACATGCAAACTGCTGAAGCTCCCATGCCTTTTGACCTTGCCAAGCTTTGTTAGAGCATCTTATCTTTACACAATACCCACAAGCATGCACAGGACACTGGAGCCAGTGTACCAGAAACTCAGTGCAGTGTTGAGTCACAGCACCATAGGCTAAGAAGATGTGACATATATTTCCATATCAAAACAAGAAAAACCTTTCTTTCCCCTCTTCACTGATGCATAACATCCCAAAAGGCAAGAATGGCCTTCAGCTAACACAGATCAATTTTCTTTCAGCTTCAATCACCATTTAATTACTGTTGACTTCTTTAACCTTTTTCTCTTCCTTTATGGATTAGATTCCTTTATACTCTGTTGCCATTTGCTTTCTCAGTGACATAATCAAACTCAAAATGGTATGATTAAATTTCACATGTTTATTCTTCCTTCCTACCATTTATGTTCAATTTACTTCAAAAACCAAATCATTACTTCAGGAGAAAAGTATTTTTAACAAATTGACTTTTAACTTTATCTCTCCCCAGTATCTAGATGTCATTTGCTTTAAGAAAGTAATTGTTCAGATGACTGGATGGCATGTTGGATAAAAGTACTAGCTTTTCAGCTCTTAACATTTCAGGAGAAAAACACCCACATGGCAGTATATTTTGAATGCAATGAGTTTTGTTGACTCAGTTTCATCTGCTGCAAATATTTCATATTTCACTAACTCAGAGTCCACATAAAAATAGTTTAGTTAAAATTTTTTATCAGAAGGAAACCATTCCTCAGTAGATCAGCAGAGGAATGATTTTCCTACCAGTGGCTGTAAAACAAGCAGAGATCCTTCCAGCCACACCAGGGCATTCATTCCTTGGCACCATTTGTCCTGCTGGATCAGAGGCCAGTGTGTCTGTGTCACTGTGCATGGGCTGGTGTAATTCAGGATAGATTATCCCCCATGCACCTTTTAAACTGATTGCTTTGAAACACCTTTAATTGCACATGCAACAAGCACAGTCTGTTTTCTAGAATGCAAATATTTTAGGACTCAGAGTAACCCCATCTTGGCATTGATGCAAACACCTAATACCCCTTTACAGGGAAACAGCAATACCAAGGAGTCAGGCACTGAGCTGTGGAGCAGAATGATTTTTTATTTGTTGAATTGTAGGGTCAAAGGAAAGAGTGGTTCTGCAATTATTACCATACACAGTGTAGTTGGCTCTGAATCTGTTACTATGGATTTTATTTTGAAACCTTGTTTTTGAAAACATTTGTCCTTGAACTTCTAATTAAATTGGAGCAATTAAGTTACAAGAACTATAGACCAGAACATTTTAGAGAAGTGAGGATGCTCTGAGGTACTGGCAGTAACTTTGATCCTTATGGATCCTTTGGACACCACAGTTAACAGCTTTACAAAAATAGCTTTATCCCATGAGATCTCACTGATGTCCATTCAAGCCATTACTTTGGTTTTGCTCCATCTCAGGATGTTGTAAGTAGTTGTCTTCTTCTTATACATCCAACCATTAAATGAGGCCAATTCTCAAGGGCAAAATAAGATACAGAAAAGTACCAATTCCTACTAACATGATACTACATACTAGTTGTCTCTTTGTTTTTCAATAATAGCTGAATAATTCATTAATTATGTTTTAAAGTTAAATATATATTTCTACTCGCAGGAAAAAAAACAGTTTAATTTTTTATTCAGTTACAGTGAAGTAAATTGATAAAATACTTTGAAAATGATTGTACTAAAGGGAGAGCCTGGAGAATAAAAATAAAACACATAAAATACAGCTGAAAATATGTGAAGTATAATCCTTTTGAGCCACATAGTCTTTTCTGGCACCCACAATAGGGTTGCTTTGTGGTGTTGTGTGCTCCTACACTCTGTAGACTGCTCTGCTGTGTGCTGAGATATGCACATATGTATTTAAAGCAGATGATGTAGCTTTCAGATCATTTAGATTAAGGATGAGCTTACTCTGCAGCACTGTGACCTACCTCATTTAATGACTGGAACAACATGTAATTGTGATCTGGGTGGTTTTAATGAGATGGAAAACACTATGCATGACCCATTGCATGTTATATTAAGCTGATCATTTTTAAATACACATGTCTACAGACATTAGGCATGAAGACAAAAAGAACATATCTGAGTTTAAAATCATCAATAAAAAGACCTGCCTGCAATGCTTCCAGACAGAATAGAATGGCCTTTGAAAAAGCCATCAATTTTAACAAAAACGGTTGGAATTTGCTGGATTGGCTTTTAAAATTCAGACCTTTCTGCAGTGAGTCATTTATTTATATAAATTGGTCATACCGTCCACAGCTATGAAAAAATGGAGTAAATCAGATCTTCTGCCATTTCATTGTACTCCTTCCTGTCATACATATTTCAGCACAACTGGAAGGAACATCTTTTGTTTACATATTTTAGAAATAATTATAAAGAGCAGTTTCTTAGAGAGGCATTAGAAAATGTTGACTAAGTTGCTATCAGTCTTGAAGGATTTCATCCTCAAAGGTTTTGGTTTACATGTTCATGTTTTATATGCAATGTACAATATAATGTAATACATTACCCTTATGTGTCTGCCCAGAACCAATAATCAATTACCCTAAATTAACAGATCATTTTGAGATTTCAACTGAAATGTTTTTACTATGTTTGAAAAAAAAAATTATTCTTAAAAATATATATGAAACCCTCAAAAATTAAGATTTTAAAAGGAATTACAAAATCAAATCTCAAAATTTTGGGAAAAAGTCAGGAATGAGCTAAAGCAAGATACTGGCTCTGCCTGTGTTTATATAGCTCATAAAATGAGCAAAAGTTTAGAAAAGCATGACTAATGTCAAAGATTAGTAAAAAGTTTTATAGTGCCAATTAAGTCTTTGCATGATGTGTTTTATTGTCTGGTATAGATCAAGCAGTTATTACAGTGCAATCAGACAGTAAATATAAGTTATATGACAGCTATTAACATTTGCTATATTAATGACCTGAAAGGATTTTATCTGAAGCATGTAATACTTATTTCTGATTTTTAATATTCATTTTATCCAAGTAGGATCTGAAAATCCCATGTGAATTTGAAATCTAACCTTTTATAGTGAGGGAAAATATATATGCTGACTCTGATAGCTGAAAATTTTGGGGGAAAATTTTGTCACTGCCTTTTCTGGCAGTGTAACTTCCTACATATTACCTTTATTTTGTATATTAGCCCATTAAAACATGTTGGTGTGCTCAGTTCAATCGAGACAGCTCAAGGAAAACTCAAACTCAGGATATGAAAAAACAAAAAATAAAAAGGGGAGGTTACCTTATGACTTCCTCAAATCAACCTTGGGAGTTGTCACCTATTGTTATTTTTTACTTTGAACATGAAGTTTAGTTCACTGCTTTTCATCGCCTCAAAACTCGTTTTGTAATTGGACAGTTTCATTTTTCTAATCACTAATAAATTACTTAAATTGAAAGAGAACTGGTATAATTTATATTAGTTTGAAAGTAATTCACAACTGAAGGAATTAAAAAATTACAGTTTTTTGGCAAAAATCAAAATCGAAGTTGAAAAAAGTGGAAAATTTCTTTTCAGTATTTGATTATCAAGATGTAGAGATTGCTTAGGAAAGATCATATTCTTTATCAATACCATTTATTTCTTAATTATTTTTGGCTCTTACTCAAGGTACAAGAAAATATTATTGTCCTGCTGAAACCACTGCATACTAAGTATTAACAAATAAAAACTAGTAAACATATTCCCAAAATACAAACTCTGTAACTTGCAGATAGTATTAATTCTTATGACCCAAGCAATTCCCTGTCTAGAAGTACTGTTTTTCTGCCTCCCTGCTTCCAAGCTATTTCTTTCTCCTGTTGCACTATTTAGACTCTTAGATAATATTTTTGGATTATGGGTGTATTATTTACAACCTACTGTCCTAACACAAAACATTCACTGAAAAAATCAGATGTTCATTGTCATGTTGTTTAGCATCACCTGTAACAAACACAATCTCATCTTGTAGATTTCTTTAGCCCATTCCAATGATGCATTTCTTTCTAAATACTCCTTAAGCTTTTCAAAAGCAATCAAATATGCAATCAAAAGATGTTTGTTTTCTGTGTTGGGATTTGTAATGCTGACATCCATCCAATTCTTTGATATTCCTCTGTTTTAGTGAAAGAGAATGAAAAGTAAGCTGTCATACTTCCATGATCACATCCTCTTGTGTCCCTTGCTGGGAAATTGGTGGACAGATGCTTTTGCAAACCTTTGTTCCACAACTTGAATTTGCTTTCATATGTCATTGACAAAATATGATGCACTCCAGTTTGGGATACTGTGTTTTAGCTGTTGGCTGGGTTACATGATGTACAGAAGAAGCAGTGCATAACAGTGCTGTCAGTGAGCAGGGGAGCTTCAGGTAACACCTGACAAATCTCTTTTAATGCTACATACTAATCGATTTGAAAACCAGCACATTCATCATGAAAAAAGAAATAGCAGATCTCCACTCAAAGAAAGGGATTGAGGGGGTGGGACAACAGGGTGAACAGGAGGGAGAACACACAAAAAGACACCTGTTCTCATTAACTCAATGACTACTGTCTGCACTGTCCTACTACAAAGAAGGATAAAACCCATAATGAGTACTCTTCAAACTACATTCATGAGGGAAAAAAGGGAAGAAATAATGCCATTCTGGTTAGATGTAGCACAAGGTCTGGGGAGTTGGTTCTCACAAATGAGAACTGATATACTGCACTCAGCACAGAAGCAAAGATGTAATCAGAAATGCTCGTCTTGCCGAGTTCTTGCTTTGCATGGAATCTATTTTCAGAAGTCCCTAAAGATCAAATTCTCCCAAATACAGGATGATGATACTGGGCTTTTCTTGTAGCAGAAAACTAAACATTTTTTTTGCCTTTGTCTATTCACCATGCACAAAATGCAGGGACTTTCTCTTGTAGTGCAGGAAGCATCCATAGCTCTGCATGGTAGAGCAGCTCCAGCTAATGGGCTGCATATTGGACAGAAATCTGTAGCCATTTTATTAATGGATTAATATCCTAGGAGAGCTTACCAACTGTCATGTTTTTTTCCCAACTTTGAGGCATATGACTCACAAAAGGAGGATATAAATATTCTTGAGGCATGACATGAAGTTAAGAGAAGAAAGCAAAATGCTAGAATAATAAGTCTCTTAACAGTATTCAGAATAGGTATTACATGTGCTCTTTTGTACATGCAAAAATAGATAGCTTATCCACAGACTATAATTGTCAATAAAACACCCCATCAAGTCTGTGCAAATGGAGACAGAAACTATTGTCTTGTTAATACAAATTTCACTTAGGAGACTGCTGGAGTTTCTGCTTGAGCTGAGTAGGGAACAAATTCCAAATCCAAGGAGCTCAGTGCTTAAGGATCCATGTGAGATTTCAGATGGGTCAGCCAAAAATATTATATTGAAGTTTTTGTGGTCTCCATTTGGCATTCCTGACACCTTCCCATCCTCTGCCAGAATAGAGTCCCTGCATGTCACACAAAAAACACTGTCACAGTCCAAGTGTTTTAATATGACAAAGTAATATTTCTTCACTCAAAAAGAAAGATGGCAGTTTATTTTGTTTGCATGTTATTTAAGGCTAGATGGGAAAAGGGTAATATTTTCAGCTGGACTTCAAAAAGAATGCTTGCCAAATAAGGCAGAACTGTTTTTTGACAGATTAGAATGAATGAGTGCTTATATGTAATCTGTCATTTATTTGTACAAATCCATATTTAGAATGCAAATAGATACTTGTTGCTGGACTATATTTCTATAGTTGGTCAAACCCAAACCCTAATGTGCATTGTGCCAACAATAATGTCCCCAAATCTGCATTCCATGTCTAAAGTTCAAACCTATTTCTAAATAAAAATGGCAGTTTTCCAAGAATGTGACTCCCAGTAAAGATCATGGTTGTGCTGGGATCCAATGTAATACCCACATGGCATTTATTTCCTTTTCTCTTTCTGTGAGCATACATATTCTTCTCACAGACCTATTTCTGATAGATGAGACAGATTTTCTTCAACTAGACCGGGTTGCTTAGAGCTCCATCCAGCCTGGCCTTGAACACTTCCAGGGATGGGGCAGCCACAACTTCCCTTAGCAAACTGTTCCAGTGCCTCCCCAACCTCAGGGTAAAGCATTTTTTCCTGATATTGAACCTAAACTTACTCCCTTTCGATTTGACCCCATTCCCCCTTGTCCTGTCACTACACATCCTTGCAAATAGTTTTTCTTGCCTCATCTTTCCTCTAAGATCCTTTCAGGCACTGCATGGCTGCAATTGGGTCACTTGAACCCATCTCTCTTCCAGGCTGAACAATCCTAATTTTCCCAGCATTTCCTCATGAGAGGTGCTTCCAGTCCTCTGACCATCTCAGTGTCCCTGCTCTGGACTCACTCCATGTCCTTTATGTCCTTCCTGAGCTGGTAGCCCAGAGCTGGTGCTGTGTTCCAGGTGGGGTCTCTCAGCAGAGCAGAGCAGAGGGACAAACCCTCCCTGCCCTGCTGCCCACGCTGCTCTTGGTGCAGCCCAGGGCACGTTTGGCTCTCTGGGCTGGGAGTGCCCATGGCTGGGTCATGTCCAGCCTCCCATCCACCAGCACCCCCATCTCCTTCTGGGCAGGGCTGCTCTCAATCTGTTCACCCTCCAGCCTTTATCCACTTCTGTACATGGATTCTGTATCTAATATGTTCTTTAACTTTCAATTAGAGAAAAGACAAGAGAAACCTGTGGTTTCCACTCTGGAAAATGTATCTCTGTTAACAGTTACTCTGGTGTTCATACTCTACTTTCTTTGAGAGCATTTCCTGTTGCTTTTAAATGTTGTTTAAATGTGTGGCCTATACCAGATGTGATGCTGAGGCATTGAGTACAAGCAAGTTTCAGGGACATGAACAGCCCACAGCTCTGTGAGATTTGATCCCCTGGAGTTTCCAAGTACCCAGCTAGTAACTGAGGAATGAGATTATCTCACCAGACTTTGGAGGTCTAACAGTTTATGTTTAAAGTCAATGAAGAAGGCATGAAAAAAAGCAATTACTCCCTGTTCCAATAAACACTCAAGTAGCTGGGATGAACAATCTTCTGTGCTAGGTTAATGACAGTGCTGGGTTTTTTTAATGAGGATAATTATTAGACATATGAAGTCAGATTAGGTTCTTCTTATCCTCAGACAAAACCAAAACTGAAAACAAAGTTGGACAGTTCAGGGTTAGGGCTTTGCATCTGAAGAGTTCTAAGTGCATCACACAAGAAGTAGCTGTGATTTTGAACTGTCATTTTCAAAAGACTACATTTGGCACAGGGAAGCTGCATTCTTTACCTGACTTCTTCCTCAATCATTTTCTCAGACAAATTAATTAATATTTTTCTGTAAAAAAAGCTACTGAAGTGCAAAAATGATCTGGAGGTTCTGATCCCACACCTTGACATATTCATTAGCTTTGGTACCTCTGCAGCTGAGAGGTAGGCATGGGATGGAGTGGGAGCAAGGCAGGTTAGTGAAAGAGATCTTAGGGTCCCCACTTGTCTCATCTGGGGGCAAAAGACACAAGTGAGCTGTAAGCACAGCAGTGCTGGTGAATTTAATATCCTGCCAGTGTCAGCAACCAGAGCTTGGGGAATTATTACTGGGGGGAAGAAAGATGACAGGGCAGTAAGAACAAATAAAAAAGGATGTTGGTTCTGGGTTAGAGAAAGATACAAAATGATCAGGGTATAGCAATGATTAACAATCTTCTCACTGTGGCTGTTGGTGGCTGTGATCTGCTGTTACCAGCAGGGACCCTGCCTTCCCAGGACAGCAGGGACTGGGACACTTGCACAGGGAGGTTGCAGATTTGGTTTTCTCAAGCTGCTTTTACTGCAGATTCCAAATGCCAGTGAATGCCACCAACCCTACATAACAAAGTGAAGCTAAAAGGCCTTTGTAATTTTTTGCCTGTTATCTTAAAGGACTTAATTCTGCAGTGCTATGTAAAACCAAACTGCAGCTATCAGGAAGCACAGCTGTCTTTATCTGCCTTCAGTAGCACTCATAAGCAACTTACTGCCTCATTACCAAACCTGAAGCTAGAAATGTATTTGCACAGGGACAGAATGATCATGCCCAATGTCAGGTGAAGGACATTTGCTTTCATTATTTTTCCCTTGTCTCTTGTATTATTCACATATCTCCACTTCTTTAATGTCTCTTCTCTTGATTATTAATGTATGAAGGATGCTGGCTGCACAGTTCAGAACATGACAACACCTGAGAAACCCCAGAGAAGCCAAGCATTGCTATGTGTTATTTATAGGATTTCAGGCTTCTCTGTATTTCCCTCAGTTTCTGGGGTTTTATAATTAGAGAGAGAAAGACTACCAACTCAGATTCAGATGGTGAAAGAAGCTCCAGAGCTCTGTATTGACCTATTTATTCCAGAACTCCTCTTTAACTGTTAAAGCATTCCTGTTGTAGGGGGTCAGAGGCTTCATGTATTAATGCACAAAGTCATGGGGCTGAGTTGAATAATTTATTAATTGCTTTTGTGTACCACACCTAGGGCTTTTTTGGAGAAAGGGTTGAATATTTAGCAGATTAATGAGTCATTTATACTCGATACAAGTCTTATGAGCCACCCTGGGAGATGCAGCTCTATAGTCAGGAAAAAAGAAGGCTCAGAGGGGACCTTACAGCTAAATTTTCCTGAAAGAAGGCTGCAGTGAGGTGGGGTCAGCCACTTCTCCCATGTAACAAGTGACAGGACAAAAAAAAATGTCTTTAAGTTTGTGCCAGGGAAGGTTCAGACTGGGTATTAGGAAAAATTCCTTCATCAAAAGGGTCACCAAGTGTTGGAACAGGATGCCCAAGGAAGTGTTTGATTCCCCAACCCTGGAGGTATTTAAAATCAGAATCATAGGATGGTTTGGGCTGGAGGGGACCATCAAGATCATCTAGACCAGGTTGCCCAGGGCCCCATCCAACTGGCCTTGAACACTTCCAGGAATGGGGCACCCATAACTCCCCTTGCAGCCTGTTCCAGTGCCTCACCACCCTCACAGTAGAGAATTTCTCTTGGCCAGTGTTTTGAAATGTTTGTGTGAATAATGCTATGTGGATAGCATTTAACCTCAGTTTGGAGAGTCAGGCAAAACACAAATCAAGGTTTTCCACCTGAACACATGCACAGGCTCTCCATCCATGGCCAGAAACAATGACCTTTAGAGAGCTGGGCACTCTGCTTGGAAGAGCTTTTCCAAAGACATTTCCCTGTTGTCTGGACCCACTCGGCTGCTTAAGACCATTGTGGCAATGACTCCTTCATTTATTAATGGCTGGAAAAGACCAGAGCAGCTGGCAGGGTGCTATTACTGCTCAGGGTCTGGCTATTTTCCTGCCCTTAGTGACCAAAAAAGGTGTCTTCTTATAGAATACCTGTAATCCTAAATTTCTACTCTGTGTTCAGTAAGAACACATAGCCCTCTGAAGGTATTTTTTTAAATGTAATTATTATCTTTATATCTTAGATACCACCATTAAAATAGACAGAAGAATGTAAAATGTATATACAGGGCTACGATTGCTGTCTAGTTTGTTTAAATTAGAGAAACTCTATATTTTGAAATTGTACAAATAACTTAGAATGTTTGGATTATGAAACTAAAGATAACTGTAAAAGGATATGAAGCTGTAAAAGGATATGAAAAGACAAAGAATAATTAAAAAAACTACTTATCATTAGTCTTCCATTTTCTTTAAAATCACAGCTTACTACCAGCTGTGTAAAACAGTGCCAGGCTTTATGCCTAGAGAGCCTCTGGAATACTCTTCTCAATTTTTTCTTGTAACATTTTAAAACTATTTTTTGTCAAAGAGTTTATTTATTAAACACATTTTAATAGTTTTTACTCTTATGCAGTGCCACATATTGTTTACTTACTTTTCTATTTGCCTGAATTTTATATTAAGTAATTAAAATTAATTGCATAATACTTATAGAGACTTGCTGTGTGATTGCTTGTTATGGCCCCGTGGTGTTGCTGCTTTCCTATTGGGATGATTTTCCTTAAAAAAAGAAGTGTAAAAGGCCTTCAATGATAAGCTTCAGCATGAGGACTGAAGGTGTCTTCTGAAGTGTGTCAAAAGTGACAGCAAATGTCAAAATTAACTTGGAAAGTTGCCACTTCACCAGATAAAGACCCAGTCCACCAGCTGGTACGTGTCATGAAATGGTTAATGAAGTGGGGTATAGGAGTACAGTCCTTTGAAAGTGGTTTCACTCTGCTTAGCTCAACCTAATAATTTTCCTCCTTTTGCTACACATGCTGCCAACCACACTGCCCATCATCCCATGATATCCAGTTGATTCCTACTCAGCTAATCAACTGGACACCAATCAAACAGAAGGGGAAAGAAGTGCCTGAAAGCCACCATCCAAAAGGGGCACTGCAATGTAATCAGTAACTCCAAAAGATGTGACCCAGCCTTCCTGCACAGGCAGAGACAAGCTCAGTGACTCCAGATTTTCACCTTTTTTTTTCTGCTACAAGGACCTGACTTCCCTGTTCATTTTAGCAGCCCTTTCTGCCAATACATATTTGAATTTTTCTTAGGATGACCACAGTTGTTGGCAATTTTCTGTGTAAGGTCTTGTCCTGGTTTCAGCAGAGTTTCTTCTCAGTAGCTGTTACAGTGCAGTGTTTTGGATCCAGAATGAGAATAGTATAGATATTAAACTGATGGTTTTGGGGTTTTTTCTAAGTCCTGTTTATCCTAAGTCAAGAACTTCCTTATCTTGTGTTCTTCTGGAAAGGAAGCATGCAAATGAAACTGGGAGGGAGCACAGCTGGGAGTGGTGACCCAGACTGACCAGAGGGATATTCCAGGCAATAGAAAACCATGCACAGCATAGAAACTGGGAGGAGTTGCTCAGAAGGGTGGTTGGTCTGATTTGGGAAGAAAGTTTTGACACTGGTCAGCAGGTGGTGAACAATTGCATTATGCATCACTTGGTTTCCCCCTTTCTATTAACATTATTATTATTATTATTATTTACCATTAATATTGTATTTTACTTTATTTTCATTTTTGTTACACTATTCCTATCTCACTCAAGTTGCACTTTGTCTTTCCCATTCCACCAGGGTTTACATTTGCATTGTCACAATGAGTTTTGTGAGGGAGGAAAGGTTGTAACAACAAGTAGCAATGTTTTAACTGTCAAGAGTACTTTCTCAATTCTTGTTGGACCCCTAAAGTAATTTCCATCCTCCTCAGCCTCACACACAACCAGACCCCTCTTCCTAAGTGAAGACAGCCCAAGAAACATTCACAGGACCATGGGAGGGCTCACTTTGTCCTGTAGCATCCTCTCAGCCCTGGGTCTCTCCTACATCACTGGTGTGAACAGGAGGCAAAGGCTGCCATGACCCAGCCCTGCAGCACCACCAAGTTCCTAACTTGTGTTTCCTATGAATGAAGTTCACAAAAGAGAAAAGAGATAATCCATGATGTGTGATCTAAAATGAATGAATCTTTCAGATCAACCCTTGCACAATGGTTTCTCTGCCGCAATCAGGAAGATTAATGTGGTGAGTACCCATGGCTGCCAACTGCCTTTGTATGCCAGTCCAAGAATTAATAAATGGTTTGCAGTTGTTCAGTCACAATGAGAAAATTACAATCAATTGGCATTTTTAATAAAGAAATTAATGGTACACTTCAGTGAGATGACACTGACAAGTGACTGCTTCAGGCAGTGAACTGTTCATCCCTATTTATAGCCATATAGCTGAGGACAGAAAAAAAGGAAGAGGGCAGGAGAGACAATAAATCCCCAATGAATCACTATTAATTGCTTCCCAGTGTACTGACTCACCATATTCTTCACCAGAAGACAGCTTTCAACAATTTTATTTTTTCAGTATTTGTCTCACCTCACTGTGTAAATTTACCATGCACCCCTGAGCAGAGCACCCTGCCCTGCCTTGGTGGCCAGCAGAGAGAAGGGGGCACTACTGGGACCTGGAGACCTGGATGGTGTCTGGCACCTGCTTTGAGGGGAGGTGGACTTCTCCCTAGATTAGCAAGGGAACCCAGAGTGATTAGCAGAGATTTAGCTCTGACCTATTTTAGATGTTTATAACTAAGCAAGTGAGTCACACTTGGTACTTTTGTTGCCTTAGTTTCCCACTTAAAAAGTGACTATTCCACATGATCAAAGACAAGTTGTCTATGAGACCTTCCAAAGTGAGAGGTGTGCCATAATGACTGACAAGATATAAGAAGTCATGAGTGCAAGAGAGCTAAAACTGTCTTTGTATAGGCAGGTGTTGCAGTGAATATCAGACAGCTCAGGTTGACAAATTCAGTTCAGCTCACTCAGGAATCTGTAAACATTGATATTGGCCCAAACTTCATCTGACTCCTTTCACTCCTGGCAGTGAAATGTTGGAAATGCGTCAATGTGTTATTGGAAAACTCTTGGGAAGCATTTCAGTAGTTTCAATTCAATCCCTAACCAGGAAGTATAGAAGGAACAGGGGGGAAAATGTTTTTAAACCCATTAAAACATTGGCAACATCAGCTCTGATGGTGTTGAGCAGAAATGAACTGAGTGTCTCTGGAGGGAGCAGGCAGGTTTGGCTTGCCTGGCACACTGGCACCAGCAAGAGGGGCAAGAGGGACTGTGTGGATGCAGGGAAAGAGGCTGCATTGCTGTCCTTATAAATGCTGGAATGTTCTTATAGTGTGACAAAGGATAAGCAAACTGATACAAGAGCACCAGAATTTTCTCACCGTGCTCTTCTTTCCCCTTGGCCTGTTGGGACTTAAAGTCAGAAATTCTTCTAACATTCCATGATCCCTGAGGTGATAACTCAGGCTGATGGAGACTGTACTGAATTGTGAGAGGTCAGGATTGCCCTGCAGGGCCAGCACCAGAGCTGTGACCAGAACTGTGTCATGGAAAGCTGCAGCCACAGGGGAGAGCAGGAGGGAGGACACCAACAAGCTGCTTATGGAGGATTTTATGGGTCACTTTGCTTGGGGCATCATCATTTTGGGAATCACAGAGTAACTGCCAGATGGAGCCTAAGGGTTGTGCAGCTGAACACAAGTCAATGAGGCTGCAGAATAAAAGCCTCTTTCTGAAAATCAGAACAAAAATCACCACTAGTAATGGAAATGATTTTAGAAAACTGACAATGGATCACTAAATTTGCACCAAATCTCCAGCAGTAGGTATGACATTGACACGTGCACTTAGCATGTTTTGGGGGATGGGGAGGATGGAAAGGACAGAAAGGTGGCTGGAGTATTTCTTGAGTCCACTTCTCACCTTGTATGCCTACAGTTTCAACAAAACCCATCTTTTTTTTTCTACATTCCCATAAATATTATCTGCACAAGAATGTAAACAACAGTAAAAAATTGGAATCTGGGCACAGGTCAGCTCTTTGAGGAGTGCCTGCTTTCTGAAGCCATGCACATGCACACAGTCCTGCAGCTTAGAGCCCATGGCTGTAAGATCACATCACACATGAGGAGTGTAACTTCCCATGCCAGAGCAAAGAGCAAGCCAGTTATGTCTTCTAATGAAAGAAATACAAAACAAGGCATGCTATGCCTTAAATTGCATTTTCTAGCTGTATCTGCGTAACTCTTTCAACAAAAATTGTTGTGTTTCTCCATTATTGTTGAGAATTGAGTGCTGGTAGTGCCCCATTCCTATTCCTTGTTGGTTATTTCCTATGTATAGATTTTTCACATGTCCTTTTCATAGCAGATGCTGCCCAGGGAGAGTTCATTGCTGAGCATCTGTGCTGCACCTAATAAAATGCTGAGGTGTGAAATGCCCATCACAGAACAACACCATGATGAAACAGCACAAAAAAAATATCTTCCCAGGCCTCCTGGACAACTGTAGAGCAATCTCCTAATCTCTTCTGAAACCAGTAACCTCAGGTAAGGCATTGGTAGCACATAGAGGCAAATTAATAAGATTGCACACATTTCTCACCAGGTTCTACAACTGCTTTTATTGTTATTATAAATTTGAAATTTAAGCTTGTGAGGGAGGGGGGAGTGATGGGATTAGCCTTCCTTGAGGACCCCTCCCCAGTGTGTTGCTGGCCAGGAACCTGTGTTCAGGTCATAGGATGCCATATCACCTTGCTCAGCAGTTACTGCAGCAACAGCTTTGCCTATTCTTATTCCTTCATTAGGCACCTTGAACCCTCTCATTTTCTTACAGACAGAAGACTCAACCTTACAAAAACTTACAAAAATTGTTTAGTAGAAACAACACTGCTCTTCAGAAGACTGCTCTTCTGTCTGCTGCACCTAGAGCTCAGTTCCCTACAAAGTGAAGGAGAAACAAATCAGCTGATTTTCAGAGGATTTACAAAGACCTGACATAAGGTGCATTTATTCAAAGGGCACTGCTAGGGAGAATCAGCCTTGATCTGAAGAACTCATGAAGATTCACCTCTTTGCAATGGCCAAGGGTCCAGCTCACATGGTTTCTGTGTACAGACAGAATAGTCACTTCTCACAAGAAACACCACAAAAACTTACAGACCAATATTCCTCAATAGGTGGGGAAAGCACAGAATATGAGAGAATATGGTCAGACAGGATTTTTGTTATAATTTCAATCTCCACTAGGCTCTAGAAGAACACAGGATATATTCTTTGCAGTTGGCCTATAGAAATCTGACATCATTGTAAACAGAAAATATTTGAGAGAGAATAAAAGAAAATATTTTAATATTAACTCAGTTTAAGACTCAGAAGTTCCCCATTGAATATTATTTGTAGCAATGGTACTGGTCAAAGCTAGGACCTATCTTTCACTTTTTGAAGAATTTTGTTTTTATATAGGTGTATGCAGTAATAAAAAACTGCTTTAAAGCATTTAATGTAAAATCAGCCTTCATAAACTAGCAGGAATATACCTTGAAACTTTTAGAGTCTACAGATAAGCTAGTGTGCAAGAACATAATAGTGTATGGTTTTGATTATAGAGTAATAATTTCCCTCATTAACACATAAAAACACTTAAATGACCTGTAGGCATTTAAACTTGTTTCATTCTGAATATTCTTTTCTTAGTATTACAAACCTCACTCACTGTTTAATTCTAGAAAAAAATACTTATTTTAAAATGTATTTGCTGAATGCTGTTTGTTTGAAAGGCTGCTTGGCAGCACATAAACCATCACCAGTATCAGCTGGAGCAAAGGCAGAGGGCCTGTAGCTCAGCATCCAGCACATCCATGACAGCCTGGCAGAGAGAAAGGGCACGTCCTCATGGCTCAGAATTTTCACTCCATGCTCAAGCTCTTCATAATAAAATCCTTGGAATCCACCTGCTAAAGCCTTTGGTCTAAGAAGCATGCTTATAAAAGCCTGTGACTTTGAGGTCTGCTTTCTGGGACTAAATCATATTATTTCATCCTCTGAAGGAAATCTGACATTAGTGGGACTTGGTGGGTACATTAAAGGACAGAGTTTGACCCAGTGGCTTAAGAAAAAATAAAAGAGATAGGACTCTAAGGTTCAAGTCCATATTACTATTTGACAAACTGAAAGGAGTGAAATCACTGCCTTATGAAGAAAAATAAAAATTAGAACCTTTTTGGCTGCAAGACCTATAAACCCACATGCACATGTGCATACTTCATATTGAGGACTTACTTTGTATCAGTCTGGTAGTCAATCAATCCCTCAGTACCTGGTAGCCTGGAGAGGTCAGGAGAGATGAGCCCTTACTCTAACTTTTTGTTAGAGATGGCAGAACTTATTTGCAGCTCCTTAGAACTTTTATTTTTTTAAACCATCTTTAAGCACCAGAGAAAATCATGCTGGATGTACGGCTCTGGATGATTTTCTAGGAGAAATTTCTAGCAAAAGCAATTCTCCTGGCTCTGAGAATGAGGCTAAGTGAGGAAAAAGCATTGTTTTGTCCATGTGGGCCCAGGAGGGACTAGTTCAGGTGGGGACTGAGAGGCTCAGCAATGCAAACTGCTCTGACTGGCAGCTCTGTAACTTTAAAACCCCAGCAGTGTGAGCACACTGGATAAAGAAGTCCTCCCCACGACTCCAGCTGCTGGCTGTGTCACTTCTGACTAATGAGAGGCAGAAGCAGAGGAGGGAGAAGGCAAGTGGCAGGAGAAGGCAGCAGAGGTGCCACAGATAAATGGGGAGGAAGGATGAAAGGGGAGCTCTAGTCTATAAGACACTTCCACCAGCACAGGACCTGAGACCTGATCCTCAACAGCTCTACCAGCAAACACCTGTGAAGGCACTGATGGGAGCAGCATGGCAGTCCTTTCAGGAGATGGCTCAAACAGCATGCTACTGCCATGGGCTGCTGCAAGACACCACTACAGGAACCTGCAGGTTTTATCCCTCCTGAGATGACCTGGACAATGACTGGGACATTTTCACCTTTAGATTTTTTAAAAAGGGAAGAAATAAAATTAGACTAGTCTTAAAAGAACACCAAGATTGCAAAGTCAGGTGCTGAAGAGATGGGGAATGCCTGAGTCCCTTTCTCCTGCTACTCATGGGAGAACAAGTGACTACATGCTCATTTTTCTGTGGGCATTTTTCTTTCAGGGCAGAGGATGGACATTGCTCAGAGCATGAAAGCTGATGTGTGGATGAAGGATTGTGATGAATTGCTTCATCAGACATGGAAAATGTGTCCTGGGTCACACAAGGCATGACAGAACAGTTCCAGTCTATGGTTCTCATTTTGTTGTCCTGAACCATAAATGTTTTCCTCTGCAAATAAAATCACAAAGAGCTGCATTTTTTTTTTCTGTTGTAATGTTATTGATCATATAAAACAATCCCCAAGCTCTCAGTGAAGAGGTGATGTTTTCATGAGATCAAAGGAGAGAAGAGGCAAAAAACCTCACAAATTTTCAGGAATGCAAATACATGGGATGTGGAACAGCCTTACAGGCCAAACTGCATGTTAGAGATCTGCATGTTAAAGTTAGTTATGTGGAAAAACCAGATGCAGATACAGTACCCTGTACCCTCCATTCAATTGCTTTTTTGAATTCATGTCAGATTACAATGACTGTAAGCCAGTGAAATGTTGATCTCTGTCCAGTGTTGGTAGAGGTAGAGAAATCAGCTTCAGCTGAAATTATGTTTTATAGCTAAGAGGAAAAAAGCAGTCAGGCACTGAAGACTACTTTTACCTAGCACTTGAAAGAGAGCTCTTTTTGTTGAAAATCAAAAAGCTTTGGTAAGGGAAGGGGGGGGGGGGAAAGCATAGCTGTTGGCTCTATTGCTCGGTAAAATAAAGCATCTTTTCCAATATTTTTCTTCCAGCATTGTGCTGAAGTTAATTTAGTAGGAGTTCATGAATCAAAACAAAAAAAAAAAAAACAAAAAAAACTAGTGAAGAGGCAAAATAGAGGAATGGAAATACCTTTCTTATAGACCTACACAAAAGCTGGAGCTTACCAAGTCAGTAAACCATTTTACTAAATTTGGAGAGTCCTGACATTTTGCAGCTTCCTTAATGCACAGTTATCAAAGGAAAAAGCTTAAACTCTTGCTACAGACAGGAATGTAACATCCAAAGTTAAGAGGAGTCTTCTTCTAGAACCTATTCCTGTCTTTGGCACCTAGATCTAGAAAAACAGAACATAGAATGATGGGGAGGAGGGAAATAAAAAAATCCCCACAAGCAAAAAGTACAAACAAGAAACACTTCCACAAACCCTCACCATTTACAAAGCACCTGCTATATTTTTTTTATTCTCAATATCCTTGTTTCTCTGATGCAAATACTGTCTATATCCAGTCAGTATGGGCAGAACTTCTATTCAAACAAAAGAACATTTGAAGGAAGGCAGCCCTGGCTATTGCAGATATTCTCCTTGCTATTTATTCTTACAACTGAAGAAGATATCTTTCTAACATTAAAGTTTTCTGGGCTGAGAATAATTTCATCAGCTCTCTAGAGCTTGACAAAGAAAAGAAGACAAATCAGAAAGCTATCAATAACTCTTTTCTTACATTTTCACTAGAAAACAGTAGTAAGGTATGAATTACATTTTTAACTGGAATTTTTTGGGAAGAAAACAAAACCAGAAAGAACAAAACCACACCTCCACTAAACCACTTAATATGCTTTGCCAGCAAACATATTAATTTGTATGTCTTGGATTCTATCTGCAGCTGATATTCTCTTTAATCAAAAATACTGAACAGAATCAAAGAAAAAATGCTGATTTATATTTTATTGCTCGTGTTTTATCTTTTTCACTTGCATAAAAGACCTATTTTCTGCACTGTTAACAGATCTTAATTTAAATATGTTAACACAAACATTTGTATGCCTATTTTACATACAAATACCTTGTATAAGTAAATAACAATGCATACATATATATGCAGATATGTAAGTGTAGGGATATAAAAACTTCAATTATTTTTAAAAATACATCAAAGAAAGTCACTATTGTTATCCACCAGCTGTGACCAAAACTGTCTCTTTAACATGCTGCATTTAATGAGACATTATGTTAGCATTTCCCATTCTCTGTATTTCCCTAAAAAAAAAAAAATCTATGTTAAAATCAGTAAGGGAATTATGTAAATAAAGCACCAACCCTGATGAAACAGCAATTATATATCTCAGCAGCTGTGCACGTCCGTTTATGATAGATGATTAACTAGCAAATTGCTTGCATATTTGTTTCATGAAGCATTTGGCAATTTAACTATTAGCTATGAAGGTTTAGCCAAAAGTCATTAAAATGCTTAGGCTGGTATAGATCACAGGTGGTACTGTTTTAGAAAACTTACAAAATGCCAAAATGTAAGATATACCTTAAAGCAAAGGACTGTATTCACAGTGGGTTGTCCAGGGGGTGTGAGTAGTGTTATATGGGTTAAAACCTACTCAGAAAGGAAACTGCATCTTGTTTTCCTGCAGTTTGGGTAAGTGCACTGATACCTGAGCCTCTTCCAGGTGCAACCAGGGTGGCTGAAAACATCTTACCATTGTCATCACCCAAAGATTACTTCACTGAGCAAGTGGAATATAATTGGGGGTTGTTTTTTTTGTGTGTGTTTAGTATCAAATTAATAGAGAAAATCAGACTTAGATGGCTTTTGTGTATTTCATTCATGAGATGCTGTAGCAAGCAGCATCCACCAGTGATAGCTCCCTAAAGGTACATGGATTACTCTGAAGGCAGGTTGGTTCAGGTTCTGACTGAACTGAGCATGGGTACACATTTTGGAGTTTAAGAATTCTCGGAAAGTTTCTTTTCCTCTTTTGCTCAAAACGACAATGAATATTTCAGTTCTGCTGTTACTGTACTTGATTATTTTCATGAGAACAGGTACAAAGTAAGAAGGGACAGTTTGGCCCTTTCTATTGTGACAGGCAGGTCACAGCTCTGTAACTCCAGGGAGAAGTTGCTCTGCCTAAGTCAATTTGCATGAGTGTGTCCTGGCTTGCTCACCTTGTGTTTGTCCCTGGATTTTGCTGTAGGAGAGGAGCTGGTGCTTCTCCATCAGCCATTCCAGTCCCTGTCTGCTCTCATCCCTGACTTTCACCATCACTTTCTCCAAGCCCTGCAGATGCAGCCCTTGTTTCCAGACACACAGAGCTCGGTGGCAGGCACGAGATGTGCATGTGACCAGAGTTGTTCTGTATCCACTGCCAAACCCAGAGCAAACCCTGGTCTGCTGGTGCTGATACCCAGAGATCATACAGTTCTAGCTGTTAGTTACAGACACAAGGCTCACTTGCTGTTTAGGGGAGAACAAAAAGCATCAGCATCAGCTCACGTGTAGCTGCAGCTCCAGTGCTGTGGATGTATAAGTGTATAAGTTACACTGCACCCTGCCTGCTTCTCCCTGCCATCTCAGCATGCCTCTCCTTTGCCTTCTGCCCTGCTTTTGCAGACCCCACTCACCTTCTCCCATCAGAAAGGAGCCATCTGAACTCAGACTGCAAGTAATAAATTTATAAACATTGTTTTGGAATTTTCACACAAAGCAGAAATCAGCTAATGACCCCAAAATCCTACTGATTCACCAAGCTATCATCAGTACATGAGCCCATACCAGTATAATTTTGCTGTGAAAATAAGCCAAGAAGTTTGAACAGCAAGTTACACCTTGCCAAAGATGCACTGCTTTTATTTCTTTAAAATTCCAACCATCCAACATATTTTTCCTGTGTTCTTGTAGCTTGACTCATCTGAAACCTCACTGGCGTCAGAGTTAACCTGGAAGATTCATAAGGAATTAGAGAAATACATTGTTTGCTCTATTTGTGAAACATACTTTCCAGGAACAGTATTTCCTCCTGTTCCCTCCTCTCAAATTTCCCCCTCCCAGCCTGTTGCTATGCTGGTGCTGTGTGTATTCACTGAGCTTACACCACGGGCTGCCTACAGCAAGGAGCTGTTATTTGTGCTCCTCTCTAACACAGCTCTGTCACTATGGTCAGAGCAGCCCACGCAGATGATCTTCATTACAGAAAGCTTGCAGGGCAGATCAGTCATTCATCAGGATGATCATTGACTCCCCAGTGAGTGGGGGCTGTTCTTTCAAGGCAAGCTATAATTTATCCCAGAAAACTTGATGATATGTGGCTATTGTTGAGAAAAAACTGAGAAAACCTGAGCACAACACACAGCCTGTGATGGTGTTTAAAATGTTTTCCTCCTTTAACCTGCTGTGGGGCTCTCTGTGAGAGCAATCAGGTGAGATGTCTGTCTTGTAGCAGTGCTGGGGGACTGGAATGTACTGTGGGATATCTTGTTATGACAGATTCATACAAAATATCAGATTAATCAGGTTCAGCCTTTCCCTCTTTCTGATTTTTCCTGATTCAATGCCCAAGATGATGATGACTCCAGCAGGAAAAACAGAAGAAGAAAATCTGCTTGAAGAGTTGCCTTCCTAAATTAAGCAGGATGAAGGGGTGACCTGAATTTGTTTGCTTGTCTTTAAATAAAGAACTCATGAAATCTTAAAAATCAGCTTTTGACTGTAAACAGTGACTTTGCCTATTTAATATAGCTTTAAACACTCACACTGCCTCCCTCCACCTCCAGATGATGGGGTGACTTCCCTGGGAATACTTGCAGGAACATTGCCTTCCTCAGGCTCTGATCTTGCAGTGGCTTAAGTAACCAGTGTCTAGCCAGTCTGGCTGAAAAAATAACCAAAACATAAAAGCATCAAAGCCTTTGTGATGTGTGGAGGTAGTGTGAGGTGTCTCAGGGCTCCTTTGCTGGCTCCCCAGCAGGCACTGCTGGCCTCACTGCTCTCTCCATCGCTAATCCATGCCCACGGTGCAGCTTTGACAGATGCTCCCAATCACTACTAAAGATTCTCTAACTGATTGTCTAAATTCAGGAGAGAGCCTTAAAATATTGCTGTTTCAAAATGGCTTATTTTGATGCTTTTTATTTGCCTTTGGGCTTGAGTTTTCAGAGCCATGCTAGTGATTGCTGTCGTTAAGCCTTCATAATTTTTCCTAAAATGGGACTTCAGGCTGCCATTAACAGCTTCTTTACACTGATGAGGCTTTAATTAAAAATCAAATATTTTAAGACTGGTAATAAAACCTTGAGAATTATCAACATTTTATGTCAGTGGCTCCTTTGCTGTTCTCATCTCTTCCTGCCTCAAGAAACCAATTCCTCCATGTCATATAAGGGATCCAGGGTACATGATAACCATCCAAAACTGGAGTGCATAAACACAGTTTGCAGCTCAAGCCAATTTCATCTCACCATCTTTAATAATGGCTCCATTTTAAAACATTTGGAGAGAAGAAAACCAAGAATAAATAGTAATTTCTTTTCTGATTAAAAAATGCTCCAAATGGGCTTTTATTTTGAAAGAGTCTCCTTTAATGTACAGTGAAGCTTTAGAAATTAGTACAAGGCAGAGTGAACTGCAGTCCTACTGAGTGAAGTGTAAGATATTGAATAAATCATTTTGATTTGACTAGGAAAAGTGGTTGAGGTCTTTAACTACTTCTGTAATAGAAATAACTACATTTTTTTATATTAAGAAGACTTTTAAGCATTTCTGGTTTTGTGTGCATATGTGCATGAATTGTTACTGTTTGCACATTTATTCATAAAATAAGCAAAATAAAATAACCCTTTACTTATTTCTATGATGGTAATACTGCAATTGAAAATTGCTGCAATTGAAAATTGCTGCAATTGAAAATGGGAGTCCCACTGTACTAGTTGTCACAGGAAAAGCCTGTCCCTGCTCCAGTACACATAAAACCATAGATGCAATTTAGAGGAGAGCAAAATGAGTCAGGGTGATGAGCTCACATTAAAAACCAAAGTTTAACAGAAAAACAGGAGTCTCAGCCTGCCATAAGAGCATTTTTCAGGATGATATAATCTTTATTAAGTTGCTTGAAATTACATTATTATCCAGAACTTCATGTACCCCAAAATATTGACATGTATGGCGTTACATAATTTTCCCAATGAGAAGGAACATTCAAAATTCATTATGACACCTCAATATACTCTGACTTCCAACAGTGGATCCAAGTGTTAGCCTCCAAGATTTCAAACATCTGAAAGAACATTTTCAGACCTTTTTTGAAATAGCTGTCCTTGAGTATAGAAGATAGTCCCCTCTTACAATTAGCTGAATATTGTATGTACATCACCATAAAACTTTGAAAGGATTGGGATCAACTTATTGTTTGACAAAGCTAAAGCAAGAATGGTAATCAATCCCTTGGCAATGGAAATTTTAAATTTAAAATAAGCTTTACAAAGCCTTTGAACCTTCAAACACTTTATCCTTAAGAAATTAATGGGTCCCTGAAGAAGTCTTATTTCCCTTTCTGTTTCAGTTATATATACTTCAATTACATTAATCAACAATGCAACAAAATAACTGATAAAGACCAACCTCCCAGAAAAAAAAAAATCTTCTCAATGCCTCTTTGCTACCTCCCCCCTTTTTTGCCCTTTTTGGATTCTAAACTGCTCAGGGCTCTACAGAAAAACTGTACTTTGTGGGTTTTGTGCTCTATTTTTTTCCAGCTTTGGTTTGCTGTCACAGTAACACCCCTCTCCACCCCTGACCTATTCCTCTCTCCAGCAATTTGTGTTGACTGCAGCAACACCTGCAGATGAAAGCAGCCCTATGTGAGAGGTTTCCTTCTGCTGAACCAGGAACAGCACTGAAGAGTCCTTCAAATGTTTCTGTCTTTTAAAGGCAATTGGAACTTTATGGAACATTTTCTTTTTCCTCTTAGGAACAATTACCATTGTGGTCCCCAAGCTGCCATGCCAGCCTCTGCCTTTGGGCAAAAATGAATATATTTTTCAAGTTTCACTACATCAAAAACTCCTAGAAGTGACCTTCCTTGTTACAGGTATAGATTGTGGATGCTTTTATTGTGCCTACTCTTAAATCCCATCATAGTTATAGTTTCAGTCTAGCTCAGCTTCTCCCAAACATGAAAAGCCAATCTGTGTGAACTGTTGACACTGTTTTCCCCTCTCAGTTCCTTTTCTCTCCTTAAAAACCAAGACCCTAAAAATAAATGTCTCCTAGCTTCAGCCTTTGGCCTGGTACCTCCTTGCAGGGCTTTGTAAGGTGCTCACATCCACCATCAAGCACCATTTTGCTGTTCCTGTGATGCTCAGCTGATCTTTCTGCCAGCATTACCTGGAAGCACCACTGCAGAGAAGCTGCAAGCCTTCTAGTATTTGTATTATAAACAGCCTACTTAGGGGGTTTATATAACTCAGAGGTAAGAATTTGCTTTTGGCTGAAAGTGATTAACTCTCAGCCAAAAACCAGAATTTTGTTTAATTTGACGTAAATAAAACTGATTTGCTGTGGCAGTTCTATTTATACCAAGGCTTTTGTATTTAGATCAGTTTATCCAGATACCACGTGAGGATTGTGGTGCTGACAAAAAAAAGCCATGATGTTGGGTCAAAATCTCACAGCCTCTAGCACAGAAAAGTGAGGGGATAACTAATGCACAGAGAGGCAGACACCACATCCCTCCCCTGTGCTCCTCCATGGGATGCAAGAGGTCCCAACAGTGCCATGATGTGCCCAAGGCATTATGAAAAATTTGGTCTTTTCCTTGGCTGCCATATAGAATATGTCTAGTTGGTTTGGAATTGCAGACAAGTGGCTGACAAGGAGGGCTGACCACTCAGAGCAAGGCTCTGCACAGCCACTGAACTGGGTTTCCTGGGTACCACTGCCCTGAAGTCAGAGAGGGATGGAGAGGAAAAAAGACATTCCTCTTGTACACTGGTGCACAGTCTTGACCATGAAATAGCTCAATTTATCTGAATTTGATGCTTTCATAGTCTGATTTCTCATGCTGTTACCTTTCTGCTTTCTGCCCTCTGCCTTAATCTCACATAATTTGCTTTTTAAGTACATTCAAAAGCCAATGTGTCCTTACTGAATTTGCCTTATATAATGCACCATGTACATACATTTGTTTTTTAAACATGAGGAAGAGAACTATTGATGAAGGACATTAAGTTAGTTCATTACCATCTCAAAAAGTAACATTAGCAGACTGAAATTAAATATCTAGGGTTTTGATTTTTTTTTCAAGGGAACTGCAGAAACAATTTTGTGGTTGGAAATAATTATGGATATGGGTATTGTTTATGCAATGTGGATATTTAATTGCTGACTAAAGGCACTGACTCTTATTTTAGGAACCATTATGTAGTATAAACTTTTGCATGTTCAAAACTGGTTGCAACCATCTTGAAAAACTGAAGATAAGTGTAAGACAAAACCCTAAAATTCATACCACTTACAAAGTGTAGCTGTCCTGAGATGACTGCTGATAGAAAGCTCCTTTAATTTTCTGTACCATTGTAAAAATTAAAGTAAAATTCTTGCCCTAGTATAAAATTTATGGCATTTTAGTGAGGAGCCCTGTTTCGTTTATAAGTGGAAATTGGTGGTTATCTGCTAAGGGTAGCACATTTCTGGTTTCTGTACCCATTTCTGTCTGAAGAAAATAAATTCTGAAGTAAACATATGAGAGCGAAGTACACAAGCAGCATAAACCCTAATGGCTGGAAGGTCAAGTGCTAGAAGACCTAGACATCCCCAGTGACATTAAGTTACTTCCTGATGTTTTACAGAAATCTACAGAAAGAAGTGGACAAAGCTGAAAAAGAAGCATTTGGAGAGCAAGGTTTGCAGCACTTGTGACTGGAAATATTCTGAAACAGCAACACCACTGCAGACTGCACAAATGTCAAGAAATGAGGTCTGTTAGTAACTCTGGGTATAACAGAAGCAGAAACCTGAAGGAGGTGGCATCAAAAGGTGTCACTGGTGGTGAATCTGCCCCGTGCAGGATGCACCTGTATTAAGAAAGGGGTTTTGATCCAGTGTGGTCAGCCTGGGTGGGGGAAGCTTTGGAGCAGTAGATCTGCCAAAACATTCAATAGAAATTGGACGGTTTTGATAGTCAGAGCATGAGTGAGAAACTGGGGCCCAAAAACCACTTGGGAAGACCAACCAGAAGGGAAAGCATTGCAGGCTGTTGCTGTGCCTTGCAACAGAGAGAAGACAACACAGGGTAGAAGAAAGGTCTTTGAGCCTCTTGCCCTGTCTGGGCTTAAAAAAGAAATAATGTGTCCAGGAGGTGAAATATGGACAATTCAAAAGCCCATAAAGCATTCATTCAATCTGGGCATCACAGGGTGATTTGTTAGACCTTGCCATTGACTTGAGACTAGACTTTGACCACTGAAGCTCCCTGGGACTTTGATGCAATAATTTACAGGACAGATTTACAGGGCAGCCACAAAGCATTTTAACATCTCTTCTCTTCCTTCTACTGCCTGACTGGCATTGCACACAGCTCCCCCACTTCGCCAGTTCAACTGAGGCTCAATCCATCACTGATTTATGTGTATATAAATCAGGAATAAGATCACAGACAGACCCTTTGTATAAAAGAAAAGTCTGTTTTTAGAGCTTGAGCAGTAACAGTTATTATTAATAGGTTTAACCCAAACCCTGATGTACAGAGCACAATAATATTGTGAAATCAAGACTGTGGATCTAAATGTTGTGGGTGATGTAATCAAACTTATCAGAGAAATAAGTGTCTCTTTAGAAAAGGACAATTGTGGTTTAAGCTACTTTGACAGTTCCTCTACTCCAAGACAAAGCATTGGGATTGGTCAAAAAATTTGAATTTGACCATCTGCTTTCATCTCTGTATTATTTTTTTTTTTTTTTAAGAAATAACTGGTTTTGATGCTTCACCATATCATCTGATTTTTCTGATACTGACATGCTAATGTGCATTTCCATTTTCTGTCATTTTTTTCCCTACACTACCTAGCATTCAGAACCTTTCCAACCTGGATTCAGGCATGTGACAAATAGAAAAACTAAGAACTGTACTGCTTTGCAAAACTTGTCCTTTTTTAAAAATAATATTAAACCTGTGTATCAGCTAGCTCTGAATGATATGGAATTGGAAATAAGGAATTATTATTATCAAAAAGTGTGAAGGGGAGAAAAAATCAGGATTCCCTAGAGAAGGTAGGCTGTATGATGTTAGGATACATAATATACAACACTTTTGTACATTTGTTTACTACTCCTGTGTAGCTTACCCTGTCCTTCCCTTGGTGTTTCTCACCTCATTTTCATTCAAATTAACGAAAACAGAGTTTGAGCATGTGACAAAGCAAGACTAAGTCACCAGGTCTTGGACTCAGCTGCTTGACCCTCTTCCATTTCATTTACTAATACAGTTATACTCAAAATATTAGTTACAGATGAGAAAAACTATCATATGGAGGAAAAATATCCATCTTTTTTATCTGTGGTATTACTATAGGAGAGTTCTAGGTCATGTAATCTAACACTGTCATTGATAGTGCATCATTTATCTCTTCTTTATTTTGGTGTTTTGGGTTTTTTTAACACAGGTGAAAGTTTAAAATTAAGTAATTGGATACTGCTCAGCAGATAATATCTGGATTTAGCCATGTTTGTGGTCATGCTGCAGCTCTGTAACAAAGTGATTCAAGTTGCCAAGGGCACATGGGTTTTTCATCTGCCATCCTTCAGGTCACCAGCATTTGGTCATGGGATTTCAGGGGATCTGGACAACTTTAAACTCTCTCTCCTGCTCCAAATCTCACCCTAGAGAGAGTCTGTAGGTCAGCTGACAGCATGTGCAATACATCTGGTATAGCAAAATGGTTGAAGAAACCTGGGGTTTGTGACTCCCAGACTCTCAGCTGGTACTGGGACAGCTTGAAGAGGGACACAGGGAGCATGACCCTTTCTCTGACCTGAAGGTTCAGACTCTGAATACTGCTGAATTGCAAATAAACTAATTAAATAATCCAAATACAATATAGTCACTACTGAGTGACCAAATGACCATGAGGGTGACTAAAGGAACTCCACGACTACTTGATGATCAGCACATGAATTCTGTGGGGGAGAAAAGCACAGCTCTTATAGTCTGCTTTCTAACCAGGAAATCCACACTACTGCAAAAAATTTCTACCACTAGTTTAAAATGTTCCAGGACTGTTCTGGAAGGGTGCATGTTATATAATTTTGCACAGCAGAAGTAGAGCTAAGTCAGCTTTAAATAGTAATCATTTCAAACAGTGTCTTCACAGACCATTTTCACAGTGTTATTTTCACAGCAATAATGTCTGCATTCATAATTACAGCAGCAAGTTCAAGACTTCTGGAAAATGAGGGTGAAAAGATAGAATAAAAGATTGCATGTGGGGAAATGAGATTGGGAGAGTTACTCATGCACTGAAGTAATAATATATTCTTATATTAAGCTGAATAATTTTCTAGTTCCTATCTTAATATGTAGAATAGGGAATTCTGTGTCCCTAATGTACTGATTTGGTCAGAAAAATCACCCACGCTGTCTTATACAAAACACTGAAGCAGACAGAACTAATTTCCATTAGCACTCACACTTTTTCCCCAAAGCATCTACTTACCATTAATGTAACAGCTCTACATTGTCCTCTTATTGTCCTGGATATGAAAAAATCATTAGCCTTATTTTATTAATGAGGCCCAGCTAACAATATTCACAAACTGCCCGTGCTCTCATGTCTTGCAGTATTACAGATAGGAGTGCTCCATACTTTATTTTTGTACCAGGATAATCTGGAAGTTGCAGCAAGATGATTATTTAGTTTTCCTTGACAAATGAGACCGATTCCAGGCAAAGCTGGAAGGAAAAAGTCAAGTTCAGTTTCTGATTAATTTTTTCTTAAGCACTGGAAATTGTGCTGATTTCACAGCTTAGACTTTGCATCCACAGTAGATAGCACCCTTTATCTTAAGTATTGTAATGAAAAGCAGGAGAAAGCTCTGTCAGTGCTGGGAGTGCCTGTAGTTTCACATGGGTGAAGGAAGATGGCTTCACTATCTCTTTTCCCATGTCAGGTATTCAAACCTCTTTATGGACGCACAGGAGTAGGCAGATGTGCATAACCTCCTTCTGTCTGCAGAGCTGGGAAATGGTGAACTTGCTCTGGAATAGAAACTGCACAAATGTACATTTGTGTAATGAGGGCTCAGTGCTGCACGTCTTTAGCCTTATGAATCTGGAGCCAGTGCTTTTTCTGGGCCACAGGCAGAGCAGTTTGCTTCTGCCCATACGTGCCCACAGAGACAGTGTGCCTGATAAAAGGGTCAACTCTGTTATCTTTCAGATCAGTCATAGTAAAGAGATGTAAGCAGAGGGAATGCCAGACATCACTACTACAGTTCCGGGATCTGTCCTTTCAAATTACATTATTTCCTTCTCCTGTTAACCCCCATCCATGGCTGATCAAGCCATGGGATTGTCCTAGCAAGCAGCACAGCAGTGTGCATGGCTCCTCAGCTGCCTCAGTCCCAGCATCTGAGACACAACCATAGTACAAAAACTGGGTGCTGACAACATACAGAAGGGGTTAAAGCACCTCTCTTGGCCATGCTGCCCTTCAGGGCTAACAGAGCAGAGACCTGGTGGCTTTCAGTGCTCAGTCATCAACATGTGCACCAAGGCAGCGACTGTGATGAGCAAAACTGCTGCAGTGCTTCTGCAGCCAGCATGTGCTCTGTGGCATTTTTCTTCTTTTTTTGTCATCTGTTTATTTGAGGATCTCTTATGCTGCTGGCTGTGAGGGGAGACAGAAGAAAACAATTAGAAGAGATTAGAATGTGTGAGAAAACAACAAGAAGCAGCTAGTGTAAGGGGAGTGAGGGAAGGAGAGATATGGAAAAGACAAGAACTGTGGTGGGTAGAAGATTGAAACTGATGCAAAAAATACATGAATGGGAAAGCTGCTGCACAGACCACAAAACCCAAGTAGGCAATATAAAACTAGTATTTGAGTTAGACTTTAAGATGAAATAGAGAGCCAGGAGTCTTGTATTAACAGCTGTGCTGCTGTGCTTGTCTCTGAAGGTTCTCTACTTGAACTCAGTAACAGGCATATCCTGAGATATTTAATTCTGGCTTTTGGCCTCTAAATTGATTTACCACAATATCTTCCCCACCTGACTGGGGATAAAGAGATTATCTTAACAAACAAGACTTACCATCACAGTTGCATGGATGAATTTCTCTCCAGCTATTACTCCCATCTCTTTGCATATTTTTGTGTCACTTTTTGACCTGAGAACAAAGAGCTTTCAAGATATATATATTTCTGCGTTTTCACTATGGTTTGGAAAATTATCATTGCTGCTATTTACTTGAGCTATGGTTATACACACTCACAGGGGATTATATACCTTATTCCCATAACAGGCAAATGGTCCCTCTTGCCTCACTCACTCCACAAATCCAGATACTCTCGAGAATGGTGCTATATAAATACCTAGATAGATAAATCAGAAAGATATTTATTTTCTCCATACTCTGATAGGAAGGAATCTGGGGAGTGTGCATTCCTCAGTAGTCTCTCTTTGTTTTTATAATAAAATATCTTTTCTACCACTCCAGCAAGAGAAGATGAGAGATATCTGGTGCCAATGAACTCTTGTACTTGCTTAGAATGTTACAGTGCTATTGTTTTTAATATTTAAAGCTGCAATGTTGCCATGTAACTGGGGAAATATCTTTTTGTGTTTAAATATTTCATGACTTGTTGAAGTCCAAGTACAAGAAGAATTTCTCTAGGATGTTATCTTGACTTGAAAAGTTTTTTGTTAACCCTTGAATGTGTAAAAATTGCTATGTGCTGCAGAAATTTAATAAGCATAATTTGATTCATTCAGGGATCATGAAGACCTGGAAAGCAACACTTTTGCCTTTTCACTTTTGTATAAATCTATGTCGATCTTCTAAATATGCTTTTCTGTGTTGGAGAAAACCTTTCATTTAATATTGGAGCTCTAGTGTAATATTTCATAATTCAGTTCCTAAAAATATGTGTTTCCTTATAAACCATTTCCAAAACTATTCAGTATTAAAAGCTTCAATTTAACTCCTTTATAAATTTCCATTCCCTTCTTTGGTGCTTGAGTATACATTTTGTTCACTTTCTGGAACAGGATTTTTTATGTGATTCCCTAGGTAAAATTAACTTCAGAACAACCAATGTGTAAATTCTTCTGATTTCAACTGATAATAGCTGAAACGTGCTGTATCCTGAAATTGTGTATTTGTACACTGATGGTTCTAACGGTGAGATCAGAATAAAACAGAGGTTGGAAAAATCCATTCCTGATATCAGTGATGAAACAAACTCATTCCTGAATTATGGCAAATTTTTGCATGTTCTCCTGGCCTCTCTCTGTTTTTAATTCCAAATAAAGTAAATAGTATCCTCATCTGAGAGACAAAAATAGCTATCTGTTTTACACAGAGATCCTGAATGTTAGGCTTATTGTGAAACTGAGGAAGAGAGTGGTATAGAGTAACACCTAGGGAACATTTGGGAATGGTGACAGCTCAGCAGGGTGCATATAAATATTTAGGTAATAAACACAAGCCTTTCAAATGCTTGGAAAAGAATCAAACGTTCCTCATGAGATTCTCCAAGTTACAGAAATATTTGCTTAGAATGTTAACATTAATGAGTATTTTAGGGTAAACCATAATTAACATGTTTAGAGATGGAAAAAAAATGTATGGAGAATAATCATCCTGCTCACAAACACATTTGTTTGTTCTTTACATTAAAAGTTAATGATGTGTGCTGGCAAGCAGAATGAAGCACAGATGATGGCTTGAAAGCACCCATGCCAGATGTTCACTCAATATTTGGCCTAGTTTTATTTCCACACTCCATTATTCCCATATCACTCCCAAATGTTTGCAAGGCTGGCCTGAGGACTACTGTTGCAGGACATATTCTTCTTCCCTGGTGCTCATCTCCTGCTCCAGCAGCAGCAGTAGCAGAGAGGCCCCCACCCTCCACTGGCTGCCCATTTCAGGCTGGAGCTTTGACAATCTCAACCCATAGTTTTAGGTGACCTCAAAATTCACAAGTAAAAAAGAGGTTCTTTACTTGCTCATCCAACCCAACTCATGAGAACATCCCAGGGAGGACCTGGATGCTACAGGACTTTTGAATTTATTCTTAACACCTCTCTGGCACAGGGACTTGCAGCCCTGAACTGAGTGCATTTGCTGTCTCAATGATGTGGGGGTGCTGACAGGCATCTCACAATGCAATTAAAGACAATACAACAAGGAGAAAACCATGTCCAAAAACCAGAGAGGCAAACCCCATGTAACTTTCAGCATTGCTTTTGCCAATTTCTAGGCATATAATTTATTATTTCCTTAAACATGATGAGGATACCTGCTTTCAGTTCACAGCCACAGATTTAGTACACTTGACCTAGAATGTGAGAAATCATGTTCAATTTCCTTTTCTGCTCTAGGGGATGTGAATCAAGATCTGCACAAAGATGTGGCCACCATGTTAGTCTGGAATAAATGTATGGAAAATCACTCTTGCTGCTTGACCATGCATGGATAAATTAAAAGGTTTTTTGATTAGAAAGGAAGTGACTCTCCCAATGACTTTGCATTCCTGTGCTTACAGTAGAGAAGAAAATCTGGAGTCAGTGTTTTCCAACAATACTTGTGACAGAGCTAAAATACATTTAAACATACATTGGAAGATGGAGACGTGAAGTCATTATTTTTTGTACCAGATGACTGTCCCAGTTGATAGACTTCAAAGTCAGGTTTTGCTGTCTTTAACCACAGGGCATGACTGTGCTAATACAGCAACAATCCAGAGGGATTAATACAAGGGGCAGCTGTGTCTGAGCAGCCCTCCCAGCAAATGCAGGACCTTGTGCAGTAACTGGCAGGATAAGAAGAGTGGTGTTTAGCCCAAGCAGAAACCCCTGCAGCCCTGCAAATGAGTGTGCTGGGTATGGGAACCAGCCTTGTGGGCAGCTGTCCTGGCACAGGCCCCCTGCACTGCCTGGCAGGACCAGGGGACTCATCCAGTGCCCAGGACAGAGCCTGGGGAGGTGAGACACCACCAGGATTGCTCTGTGGGGCTTGATTACAACAGGTCAGCTTGTCAGATTAAAAAATGGGAAGTGAGAGGGTGTGGAAGGTACAAAATGAGGGGGAGCTGCTTTGGCAGAAGTTGTGAGGAGCTAGCATGAACCTGGAGCAGTTCTAAGAAACTCAGTACCCCAGGAAGATCCATTCCTTTCTTCTGCCTTACTGAGTGTGAGCCCAGGGGTACCACTGGTACAAGGCTGTGCATTGAGAAGCACCCAGGGGTACATTGCTGCTGAGTGGAGCAGCAACTCCTCGTTTCCACCAGGTTATAAAGTGCCCAATGCAAAAGGCTGTGCCTCAAATTCCAGATGATCCCAGAAAAAGTATGAGCCAAACATACATCTGAGAGTAAAATCTGGCCTCTCGTGCTTTGATCCTTCAGTGAATATTGAATTTTAACTATTAAAAATACATGAAAAGTGTTCAACAGCAATCAAACATCACCTTCACCACAAAAAAAAACCCCAAAACTTCACCAGTTTTGTTGCTTTCTTGAAGTCATAAGAATATAAGACTATGTGCTGAACTACCCCTTGGAAAAGAGCTGAAATTTTGCATTTTGCTAATAATCCTCTTCACTGTAGGAACTACAGAAATTAATATACTTCCAGAGGTTATCTGGAAGTCCAAGTCCAAAGGCATTAGTCATACTACAGAAATGGCAAGCATCATTAGCCCTTAGTTATATATATCAAGTAAAATGACAGTTTATAAAACAAGGGAGTAATGACCTGTGTTTAAAACTGACATGGAGTAGCAAGTTACATACAAAGCAAAACTTCGTGAAACAACTGTGACTGTGGAAAAAATGACAATGCACACAGCAGATTTTCATTCCTGATCAAATTATTTAGGTGCTAGTATATGTCTGTATGTGCCAGCATTATTTTGGGTTAGCCTAGCTGCCACATGTGGAATACTCCCCCAGGAAACCCTGAAACTTATGCAGAGTCCTGGGAAATTCAGATTCATACATCTCCTCCTCTTGTTTAAGTTCTTTTGAAGGACTCAGCTGTGTTCTTGCCCATCCAAACAAAATATCTAGTAGGACCACCATGGCTGCTCTATGGGAGAAATAAAGCTGGAAAAAGGTGGAAAGGATGAATAGAAGATACAGGACAAAAATTTGCAATTGCCTTTTACTATTCATAGATAATTCATTGGAGGAATAACATTTTCTGATCTGAAACTATGGATTAATTTTAGCAGTCTCTGAGTAGCAGAAAATGACTACATTAAAAACAAGAAAAGCCAGTGGTACTTTTCCACGGGAGATTTTGTCAAAATTTGAACAATTTCACAGGAAAATTGAAGTCCATTTCTGATATCTTGATGACCTAAATGTAAATCAAATTAAATCAATTTGTTCATACTTTTAGATATTACTTCCCAAAATGAAACAAATGTTGAGACTGGGATTCTACTGGGGACAGAAGTTTCATTTTTCAAGCATACATGCTAGAAACTATAAACTGAAGTCAAATTAGATAGTCTGCTTTTATTGAGACTCTCCCAAAGCACCACAATCCAAATAGACTCTGTGGTAGAGCTGGTCTAGAATGATTTGATGAAATGTTTTTGATCTGAAAGTGATGGCTCCCACTAAGCTGAAGATTTTTACGTAAAGAAGTCATCTGAGAGGAATTTACAATAAAACAAAGTCCAAGGCACATCAGAAAACTGCCAAGCTTCTTACTAAACTGTCTCATGGTTTGCCTGAAGGACAAACTTCAATCTGTGGCTAGGCAGCTTCATCATGAGAAATCCCTCATCCCAAATACTCCTGGGCTTCCAGGGTTCCACTCCTACCACAGTCCTGCTGTAGCACTGCTCATGGGACATCAAGCCCCAGAAACTGCATCTCCTGATCAAGCCCAGCACAACTCTGCTTTCTATCAAGGAGGATTTCTCTGGCAAGAGGAGAAGTGGCTGCTAGATCGTTCTCTACATATCTATTCATGTCTGTGTTAATTATCTTTTAGCTTTATTAAAGCCTCATGGTGTTACAACCATAGAATCAAAGTTCATTACAAAGACCACCAAACACTGTACAAGTTACATCACTAAAGTGACTCATCTGCATTTCACAAAGTCAACATTAAATTCTTCTTTACCATTATAATAGCAAACATTGTTGGACAACAGCAAATTCAGGGACTCTTGGACTGGACACAGATGTGCTTGTGGTGGGGAACCTGCATTACCTGCAACTGTACTTTAAGCAGATCAATCTTGCAATCTTGAACCAGATTTTCCATTAGATTTCCTTTCCCATAATTATCAAGTAAACTAAAATGACTGTCTACTTGTGAAAAAATATCCATTAAAGCTGAAATAAGCCATGCAAGTATTTTTGGTATTAGTCATAATAACACAGCAGGTGTTTTTGTTCTCTACTAACAACAAAATTTCTCTCTTCCCCATCACCCTATGCTGACCTCTACAGCTCCATTTGTAATTGGCCATTGCTGCTGTTTGTTACCCATGGGAATAAAGTATTTGCTAGAGATAACTCTACTTTGACTTAACCTAGACCTGGGAAAAATAAGATTTCCTGATAAATACACATAGACTCAAAAATATACACCAGAAAAAGAAAAAAAAAAAAAAAAAAAAAGAATGTGACAGATGTTAAAGCAAAAGCTCATGGATCACATTCGATTTACTTACAATTAAATCTGAAAGTTTCACGTGGGTGGTAATTTATTTGTGGGTCAAAGACTGAAGTGAATCTCTTACCAAACACCTGCTAGGAATATCTGGCCTAAAATTCACAGTTGTCCATCTGGAGGGAATAATAAAAGGGTGGGAAGCAGGCAGCAAGCCTAGATAGCCCACACAGAGAGATTTCAGAGAAACCAAATGGTATCAGTTGGAAAACCTGGAGCTGGGGCTCTGTAGAGGTCCCACCTGCTGCTGCTGGTCCTTGGGAGTAGAGGAGCAGGGAGGAGCTGAGATCTTTCAGCAGATGTACTGGCACGTTCACCACAGCACTGCAGAATTGTAGTGAGGGAAAAATATTTATCTCTGGCTCTCTGTTAGAGTAGCTGAAACTTTCTGCTTTTGAAATATTTCCTTGGTGCTCAAATTGCCCACTTTTAATGCTTTTCTGACCTTCCACATTGTTTGCCCAGTACAGTCTGCCAGACCGCACAAAAGCCCCATCAAATCAGATGTGTGGTGCCAGACAATGATTTGCCAAATCTCATTTATATGAAAACTACCTCAGTATGGCTGCTGCTGTGGCAATGCAAAGCAGAAAGTCATCTATTCATGAATACCTGTATTCATCTGCTGCACTTGTCTTTGATGGCTAGGTACCAATAATTTAGCAAGTGCCATGCTCTGACATTCACTCCAGAAGTTCAGACTGTCTCAATGGTGTGGCAGCACCAGTAGTATAAAGTACAGTGACTTTCTCTCCAGAGCAACATTATTTATGCATGACATGGAATAATGCCTAATAGGAGCAAAGAAAGGAGAAAAGTGCAATGAGCTAGTGTGTATATGATATGACCTTGTTAACATTTCACCACAGCATAATCTTTTTGTACTTTCAAGCATGATAAGTTAATGCTTGCCACTGTGAGACACATTGGAACTGACAGATAGACATGCATTTTAAAAACCCAGCTCAGCAACTGTCACTTTACCACTATGCAAAACATGTAAGGGACTGAAGAATGATGAGCATAAACCTTACAGTAACAATAAAAATCCTCACTTGTATTCCTCAGAATATATCAAATACCCTGCAGCTTCCATCTGCAAAACTTGATGAGAATAATCTAAATGAGAAATGTATATTGTGACAAACAACTGAGAGTTTAATTGGAATTGTGAATGTGGGCATGAAAGGCTGCCAATTGCTTGTGCATCTGAGGACTTGGTACCTAGATAGAAAGCATCCAGACAGGGCTGCAGAAGCTGGTCTTGGAAAAGGTTATATAGCTCAAGCTGTGTGTATGTGTAAGGCAGGAGCTCTCTGAGGAATAAACCTGAAAAGAATGAATGGCATGTGAATAGGACACATACTTTTAAACCCAGTCACTGTATAAGCTTGTTTAGATTGGGGATTTTGAAACTGGCAAAGCATTTTCTTCCCAAACACCACTTATGTGACAAAGGAACTTGACTAAGTGGGAAATTGTGAGCTGTCAAGTGGATGTTGCATGACATAACACAAATGTCTAGTATTAGTTGATTGAGCCATAATATACCACTGTTAGTTCAGGATAAAAAACTGGAAAACACATATAAATCTTTCGTATCAAATATTTTACTGACAGGCAGCAGCCCTGCTGCATACATTTGGGGTAATTCTGATGCCTGAGAATCTTTGGCAAAACCACTTGACCTCTCTATGCAGCAGAATGAGAATCTAGATTTATTTTTCTGTGAAGAGAATAATACTGTTCCATGGAGCAAGTAGTGCAGTCCTGAACATGCTCTTCCCCTGCATTAGCAATTTGTTTCTGTCCCACCATAATGAACTAATTGAAAAGTAATAAAGGATTTTGTAAAATCCAAACAACAGCCTCAATTGTGGTAATATCTCAATTGTGTAGACTGCATTTACCAGTGCAGACTTCTTCTGTGAAGACTACCCTGCTTTGATGCAGTTTGAAAATATTTTCATTGTCTTCCTTCTGCTCAACAGCAACTCCATTGTTACATTCTGTCAATGTATTATGTGATAAGTCCTCTATGTGATGCTTCTTCCAGCCTTTTCCTTGAGTTTCTCATTCTGTAACATAAAAAACTACAGTTCTTCCTCTTTGAATCATTAGAATGTTCTTACTAGATCACATATAAGATATTTGGTCTTGACTGAAGTTCTGGAGTAGAGCTTTTTACCAAATTTGGTAGCATTTGGGGAGTGGTGAAAGAAATTGGTTGTAACACAGTATTTAAAGATAGCTGTAATCCTGAAAGATGAACAGGTAACTTTCTACATAAACTCCTGTGGCCCTGAGACATACCTGGAGTTCTTATAAATGCTAGAGATATAAAATTCTCATGAAAAAATCCACCAAACAAATTTTCTTCATTCTTTTTTTGAAAATAGAAAATTTGAGGAGTGATTGAAATATATGTAGCAATTGTTTTTGCTTTAATGATGGGGAATACACTGATAGCTCCTAATATGTGTGTAGAAAATACAAAAATATACTTCAAAAAAATTAAATTAAGTACAGGACAGTGCTTTAAACTCAGGTTTTCTGCCTGTAAAAGAAAAAGTAATTTTCCCTGACAGTTCCTCTGTGAAATAGAATAGGGGGAAAATAAACTGGAGAGCATTGCCATATTGTCCTGTAAACTAAAGGAAATGTTAACCATACAGGCCCAAAACAGCTGGAATCCTGAGCTCTAACACAAATCCCCCATATTTCTAAATGAAAAGCTTGAAAGTGTACATGACATCCCCATACATGCATTCATGGTAATGTAATACATGCAGTGAAGTATTATATGCTAACAGTAAATTTGGCCCCAAAAATATGGGAATTATAGTTGCCATAACATTGGAAAGTTTAGTTAGAGAATAAATGCACTGGAAATACTTAATTATTTCACTGGGAGTACTGCTCATTGTTGAATGTGGTTTAAACCACTGAAATGAAACAGTAAATGCAGCAATAAAATAAATCGGTAATAACATCTTTTTAGACATTATTCCATCCTTTTCTCTATTTTTATTCTAAAAGAAATGATTTCCTGTAATTTTTCTTATTTTTTTCTCAAGGGTCTAGTTTTTCCATCCCAAGCCTTCCAAAAGGATTGAAGGAAGAACTAAGAAGGATGTCTTTCAGAAAGTCTTCAAACTCATTTCCATGACCATAAATCATGGAAGAAAATTTGTTAAGGAATCTGATGACATACTCTGTTTTCACAGCAGGAGTCATATCATTCAGCCAGGCTTGGACTGAAAGAAAGTAAGAGAGAAAGGAAAAAAAAGAGGAAGAAGACATAGTACTGCCTCCAGATCATCTATGAACTGCATTTTTTATGATTGTCCCTCTATTAGGAGACCCTAAATGAGGTAAATTTGAACTTCAGATGTGGATCTGGATCTTTCTTGTCTCTTTGGTACTCATGTCAAAGTTTACTTGTAGTTGCCTTACAGAGAGATGAACGTACTGTAAAACAGGGATCCCAAATGGAAAATTCCCAGACTCCATGGTGATGTCCTCTTGTGTTTGGCTTCCAACTGCAAACCTGAATCCACATTTGACCTTTAAAAGAATTTGGGAGTCTTTTCTTTATTTTCTTTTCCTGACTTTGAAGGATGTGTCACCCCCCATTACAATCACAGCTGCAGCTAGAGCACTTCATCTGATTGGATTTTATACAGCAAGATGCATCTTTAATGAAACCATGATGGACATACCTCACAATAACAAGGGGAAGGCTGGCATACTTTTTCAAGTATTCCTCAAATAATCCCCAATTGTAATACTACATAAAGATTTTTTTCTGTCTCATTAGCAGTATTAATCCCAAGACCACTAACAAGTCCATAAAAAGTCTTTAAGAAAGACTTTTCACAGAAACTGTGGCTTCCAAAAATGGCAGAAATACATTGAAGACCTTAGTAAAAAGAAACAAATATTTAGCCTTCATAAATATTTTTGAAGTTTCAAAATTTCATCATTATTATTAGCTCAGTGAAGTCAGCATAACAAAGCAGCACTAAATATTAATAATTGTTTCTACACCTCATCGAGTGTTTTAAGACTGTGTATCACCAGCGATGGATAAAGCTCTATAAGTTTGGAGGTTGTTCATATTAGAAACTTGCAGTTCATACCTCTATCTGTTTTTTCCTGAGATTGGAACCATACTAAAGAGGAAACTTATCTTCCTGGGGAGACTGAGAGGTGTCTGTGCTTTCAGAATATCTTGGTTAAAAAATGACACTGATATCTGAATAATCTCTGGGATTCATTTCTGCAAAATTAAAAGCAGCATTCATTTTCCATATTTTCGTTTTAGAGCAATTCTGTGCCAAACCTGCCTTAATCACTTAAGCTGAGCAATGTTTTGATGGCACATGAGAACCATCATGAAACATAAGTTCTTTCCACTTTATTCATCCCCTCTCAATTCTCCAAGTCCTTCTCTGCATCCAGTTGCCTTGAAAGCAATCCCTGTCTTCAGCAGCATCTTTCAGCTCCAGCATTACTTCTCTTGCCATCCTGAGTGTCTATTGCCATTTCATTTTTGCCTCTTCTCAGTTATTTCCCTGATGCTGAGCTCTACCCAAAACTCGGGGGAATCTGACTTAATTTTAGACAGAGGCCAGAGTGGTTAACTTCAAACTCAGATCCAAATCTCCAGTTTCCTGTGTCTTTGGCCTTTTTTGATACAGCTTTCCAGCTTTGGCACTCCCATGCTTATTTCATACTCGCATTCCCCAGTGTGTGGGAGTGCTGTTGTTTGGGTCAGGGAACTGGAATTCCGGAGTCAGGAACTCAGTTCTCCTAAATTACTCCCTTCATGGCCTTTATGACTAGCTGCTAACTTGTTTATTTCAATGACACTGACATAGGGTGTTTCTCTTTTTTAATGCCAACTTGACACATAGTTGACATAATTTTTGGAAACTGTTTATCTAATTTAGAAAGCAACATCACTTTGAAGCTACGAAAATTGGCATAGTTTCTTAATTTGGTCTCTGTGAAACTGAAGCATATTAATTCAAGGGCAACTTTCAAAAATTAGGTGCTAATGCATCCAAATTATCCATCATCTACCTAAGCAAAAAACATATTTACTAAACTCACAGGCTGGAATTTGGTTGCTTTTTCTTGCACACCCAGCTGCCTTCCCAACCTTCTTATCTTCCTGGCATCCAGATGCTCTATTCTTCCCATCACCAGGAGGGTTGTCAGAGGTCACAGACTGTGGATCACTGAACTAGATTAGCTTTGCAAATTACTACAGCCCTAAAGCCTCTCATCCAAGATAACAGCAAAATGGTCCTAACTTAGTTAATGATTTTTTTTTTTACCAGATTATTACTATCTGCAAAAGTGCAGTTATCACTTCTTTTAGTGCACTTATCACATCCTCCAAATTTTGCAAAGCACTGCATGCTATTTTACAGTAGCTCAGGAGCAAGCCTGCATTAGACACAGAATGTTCTCCACTTGTTTTACTTAAGCAAAGACCTTCATCAGAATTATGTTCCTTGCTTATAGTATGAACTATTGATTCAAACCATCACTGTAGAGAAATACTAACATTCTCTCAGACAGTGCTGGAATTTGGCTGTCAAAATGTACTGGAAAGGCAGAGATAAAATTTGTATTCAAGGCAATTTCTGTGCTACACATTAAGCCAAGAATCTGAGTTTTCCTTTCAGAAGTTCCCAGAGGTGTTATTGCCAAATCTCACCGTTAAACCAGGACGTGTGATTTTTGGGTTTTAATTTTGATTCTCTTATGGGTTTGCATTTTTTTTTTTCCAGATCTAATTTACATTTTATTCCACACATGCCTTCTTAAACGATTGAAGTGTTCATATGCTGTACAAATTTAGGTATCCACACCCATTCCTATTTTTTCAGTTTTAAGAGGCACATTATAACATGTGAAATCAGTTTTTCACAGAGCCAATAGTAACAGAGGCACATATTTCAGCAGATTAATAATTCTCTTTACTGTAGATCTCATGAATTCTTCTCCTCCCTTTTCCTTCTGCCCTCATGATTTTAAAGTCCACCCAGTGATTTCAGTGACCAAGTCACACTTGTACAATTATATGCTTCAGAGACATTTTTAAGGAGAAAATTAAACAAACAAACAACAACAAAAAATATTTGGCATCATGAACAATTTCCTGTTTAATAACTACCATAACCATTACAAAAACCCACAAAACTTTCTAATTTAAAGTGGAAAACATATTTTCTAACTTGGTGGTATCCACCATCACTATTATCACCACCACAAAAAACAAGAGTAGGAGCCAGAAGTGGGGCATGATCAGTCAGCTCCACAAAAGAGTGTTCTTTTGGGAACACAGTTGGTTTGGGTTTCCTGTCCCTAACTTTAGCATTCTGAATGTTGCATGTTTGCTCTGAATTAGTCACATAGGATTTCTCAGCAGGCAGCCTCTCATTTTGAACAGATGAGTAGAGATCACCCTCTGCAACTGGCTGTGTCTCTCCAAAGGTCTCAGAGGGACCTCCATGACTGACTTAGAATAGATGTTCCATGTTTCCCTAATGATGGAGCTATATTATTGCCATGTATGGAATGCACATCTATTTGTACAGGGGTTTTGCTGTACATATACATAAACATACCCATACAAATGCATGCAAATAAATTTGTATCTTTTTATATATTATAAACAAATTTTAAAATCTAGATATATCAAAGTTAGGGTAATGGAATGTAAACATTCAGTTTGCTTTCCTGCAACCAAAATTTAAATTATCTAAATTGCTGTGTCTCTTAAATTGAAAACAAAGATTCATTTGTTTGTTCCTTGCCATCCAACCCAATCTGGCCCAGTCAAAATGATTTACTACCAAAGGTCACCGATGATTTACTGCCAAAGGTCACCATGCCCACACAACAATACAAACATGCCCAGGTAGCAATTTAACAAAGCTAAAGCAGTGCTGTGGCCAGGGAGAAGCAGCACATATCCTGCAAGGCAACCCAGGAAGAAGGAATCAAAAATGTTCAAGCCAGTGATAGTATCTGAGATCTTACATACAATTACTGAAGAAGTTCACAACTTTTATTGGCATTTTGCTTTGTAAACAAAAAAACCTTGAATCAAAACAATGAAGTGCCTTTCCTCCTAGTCCTTTAAAGGAATCTAAGCAGAGAAATCCATAAGCTATTAACAAAATGTACACATTTTCTAAACTGCCCCTGAATTCCCTTAGAGATATTGATCTGAAAAAAAAGGATGGGGAAAATGTTCAGTTAAATGTATTAGTAATTCATTGTACCAAGAAACAATACCCTCCTTGTGATGCATTATACAGCAGCTATGGAGTAGACAATGTGATCTGATATATAAATATAACACTATATGGTGTGATTATTGACCTAGCACTGTGAAACATGGAGTGTTTAAAAAATTCAGAACTAGTACAGCTAAGACTTGGAGCCTAAGCATGTATACATGTGTGGCATGTATTTTTTTTCTCCTGGCACCTGGACACAGATGGTAGCTCTTTTTACAGGCTACCAGCCTCTGAAATTCCTCCTTCATGCTGCTTTTATTTTGGTGTGTTTTCAAAGGGTATATTTCTTCTCTGGTACCATAAGGACAAGAAAATAACAGTCTGAGGCTGCTGTTATTACAGTTTATAAAGAACAAACAAAATAACATAGAAAGATGAAAAGGCTATTCCATTTTATTTTTCAAATACTTGGAAATACAGATAATGACTTGCTTGGCTTTTGTTAGTGCAACAACCATTTCATTGCAGTGAGCAGTGGTATTCCACAGAGGCTGAATCTCCCCTTATGAATGAAACATTGATATGCAGAGTTGTATTTTTATCACATCACCATACCCTTGTTTTATTTTCATTTTTATGGAGTTCTAGTAGTGCTTGGTGCTAGTAAATGAGTGTGCAGTTATACACTTTTCTGGTCCTGCTCTTTCAGTATTCCTGCAGGCTCTCCCATGAGAGGCACAGTGAGCAGGGTGGGCAACACACACCTTCCCATGGTAATGCTCATCAGTGCTCAGCTGGGCTGAAAATGGTTAATGTGGGTGATGTGCAACTCCTTCATTTCAGTAGATTTTCATTTGAATTATAACACATTGCCTATTTTCAGCTAAAAAATACAGCACAAAAATTGCCTGTGATTTTTGCTCATTTGTATTTCAACACTCTATAGAATATGGATCACCAAAGATTAATGTTATAAACAGAAAAAAAAAGAATAGTCATAATAACTATCTAGAAAAATAAACAGTAATGTTCCTCTTACAGACCTGGCATCCACATTAACTAATAAAACATTGTCAGAAACTCCTATGTCCTGAGGACAGCATCCTTTCTGAATCATTATTCCCATGTACAACTTTTAATTTCTTTAAAAGGTGGGGAGCTGGAACAGAAAAGAAATCCTGGCAGAAGCACAAGGATTTCTTAGATGGAGTCCACCCACTGAGATGTTTGTGGAAGCAGCTGTAGGCAGAAAAATTATTCAAGTGGGATCTGAAAATGATTCTCAGAAGGAGTGAGACAACATAAACACTCAGCTCATTTCCACCTTTGCACTGTATTTAAAAGAATAAATGCTGCACTATGACCAGACTGAAAGTGTGTAGAGAAACCCTCAGTATTCCTCATCAATCTATTTTGGAAGGCATTTTTGGTATTAGGAACACTGTTAAAGTGATTAAAGAAGGCTCTTTCTTTTCTCATCAAAGTAATTTACCTGCTACAGTAGACAACCATATCATTACATTTCATGAATACAGTTATGAAAAAGTAGCTTCAAACAGTTGTCCCAGGAACTTCCTGGAAGTCCAGCTGAGACTCTTGCTCCTTTCATTGCCATACCTTTTTGTGTCCAGTGTGAATGTACTCACAGGGTTTATATCCTTGTGTCATAGTGTCCTTCAGAAGAAATGTCCATTTGCTCCTGTAGACATGCTTAGAGAAATAAATGGTGCCTTCTCCCAGACTTTCCTTTGCAACAAAAACTAGCAAAGTCCTTTTTGGGGTTTCTGTTCTCTGGGTATTGTCCTAGTCTTTGCTTTCACCTATTCCCATCTGAGTTCACCTTTCGGTGGCAGGTCTAATTGAGACTGCTCTAACTGTGTCCCATGTAATCAACAGCTCTTTAAACCACAAAACATACCATAAATCTGTGTTAATACTCAAAAAAAGAAACCCAAAAAATAGCCCAGGAAAAGCAGAAGGACATGCAATATTCCTGTTTTTTGAAATTCTGATTCATGGGTCACCAAACATTTAAACCTTATTTGATGACAAAGTAACTTGCTCATTTTTAAGCTGAAGGACATGACTGATCTCAGCATGCAGCTAAGCATATCAGTTTCTTAATGGTATTAAAGAGAAGAAAATTCGATAGGGATGGGACTTGTGGGAGTGATTATTCCAGGCTGAGAAACTGCATATTAGCTTTAATAATACTGTAATAAATCCATAATAAAAGAACAAATCATTATTTGTATTTTTTGCACTCTCAAGTCCCTGAAGCCTTTAGACAAAGAAAGAAATCTGTGTCCCTGCCCATCCTGTTCTCCACAGACACAGGAGGAGTCCAGAATCCCTGCCAGTCCTGTCGTACTCTTCCTTTCTGGTTTTATAAAACACTTTATGTACATAAATTTTTGCCTAACCTTTTGCATTGTGCTATGTATTTTTATTTTTTTTTAATGTAAAAAATACCTACCCTGGAGCTGGAAGGGAAAGCTGTGAGACGGTTCAATATTTATCCCCATTCAAATGTGCCTGTCTGTTCTGGAGGATGCCAGGTGCTTCAAACACTGCCAAACATATGGCAGGGCTGCTTTCAACAGGGAGCTGAGCTAATGGCCCCACATGCATTTCATTTAAAAATATGGACAACTATTCAATCAAAATGAATTTTGTCATCTTGGTCAGAACCGCATTCTGTCTGTGTTGAGAGACTTGAAAGGATGCTCTGCTGCCCATATTTTATAACAATGACTCATTCAGCTGTATAATCCCAGTCAGATACAGTACAATGCTATTCCTTGCCTGTTTCTTTTCTTTCAGCTGTAACTTTTCCTCTGCTATGCACAAAACTCAGTGGTTGTCAAGAAGGTCTTGTTAGCACCTGCTTTAGGGGCTAGCTACTTATATCCAAGGCTTTGCACTTTCATACTCCTTTCCCCCTCTAACTCTGACCCTTTTTCTGAGTATGAAAACATATCTTTACCTTGCAGCTACAGGACAGGAAAGCAGCTACGGTTACAGATCTGTATGATACAACCTTTTTCCTGATTTGTCTGATGAAAAATGTATAAGCAAGTAGAAAACATTATTATCCCAAAGCAATTCGTATACAAAAGCATAACAACCCTTCCAACCTCAGCAGAGGCAGCAGCTGTAATATTTTTTGTTTAAAAGGGATTTACCTCCTATCATGGTTTCCTAGACTGGTTCCAATGCTCATTAAAATTGGTTCAAAAAAAGCCTCATGAAATCCTGCACCAAGCAAGCAGTGAACCTCCTCCCTAAAAAACCCAGAAAAAATAATTGGCAGAAATAAGCATATAAATAAATATGTGGGGCTCGTTAGAGAGATATGCTCCATTTCAGGAACGAGACTGACTTAGATATTAAAGGTATGAAGCAATTTTAGAGGCAATGATCAAATTCAATGAAAATATTTTTTTGTAAAATAAATCATAATTAAATAATCAAACATCCAGTGCCAGGCTGCATTCATATCAGGATATGAAATTTCCCCTAGTTTAGCAGGAAGGGAAAAAAAAAAAAGGGGGAGGAAATAATCATTTTGTGTTGCCCACAAGGAAATAAATCTATATAAAAAAAAATATGTTACCTCCCTCTATTGCTCCCCCTCCTCCTGCTTGTGCTGGGTGGGTGAGCTCCAGACTTCACATGCTGTGCTCTGTATGGGATCACCCCTCTCCCCAACCAGCAAAAACCATCACTTTGCTGGTGACAGCCCCTGTCCCCAGCAGGTCTGAACCTGCTGTGACACCCTCACCAAACCTGCCCAAACCTGCAGAGCAAAGCTATGGGGAGGCTCTGGCTTGGGGTCACAGGGGTGACCAGAAGCCAAGTCTGGATTTCTTTAAATGGATCTCCATTTGATTCTTGTAGGGGTGGAGGGGGCTGAAGGAGGAGCTAAGGGAAGATTATTCCAGCCAAATAATCAGCAGACTGAAGTGAGTGGCTAGACCACAGGTATTTGGAGACTGTAAACTTGGTGTATGCACTGACTGACTAAAATAGCTTCTCAACAGCTGTAAGTTATTATATAGACACTGGGCTCTCACATCCTTTATTAACAACAACCAAAAAACTGCTCAAATTTGGTTTTGTTTTATGCACAGCATTATGAAAAAATAATGAAAATATATTCCTCTATAGATTGCTACAGCATTTCTAAAGACATGACATCATAAAAATGCCAGCTAATTAAACTGGGCTAGAGCTTATTAAAAGCCCTAATTTTTTTTAACTCTATGAACTGTTTTAGGGAGGCCCAAAAGCAGGAAATATTTGTATCTAGCTACTTATATATAGTTCTTACTTGCAATCAAAGTGAAACATTTGAATCATCATTATTAAGCTTATGGCCAGTGAATGTGACTATTTCTCTGCTTGTTTCTGTTTTCAGGGGAGATATCCTCCTGATTAAGGACCTAAGGTCACTTGTGGAAAGGTCAGCCAACATCTTGTTCTGATTCAAAGATGGGGAGAGACAAGCTCCTGCACATCACATCCGAGTGTGCTCATTGTGTGTGCAGAAGGGAGCAGCTGGACATTGTTTAACAATCGCACTCACAGGCACAGGCTGCACTTCAGCAGCTCAGCCTCTAAGGTCCTCCAGTGTGAATATGTCTGCCTTTATAGAAATAGATCACTGAATAAAACAGGTGACAGTCTTTCTTTATGCAATTAAACTAGCCAGGTATGTACTCTCACTTGGGAACATAATATGTTTTGAAAAAATAAATCTATGAAGGAAGGAAATTTCTGCTAAAGGCATGAAAATTGTACAGTGTCTGTCCTGAATAATGAGAGAATGAAAGAGTTTCTTCTGCTTAAGAGTATAACAAATAAAATGCAAAGCAGGCACATAGGTTATGGGAACACATTTTCAAACTGATGAGCAGAGACAAATTGAACTCCTGACCAGCCAAGAGATGCAAGACCCCTCATCAGTTGTAAAATGGAGTCTTACAGTTTTTTGAATGGGACTGAGTATTAGGCTAAGGAAAATTTAAATTCATGATGAGTCATTTTGTCCTTTATCTTCATAAGAAGGAGGCATTTGTTCATTGTGTTCATTGCACCCCAGCTACATAATATCACACCTCACATATTTCTTGGCCTTTATAAAGACCTATTATTTCCTTTCTTCCCACCAGCTTCACTGCTGTGATTTTTTTGGCTCTCATCCGAAGTACCAGAGATAGAACTCAACCAGAGACAGGACAGGACACATAGGTGATTCCACTGAAATATAAACATCTCAAGTGCCTTTGAGGTATACTCAGAAGGTTATACCTGACACTTGACAGATCTTGGGTGACAAAGGAATTTTGCCCAAAATCAGATTGGTGGGGGTGATAGACCTTATCTACCTTTATCCATAGGATAATGTGGTAGAATTGTAAGGAACATCTGACAAATAACTAACATCATAACTGCTAATGAAAACTGAAATCAGCACTGAAAAGCCTTGATCCCCTCAGCAGCCTCTGTGATGTGTAACAGCAGGTTCAGACCTTTTGCTATAGATCTGCAAGTTGTCACAGGGAGCTGGTAAGATTTTTGAGGCTCCTTTGTGGCTGAGCATCTATTAAATAGTGAAATGCAGGAACAAGTAGCTGAGCTTAGTGATCTAAACAGTTCTTTTCAGTTCACATTCACACAGTAATTGTGCTTTTTGCATATTCTAGGCCTGCTGTGCAAAAGAGAGAAAGGTAAGTGATGAGTCACTGTAAGGGAATTGTGAAGTAGCAAATTTTTAGCATCAGTTTCCAGGTTTTCACTGGAATCTGAGGTCATGACAGTGTGTGTAACACTACTCAGACAGATCTGCTAAATTACCAATAGCAATCTGTTCTCATGCTCTGATGCTGTAAAATTTCTATGTATTTGTTTCACAAAAACTTCTATTCCAGTACGTCTTAAATAGCTTATTAAAAAAATAATTCTGCTATTATCATTTAATCCAATGTGTTATGAATATGGCATTTGACGGCCTATGGCTGAAAATTCCAGCTGCCTTTCTGGATTAAGAGCATAAAGTTTTACAGCCTTATGTGGCAAGCCACTAGGGTCAGCAAAAAGGAGCCTGAATTTTCTATGCAGATCAGGAAAGCTGCTGATGAATTGTTATTCTTCCCCTTAGTGGGGGTCCCAAGAGACCAAATGATCTGAATTATCTTCTCATCAGTAGTGAATCTGTCTCTCAGGGGAAAGGTCAAAAATAAGACAGGGCAAGGAGTGCAGGCAAAGAGTTGAGCATGCTTTGAAGTGTTCAGCCCAGTGTGGCAACACAAAATGCAGAAGTGAGGAGCTGTTGAAGGGCTGTCCTGATTCCCACTCCAGAGAATTCCTCATGTAAATCCTCTCCCCACAGGAAGGCATTTTGATAAGTGGTCTGGATGAAAAGCTGAAGGATGGAGCTTCAGGACAGAAAAGGACAGACAAGTAGCAAGGCACCAGTGCCCAGGGGCTGCTGCCCTCCATGCAAACATCTTCCACCATTGAGGTCATGACACAGCAGGGTGCCCAAAGCTTATCTGTGATAAGCCAGGAGAAAAACAAGAGTGAGAAAGCCAGGGAAGGAGTATCTTACCCAGGCAACACTAACATTTGCTAGTGATAGCTCTGTTTCAAAGTCCCCTAGATATGGTACAGGGCTTTATTTTGCTGTGTAAATTCCAAACAAAGAGACTGTTGATATCCCAGCGTTTTTCTGAGTAGCAATTTAATCTGAGTAATTTCCTCCAAGAAATTTCAACTTTATTCTCAAGAAATCAGACTAATAAAATAAGAATTATGCAGAATTTCATTTCTTTGCTTTGAAATGGTGCCAGATGATTTGTTTAGGACTTTGGACATCTTACAATCAGGTGTGGATGAGAGATATGTCCCAAAACTAGGACCTGGATGAATTTCCATGGATTTTGCTCTCTATTCGTGCTATTATACCAGCTACCCATGGAATATATTAAACACTGTTTAAATAGTTAAAGTACTTCTGAGTTAGAAAAATGACAGTTTGTGATGAGGACTGAAAAAATACCAGATCAGGAACTTCCTCTGAACAATCAAATAGCTTTCTTTTTCTGAAAAGCTGTCAGTGAAGCCATCCTAAGTGGCTTTAAAATTATTTTGAGAAACACAACTGCGATATCTTAAAATGGATGTTATCCATGAAATATTATTCAACTCCAAAAAGGACAACTTTCGTTCAGCTGTAATGAATATTCAGCTAAAATGCACCAAAAAGGCACAGAACTCCTGCTCTTTTTCTTCAATTGTTTTCTGGCAATGACCAGGAGAAACATGAAACCAAATCAAGAAATGGATGGGGACAGTAAAGAAGCAATAGGAAAGGTAGGAAACAGCTGATGTCACACATGAAGCACATGTTTTCCTATTGCTTCTTTACTGAAGAGGAGGAAAGGGTATTTAAGCCACTTCACCTTACCCTGACTTCTGGGCTGAGTCTAAGGCAGCATGATTCAATCTTCTAGGGGGGTGTGTGGATGTCAGTCCTGGGCATGTGACCTCTGGTACCATTTTCTTCTCAAACAGCTTTTCCCAGCTGGGCAAGCAAGTATTAAGCTGGAATGTGGCAGCTCTGGGCTGCTGAGGATGCCAAGGGCCAGGCAGTGTCCCAGCACTAACCTTCACCTTGTCCAAGAGGCTCCCTGAAGCCTTCTCATCTCACACTGAAGGATCCTCACTCACAGCACCTGCAACTGGGGATTTATTTGCACAATAGCTTTCATTAAATTTTTATAAAAATCCAGTGTTGGCAGGAGCCACTTTTCTCACTACCAAGACCTCCTTTTCTATTTCATAAAGTATGTCAATGGCACACAGTTAATCACAGGAGGAGTTCTAAGGCTAGGGATGAAGTGAGGAGCACAGAAGTAGCCATGGGAATTCAGAGGAGCAATATTAAGGGAACTATCCCAACTGTAACCACAGAAGGGATAAGGAGAGGTCCAGCCCCCAGATCCAAAGCCAGGCTGCTGATGATAACCCCATTGTGGCAGATGTTTGTCTGAGCAGTCCTTAGGAGGTTTGGGTATGGAGAATCTGAAGCCTGCCTCCACAATCTTGTTCCTGATTTTGTCTGTCTGATGGTGAGAGAGTCACTTCAGTGGCTGGCACTGAATGTACTCCAGAGTTTAACATCTTCCTTTTGAAAAACTGAAAATTATGAACAACTAACCAATCTCCTCCCTAACAATAAGTGTGTTTAAAGGAAGGTGAGATTCACATAATTTTAACTGTTCCTCACTTTCTTACCCTTCTGTTACTCTTTTCTAAAAAAGCAGGAGGCATGACACAAGCAGCAAACCAAAAGCAAACACCAAGCAGAGCCTCTGACTGGAGGCTTTCTCTGACCAATGGTTTTAAAACTCTACTTTCCCAGGAAGTGCAGTTTTACCAAGCACCTTGTAAATCAAAGGAATATGGACCCTTCAGCAGTGAAGTGGTTGATTTGTCAGAGAGATAACAGTGGGAATGTAATTTCTATCAGCATGGCTGGTTCAAACTTTTCTATTCATGAAGATTTTGATGGATTATGTGAGATCAAGTAAAGCAAATGTACACACCATTACATTAATGCAGCAAGATGTTCTTTGGCAACTTATCCCCAAGCACATTCACAGGACAGCTAGGGTGCTAGCAGTGTTGTCCCAGTCCACAAAACTCATGATGACAGTAAAATGGAGACATCAGAAACTGTTGAAGAAGTGTTGCTTGAGTGGAGCACACCGCTGTCCAGGGACATGGCTGCTTTATATTTACTCCAATGTTTCTGCTAAGAGGAAATCAGAGAGCCAACATCCTGCTGGAGACACTGTGTTTGCTCATTGCATCAATAACCATTTCCCATGGTATCTGAGCCACTGGCTGGATCTATCTATTTTCTCTTGAGTTATCTTTAGCTCATGAGAAGTCTGGGGGTGTTTGAACAGGACATATCAAATTTGGAGTGGGATAATTGCTACTTTAATATAAAATAACAGAGAATAAAAATCACCAATTAATGATTGAATATTGGGAGTGGTGGGCACACTGCTCCCTCTGGTAGCAACTGATGTTAGAGCAAAGTTGGGCAATCATCATCTAAGGCTGAAAGGAGAGGAAAAGGTTTTGTCCTGGATTTATAGCACATTATTTATACCCGGAATAACCAGGAAACATCCATAGCTGGAAGTAACCTCCCTACCTGGAAGTAACCAGGAAAACCGAAAGTAACATCCCTACCCAGAAGTAACGGGCTTGAGGAAGGAAGGGGGTAGAAAAGCAGAGATAAAGGGAAATAAAGGGATATTGTAGAAGAAGCATAGCTGTGTGTTGGAGTCACATTGTTGGCCATGGAAATGAGAGATGTCGTCATTCTGCTTTCTGTGCACTGAATCTTTCAATGTCAATTAATGTCTTTCCTTGCTGGGAAGTCAGCTCCAAAGCAGCTGCTGCCTTGTGTTTCAGTGCAGATGCAGAATAGTACCAGAGCAAGATGGTTTCCTCCTCTTTGCTGACCAGCAACTTCTTAAATTACTTGATTCTCACCTTCTGAGTTTTGTTGGTTTTTTGTTTGTTTGTTTGGTTGGTTGGTTTTGTTTGTTTGGGGTTATTTTGGGGGGTTTGGGGGTTTTTTTGTGTGGTTTTGTTTTTGGGGTTTTTTAAGTTCCCTCTGTGAATTTATCCCACAGCTAAAGTTCATTCATTTTTTTTCTAAATATGTAATAATAGCCAAAGTGCACACTTTTGTCTGTTAACCTGATATTGATGGAAGCAAGACAAAGCTCACAGTGTTAAATTCCAACCTGAGTTCAACTTGTTCTGTTCAGTGCAGATAAATGTACAGAGCTGGGCACTAACTTTGATTCAAGCATGAAAAATAGGAAAGATATGTAAAAAATATCTGTAATTATGTGTGAATCACACATATGAAAAATTACAGTCGTGCAAGTCTGTACATCAAGAAAATGACAGCCTATGGAAACTGTAACTTGCAGCCCCCCTCCTTCCCTTAAGTGACAAGAACTGTTTTTTTTAAACATTTTCTGACCACTCACTACATTGACTGACTATAGAGATTCTCCTCAAATTCATGTTCCCATTGAATGGTTTAAAAAATTTGTGGATGCAAGGAATGTACTACTGAATTACTTTGGCATGAAGGATCTCTCTGTAGCAAGGAATAATGTCCTTTATGCAAGACAGAGAGCTTTCCAGGAAGCAGAGTCAATGCTGCAGACATCATTTGAAGAGCTCTCTGTGTTTTACAAGCTCCCTAATCCACTTCCATTAGAAAAAAGAAAAAATTAAAAAATAAAAGATAGAGTCTCTAACTTTCCAGAAATGCCCATGTACAGGAAGAGAAAGGAAAACTGGAAATAATGCCTGAGTCTTGGTACCTTCTGTCCCCTCAGAAAAATTCTATTGGGAGCATTCAGCTACAGTGGTGTGCAGCATATATGAGTTTGAATAGAGTTTAAAAGAGTGTCTATTAGTGAATGGCACACAAATAAAAGAAAATGTATGGCCTTTCAGCCTCTAGGTCACCAGGTTCAGCTCACACAAGCAGTGGTGGAGGTCATTGTCATTTGAGGGCTCCATGGTCAATATGACATTGGCTTCTCAATCAGTTGAAATAATTCTGGTACATTTACTTTTAAATTAAAAAATCTTGCCTGCCCTCTTTCTGCGATATCCAGAAAAATTTTCTCCAAAAGAACTAGAAGGGTATGGACATATAATGCTCCCTTTTGAGAGGAATAATCTTAAAATACTTACTAATTTTTGCTTGGTATTCTGTCCTACCAAAGGAGTTTTATACCAAGGATTATGAATGTATGTGAGGATGAAAATTCTTTCTTTTTTCACAAGTGAGATACTAAGTGAATAAACTAAACAAAGACTATATTGCTCCTTCTAAAATTAAAACTGTCCTCAACTACCTGCAATCAGGAATACTATTGTAATACTGGGATGAATCAATCCATCTTTCCTTTGACAATGACCTTTTCTGTAGTGTTTTATGCTGCAACATTTTAGCAGCATTCAGTTGATAGACGTTTTGCCTTATGATAGTTTTCTTGGAACTGATTCCCATTCTCCTACCCCCATATTTGGAAATGTGCTTAGCATTTTATTTTGGAATCCATCTGTGTCAGTGCTTAAACATGGATTTCAGTTTTGACTAAAAAACATTATGGTCACAGTCAACTTTAAACTTTCCCAATGCAACTTCATTTTATCTACAGGAGGTTAGATGTGAGGGGGAAATGGAGGCAGATAATTTTTATTTAAAGAAAGCTTCATTTTGCAAATGATGGAACTCACACAGTTTAAAATGAAGGCTTGAAAACTGGGATATACAGGCTTGAAGACTGGACCCAAATCCTCTTGCAGAATCCACCAGGTAACTCAGCATACCCATACCAGTCAGTTTGGACATTTACAGGATCCCAAACACTGCAGAGATGGTGATCAGGAACAGCAAAGAGCAGTCACAAGTCTGGCCCACGAACAGGTCTGAAGACATGCTGCCTACATTTGTGGTAGACAAAGCATCAAAGTGCCTTGCAAGAAACTCTGCATCATTTCAGCCACCCTGGAGGTGATATTATTAAGCTCCAGTGGGATAAATCCAGTAAGAATCTGCTCAGCTACATGCATAAGGGCCCTACAGTTCTGCCCTATATTTTTGTTTCTGGAAGCCATTTTTTAAAATCTGTTTGCAGATGAGGAAATTAAATGCTGAACCTCACATCCTCCCCCACTCAGATTGCAAGGCTCATCTAATGCATGTTTATGTAGAGTCTGATTCCCCTGCTAAGTGTTTCTATTCTCCACCCAATCTGGCAGCTAGTGAACAATGCACAAAATAAATTTAATTGATTTGTACAGGTATTAAAACAGATTATCATCTACACAGTTTTGGAAAGCAGACACTGTGTGTTAGCAGACACTGTGTGTTAGCCAAGCAGATGATGCAAACTATAATGATTTACAAAGGGTTTTAGAGAGCTGGGTATTAGCACACAGTAGATCACATTAGACAGCTAAAGAATTTCACTTTTATCCATCAAATGACAAAGGAGATCCAAACTTAATCATGAGATGATTTAAATATCAGAAATTATTTATTTAAAACTTCATATCAGGAACCAAATTTTCATACAAAAGCTCTTGATTTACCTATTCCTGCAAATCATATGCATGATGGAATGCACCCATTTCCAGTGTAAGCCAGAATTTTCCATTCAGGAATTGACTGCAAATAAACACCTCACCCAGAACACAGAACTGAGCACATACATGCAGCACCAGCTAGATTTCTTTACTGAAAAACCATGGCTGCCCACCTCTGGAGGAAAATATTGACATACTGACATATGGCTGACAAATACGCAATGCAAATATTACAAAATTGCTGCTTCCAGCATGCAATTAATAAAGGAGAACTCTAGGAGGGCACACTGGCAGTCATTCCCTCTCTTGGAAAGGTTGTTATCCAGGATATCTGCTCTCTGGTGTCCCCCTCTGCTGCCCATGCTCACGGTGTGGGGTGACATGGGGCTGTCAGGGTGCCTGTCACCTTGTGCCACCACTCTGGCTGAGCTGCAGCAATGGCCAGAGATGGACACCCAGGGATGAGCATAAAGCCAGGACATGAATGCAGCAATCCCAGTGCAGTATGCACTGTGTGACCACTGCTAATTCACAATAAATGAAACTATAAAAAGAAAATTAAAAACCTTTCCTGAAGAAAAAGGAAGGGAGCTCTGGAGTTGTTGTGTGAAGAGACACTCTTTTGTGCATGTTAGGAGAGGTTGTTTTTCCAAGGGCACCGGACACTTTTACACAGTCAGGGCTATAGAACTTGCAAAAGAATTTTTATAACAAGCTCTTTAATCAAACATCTATGACAGCTGAATTAAAACATTAGTTAATGGAGCTAGGTCTGAGATTTGAAATTTGTTTCTCTTTGTTCTACAACTCAGGAGACCGCTGTTTTTTTAATGTCTCCTCAGTGTATGAAATCACTGTAGTGTCCTTTATACTGCTTCAGGAATTACGAAGGCTGGAAAAATACTTTTCTTGGGTAATAAACTCATAGTTGGACTGAATTTTTACCCTTCTACACGACAAACATAGTCAGACTTCTCCTCATCCAGCAATGACTGGTGCACAGCTCTGACCACAGCTCTGTTGTTTCAGCTGATTTTGAAAGATGTCTTTTAAGAACAAGGTAAACTCCACAGAAACACTCTCTTCTGAGTCTGACGTGATTGCACAATTACAGACATTGTAGCTTCTAGGCTTTGATCCAGAAAAATACATAAGTGTCTGACTTCAAGGGGGATTTTCATACACTTAATGTTAGTTGCCTACATACTTTGTTGCACAGAAGTCTTTGCACAAGATATTAGCAGTAATTATTGTTCTCTGAAAACATGCAAAAAAGCATTCAGGAGAAGCTGAGTTCAGTATTCAAGTGTTGAATAACCTAAAAGGTTATGATATCATATAATAAAATAAGAAAGCAAAAAATAAAAAACCACACCAGCAAACACTTCCTGGTAACACTCTGAAATATATTATTCAATTCTAGAAAGGTACCTGAATTTATTTCATAGTTATAGAATGGATTTTATAGCTACATAGAATTTTCCATCACTGAAAACCTCAAAGGATTTTATAAACCAGGACTGAATTTTATCCCCTGGTTATAGGATACACAGAGCTGCTGTTTTCAACACTCTGATCCTATTTCTTACAAGTATCTCCTTGGGAAAAAAGTTAAGTCACTGCTTTTGCAAAGTGTCTTCTGAAGTACCATGTGCAGGTCCAGTGAGGTCCTCTCCCATCCTCTGCCCTAATCTTCCTACCTGCGTATTATTTTCTACATTTCTTTCTTAGCTAGTGGAATAAAGGAAACCTGGTCAAATTTCAAAGGGCAAAATACTGAATGTATGAATAAAAAGAATAAAATTAAGATTGATTGCAGTAGATGCAGACTTTATCCAGAAATTCTAGTGGTATTAGTTTTAAAAATCAGCGAAGTAATAATGATTTAAAAATCTTGTCAAATAAAATTGTACAGTAAAATGTAATATTTTCACTGAAATTGGAAAATAACATATTCATATCTAGTACTTCAATTCTGAAAACAATATCATATAACCTTCAGTGGCTCCAGTTTTAAAGGTGACCTATTCATATATTACCATAAATTCTTTAGGGTACAGTTATTTTCACGGTAGCCCTGCCTCTGTAGGCAGAGAAGTTCATACTTTTATAATGGCTAAAGTGCAAGAACAGCTTTGTCAGGACAATATACTCACATCAAACACAGACCTGATCCAGCCTAATGATGATAAAACTACATGACTGAAATGGGCCTTCCTTTCCTCCTGGGAAATCTAACACCCATGGAGGTGCTGCTGCAGGTAAATATGTCTTAGAGACTTTTCTGTCTCATTGTTCACTCACCTATTTGCCGTTGCTGAAGAAGGATGTAATGAGAGAGAATTTAAAATATTTTTTGGACACTGGGCAACACAGATTGGTCTGATCTTGTTTTTCTGAAGTTACTTGGCACTGTGGATCTCTAAATAAATATAAAGTCATTCACAATCAAACAGGCAAGAAAGAAATGACAAGTGTTTTGACAGTGCTCAAAATACTTTGAGGTATTTTTAGCATATTTCTGAGTCGTATTAGCTTAACCTGTAATAGAATATAAATGAGCCCATATGGCAGAGATGTAATTATGTTCCATGTGAGAAATCCCTGTGGTAGATTTGGGGAAAAAAACCTCACTACATGTGCCTTCTGGAGGGCACGATTTACACATGATTACCTACTCATTTGCATTGAGAAGAATATGAAGTAACACAATGCTAACAACACGGTAATGAAAAGGGCAAGCAAAGACTCCAGATCCCTGGGGGTGCTGATCCCTCTGACTGACATCCAGTTAGGAGCAGGGAATTCGTCCCTTTAGGGACTGCATTTTATGAAGCGATCTTTGATTATGTGGGCACAGTAATCACGAGTCTTAATTATTATTACTGTGAGAGAATGGGCTACAAATCTCCGGGGAATGTCTCTGTCACAGACACTTTGCTGGTGAATGCTGAAAATTAGTGTTTTCCCAAGGATCATTTTCATTCCAGCCTGATATTTAGCTGAAGTTTCTTTGACTACTAGTCATGAAACATTAAATATAGATTAGAGGCAGAGAGATGTTGAAAGTTAAAATTCACCGGAGGTGCACACCCGTGCACTTGAGAGACAGCCCCAAATGTTGTCCAGATGTTGTAGCAACAAGGATGAGGGTTCCCAAGCTGCAGCACAGCCACAACAGAGGAGAAAGTGGATGTTTAGCATTCCACTGGCCTTCTGTTTAGTTTACTTGTAGTGTATTAATTTAGCAGAAAGTCCTAACAGCCTGTTAGCAGTAGATGTTACCAAGTGTACACTATCCTGAAAGAATGAAGAAATTCTTTTATAGCAATAAAGGGAGCAATTCAAAGCATGTAATTGATTTTCCACATTTTCAAACTGTGATAAGACTAAGCTTTAGCAGCAGAAACATATGTTTGCAGTTTTGCCAATGTTCTTCAATGAATTAAAAAAAAAAAAATAGGAACCTATAACTTACTGGTTAGATCGTTAACATGCATTGGGCATTTCGGTGGCTATTGAAGCACTTGCCAAGAGCATGTCATCTTCTAAACAGACTCAGAGGTAGCAGAGATTGCTTTTTGCCACAGGACATGTTTTTGTGATTATCTAAAATCATTCTTTTCCATTAGGAACACCACACAGAAGAACATCAAGGCTTTTTTAACTAGCTATTGTCACGTTTGTGTGCTGTCCTTCCTTACATCCTTTTCAATCCAGAGAGGCAGCAGGGCAGGGCTCCTTCCTGCTCACCCCTGCAGCATTCCCAACTAACTACTGCACACTGTGGTGTCTGTCAGCCAGGCTGCTGCCCCCACTCCTCACACCAGTATTAGGATGATCTCTGGGCCCCCCAGGAACATCCCTAATGACACCCACCAGAGGAACTCAGAGCAGAACTATTCAAATAAATTTTCAGAAAGATTTTTGGATTCTCCTGACACCAGAAAGAAAAGTGCAAGAACATAAAAGAAAACAGGTCACCTACCTGTCCTCAGAAACTTTTCAATTTCAGATTTCTTCCCATCTTGCATTATGAGAAACCACAGATGCTTAGCAGCTTCTTTGTGAAAAAAGAGAGAACACATCTTCAGAATAATCTATTTATGGGGATATACAAGGTAGATACAGAAAATTTGAGTCCTATTCCTTCTCTGTTGGCCTTAGAGCAGACACGTGGACCCAAAACTTAAGTCCACTTGGCATGCTAAGCATGAGCTGCAGACAGATTCTCACTGCATTTCAATAAATAATTGTGTAGACTGATACAGAATGAGATGGTGACACTCATCAGGACCCATCAGAAAACAGCAAAATTTCCATTAACTGAGGTAGCTGTGGTGGAGAAAAGAACAGAGGTTCATGTCCCCACATGTCATGTGCCTCAATTCTTGTGTTGGAAGACTTGCCAAAGTGAGAAGGAAACAGCTTGGAGGGATGCCTGCCCACAGCCAGGAGGGAAGAGGGTGCTTGCAGCATGGGGGTAAGGAAACCATCTTCTGGCATGGTGAGGAGCTGGCAAAGCTGACTGAGAATCAAACAGGGCAACAGTAGGGCAGGGGGGAAAATCCCTCAAAGACTAAAGCAAGCTCATTCATGTTTGCTCCCTCAGGACAGCACAGAGCATCCCCCACAGAGGATGACTTCATAGCTTTGAAACTAAGTAAGCAAGCTTCAGAGAATAGGAAATGGGAGTGCAAGACCCTTTAAACCGAAGTCTAAAGGTTTGAATTTGGGAAACAATGGGAGCAACTACCTGAGTTTGTCACCATCTCATTACCACTGGGTTTCAGGTAGTAGCAGATGAAGATCTCTGGCTTTTCATGGACAAACATGGGCAGCAGAGACCAGCATCTGAAGGAGGCAGATGCTGTGGCTATGGCCTGGGGATGGAGGAAAGGGGACAGTAGAGACAAAGAGTCTCTCTGGGCCTCCTCAGGAGGGATGGTTCTTCTGCACCACTGCTGTACCCCACTGTGGGTGATGCCTTTGGAGTGCCATGCCCTTCTACCACAAAGAGGGTTTTTAGAACACCTGAAGTGTGTTGAATGGCTGAGTAACATGCTTGCTACTCCCTCTGCCAAAGCAGCCAGCATCTTTGTAGAGCCACAAGGCTTTTCTTCTACGAAGCAACAAAACCATAAGGGCAAAATACGGGTGAATTAATTCTCTTATTTAATATGACAGCATGGAAGAAACAGAAAACCAAACAAAATCCCCAGTGGTTGCTCTATCCCATCCCTCCTCCATATGTGCCTCGTCCTTTTCAAAAGCTGTGCAGAGGGAGAACAAAGAAGGAATGTGGTTACCTTCCCAGGGCTTAGAGGAGCTGTGTGCAGTGACCCCACAGGCACTGCTCTTTCCATGGATCCATTATCAGTGGCTGCACACACCAGCTCTGCTCTGCATCCTTGCAAATGCTTGTGCAAGGAAATACCACGGGCAATGCAAGGCTCCCATTATGGAGATGATGGGAATGGAGGCTACTCAGCTGCAAATATAACCAAACCTTTCTCAGCTCTTTCTGATTCCTACTCTCAAATTGCACTTAAGAACTCCAAACAAACAGAGCTCTCAAGCAACAACACAGCTCAACAGATAGCAGCCTTATTTTGACTGCTTCCTAGCCTATTTTTTTGGTTTGGTTTGGTTTGTTGTAGTTTGGACTATAATTTTCTAAAAAGAGAAAGGGAAAAGATACAGGAACCATGTGTGCTTCATTGAAAATGCTGCTCATGTAATTCTCTTTGAAGTGTGCAGCAAAACTCCTTTGTAGGTTAATGAGAACAGGATCAGGCCCTTCACAGTGAACTTGTGCTGAGAGCAGATAAGATCTTGAATCAGTCAGAGCCAAGCATGTTATTTGTGCAACATGGGCAGGCTGAGTCAATCTCTGAATATTTTTAATGGGTGTCAACATGAAGTGTTAATTCCACAAGTTAAATTGTTTTGCAGTTTGCCTGTGCCTGCTCTCCAGGCTGCCTTCACAAATGGTACACATCCATTTGCTGGCTGTGACAGAAAAGCTATTTCCAGAATTGCTGCAAGAAAACAACACTTCTGAGAAAATATAAAGTGCGACTTTTACAAAGAATTTTAAAACCAAATGATAGTAGAAATACCTGCTAGATATTCAGATTGGTAGCACACATAGAAGTAAAAGTAGCCCCATTTCAAACAGAGATTATTACCTTTTTTTTTTTAAGGACCATGAAATCAAAATGAGTATTTGGTAACTGATTGTTTTTGAGGAGCTAACCTCTTTTTTTTACAAAACACAGGACTGAGGTACTGAAGTACTCAGATGCTTAGATAATGTTTGCCCCTGGATAGTACCTACATAACCTTAGTAAATAGGATCAGAAAAACACTGAAAACATTTTGAATTCTGATGAAACTAACTAAGCACTAAGAACAACTTCTGGATGAGAAATCTTTATTTTTGACTTTCCCTTTTTCTGTTCCCAGGATCTCCATGCACTTCCTAATGCATCTTGAAGCCAAGATGAAATTACAGCCCTCAGGAGGCCAACGGGAGACTCACAATTGCCCATTGCCTTCAGCAGAGCCAGGATTTTACTCTTACTGTAAAGATATCTTAAGAAACACTGGGGCCAGCTGCCCACTTCTATGGAAATAGTCAGCTGGAAACATAGCAAAGCCTACCACACAATTTCCTTTCCATTTTCCCCTGTAGGGAGATTTTTTAATCTTGGAGTGGGAAACAGGATTCAGGGAAGCCTTGTGGTTGCCATCCAGAGAGCTGGCTCTGGCTGGGCTCCCTGCCTTGCCCTGCTCCCCATCCCACCATCACCTCAGCCCCAAGTTTGCCGCCCACTCTGCTTGTCCTTCTTCCATGAGACAACAAAGAGGGTTTGTCTTGTTTCCCTGCCTCCACCTTCTGTGACTCTGGGGTGTGTGCTGGAACACCTGGCCAAGGTTTCTGCATGCTCTGGAAAGCCATTCCCTTCCCACATCTGAGTTATGGTGGTCTTCAGCTACCCTTGGCAAGAGAGGCACAAATCCTGCACTGCCACAAGTTCCCAGTTCAACATCTCAGACCTGGCCTGTGCAGACAACCATCTCCCAGTGCCTTCCACCTTTGCTCCTCCTCCTTCTCCTCCTGACCTTTTCTTGCCTGCACACCACAGCCTGCTGCCCACCCAGACCCTGATTTCCATCTCTCATGTCCCTCCCCCTGGGGAGAACAGCCCCAACACAACACCAAGGGCTCCAGGCTTAGCAGTGCTGAGCACAGCACCCATTTGATGTCACACGTGGGCTGAGAGCTGGTATGCTTCACCACTCCAGAACTGCAAATCTTTTGTGTCAGGAAGTGGAGGTGGTGCTCAGGCACCAAGTTAGGTCATCCTAGTTGCAACTGCTTACTGGAATTGGTTAGAATCCATTTTCTTATAACTGAGCACCACTTGCTTCTATTCATTTTGTTAACAGTGAAGTGCCCAATCCTACAAATGCTAAACCTTTGAGCAGGTTGGAAAATTTTCTTTCACTTCCCTCAGAATTAGAATAGCCATTTTCTTAATTAAGAAGTAAATAAATAAACTACTTGCAGTCTTTTAAGAGACAGTTTCATGCTAGGAGGAGACTAATTACCCTTCCCATTCACAGAAAATAAAAGTGAAGCTTTCACCATTATAGAAAAAATAAGGACTGAGAAGTTAACAAGTCATTGCAAAATCTGACTTTGTGATGAGCTGGTTTTCCTGCAATTTTTCATTTATGGAAATATTTTGAGAAACCCACCTTGAGGTGTGTTGGCTTTTTTATTATTATTTCCTCTTTAGATGCAGTTGTAGATGAGTAGGCTATAAATGAAACACAAATTTTCCTGAAGGCAATCTTAAAGGTGTGTTGCAGCCTTTCCTTCTCAATTTCACATGGAGTGAATTTACCACAATGTAATATTACCACTAGTGTAATATTTTAATTTGAACAACTGGAAAATTCTTACCTGCCCACTCTGTACTCTCAGTATTAGATCAGCTCCTTTGGGACAGTATTTGTGCTTGTATTTAAAAGTGAAATGTCACAATAAACTGTCAAACACCTTGAGAGTAAGCCACTTCTCTGTTTGTTTTTTTTTGTGATGAACATGATGCATGCTGCACTGCAGTCAGTTCTCAGCAATAAATGGGGATCTGACCAAGTTACATTCTGACAATGGTTGGAGCAAGGAAGCTTCCAGAGGTTACCCAAGAGTAACAGGCAAGAGAGCAGTAGAACAGCAGGATAGGGATGTTGTAATGGCACATACTGCACATAACTTCCTCCACCAAATGCAGGGATCAAGAGCAGCCAGGATAGTCTAGGTAGGTGGGGAGGGGAAATAAAAGAACCAGCACATGGCTTGGGCAGCCAGGAAAAGGAGTCAATTCAGCACAGCCTCACAGTGCTGCTGCCAGCAGGATATCCTGGAGTTTGCAGGAAAATGCCAACACTACCTCTGAGTGGGAGTGACAGACCAGTGCCCAGTGGAGCTACAGGCACTGAACCAGAGGTGGGCAAGGTGTCATGTGGGGGCTGGCATGCTCTTGTGCTGCTCAAATGTCCTTCTGTAGTGTTCTGAGCCTGGTAGTGAGGCTCAAACAAAGCAATAGCACTTAACCTGAACAAGACAACATGACTAGCCATAGAGCATCACTGAGCCATACTTTTAGTCTCAGGTAAACACAGCCAGTGAGACTAGCATTGAGTCACAGGATGTAAAACAGTTACACAAAAAAGTATGGAACAAACAGCATCACGACATCCCACCTGAGGGTACAGGACATTTTCATATTTATTGTGGTCTTTGTCATTAAACTATCCCATAAATATTTCCTAATGTGTGTTGCAGCAAGTAATTAATATTAGCCAAGATATACTAGGACTAGACAAAAATCTCTCTCAACCAAAAGGATCCTGGTGATACCATAAGGAGGACAAATTCCACCAAACATGCTGCACTTGTGATATAGGGTTACATTCTATGTTAGCCTAGGATAACACCTTAAATACTGCAGACAACTATTAATGCAACCAGCCAAATGTCAGCTAATTGCACACAAAAGTCTATCACCTCAGCAGAGGTCAGTAGCAGAACTGGGTCTTGGTCTTCATTAAGCATTGCCTGAGTAGAAAACTAGAGTTTATTTACTCAGCCTCAAGATAAGCAACTTAATGCAGCTGATTTGAATGCAAACAAGGGCAAGACCTCACGCCTGGAAGACTCTCTGATGTGGTTACACTGGAAGTTTAGAATAAACACAAGTTGGGATCCGAAACCCAGTTGTCGTGGCCTACAAATTCGGGATGTTTTAAAGTAGCTAAATTTTTTTAAAGCATTATCTGAACTATCAAAGTGGCATTGCTTTTATCTGGAAAATGTTACACTTGCAATTACATATTGTTTATTAAGGTCAATTTTACTAACTCACTGGAATTTCTCCCATATGACAGAAATTACATTTGCTTCTCCATTTAGTGACCTCAAATGACAAAAGGTGCAGAATGAATTTAAGTTGGCATGTAAATGCAATTATGCCTTTCCAATTTTCTTACAGGACTTATCCAGTCTGCTTTAACACCATCACTGGGTGGTGATGCTGTTTAACACCATTCACAAATGAATAAGGGGCTCATAATGCTTGCAATGTGTCCAGGACCTGGCACTGTTAGTTTGTCCTTAAGAAGCTATTTCACATCTTAAAATGCTTGTGGACTTCTAAAAACTAAACTGTGGAAACCAAGGCCTCAGCTGTAAGACAAGTCTTACTTCCTAAACCTGGTAACCTATTTTTAAATTATGGTACTGCAATTTCGAAATTGATTAGGAACTTCAGAACAAAGCATTTCTCTTTTATGCTGTAAACACAAGAAACAGCAAAGGGGTCAGTTCAAAGCAAGAAAAACCAAAGTTCTCCTTCTCCAAATGAGCGTGAATCACTGCCTAAGCCTTACAGCTCAACTGAACAACAGAGGCAAGAGATTTGCAAATATGAAAAACTCTCACAGCTATGGACACAAGAGCACCCCTCTCTTGTAATTGCTCTAAGCAGATTACTGACTTGCATTTTTGAATCAGCATTTGAATTCAGAATCCATATGATCCATTGACTCCAAGTTTGCACAACATGCAGAGCAATGATGCTCTGGGTCCAGCAATACAAACAGCAACTAATAAAATCTAGGAGAATTAAAAGGATGGGGGTGAGGCTGATATTCAGATTTTGCACAGTATTGCCAGTCATGTAGTGCTGTCATTGGAAACATCTACCAAAAAAAAAATGCAATTCCAGTGCCTGAGCACTAGAGGGTAAATTCAGAATAAAAACAGAGTTGTGCCTCAGTTTCTTTATTTTGATAGGCAAGCATTTAAATGCTTGACTTAGCACCTCTTCATCTGTCTTGTGTTTTGCTAGCTGAAGCTCTTTCTGAGGCCATGCAGCATTGGGTTGGAAGATTATGTCACACAATTGCAAACTTCTTGCAAGAGTACTCTCAATAATTTTAAAGCATGTCATGCCAAATTCAGGATTACTTTCTCTGGTCAGCTTCAGGGTCACACCACACCTTTTAAAAAGGACTACAGTGTCAATCTGAAAATTGTCTCTTGTGACTGGGATTGGAAAAAGACTGATGAGATATTAGCCCATAGCCTATTTTGAAAAATACTCATCATGTAAATCACCAGCAGCCTCTTCTCATACCTAGTTATTATCCCTTTGAATAATAATTTTTTTTTTAAGTGCAAAGGGATGGCAGCAGAAGGGTGGGCATCATCCAGAGGGCAGGACTGAGCCCCAGTAGATTTCAGTCTTGTCTTGCCCCTCTATTGAAAAAAATAAGAAAAAAAACCAAACCAAACCAAACACAACACAAACACACACAACTATGTGCATATACCAGAAATTTTGGGCATTACTATATGAACAAACCAGAAATCCTACTCCTTCCCAATAGGATTTGTTATGGAAACAGCATATAATTTCATCCCAATACCACAAATTTGCCACTACATTAAAGAGCATTACTGTTACTAAAGGATGAACGGTAAATCAACATCCCCAGTTCTTCAGGCTACAGCCCTCTTCAAGGGAATGGTGATTTCGAGTGTCCCTTCATTTCAGGGTATAAATATATCCCATGAGAGAAAGCAAAGCTGCTGAGTATGGAATGCTTAAACAAGAACTTCGGCACAGAAAAACTTTGTCATACCAGTTTTGTTTTTATATTAAGCTTGTCAGGGGCAAGAGAAGTGGGAAAAACTGCTTCTTTGTATACTGATACTTTCCACTTATTGTACATTGATACTTTCTCTGGTAACCACGGCACATCAATTACCCAGATTACATTGTAAAAACCCCCATCTAAACCCCCTGGAGCAACGGACAGATCTCTTTTTTAACAGTAAACCATTACTGATGTCCCATGCAAAAGATATCTTTGTATCTTATTAATAAATCATCTGAAATACCATTATGTGTTGAGAAATAAAATATAAAAAAGTGGAGGAGCCACACAGATAGCACCACAGCATTCAATGATAACTGTGAACCTTGCCAATTACTGCCCTGTGAAGGGTCAAAAAAATTAACAAACAAAAAAGCAGGGGGTGCCCTTTCAACAGATTTATGAATGTATTGCACTCTCTAGTATATTTATTAAAATAACCAAGAATGAACATGGAGCTTTAGTTCTGAAAAAAAAATAAATCCAAAGAATTGAAGGTGATCCATATCCGCTGCAAATCATGAACTGTAAATAGTGACATTTTACTTCTTGTAGAAAAAAATTCCATTACTCATTTCTGAGAAGCATTTTTAAAAATTGGTCTTCCCATTTTTACCATAAACATCTCTGTTATAAATAAATATGTTCTCCCATCCATAAATAAATCACATACATTGTTGTAAGAAAACAGATCAGCCAAAACAGCTGAAATGTAATTACACACTAACCAAAAAGAATTCCATTGTAACTGAAAATGAATGGCTTGTACTTCAGGTCATTAGCAGAGCACTGAGCAGCCCAATTTTAAATGCTAAAATACCCCCACAAAAAAGGAGGAAAAAACCAACCAACCAAACAAACTTGAGAAAAATATCCAAGTGTTTGAGAAAGCAGAAACTATGTTTGTGTTAGAATGAATTTTTAAATAATGAGAAAACCCTGCCCACTTGTCTCACATTAGAGAAATTCTGTTAAGCTTCCTTTACTTCTCTATGGCTGTTTATGCATCAATATTTAAAAAAAAATAAACAAGCTAAAATCACCTGTATCTGCCTTCAGATCTACAGAATGAAATGCTTTGATAGCTTATAACACTAAAAATCAAAAATCAAGTTTCATAATTAACCAGCCTTTCTTAATAAACCCACACTTACCGAATGGCACTTCAAACAATGAATTGCAGAAAAAAAACCAATAAAAAAGTGTATTGTGTTGAAAGGTTAAAGAATGTGTGTACTTTCCATATAGCTGAAATGCATCCATGAACATTTAACTCTGGATTAACAAAACAGTCCAAATTCAGGAAAATAACACTGTTTTACTCATTAAAACATTCTGACAATATTGCAACATAATTTAAGTGTCATTTTAAGCACTGAGAATATATTTTTTAATAAAAAGGAAAACGAGAAGAAATTCTAAGTTGAGAGAATACTTTTCTTTCACCAAAAAAACCCCACAAAAACCCAAAACACCAAAAACCAAACAAAAAAAACCACCAAAAAAAAAAAAAAAAACTCCCACCAAAGCCACCAAAAAAGAACTGGTGAGCTTCTTTCTTCTCCTGCCATTTAGCAGATCTCTTCTTTCTGGATTTCACACCACTGACCATACCCTGTCAGATATCTTAAACAGTTTACATTATTTCTTTTGAAGGATTAATCTAGACCGGCCCAGAGATAAAAACCAAAATGCACAATGAATTCCTACACTGAATTCCAGCTTGTTACTGTGAACTCAACATAAGAAAAAAAGGAATACCACACATCTTATAGTATATACACTGCTTTCACACAGTAGGAGTTAGAGGAATACGTAAAGGGACAAGCTACTTTTGTACAAAACCTCAATTTATTTCAGAGAAATTAAAAATATGGTATTTAATATATATAAATTTCTATTCCTCTATAAATATAGATGATCTTGTGATAATGAACAGAAATAAATGCATACCAAATTAAAATAATTTTCCATTTAGGGTATGGTAGCCATAGATAACGTTTATGAACCTAAATACAGGCATTTGTAATATAAAAAAAAGTTTTAAACAATACAATCAGGAGAGAAGCATTCTGCTGTTTTTCATACAGAGGTCTACATATTCAAATGCATCTGTCGAAAGTTACAATTTCGTCTTTAACTTTTTTAATGCATTAGAAGCACAATCCCACACACCCAGGAGCATACAAGGTAGCAGATATTCTGCAGACATGGTATCTTATCCTTGCAGTATGCAATGTTATTTCTGTACCGAAAAAGAGGGGAAAAAAAGACAGCAGAGGCTCTTTCAGGTCTCACATCTCACCAGAGTGCTTAAGCATTCTGCTTTTCTGTTTTCCTTTGAATTGTTTTTACTACTGGCAAAAATCATCACACCCTCATGATGTGTAATAATTTAAATCTCAATGAATTAAAATTCAGAGGAATGGCAACGGCTCCAGCGTTTCCCATACGAAGAGCTGGTGTATGAATATAACTAGGGGGCAGGGAGGAAACAAACAAAAGCCCCAAAGTGAATGCTGCGTTTTATTCGGATGAAGCTCTTTCAGTGAGCCCGTATTTCCTGATCCTGCTGACCCCAGCCGGCAGCAGCGCGGCGGGAGGGAGCGGGGCGGGCGGCGGTGGGAGCACCCGCGGGGCGCCCGGGACTCACACTGGGCTTAGGGAAAAACAGCAGGAGCCAATTTCCCTGTGTCTCCGAGCCCTGAGACAGCGGCGGTGCTACAGGTGCAGGTGGTGCTGAACCCCAACTCGTACCCCGAACCGGGCCAGCTCCTTCTGAGCCACGGGCACACGGCCGGGGCTCCCTGCAGAGCGGCCCCGAGCACGGCGGCTGTTTGCGGGGCCGGGGCTCGCTGCAGCGCCGTGCCCGAGCCGTGCCCGGGGCTCTCCGCGCTCCCCGCACGGGGCCGGGGCCGGGGCCGGGGCGGGAAGCGGCGCTCCTCCCCATCCCCACCTGCACGCTGCCGCGGGCGGGCCAGGACCCGGCCCGGCTCAGGAGGAGCCCCCGGCCGCAGCCCCGCTCCGCGCCCTCCTGCTTCATGCAGCTGAAATTCCAACCAAAGCCATTACAAAACCTGTGTGGGGGAGAAGAATGGGGGTTGTTTTCGATTCTCTTACCGGCAGCTTTTCCCATCCTGCCCTACGAAATAAAAATCCAAAGCCTTTTCTTTTCCTTTAAATAAAAAAATAAAAAGGGAGGGAGTGAAGCGAGGAAGTAAAATCCGCAAACGGGTTAGAAGTGTCCTAAATAATTAAAAAAGTGAGTTTTTTTGTAATTTAAATACAAATATACTTACAAAATCTTACAGAGGCTATTTACATCCCTCTCCCCCAACCTGACAGTGCGTTCAGCTCCCACAGGAGACAGCCCGAGCGGCGTGGGGAGGGCAGAGCCCGGAGATCCCGGGCACTGGGGTCCCCCCGGCTCATCCTCCGCTCCCCGCCGCCTGCGGAAGCCGCTCGCAGTCCCAAAAGTTTGCCCAGGCTGGATAAGGAGCTGCTTCCCGAGGCAGAGCCTCAGTCCTCCGCCTGCCCGCATCTCCCTAGCCTGGCAAGCAGGGGTCTCAGACGGTGGTCTCGCCCTGCTTGCTGTTGGTGAGCCTGGTGTAAAACTTCCTCCAGGAGTTCAGGGTTTTCCCAGACCAGATCCAGAAGCCCGAGGTGATGCCCACGATTAAGGTCATGAGATACTTGATCATGAAGACAGTGAAGTCGGGGCTCATGGGCGGGTGGTGGCCGCTGTGGTTGTTGGGGCAGGGAATGGCATAACTCTTACAGCTCTGCGTGACCCAGCTCCTCTCCCACTGTTCCCTAAAAGCTTGCTCGTAAAAATAGCAGGCAATGACGATGGTGGCCGGCACCGTGTAGAGGACGCTGAAGATGCCTATCCTCACCATGAGCTTCTCCAGCTTTTCTGTCTTGGTGCCGTCATGCTTCATGATGGTCCGGATCCTGAAGAGGGACACAAAGCCAGCCAGCAGGAAAGAGGTGCCAATGAACAGGTAGACGAACAAGGGGGCCAGCACGAAGCCCCTCAGGGCATCCACGTTGTTGATGCCCACAAAGCAGACGCCACTGAGGACGTCCCCATCCACTTGTCCCAGGGCAAGGATGGTGATGGTCTTGATGGCCGGCACGGCCCAGGCGGCCAGATGAAAGTACTGGGAGTTGGCCTCAATGGCCTCATGGCCCCACTTCATGCCAGCAGCAAGGAACCAGGTAAGGGAGAGGATGACCCACCAGATGGAGCTGGCCATGCCAAAGAAGTAGAGCATCATGAAGAGGATGGTGCAGCCCTCCCGCTTCGTGCCCTGCGCCACGGTGCGGGAACCGTCCTCGGCAAAGCGCTCGTTGCAAACCACCCTCTCCTCCAGGAGGAAGCCGGCGATGTAGGCCACGGCCACCGCCGTGTAGCAGCCTGAGAGGAAGATGATGGGCCGCTCGGGGTAGCTGAATCGCTTCATGTCCACCAAGTAGGTGAGGACGGTGAAGAGGGTGGAGGCACAACAGAGCACGGACCAGATGCCGATCCAGGTGCGGGAGAAGCGCAGCTCCTCGGGCCCGAAGTACATGAGCCCGTAGAGGCGGCCGGGCTCGCAGGGCGCCCCGCAGTCCTTCTCTCCCAGGAAGCGGTAGTTCAGGTAGGAGGGCACCTTCAGCGCCCGCGGGCAGGTGAAGCGCCCGCGGTTCTCGCCGGGCCCCGGGCCCCCAGGGCCGCCGCCGGCGCCCCCGCGGTGCGGGTTGCTGGTCCAGCTCTCGGGGCGCAGGGCGGGCGTGGGGGTGCCGCGCTCCGAGGCGTTCTGCCCCACGCACAGCTCGCCAGCCCCGTGCACCGGGAACTTTTCGCAGCGCAGCGTGTCGGGCCACTGGAAGCCGAACTTGTTCATGAGGGCCTCGCAGCCCTGGCGGGCCCGCTCGCAGAGGGAGCGGCAGGGCGGCAGGGCCTGCTCCAGCACGGTGCACACCGGCGCGTACATGGAGCACAGGAAGAACTTGAGCTCGGCCGAGCACTGCACCTTCACCAGCGGGTAGAACTGGTGCACCTCCAGCCCCGCGTCCTCCTGGTTGGTGTGGCCCAGCAGGTTGGGCATGATGGTCTGGTTGTAGGCGATGTCGGTGCAGAGAGGGATGGAGATGGGCTGGCAGTAGCCGTGGTCAGGGATGGAGATGCCCCGCTCGCCGTTGTACTGCGACGCCGGCAGCTGCCCCCCGGCCGGCAGCGCCGCCGCCCACAGCAGCGCCAGCAGCAGCGCCAGCCGCGGGCACCGGCCGCTGCCAACTTCCCCGCCGCCGCTCCCCGCCGGCCCGCGCCGCTCGGCCATGCTCAGTCGGTGCCGCCTGCCCTGCCGGGCTCCCGCCGCCCCGCCGCCGCCGCCGCCGCTGCTCCTCCCGGCCCGAAGTTGCGACTCATGAAGGGAGCGGCGGGCAGGGACGGGGCAGCCCCGGCCGCCACTCACGCGGCCGCGGAGCGCAGCGCGCAGCTCTGCCCGCACCGGCGGCAGCGTCCGCCGCGCCTCCGAGTGCCGCCGCTACCGCCGCCGCCGCCGCCTCCGCCGCCGCCTGACCATTTGTGCCGGCCCCTCGAGCCCGCGCCCCTCGCCGCGCCGCGCCGCGCGCCCTCCGACCGGTTTCCAGGCGCCCCGCAGTCTGCTCCACCGGAGGGAGGAGCCTTGAAACCGACGCCGAACTTTCCTGCGCAAGGGACCGTCTCCCAACGCCTCACCCGGGGGCGGGCGCAGGCGGGCCGGGGCTGCCCCTCAGCGCGCCGCGCACAAAGGCGGCGGGGCGGCGCTGGGGAAGGGGCCCCGCGGCGGGGCGGCCGGGGGGGACGGGCTGTGCCGTGTCGGTCGGCAGCGCGCCGCCCCGACCGTCCCGGGGGTGCTGTTGGACTCCCCGGTGTATGACGCCTGTGGAAGCTGTTGAGCGGCGCACCCGGGCTGGGCCGGGCCCGTCACCCTCGGCGCCCCCGGCCGTGCAGCAGCCGGGCTGGTCCCGGGCGGGGCAATCGGTGTTCGGCAAAGGGCAGGGCTGGAGGAGGGAGCCGCGGCAGTGCCGGACTCCGCTGCGGGCGCCGTGCGCAGCCCGGGTGTCTGTGCGGGTCTGAAGGCGGGAGACGCGCTGCGGGCACCCGAGGCGCGGGCACAGCCGCAGCCGGAGGCGCGGCCCGCGGTGGCACATCGCATCACGGGGATGCTGGAGCGGCCAAAACTCGCCTCTCCCCAGAGACACTTTTAATAACACGCTACCGACCGGTGTGCCATCTGCGCCTTCCTCCCATCGTGTCCACACCGGCCCCACATACCAAAATAATCCCAACAGGGCTTTCCCATTCCCCTTCCTCCCTCTGCTTAGTGGGCTACTGTTCCAGTGTGACTCAAGTCGAATGCTGTGTGACTTGCAGTACCTCCCGTCAGGTTTTTTGGAAAATTCTTGCTATATAGGCATACAGTGACCGCCAGCAGGCCATTTTTGCACGCCTGAAGCCCCATTGCACAAACAGAATGGAGGTCCTGTTTGCTCTCCCGAAATGCATAGTCCAGAAAAATGATGAAGGCTGAATAGGGGATTTACTGTACTCATTGGAACTGAATAAAAATAATAAAGGGTTCTCCTGGAGAGAACCCTGCCCTGTTCTCCAGACATTCAGTAATTAAGGCGCTCCGTTGTGTGTGCAAATGTTCACATATTTGTCCGAAGGTTAATTCTGCCATTCGGAGCTGGACCAGGCGTGGAACTTGTCTCACCAGCTGTCTTCCTTCTCTGCAGCACGCTCCCACCCTTTCCACTTACATGTTAATTGAGATCCAAAAATCCATTAGGAGTAAGACAGCTCCAGCATTTATTTCTGGCTGTCAGAGGTGGCAAGGGTTAATAAAAGACATCCGTATTTCTTGGATAGCTACAGATAAAATTTGGACCATGCTATTTAGGCCACTGTCTTTCTCCCAGCAGTGCTGTCCCACATTCAAACTAATTAATAGCAAAATCTATGCTGTGTAACGACTGCAGGAGAGGGATTATGTTTAGAAAAATTGCACATCCTCAAAAATGTCGATTGCTGATGTCCTTGTTTACTGAGGTTCGTTGAGTTCTGTCAAGAACACTCTTCTCAGAGGACCACAGCTCAAAAATTATACACACAAAAAGCTTTTTCCATCTTCTGCTGAACAGTTTGATTCCTTAAATATTGTATTTATCGAACTGTATTGAAGCTACATATTTCTCTCTTCAGATCTACATCAGTAATTAAAATTATTAACTTCTTTCTAGCACAAAAACTATTTATATTCAGCCCTAAATAGCAGTATTCTTTCTCTGTTCATCCTAAAAAGACTGAACACTGCATCTTTAAATCGGAATAAATATTACCTGTGCTCTTTCTTATAGACAATGAGTGTGAATTTCTGACTAGTCTTGGGAAGCCTCTTTGGCTTTCTGCCTATTCTTTTTAGACCTTGGGAAACATCACACAGTCCAGGAGAGGTAATTAAGATGCCTAAGTGCATCATCAGTTGGTTGAAATTCTACCTAATAGGGTCTGCATTTGAAATATTAAGAAAACACTTCTCAAATGGAAAAACACCATCTCTACTAACCTAGAAGATTGTTCTAGGAGAAAGACCAGTGTATACAGATAAGGTTTGTACATGAACATAACAGATTTTTTAAGATTAACTAGTACAGAAGGAAAACGAGACACATTTTTGGATTAACAAGCTAATTTTTTGTTGTAGTTCTGAAGCAGTAACTATCTAAATGCAGTAATTAGCTAAAAGCTAAATGCAGCTTGAGAAAAACTACTTCAAGTTCAGATGTATCAGACCAGCTCAGAAAAAAAAAAAGTGGAAATGGGGTAAAGATGGTATTGAGGGGAGAAGAACAAAGGTTGAGAGCTGTTAGGTTCAGAAAAGTTTCCAGGATTTGCTAATTTTAACTGTTTAATGATTTTTCACATAACAGAAGAAAATCCTATGTGGAAAGAATCTTCCCAGAAGCACTTGTCCTACATTTCAAACAGCCCAAACCACAAAACTCATCATTAGAGCATAATCCTTTGTGGCCCAAAACATGAGATCAGTTTAAACTGTGCCTGAGCAAGAAATGCAAGATGTGTTTTGATGCCCATCCACTACTACAGCAATAAACACCCCCTGCCATCAAATCACCAGCATACCCTAGTTTTACATTTGGTGTTCCAGGGCTGTACTTCATCCAGTGCACAGCTGAATTCCTTGTAGTCCTACTGCTGAAAATGACCACTCAGCTCCAGCGTAAACTCCTGGAGGCCAAGCAAACCATTGTGCTGTTTGTGAGGGAATCTTTCTCACAAAACAGACATTCTCTCACTCTTTTCAGACCTGATCCTTAAGGGAAAATACAGAATGTGTCCCCCAGAAGTCCACATGAGAACTAGGTTTCCTAACTCTGCCCTAAACTGTGGACTCAGTAGAGATGCTGGTCTGATAGTACATTATCATTTCCTTCTGCTTCAGTATACGACACTGCCTCCTCCCACTTGCCCCTCTCCAAAACAACACTATAAGGTAATTGTCTCTCCTTTTTGCTTAGCTAACAGATGCTATTTTTTCCCATAATTAACATCATCATTGTCCTCTCTATTCTAAAGTTACAATCTTCTTCCTTTCAGAATTGGTTTAATTAATAAATATCTTAGGAAACAGTAAGCAATTGCTCTTAACTGAAAGGTGATTCTAACAGAAAAGTGTGACCAAAATTCTGTCATATTTTTCCACGTATATGTCTTGGTCTAACAAAATTTACTGCTTCTTCATGCCAGCCCAGTACTGCATATCATATCCCCAGGAAATTATTCCTGTGTGTCCTTGTGTTCTTTTAATGATTCCTTAAGTGTCCATCATAGGTGACAGTTGGAGAGAGGAGGCTGGACTGGATGCCACCTTTGCTCAGGTCAATGTGACAGTAATCTTGTTCTTATGATGACACAGTCTATTTCTTAAAACACAGGCATTCTTCTCCCTTGCCACGGAAAGACAATCCTCCATTCTAAAAGAAACAAAAATTTGGGCATTAAATAATAATAAAAAGGAATTTCAGCTTTTACTTCAAACCAATATGCAGATGTTACTAGGTATAGTAGCTGTTAGGGGAAATTAAGACTCTGGCAGGTAGGAGAGTATGAGATTTGTCCTTTTACATTCTTTATGTAACAATACTACCCTTAGAGTGCTGGTTTGTGCTTGCTTTACTTAATATGGGAGATGGGGAATTGTCTGGAAAAAAAAAAGTTATGTAAATGTTTAATTTTGTAAAGAAATTAAAAGTCATCACAGGATTTTTTTGTTTTCCTCTCTGTGATTGGCAGAAATAGGATAGAGTGAATGCTTCCATTCCATAGCACTTAAGGAAAACTTGTTTCCTTAGAGGAAATTATTCAGCTTTATCTCACAGATCTGTGTTACATACAGAGAATCCAAATAGAAGCACAAATGTGTATGTAGGAAGGCTAGTGAGCACCCAAATGAATAAAATGTAAACTGAGTTGATAATATAAATTATATTTGTCCACCAAATTAAAGCAAATGCTATGCTTAAATAATTAGGTTTTTAATTGATTCAAGGTTTCATTCTTTAGATGTCAAATAAAGGGTTAAAAGTGAGACCATAATTCAGTGGGATAAGTTAAAAGTTGATTTTTGTTTCATGTTGAGCATGAATCTTGGCTGGTAAAAACAGTTAATATTTCTTGTGTGCGGAGCAATTAGTTCTGTATGGAAAGAAAGGATTAATGAGATTTGGGTAGAGAAAGAGATGAAAATATGTAATCTGTGATGGGCAGCAGTGTGTATACTAAATGAATGAAGTTTCTTGGGAGTTTCCAAATGAGACAGCACAGATTCACATCTCAGTTGGGTCTCAATTCAGCTCTGAGAACTGGCAGTACACATCATATCAAGTCCTCACAATGCACAGAGAGGGACACTTGCTGAAAAATCAGTACAAAGATTCTACATGCAGTGAAATGAAGGAGAGATGATTACAGTGCCATACATACCAAATTGTAAGATGAAATACGGTACACCCTTACATTGCCATATTAAATCTACCATATATTTTGGATGATACAATCGTTAATCCAGATAATACATGCTCCTTAAAGTAAGGTGTTTGACCCTAGAAGTTGACACTGAGGTCTACACACTGAAATTCTGGAGCGCAGGTACCTGGACAAGTCTCCCAAGCAGTTTTACAGTTGCATGGTAAGACACTTTTCAGTTTGCAACATCCCAATGACATAGCCATCTGCCTCAGGGCCATGGCATAGCGTTTCACAGACCTAGTCTTGTCAGAAGAACAATATCCTTAAAATTTAAAAGCCTGCCTTCGACATTTCTTGGAACATCTAGAAGACTCTTGGAAGTATGCCTGTGATGACAAAAATAACAAACACATACAGTGATTGGCAAAGAAAATCAGTAGGAGCTGAACACAAACCTTAGGGATGGTGCAGTCAGCAGACAGAATACTCTCTGCAGCAAAGGGTCTCAAGGCTGTACAGCCAAGTGTTCAGAAAGTAACCTCAGTGCAGAGGCAGCTGTTACTAACAAGCATTTGACAGACACCAAGTAATTCTCTGACCATCAGGTGGCTCAGGTCAGCTTACCCTCAAATTCATTCCACTTGCACTTCTAGATGCCTTTTATTAATTGGATGTATTCGTTTGCAGCTGTCCATTTAGGTTAAAAATTGTGCTTTTATTTCTATTTGGGGGTTGTGGAAACAAGAGAAATAGAATTTATTCCTGCTGAGTGATACTTATTGTAACATGAATGCTCTACCAGGTATCATGGGCTAGGAATAAAAAGTAATTTTTGGCCAGCATTGGTGTAAGTCAGGCCCCCATTACAAGGATTTTACATGTTTTAAAGAGGCATGAGGAGAAGGTATGCACAGTCAAAGCAGACTACAAAGAGTCTCTTCCTCTCAGTACCCACAGCATTTTTTCCTTAATGCTGTTTATTCAAGATAGATGGAGTATGTGGAGATTTGAATTGGTTTTCTTTTCTGTTCAGAAGAAATGTAGAAGACCCCTTGCAAATTGAAGCCGTATGTTGCCTGCCTTCCTTGACATGTTCTGTGCTGGGGTGAGGCGCACGGGGCTGCAGCCCGGCTGCTGCTGCCAGAACTTTTCCGGAGAACAAGAAAAAGTCACAACTCTTAAAAGGGCAATTGCAGATCACAGCTCATTTTGTTCAGAGAATGCGAACATTTTTACTCTCTTTTTATTTCCCTTTCTTGAGCAAGTCCTTCTACAGTTACACACAGTGCCTGAAAACACAGACTCACTCTTGTTCTTCAAGCACAGAGAGGCTGATTTAAGGGCCCAGGATGGCAATCCTCACTCCCAGGAGTAGATCTGCTGATTTCACAGATACAAGGGAAAGGAGTAGAGCTTCATAAGGCTGTGATGCAAGGAGAAATTATGTGATGAGCTCTTACTTCTGGCCTCACACTGCTCTTGCTGTGCTTCAAGTGTGCTTCCTTTTAAAGAAATGACTCCCCATTTCCACTGATGTAAATGAGATACAGATCATATTTGCTGCACTGCTGTTTCAAGATACACAAATTGAAAAGGTGTGTGTGTATGAGGTGGGGAGATAGAGTGGAGGAAAGCTGTTTTTCTATGTCTTTTAGGAGTGTGTGTATTTTCCATGAATGCTATTTAGAGAGTGAGCAGGATGAGATCAGAGCAGGAGTCATTCTCAGCCTGCATCTACCTTTTTCAGTGGAATGCGACTTGGTGCATGTTAAAGGACAATCTTGACTTTCCCTTTAGAAGAAATTTTTGGGTTTTTGCTTTTCTATGTAAAGATAGCTTTAAATATTTAACCAGTATAAACAGAGGCAGAATGCCCAGCAAGACTGAAAGGAAAGAGCCACAAAGATCTGCTTGTAAGCACTTCTCCCCTAAATACATTCTTCCTCATAAAGGAGGGGTCAGCTATATTTTGAAAGGAATTGGTTTTGGACATTTTAGGCTGTTTGTGTGAAAGGAATTATCTTAAGGATGGACAGGAGTAATTCTAGATCTTCCTTCAGTGTTCTAGACCTTCCTCCAATGTTGCAGCTGTCTTTTCTAGTTAGCATTTCCTCTACTATTTGACCCTGGCTGCGTGGGCCCCTGATAAACCATCCTTAGCCTGATTCCAGAGTCTTCAAGGAGAAGAAAAAGGAACACTTCCTAAACATCTCAAAGTTCACAGTAAGGAATGTTACCTTCAGGATGATGGAACTTAATTTGCTATTGTCACAGGTTGTCATTCTGTATTGCTCAAATATGCAACCACAATTTTTAGCCCAACTGCAGATATATTCAAGTCTCTCCTTCCCTGGTACCCCTATCAGAACATTAACCTATCCCATGACAGTGGGTGCATCTGGACTCTTTGCTTCTGGACCTTGTGACATCTCTGTTTTTATGGATGACTAATAAGATTGCATCATTTTTACTGGATTTGGACTTATCTATGGAAATCCACACATTTTCCATCTCCAGGGATGATTGTTGTAATTGTATTGTAATTCTGTATACTTTCATATGATTTTGCTGACATTAAGAAAAGTATCTGAGGGTTCCCAGCACTGAAGACCAGGAGGATAAGCCATGTCACTTCAGTACCTCAGGAGATGCAGTGTATCCAGGAGATACAGCAACATCTGGCTGACTGAATCTGTAACATCCAGAAGATTCTGGCATGTTCATGTACTTCTGCATTTTCAGATGAAAATACCTCCTTTTCCCATTTTGACTCTCAGTGGTAGTCACACCATTACAAACAAGGTTCAGTCATGTCCATCCTTACATATGCTACCTGGAAAGTGAGAGAGACTTCATGGTTATTCTTCAATTTTCAGAGCTCTTTAATTCATGAGGAAGGATATGCATAAAAATATGGACATTGAATAGAAAGCATTAGGAAGGGATGGAAAGGGAAAAGATGGGGTATCTAGCTTCTGGTTCTTATGTGTTGGTATCAATTAATGTTGAAATAATTCTTAAATCTCAGGAAATATTTTGCTGGTGGTGATCTTTTGGACAGTGTCTGTTCCTCTGCCATTTATTATAGCTAGACAGATATAGTTTAGCTATTAGGATAACTATTAATTAGTATTTCTGCAAAGCCATTGTGGTTTCTATTTCTATTTTTGTACTTTTTTACAGATGCAGAGCTTCTTCTTTGAATACATCATGACTTTTAAAAAATGCACACTGATTTAAGCATTTACTTAAAAGTCTTCACTGTGCCTACAGCTACTTTCTTCCAAGTACATATGTGATGGCAATTCAGACTTGGAGGTCTGAGTCCTCCTTTCACCAAAGAAGGGCTAGGAGCAGCTCATCCTAAACTTTGTCAACACTGCTGCCATAGCAAGCAAAAACCAAACTGGTTTGGGAGGCACATTTCTTTCCTTCTCACAAGTAATGTATTTGTCACTTAGTGGCAGCTGGCCTGCCATAGAAATTAGGCTGCCATGAAAACACAGCCTTGCACTCCCATCTCTGGGATGTGCCAGTTATATGTCATTTCTTGAACATTAGAAAAAATGTGACAGAACCATGTTCCCACATATTGTGTTCAATAGCAGTAGGTTTAAAGATGCTTCAGATCATAGCAAGCCTAATTGTGAGCCAATGTAGTACTCTGAGTACCAAGGACAGGCACTAATTGGTTTTTGCCATGTCTGCTATGCCATTTCTATTGCTTTTTTTTTTTTTTTTTAATTCACAGTGCATAGCATTAGGGATATGGGACTTAGAGGCTTGACTTATTTGGGGAAAAAGAATGCCAATATTAAACTAATCCCTTGTGTAGACACTCTTATTTCAGTTTAAAAGTGCCTTTCATGGCATTAGCAAGTTGATTCCTTGCTGACATAAGCTTAATCAATATGAGGCACTCATCCTGATATAAATTTATCTCTGTGATGGGGTTGCACCAATTTCTCTATGTGCCTTTGAAAAACCATTTAGTTAAATCAGTTGTTTCTTCAAATTGGCAAGTTCTCACTCATTGAAGATTTGCAGTACAACAGTGTGGCCAGCTGAAAAATGAATCACTGCAGTTAAATGTAAAGAACTCTTTGCCTTTGTACAGTGCTACCCATTAAAGCTCTGAAAGCTGCAAATATCAATAAACTTAGAGCAGCTTTGCATCTGTGTTCTTAATCCCCATTTTCTAAATGCAGGAACTTAAATGTAGAGAAATTAAATGCATTTCCAAGGTCAACAAAAGAGTATGTGGTAAAGTGGTTTCAGAATGAGACCAATGACTGAATATCCCTGGTCCCAGCATCTTTCAGACACCTTATATGTAAGAAGTTCTGGTACCTGTGCTTTCTGGTAATCAGCCCTTTAGAATCAGATTTCTAGGTTTGGACAATGTATCCGAGAATAACTAGTTTGTAATCTCTCATTTGAGTTTTGTAAACAAAAGACTGACTTCTTCTTCTTGAATGAAGATCCACCCTTGTAATTTTATCACCACCTTACTAAATATTTATTTCCAGTGGTATCCTCCTTTAGCTATAAACATAGACATTCTAATCTTAAATTCTGAGGCAAAAAAGGATATTCTACCATTTGTTATGGCTACACCAAATATATTTTTTCAAAGGATAAACATTTCAAATCTCATGCTGCAAGCAGAGCTTTTTAGGCTAGGAAGAGGATCACAATGACAGTATTGATGCAGTATATCACCCATTCTGGAATAGTGGTTGTGGTCCAAACAACCACTCTGTCTGCTCTGTGTTAAAACAAGGATATTAGTTTGAAGCCCTGTAAAGGATGGGTCTGGTCATAGACAGAACCACACATTAGCACTGTTGGAAAAAAATATGACAATGTCGGGTCAGGTGAGTTGAATCAATCTCAGATCAGGCTCAGGTTCAGATGGAGCAAGTAATGCTATGGTATGACTGATTGAAAGGCATGTAAAATAAACCACAGCTGGTGTTTTCACCATGGAGCTCATTCTGTCATTGGGTGATGCTACTAAAAATTACTGAAACTTGAAAATGCTTTTTAAAGTCTTAAAAAACCATTTCCATTCTTTGTGTATCTCAGATTTATGCCCTCAATTCCATAATCTGGAATTCAGTTATATCAGTGATTTGCCAAAAGCTTGGATGCTTACAACATGTTAACCTACAAAGACCATAGTTGTGCAGTGCAAATACTGTCTGCAATTATGGCAATTAAAAATAAAAGCTTGAGGCAGAAGCACTTTAAAAATATTTGCAGAATTATCAAAAGTCTTTCTGTGCTCCTATCCCAGAGTACCTGGGCACCTCAGCACCTCAAAATCTCTAATGGGCTTGTTCTAAAAGATAAAAGTATTGCTTTGTCTTTGTTTTGGAAAGGAAATCTAAGGCAGAGATTAAAATGACCTGCTCAAAGTCAGGTAAGAAATCTGTGATAGGAAAGGGAATTTAACCTAAAGCTGGCACACACATTCTTTTTTCCTGAGGCCTATTTTTCCTGGAAAGGGATGTGAATCACAGTTGTTTTAAGCCCCCTTGGGAGGTGGTCCCACACCTTGCCCACTCCTGTTCTTCCTCCCACAGAGGCACCTGCAGGGCAGTGGAGAGCAGCAGAGCAATGTGCTGACCCAGCTGAAAGCTAACCAGCAAAGCCCAGTGTAGTTCCAGTTTCAGCAATTCCCTTCTCCAGCCCTTGGCATGGCTACAGGGGTGCTTGTGCCAGCAGAGGGGAAAGGGAAGGAAGGTGTGAGCTGAAACACAGGAGAGGGAATGGTTCCTGTCAGCAGCAGCCCAGCTTTAATGGGCATGAAGCAATCATGAAACTGCAGCTTGGACTGCACCTTTCCAAAGAAAATTTAATCATTAGTTATTCTGACTTGAAATAAAAGAAGTCTAGTCATAGTTGGACCAGCTGCTGAGGTGGCAAATATGGGGATATATCCCCGTTGTTTTTTTCTTTCCAATACTGCAAAGGGAAATTGAGGGGTCTGGGAATAGAAAAGACCTTGAGTCACCTTGATGTTGACTCCTTCCCTGAACAGAGGGGCAGCAGGGCTTGAGGCCATCATTTAACACCTCCCCCCTGCTATGTATGGCAGGACTGCTGACAACAGATTTGTTTAACATCACAGTACTAGTCCATGACCAAGCTGTCACCTTAAACTCTCTCACAGCAGCATGCAAGCTTCTTAATATCTATTCTCTTACCTGAAGAGCAATCAAGATGACACATGAATGTTCTGACTAAGCATGTTTATATTTATGTACTTGCTTAATTTGCTCCGTTGCCAGTTTCCTTTCCCTACCTGCCTTTTCTGCTCTAACTAATGTTCCTCTCAGCATGCCACTGTCAATAGTAATTTACATTAGACATCAGGCCATGCGAGCAGCTCACGTGTCACCAGTTAATATGAAGGGAGACTCCAAGGACAGTGGTGCACAGCAGTCTTGCCATCTCTACCAATGTGGGTTACAGAGCAACACTCTTGAAAGTGCTCTGCATCCTCTGCTGCTGTGAGGAGACAGCTGCCTGCCACTGAAAAACTCTGGGCTGGGCATATGGACTTAATTTAATTAACCAGATAACCTGTGCTACATCTACTGTGAGTGGATCCCCCAGTGCCACTGCTCACACTGTAGAGCAGCTCTCTTCATGAGAGAAGCAGCCCTTGGTAAAGATGAAATGGTGCAAGAGGAAACATAAACTCTGCCCCTTTTATGTCCTGGGTAGGAGATGGAGTTCTAACTGCTTCTCAACAAGCCTGATCAGTGAAGCTGAGAACATGCCAGTGTCAATGGGTTTGTCATATTGTGCAGCAAATCCTAATAAATACATAAATTAAAAGGCCTTGATAAAAGAAATTTGACCAGAGGAAGATGGTCAACAACAATGATCACCAACATGAAAACTCAGGTACAGGCTGAGAATTCGAATCCTCAGGATCCAAATTTAACTACATTGTAAAATATTTGGAGTAACTATTGGACAAGAACTTAGATATAGATTTGTTTAATTAAAAACAAGGTTGAAAAATTACAGCATTTTAACTTTGCTGATTAGTGTTGGGTGCTTATTTATTTCAAGCCAATCAGAGAGATTTGGCTGGGATTTGAAGTGGAAGTTTCACAGATACACAGCCTTTAGCATGTATCCAGATATTTCACCTCCTCTTCCTTTGGCTTGTGTATAGACAATGGCACTTGGGCTGTTTCTGACTGCACATGAAAATGAGATTTCCTTCAGCATGTACTTTGCTTTTAAAAGGATTATCTCCCACTTTTTTCATTTTTCTAGACCTCTACAGTGCAAAAGACACTGATGATCTTTTAGAAATGAGAAGACAAACCGTGGGGAGGGTTATTTACTGCAGTGCTTGTGACAACTGCTTTTTGACTGAGGTAATCCATGTGACACCTAAAATCAGCAAGAAAATCTTGCAGAAGTACCTACCAGCCTAATCCACAAATTCTCTCTGCATGTACATAGTCATTATTTCACTACATTAGTTTTTCTTTAAAAATTCTCTTTCTCTCTTTTCCTAAAGCAGTTAAAAACCAAGCAACTCAGTCTCATACTTACACTAACAACTTTTAGGCCAAGGAACATAATCTGCTTTTATATTTTATCAAGATAAATTCCAGACATAATTTGTTTTCCCAGACCCAACTCTTGGCCTGTAAGTGGATAATCACCCAACAAAAATAAATAAAAATGTCACCCTACCAAATTAATATCTGACATTGCTCATAGCTGACATTGTTCAGAGACCCCTTTTGCATCTGCAGGAGACAGCCATGACTTTCTCACTGCTGCTCCCTGACCAGTTCTATGCAGCCCATGTAGCATCTGTCTCTGGGCTCATTATGCATAGCTTTCTCATGTTGCTGTAGACTAATGATAAAGAAATTTGGTGTGTGGACATTCCCATTTTGTAAACAGAATGTATACTATCTGGTAACAGGAGTCATTATAATACAGACTGTTAGTTTTCACGATTACAGCTGATTTCCATACCATGCTGGAGGAGAAGAGAGATCTGAAGTTGAAGGTCACAGCTTTTAAAGAATGAAGAAATGTCTCCTGCAGGTGCTTGGTTTATAATTGCCCAGGACAGAGCTGTTTTTATGAGTATTGTTGTCATAGTAAAGTTCCCAAGAAAAACAAGGGTTTTTTTTGTTTTGGTTGGTTGGTTAGATTTTTTTGTCCTGGCATCTGTTTACTGTCAGTGGACACCCACAGCTGTAGCCAGGAGTATGCCTTCACTTCTGGCCTCTGATGTGAACAGCTTTTGCTCCAGCCCTGGGAAGCTGCTGGGCAGACAAAGCAGTAGGGAACAGGCAGCACCCCAGGTGATAAAATGTCCAGTTTCCATTCTGATGTATGGGAAATTTTAAAAGCTTTGATGTCTGAAGGCATATGCACTCCAGCAGAGAAAACTTCACATCTCATCTCTCCCTTGCCAAGAGTAGATCTTTTCTATTATATCACAAGCAGCCTGACAACACAACACATAAAAATAGGAGCTATCACCATATCAGATCATGAAGCAGCTTTTCTGAATGTTGTTATTAAGGCAATTCTTAAGTGAGATAAAAATTGGTAGTATAATAAGTCTCTTTAGAAGTATGCTAAGCATACCCGAAATAAGGCTCAATGCAATTAATTTGACTAAACAATTCAGAAAGAAAATATATTAATTTGAAAAGTATAATGGAGGAATTACCACTTGAATTCTCTAATTGCCTAGATTCTAAAACACATAAGGGTATCAGGGACCTGGCAGACACCAGAATCCATAATTTCCACTATCATATGTTTTTGCAGTAGAAAGTAGAATTAAGTAAACACATTCTTTGCTATTTAATTAAAGGAATGTAACTCTTCTAGATAATAATCTTGATAGTGAACCAGAAAGCAGAGCTCTGTTCACACACAGCTAAGAAAGTGCAAGCATTTATTCCAGGGAATATACAGCAGATCTTGATCCCCTTGGTACTGAGCAGGTAGAACATGCTCTCATACAGAGCCACCCCACATTCATCCAGTAGTGGAGGCAGAATATGTCCTCTCATTTATGCTTCACCTCAGTTCTGCTGTGCTCATGCACGAGTGCAGTTGGATTTTGAACTGCCCTGGCCAGAAGATGCCCAGTTCTGAGCAGGGACAGCAGTACTGTGAGACTGTGTGCTGGAGCTTTGCCATGGTTTGGCTTAGAAAGCCCAGTTGTTTCACTGGATTTGGGCAGTTAGGGAGAACAAGTAAAATAAGTCAAGAAGAATTAATAAAAACATGGTGATATCTGAAAAGCTCTTGCAGCGAGCATCTGCCTGGGTTTATATGCCTAGGACTGCTTCATTTTGTTATTCCTTTTTTTTCGTGTGTATGACCATAACACATACACAGTTGCAGCCTGTAGAATGCACAGGTTTTTACAGTTTCATACCCATTTCCTTTGCCCTTTCTACAAGCAAAGAATGAGCAGATATGACAGATCAGCAGCTGCACAGTAACCTGTTATGCTCTGGTAGCTGATCTGGGCACGCAGTTTCTCCATCCAATTTCAGTTAAGGTTAGAACCCCTGGGGAGAAGAGAGAGCAGACAGTACTGTGAGCATTTTAGCTGTGTACATCCAGTGCCATGCTGGCTTGCTTTTTGAAACACCAGCAGATGGAGAGCAGCAGCAGCTATGGAGCTCACAATGGCAGGAGAAGCAATGTATACACCAGGCTCCTATCCAAGCAGTTTCTGCTAAACCATTGAGATCCACAGAGCAGACTTGATGACCTATGTTGACTTTCAGGCTTCATACAACTGCCTGCTGCAACCAAGAATTTTAAATCTGGCTGCATAATGCTGCATGTTAATGCATATAGACTGGTTTTCGGAAGCTTTGTCCACTCCCATGAAGATGAAAACTTGGGCTTTAGGGACCACTTTGAAGAAATCAGACTTCAAAAAATAGCATAAATGTGGCTATATTAGCTGTGCATATGGCTGTGATAAGCTGGGCCTTGGTGTTTTGTTTTGCTTTTTTTTTAAGTACAAAATATATTTGCATCACTGGCTTGAAAGGTCCTGGTAGTTATGTTGATTGTTTATTGGTTTTACTTATTTTCAAACAAAGAAAAGTGAGGAGAATGGCAGAGTTGTTCAGAAGTGAGATAGATGCAGGAACAAAAAGGGTCATGGTCAAGCTGTTGAAAGCCATTGGTGCAAGTGCCAGCAAAGAGATCAAAATAGGTATGTAAAGGAACACAAGGAGGTTGCAGGTAAGCTGCTAAAGGCAATACCTCTACCAGCTTCAGGGAATGCAAGATCCTGCACATCCAGCTAACTACAGAGACCTTAGTCACTGGTGGTAAAAAATAATCCTGAACATATTTACCAACAGATTAAAGCCAGTTTCAGAGGAAGCAGACGACAGAAACTGTGTGACTTCACAGCAGATGAAAGCTTTATTGATCAAATTATCACTCTTGGCAATTGATGGGAAGGGATTAATGAAAGTGGGTTAAAACTTTTGGAGGAAAACAACTGGCTTGAGTGGGTACAATAGAGAGGGCGTGGACCTATGGAGTTTCAGATAAATGTAATTATAAAAGGTATGTGTTAAGGCTCCTATAGTGCAGTAAGAAATGTCAAGCAATTGGGTAAGTCCAAGTTTGATTTAGGAGCAGAGGACTTGGAATCACACTCATTTTCAATCATGAAGATGAATTCTTCTGTGAGATGCCTTAGAGGGCATAATTTTGAAAGATCTGTAGCAAAACTTATCAATCAATATAAATGATATGTGATTACTGACAAATAGGTCTTATTTAATGAAAGCATTTTTTGCCATGTTTGAAAATTGGTTTTGTAGACTTGAACTTAAAACTTGTTCCAAGAAGATGAGATGGCTGCATCTCGGAGAAAAAAGAGTACATACTGTGCTGACATGTAACATAAGGGAAGTTACAGAAAAGTCTAGTTCTACATGTAGTTGTATCCACATTAGCATCAGTTAGTTCAGCATCAGTGGTTCAGTAAAGCTGAATTAGAACAGTCATGTACCTTAGTCAGAAATGCTGCACAGTAGATGATGAGATTATGGATCAATAAGGATAATACATCTACAATCCATATGGGTTTTTTTTTAGTTTATTATTATTTCATGGACTAAGAACAGTTCCAGTAAATGAGATAAAATTGTGAAAAAGACTGGAGACAGCTCTTTCAAATATTGCAGTTAGAAATGGAAAACATTTTAAAATATCAGAGACTGAATCAGGAAACCAAGACAAGGGATTGACTTTAATTAAAAAGATTATAATGATGATGATACACCAGGCCATACCAATCATAATGAAAAAAAAAAAAAGGCATTCAAGGCCTAAAAGCTAATATCAAGTTCATGACTAGATACTGCATTAAATTAAGCTTTGTTTAATAATGGAATAATCTCTCAACTGGAAAGACCGGCAATGACATGGTGTTCCCCAGATCTGGAAGAACACTCTAGAAGGTCAGAGAAGAAAAGGACTATTTATCTATTTTGGATCATAATTAAAATGTCTTATGTTTTCTACAGCCCTAAAATTTATTTGTCTGGCTACAGAAATAGTCATAAACAATCATCACCATAAAAAACTTGCAAAAATGTCCCACAAACTCAGAAGTTTTTTAAAATAAAGCAGTCAGTGCAGATTCACTTACCTAAATATTTAGCACACATGCACATACCACACACACATCTGCACAGTAAGAAGAGAGAACAGATAAATCAAATACACAGAAACTGCAGAAATACGATGTGCTTGCCAAGACTCAGACACAAGTCTTCACAGGAGTCTGTTTTTAAGCCAATTCATATTTGAATAATTGAAATGACATCTAATGGAAATTAAATGTATACAGTAAAATAAACGTGTGTATTCATCTTTATGAAAAAAGTATTAATAATACAAAGGTACAATATTGAGATCGTCTAGGAAAACATCTTGTCCTAGAAAATGTAGGAGCTTTGTGTTCAAAGGATTTAGAAAATAAACTCCCTTTCTGTGGAGCCCTGCCCGTTGGGATTTGGCATAAGAAAGAAAAGAGAATTTCTAAGAAATACCAGGTTTTCTTTGCTGGTGTATTTTTTACTTTGTTCTGAATGGAAACAACTTGAGCTCAAAAGGTAAATTTCAGTGACTATAGATTTTACTAAGTGTGAGTTTAGCAGAAAAAGCAAAAGAAATCGAAGGATGTGCTAAATATGACTGCATTTTACAGCCCCTTTCTTCTTCTTCTTTTGATAAGCACTTAACAGAAGTCTATTCAGTGAAAGCTGCCAATTCTTATTTTTACCATATGTACAGATCGAGGATGTCAGAAGAAATGTGTATGGCAAATTAGGGTGAACTCTGTGGCCTGAATGTTAAATGAGAGGGCAAATTATGCAGGATTTGTCTACCATTTCAGTGCTCTCATTTGTGATGTCTTTGGGCAGGGCACCTTTATAAGACTATCCTGAAGATATTATCATAATGGAATGTTTTGCATAATGGAAAACACAGTCACCTCAGATCTTCTTTTGCATGACAAACCCTTGATTAGAAAAATAATAGGATGGAAATGGAATTTGTGTTTATACAGGCAGGCATCAGAGCCAAGGAGAATGGAAGCTGACCTCAATACACTGGAGAACTGACATAGGCAGATGCAAAACCTCTCTCTTTACAGTAAATTTAGCCTGGAAATAGACTGAGAAACAAGCGGGAATCATATAAAAGTCTTCTTATGGTGAAAAGTTCCTTATTCATGAGAAAAGTATCTGTGATATGCAAAGGATATCACATATTTTTAAATGACTCATAGCTCTTTTATACTGTAAGGTCCACATTACAACCCTGTGAAAACAAGAATGTTTTGATATTTGACCAAATGGAAAATATTTTAAATTTCCTATTACATATCTGATTTAGCTTTGCCAATTTACAGTCTTTAGGTCCATTGATGTACAGTTAGAAAACGGAATGAATATCCTGTCTTAAATCAGCATGGCCAACCATGTACATAATTAGGAAGTAGATTATTATTTTCAGAATTATTTTCAGAATTGAATTCAGGAGCCATGCTCCTGTCCTGTTTTCATCTGAATTAATGCACACATCTGCATATGTGTTTATAGGATTGCTGCTGATGTGCACGTGCCATTAGACAGGTAAACCTGCTGGTTTTATTTAATCAGCCAGTATTAATTACAAGGTTTATTCTGCAAAGAGAAACATAGAAAAAAGTCTCAAAAGTGTACAATAATTTGGAAGACTCTGTACCTTCATGGAAATTATAAAATCAAAGGTAGATTTTACTAACTATTTCCTTCTTACTATGTAATGTGCTATTACATGATTGGACTTAACATATGTTCAACTTAGAAGACAATATTATTTCATTACTGTCAGTGATGCTGGGAGCACAAAACAGATCATATTGCACAAACAAGATCATATTGCACACAGGTTGAAGTGGATTTTGGGTGATAAGAATTCCATCACAGCTGGTTTACAGAGGACCTCAGTTAAACTGCTTTAAATGCCTAATTTAAAATATAGTACCTGTGAAGATAGTGTTGTGATAGCAGGAGTTCTGCCTGCTGGGAGAATGTAAGTGCTAATTACAAACATGCTCATGCTTTTTTCTATGGCTACCCTGAATTAAAGAACACTGGCCAGTCCTGATATTTGATACAGCCTCAGAAGAGAATCAGTATACTGCTCTGAGGCACCTCATCTCTGTGTGATAAGGATAAAATCTTAGCCTGGCTTTGGTTTTCTGATAGCCATTTCCTTTCTGTCTTCCTCACTGTGATTTGTTTGGATGATCTTAATCTGTTCCAAACACTCTGAACACCCAGAATTGCCATTAAAGGCAGCAAGGATAGGTGTACCAACCACCTCTCAGGATCAAGCTTATCATTTATAGCTGTAAATAACTGTATGACTAGAGTTACATGTGTCAGCTTTAAGATAATGTCATTATTTCATTGTGGCCAAATATCTTGAAAAAAGGAAATCATGGCCGATCTCTGAACAGTGTCTGTTCATGTTTATTATCTTAACAGTAAACTCACAGCTGATTGCAGTTTGGCCCTTATACTAAGTCATTTCAGCTTGTTCAGGAACAGATCAATCTTTTTGCAGCTTTACAGAGAACTGACATATAATACTAACCTATCTTTTTCAGCAAAAGTATTTTTTGATGTAAAAAAATGACAGACAAATAGCCACAACATTCAATATACATATATAAACAATGGCTAATGAAATATAGGAATTCAACTTTTCAGTGCCTGAAGAAGCAGATTTAACACCTGGGTTTAGTACTGCAGATTTCTTCACCTGGTTTAGAGTGAGTTGTATGTAGGCTGATTGATTGGAAGACTAACAAGATAACCCAATTTAATGATCATACATAACATGCCTATCAGAATCCTCCACCTGAACAGAACAATATTGCTTTATTTGAGGAATACTTTGCAATGCATTAGAAAATTAATCTCCCCTCTTCTTCCACAGCAAGAACATGGCAGCCAGACACCCTCTGCTATCTGTCTGAACCCAGAAGTATATGTTCCCAAATGCTGCTTAATTCACCTTCTCCACAGTGCTAGCAGTAAGTCCTGCACTGGGGCTGCAGACTTCAGGTCTGTATTTGTTACCCCGCTCTGCTTTCCATTAATCGATTACTGACTCAAAGCTGCACTTAATCCATTATGACAATAGTTACATTTGTAAAAAAAAACATTCAGAAGTAAGAACCTGAGTTGTAGTAGAGTCTGTTCAGCCCATGCTCTGAGACAGCTAGAGCATGCCCCCGGGACTATTCCCATAAGACAAACCAAAGCCAGACTCTGTAATGACACCACTTGCAAATTCAGCAGTCATTTTTTCTAATCTCCCCACTTCCAGTAAACTCATCCTGAATGCCTTTTAGCCAGCCTCAATTTTGGTGTCTCCGCCATCTAACCCAGTGAGAAACACACAAACAAATCCCTCAAGGAAGGGCAGGAAGTTGTGAGAGCTGTTACATAGTTATTGTTACTAGGGAAACCACTGCCTTAGTATTCATGTGTTCAGCAGATCTGTCTGGCTGTGGCTTGGAGTCCAGGCAATATCATGAAATAAATTGCAACCAGGAAAATGAACCAAAACTAGCAAAAAATACACTGTAAATGTCTGTGATATTTAAAATTAAAATCTTGTTTTGGTAAATGAAGTCTTTTTTTGGTAAATGAAGTAGAACCAGAAATATCTCCCACAATATGCTTCTGTAACAAGGGAGTGTGTTTTGGAAGAGTATGCTATATTCTATTCCTCTTTTCCTGAACATTAATAAAATATCTGTAAAAGCAATCAGTACTGATAGTCTAGAGTTAAAATGCTAAGCCCAAGCAGCTATATTTTTTGGCTGCTGACCTTAGCTCCAATTTCATGAGCAGTATCTATATCCAGCAAAGGATGAGTTGAGCTAGTACTTTGGAAACCAGACTGGAGTGTTGGGACTCATCTCTAAGTACATATCGTCTATGCTCCTACTCTGTGGGACAATTTTTTTGTTTGTTGGCTTTTTTAAGATGCAGCTTGCTTCTGGGTTCAGTCACAAAAGTGTATGATTTAAAAAGCAATTAGTAGAAACATCTCGAGCAGTAGCCATGCTTCTTAATGTTCTCTGTATCCCTGTTAGCATAGTTTAAACAAGCAGCAACTTTCCCAGATTCAGTCAGAAATTGGGGATGGAAGGGCTCTCAAGAAAGCAGGTTGTCATATATCTGGTTTATTCACATATGCTCACTACCAGCTCCTTAATTTCCACAGTGATTGAGATTCAACACATTTCATCCTCTGTAGGAATTCCTCAGCTGATTAATTGATTTTAGCCTCTTGCTAAAAACCTCAGCTGAGTGATAAAGCTTGGAAAGGATACACACACCTTCCCTAGTGCACTTCTAGCCTCAGGCTGTCAGTTCCAGAGCTGCCTGCATTGCCAAACCAGCTCGGTGTTACTGCTCTCCCTGATGGACTCCAGGCACGTAGCTGGTTTGCTCATTCACCAGGGGTTTTAGATCTGGCACTTCAGAAAGTTATTGCTCCTGAGGATCTCGATAACCCCAAGCCCAGCCAGAAACAACCATCTCAGTAGGTTTGTTCTTGCTTTAGAGTGGAATGAATTGCAGTGAGAAGGTACAGTGTGCAGCATAACTGAGTATTGCAAAGTTCACTTGCTGCTAGAGAAGGACTTCTCTAAACAGACATTTCAGAAGATAATATACATGCACAAACGTGACCAGAGTTACAGGCAAGACTGCAGGAAGGATAGTGGTACCTGGTTTTCTGAAGAAATGGAGGTGAGGGAAGCAGCAGAGAATGAAGTAAAAATACATTATTGTGAAGCAATCCTCTGATAATAAAGCACAAATGATTAACAACTATTTGGGCCTTGCTGAAGCAGGCTTACAAACAGGGTTATGCAAAACAACCTATAAACTGAGATAAAAGATAACACAGTCGATGGATAAAAAAGATCTTTTTGACTCTACAAGAATCACTATTATTAACGATAAACAAGTGTTTAAAGACTTGCTTCCTTTTTTTTTTTTTTTTTCTTCCAGTTTTATTTACCTTGGAGTTAACTACAGCAAAAATACTCCTGTTTTACAACAGATAGAGAAAAATAGAAAACCAGGATTGCAGGATTTAGAAATATCCCTGCCATGAAGACCTGCAACACAGGACAATAGAAATATCAAGGTACAGAATTAAAGTTCAGATATACATGGGTGGCAGCTCGCTTTCCTCTCAGCATGTTTGAATCTTTGCATGATCTCCAGCCTGATCCCTAGTCTACAGTATGATATGGGCTTGTGCTATCCACATGGTCACCATATAAAACAGATAATTAGAGACCACTAAGAATAGACTTTGGCAATTAGAAATATCCAGCACAAACCAACAGAAAGATTCTGCTCATTAAGTATATCCAGTGATGGCACTAAATAAAGAGGCACGTGTGAGCTACAGCTGGGAAATACAGGGAACTAGAGTTCATGCAGAAAAAAGCTGTTGGAGAATTACAAAAAACTCTCACTGATGTCCCAAATTAAAGATGATCTAATAAATATGAACCTCAGTTCCAGGTTTCTTTCAAGAGCACTACAGGAAGCAGCTTCTATAGTTCAGATATCTGGATGTAAAGGAAAAGGAGACAGTGTCCAAGCCAGGCAGTGTGTTCAGCAGGGCTAGGTATGGAATTTGGCACTGGGGGACAGGCATGCTCTGGCTGGTTTGCTATGGCTCTTCCTGGCCATTTTACCTAGACTGCTGTCTCATGGGGGCAGTAAAAAGGCATTCACTGTCCCCTGACAGGACCCCACCTCCAGCTCCGGATGGACACTGTTGAGAACTGGAAGACTACCTAGAGGAGATATGTCTGTGGGCTTGCTTTATTCACATATCTTTCCTCAGACACTGGCAGCCAGGTTTGGGGTTGGAGGACTTGAGGACTTTTGTGCTGAGAATTAAGGTCATTTTGATGAGGCAGGAGACAGCCATGGTACTCACTAAACCCTGGAAAGAGCTGAGTGTTCTCCACAGCCACGTGGGCTTGGTCTCTTGGGACCCCCATGCAGTGGGCAGCTGTGTTCTTGGGGGCATTCATAGGAACATAGCTGCCCTGCTTGTGGGTCTCCATGTGGCAAAGCTACAACACAAGGAAGCTGCCACTTCACTTCTGGAGAAACCTACAGAGGAACAGCTTAAAACAGACAGTGACACAAGGGGGGCCCACATGTGGGGTGGTTCAGAAAAACTGACAGCATTGGGAGTGAGGCAGAAAACCTGCTCATTTGTTGGATGAGGAGTGCAGGCAGCAGAGCTGGAAACACCTCCTGCGGTTCTCTGAAGCTGCAGCTGTTGAGAGGGCAAGGGCCAAATCACCCATCTCTCCTGTGCTTTGAGATGTGCAGGTTGGAAAAGCAGACAGACACCCCCCTCCCAGCTAAGTTCGCACTTTCAGTGAGAGCTTTAATAAGAAGCCAGGTTTGCAGGAGAGAAGAGGATGGGGATCCACAGCCCAGATTTACCTGTAAAATCCTCCAGCAGGATGTGACATCTCAGTGCAGGTGGAGAGCACCAGGGTGCAAGCAAGCAGTACAGTTTCAGTGCTTATGGCTGAAAATGTCCCCAACATGTGTAGTCATACGACCTACATTTTGAAGATGGAGATCTGCCTCTGGCCCAGCTCTGCTTTCAGTATTCTGAGGAGCAGTGCACAGCAGCTAAGAAATCCAGTAATGGATATTGATAGTTGCAGGCTGCTGTTCAATCACAGGATAGCTTGCCTATGACAGGCCAAGAGGGAAATCAATGCTGGTGACAGCATTTTCAGCCAGGAACTGCCCAGAAATCAAACAAAGTAGCCACAGCTTTTAGTAACACTGCTGAGAGATCAATTGCTACATTTTCCACAGATTATAGAGCAAATTAAATGTCTGCCAGATATATATATATATATGTATATAGACAACAGCTGTTTGATGAGAGTTTTGGAAAGGGAATACTGAAGTCACCTTGCTTTAGAGCCTCAGGCATTTATCTTGGAAACCAGTTTGCTGGAAAAGTCTGTGCAACTGCATGGCTGGAATATCCACCCATCCCTGTGCAGCAGGCTGTGGCTCAGTGAGGGAGCAGGTATCTTAAATGCTCCCAAAGCAGAATACAAGCAGGGTGAACTAACAGCAGAGCTCAAGTCAGAACTGAGCACAGGCTGTGCAAGGAATCACTTAGTCATAGAAAACTGCAAACACTTGTAACATCAAGTCAAATTTAGTCAGCAGTTTCACCTGGAATAAAATGTAGAAGGGATTATTTTGGTGGTTTTACAATAGTTTTTTTTTTTTCTTTGACTTTTTATACAAGACTTACAAACTCTATTGAAAACAATTTCTGAAACAACAGAAAATGGAAAAAAAGTACTGTATGCCATACCAACTACATCTTGTGAGACTGGAGGTAAATATCCACTTCTTTTCCTACCTTACTTAAAGCTGGGTCTTAGAATCACCTCCTTCACAATGATATTGATTATAGGTAGGACAAGTTCAATATTTTTTTGCTTTGAAGATACTTGGAAAGCAGAGAATGGAAAATTCAGAAAAGTACCCTAGACACTAGCCCAGACCATAATCATCACTTATTTTATTACTCAGTGAATGTTCATGAGTTACACATCAGCATTCAATAGAAGTTCCCTTTGTATCTCTGCAGCCACAGTGAATTTTCTTTACCACAAATACCAATGCCTTCAAGTGGCTGAGAGCTTTACGTCTCTCAGAACACAGGGAGCAGGGCTGGGTTGGTGGTGGAGCAGGGACACGAAGCAGTGCACACCACCACAGCTTCTGCTGTTTTACCTGTCCTACCCCATGGTGTACAGGTTGCTCAGCAGCCTTGAATCCAGCAGAGCTACTTTCTCAGGCAACATCAATTGCAGAAATTTCACTTGATTGTCTGTGTGGCATGGTTTGGACAGCCTGGTAGTTAGGACATTTTTTCTGAGAGGAAAACCTGGGGATTATGGAACAGTTGCAGTCTCTTACCTAAAGAGTCAAAGTTCACACCACTGGGTGCAACAGGGGATATGCCCTCCTCAATTTTGTGAATATTGCTCCAGTCATCTTGAATGAGTTAATTTTTACATTGCTTTAGAGATGTCCCAGAACAATATGAAAAACTTATTCAACCTGTAAAAAAACTTTCCTTAACTGACAAACAGTCTGAAAAACATGGACATCCAAAAATATTTCCCCCTTTTTTTTTTAAACATTGCAGAGTTTTCATTCAAATAGGACCAATCATTCATGCAGGTCTAGTTAAAATAAGCAGTATTGCTAGCTCTTTGCTGAGAACATTAGTCTGGTTGCTCAGCATTTCTAGTTCCAAAAGCTGTTGCCCAGAGTAAAACTGTTGCCCAGTTGTATTGGGTGTGGCTGAGATGAGCCCATTTTCCCCACAGCAGCCCTCACAGTGCTGTGCTTTGTATCAGTGGCCAGCGAGGTGTTGATGAACACTCGTGTTTTGGCAACTGCAGAGCAGTGCTCACGCAGAATCCTCGCTGCCTCTCCAACAATCTGCCTCCTAGAGGGGGCTGGGAGCAGGCCAGAAGTTGGGAAGGTCAGCCAGGACAGCTGACCTCAACTGACCAAAGGGATATTCCATACCATATGGCATCTGCTCAGCAATAAAAGCCAACAGAAAGCAGGGGCATTTGTCGCGATGTTTGTCTTCCAAAAGAGCTGCTAGGCACTCTGAAGCCCTGGGAAGGTCTTCACTTCCTGGGAAATGTCTGAACAATGATGAGATGGAGAGAATAAATCTTCTTTTCCTTTGCTTTTGTGCATGGCCTTTGTTTTTGCTTTATTAAACTGCCTTTATCTTGACCCAAGAGTTTTTTCCATCTAATTTCCTCCCTTCCAGTGCTGCTGAGGAGGGAAGTGATAGAGCCACTGGTGAGCAAGTGGCATCTATTGAATACCATCCCACCAGTCTTTTTTAACAACCAACATGGGGCACCCTCTTTGCAGCAAACACTGTGCCTTCACACACTTAAGGGCCAAATTGTGATTAAGCTCCCATTTAGAACTGGTCTAAACCACTCGATTTTCTCTCTCTCAGGCTCCCATAGTGCCTGGTTTGGAGATGGAGACAAGCAGCACGTTAGGCCCTTATACCCAGAGCATGCTACGCCTCTCTACACCCAAAGGGAGAATTCAGCAAACTGAGATTAGTGTGCCAGGTGGGGCCACAGCAGGAAGCACACTGCAGACCGGCCTGTTTTTTTTTCCTTACACCAGAAAACATATTTTTCATTTGTCACCAAGCTGAATAGAATTTAGTCCACTGATGCTCTAAACTTTCCCGCAAAGTTTGGAAGTGATGCAACACAGAATTTGCAATATCCTACATCCCAGAGTTTAGGTGTGGGTGCCTTTGTAGCAGGATTCTCAAGGAGAATATTGAGGCTGCAAATGTTTCTGAGCAGGAGCAGAATGTAACTCTGGAGCATCTGAAAAAACCCACTATTTTTCTATATAAAAATACAAGAAAATATGTGTGCACGATTGTCTCATTCCCCAGAGTGTTATGCACATAATCAAAGGAAGATCACTATGACTCTGTGGCACGGAGGAATAGAGTTCTCTTCCTTTATGAATGAAGCACATACAGCTGAGCAAGTACCATTTCCATGGGTAAAGACTGCTTTAAAGGAGAAAATAAATAGATAGCATCTTCTCTGTAGAAAAACAAGGGCACATAGATCAGCCTATTCTCACAGCCAGTGTTCAACATTATACTTAAGAGCGGTATTAGACTAAAAAGCACCTAATTTAACTTGAGCTGATTTAAAATGCATCTTGGTGAGTCTCAGCTATTGTCTAACGCTTTTGTTTGAGATGTTCTACATTAGTCAGCCACTTTTGATTCATGTGCTAACAATCCCCCTTAAGGCAGGTAATTCACAGACAATGTTCACGATGTGCAAAGTAGCACTCCAGTTCCCACAGACAAAAGTCAGTAAACTTTAAATCCCAGAGCCCCTAAACTTATTTTGCATAAATTGCCCTCACAGGAGGGGAGCGGGAGATCTGTTTATATGCATCTCCTAGAATTCAAATCAATTTTTCAGAACAGTGGGAATGCTGATTAGAAACAAATCACAGCAGAAAGCAAAGGCTGCAACCAATTCTGAGTACAAACAAAATAAAATGTGTCTTCACTTTAACCTCTATATCCTACTTCAGTGTCCTTTCCATTAAAGGTTTCTTAGCACAATTAACAGAATGGGGATATATTTTTGTTAAACAATGACCTCCTACAGATGGCATTTTTTCCCTAGGTACTGAAGTTACACGATAGCATTAACTCCCATAGTGGAATAGGTCTTAAGCCTAGTAGCTGTTGATTTTGCCAAGACAACAAATGGGACCTTTATGTTATTGAAAGGTAAGATTTCAATCTTTCCAATGCCATGCAGTTCCTGTCCTTAGAAGATCTTGAGATAGTGAGCTGCTTCAAATCATGTAATGCCAAGTATAAGGAAGAGTTTGGATTTCTTTTTTTGAACTGTACTTAGACAACCACATTCCTTTTTCCCAGAAATCCATATATCTGTATTCATAGCAGACAAAAAAAAAAAACCTGTCATCACCTCAAGGTAAAAAAAAAGAGAACTGTGAAACCACGGTACCAGTAAAACCTGTAAATATGTTTAAACAGGACAAAATGTAAACTTCTGCATTGGTAAACCACGTAGCCGTGGCAACTTATATAATTAACAAATTATAAGGCTATCAAGGTTGCATAACTACTTGCATAAGCCATCAACATTCACAAAGTCGAATCTAGACACAGCTCCAATCTGTGTTTAAACTGCTGTGTCTATCTTAGCAAGACATCCTGGACTAAGTCCTAATGCTACTGAAATAAATGCAAAAATAAAAAAAAAAAAATATTATTTCAGGGTTTTCAGGATTCCAGCAGATTTCAAACTAGATTAAAACCAGATCTCCCCTGCCCAAATGGTAGGATGTGCTATTAAGTCATCAGTTTCTCAGCGGTAGTTCGAAGTTTCCCCTCCAACCAGTGAAGCTTGTTATTCTGTCTTGGTAGGTTTTATTACTAATGATGATTAGTAATTCATTCTATCACGAGAATATGTTTCCTAGAAACTCTTCATTCCAAACTAGAAACAAAACCATGAGCATTGAAATATGGCATCTAAGCTGAAATATCTGGAGATGGCAGTTTGGAGAGTTTCAGCCTATGGAGACTGAAACCAAAATAGTCAATGACATTGACTAATTTGCATTTGACAAAATAGTTGACAATAATCAATGCAGTCTGACATCTGCAGTGTCCCAACGCTGCACACACTGGAGAATTGCATTGGCTCCTGGCTCTGTGACAAAAACCCAAAAATCCCAGCGGTCTCCAGCCCCACAGTCATTCAAATGGAATCCGGTCACTGGGCTGAGAAACCTGAGCTCCTGGCGATCCACAGGTGAAGGAAGTCAATTGAAAGATAAGTCTTTCTCTCCTGATAAATCAGTGGGTTTCAAAGCTGTTGAATAACCTTGCTTTGTTGGGAAAAGCTTCCAACCAGCTCTAATCAAACAGTTCCAGATTAAGTTAAGAAAAGCAATTTAAAGAAGGTGCAGGGAGAGCTCTGGGGGATTTGTGTAAGTGCTAAGGGACACCTAAAAAAAAAAAAGTGTGTGCTACAACCCCAATTTCTTTGTTGGGACAGTGTACTACTAAGAAAAATAATTAGCGTGGATTTCCCCATTTTCTCCTTGCATCGGATCCTGCAGATCGGAACAATGCAGGCTGATCATCTGTTAATCACTTGTTTAGGTGATTACTACCAGAGAATAAAAGAGATCGTATGTGTGGAAAATAAACCAGGCAGAGATTCAAGACAAATTAAAAAACGCATTTTCTTTCTCTCTTTGTAGTAAATGTCCATTAAAAAATGGGGGAAAAAATCCACATAAGGCTATTTCTCTAACTCAGGCTCCAGAGATATCTTTGAAAGAACTTGGTTACATTTTTTTTTTCACTTTCTGTATTGAAGAAATTAATAAAAGATCAGCATCTGGGGCAAGTGTGAGTTTGATACTGTGTTTTACTGATGACAAACTCCAATTCCATCTTCAGGTATTCACGCCAGTCCAATGCCCAGTTGCTGCACCAGCTGCTGCATGGATCTATCTGAAGGAGGATTAGGGATTTAAGGCAAGATTGAAGGCGTTGCACACGAATTGATGGATGTAGCAAAGTGCTTTCAGATGTGCTAAGGCTGCCCAGAAAAGTTGTGGCTGCCCCATTCCTGGGAGCGTTCGAGGCCAGGGTGGATGGAGCTTTGAGCCACCTGTTCTAGTGGAAGGTCTCCCTGCCCACGGCCGGGGATGATCTCTAAGGCCTTTCCAAGCCCGGCATTCTGATTCCGTGGAACCCTGCAGGTGCCCGTGTCGGGATGGCTGCGGGAAAGCGGCCGCAGGGCGGGCGGGTGCCGGCCGGCAGCAGCGGGGCTGAGGACACGGCTTGTCCCCGCACCCGCTCTGCCCGACAGCCTGAACCGCGATGAGAGCGGGGAGGAAACCCCCGCCCCCCATTCGTGCGGCATTTCCCTTTGGAAAATCTCAGTGAGAAGCCTGACCCTCCCCGATCCCTCTCATGGCAGCACGGCTGCTCCGCCGCGCCAAGCCCAGCGGCGGCCGCGCCCTGCCCAGCTCGGCATTCACCGCTCCTCCCGCTCCGCGGCGGACACTCCGGAGCTGCTTCCCTCACGCTGGCGCCAGAGTTCCCCGCTTCCCAGCGGGCGCAGACACAGCCCGGCCCTTCCCGGCCCTCTTCCCGGCCCGGCCCGTGGCGCTCCCTGGGCCGCCGGGCGGAACCGGGCACGGGCAGGACGGAGCTCAGCCCTGTGGGACTGCCCACGAACGCTGCTTCGGGCCGGGGTCTGTCCTCGCCCTCCCCGAGCCTCGTGGGGAACGAAGCCGTGTCTGCACCGGGCATCTCAGTGGTGTCAGCACAGCCAGCACACCTGAATGTGCTCCTTGTTCCTTCCTGGCACTCCCTCCTACCAGACAGATTCCTGCAGTCAAAACATTTCGGTGCAAAGCAGCTCAGCAGCCTGAGCTGCAGGTGCGGGAATCACCGGCCCCAGTGTTTGGAAGGGTGCTGCGGTTTCTCACCATGAAGTTTCAGCAGGGCTAACACGGCCCCGTGGGGGAAGGGAATGGGAGATCCCACCGAGTGAGCCACCGATGGTTTGGTGTTTTTCAGACGCAGCGCTAACAAAGAGCAGGGGACAAAGTTGCTTTAGCTTCAGTCTGTCATCAGGCCTTCAGTAAGAGCTGATGTTATTCCCAGGTCCCAGCTCCTTTCTTTCCGTGGTCCAACTGGTGACTCCTTCAGGCCACCTGGCACTGCTGCAAAACTGGGTAAAAGCATCCTGTCCCAAAAACTGGGTATTGTTTATTTCGGCAGTGCTGTCATAGGGAACCCTGCTGCTAACACTGCAGAAACACACAGTGATGTTCAAAGCTCTGTGTTATTACAGGTGGGGAATGTATAGTAAACTTCCTTGTATTTAGGAGCTTGTAAGGGCTCATCTGAAACCCTCTGAGATTCCCCCCTTTCCTTTGATCAATTGGTTGTCCTAAATCTAAACTGCAAGTGCTTGGGAAAAGGATATCCAAACGTCCTTTTCTCATGTGTGAGTCATAAAAGAAAGGCTCAGCTAGCAGGAAGGTGAATGTTTTGGGAATTTCTAAAACAAGGGAATGTTCTAAAACACCAGACCTTGTTTGTGACCATGTCCTAACCACTGCCACATTCACGACCTTGAGGTTCATGACCCTAGATAGCACACACACCTGTCTCATGCCCTCTCTCCTGCTTCTTCCACCTCCAGTCCTGCTGCACTGACAGAAGAGTGGCAGAAGTAAAGGAGCTTATCCAAAAATTACAGGTTCCTGCTATTCCAGATTAGTCACTCCACGTGCATGAGTGCACACTAAACAGCCAGCAGTGAAAACACATACATTGCCCAGATAGATGCAAACAGGCATTTCTAGAGAGAGACTAGTGGATGTAGGAGACCATGGAAGTGCAGCTCTTCCATGATTCACATCCCCACTAAGGAGGCAGTTGTTTTCCAAAATAGCCCTGCATGGGGCTGCTGTTCCTATTTCTTCCATGCAAAAACTCGCTTCTCCTTTGCTGTCTATATTATGTGTTATGGAAAAAAAAAAAAAAAAAAGAGATTATAGAAGAACATCTGAGATGGTCTCTGAAAGTTGTGTATGCTGATGCGGCTGCATTTCCCAGTGAATGCTGGTACATGCAGTTTCTCCTGCTCCACACTTACATGATATTGGGCATTTGGTCAATGAACAACTCTTCAGAGTCCTGTTAGAGCACAACACTTTGGCATGTCTTTGGAGCTGTCTGTACTGTGAAACATGACTTGTTTCAAACACAGAAGTTACACTTTGTCATTGTGAGAAACTGTTCTAAAAAAAATCTTGAATTTTCAGGCTTCGCCAAACACCAAGTGAAATACTCTTTCAGGTGTTTTTGCTGATGCAAAGTTTTGAAAATAAAAAAACCCTGAATCTGTACCTTGGGTTTTGGGGTGTGAGTTTTTCTTTCTTTTTTTTCTACAAAAATGCAGATATTTACATCTGTATGGTATATTCCAGAGTGCATACAGCTCATTTCTCTGATGCATGAATATCTCTGAGCTCCTCAGGTGAAAGCTGGGGACAAATGTATAATTACCTGGATTGTAAGATTAACACCTACCCTTCTGACACCTACACTGAAATCCTAATTGCAGTTGGAAGGTGAGGTTGAAATGTTTCTATGATATCATAGATCTCCTTAGGCTTCAAGACTTTACTGGGATATACAGCACTGCAGTATCTGGTATAGCACTTAGAGTTGTTACGTCTTTTATGTGAATCACCATATGGGTCGTTGAAAAATTAATTTTAAAATGTTTGATTTTAATTTAGCAGTCCTTTCAAGGTAGTACAGCCCCAGCAATCACTACTGGGTCCTTTGGGAAACAGGAGATAAAGGAAAAAAAAAAAAAAAAAAAAAAAGGAGCATTTCTGGAATCACTTTCTTTTGCCCAACTCGGTATCAGCTGGCAGAAGCAATAATGAAGGGGCTGCAGGACTTCTCTCAGCTATTATTGTGCCTGGCTCGCTCTCAGCATGACTCACTGCAGACAATATATAACACCACTCGCAAGGGAAATGAACAGTAAATACTTGGCCCTGGATATTTTTTTTTAAATCGCTTCAGTTGTTTTTTTTTTTTTCTCTCTTTCTCTGATTTGTATCCCTTTATCCTCGCCCATGTGCTATATAAGCCTCTCAAATCTAATGTCCATAACACCACCCCCCACTGGTAGCAGCAAGCCCTTCCGCTGCTGTAGGGTTTACTTTGCAGAGGTTTACAAGGAGAGGCATTATTGAGAAACTCTATGTGTTAACCCAATGGCACAGGGTTGCTCCAACACCTTCCCTCTGGTTTTTCTGTTCTTGGGGGAGGGGTGGCTCTTCTAGCTAAATGCATCTCTTGCTTTGTCATAGCAGCCAGGCTCGCTTAGGAAGAAAACCTTGGGGCTAAACAGGCTAGGAGTGCAGCCAAGGGGGTCAGGAGACAGCTTTAAGGATTATACTACATAATTAAAGGCTGACTCTGAACATGCTTCCTGGTACCCTGTGTTCAAACATACAAACCTTTTTAGGTAATAATTCTTGGTCCTTATTTGTATCGGAGGGATTTGTAGGTTAAAGTTGCCATACAGGTAGTGAGTCAGGAATACAAATTATTCATCTAGACTATAAAAAGGCAACACCTTCCTAAACCTGCCCTAGACAGTGAGAACTGAAGGTAAAATATAAATAGATGAACAGGCATGTGTTTTCTTAAGTTTGTTTTTGTGAAATGCCTTCTGGGTGCAGCTGATGTCATTCTACAGTAACTTTCTAGATTGAAAATGAGGACTCTTCTCCTGAAATGCTGTCTGATCAGAACAGGGCCAGAACTGGATAAAACCTGAGATATGGGAGACCCACATTCCAGCTTATACTATGATAGCTCCAACAAAGACTTTTTTATCTTCAAATAATTCTAATCAGCTGGAGCCAAGACTATAATCTAAGTCCTCCATTATTCATATTCTGTGCCAGGGCTGCTGCCCCATCAGCCTACACAGTACGAGCACTTGCTCTCCAGCCACCCCCCATCCCCAATCAAAATGGCTCCTACAGACTCTTGTGTTTGCTAAAACAGCATATTCTGACATTTCAGGCAAATATTCTAATGAAGTCTATGCAAACTGCATTGATTTAGCATCTATTGTCTAAAAATAGGTCCTAGCAAGATGCTGGTACCAAAAAAGGTAGAAACAGTGGAAAGGAGGAGAAAATACTGAACACACATATTGATAATATATAGTGTGAGCAAGCACTTGCTTATCTAATGCTATGATGCACAAATAGACAAAGAATCAAGGCAGTATATGCTCACTGATTGAAATACATAATCAAGTATGAACAAGCTGTGAAAAAGATTTGAATGTTTTGCCTGATTTTCTACCAGAATTGTCAGTTTTCTATTTCAAGAGAAGTTGCAATAAGCCAGACTTCATCCTCCACACAATGATATATTTAAATCAGACCTGTTGGCTTTCTTTTTGCAGAATACTGGCTTTTCTACTTCTTTGGTTAAATTCCAGTGTGCTGTAAAGAGGTCCCTTGTCACATATATAACAAAACAGAAAGAGACACCAAATCATTAACTTGCTATTACAGACAGAAAGGTGAAGATTCTTGCCCTGTGTAGTCAGCACTGCCTTGTAGGTTTGATGAAGCTCATGTTTGACTGAATCAGTGCCTAATCTTTTCAACATATTACTGTCTAGTGTCTGCCTGCTCCCAAGTACTTTTCATTTCTCAAAAATCTCCTGTTTACAATCATTTCCTTGTTTAGATTTTGGAGAACAAAGAGGAAAAGAAAGGCTTTATTCCTTGGATTAGGTCTAAATCACATATACAAAGGAGAAGAGAGATTCTGCTACACTTTATTCAATATGATGTTACAAGAAAACAACAGTTACAGCTGACAAACCATTACATCTTTCATAATACAGACAAATTACAAGGTGTAACAAATAATGCGACATTTATTTCACTGTACTGCTTACTATGCTGTTCTTCTGAAGTATATATATATTTAATTACATTAACATTGTTTTCATGTACCAGCCCTCCCCTTTTTTATTTGTTAAAAAAAAGAACACCTCTTAGTGCACCATACAAAAATCCGCATGGAAGCTGGCAAGCAGGAATTTGTATGCAGCACCATTGAAATGCATTTTGGGGGATGGGAATTATTAGTGCATCCTTTACTTTTAGATTTTTTGCTTATGTGAAAAATGCAAGGCAGTAACGTACAGTCACTCCACCTAATTGCTGGGAGAGTATTGTTATGCTCAGTAATGCAACCTAATTCTGTTCATATGGGATATCTGCATTTTGCTCCTTAGTCTGTACAGCCTTAACCTTTTATATAACAAAGATTACAATCCAGTAATATTCACAGATGAATATATGAGCATATCAGAGCATTGACTACACATTTGGTTGCGTGCACTGACACAGGGGTATACATAACCCACCAACCCACAGGGTATTTATTTATTTATCTTACCTTCTATTCCCAGGAGTCTGAAGTGCAGAACCCCTATGCACCAAAGAGAAAGCAAAACCCCCTGTGCCTCTGTCTACTGCAGACTGTATTTTCACTGTTGTACTGATAACTTGTCCTAAGCCATGGTTCTGATTAAAAGTAAGAGTGAGAATTAAAAAGACCAAACTGATCTAGGACTCCATACAGTATTGTAATGCCAGAACTATTGGAGTGTCCTGTCTGGGGTGGTGCCTGCTGGGTGTGGATTAGAGTTGATCTGAACCCAGCAGGGGAGAGGACTGAGCAATCTCCAGCTGGTTGACTTGTAAATTTAGGTTCTGTGAACTTGAACTTGTAAGGACTCTCTGTATCATGCAGACCATATCTATCATCATCTTCCCTTCCCCATTCACTTAATATTAGATCCCATAGAGAGTTAGAACATGCCCTCCCACTTTTATCTGCCTGCTATACCTGCTGCCCTGTTGCTGCTGCTCTCCCACCTCGCAGCAAAGCCACTTCTCTCAAGCACCACCAGGACAGATCTACTGGATCTCAGCCAAGTGGTAGGAAAATACAAGTTAAGCTGCTGCTGGCTACTGACTGAGCAAATCCCACAGTTTCTCCAGGACTGTGCCCCAAAGACTATTCGTCACTGAAGCCAACTTTTGACTTCAACAATGTGACAATGTTGACAATGCAAAACATCACGTTCCATGCACCTACAGCACGTCTGGAAGGCTGGGCTACTTCTTGTCTCTTTGAAGATTCTTTGGGGAACTGATTTCAGAAGGATGAGAGAAAACGAGAGTTAACACTACTGATCTTTGTTGAAGCTGTCTCAAGAGCATTGATAGGATTTAAACAGTCCAATCTGCAACACTGAGAAGAGCTGTGGTGAAAGCAGCTGGAGAGGTGGGCACTGTTTGGGGGTCCTTACTGATGGGCGTCGGGCTAACCGTGCAGGTGAGGGCTCTGCTGGAAGGGAGAAGAGGGAACTAAGGATGTAGTGTCAACCGTTAGTTCCCTGGCCAAAGGAGCTTCTACTATCTCAAAAACCTTGATATTTCCCAGCAGATTTGATGTTACAGAGGATTAATTTGCAGTACTCGTGTGAAAAGCACCATCCTCCTCAGGCTAAGTTGCACTGGTGTGAGGAGAACATCCCCAGGGCCCAGAGCCTCCATGGGAGAGCAGCAAAACCAAGTCACAACAGGCAGTGGTGTGCCAGAAAAGGAGGTGCAGAAGCAACAGACCCTGGCCACTCCTTAATGATCAGCAATGAGATAACTTCATTACTGCTGAATATTAAGTTGCTATTTGGAAACCTAGATATTTATGAACTTTTGTTCAGACAATTAATTAAGTTTGAAGATTTTTTTGGATCAACTTTATTTCAGTGGTTGCTTAAAAAGTGCAAATGGGGCAGGGAGGATAATCTCATGTGCACATGTGTGTTCACACATACACACAGATACATACCTTAAGCAAACATTGTATGTGAGTCACTATGGATAGTTATGTGCTAGGCTTATGGGAGCAGTTGGGGAATTACTCTCTATACTAAACCTTCAAATGGTTAGTTGAGCAGTGTAATTGCTTGCCTTCAAATTTAAGCTGTCAAGTAGAAGCATCTATGAAACTACCCTTATATTCCTAATCAAAATCTTTGTTACATTTTCAAAAATTCTTCAGATTTTGCAGCAAGGTTTTTTTTTCTAAAAATAGCTAATTTTAATCATCAAACTGCACACAATTTAAGTAGCAAAGATAATGTATAAAAGACTTTTTTCTTACAAAAAAAAAGAAACATGAAACCCAAACAAACCACGTCTAAGGCAGTTTCAGTGTGTGATAAATTCAAAAGTTCAGTGGTCACTTTCCCCCCTGTAAACACAGGGGAAGAACTGTAGTAAGTTCTAAATAGGATTGTGACTGAAAGTGGCTTTCAGATGGCTTTTAGCAGATCCTGAAACAGAGATGTCATTGGGGAAAATTGTCTTTTAATGGCTGTGCAAATATTGAGAATATTTCCACGGTTCAGTTCTTTGAAAGTGTAGACTCCTGTCCTAGTTCATTAAGAGACCTTTTGTAGCTACTTGTGCATTCAAGGATTTGCCTTATTGGATGTCTTTCTTATTAAACACTGCTGGAGTTTAATAAGATGGCAGTAGCACAAATCCTTTCCCCCTCCTTTTAAACACTGAAAGCTAACCAAAGCGTTACCACACTTCTTTAAAATGTAATTCAATGCATCCAGCAAGCAAAGGATGTCAAAATTATGTGCAGAATAATATTGCCTAGCAAGTGCTTCTGTCTGAGCAGGACTATAACTCAACAGTGATTTTTGCACAATACCCTGCCCTCTCTGAATGCAAAGTTGTAAACAGGGCAGTTTTTTCACACCCCTGAATGCAATGCTCTCCCCAGCCAAAATGTAGCAGGGGCTTCCTTTTCTAAAATCACACACACAACTTATAGTTTCTTGCAAAGTTTGCATTTGAATGATTCATTCAGAAAAGCTATCTAAAGACTAAGGATCATGTAGTGCCTTCCAATCAGCTCAGAATAACTATGGAAAATAACTCAAAAGGTGCTTTGGTGTGGAACAGCAAACAGTCTGGGATGAGGAGAATTCTCACCTTGCTTTGTACGTGGCAAAGTAACACAGCTAGATTTAATGGCTCATTCAAAGGAAGGTTTTTCTGTACCTCAGTATGTGCCTTGAATTAAACAGAACAGTTGCATCATTTCTGTTTTTAAGAAAGTATTCCAAAAAGTAACTAGTGTGAGGAAAAGCATAGAGATGTTAGCCAAGACCCATAAAAGGAAGATATATTCTTGAAGGGAATAAAACCATAAGGAATTCACTGTGTATCTATCAGCTGCATACATCTCCTCATTTTTGCTTTGTCGTTCTCACAGGCCTATTTTGAAAACTGGCATGCTACATAGCCTAAGCAGAGTAACCAAATTTAGAGTACTGAAGTAAACATGCAATTATTGCCATGTTTTTAAATGGATATGAATGGTCTGAGGGGATAATGAAAAAAGAAATAACCCAACAACACTTGAGGAAGAGTGGCAAGGTGCTGTAATTGTCAGCTGATCAGACAAGTTGGGCTTGCCCTGGGAAGAAATAGTCTTCCCATTGGCTGCAAACTATGCACAACCCTCAAAGAAACACACAGTCCTTTATGCCACTGTTGGCTCTTTTTGTACAGTTGTTACTGAAGAGGTGTGAACACCAAATGTGTTGTCTGAAAGTATTTAAGACGTTGCTGGTGAAAGCATAAAAATCCTTACAAAGATGCAGCGCTGCAGTGGAAAATCAAACAAAATCAAACACAAAAGACTGAAAGAGTACATGCCATGTATCAGTCAGCAAAAGCTTAATCTTCACATAGTTCTCTGAAATCACAAGGTATCCAAATGCGTGCAAGGTTTTAAATAAATTGCAGGGGAAAACAGGGTCTTGCCAGCTTCAATTTTCTTTTGAATGAAATCCACCATAGAGACAGAAAGGAAACAGGCCGTGGTTCTTTCCTGGTGTCGGCCTCCTCATTAGGTTTTTGTTTCCCTCCTCCAACCTGGTATATTTAATCCTGTAAGGAAACAATATAAATGATAATAAGCCTTATGAATTGCATTTTAAAATGTTTTTGTTTTTTTTTTTTCACTTGGTAAAAGATAGGTTAGGCCAAAGCTGGTTATGAAGACGCCAGCTCAGAGTGAAGGGCAGACTTCCAAACCATGTTTAGAACTGGTACCTCAGGAAAATGAACTTAAAACACCAATGTTTACAGGGTGGTCGCCTAAGTGAGATATATTAATCCATATTCATGTGTCTGTGCCCCAAGAGCTAATCTTCACAGGTGCCATTAGCACTGACATTCTCCATGGAAATTATAGACAGCTGTAAACAGTCATCTCTTCCAAAGGTGGTCACACCCCCTGAATGCAAAGGAAGATTGCTAAAAGTGCTGGCAGAGCTTCAGGAGCTTACAAGCTTTTTTTGCCTCCTTTCTCCTGAGTGATTTCCTCCATAACAATGCTTGTAGTTTTTAAAAGGGTCTCCCCAGGTTTCCTCCCTGAGAGTTGTTTGGGGCACCCTGAGACAAATCACAAACATTTCTGCAGACATAATCAGGTTATGGAGCTTCTTGGTGTGCTGCGTCTAAATATATTCACTTTTATTTCAATGTATTTCTATTACTAGGCAGATAATTGAAAACTCTCCTTTCAAATACAAAAATAAACACTATCAATAGCTTCACTTATGTTGTCTTTCACTCTACTGATGTAGAAGCTCAAAGCAGTGGCTGGACTTGCATGAAGGTATCTTAATGTTTTTGAGGTTTACACAGAACAGGAGGCAGGCTGAGAATGTGGGACAGGAAAACAAAGTGTCCAATAACTGCAAGAAGAGCCACCTGAAGGTGGAATGAAGGCTGATGAACTGGATGAACTGAAAGGATTTTATAATTAACACATTTAACTCGTAATAAATCTCCAAGTAGAATTCTTTGCCAAGAAATAAAGTGAGACTTTCTGAGAAATTGTGAAAATATATTTGGTAAGTTCTCCAAGACTGGAGCTACAGACCTGATACATTTTTAAAATGCGGTTGCAGGAAGACAGACAGATGTGAAGGAATTTCATCCCTTAAAAAAAAAGAATGCTGAAATATTCATTGAGTGTGGAACTGGTTTGTATTAGCATGTCCTAAAACTATTTAAATCAAACTGGATGCAGGTGCCAGTGAATCTAGTCTAGCCCTCATTTCAAAAGCAGGAGAAAAACAAGGCATTGGTTTTGAACTGCAGTTTCAAGCATAGCATTTTAATTGTGGCTTTCAATAAAACACCCCAGTGCAATATCTTAACTTCCCTAATTTCCAGGGATCCTGTCATGGTTCTTGAGAGCACTTCTGTTCTTTAAGCACCAGGATACCTGAATTGGATTTAATAAAAGCCTGTTCCTAAGCATCTTGGGCCCTGTTGGAGCTTCGTCTACCACCTCTAGAGTCCTTCTTGGGTTGTTTCTTAAATGCACCTGGAGTTTGTGTGGACTGTTTATTCCACATGAAAGCCTCACTTTCCCCAAGGTCTAGAAGCTTGGCTGAAATACCAATAAATCTTGTTTCAAGGAATACATTTCAGCTGATGCATTTAGTTTACCTTCAAATCTTAAAAAGAAAATTAATGTTTGGAACATGCACAGATTCACAACTGTTCAGCGATGAAACACCAGTGATAACACTCACCAAATTCCAGATTTCCCTTCCTTCATGAGCACTTTTCAGGGATGTTCTTTTGGGAGCAACTAAACTTCTGAAGCCCCTTTGAACACCGAGGTTGCATTTGGCCCCATTGCCACCTACACTCCAGCTGTGGAAAGCAGGCTTGCAATTTGGAAGCTACATCTGCCCAGATCCAGAATAGCTGGCCCAAATTACTGAAGTTCCAGAGACTGGCATAAGCATCAGGGACATCTGAGACAGGTCACAAAATTATAAGGATAGAAAAGTCTCTGGATGGTTGCTTTTCCAGTAGTTATAAAATTGTTCAGATGGTCATTGCTCATTTGAGAATAACTGCAATTTAATTACACAGAACTTTTCCTTTCTATCACTGGACCTCAGGACAATTTTTAAATGAGGTAAGTATCACACTTCCCCTAGGATTATGCTACAAATTTCCCAGAAACAGTGCTACATTGCCTGGTTTCAAGTTTGGCTTTGTAGGCAAAGCTGACGACACACTCTCCAGGGCAGGGCCTGATCTTGTGGAATGGGGAATACCTTCATTAGAAGCTTTGCACTTCCAGAATCAAGCCCTAAAACATTAAGAGATTCTTTAGAAATTAATCAACTGAGAGCTGCAACCATATAACACATGAGGAAAAAAATCTTAGCACAAAGGTAACTACTGTGAGCAGCAATGCAGACTGCAGGCAGAACACTGAACACTAGAAAAGGGCAGCAGAGCTTACAGGTTTCCTGCTCTGGCTCAGTACAAGGCAGATCACAATTTTAAGATCACAACTCTACCAGTTCCAGCTTTGCTGGATTCTGCCATGCCAGAGATGCAAGTGGTTTCTTGTGAAGCTGAGACACTGTGTATGGTGGGCACAGGATCCAGATTTAAATTAAATGGAAAAGAACATGATTTGATGCCACATTTCACTAATGGTTCTGGCTGGGGAAAGCTAGGAGACACAGTACAACTGGAATCAGAGAACAGCATGGTGGGCTCAGTCTCTGCAGTGTTGAAATGTACAGAATTCCTGGTTTGGGAAGCCAGCTTGGATGACAGACCCACTGCTCACAGCAGTGTCAGAATGGGCAGGGTGTTCTGAGCCTGAACCTCAGCTCTGCCTGCCAAGGCTTCTCCTGAGCATGAAATCCTTATATGACACAGCAAGCGTGGTTCTTAGGAATAGATAATGTTTGCATCTGAATCCCTGGTTCTCTGAATGTGTATTGTCAATTCTAAAGTGGAGTCAACAGGTGAAATCTGGAAGTCTTCAACAGGTGAAGTCTTCCCCTGCCTCAGAGAGCTGTTGTAGAGTGCCAGCTTTCTCTGCTGCTGAACACAGACATGCCACTTGTCAGAGGAGTGCTGTAATCACAGTGCACTTTCTTTTCACATTTATTTTTGTTTAAGATGAGACACCAAATACACAACTCTCCTAAACTCGAGAAAGAGGAGAGCATCTCTTTATCCAAAATAGAAAATCCACAATTAAAAAAACATAGAAAATTTTAGACTGGTATGAACCAATCCTCTTATTAAAAAAGCATTGCTTCTTCAATGTGGCTCTTGAACTGAAACATCAGTTGTTCACACAACAAAGACACAGGCAGGGCCCTCTACACAGTGTTGCTATTCAGTTCCCAGATGGCTTAGTATTCCATGTTTCTATTTTTAAAGACATATTTTAGAAATATCCTTGCTTAGAATTTATACATTTCCCTCATCATACAAATCAAAATTTTGCCTGGTGACTTGGCACATTATGTTTATGGCCTCTGGTCACAGCTTTGCTTATAAAATTGTAAATTGTTAAATAGAATATTTACAACTTGTGATTTCCCAAGAGCAAAATAGGGTTCTTTCATATCTCCTTAAAAACCAAACCAAAACAACAAACCCCAAACAAACAAGCAACAACAAACCCTGAAACATAACTGGCTGCCTTAAAAATGAACTTCTTTCACCACAGATCCTGGTACTTCTGATTTTCATGACATCTCTGCTAAACCTAATAGCTTTCTACAAGTGAGTTAATGATGTACTTGAAACATTAAGTGATCTACATGAAGCGACTTATTTTTGTATTTGTTTACCTAGAGAAAACTTCTGCTGCATACATCTGTTTGTCCCATACCCTGAATGGGATAGAGTTTTAATCCACCTTAAAACCAGCAGATGCCAATTTCAGAATGCAGTAGCTGTTGATGTAACAGTGGTTCTAGACAGGCATACCAAAGCTTGTAATTTAAACATTAATCATACTTTCAAGACATGAGGCAGAGGACGGTGCTTAAATCCCAAATATTTTTCTTTATTTTAATTAGTGAAAGAACGTCCTGCCCTGTAAAAATACCAGCTCAATACATGTTCCTTTTGGCAGCATCAGCATCCTTCTGTAGGTACTTTTAATTTCTGTATAAATTATCACATCGGGTGGAGCTGTGCTCCCGCAGAGTCTTTAGCATGCAAAGCACACTCAGAGTGCAGGTCTATTTATGTGGCAGCTGATGTAGCAGTATTATAAGAGTATTCCAGTTTTAAAATAAAACTGTGAGCTGACAGCTGGAGATACTGTATTCTTTATGAGCTGAAATATGGAGGTATTTAAGATCATCAACAATAATACTCTTTCTGCTTCTCCCTCCACCACACATGCAGACACCACAGATACTGTTCATCCCCTCTGAAAAAAAGTACAGTATTAACAGGTGATTTCCCCCACACCTTTTATTCCTACTTTTGTTAGAGAAATCATTTTGAAAAGCCAGCCAAACATTAGCAATACTATTAGCACTCAGATAATATCTACATGCAACTTGTTGCTATAAATATTAATTAATTGGATCACCAATACCCATAATGCAACTTTATTTTGACCTACGTGCCCTATGAACTAGATATTTTTTGGATTCAATTTCCTTAAAACCAACTGTCAGCATCATGTGATGGAAGAGATGAAAAATGAAAATGAGCGTTCCTGCTGTGCAGGTGAGTGACCTGTGGGAGACAGCTCTGCCTGCCAGGATTTTTACACGTACCATCAGACACAGACCAATTGATTAGATCATCTTATACCTGCCACCAACTAGGCTCAAGAGACTAATTAGAGAGAGTACTGCCTGCGCAGGCACCCCATTGACACCTAATTTGCTCAGCCAAAGCCTTTGGGGAGAATGTATTATCTCTGCAGCTGCACTTCATGCATTTCTGATTTGAGGCATAAGCAAGGAGTACTTCTTCACTCTTTTGAGCAAACTGAGTATATAAGCCCTTAAGTGCTAAATATAAGCAGACAAATTAAATCTGGCCAGCTGCCATAAATTCTTTTTCCCCCTTCAAATGTATATACACATATACATGCATACATGTTTTATTTTATATCTGTGTCTATGATATATGTGCACAAATGCAAACATACAAAAAAATGTGTATGTATGAGTCTGAATGTGTGTAGAAAGGATGGGTATAATAAAGACATTTCTATAAATATATGCTTTAAAATATGCAATTGTCACACTGTATAGTATACCTTCCTTCAGAGGGAAGTTTTACTTCTGTGAAATTTAAAAGAAATGCATTTGTTGTTGTATATGAAAAATAAATTATCTGCAGTGTTGTTAGCTCAGGCTCAGAATTGCCCCATGGACAAGGCTCAGTAGATTGATGCCTATAAAATTGCTCTGTGTATGTTCAGAGGTGCTTGTTCAAAGATTATTTCAGTATACAGCCTAGCTTTGCTGGAAGCTTTTCTTCGATGGACTATACCTTGTTTGTGATTTCCTGAGGAATACTATTCACTAAGGCTAAATATAAGGTTACTTAAATTGCTTTCTGCTGGGTTTTAGTTTTATCTAGTTATCCATGCCCCAAAATACACAGGAGAGGCAAGACTTAAGACTGCCATTAAAAATTTATTCAGGAAAAAAAAAAAAAAAAAAAAAAAAAACACACTAGAAAAAATAGGATTTTTTGAAAACTGTGAAGGATTTGAAAAAAATAATTTTAACTATAGGCTGGTTAGTGGTTCCTGAACTCAGAAGCCTTGCAACACAGAGGAACATAGTGGAATTACATCACTTCTAAAATAGCACTGAAGCCAAGTATCTTCTTCCCTGTCATATGTCTACAAAGCAACTTTCAGGAGCTGAATAAGGCTGAATAATTGCAGTCTAATTTCAGTTTCTGTCAAAGCCCATGTTGACAAGCTCAGTTTATAGTGTCAACTCAAGATCCTGCACCCCTGTAACTAAAGAAGTAAAGAAGCTGCAGCAAAAATGTGCAAGTTACGTGTGTGCCCAAAATATCAGGTGTAATCTTCTTTGCAAAACACAATAAAAATGTGTGTCCTGTTTCTAGGGTGGGGCATAACTCAATACAGAGAGAATAGCCTCACCTTTCTCTCTTCACACAGGCCACATCTTTACCAATTCACTTTATATTTCTTTAGTTGTTTAATATCCTTTAATATTTAAATAACACCTCTAGATAATCTTGGCAATTGTTGGCTACTATCCTTTCACAGATGCAGCACTGTAGGGGATACTTTCACATTATAATTATAAATGCTATAAGTACTTAGAAGCAAATCATATTTGACAAATAAGTAGCACAGGATTAACTGGTTAATTTCTTCTGTTTTCTTCTCTTGTGTCTTGGTTACTGCATTGTATTCTTATACACAAAGGATTTTCCAGACTCTATCTAAAGTGATGAAAATTGCTGTAGATTTTTGTCCACAGTTCTAACATATAAATCATAATACAGATCCTTATGGACTTATTGCTGTGTTAGGAATTCCTCTCTCCACAAAGAATCATTCACAGATTGACTTTGCCTCTAAGCAGAGCCCTGCAACTCTAAATAGATTTGTATGTGGGAGTTGACTACAGTTTCAGAGTGGATGTGAAGGGATAACCCTAAAAGAAGTGAGTGTTAGCCAAGAACTGTAAACTAGTAAGAAAATAAAAATCCCCAGGATATTAATACAATTATAACGAAATTATTTTATAAACATATTTTAAATAAGTGGCAAAACCTTTGAAAGGTGAGATGTCTATGGCCCTGTGGATATGGGGCTGGAAAACAGAAACCAGATTTTGGCTTTGCTGCTCAATGTGACTGTAGGAAAGTCATTTCATCCCACTGCAACCTGTTTTGTAACAAGGGCCATGGTTTATGTCCCAGCCTCTGGGTTTAGAGTATCTCCTAAAATTAGTGCCCAGTTATAGCTGGAGTCACTAATAGTTCAAATTATGTAAATGCACTTAAATTTATCAAAAAAGCAGTATTAGAACAGTTGCAACATTTGGTAGTACTTGAAATATTTACTTTGAGTTTTCCAAATTGTACCATAAAGCACATTATGAGTTCAAAATGAAAATCCTGCATCACCTGACTCTGTGAATGTGCACCCAATAGTCCAGTGTGGGAGGTTGATTCTGGAGAGTCAAGACTTTCCCTTAAATTACACACCAGCTGCTAAGTAGCATATATGCACATCAATAATTGCAAACCAACTGTGTGCACTTTGCACACAGGTCTCTACAAAATATTGTAATGAATTCCTTCATAGTGTGTCTTGTGAGGAGAAAAAAAGGAATACAAGCTTGATCTTGACTGTAATATATTTTATTCACAGTATTAATTCCCAGTGTTATTTGATAATGTGATTGGTTTCACAATTGATTTGTAGGTATACTTTTAACTTTTGAGTGGCTGTGGTAACTTCCAAATTAGTTTTCTGCAAGTCTTTCAGCAAAAATTCTTTGCTACCCTAGCTGCCCCACAGCTGAAGTTTTTTCTTTGAGTTGAGAACAAAGTCCACAAAGCCCTTCACAATTACCATTTGAATAAGGCTTCACATGAAAAATGGCCAGGACTGAATCTACTACACGTCTTCTAGTTTATGAGAATAAAGCACAGCCCTCTGTGAGTGAGCTCTGGGTAAACTAGCACTTCAGATGAAGATACTACAAAAATAGCAGTGCTATTGAGCTTAATATAGTTTGCAAGCAAAGCCATGGAAACATTATTAAAAACAAAAACACAAATTGAGGGTTTTGGTACACATCAAGAATAGAAAAATATTAGTGCTAGTTGTTTGCAAGAGTATATTTCTCAAACCTGACAAACAGCCAAATCCCTACAACTTCTTCTAACCTTTTTTCTGTCTGATTAAAGTGGTATGTCTAAATTGCTATGCTTCTCACCCTGATAACTTGCAAAAGAGCCTGCCAAAAAGGAACTGACTGAACATGAATTGGAGAAATGCTGTCTCCCTGGATCTATAATGAGACAACCTAAATCTACTGTTTTTGCCAGTGTTTGACACAATAAGATCCTTAACTCAGTGGCAGCACCAGCTCTCATCTCTGAAACAGATAAGTAATAGCTATATCTGAACAAAATTTGTAGATACCTTAATTAAAATAACTGAAAGAAAAAAAAGAAAGAAAATTGTCTGTGTTACAGTTGCATGTAACAGGACTCAGAAAGGAAATACCTGTTGGAAAATGATATGAAGGCATTAATGCCCTGGTTAACAGGTTTGTTACTGGTTTAAACCCATCTCTGGAGAAAAAGAGCTCCAGAATAGCTGCTAAGAGATCTGCTAAGAGATCTGCTCATTGCTGAATTCTCTTGCAGAGCTAAACAGTGAAGGGATGGGAGATTCAACTACAAGCAGCAGGATGTGAGTGAGCTTAGCTGAGGTACCCTTCTGTCTCACCTTTGTGGCAGAGCCAGCTTAAGAAATTCCCACTGCTGCAAACTTAATTCTTTGTTCCTGCCCTGCCAATTGGGGCCCTGTCACTTGTATTGTAGAATTTTCTGTGAAACTCTCTGTCACTGTATCACTAAGCGTATCAGAAGTGACATTTTTATGTAGAAATTCATAGTGAAGTGATCCAGTCAGCACCAAACTTCCAACTAGCTTCATCACAGGTAATGGGATTGAAAACTGGTGAGAGAGCAAGAAGGAACTGCCTGGATAGAGCTAGACACAAACTCATCACACTGTTCTTGTTTGTAAAGACAAAATGATGGAGTAACGTCCTTATTTTTCATCAGTAGCATTCCCCAGTGCATTACTAAGAACAAAGCTTCATTCTAAAATCTGAAACCACCTCCCAGCTCACAAATGGCTAATTATTTTCAGGTATCCAGAAACACTGCGAAATCTGCCTTAGCCAGCCACTTAGGGGAGCAGACAGGAGTTGTCACATAATGACCTACTAATTAAAAAGGAAGAAAACCTTACTCCAAAGATCTGGGAATACCCATAAGATAGCCTAATAAGGATAATCTCCAGTACATGTTTCAAGGGAGCAGCAAATGAGAGATGGCTGAGAGCCCATGCCTCTGACTGGAAGTTATTTGAATTTTTTTGGTTGGTTTTAATCTTTTTTAGCAGCAAAAATATGTTAGCCTGCCAACATACCAAGGAGATGTTTAACAGTTTGTGAAGCTTCAAGTACTATTTAACCAGAATTCAGAGATTTCAGATGGGATAGAAAAGCATCTGATTCTTTACAGGTCACTATCTAGTTCTGAATGAAAATATAACCCTAGAGTTCAGGGAAAGCTGATCAACTGTGCCCTCCTTGAAACTTATGAAACTTATTGGTTGCCGGTGTCAGGAATGATGGTCACTGTTATTAGCAGTGCTATTTATCAACTCAAGTTAAAGCACATTTATTAATTTATTTATATTATCTGCAGCACAACAGCTGACCAACTCAAAAACCAAATGAGGTGATGTGCTTGACCACCTCCATCCACTCCTCCCCATAACATGAAGTACATATCTTCAGAGAACTTAATCAAAAATTTATTCCTGCTTTTCCCTGCCATGGCTGTTCTCCGCAAAGCAAGGTCTGCTGGACAAAATGACATGTGAAAGACTAAATACTCACCAGATGACTCCATTAGCATTTACCTCCTCCAAAAAATTAAGCCCTGCCTCATGTAAAAGCTAAAGTATCTGCAGATACTTAAGAACAGAGCATTTGTATATATGCGATTGTTTAATATTAGTCAAGTTACTTCTTGAAAGCTAAGTGGTCTTGGAACAAATTTAATGCTGCTGGTTTAGTCAGTGCAGAGTAGCTGTGGGATAGTCTAGAGATGGGTGTGGACCATTTTGCTCTAACAAAGATTCCTTGGAATTTAAAAATGCCTCTGCAAGGGATCATAACACTATAAACTACCTCAGACCCCACAGATAAATGCGAAGCATTAAGAAAACAATGTGTGAATGTTTATCACTACCACAATCATTCTAGTAGCCTGCAAGTACCTACAGGCAGTTGGAGTTAAGTTACATATTTTCTTTTATTCTTTGAGAAAACAGGGTGAGTGTTCAGGTGCAAAAGAAAGAAAAAAAGAGGAATAGGTAAACAAAAGAAAAAAATCAATTTCTCACCTGCATTTTTATTTCCATTACTATTCTTCCTAGAAAGTACTTTTTAAACCAGCAAGGAATTTTTAATCTGGAAGGCGGAGTTATGAATGCCTTTGTTTTAGCTTGACAGAACAGATATTATTGCAGCTGCATTCTGGATAGTTAAGATCCTTCTAGCTAAACACCATCTGGTTATGCATTCTGTTTACTGCTGTGACTTTTGAGAGACTGAGCATCATGGTAAAGTGGTAATATCAATTAAAATTCATTTTTAGGAGAGCACTGCAACCCTTAGGCACATATAAATTAGACAGAAAGCAGACCTCATATGCTGAAGCAAAAGGATATTTCCCATGATTATAGTATATTATATATGGAAAGGTTAAGTCATAAATGTATTTAAATTTTGCAATACATTTTCAAATATGATTATGTCCTAAACTCTTAATCTATGTGTCCACCCACACCATTAATGCCATACAATGGTATTTTTTGACAGAGATATCAGGAAGTCTTTGCAGTTGACATTTTCAAGCCTCAGTTGTTTCACATCTTGAGAGTTCTTAAGACTAGAATGGAACAGAGGACAAAAAAAATCCCAGTTTAGGAAATGCAATGGTGTCTTTATGAGATACTGTTTGTCCTCATGCTCACTCCCTAGAGGGTGTGCTGATACTTGCTGAATACTGTTATTCAGTCCTTTCACCTATTCAGCTCCCACTTGGGATTTTTGCTGAAAATCTGTGGCATTAGAAATAGTTACTGGCAGCTTCAGGCCAGCTGCCTTCTTCCCTGCCAGTTCCATTTTTACGTACAAAACCATATGGAGCACTGAAACGGAAATATTTCCCCAGCGCAGTCTCTGTGGCATTAAATGGAAAAAATGTTCCAGAATTAGCACCTCCACAGAGCATCACTACAGCAATGAGGATATTCTATCTAGCACATAAGGAGCTCAGTGATTTTATTTCTCAGAGTTGCCACTCTGGTTGGGGTAAGAGCCTTTTCCACATGTATGACTAAGATGTTCAGATATTATGCATGGTTCGGGAAATCCAGCGTGAGGTTCCTCTCACAGGCACAGCTTTTAGAAACCAAGCAGGATCTACAGTCTTTGATAACCAGATATTACAGAGGCTTCCCTCTTTGTTTCTTCCAAAGACTTAAATGATTTAAAAAAAACAGTTTCACACACTGGAGAGGCTTGTGGCAGGAACAGTAGATGTCAAATCAGGTGCAACATACTATACATTTTGTGGTATGCAAAGACAGGGATCATGGTAAGATGGAGTACTAAAGGCTTTTCTTTCAAAAGTGCTATAAGCATTGGTTTTCTTGTAACTGCAAGAAATACTTAATCTTTTTTTTGAAGCTCCATTATAAAAGTAGGTTTTGCATAGCTCATTTAAATAGTTTAAATGACACAAGGTTAAGAACAGGAAAGCCTTTCACCAAAGGTGGTTAGTCCTTTTCAAAGATTTCGTATTATTTGAAGCTTACTTTCACTGCATTCTCTTACCTTGGCTGCCTCCCAAGTGGGTATAAGTTAATTAAATAGGATTCTGACCTTTTAACCTTCCCTATAAACTGCATCTTTACCTACTCTATTTAAATAAATCAGATAAAAAACCAATCATAGCAGAATATATATTTTTACAGCTGCAGAAAAAACAAACATGTCTATTATGCTTATTTGTAAGTACTTAGTAGTCAAAGCAACAGCCAAGACTCATGGATGATTTTAATTAAAATAAATCTGGGTGGGCACATAAATTAATTTATGATGGTTTTTTCAAACTGAAACTTCTCTAGCATTACTGAACAGCACAGCACTACTGTAAGTTCTCATTTGTTTGTGGCAACTGAAGCTCAATCCACCTGAGTAGCTTGTATTCATTCATGTTGAGTAATGTAAAGTGTAAATTGTATCTACAAAAAATATCTAAGATATGAAGCTGAAAATTGTTACAGGAAAGAAGAGAAAGGAAGAGCAAAAGAGATGGACAGATAATAAATATACAGAATGATACCTAGCATCTCTGTAACTGACTTGCTCTGGGTTTAAATATCAAGAGGCGGTGAAACAGATGCACCAGAGAATGCTGAATTGCTCTCTACAAACAGAGAGTGTGGCTTTCTGTATCTCATTAGCCCTTTTCACCTTAAAGTGCAGGCTTCTGATTATTAGACCCTTCCAAAAAGCCTTTTAAGTTCATCCAGAAACAAAGTGCAGTTTAGGTATGAAGAATGATAGCAGATATGTGTGGAGAAATGAGTAACTAGCTCATGTGTAAAGAATGAACAAATCTAAGCTGCCTCTTTGTGCCCAAGTGATGTGCTCAGGTCTCTGCACAGGCAGTAACAAAGATGCAGCTACTGGAGCCTGAGCATTGATCACACCTCTCATCCCCAGTAGGGACTTCTAAAATTGAGTTCATCACAGAAATAAATCCTTCCAAAACACAGGCCTTTAGTTTGATATATTAATAGCAATACCCTCTAACCACCTCACTGGTGCATTATGTTCAAATTGTGCAGCTATTGGTGATAAATACATGCCTTTTCAAGAGTGCTACTTTTTGATCATTGATTGGGACATACCTGTCCCTTTCCTGACACTTCTCTCAACCCATCCTGGCTGAATAAACAGCAGGAAGATGGCAACAACAATCATATGATGCATAAAAAGCCCTCACTGCAGCATGAGCAGAGACAGACACAAGTGGGGAGGCAGACCTGTGCACCAACTTGCATCTTCCAAGGTGCAACTCATCTCCTTGTCGTAAGTGCTTGGGGGTTCATAATGGCTTCATGCATCATGTTTTATCCACCTTTGTCAAACTATTTTAGTCCAGGGCTGTTACCATGCACAGGCTGTGGTAACAAGGATTAACAGGAATAAGGTCTTCTGTTTCTCACATTGCACAGAAGAGGATCATATACTCCCAATAGCAAGATCTCTCTGAAAGATTTCTTCACTATCCACATAGCAAAGCTATCTAAAGCAATATGAAGCAGTAGAGAGTGTCCAAAGGAGAAAAAAAAAATCAAAAAAGGCATTGGAAATTCTGGAAATTATAATAAATGGTTTAAAGGCATGTCAACAGTCTGTAACTTTCCCTCCTCGAAGATTTTTAGCCTGTCAAGTAATAACTGAAAATAATGGTACTGTAAACTCAGAGACATACATTCTTCATACTTTGAAAGGGCTTTGCATAGAGTTATTTTAATTATTTTCCTTCTAGAGTAAGTAGAGGATGAAAAAGATTTCTGAAATAAGAAATGTTATTGTTAACTCACTAATCACAGCTGAGGGACTTAGGGGCAGTCTGGTTCCTGAAATATCTTTGTGCTTATTTTACAGAATTGACTTGGTTGGTGGTATCCCTGTCACATGGATTTCAATGCAAGGCACCAGAACTCCCTTTATGCAGAATTACAATAGACAACACTGGATGCTGAAATCATATCCTGGGAAATTCTAGATCACTAATACTTGAAACAGGGAACTTTTATTAATTTTAAGAAGTTAATTTTTCATTTGTAAATTACTATTTATGAGGTGAGTTGTGAGTCAATGTGTAAACTACACACTATGTTATTTATTTTTCAAACAGAAAATACATATCCCTGCTGTTTTGAGAAACTACTGACCCTTAAAAGTCAAAGCAAGGGCTTGATTTCTCTCCTTTTATTCTGGGGTCACCACAGATGAGAGGGCTATGAGCTTCCCTGTTTTGCTTCTTGACATTCATCCCACTTATGGCTTGGGACCAGTGGAGTATCTGGGGACAACCCAGGTATCAACACCTAGGAAAAGCTGCTGAGGGGACCTTGGAAAATGCTGAGAGGATGGCCAAGGAGCCCGTGTGGCAGAGCAGACCAGGAGGGGAGTCTGCAGCCAAAGCCAGGCAGTCACACAGCTACAAACTATGAGGTTTTACAGCAGAAGCTGCTATAATATGGAAATAGAGTCTTACCCTCTAGGCCCATATGTCATCACAACAAGCTAAGCTGAAGCTGCCAACTAAAATGGGCAATTTCACATGAACTTGGCAGAGTGACTGCCAACACAGAGCTTGTTTTCCACTGGTGCCACCCACTCTGCTAATCCAATTCTGTCTCCTGATTTCTTTTAAATAATAATGAACACAGCAGATGGGAGGGGGAAATGTTGCTGGCTAAGCCAGCAGGCGAGTGAGGCTCTTTGCTTTTCACATATCTTGTGCAAACTAGCTCTAAATGCAATGTCAAGTGATTAATAGTGGTTAAATGAGAAAGCCAGGATTTGCCATGTTCTCAGTCATTTAATCTTTGACCAGGACAGGCAGGCAAACAAAACAGTCAGAAGAATGACATGTTCAAAGAGAAAGAACCAACTTCCATAACATTTAACTTTGATAAAGGTAGGGATGGACTCTTCTTGCAAATATCATTTTTGGTGGGTTTTTTTTGGGCAGTGTCATGGGGTGGTATGGGGTTGCTAAGCACCAGAGCAATATTAAAAATAGCTTTCAAGTCAAACACAGTAATCAGGACAGGAATTATTGAGTGAAGTCCCATGGCTGACTCCTGTGTGACAGAGAGAGGAACAGGTTAGGGAACAGGGATGTGACTGTCAGGAGAAAGGGCATGGGGAGAGCAAACAGCCAGGAGGCTGCCTGTCTGCTCAGCAGCAGCAGGAGGACCCATTGTTCCTGGGTCACACAACATTATCTCCTGCCCAACAAACAGCAGGTAAGCTTGTTTGCACAATGCACTGTGTTTTCTCTTGTGTCAGCCTGACACAGAGGATAATCACCTCCTACTGCTACCTACTGACCTCACACTGAGGGCTGAAAGGCAGGAATCCCACTGGTGACACATCTTGATGAAGGTGAAAGAAGGTATCAGTAAGAGGTTATCAGTACACCAAAACCTCTTCCATTTTATCAGTTTCTGAAAATTTGGGAACTTACAACTCTTGAAAGGAGTTAAAATGCTTGTGCAATATATCTAATCTCTTAGAGACCTGCAGCAGTCTTTAACACATGATCATTTTCTTGTCCCCAAAGAAACCTTTGCCACGTTTGCTGTTCAAACTATATGCTGCTTTTGTAAGAGAAAGGGTTTTATTGAAAATAAGACCCTTGATTCCTTTATTGTGGAAGTGGAAAGTCTCAAGTCGAATGGGCAGACTACAAAGTTTCAGTAGCTGAATGCTTGGAAAGTTGTATTTGAGTCCTGCTTTTGCCATAGTTCCTATGTGATGCTAGAAAACTATTATCAGAGCTCCTACAATAGTAGAGAAATTATGTTACCTATTTTTTTTTCTCTCTTTTTAACAGAAATTCACTTAGCAGCTCTCATTTTCTTTGTAATCCAAGATGGATCCTGGCTGGGGCTGCAGATATGCTGAGTATTCACTGCTCCAGCTGAGGTCAATGCAGAATGAAATCCAATCTGAACATATTGAGCACTAAAGGATGCAAGGAGCTCTGAAAAATCAGGCAAGAATAATTGATTCATTTTTAACAATTGCCATTTTAATACCTGTGCTTCAGCTCCTAGAGCATAAAATGGACACCTTGATACCACGTCAGCTCATGGGGGTACTGTGAAAGTGGCTTCACGATGCTGGCAAAGAACTAAGCCAGAATGCACATCATGAAAAGCCACCATGGAAACTAATGATTCCATATCTGGTGCAGATTATGGAGGCTATAGCCATAATGCAAAGGATGAAACACTGAATGATGAAGATGAAAAGAAACATTAACTATCCATCTGTGTCCACAATCCATTATCCTACAGAAAATTGACTTGTGGGCCCAAAGAAATAAGAGTATATGATCCTGACAAATGAAAACTGTAGATGGGTGCATAAACCAAAGGTGGATGAAATTAAATTTGAAACCTTAATTTTTGAATTTCCTAAGTACTGTTTGAATTTACCATTTTAATAAATTTTGTGAAGCAGACTTTAGAAGACAATGTTGCTAAGAACTAATGGTACATCTTCCCAATTAGTCACATAAAGGGTGAAGAGACTCCTAATCTGAAACATAAGCTTGTCTCAAATTTTCTCAAAAAATACTATCAGTTTCTTTGCCTTTCAACTGAAATATTTTGTCTGGTTTGATGTTGCAAGGCCACAGTAACAATTCAAAATGGCAACCTTTGATAATACAGGTTAACAGATATGTCATTGTATAAATGTTACAATCTCTGTTTTTCCATCTAATCTAGGGAGTTTAGCATATGCCTTCTAAAAACTGAAAGAATTTCATACAGGCATCTGTACTGGCCTGTTCTTTGTACTAATTAAATTAGTTTCCTGTTGAGTAAGTAAGGTACTGGCAGCCAGGAACAGTTGGGGAGACAGCTCAGAGACTTAAGCACTGAACCATGAACTTTTCTGTTTACTACAACATTAAACAAGTAGACACTCTTGCTGACATTATGGGGAATGAAAGAGCATTCTGTTAAGATTGTTGTTTCATTACTGTTAGTGAACTACTGATCTTCGTAAAGAGACATTTTTAAAGATACAAAAGGTATTTCATTTGATACAGTTAACTAAATAAACTCATTATTTGGTTTAAAAATACACGTGTCAAAGTTAAAGCTGAATTTGAACTTCAAATCTAAGGGGTCAAAACTCAGAAGGGAGAAATAAGTCAAAGTGCCACCCAATAACCTGGCTGTGTCTCTGGTTCTGCACCTCCACTCTAATGATCACAAAGATGAAAACTTGATATGACACAGATCTTCAGCCCAAGCACCTCACAAGGGGCACTGACACCTTGAAGCAGCAGGGCAAGAGACACAATGTCTCTGATCTTCTACACCAGTGGCTTTCACCAACTGCTGGAGAGTTTGCCATTTGTTTAAATAAAGCATAATGACAAAAAAGCACAAGAAGCATATGAATGGAAGATCTAAATAGCTGTTGTTACTTCAGTTGCATTTTTCCTTGTAATGTAAGATCTTTTAAAATACTATAAATTGTTTACATTAAAATATACATGCTTACCACAGTACATACACACTGAGCCTTTGTGTGCATATATTTAGCTCAAAGCTAATCTCTGAATAAAAGCCCTTTCTGAAAATAGAGATTTATAAAAAGAAATACTGATAAACTTTCAACTATAGGGACTCTAGTGGTCACTGCAAAAGCAGCACTGCAACACAAAACCTGTGTGATTTTGCGGATCACCCCATAAATCTTCCTTTGTCCCATGAGTTTAAGTTTTCAGCCAAGAAAAACAACATTCTTCATAAAATTAATGAAAACAAGCTGCTCTTTGCCTACAGAAAAAGATTTTTCTTAATTACATTTTTTGCTTTGAATCATATATCCTGTAGTTTGATTAAATTCCCTTAGAAGTCAACTAAAAATTAGAGCTTTGCAGCGTGAACCTCAAACGTGGTGTTTACTTGGAGAATATAAACCCACTGTGCCTTTGGAAGGTGATATTTAAAGCAAGAATAAGAGCAATATACAAGACAGTTTTTATTATTTTCATTATGTCACTGCATAAATTTATTTTCAGGGCTTAGAGTTGGCAGAGAAATATGATCTGGCCAATGTATTTATTAGAAATAAATGGTCTGTGTAAATGAATGTAGATAGAGCAAGAATACTGGAATTCTGGTTAATCCCCTGAGGCAGTAAATCAGGATTTCTAAAGCACTTAATGCAAAATATCTGCATCAAGGGGTTAAATATATAAAATATGAAAAGTCAAAGACAAGAACTAGATTAAAAGGTTGCATGGAGACGATGCTGAAAAAACTGGAGCCTGCTGCTAAATAGATATCCAACAGGCATTTATTTAGGTTCACTGGCTGCAGCAGCCAGTGGCATACTCTAAATGAACTCATACAACAAACAAAAATCAAATTCTAGTGTCGGTCTTTGATCATTTTTTAGTACCAAAGCAGAAAATTTCACAGAGAATCAAGCTATGTGGACATGATTAAGCTAATGCAACTAATTGCCCTAACTGAAAAATAAAAATGCCAGTTCTCTATACCCTTGCTGCATCCTCATTGCCTCAATACTCCAGATGAGCCTTGTATTCCTTCCTGGCAGACTGTGCCTGGCCCCCAGTAGGGACAGCAGACAGGGAAGAGACATCACTCATTAATATAAGCACTAATTGAATCAGTTCCTATTCAGCAGAAAATCTCCCTCCACTCCAGAGTGAAACCTGTCCCAAAACCTAAGTCTTTACTGGGCCTAAACAATAATTCAGACTGAAGAACAGTTTTCTTTTTCTCTGGCTCCCAATGCTTTTGTACACACAAGACTTTAGAAGACTTTTTGTGTATGTACCACTAAATAAAAACTACTTAAAAAAACCCAGCCCCAAATCCTAACCACCCTAACCAACAAAAGGTGAATATATTGCTCACTCAAATAACAGTGTTCCCCTTGGTTACATCTGCTGCACACAGAACCATTCCTAAAACAACTGCAGCTATTACCTATGACCAGTTGGCTCCAAAGCTTAGAGGTGCACTTTGTTTTAAGTTATAAGGCAACAAGACATACCTTGATATATATACATTATATATATACATATATTTCTGCTTTTATGCACACACATGGGTAAAACTGACCTCTTTTTTAAACCACTGTAACCCTGACCCTTTCAGGGGCTCCATACAAAGAGGCCAGTACCCACACAGAGCTTGTTTGAAGCCAATGTGGTTTTCCCAGTGGGAGACAGGAAGAGATGGGAATTACTGAGTTAAATTTGTGTATTGGTATTTTCAACATAAATTAAATATTTGCAGCTATAGTAATAAATACTGAAATCCTACTATGCATTGATACCTTTTAGATCTCTGGGAAGGCAAGTGACCTTGGTCCTGTTTCTGTCGCTCTAAACTTAAAAGTTTTAAACTTTAAAGGAAATTTAGTCCAGATTGAGAGATGGATTCCTAGTTCCCACACTGGTACTCCAGAAACTTAATTTCCTTCAGTAGGTCTTAATCACATCCCTAAAGCTAAATATTTTTCCAGCTATGTTCCTAAATTGAGTTTTGTATGAACAGCAGAAGAAAAAAAACCCTTTTATATATATCTGACAAATTACAGTGCTCATCACTTTTGTTCAGCAAGGTCGTATCAAATACTATTTCACAATTCAAGGAATGCATTTGAATTCCTATGAAGAGATCCAGAGGATTAGCTCTTGTACACGTCTTTTCCTGTTTGGGACAAGGCTGCCAAAACCTGAATGCAGAAGACTGAATTTCTGAGCATGGCAAAATGTACTTGTTAGATCTTTTAACCTATAATTGATAGCAAAAACTAGATGTTGTAAAATCTGAGCCTAGCTGAGCAAGCTTTAGGGCATTTTCTCACTTGTTATTTTGCTTCTTGATTATCATTCATGCACAGAAAGAAACTATCAGAAATGCCCAGGGAATGGCTAATACTCTCAAAGCTACTATTTAAAAAGAAGTTATTGATAGAATTAGCTAACATATTAAAAAACGTGTGAATTGTTATTTGTACTTATTACGACTACCATACATTTGTCAATTTTGATTGTAAAATGGCATTCTTTTGACAAGCCAGTTCTACAGTGACACAAACACTAAATGAAGACAACATACAAGTACTTATTTGGGAGAAGAAAGTCTTGAAAAGAAAGAACATTTTAATAATTATTTTTATTAATTTCACAAAGCTGGTACCTTAACTCCCCCAGGTCTCTGAATGAGTGTGTGAATATCCAGGGAACAGGCTATCACAGCACTGCTAATTCATCTGGGTTTGACCTCTGAGGAACAGTTTGTGTCACCGTGGAGCAAAAGCTCTGGTGAAACATTTGTCTAGATGAAAGGCCTCAAGCAGTTAACCTGCTCAGCAGAGGCTCTGCAGCTGGGCACGAGGATAATGACCTCTGCCCAAATGGGAAGGCACATCAATGCAACACTATGACAGCAAGACAAAAGATGACGGCAGCTCAGCAGGAAAACATTAGCAGTGATATAATTCCTGTACTGTATGTGAAGAAATGTCTTAAGAAGTATAATGCCAACCTGTTTTTACCTAATAATCATTTCAAGTTTTAACAGTTAAAAAAAAAAAATTAAACATCACATCCAACTTTGTTCTTCACTTTTATTTTAAAATCTTGCTTTCATTCTGTTTTATTTTTTCCTAAATAAAAATCCTGATAGAAGTCAATACCCCATGCAGGTAAAAGTTACAATTCAGATGAAATAAACTTTCCTCATTTGATACATGAATTATTGGATAGGTTTTTTTGTTGTTTTTTTTTTTTACTTCAGGTAGTTATGACACTGTTCTTAAACATAAACCAGAAGAACTTGATGAGCCTTGTTTAGCAAGTCAAACCTGTCCTAACAGACAGACTAACTCATTTCTTATGCAGATTATTTACACTTAGGATACCTTTCATTGTTTATACTGAAGTTTTCTTCTTTCTGTTTTTAAAAGGAGACACTGTGTCACATATCCATTATTTTTACCAGGCAGAATGCCTTGAATATTTAGCTACCACTCTTTTAGCACCACACCATAAGTTCTGGGTTTAAACTATTTATTTTTAAAGTAGTAGCATGATCAGGCCTGCATGCTTATCTAAAGATCTTTGCTTTATGAGGGAGATTTTAGTCTGTGAGGTTTCCTCTACACATGGTAGGCAGCTGTCAGCAGCAGTGAGCAGGGCGAGGGGTCACTGCAGCTGCTCTGTGAAAGCACAGGGTTCCATCAACATCCAAAAATCCTGCAGAGTGGGAGCTGGAGACCACGGATTAGAGTACACTGGAGTGTGTATATAAGGTCACATCATGTCTATCAAAGTGATATCAAACTGGTACACTGTACAATACGTTTTACTGTGTTCTGTGTTCAAAGAAAATAAAAGGAGAATGGACATATGTGTAGCAGACCATGGTGTAGTACAGAATTTCACACTGTCCTTTTAAATAGATTTACTAAGTTCACAAAGGCATGTCAAATATGTATACACAGTGGAGATGTGTTGGCTTGAGAGAGAACTAGATTTCATGAATTCTTCAGGTCAGACATGAATGAGATCAAAATAATTCTTATTAATTAAATAGTAGAAAAGACTGTTAAGAGAAACCAGATGTTCACATTTCCTGAATCATGCACACTGGTATACATAAATGTCTGTCTTTGTCTACACATGTCAATAGTTTCCCATGAAGAGCTTTTTCATATCTCCTCATGAAACTCTGATGAAATCGGTAGCTGTATTTAAGATAACCCTAAAATAAGGACAGATAAGGGGCAAACACATAATTCTGATTTGTGGATAGACACAATTCTCTCCAAATCTGCCTGTTTCAGAGGACAGTTACAGGACATTGAATGTCATCTGTGTCATGCTGTATAGAATCCACAGATTTGTAATTCTCATCAGGGTGCTTCAACCAGATAGACAATACTGTGCTTCCCAACAAAAACAGCAACAACAACCACAACAAGTAGTTACTGACCTGACATCTTGTATTAGGAAACAAAGAGGTGGGTAGTGCAACAGAGAATTTGTTCTGGCTGAAATATGCAACAAAATGAGATGTCTAGACACTAATGTCTCTTATTTCTAGCAATCTTGTGTGAGCTGAAAGGTAGCAGAGATATTCAGGCAACAAGGGTTTATCAAACTACATCTGTCTACAAAGTCAAAGGGTTGATGACACTATAACAGTTTTATGCTGTTTCCAAATTGTTTCCACAATTTTGCAATTGCTTGCAATCACTTTCAGCAATAGAATATAAGCAATGTAGGTGCAAAGAATAAAAAAGGAGAAAGCATCCTTTTTGCAAACTGTACAGTTGTGAAGTATGAGCTGCTGAAAGAATCCAAATGGTGTGATTTAGACTAAAGAATCCCAAATATCTGAACCAGCAGGACTCTGTGACCTTCAAATTTCCTCTGAAAAGTTCTGAAGTTTTTCTGTTCATGAGGATCACTTTAGAAAATTGCTGACCCTGGCAAAGATTGCAAAACTGTCAAAAAAAAAAAAAAAAAAGTTACCACCTTAAGCCCAAGTAAATTACAAACCTCCCTTTCTCCTTACCATAAATAACCAACACCCACTTGCACAGTAAGCCCTTTAATCTCTTCCTCACAAAACCCTTCATGCCTGGCATTCACTTACACATGCATTTGCAGTTATTTTTCACAGCCAATTACCATCCTGCCCTCACCCAGTCATTACCCAATCTTCCTGGACACACACATTCACTTGAAGGCATCCTCCTCCACTTCAGCTCTTCCCACACTGAAGCCCTCTCTTCTTAGCCACTGGCCCAGATACACCTGAGCTGCTGAGAGGTTTCTGAGCCACCAGAACTCAGCATGAACAGGCTTTGTCTCTTTGGATTTCTCCAGCTTTGTTTTATTTTAAGCAGAAAATCTTTGATGCAGGACCATTTATCCCTGCTTTCCTGGGAAAGGCTTCCCCTTACACTGGACAGGCAAGAGTGAAGAATGAATGTGGATGAATACCCCTGGCAGTGCCAGGGTCTCTCCTCAGCTTCACTGTTGCTGACCTGGGTCTGGTCCCTGACTCTGACTCTGGCCCTGCTGTCTCTACAGTTTTCTACATCAATATTGCTGCCCAAGCACCAACCTTCCCCCTCCCACAAGTGGGAACACCAACTCACCCACTGCCTTGAGTGATGTACTCACAATCAGAGAGGATCACACAAGGGCTGCCTGGCTTAGTCTACCCATCAAATAATACTTCACCTGCTTTACAAATGGTGCCTCAATCTTAAGTGAATTATCTTTGTACATGTCTGAATAAATGAAAAAGATTAAGGACAGTTGGTGGCAGAAATGTGAAAAAAGTGGAAAGTTTCCCATGGCTTTCAGCCTTGTGATTGCTCTTCTAAGCCACAGTCTTGGAGAAAAAAAAATTAACCTGCACATGCTATCTTACTTTCTTGTAAGAATAGGAACACAGCTTTATCTTTAAAAAAAAAATTAATCCTAAGGACTGATCTTTCTAAGGAAAGAAAAAGTTCCTGACAAAATGAAAGGGGCAAAGAGTCATAAGAAAAACATATCTGAGAAAGAATTTTTCACCAGAATTATGAGAAATTCTGTCACCCATTTCACTTTGAAATCCTATTTGCCACATACTCTATTGCAAAAGCATGGTACAGTACATATTTTTCTCCCACCAGCTCATTCTCTTTGCATTATTCACAGGTTAGAGATCAGTTTCCTACAGCTTGTAGAGCACAGCAGGAGCTGAGAAGAAGTGACACACAGACTGCCCTACGTCTGCGTACCTGAATTCCCAACTTCCACAGTTTCTTCTGCACCATTACTGGGCACATGATAGATGACTCTTTCCCTTATTTTCTGTGGGGCACAACCATTTTTTTACTTGATGGGTCAGCCAGCTAGACAATCAATACATGCAGACCAGTGGGCCCCAAGAGTCATCCTGTAAGCATGATAATGACATCCCAAATGCTGTAATTAACAACACACACCACTACAAGCTCCACTGCTCAAGTGACCAGAGTGATGACTCAGAGCACAACCCTGTACAAAGCTCCCATTTTAGGCTACAGAACTGGAAAATTGAGAACTCTTCATTAATTCTATGTTAAAAACATCCTGGTTCTAATTGTTATGTTATGCTGGCAGCAGAATTTCATATATAATTACTGACCCATATTAGAGGAGCAGGGCAACCAGTAGCTAACTTAAAGTAGTTAACTTGCAATTAGCTCATAATGATTTCATTACTTGGCACATTGTTTTCTTACACAAAGCTCCCATAATTTCTTTTTTAAAATTACAGAGAGAATTGCTGATTAGGAATCTCCATGTGAGCCTGGAATTTATGCACTTGTTTAATTTCGAAATAAATAAAACTAAATTATATACTCATGCACATGTAGGCCAGGCCTACTGAGATCTTTAGGAGAAACATATTCAGGATTCCAAAGCAGAGGTACTGCCATGAACAAAATATTCTCCACCTGAAAAACAGTCCTTTTCTTTCCCTTTACAGTATTTGCAATCATTTAGGCAGGCAGCAGAGTATTTTCACAGCAATCTCAATCTTTTTAATACATTTGAATAGTTCTTTGTGCTTATGTGTTTTTAACAAATGAATAGCTGTGGGTTTGGAAAAATTCTACGTGCACTGATTATACAACGAAAAAAAAGCTAAACCTTTGATTTTATATTCTTTCTAAAATGTTGATCACATTTGCACATATGTACAATTTTTTTGGAAACATCCTTCAAAATTCCTAAACAATAACAAAGAGCCAGAGTCTTCATGTTTCCTCTCCCTTTTTCTTTACCCTTTGCATTCTCATCTTCTGCTTCCTACTGGTTTCCCTATCTGCTCTTCTGCTTTGGTATGAAATCCTGCTGCATGCCTGGGAGAGTTAGTAAAGAAAAGAAAGTCTTGCAGGTGACAGAGCTGCTCTGCAGGCTGACAGCTCAAGACATGGCTTCTAAATAATTCAGTCTGGGACCAGACATGGCAAACCTGTCTATGCAGAAATACCTCAGAGTCAAGGTCAAACACTTCACATTGTCAAGAACAAGCAATTAGTAAGTGGAATTTCCACACTTTGAAATGGGCTCATCGTTTGCTTTCAACTATATGGGTAGGAAATATTAGTATGTGTGGACTCAAGTTGCCATCCTTAAAAAAAAACCCAATAAAATACTCAACATTTTTGACTTTAAATTATTTGCAAGTTATTTCATTTTCTTCTGCATTTGAGTTGATGTTGCCTGGTCAGTACAGTGGTAAATTGAGGGCTAGAGGTGTTATCACCACAAACAGGGGTGGTTCTGTAATCACAAATGGCAAGGAAACCAAAAAGGTAGGTTATGCAAAGACAGCAGCGAAATATTTATACACATAATTAGCTTTTTTCTGAGTATCCAAACAATAGCACATTTCTATTTTTGCCCATACACTTTAGGCAGATTAATTGTATTGTAAATTTACTAATTGTAAATGCAATAGATTATCTGAAGGCTAACTACATCCTCTAGGTGTGAGCACACATCTCTGCACATGAGTTCCACACAAAGGACCTTCTCAGTCCCTGGAGAAGAGGATTTCTTAGCACAGTTCACTGTCCCTTCTGCACTGTTACAAAACAAATGCTGATGACAGCAATAGGAATAATGCTTCCCAAAAAAAGGGACTCTAATTAAAGTCTATAGAATGCAAATTCATCATGCTATTCAACATGAAAGTTCTTTTCAGATAGATAAAGGATTTTTTGTGGGGTTGTCTTTTTTAATTATTTTTTTCAAACAAGCTCCATGTCTTAGGTCTGGAAGCAATCACACTGGATGTGACTGTGAAGTATAACTCTGAAAATGCTTGCAACATAACTCTGGCCTATTGCAATGTTGTTATTATAGGTCTGGTTTCTGCTGGAGCCATGGCCATGAAGCTGCACAGGAGTCACTGATGAGTGCTCACAAAAATACCCTTTCCCCCACCATCCCTCAAGCAGCATGGATTAAATAACTGCTGCTCAGCTGCTCTTTTAAATAATAATATTCTCTTCATTGTACATGTAGCAGTAGTAGATTGAAGTACATTTTGCCTTTCTTTTCTTTTTCACTTCCCAAGTCAGGAATCACCAGGCAGGACCACAGTGAGAAAGGGTTTGGCATGTTTTACAAATTTTGCTTGTTTTCTTTTAGCACAGGAAAAAAGGTGCCCAGAGGAACCTCTTTTTTTCTTGTTTAACATGGAGAAAAAAGCATCAGAAAACAGTAATTATTCAGATCCTACAGAAAATCACATCACTGTTTCAAATTAAATTTCAGGTGTTTTCAGGGACGTGCCCTATGCCTATGATAACTATGAAACTTGGTACTGTTGGTTTATGCTACTATTCTAAATACTGTTTTGAGAAAAACTATCCACAAACGGTTTTATTCTCAAAAATGTGTTTTTCCTACAGAATTGGAAGTACTGGGGAAAAGCTTAGCCCAGAGTGTTAAGTGGGTCAGAGGAAGAACAAAAAATAGAAACAGGTTGGTTGGTAGTGGATGTGAGAATGGTTATGTGATCTAAAAAACTCCAGATTCAATCTTTGGTAGTTTCTACACCAAAGATTTCTGGTGAGGCAGACTGAAAATACAGTATTATGTATTTGTGTCATCCTCTGCTCTTTTCCATACCACTTGCTAATGGCAACTGTCAGGGACAAAACATTAATCTTGATGGACTTTTAGTCTGCCTTGATATGGATGTTTTCATGTTTGTAGGAACCTTGAAAACTCCAGTTTGGGAGCTAAACTGAGAGTACTCAGGATTACTTACCTTCCCTGTTAGCTCACTCAGCTGTTTTTTGAGAAATATAGTTCTTAAGCCTAGACATTATTTTAAAGTTATAGTATAGTTATCTACAGGTACTTTTACATTGTATTTCATGTTTAATTGCATGCATTTTTCTACTAATCCTCAATTTTGATACTTTGGGAGCTGGAGTTCATGAACACCTTAACAATAAAAACTAATCAATATCTAATCCTGTGATTTGATTCAACATCAAGACGTGTCCTACAAATTGCATTTTTCTGTAGTAAAACACAATACTTTATTAAAAGAATGTGTATTTACCATAGTAGATAAAAATCTTACAGCACTATACAAACAAGGAGAACTGTTCTGGTTATCTGTGACAGCCTCTAAATCTATCATCAGAAGGAAAAATATCTGTGAATAGTAATTAAAAAATTTTCCAGTAGTGTGTAACAAATCTCAGATGTCCAGTTATTACCTTTGGTTATCACAGATGCTATCCAGTGCTTTCATTGTTTATCTAGCTGGCTGATGGTTTCCAGGCAGGTGACTCCAACTGCATCCACAGCACCTCCCCAGCCAGGGGTGCTGGAGGAGTACCACATGCAGAGGTGTCTGCATGCCTAGCCATTCTCAGGAATGTGAAATGTTGAAAGCTGAAGAGTCAAGACTTGGAAGCAATGCACAAAGCTTAAGTCAATTCTTCTACTTATATGGCAAAGCTGAGAAAGCAGCTTTTCATACATATTTTCTCCCATTATACCTCCTCTCCTCCCTCACCAAGAAATACTCTCACTTGTGAGGACACTAGGATGAGAGTGGTTGAGACAAATGTTCCTATATATGGAAGAGTCTGAGTTAAAGATAGCTCTGGATGACAGATCATGTTAAATTCTCATCATGCCCATGCTCCTCACAGTTACTGTAGAAGAGATTAAATGATGAAGGAAAAACCCACTATTTAATTCCAGATGCTTCCTGACGGGAAAAATACTTGAAAAACTGAGAAAGAGTCCTAAATTCCTATTTATTCCCTCTTGTGATACCATCCACAATGTTAGTCTACACATTTCAGTGAACCTGACACCTGAGCAAGCATTGATGTTTCCAGTTAACAGCAATATAAAGGTGCCAGATAATATGTGTCAAGAAATGGTGCTGTTTTTCATTTGAGAGGACAATCTCCATGATGACCTGCAAGATCAGTGTTGCACTGTAACCATAATGCAAACCACAAGTCTATAATATGTGGTTTCTACTGCCAACATATAATGTTTGCTGAATATTTAATAAAGTGTTCATAGACTTGAACACTATATACAAGCATTTTCCTTAAATGGATAAGGACATTGATAAGAAATGTGATTGCCATTTTTATTGTCAGTCCTGAGGTATGTGTCTAAATGTTTATCATCTTTACAATCTTTCTTTACACAGAAAGGTTTTATCCATATATTTTGTAATTTTTAAATTATATATGTTTGCTACAACAAATATTTCTATCACATGCCTTTTTCTGGTTTTAGGTTAAAACTTTATCATCTCCTAAGAGAGACATTTTATGAAATCTTTTTTTTTGTGTTGAATTACTGTGTCATTTAAAGGAGTATTTTCTCTCCAAGATATTTTTTTAACAGGAAAACTTCTAATAACTAAATGGTAAGACTGAGCCTGTATAACCAGAAGATATACAAGACTGCTCTCACTCCAAGTGACAGACAGAAACTGGCACAGCTGAGGAGCACACTGCTCTGGAGACAAGAGCCTCCTCCTGCTTTCCACCCTGTTGGAAATGAAGAATGGCTGGTTGGTCCACATAGCTGCAAACCCATTATTTCTCCTCACCTCCCACCTATCACCCAATCTGCCTCCAAGGCTCTGTAGGTGATCCCATGGAGGGCAGGTCCTTGGTGTACAGGCAGATAACATTTGGCATGGTCTCCTCTGCCTGAGGGTTTGACTCCTTCTCTGAGTTCAACAGCAGCAGGACCACTCTCTCCACCATGCACTTCTTACCTGGCTGGTAAAGCTTTCTCTAAAGATGCCAGTCCTGTGCTCTACTCATGACACTGGGTTCAGCAATACTGCTGTTCATGGCAGAGCTGAATGAAACCTGCTTCCATTCACGTTTGTGTCTGAGCAGGAGGAGAGGTTCAGGCTCCATCAGGGGCTTCAGGGCAGCTGGAGCCCCCAGGAGCAGTGCCAAATGAAGGCTAAATGGGCACAGGCAGCCCCTGTCCCACTGCATCCAGCTCCTGTGATGGTCTGTCCATAGAGGCCCACAGTGGGGCTGTGAAACACAGCATGGTAAATTCAGGATGAATATGTAAAGTATGTGTACATGGGCATGCATTCAAGATGTACACTTCCCAGCTGGATTTCAGAACTGGAAAAGCCAGAGTGTAAAAAAAAAAGAGAATAGTTTTCTATGAGACAGTTTCAGTCTTGATAAAGAAACATCATTTGAGGAGTGAAACAGCACTCAGGGACTGCTTTTGAAATTCCTGCAGCTTCTATCCAGAGCCTTGGTTTCAGCTGCTCCCTCTGCCTCTCCATGGTTAATTTTAAGCATCCCATAAACACACATGGTGGGAATGAAGGGTGGGATTGAGGGAAAAGAATGGGACCAACTTCATTCTCATTCCAGACAAACGGGGAACAAATCAAACAATCCAAATATCAAAGCAATTTACTGTGAAGCTTAGTGGCAGACTGTCAGAGACTGATAGTTACTTAAACATACTGTAAACAGATTAATAATAATTATTTAATAGGAAGCTGAGCACATTGTACCTAGTTTGGTTACAAGCTGTACAGATTGCTACAAGCTGTACAGATTCCTTAGCCTTTTCAGAGTGGATAAAATAAAAAATTACTACGTGCTAGAAGCTTCTTTCTTTGCTGACAGGAACCAACTACACTTTTGCCCCCTCTTAAACAAACCAGTGTACTTTTCACTCCATAAATCTCATATTACTTCCTTCCTTTTCATTTATTTTGAACCAGAAGGAGGGGTTTTTAACAGAAGTGCTCTATGGCAGCAGGAGGAAAACAGCAGATCAGGATGGAAGCCACATAAGGAAAGTAAATCAAAAGTAATAAAATCATGGAGATCTAGCAAGGCTTGTGGGAGGAAATGAAGTCGAAGTTGACTGAATCCAGAGCTGGAGAAACATTACACATGAGAAAACACCATTAAAAATAGGCTGCACTCTTAACAGATGAGATGGGAAATGAAGTAATAATTTATAGCAAAGATAGGAAAAAACCTGCCAGGTTTGCAAATTTATAATGAGATGCAAGTTTGAATAACAAGTGATAATGAAATGCAAGCACACAATCTTAAGGGTAGAACACCACAGAACAATTAAATTAAAAGGAAAACAATATGCTCTGCAACACAGGATCAGAAATAACATACTGCCTCATTTTCTGTGCAGCTAACTAGATAGCTGTCTATCCAGTAGGGCAAGCAATGAATTCCAGTATTAAAAAAATTTTACATAAAGGTTTCAACTTGACCTGAAAAAATATCATTAATGACTTAAAACTTTCCAAATAGGCATTTTCTAAAAATTCTTTCATCTGATTTTAAGTGACATGAGTATGAAACAAATGGAAATGTCTGTGGGCATAAGAACTTCTGCTAAGCATGTATACCTTTAAAAAGTAGTTTTACTTTTAAAAGCAGAATATGCCAAGCATTTACTGTACTAAATATGGCCATTTTTCTCCCAATCCCTAAGAATGGTCTTTAAAAATTCACACAGTTTGACAAGCCTTCCAAAAAGGAAGAAAACCTCACACCCTAGAAATCTCATAAGTAATATTAAGCAATGCAATAAAAGAGTAGCTCATTTTGTATTGAAAGATATTGACTACAGTATGGGATATTGCAGAAAAAGAAGGTCTGCAGATTTGCAAATGAATGTCATGCATGATTTATAAATGCAAATGTGAATAGTAGGTGATAATGAAATACAAGCAAGCAAATACACATGATAAATCAGATACCCTGGGGAGGTGGGGGAAGTGTGCTGCACTAAATGTACTTTTTCAAATGTCAGAGTTGGACCCAAATAGCATGAGAAAGCAGCATCTTGATAGAGTGGAATTATAGGAAAACATCATGTGGGTAATACCAAATGAACGTAAAGGTAAAATGAGTGTTAACAGTTGTGTGAGAAAATACATGCTGAGGTGTATTAAAAATAAAGGCATTAATCTCAGTCTAAAAAATAAATTACTTCTTATATTGCCCACTAAACTTAGCCAAGGTTACCAAACCTCAGAAAGTCCACAGAAGAATACAATATATGTGGATGAATATTATCTTAAGTTAATGGATATTCTTGATATACTACAATTAGTAATATACAAATAAAATACCCAAGAGACAGACAAGGAATGCAGGTTCAGGGGACAGGAACTGCTCCTGAGGAGCCAGGGCAAAGCAAACACCAAGAGGAGCTTTTTGACTCAAAAATACCTTTGGACACATAGCCCAGCAAATTTCCTTCCATGTAGCAATGACAGATTGAAGGAACTGATCCATATTTTCCTATATTTTGACTGGTTCTGTAGTTAACAATTCAATTGTTGTTTAAACTGAAGGACTGTGCATCAAGAAACTTTACAAGTGTCTTTTGAAGACTTATGTGGAATTCTTTTTAGGGAGGAACTGGGGTCAGGGTTAAAAATGCACACACCATATACAACTTTGCCTGACAAGACAGAGGAAGTGGCATACTTTGATAAGGGTGTTAAAAACCCAAAGAGGGTAAAGTTAGACACAGCTCCATTAAAAAAAAACACCAAAAGAAAAAGAAAAAAATAAAAAAAAATAAAAAAAGAAAAATGTGAAGTGTGTTACATGGGTCTGCTGATTTCATCTTGTCTTGCAGCAGCTGTCTGCTGTTTTCCTACTGTTTTTTAAAGCTGCAATGATTTTTGTGTTGGTATGCAGAGGCAGAGTTTGATGGCCTTCCAAATCTGTATTTACAATTTAAGAATTAGTCACACAGGGCTCTATCAATATGCAAATAATTAAAACAGAACACTAATAAAACAGAAAAATATAGAGAGTTAAGTATCTAAAATTATCTGTAACCTGTAACTTGATGCCTCATGTAAAGCCTATATATAGATAAATGAAAGCTTGGAATTTTTGGGAACTTTGACAGCTGACTTTTTAGAACAGCTTTCCATTAATTAAAATCACAGCTTTGCCTGAAATTGAGCCATGGATATCTGGCTTACTTTCCTTTCATATAGTCCATGATCTCTACCTGAAGCAGCCATACCAGCTCAGAGAATTTAGTACAATGTTTTACCAGGCACATATAAAGATATATTATAAACACCTAAACATGAAATGTAAGAACAAGGAAAATCCCACTTTAGAATGGATATATGAAATATTTAAGTATTTATATGCTATTTAACAGAGTGCCAGTGGTACCTGGGCACCCAAGATATCTGCAGGATGCTGTGAGGGAGTGATTCAGAGGGAAGCTTTCAAAAGAGCTGCACCATGGCCGAACTTCAAAGGGTTAATTACACAGCTGAGTGTCTACTCCATTTACTGATAAGCAGAAAATGTTGTAATTTTTTGGATTTATGAATTGCTGGGGTCAGTGTGTATCTTGCACTCAGCAGTGTCTGTCTGGCTCCATCCCTCACATGCTGGGCAGAGACAATCCCCCTCTCTCCTGGAACCCCGAGCCCTCTAAGCCGCTTGCTCCGTAACCTTGGCAGCTGGGGCCAGCACAATTCTTCAGTTTTGTTTTTGCAACTGGGCCTCTCTAAATAAAAACCACAGAGCCTTGTTAGCCAACAACTGAGCGTGAAATCATGGCATTGCAATCCCCTACTCTAAGACTCAATCAATATTTTTCATTACGGATTTGTACAGTTAGGTCAACAAGAAGAAAAAGGCGCACGGAGCAAAACATACAAACCAGCAGAGAATTACAAAATCTCTTCCAAGATGAAAGATTATTTTCATTATAATGATGTAAAAAATAAACTCTGATGTGGTTTTTAAATAAAAATGAAGGAAACCTACATTTGGTTGGACCCAACAAAGTGATCTGTATGGCCTGTACTGACACATCTTGATAATACAATCTGTTTGACATTCAAAAGATTTACTATTCCTTTAAACAAAAATTACATCATTGTACATTAAGCAAGTGTAAACATAAAAGACAGGTTTAAACTGCTGAATTTTCTGGATGATATTTTCTTTGCATTAATTAGTAGGAAGGAGGATTAGATAGAGGCACAGGGCTAAGCTGGAACATTTCAGCTTGAGAATCAGGGGCAATCTGCTGCACAATGTAGCTGCTGCTCTGACCCATTTCCAACAAGTTTTAGCTCAGTAGTATACACTGGACCACTCATTTTCCTGAACCACACTGAAAAGCATGAAGATAGAACCAAACACACCTGAAATTTTTGATAATGCAAAGGTGGTCACTACAGACTTACTAGGCAAACTAGGTTTTATTCACCATCTACAGTTTTGAGGCAGGGTAACAATCCCTAACATGAAGCCTCTTGATAAATCAGGATAATTTGGTAACAGCAATAAAAACCATAACTGCATTTAAAAAAAACCTTATTTATACATAATCAAACATTTGTTGAAATAATACTTTTCTCCTATATTTGAAAAAAAATATCACTTTGTACTATCAAAAACTAACTCCCAGGAATTATGATTGCAACAAGCCAAATATGTTTTATGTTTTAGATGTGAATCTATTTCAGAGCAGCTATATTACAAGGTGACTTGAACCTCCTATGCATGTGAAAAATCACTGTCACTTAATAACACTAATGTGAAACCATGGCCTCGATCTGAAGGACAGCCATCACAGAGGGATTTAGAGGGATTTTATAATCCCAGTGACTATTTTAGCCTAAGCAAGTTGCTTGCTGAAAGCCCCAAGACCAATTTTTCTTCTGCTAAGGAACACCTTTGGAAAGGGTGCCCTTATTACAGGTTTGTACTGTTAAACTGTTTCTTCTGCTGGAAGAGCATCCACTCACTTGTCCAAAGACAGTCTCACTGCTGGGTAGGAATTTGCTTTTTCATATGCAACTTCAATTTTCAATCTATCTTTCATAAATCCCAAACAAACCCTCTGTCCTCCACCACTGTCTTAGAGTTCAAAAAGCCAAAATACTTAATGAAGACTGGGAAAAAAAAAAAAAGTCACCTTATAATCTACAGAGGACTGAAGTTTAACTCAGCTGGATAGAGCATGATGATAATAATACCAAGATTGTGGATTCAATCCCACTACAGGACATTACTGAAAGAGCTGATGATCTTTGTGGGTCCCTTCCAACTCAGAATATTCTGCAAAATGTTTATAAATTTGAAATGGCTTTTGCAAACTTAACTGTTCTTCTGTCTGCAGCCAATAGAAGTAACTATGGATTTGAACCACTGCAGGAACAGTCAAGTTTTTCTTGATGTCTAACAGCAAGGATAGAAAGTCTGGAACAGGCTACCCAGAGGAGGTGGTGGTATCACTATTACTGGATGTTTTTAAAAACAGGTTAGTCAAACATCTGTCAGAAAGACACAGATAGAGCTGATTCTGCCTTGGGGAAGGCAGGATAGACTAGATGACCTCTCGAGGCTCTTTCTGCCCTATTTTTTATGATTCAGTGATTCAGCACATAGCTTTGAAACACCCTGGGGCTTGATTCTTTTCTCACCTCATGTTATTTTTAAACTGGTGCAACTTCACTGACTTCAGTAGAGCTTTTCCTCCCTGTCCTGCAGTAAGTGTGAGAAGAATCAGAACTCACATTTCTTACACAAATGGAGACTGAGTCTACCCTCCCACTGTGCTGCACAGCTGATTTCCTGAGATAACATTTTTACCTCTTTAAAGCAGGCAATATCAGTGATTTAAGTCAACCTTTGTATTATTTTAGTAAAAATCTGAGTCCCATTATATGAAGCAAAGGTAAAAAAAAAAATTCCAGTAGAAACATTCTTTGCAATTTTCAGTGAATGTCAACTTTTTCTCCCAACGTATTTTTCTTTGTGTAGAGATGGAGCTTGGGACTGAGAAAAAGTCACCTCACCTACTGAAGGAAGCTACAGCAGATAGCAAAGAGGAGGAAAGGAAACTGGAGGGAAATACTAAGTATTTGGCAGTGCCTCAGAAACAAGGACACAATACACTACAGCTGGCTGTGACATCTTGTAGACAGGGTATTCTAAAAATGTTACAGACTGGGGGTGGGTTTAGCATGTGAGCTAATAAGTGTGGAAGCTAATCACATTCCCATCCATCAATCCCTAAGGACAAAGAAGTTGATAAAATATGTCAGAAGCCCCTGAAGCTACACAGCATCTAGAATACTACATATTTGAAAATGTCAGAGCTATCCACATTCCACATGCAGTCAGCAGGTTTGCACAGACATTCAAATACCCAGAAAATCTGCAATCCATGCCACAGTCAGTGAAATACTATTACACTGCACCAACTTCAAACTGAGGAAGCACAGAAAACACAGTCGATACTGACTAATTTATTCTTTGGCTATCATCATCCATAGATGCTACTTATCACTATCTCTCTTGTGGCATTCATATATATCTATATAATATCTCAAAAGTATTTTCTGCTCATTTGATTTTGCTTTTAATGGATAATAAATTGTCTGCTTATTTTTTTGGTGTGAATGAAATTCAACATCAAGTAGTAAACTATGCTTTTCATGTATTTAATCTATTTCAAACTAATGATAAAAAATAGAGAAATGTTTTTTGCAAATTCACTGTCTTCAAAAATATAAATATAAATATTAATAAATATACATATACATATACATATACATATACAATATCCTTGCACGTGGATTTTTGCTTTCAGAAAATTCATAGAAATGAAGATTTTAAAAACTGAGAGACTTCATCTGAAACATGCTGCTCAGGGCTCCAGCACTTTTTGAGACCTCTGGGAGATCCTGTCTTCTGATTAGTTTTACAGTGGTCACTCCTGTTCTATGCTCTCATATCTCAGTTTATGCAAAACTTCATGAAAAAAAATGGTGAAGATATGAATGGAAAATTTCTCATAGGTTGCTAATTCCAGTGGTAATTGAATCTGGCATATTTCCTCTATTCTGGTCTAACTGGGATTTGAATATTTGTTTCCCTCAAGTAAAGGTTGTGAAATCCCCTGAAACACAAAACTATGATGAAAAGGTCCCTAGTGTGCAAAAGATATTTCATTTACTTGTGCAGTGCTTTGAGATTTGTTTCTTCACTTAAGAGTACCAGATTTCCTTGGGATGATGAAAGATTGTATAAAACCCCAAGGAACATGGAAAGGTTTTAACTCTCACTTCTGGATTCCTTTCATTAAGAAAATGGTATCTGCAGGTTTGGTGGGAGGTGGCAGGGGGTGTAAGTTTTTGGCCTGAGGAGCAGTTAAAAATTAGTGACAGGTTTCAAGATGCATTCAAAAACACAGTTTATCCATACTCAGAGAAATAATCTTTAATGCCAAATCACTCTGACAAACCTGTACAAAGTTTCATGTGACAGCAAAATACACAGCCTTGTCTTTTAAGTCCTCTGTCAAACCCTCTTCACAGTACATCAGGACATGTCTTCTCTGCTCCTGAATTTGGAAGCCTGTGTCATCCCGTTCCTTTGAAAAGGCCTACTCTGCATCCAAGTTTATCATAAGGTCACCTTCCTTTCTATGCCTTTTTCTGCCATTATATTTGCTTATCTCAATTAGATTCTGAGCCTTTGAGATAGGTGATGGCAATCAGAGACAGCTGCATGCTGTCATGTTAGTTACCACAAATCAGCTCATTTTGAACTACCCAGCTCTTCCAGAAATTAATATTACTCACTGAACAGGACCTTTCTTTAACTCGTTTGTTTAGTTTGTTGAGTTTGTTTGTTTGGGGTTTTTGTTTTGTTGTCTTTTTCATCAATGCACTGTGCATAATGGGCAAGGCTACTCCTCAGCCTGAGAACTGTGCCTTCTGTGTATTTTCTGGGAGAAAAAACCCCAGTTACCTGAAGCATTTTGAGTTTGAAATCTTTTTGGTATTATCTTATCAGCTACCCAGATCTCTTCATAGGTAGAGACTGAAATATCTGCAATAATAAAGGCTATAGAGAAACAGAGAGGCAATGAAGTGGGTGTCTTTCTAACTGTGAACTTAATGACTTAATCGGGGCATTCTTGTGTATTCTGTATTTACTCAAGCTTTGTGCACCTCCTCCCCTTGGTACTGTTCTTCAACCTGTCTAAAATGTTCAGAGAATCAAGTCCAATACATTAAAACAGTGAATACAGCCTCTTTAACACAGTACTTAAAGCAGGGCTACCTTGTCTTCTACAGATACAAAGACATTTCTGACAGCATGCTCAAAAAAAAGGGACTAAAATCTTCCCATCTGCCACCTCTCCTGCTCATCACAGTCAGTTCTTTGCAACAGCATAGAGGCTGGAACCTTGACTCCCTTCATTGAAGTGATTAGAAGCAGTGTTTTCTAGCCCCCCAAATTTTTTTTAAGACTTCTCACATAATTAGAGTTAAGAAAGTTCAAGAAAAGCAATTTACATCTGTCTCAGTTTTTAGTTCTTAATAATAATATTAATTTCATTAATAATATGCATTCATGGGGTTGTCTGAAATTGTACATTAACATTTCTCCTAAAGCAATATACTTTTTATCTACATGCTATTTTCCTATCTGTCTGCATAAGGCCCCAAGAATTTCTTTTAAGATACAGCAATTCAATAATTACTCAAGACTCCCATCTACAAATTATTATGACTGGAGCATTCTAGTATCATTGAACAGGCAGGAATGAATCCCAAATCCCAGCCAGTTACCTCAATAAAACCAGATTGTGTGCAGAGAGGGGTAGCAGTCTGCAACACTGAACACATGGCCTGAGATCTCTGCAAGAAGGAGTATTATTTAATATACTATTGCAAGGTACTTAGCATGACTGAGCCTAGCCTTGCTCTGAGCCAGGGCAGCCACATCCCAAGACAAATATAAAATAATGACACTTCTCTTCCATAACACACAGAACACATTCCTAAGCAAAGACCAACATTTCTAGAGTCAAAGATAAAGCAAATTTTTAAACACTGCAATACCAAGGCCTTACTGTGCACTTTAGGCTAGTGACCAGCCACATTCTGGAGATAATGAAGAACTTGCTAAGAAAAAGGAATAACAAAGTTGACAGCAAATACACAGACTGATCATCATGACATAGCAACTATAAAGAAAAGAAAATATGAGACTGTACTGGATCAAGTAGCAGCTGATAGCAAAGATTTCAACATATTACCATATAAATACTGTGGCTGGAGGCGAGTCTTGGTAGGTGCAAGTCATTAGGATTTCTTTGTGGTAGCCCTGTAAATTATACATGGAGCTGCTTTTAGTGAAATCACCTTTTTGCACTCCTGGAGTTTTATGTCAAATAAAAAAAAAAATGAAGGAAGTAAGCAGAATTATTCTTGCTTATGTAGCAATTTTGATAAACAGGAAGGAGTCTCATCACTAGATAAAAAAATTAATCACATTATGTCAAAATTAATCAATGCAGTCAAAAGTCCATTCTGTCCTCTTGCTCCTCAGAAGACATGCTTTACCTAATGACTAATGGGAGAGGGCTGGGGAGCTCCTTAGTAAACACATTAACATACATTTTGGTGTATGCCTGGTATTATCCAAGCTCTTAAGAATCTCACTAAGTTCAGACATCTGTAAGGATGACATGCAGAGCTGTCAAAGTGAAGTACAGCCCATATTCAAAAATGCTAATGGGTATTAACACACATATATAAATAATTAATTAACATGCAACAATCCTCTCTTCACATTTAAGGAAAATACTTTCAAATCTTTTAATCCACTCAGATTAGATTATGATCTTTTAAGCAAGCAGTTTTTTCAGCAACCCCAGCTAGAAACCTTTTCTAATTTCCAGGACATCAGGTTTTTCCTATGTGATTCAAGATTATTATCACAATATAAAAATAAATTATCCAGCAAAATTATTTTAATGTAACCAAGTATTAGAAGATGATTTTTTTTTTCAGTTAAGAGTTCAGGAAAATCTGATTGACAGAAGTATGTGTGACAAGGCTGCAAATCCAGCTTTAAAGCTCCCATGATTGAGTGAAAATCATGCTGACCCAGTACAATCTAACTCTGGTGTTTCATATCTGATAAAAACCCCTAAACTGACTGGTTAACCTTGAACCAGCAGGATTTATGGTGGTTCCCAGTAACCAGCATGGAGCCAATGTACTCTGCTCAAATGAGATCAGGTATCCATTCTCAATCCAGACCAAATTTGTCTGGATTGGCATAATTGTAAAAAATGCTGGAAAATCTCCTTGTGCAGTAAACACACCTCTAACAGAGTGTTATTCATATAAAATACTTTAAAGCCCTTATAATAAGTCAAAAATTTGTTTCCTGGAATAACAGATTTCCAGTGCTTTAAAAGACAAAATGTAGCACAAAGGGACTCAGATAAATTAGTTCTTCCATATCTATTTTCTTCATGCCAAATAAAAATAAATTTCACTAAATAGGTAAGGTCTATTTGGGTAAAAAACCCAAACAACTGAAGGGGATTTCTGTTCTCAGAGATGACCTAATTTAACATATTTAGGAGGGAATTTTTCTTAGCAGGGAAGTAGAATGCAACTTTCACCATTAGAGCAGGACTGACCATATGCACACATTCAAGGCACAGCTAACACGGAGTGTTGCCCCTCTTCCAGGGGTACATTCCAGGTACATTCCTATACCTCAAGAAACACAACAGACCAAATCTCCACTTCAGTAAAATCTAACCTTAACAGCATCACCTGGGGCTCAAATGCTATTCCTTCATGACAAAGAACATGAGTAACACATTTCTGATTGCAGCTTCTCAGCAGACTCCCTTGTCCAGTGCCTCCCAATAGTTCTGGATTCATATGATGTCCACCCAGCACACCACTCACTGTCACTCAAAAAGGAGAAAGAACCACCACTTTACTGCAACTCCATGGTTCAAGAGACTCCCTCCTCAGCCTATTTTCTCCTTTGGTACAATCTCAGTCTTAAATTTTTTATTACCCAGTGAAATTCATTCTAAAAGAAACAACTCTTGGAATAACAAAATAAAAAGGAAACACATTTTCCTCTCTTAAATCAAAACCACTGTGCCAGCCTGGAATCCCCTAATGACAACATGAGCCCAAGACAGAACAATGGCATAGTTGCTTGATAAATCACAGAAAGTGAAATTAATATTTTATAAATGGGAATGGAAAAGTCTGTCAGCAAACCAAGGTTCTGCCAGGATTTAATTCCAAAATGCATCAGAATTAGATACCAGAATACAAATAAAATTCTGCAACTTTTCTCATGACCCTTTTGGTGGTCCACCTAAAGTCACCTACAGAACTGTATGAAAAGAGTGGGACACTTTCTTTTAAATGAACACTGATCCATTTCCTACCTGCTGAGTTATTTCTCAAAGAATTCACATGAATTTGCAACGTGAGAGCTGAAACTCAGATTTACAGCTTTCCAAGTGGAAAGCCAAGTCCATGGCAACACAAGTGATGCCAGTCTGCATGCATGCACACCTACTCACAAATGTTTCTCATTCTCCTTCAGTTGTACCCCATTGTTCTTGCTCCAAATTTCATGTCACTCAAGGATTTGTTTTTCCATTGAATGACCAGCTCAAGACTGCATGTCAAACACAAATAAGCAGCTCAAGTAACTTTACAATCTTGTGTACTATAACACTATGAGCCATCACTGTCTCTTTCAACAATTTTTGTTCAGTGATCAATTAGCCACTGTATAAGCATGGGGAGTCACCCTATCCACCCTCCCGCTACTGTCATAAAAAGACATAACCATTCCTTTATTAAAATTCAGCACTTGATAAAGACAGCTTTTGCCACGTACTTAAATTTACTTTGTGTATTACTCAAAAGACTGGGATATAGATTTCTTTAGAAACCATTTTTGCCTTCCAACTATTAAAAACAATATTTTATTTTAAATTTTATTTTCATCAGCTCACTCCCTGTTGACAAAAATGCCCTGCTTAAAGCACATTAAAACAGCGAATCAGAAAATGGATGCTCTAATTTACTAAATAAAGTAAAAAATAAAAGACAAAGTAATAAAAAGATAAAGCCTTCATAGAGAATTGAAGCAATTATATCTCCACAGCTACAATATAACCCAAAACTTTGCAAACCCTTTGATTATTGAACCATGGCTGAACTGAATAATTTGGCTTTCACTAAGAAAACAAGCACATTCATTCTCACCACAATGGAGAGAGGCAGTTTTAATTAAACCTTATCAAAAGATGAATAAAGAATAAACTCAATACCCATTCCACAGGATTCTATTTTCATCTGTTTAGTTTAAGCTTGCCATGTTCATGCAATAATTAACCACTGTCCAAGGAATGCTGGAGTTGTGTTAATGTTGGTAAAGATTTAATTAGTTCAATTATCTGGAGAGTATTGAAGGCTCAGCACAGTACGAATTTCTTCAGGCTTTATACATACCTCAGATCAAAATATATTAAACTGAAATATAAGTGAACAAAGAAAATGTACTGTTTCACTTGAGCTACTGAATGAATGTGTGTTTAATAATTTTACTGCCCTCGTTTTAAATATGTAAGCTGTGATTTACCCAGTCTTCCAGATTAGCTGGTGGGTTTCATTTTTCTCCCCTAAGTCATCTTATATTTTAAACAAAATTAAGTTTACTTTAGGAAAGAAAGGCCAATGCTTCTTTAAGCAGGACAAAGTATAGCTCCTTTTACACTCTTTTTCCCCCCTTCTGCCTACATATTTCACGTCTTTCAAGGAAAGCGAGGCATTTAAAAAGCATTGAAAGCAGTGACACAGACAACTGTTTCAATCTGTCAGACATCATGGACAGACAGTGGGGATCATTTCGGAAAATGGAGCGGCCCCCCAGCGGCCTGACCTTCCTGGTGGGAAAGCGGGCACGGCCGGGGCTCGACAAGCTCGCCAACAAAGAGCGAGCGCGGCGCCCCGAACCCGACACGCTTCTCACAGCCAGCCCGGCCCGGCCCGGCCCTGACAAAGGGACAGCGCTAATTGGGGACTGCTCTGTGAAACAAAGAGCCAGAGATGGAGAGGAAAACACCACTTCACTGCACACGGACTGTAAATGCTGGAGGGAGCCCGGCTCCCATTTCTTTAAAGCTGTGCAGCTCCATATTAGATGCTGTTCAAGCCTCTGGGTCTGTATGTGCAGCTCCTGCTGCCTTCAGTGGGAACAGAGCCCAGGAACGGGAGCGTTAGAAGATCTCCTCCTTTGTGTTACTAAAATATTATCATTAGCTATTCTTTAGAAGGGATGTTTGAATAAACCACATTCATTTTCCTGCAAGGTTTAAATGACATGTTTATCACTGTCCTTTGTTTTCCCAGCAGAGTGTTTTGGAGTATGAGTTCTTTATTACCAGTGAAAGCTGCACAAAGATGGCCAGCACGTGAGAAGGTCACTGGAGTTTATCTCCTTGAGGAGCTCAGCACTGTAGGATGATGTTATCATTTTCTTATGAAGCAATAAAAAGTTATGAGTTAATATTAAAGTAACTGTTTTGAAATTGCATACTACATTATACCCAGGCTGGATTCAAGCTGCTTGTCTCTTTAGGCAGTCAAAAACTACTTTACAGATTGCACTGCTATGCTTCCAAGCAGTAAACTATATTTTATTTGCCATTTGGTAAATAACCCTTGTGAAATACTGTACCTTATTTTCTACTACTCATTTCAGCTGGAATAAATTAACCTAATAAGAGAAGGTGTGAACTGCACACCGAGTGCCAACTGATGCCTCAGGTCAGCTCCCATTTTTACCAAAATTTGATCTCCCCTTCCAGTTTTCTCTAGGGTGGAAGAAAAAGGGAGATGCTGAAATTCATTCAAGCATTTCTTGAGTCCAGATGGCAGATAATGCTCACCAAGCAACAGGATATAGCACATTTTCCATCAACCACCTCCCCTTTTTGACAACTGATTTTCAAGTTGCACCAACAATCTGAGGACTGGAGGTGCCCTGTGGCCTATTGATTTCAGACTTGCTCCTGCCTGTGTTTCTGTGAGAATTTATGACAACCATGTGGGAGAAAATAAGGCTAATAGATTATTAAGTATTTAATGATTCACATTTATCACTAGCTGGGAAAAAAACCCACAAAACCTCAGCTGAAACATCAATGTCTGTCTCCGAGTGAGAATAAAGAAGAAGTTTAAGTTAAAAATACCACCCCAAACAGGTCAGAGAATGTATAACTGAGAGCCAAATTTCACCATATGTGGACTCATTTATTAATATTAACAGATTGTAATTTTTTCCCTTAATTATAATCCTTAAGCAACTATAAACACAAATATATCCATACAGATACATACCCAACATAATTCTTTAGTATCTCAGAAATTGTTTCATCTTCTTTCCCAGAATTTCACCAAGCCTTAAAGAGAGTACTTATTTTATTAGAGAAAATTCAAGCTCTATTCAGGCCAGGATGTTGCTCACCCTAACACTCACAAAGCATTACTGATAAACATATGTTGCTTTACAATGACTATTAATTACAATGCTGATAAGAAAGTGACAGACACATTTCTAGAAAGAATTATGCATATATTTATATATATATGTATATATATATATATATAATTTTGTGTGTGTGTGTGTGTGTATGTATATGGGTATACACACACAAATGCACACACACACAATCTCCATGAGTATTATCATCCAAATAAATAATTCAGTACTAGTTAAAACCATTAGGGCTATGGCAATCACACACAAAAATTGCAGCAACAAAAAGCAAAAGCCATCTATTTTAGGTGCTGTGCTGTTAATGACATATTTGGTCCCTAAATATTAATTATATCCCTGAGATTATGTTCTTTGTTCCATGTGAAAACCTTGGGCTCTGGCAGTATACACTGCAAGTGGATAGTCATTCTAAGGAAGAGCAATTTGCCTGCCACCACCTTTAAATAGTTTTGGGTTTTTTTAAACACAAATCAGTTATTTTATCTGGTAAAGCTCTAAGGCATGGACTGAGTCTGCTGCAGATTAAATACAAAAGAGGTTTGAGGCTTCTGACTCATCTCTCAGGTGAGAAAAAAAAACCACTAAAAAGTACAGAAGAGATCTTAGTAGAGAAACAACACTTTACCCCAACTAAATTTCAAAACACTGTTTTTAGTTGGTAGGAAACTGTCTAGTTGTTTAAAAAAGGACTGTGTTGGAGAAGGCAGCAAGATTTTGTCTGCCTCAAGAGTATCTGATTTTTGTTCTCTCTGCATTTTGAGAACATAACTCTTGCCTTTTCCTCCTAGCCTGAAAACATTTTGTGATATATGAGTTCAGCCAAGAAGTATTGGGGAACTTTGTCTACAACAAATAAAGGAACTTCAGGGTATTTTGTGAAGATAATGAAAAGAACTTGTTCGGGTCTGCAGTGTAATTTTTACCACACAAATTCCTCGCTTTTGTGTTAGCAAAGAGGAGGTAGCAAAGACTTTGAGTCTTTCAGTTTAGGAGATCTTCAAACAGACAACAGTGTGTAAACAATTCCAAAGTACATAACTTTACTAGAACAACCTCCAGTCTGTGTGCAAGGGCTTCAGAAAGGCCCCTTCATCAGATTTCCTTCTGCTCTTCACACTGAACAAAGCCTTGGCTGACAATACCGAAATCTCCTCCTTTATTTGGATTAAACCCCCTTGCAGGAGTAGTATGCAAATGCTATACGTGTTTCTCTTGCTGAGGCTACTCCAACCCAGCTATCTTTTCACTGTCTATTTTCCCCCAGCAGACCATCCTACCGGCTGACAGGGAGAGCAGCCTTTTAATTCAATCTTTCACAACACTGACAGTTGGATGCTGGGGCCTGCCATGAACTCTAAAAGGAGCTCATTTAGTCATAATTAACTATTCCCTGCATATTTCCTAAGGTATGGTAATTGTGCTAAAAGCCAACAAGTGAAGCATTCATTCTGGTTTTCTTTTAAACTTTTATTTTTCCACAGCAGTCTCTTTCTCCCCTCCTTCTCCCCCAGCCCCCCGCCTTTTTTTTTTTTATATTTAATCTTTTCTTTCTTTCTTTTCTTCCTCCTTGGAAACATTTAGAGTAAAGAAAAGGAATGACGGTGGAGATAGGGAGCTGCAGCAAACTGTGATGTGGGCAGTTCAAAAGGCAAAGTCTGCCATACGATACAGGACCCCATGGCAGCACTGAGCTATTCAGCTGGGTAAAACATAAAGAAAAATGAAATGAGGAGAATGGAGCTATGTCATTAATGCAGAATGATGGACATCCTACTTGGGTAACAGGGAGTCATGAATATACATTTCTAATTCCTCAGATATGGTGATAAGTGATCTCTGTTTCCTTAGCACCAGAGTACATGTATTTGAACTACCTAAAATCTTCAAGTTATGTAGATGTAAAGCACTTTACACACTATTCCTCCCTCCTCCCCGCAACACAAACATATACCATGTCCCACTGCATGCAGTGGGGCTTTCACTGGGATAAGATATGATGGATCCAGCTCATGTTTATCACTGTTGAGATGGGAAGCTTTGGGAATCTGACAGGGATTATTTACCTTAAAAGGCAAAACATGATCTCGAGTCTGCCCTTATCTGTTTTCTGGTTTATTTAAATGAAGGAAGGGTTGACAGCACTGTCTGTTTAATTATAGGCTTTGCATTTGTTGAAATTCTCGTGCCTTTCAGAAAGTTTGGGACCTACTGGACACCCTTCCATCATAAATGTGCATAGTGCATACATACAAGCAAGAAAGCTAAATGTTTTCCCATTCCAATCTCCTTTCCATTTGGATGTGCATCAGGAGCAAAGAAATCACTGGCTTTTGCAAAGAATGCATGGCAGGGCCACATGTGTGTATGTGTGTGCTGGGGGGAGTGTGAGTTAACACTGCAAACTCAGAAACTGTACCAGAAAGACCAAACACAGCACTGAGGTTCCTTATTCTTATGCAGCATTTTTCCAGAGCCACAAAATGTGGTAGGACCTTCCATGAACAAGTTGAGTATCATCTGTGAATTACAGAATTTATATTCCGTGTTTCAGGCATAATGTAACAAATACAGTAAAAAAAAAAAAAAAGAAAGAGATAAGGAAGAGAGATAGCAAAACTTCAAACAACAAGGTCATATAACAACTCACTTTATTTATGTTCACTTATTAAGGATCCTGTTTTCACTTTTTAGCAGCATTCATCCAGAAATATACTACATTTGCTTTAAACTTGTAAAATATTTAAGAATTTAAAAACTGCAAATTTTTTAGTTCAAACACTAGAGTACAAACACTGTTCCAGAAAAAGAATCTTGATGTTGAAGAGTAAGGTGGATAAAATGTTTTTAAAATCCTTTTCCTTTCCCTTTATTTCTAGACCATATCAAATTTGTGATTGATATGGTTTTTAGTGGCAGGCAAAAACACACTAAGAGCCAGGCTGACAGGCTGTTGCTGAAACTCTTAATGATCTGTTTTATCATCATGGTCTGGGATTTTGTTTTCTTTGGGGAGGAGGTTTGGGGGTGGGGGATGTTTGTTTAACTTCTGTGCATTATTGTGATCACAACACACAGTGGATTAACAACAGAAATTTAAAACAGAGCATCTCTCAATAGACATGAGCTGAGAATGTTGGTGTTTGTTAGCAAGAAACTGTGCTTGTTTCCATGAAAATAAAATGGGTGAGAAACACCACATGGATGAGAAGCTTTGCAGATCTCACCTGCCAGAGTTCCTTTTTTGCCCACAGTGTCCTAGCTGCTCCTGAGCAGTGTTGCTTCCTCCAGTCCAGACCCTGAAGATGTTTTTTCTGCCTCTGGTAATTCTCTAAGGGCTCATGTGTTTAGACTGCATTGTGTTTACTCTCTCCCTTCCCCAGAACTCATGGAAAGAGAATTAGGTTTCTCAATCAGTCTGTTCCACTGAGGCACATTTCAAACACCTTTCTCTGCCCTGCATTTAGGAGTCTGGATGAAGGAGAGAGCCTGTCCTGTGTCTGGTGGCATGAGCAGTGCTGTGACTCATCAGCAATTCTCCTACTTTGGATGCCACACAAGCTGGCACAGCAGTTTCCCAGAAAACTGTGAGGTTTAGTGATGAATCTGAGGAGAGGAGGACAGCCTACACGAGAAAGCAAATCCAGGACTTGAAAATTCAGAAAATCTCAGCTTTTATGTCATCTGAGGAAAAATGTTAAGGGTTAATGATCCAAAAGAAATGCTCCAGCTACTAAGAAAATCAAAATCGAGATTTATGCACAAGTTCCTGGTTAAGGATTTTGACAGGATCAGGTCAAGAAATCTTCAATATGCTCAATGTATCTAAGTGTACCTCCTTAGAGATTTAGTAATACATGTAAATAATTTGTTGGATATTTAATGTAGAGGGAAAGACTTAGTAAAAAACCCCAAAATAGTGGGGAGGCAAAATTTTAGAAAATAATTTTGAGAGAAATACCCTTTTACTGCAGCCCAAGTTAACAACACAGATGAAAAAGAAGATTAAAAAGCAAATGATATCGAAGTCAGGAACTACACACATACATCTGAAAAGTGGCATGACCCAATCCTAAGTTCAATTTATGGATTGTTTTATACTGCTGTATTTAATTTGAAATATGATACATAAAGCAAAAGTTGAAATGTTACTGATTGAACCAGATTTCATCAACAGCTGCTCACATTACATAGAGTTATTTAGATGACCTCAGGGCTCACTGGACACTTCCAACACTCTCTACATAGTCACCTTCTAAAAAGACAAGGGCAATTCATACAGAAAATGTTTTTACATGCAAGTAATAATACAAGGAGTCACTGTTGGAATGTGGACCATGTGTTAGAGTTTCTTCTCACCTGAAAAATTATTCACAAAGACTTGTAATGTCACAGAATGCACACTAGCAAGTTCCAGTGATTTCTCAGAAATTTGTGGGAGAAAACACATAAAAATCAGATGATAAATAAGTGATTTTCCCACTCATTGCTTCTGCCTGATCTTCCTTAGAGAGTCAAAGAACAAACCAGTATTTATTTGGAATAGAGAAGAGTAATGGTTAAATTCTTTCTTCTGTTTCAGACTAAAATTCTTTTTCTTGCCAGAAAATGTAAATACGTGGGAAATATTAGTTGTTTAACTGCTTTTTCTCATTCTGAGTGATCCCTTCTTTGGTCATGAACCTTGGTCACACACAGGTCATCAACCAGTGTCACACACAGTCCTAGAAAGGAGCTTATCTGCACCTGCCAGATTTCCTAGCCAAAACATCCTTCTGCTCATGTCCAAGCAGCTGTTGCCAGATGCAGACAGACACTACAGCTACCACAGATCCCTCAAATATACCTCAGGGTTAAAATCTAGCAGGTCTGTCCAGTGCTTACTGATCCTTGCCTTTACCCCATGGAGTTAACAGACTGGAGATTTCCCAATTTACTCTCTTTTCCCAACAGAAGCCTAATTTTCAAACTCCATACAAATAATTTAAATGCATATCACTTCCCCAAACAAAGCATCAGAGCAGACATTACATAATGAACATTTTCTGAACTTTTCAAATTAGTTTCTAGTTTTTTTACTTAAATATTTAAATACTAGTTGGGACCTGCAGAGCTACCCAAGGTGGGAAAAATTCTACCACAGAATCTGCACAGAGGATATTTTATTCTGATATTTTGCTCTCTTTATTCAGCCATGCAAAGGATTGAGCCTTTGTACGTTCATTAGTGCAGACTACAGCAGCCAGTGCTCACAGTGCCTATCTGAAAGAACTTTACACTATAAAGGTATCTGGAAGGTAAAGAATGCCCTTTTTAAGGTGCTTTAGTAACTTCTTTTTTGTAAATTATCAGGCTGTTAATGCTGAGCTTTTTACACGAAATACAAAACAGAAAATACTCATCTGAAGGCTCTGTACAAATATTTTGATTAAGAAACTCCTTTTATAAAACTGATTCTGATTCACATTTGGTGGAGAAAGGGAAATCCAACAGCCTATGGTTACTCAATAAAGCAAATGCTAGCTACTCCATTACCAACGTAACAACTTTGATGGAAGGAAGAAAATAAAAGCTGAAAAAATCCAGGATCTGAACAGTAAGCAAAGAATCCTCAGCATCCAATCAAGAGACTGCTTAAGCATGAGCTTCAAGCTTCTGAGAAAAGTATGAGTTTAATATATAAAAGAAAAAATTCCTTAACAAGAAGAGATAGAGTTTGCAAAATAGTTCTCAGGAACCCCTTCAGCTTTTAAGCCTCATTTTCTCAGCCTGAGATGGTATTGTTGTGTCTACATTAGTTTTGATAAGGGAGCCAGCTCTACTCCCATGCAGTCCATGAAATTCTCCCATTGTCTTCAGGAGGAGCAGAGCTAGACACAAAGCTGCACAAAGATACCAAGATAAAACAGTCTGCCAGGTACCATGATCCCATCTTATTTTCTTAACATTTCTGAAAAAAATGTGTGTGGGGGAGGGGAGGAATCTGTGCAGCCATTTCTACTGATATAAAATATGCCTTTTATATTAAAATACAGACCCATGAAGCAAATGAATGGTTAGCAATATTAATAGCCAGGGGCTTGTTAAACTGCCTGGGATGAAGAGTTTGCTTGCAATTTTACCACTACAGGATATGTTGGAGAAGACTATGCATTTTGTAATGCTGATATTTTATATATGCATTCTTAAGTCCCTTATAGGCAGCAGACCCTGTAGTCTTCACTTCAGATTAAATTTTATACAGTAAGCCCGAACATTTTATTTATTTTTAAATCCATACTTTCTAAGGGTACGTAGTTTTTCTTGGAAATAAAAATATATCATGCAACTGAAATTGCATTCTGATTTTATGCAATCCAACTAAGCATTAAAAATGAACCCTTTTATAATTCAGCTTGCAACAGGAACATGTCTTTTTTAGAACAGCAGCTTGCTGTTGTTGTAAACCCCCAACCCCACTTCATCCAGAAGACAAATCACTGCCCCATGTTAATAATGAATGCAGCTCATATCTACTGTGTTCTGTTAAATTGCTAAAATTGCCCAGATAAACCATTTGAGAGTATGTCAGGTTAAATTAATACAACATGACCTGCTCACTTCCACAGTTGGGAAGAAAGAAGTTGGCATTCTTTAAATCCAGAGCTCAACCTGGAGATTATGCTAAATTGCTTCATTCATAGTCCACGCTCCTCTGCACATGTCAGAAGGACAGCATTTGTCCCCTCTAGTGATAAACAAATTATACATGAAATCAATTCCACTTCACAATAATTTTCCCTATTGGGTATTATCTTTCCTCCTCTGCTCCCTCCAGTTAAGCTTGCATCCTGTAACTTGCTAATGAGCTGGGGGTTTTCTGTTCCAGGTGGCACCTCCTGCCTGGAAGTCGCGACATTTCCCATTCCGAATGCTGCTGGCATTTTTCGGCAGCTCCTGCTAACCAGCCTTTTTGACCTGCACTAAGAGGAACTCATCTGATCGAATGCTCCAACCTGCCAATCACACCAGCAAATGATCTTCACAGTCACTCCCAAGGCAGGAGGGGAAAAAAAGGGAGAGTGGGAGAGGGGGAGCGAGAGAGGCAGAGTGATGGAGCAGGCAGCCTCTGCAGCTACCTAATGAGAGTACTCTGAGACAGCTGAAACACTGAAAAACTGGGGGGAAAATTAGGACAGAACTGAATGCCTGCTGCTGCTATCACTGCTTTCTTTACACCCTGAGATCATTTTGAAAGCAATACCTCTGAGACGTGCCATTTTCAAAACAACAGAAGTTAATTTTACCATATAAATAGAAAACAGATATATTTTTCCCTGCCACTATCAATATGCAAGCCTCATAATTCTGCTCTGCCAAATGGTGTTCTTTACAGAATTAATTAGGAGCTGTAAGCTCGTTAAGCGAGTAGCTTCACTTAGGGATGATTATGAATATTTTTTGTTGTTGATGCAAGCCATAAATAGCACTTTTAACCTAATTTAAATGCTGGCAACGTTTGCACCTCTGTATTTACAAATGTTTGCACATAGATACATAGAACAACAAATACAGTATCTGCAGAGTCTAGATGTCACTTCATGGGCTGAAGCCAAGCAGAGTCATGGTAATGACTCAGTTGTTTTGATTTTGTTCATTTTATGATGTGACAGATTACTCAGTGCTGAATCTTTCAAGCACACAAGGACACATTTAATTGTATGGATTTTCTTTCCCTTCAGACTATAAGCTAGCTAGATTTTAATACCCATGTAATGACAGACTGAACGAGAGAGGTATTAAAAGCAATTGTAAAATAAAAATTTCAGGGAGAAAAGTTTAAAAAAAGGCAGCGATTTTACCGTTACCAAAAAAACCAAAACCAACCAAACAAACAAAAACAAAAACAAAAACAAAAAAAACAAAATTAAAAAAAAACAACCAAACAAAAAAAAAAAAAACCACCCAGAAAATATAATGCACAATTAGACTTTATATTAGCATCAAAAGAGGGTTGCAGAAGTGGCTGTACAGAACTAAAATCTAGGTTACTAATGGCAGAGAATGATCACCCATAATTGCTAATTCAAAATATATATATGGCCCAAAACAGCATTAGTAATTTAAAACAGACCAAAAAATTATGGAAATACTCAATTTTATTTCCACTTCTTAAAATATACAAAGATGCTGTTCCAGGGCTATTCTTCTATAATAGATATCTTTATTTGAGAATTTAGTATTTTTTGAGTTTTCCTCCTGAGATTTAATAATTAACACTAGGAGGATGTGGGAAATCCATCCATCCTCATCCCACTTATGGGGCAGAATAAATTATTGTAATTTATTAACTGACTTGCAAACTATTGCTACATTTTTAGGCAAGAATCTTCCCTCAGCTAGAGATATTCAGTGCACATCTACTTTAATGAGTGTTGCATAAAGACCCAGTTTTACAGTGGTTGGTTCAGTTTGTTTATTTCAGGGAGAATCAGGCAATATAAGCTACAGATGAAAAAATGGCACCACAAAACTTGTCCTCCACAGAAAAGATTTTGGTGTATGGAAATACTAGATTTCACTTTTTGCTTGCAATTTGGCTGAAAGTAGAACGTTCTGCTAACTCTGAATGCTGCAAAAGGTGCCTGAGAGGCAATGCCTCTCATTAGCTTTGCTGTCTCTCTGGGTTATGGGCTGTGTGTCAGCACTGGAAGTCTCTGCTTTGTCTGCAAACTCAGTTTCTCCCCTCCAGTGGTTCCACATTCCTCTCAGACAAAGCCTAACTGAGGAGTCACGTGAGGAAATAATCCCAAAGGAGAGGTGACTGTCCATGGGAGAATGGGGAGAGTGGAGAGCTGCTTTTGCCTCCCCCAGTCCTTGTCATCCAGACATTGTCCTTGCTGCATTCAAATGTCACCCAGACTATCAGCCCACTGCAACTCATACTCTTTTCATGCCTGGACACTTCTTAAGCATCAACACACCACAAAGACTGCCTATGGGAGTTGCTTGCTATCCTAATATTAATAAGGCAATATAGTACACTTATGGCACAGAGGATTCCACCTTTCGTCTCCTAAATTTATGAGCAAACAAACTGGAAATACAGATAAACAGCACTGCAACTGAGCACATGCATTCATGCAAATACCACTAATATCTTTCCTACAGCATAAATGACTGTAAAATTACACACCTCTACACTAAAAATTATTTGAAAATTAATCTTCACAGTGCTGAAGGCAAGTTAACATGCATTAGGAATGAACTGAAAATAGGCTCCATACTATGCCATAGTACAAGGAAATACAGTATTGTCCTTCTAGAAAGTTAGCCATAATAGCAGTAGTGCTTTGTTTTCCTTCAGCCAGCTCTGCAGCTGATATGGCCATGACACAGTTCAATTTCAAATAAATAATGTCAGTAAGTATGTAGCCACTAGTTTCACACTGAATGACACAGAGTATATAACTGCAGGGAAGAAAACAGTATCTCCTAGCAATGGAGGCTTGAAATACTTGTCCTACCAAGTTGGAGTGTGAAACAATAAAACATGAAGATCTCTCCTCTCTGTTCTGCTTCCTTTCTTTCTTTCTTCTTTCCTAAAGAGACTCCCATTATTTTGGAAATCCTGGTCATGCCTATGTGTTTCAGTGTACTTATTTCCAGGCATAGATGCTTTCCTGGGCTTTCAGTCTCCAGGCTGGACAGGCTTTCATCAGAATTGGTGTTCAGCTTCCCAATTCACTTACCATACCTTTGTGCATTACATTACCAACTCTTTTTATAAAGACAATCAAGAGCTGTGCATTCTACCACTTGGAAGGAGTGCAATTAAGTGACTGCATTTCACATGGCAAGGTGAGCTGTTACAGTACTCACACAAAAACACCATTAAACATATTGTCTGAGCCTTATGAGCTCCTTGATTGGGCAGTGGATTTCCTTTACTGGGGCATACCTGGACACCCTAGGGACAGTTCCTCCATCCTCAGTCCCCACGTCACATAGGTCAGATGGGCACTTTATACAAAAACAGCTTGCACTGGACAGCTATTTGCTCAGCCCATTTCACCTGCTGTGCAGAGTCCAGAGAATATGGGGGGGATTTTCTTTATGGTTGAATAGAGGGCAAAATTCAGTCTATAACTTCCCTTTTAGATTAACAGAAATGAGATCACAGATATCACAAGGAAAATGTAGACCAATGCCTGGAGTTTTTCCCTTGTGTGTTATATTTAGGGTATATAGGAACAGTGTGGTGATCTTATTCTTCAATATTAAGTGAAACACAGCTGGAAGAGTCTCATAAAGCCATTATGTTGTTAACATAAGAAAATAATGGCACTAAAAGTACTAGAGAGACAAAAAATATCTTGGATTCTGCAGATATCTTTCACTGCTTAATACTAATTTAACATTTTACAAAATTGATGTTACAATTTCAACTCTGCTTAGCACTGTCATTACTGGACTGAAACCCAAATTGCTTTCAGCTGCCCACCACAACTGCATCTTATTAGCCTTTTCAGGAAAGCCAATTTATGCAAATCCAGTATTAGTTAAATAATTAAACTGACCCTCAACATTCATGTATAGACACTGTCTGGCACTAAAAGATGCAAGAGAAATTTAAACCTCCCATCTACAGTGCTTAGGCTTCCATCTTTTCAACTGCAGCAGCACAATGACTGTTTATACACATCTATCTGAATCCATCTATTAAAAAAATGCATTAAAAAATTAAACTGGCTACTGCTGTGCTTTTATAGCTCTGCTTTTCTCTCCCAATCTGGTTTTACACTGAATTTTGAGATTTCACACATATAAAGCACTACTGGCTACTTTGAGCTTTTGATTAAATCAACAGTGACAAAATCTGGCTGATATGCAGTCTCTCAGCCTAGAATTTCTCTTTTATGCAGACCTTTCTCCACTGTAATTACTACAGTTTTATCCCCTGAAGCTGCAGAGATGAAGACTTAGATGCACAGTATATGGTTTTCCACTGTGTTTTAGCAACACTGGGGTACCCAGAACAGAGTAAATGCAGGGGAGTAATGAATGAAAATGACTTTTCAAAACTGACTACTGGACACACACACTGCTGGACTGCAGCTTCCCTGTGGCTTGACTAGGGCAAGGCAGGCAAAAATTATGTTCCCACACAGCAGTGCTGAAGAGACACTCTTAACCAATTTATAAATGTAAAACTGAGGATGGCAAACAAAAATGAAA